>NC_091437.1:42758447-44094697 GCF_964237555.1 Oryctolagus cuniculus
CTATGGCTGGAACTACACCAATCCGAAGCCAGGAGCCAGGTACTTCTTCCTGGTCTCCCATGCGGGTGCAGGGCCCAAGCACTTGGGCCACCCTCCACTGCCTTCCCCGGGCCACAGCAGAGAGCTGGACTGGAAGAGGAGCAACCGGGACTAGAACCTGGTGTCCATATGGGATGCCGGCTCTGCAGGTGGAGGATTAACCAAGTGAGCCATGGTGCCGGCCCCTCAGAGTATATTTAAACATAATCACATGGTGATACATTTTTCTTTATGAAACTTGTTATCAGAGATTTGATGGACTATTCAAATTCATGATCATTTGACTTCAGTACAGTAGATTTCCACTTTAATCAGTAACACCCACCTGACATTTTTCTACAAAGGAATTTTTATGAATTCTAAAATTTATCTTTTAACATAGTAGTAATTGTGTGCTATAGACTGTAACTTTTTACCAGGTTATCCTAGGGGCTCTTCGAGCATCAGAGCACCTATTACTAACTTACCCTCTTTGGGCAGATTTTCTTTTCTAATACTGTATGTTAGCAGCAATGTTTTAACCAGTGGTTTCAGCGTCTATCTGTGGGAGGTGATAGACGTGGGAATGCCAAAAACAGCTGTGTAAGGGATGCTTCTAGCAAAGTACATTTAAAGCAAAGGAAGTAAGATTTTGGTAAGAACGATTGTTTCCTAGTCTTCTGCAACCCTTGCCTGATAGTTCTAGCGGAGAACAAAGTGGGTCACCATGGTTTATAAACTATTACCATGGCATACGTGTTCATAACAAATAGATATTAAGTGCTGTATAGAGGAAACCCAGGCAAGACTTTCTTGCAAGTATTGAAACATTAGTTGATCTCTTTTCATTTTCTAGGTAATTTCCTGTGCGGTTTTTAGCTGTTTTTGTTTGTCTGCTTTAATTAAGGTTTTTTATTCATTTTGCGGACAGCTCTTTATTACAGTCTGTACCCCATTCATCTCCAGAGGACAAAGGACTTTCACTTATTCCAAATATCTTTTGTTTTTAGAAAATATTTGCTTATTTGAAAGGTAGAGAGAATTTTCCATCCACTAGTTCACTCTGCGAATGGCCGCAACAGCCAGGTCTGAGCCAAACTTAAACCAGGAGCTAGGTATTCTGTCTGCATCTCCTACATGAGTGGCTGGTGCCCACATTGTTGGTCCATCTTCTGCTGCCTTCCCAGGCACTTCAGTGGGGAGCTGGATTGGAAGCAGAGCATGAGAACTTGAAAGAACATTCTGATATGGGATGCCCTTGTCACAAGCAACAGAATGGCTCCAGCCCAAATATCTTTTTTGTATATCTACCTTCTTAAATTTTAATTAAACAGTGAAGAATTCACATATTTGTTGAGTATGCATTCTAGTAGAAAAATACTAGAATGGATACAATTGAGATCTAACAGTTGTCTTATTAATACAGAGGTTTTACTTTATTTCTTTTATCTCTATACAAGTCATAAATCATTGGGATCTTTTTCTATTATGCCAGTAATAATCACAGATTCCTTTTTCTGTGATTTTAATAACATATAGCTAATCACCTTATCTGGTAGTAAGTAGAGCCACAACTGAAATGCATTGTGTTTTTGTCTGTTATTTCCCACAAAGGAGAAGGACTTTAGGCTGCTCTTGCTTCCTCATTTCCTCCTGCCTCCATATCCTCAGTATAATTCTTTTCAAATTCTTTATCTTCTCGTTTTCCTTTTTCTTGTGTATGCTTTAATAAAATGAACCTCTTTGACAGGTGCCTGTTGGGTTTCACAAGTCTTTACTGAACACTGTGTTCCCCATTTCCTGAGAACCTTTGCATTTAAAATTTTCCTTATCTGATGCTGAACCTCCGTTATTCTTCCTCTATTTAAGCAACAACAACAACTCACGGTGGCCACTTTTATTATTGGTTGGAAGTATTCTGTAAAAGTGTTCCTTTCCTTTTAGACTAAAATGTACTCTATCACTTGATGAAAGTTCTGGATTGCCTTTGTTACACCCTAATTGCTGAATCCTGTCTTGGCTGGTACAAGCTTCTCTTATTCATAGACATTGTCTGTATTTAGTCTGAAGACTCTTTGGCTTCTGGTGTTGCAGATGAAAAGTCTGATGCCTATCTGAATTTTATTTCCTTTGAAGGTAAGCTTGGCCTTTTGCTTGTATATTTATGACATATTATTCATCCTGAAATTTCAGAGATTTTATCAGAATATTCTTGGAATTGTGTCTGTTATCAATAATGCCTGAATCTCAAAAGCCTCTACATTTTCCATGTTCAGATTTTTGTTCATTTCAAGGAGATTTTATGGTTTTGTTTTTTTGTTTGTTTTTTTCCAGCATTGGCAATAATTCCTATTTCTTCCTTTTGCTACAGCTCTTCTTTCTTCTCCCTTTGTATTATCTTGAGTCTGTATTCTAAGTCTATTAGTAATGTCATTAGTGATTTTCAATTTTTTCCCTTTTTTTCCTCCTGTGAAATATTCTCTCTACTTGATCTTCCAGCCCACTGATTGTCTCAACAGTTAAATAATTCTCATCTTCAATTTTTTTTCAAACTAAATTTCATGGTTCAAGTGTCATGTTTGTGTGGCAGGTGTTGTGCAGCAGATCACAGCCCACGTCCTTGAGTTCCTGTCACCAAAGTTGGAGAACTGTATGGAATGACTGGCTGCTGGCTTTGGCCTGGTCCAGCCTTGGCTACTGGAGGTATTTGGGGTGAATCAGCAGATGAAAGATCCCTTTCTTTCGGTCTCTAGCTCTATCACTCTGCCTTTCAAAATAAATAAATAATTTTTTTTTAAGAATTATGTTTCTAAGTTCCAGGAAGCCTTTTACACTTGGATAACTGTGTGTGCTTCTGCAATTTTGTTGTTCTGTCCTCATCTCTTTTCCTGGAATACAAACTTACTGGATCTGCCTCTCTGGCTATTTGTCCTTCTAAGAAGGGCAGACATTTTTCTCTGCTGACTCATTGGCACTTAAATTAAGTTGCTGGAGTATATTTAATTGTAGAAATTCCATATTTAATGAAAAAGATTTCTTCCCTTATAGGTATGAGACTTCAGGACAAGTTGTTAAACCTCTCTTCCCACAGTAGGAGGAAACCACTTAACAATCTGCTTTCCCTCTCTTGCCAAGATAAGAGGGTAAAGTAGACACATCTCATCTGTTTAGCCCCCTTCTGACTGATTTGAGCTCAAGGAGACTGATCAGTCTTAAGGGGATAAAGTTGAATACTCCTTACCTTACCATACTGGATTTTATAGATCTGCAATCAGCATGCTTAATATAGGACTCTGAAGGTTTATGAGTTTTTTACCAAATTTATTTTAAATTCTCTGAGACTTTCTGGATGTCTGGCAGTAGCTGCTGTGTTTGGAGAGACAGATAGCTGGGGTAGCCTTCCTGTTCAGAACACTTGCTCAGTTCTGTAATAACAGTAATAAGAAGTTTACGGTAATGTATTATTATACTTATGTATTGATGTGCTGTGCATTCTTTGTCTCACAGATTCTGTTGTGGAAGATTTGGGGAGAGAGAATTCTGCAGACTTAGATTCAAGTGGTGACACAATAATCAACTATAGGACATTGGTCTATGTGCATATTACTGATTTAGAAAATCATGTTAATTATAATAACAGTGCTTTGTTGGAGTTGAGATACTTTACAGGTATGCATGTTTCCCTTAGTCTCTTCTCTTTCCACTCAATCTTGTCTTTTGAGATTGCTTTTCTGCCAGAGCTAATCTATACCATCCTGTTTGTATCATCTGATCTTGTTTACCCAGTCATAGATGATGTGATTGAATAGACAGCTGGCCCAGTTGGGGTCAGATGGAAGTGCTTTGCCCAGAATGTGCAATTTATAGGTCCTTGTCAGTCCCAACATGTCCCTTAGACTGAAGGTGGGCTAATACAGATGTTAAGGATGCTGTTGTAGAGTGGCCAGCTTTCTTAACCATATATGAATAGAAGCCAGAAAGCTCAAGTATGAGTGTGACTAAACAGCCAGTTTCAGACAGTTTTCTAGTTCATGGCTCCATTCTCTCTCTACAAGTTTGACTGAATCATCTCTCCTTGGGATTCATGAGATTGCCTCTAGATAGTAACAAATTCTGCCTCTATTCTGTATACTTAAGTTACTTTGGTGAATTTCAATTTCTTGAGTTTAGAATATCCCTAGACACTTACCTGCACAACTGACAAAGTGAGTATACATAGAGAATGAGAATGGGAAAATGTCTTAGAATATAAGACAGAACCATACAGACACAACTTCAGCACATGCTTGTGTATCTGTCTTTGGGGTGTGCTCTTTTGTATTTCAACAGCTTCTACATTTTAAACAAAAACTGTTGGTCTTGCATTTAAATCATTCCATTGAGAAGGTGGAACTTTTTTTTAGCAACTAATTGGGTTGGACGCTGGTCATATTTTGGGATCCAATTACTTCTATTTAAAATTTCTCTTCTATTTTTAGAAATAGAGACCATATGGGGAACAGAAATCCACCGACATGCTGGCTCTTTGAAGTTCAGTCTCCATCTTCTGCTCCTCATCGATGTTTTGCTTGAGGAGTCAGTTTCCTTTGGGAGAATGGTGTCTTTTTCCATAAAGAAAAGCATGCCCATGGGGAAAAAAGTAGTTGCTATTTTGACAGTTCCTTCTAAACTTAGATTCCTGGTAAAGAAAACATCACAAAATTCATGTTTCCTTTAAAGTTGCAACTAGAGGACCCACTAGCAATGAAAAATGCAAGGTATGGTTGCCATCCTCTAACTACTCTTTTCCACCTTTCATTCAGGATAAACATAGGAGAAAACACCCCCTACTCTGTGTCTGTAAATGTCCAATCAGAAAAACATAAACCATTTTATGTATTTCAAAAGGGAAAATTTAGTAATATGGAGAATTTGTTACATAGGCAGTATATAAGCTCAAAGAGTAAAATAGGGGCATGAGGTCACCAGTGATTAATCCTCATATTGGAGAGACAAGAGGAGGGGATATTAAAAAAAAAAAAGCAAAGTATCAATCTTCAGGAAGAAACCAGAATATTGACAGGGCTGCCTGGCCGGAGTTGGGATTAAGATGAGAGTAGGTCTTGACAAGAAACTAGATCAATGAAAGAAATGCTGCCTCTCCCAGAGAAGATACCCTACATAAAACAGAGTAGGATATCAATACTCTGGGTTCTCTTCTACACTCTAGTGCTTCTTGTTGGATGAATCTGAGTTAGAGGCAGTAGGTAAAGGAGCGTGGGAACAAGAGATGGGGGATGGCTCAGAGTAAGGAGACAAACTCTACCATATAATTCATATAATCCATGAAATCTCAGTTGTTTCTGGATGTTCTTTATGATATTTTCTAAAGGATAATCTGAGATGTTAGCATAGGCAGTACTCTTAAGTAGGTGTTGGTACTGAACTTCTGGAATACTTGGGGAAATGTAGGAGGCCAATTTTTTCCCTCCATGATGACTGGGGTGTGCTGTTGGGATCTACAGGGTGAGAAACAATTGTTTGCTGTTTTATGGTGTACAGAGCAGCCCAATACTATAAAGAACTGATATATCCAAATGCCAGCTATGCCCCACTAAAAAACCTGTTGATTTTATGTTCAAGGTCGTCTGACATGGAAAGGCGCATCATAAAGTAGTATGTTCATGGTCACAGATGGATTTCTAGTAGAGGCTGGGCAACTCTGGGCAGAGACATTGTGGCAAAGACTCAGAACACAGGTATAAGGACAGAAGGTAGGATTGGAACAGATTAGACAATTAACCTAGTAGTTCAGGCACCCACATTCCACATCAGAGTGCCTGGATTCGGTTCTCAGCTTCTAACTCTTAATAGGGCATTTAAGGAGTAAACCGGAAGGTGGGCATTCTCTGTCTCCCTGCCTTTCAAATAAATAACTAAAAATAATAGAAGGTAGGAATGGAATTGAACTTGACCTGACTTGACCTGTATTGTTTCTTACATCCTTAATATTTCATAATACTGTTGTTAATTATGAGGATAGCAATATTTTTTTATTTGACAGAGTTTGACAGTGAGAGAGAGACAGACAGAGAGAAAGGTTTTCCTTTAGTTGGTTCACCCCCCAAATGGTCACTATGGCCAGCACGCTGCACCGATCCGAAGCCAGGAGCCAGGTGCCTCCTTCTGGTCTCCCACGCGAGTGCAGGGGCCCAAGCACTTGGGCTGTCCTCCACTGCCTTCCCAGGCTGCAGCAGAGAGCTGGACTGGAAGAAGAGCAACCGGGACTAAAACCCGGTGCCCATATAGGATGCCGGTGCCACAGGCAGAGGATTGACCAAGTGAGCCATGGCACCGGCCCCATGGATACAAATATTTAAATAGAAATTCATTATATATGTGGATTGAAATATAGTCTTAAATGAATATGCTGGGAGAGACTGAGATAGTGTGAGCAAACCTGGAAGATCAGGGACTGTTGCAAGAAAAAGGATGCTTTTGCACTAGATTTCGAGAGATGAGGGAATTGGCTGGGTAGAGAGGCAGCATTCCTGGTGGAGCATAGTTTCTTGATCCAGGAACTTTGGGGGTTAAATAATGCTTTAATGACAACTCGATATTTAACTCCTTGTCTTGGGGTGTGGGGTATGTCTGCCCCATGTATTGTGAGATGTTTAACAGCATCCTTTACCTCTACCCACTAGATGCCAGTAGCACCATCACCTTCATTTGTGCCAACCAAATATGTTTTCACTCATACTGAAGAAGCTTCTGAAGAACACAATAGCCTCTGGTTGAAATTGTGGTTTTTTTTTTTTTTTGAAGAAATGCTATATGATAACCCTGGATGTGAAATAAGGGAGAGTGAGTCACTTAAGGTGGAGGCATTGGTAATGAAGAGAGGAGTGTGGGTCTGGATATCAAAAAAAGCTTCAAACATCTATGGAATGTAAGTGATTCTATGAGCAACAGAGAGCTGATGGAGATTTTACAGTAGTGGGAGGACAGGACTCATTTCAGGAGGCAAACCTGAAGTGAAGCGTTCTCCAGCACATCGCACCAGGTGGGAAGCAAACCAGGCTGGGGAGCATTTGGAAGCAGAGCATGTCAGAGTCCCAGCCCAGACGCACTGAGGGCTTGACCACAGGCTGTGACAGCTGACATGGGGAGGAGGTCAGCATTGTTAGCCAACACTATTAACTGTATCAGGTCTCTCTACTGATGTCTTGATTGTGCCATGAGTAAGACATTCTTGCAGTGTTTGAGGACATTTTCTGAATTAAAAAAAAAAAAACACGTGAGCATGCTGGATTTCACTATTTTTATTGGACATGGAATTCTTTTCTGAGTAGTTTTATTATACATTTGATGAATTAACTCTGTCAAAGTATTATCTTCCTGATTTTGTGTTCAATGCTATATTTAGACAGAGAAGTTAAGAATATCATTTATCATAGATCATCATGACAAATTTGAATATCTGTTGGTAATATGTGTGTATTGCTTTGTGATGATAATCAGTACAGTAAGAAAAAGTTAAGTGTTTTATGAGCTACATATTAGGGCATAATCATTTAATTACTTGATAGAAGTACCTTGAATCCAAAAAAATAGCAAAGAAGTAATAGGAATAGTCTTTAAGTCATTGCTTCTTTTAGAAACCATTTTACTATCAATTTTATTTATAGTCCATATGATCAGTTCATTAAGCCAGACCATGATGATGCAGGGCATAGAATAATAAGCTGGCCGGCGCCGCGGCTCACTAGGCTAATCCTCCGCCTAGCGGCGCCGGCACACTGGGTTCTAGTCCCGGTTGGGGCGCCGGATTCTGTCCCGGTTGCCCCTCTTCCAGACCAGCTCTCTGCTATGACCTGGGAGTGCAGTGGAGGATGGCCCAAGTGCTTGGGCCCTGCAGCCCATGGGAGACCAGGATAAGCACCTGGCTCCTGGCTTCGGATCAGCGTAATGCGCCGGCCGCAGTGTGCCGGCCGCGGCAACCATTGGAGGGTGAACCAATGGCAAAACCATTTTAAACCAATGAAAGATATGTTTCCTTGTATGTTTCTTTATTTCTGAGACCTGAAGGCTTATTGGAATGAATACTGTCCCTAACTCCATTTCCATCACTTTTTCAATGGTCCTGATGGTTTAGTTCTTAATTTTGTTTTCGCTTGTTCATTGAGGTCTTGTGAAAGTAAAGCACGTACCATTCATCACAGCACACAGAGTTATGTTTTTGATAATTACTTCCTTTGGTTGGTTTTTGCTTCTACAATAAGAGAGCAAGCTCCTCAAAGGCAAGGGCCTTCTTCAGTATCTTCTTCTGAAAGTTTTCTAGGAAAAAATAACTAGGATTCACTTCTGTTTTAATTCTCCTATGTTGCAACTCGGAGTTAATATGCTTAGGTGCTGGGCTAGTCAGTAGGCTATTTTAAAGATGGAAACCCCCATCCCCCAAATGTCAAACTGATGATGAATTGTGTTACAATAGAACTCTGATCCATCACTTGAGGTATGTCCATAAATCAAATAAAGCACTCCCTTCAAGCTGTCTTAGTTTCATTTCCCAAGTGCAGTTCGTAAAGTATTTCTTGGTCACTTCAAATATTTTCGCTCTAAAGAAAGTTTCCATTGAATTGTGATACAAAGTGTTTGGTGTGTCTTTGAGAGAAACTGGTACTTGTTTATTTGTTTGTTTATGATGTAAGAAGTTGTTTCAGAACCTTTGGAATATCACAGCTCCTCCTAAAAGACCTTTTCTTTTTTGTGGGGGGAGGAAGTCTAGCTTTCTTTTTTTCTCTCTTAAACAGATTTGTTCTGGAGTCAGAAAAGAAGGTGCTATATTACAAAGATAAGTAGAACAGGAAGCTACATTTATTTTTGAAGTCAAAATAATAGCATATAGTAATAATAAGTTGAATTTTAACAGAAACCTCTGTGTCAGCAGCCTATTAAAAAAAAAAAAAACAGATCTGAGAGATGGCCATTTAGCCTAGCAATTAGGGCACTGTTTAGGATGCCTATGTCCCATATTGGAGTGCTGGGGTTTGATACCTGCCTCTGGCACCTGACTCCAGCTTCTGGCAAATGTGAATCCTGGAAGGCAGCAGGTAACGGCTTAAGAATTTGGGTCCCTGCCATCCACTTAGGAGACCTGGCTTGAGTTCTGGGCTCCTACTTGCAGCCCAGCCCAGTCATTGTGAAAATTCTGATGAGAGTATTTATTCATTGCCTGTCTCCCTGTCTGTCTGTCATCTACCCATTCTGTCTCTTTGCTTTTCAAACAAACTAAAACATCTATAGATGAAATGAATCTGCCCTTGGTGCTGGAGATCTCATTAAGAATTCTGAGGGTTTTGTCCTGCCTTTATAATTTATAATACCACATACTCCATCAGTCTCATTGTTTGTTCTTAGAGAATCAACAATTGATATCTTGCCTGTGATTTATCCTCTTTTTGTCTTTGTTTTGTAGTTAATTTCTTTTATTTATTTCTAAATCCTGTCATTTTTGACCATTGAAAAGCAACATCCACTTAGAGGCTATTTTCAAAGGTACTTGTGTAGCATAAGCCAGTGCTGAACAGTAAATAAGTCTGGTTGCATTTTGTACTCATTGAGAGTTTGCTTCTACCACTATGGGTCGAGTGGGAGAGGGAGAGTCACCTTGGAGGCAGCGATGCTGGACTTCTCCACTGTTGTGAAAAACCTATGGTCTCTATGCAGGATACATAGTGACTTTCTATACCAAGTGTTTTTTCTGTTCAGGGAAATCCAGTTGGATAGGATGACACTAAGCAAACTATGTCATGTAGGAGAGACAGAAGAAGAAGAGCCTCTGTTAAATATTTTTTTTTAATATTATCTAGCAAATGGGCTTTCATTGGGTTACCATTCTGATTTTAACAGAACTTTTGACCAAGAGGATTATTTTTAAAAATGATAATGTTTAAAACAATAACAATGATAAAAATTATTGAGTGCTTTCCAATACTGTCATTGTTGACATAAGAAACTGTCAAAGCTGCATAGGTAATAAAGAGACAGGTCTGTCTGGATCCTTGCTGATGTGATAGAGCCAGCCTTCCAATACTGAAACTCTATACTTCTGGACTTGTTTATTTATTGCTTATTACATGTTTTTATTGCATTAGGTTCTTCAAGTAAAATTTATGTGAGATGAATTTAAATAAGTACTTGTAAGAAAACTTGGTTATCTAGCTGTGAGTACACAAATCTATAGTTGGTAATTGGTCTGTTATGTTCAAGTCTCTGAACTGTGTCTCATTGCTTATCTGGCCTGAAGAAGACCCAAGCATAGTGTTAATAGCTGAAGGTGGATGATGTCTATCATCCTCTAGACATTCAGGGACTGGTACAGGAAATGATGTGATATACTGTGGGGAAAAAAAATGGAACAGTCTTCCACATTCTTAGATTGGATGAATTAGTATCAAAATGTCCATACCACCAAAAGCACTTTACAAATTCAATGTGATCCCAATCAAAATACCAATGACATTCTTCTCAGATCTAGAAAAAAAACGATGATAAAATTTATATGGAAATACAAGAGACCACAAATAGCTAAAGTAATCTTAAACAACAAAAACAAATACTGAAGCATCACAATACCAGATTTCAAGACATACTACAGGGCATTTATAATCAACAGCATGATTCAGGCACAGAAATAGACATGTAGACCAATGGAGCAGAATACAAACCCCAAAAATCAATCCATGAATCTACAACCAACTTATCTTTGACAAAGTAGCTAAAATAAATCCATGGAGGGCCAGCACTCTGGCATAGCAGGTAAAGCCACCACCTGCAGTGCCAGCATCCCATATGGACACTTGTTCAAGTCCTGGCTGCTCCAGTTCTAATCCAGCTCTCTGCTGTGGGCTGGAAAAAAGTAGATGATGACCTAAGTCCTTGGGCCCCTGCAACCACATGGGAGACCCAGAAGAAGCTTCTGGCTCCCAGTTTTGGGTTGATGTAGCTCCAGCTATTGCAGCCATCTGAGGAGTGAACAAGCGGATGGAAGACTTCTCTATCTCACTCTGCCCCTACCTCTGCCTCTCTGTAACTCTCTTTGAAATAAATAAATAAATCTTTTAAAAAATATATCCATGGAGCAAGGACAATCTCTTCAACAAATGATGATGGGAAAATTGGATCTCTGCATGCATTAGTATGAAACAAGACTCCTACCTTACACCATATACAAAAATCAACTCAAAATGCATCAAGGATCTAAATCTATAAAATGATGCCGTCAAATTACCCAAGGAGATCATTGGGGAAATCCTGCAAGACATTGGAATAGGCAAAGACTTCTTGGAAAAGACCTCAGAAGCACAGGCAAAGACCTCTTGGAAAAGAACCTAGAAGCATAGGCAATAAAAACAAAAATTGACAAACGGGATTATATCAAGTTAAGAAGCTTTATGCTGCAAAGAAAACACTCAACAAAGTGAAGAGGCAATCAACAGAATGGGAGAGAAGATTTGGAAACTGTGTAACTGATAAAGGATTAATATCCAGGATCTAGAAATAGCTCAAGAAACTCACAGTGAAACAAACAATCCAGTTAAGAAATGGGCAAAGAACTTGAATAGGTATTTTTTCAAAAGATGTAATTCAGATGGCCAACAGATACATGAAATAATGCTCAGGATCACTAGCCATCAGGGAAATGCCAATCAAAACCACAATCAATGGGGTTTTACCCTACCCCAGTTAGAATGTCTCTCATATAGAAATTAAGAAACAATAAACACTGGCAAGGATTTGGGGAAAGAGGTTTCCTAATCCACTCTTGGTGGGGATGCAAACTAGTACGGCCATTGTAGAAGACAGTGTGGAGATTATTCAGAAATCTGAAAATAGGTCTACCATGTGACATTGTCATTCTACTCCTGGAAACTTACCCAAACAAAAAGAAAACAGCAGGTGAAAGAATTATGTGTAACCCCATGTGCATTGCAGCTCAATTCATAACACGTATGGTATGGAATCATACCAGGTACCCATTAAACCATGACTGGATAAAGAAAGCATGGTATATATACACTATGAAATACTACTAAGTCATAAAAAAGAATGAAATCCCATCTTTCACAAAATAGATAAAATTGGGAACCATTATATTTAGTGAAATAAGCCAGTGCCTGAAGACAACAACTATGCTTTACTTTACTATATCTGTGAAACCTAATTGAGTACAAAATCATGTAATATATATGAGCAAAAGTGACATTTTGAGAATTGATTATTATTTACAGCCCCACTTAGGAACAATCTTTTTTTCCTTTTTACTATTTTTTTTACTTAGTGGGGGTTAATCTTATGATTATCAAATAAACTGAAAACTTGTTATGGGTGGGAGGGAGGGTAAGGTGGGAAGTACCACTATGTTCCTAAATCTGTATATATGAAATACATGAAATTTGTTTACCTTACATGAATTTTTAAAAGAGTAGTGACACTAATAAGGATAAGAGAGAGAGAACAGAATAAAGCATTTTTCTCAATGTCACTGTTGACCCTAAAAGGGCAAGAAAATAACTGATCCTGGTTGTGTGTTTAAAATTATTGAGATGAACCAAGAGATGATCAATGTAGTGGGTTTACATGGGAACTTTTTTGGAGAGATATCGGTTGATAACTTTGAGATTAATGTCTCTCTTTCTCAACAGGATCTTATACGACTTATTCTTTGTGTGAGTGAAGAGCCTGCTGGTTTTCACACCTTCCAAATTCCTGAGTGTATGGTCATATATTCTAGATTGACAGCAGAGAGAAAGAATGAGAGAGTGAGGAGTAACTAGAAATTGAGAAATGGAGACAAGATGAAGTACGATGAAGAGAAGGATAGGAAGAAAGGAAGGAAAAAAGATGGAGAAAAGGATACAGCATGTCTAGCAGGGTTAAGCAGCTTGGAGAATAAATAAGAGGCTAAAGACAGGAATGGAGTATGGGTATTTGGCTTAGTTTTTAAGAAGCTGGTTAAGATGGACATATTTGGTACATCAGAGTGTCTGAGTCCAATTCCTAGCTTGGATTCTTGGCTCCAACTTCCTGCTAATGCAGTCTGAGGAGACAGTGGTAAGGACTCCAGTAATTGAGTTCCTGACCCTGCACTGGGGACATTTGATGTGAGTTCCTGGTTGCTAGCTTTGACTCTGGCCTACACCTAGCCTTTTGAGGGCATTTGAGTAGTGAACCAGCAGGTGAGAGCTTTCTTGCTCTCTACCTCTTAAATAAATAAATAAAAGTTTAAAAAACCGTTAAAATGAAAATCTTGGGTCCTGAATGAACATTAAATACCCATTAACATGACAACATATGTTTCTGATTACTTCATAAAAGCATCTTCTTTAATACATGAAGATTTGATGAATGAACCCATACCTCAGTAATAGTCACTGAAGGGAGAGTGCTGGAGTGAGTGAGCTGGGAAAGTTGGTGACTGCATGTTTTTTTTGTTTTGTTTTGTTTTTTTGACAGGCAGAGTGAACAGTGAGAGAAAGAGAGACAGAGAGAAAGGTCATCCTTTTGCCGTTGGTTCACCCTCCAATGGCTGCCGCGGCTGGCACACTGCGGCTGGCACACCGCGCTGATCCGAAGGCAGGAGCCAGGTACTTATCCTGGTCTCCCATGGGGTGCAGGGCCCAAGCACTTGGGCCATCCTCCACTGCACTCCCTGGCCACAGCAGAGAGCTGGCCTGGAAGAGGGACAACCGGGACAGAATCTGGCGCCCCGACTGGGACTAGAACCCGGTGTGCCGGCGCCGCAAGGCAGAGGATTAGCCTAGTGAGCCGCGGCGCCGGCCTGGTGACTGCATTTGTAACTCAGTTTTCTCTTGTGTAAAATGAAAGCGATGGTTAAAAAATGCAGGTAGTTAAAATCTCTCCTTAGTAAAGAGTTGGTCTTCTGTATATAAAGTCAATTAATAATGAATCTTAATGGAATATGGAATGGGAGATGGAGTGGAAGGTGGGTGGGATGGGAATGTGGGTGGGAGGGCGGATATGGGGGCAAGAAACACCATATCCCTGAAAGCTGTACACATGAAAATTTGTATTCATTAAATAAAAACCTTCCAAAAAATCCCCTCTGTGCTGAAATTCTCTTTGTGTATCTTGTATTCTTATTGGCTTTAAAGGTTGGTCATTTATTACTATATATTAGTGAATCCAGGGCTATTATTTTAATTCATTATAATTAACAAAAACACATATACTGTGATATTTTTATTTTCACTAAAATAAGATGGGGTAATAATTTATGGCTGTTTAATCTCCAATAAAATATGCCTTTGCAAATTAAAAAAATACTATTTTACATTATTTAAGCCATGTGTTTCTAGCTCTTTTTTCTTGTCACAATTTTCCTCATGTTAATTTATTTCTATGAAGAAGCTGACAAACTTTTGATAATTTGGACTTCTTTCTTGCTCTTTTAAAATAATCATGACAACATATTTTGCTTCTAGAAGGTAATATATGGTATTTCAGTGTTACTGTTTTATCTTGTTCTAAATGTCAAATCCATTTTGTAGAACATTTTAAGGGTTTATAGTTGCCATTTAATTTTATTTCATTTTATTTACTGATTTCATATTAGATTAGATATCTTCCTTTGGTTGTATTGTTTATGTTAGTTGCCTTTAAAGTGTTTACAGTTAACCTTCCCAGTTTAAATAAAAATAAAATGGGAAACTAAATGTTGATAAAATTCATCAAAAATGTTTTGTGAGAAAACATTTCCTTGATGAAAATTAGGTGTCTGAGAACTTTTGCAGTAAAGAGTAGATACAAAGATTTGACTTGAAAATATTGACCATAAAATTTGCGAGGCAGAGAGATGTTTTTTGAGTAATTCTCCTTTAGTACCTGCTTTTAACTGAAAAACTCTGCTCTCTGCTACATTACCGGTCCCAAGGAACTCCCAGTAAGTCATTCTGTTTCTAAAAAATATCCCCTGCTTATCACTTAACTCATGCTGGATTACACACTCAGAGATGAAAGTGTGGCACAGGAAGCCAGCTCCACACAACTAAAAATTAGTGTGGGATTTTTAAAAGTAGCACCTACTTCTCTGCTTGGAAATTGGCAGAAACTTAAAAGATATTTGTGGAATAAACATGGATTCTTAAGAAGAGTATTTCTTAGAGAATAAATTTGGCCAGAGAAGAAACACTAATCCTTGGTGTATTGTTCAGCACAGTGCTCGGAGCCAATGTCAGTCTGACCTCCCCACAATAATTTTGTATTGAAGGCATTAAGCTGGGAGCAAGCGTCCTCTGACAATGCAAAGCCCAATCAACCACCACACATTTATGCTCTCCAGTTCTTGTCAGTTTTTAATTTCTGCAATCCAATTCTGGTCACTAAAAACAGATATGCAGCTGAATTTTGCCTTCAGCATATCATTAGAGAAATATCATTAATCAGAAAAATAGGCTCTTTGAAATCTTTGAAGCTCACTCCAACATTGTAGAACATTGTTTACCAAAGTCCCACTTGAATCGGTTCCACATATGGTGTTAAATGAAAATGCAGATTCCAGATCCTTCAGCCTGGATCCATACGATATCTGGGGACATGCCCAGAAGTTCTGTACTTCTAAATGATTTCCTCAGGAAATCCTCTGAGAGAGAAAGTCCAATATCCGCTATGCTCGTGGAGTCCCAATACCATGGTTTTAGTTGGTCAGCCATCCTTGGGAAAATCAGGCATCCTTATAATTGCACTTGTAAGAGAATGTATGTAAGAGAATAATGATTTAAATGGGACACCTGGGAATTTTTTAGACTGTTAAGTTTCTTATGCTTTTAGGTATATTCTTTAAGTAGTAGAGCTATATGTTTTTGATGATAGAATGGGGGGGAAAGAGGAAGAAAAGAGTAAGGAATAAAGGAATACAAGAAACGTGTGCTTATCATTGCATCTAATAAACCAAGCACTGTTTATGGATCACAGGGCCCGTTTAGGGGACAGGTGAGAGGAGTGTTAAGCAAACAGCTTGGGCAGGTAGGAAGTATGGAATGTTTTGTGACAAGCTGATAATTTTTATTTTATTTTGTAGGCATTGGTGAGCCACTAAAGTTGGAGTAGGAGAGTCAGATGATCAAAGCTTGTCTTCAAAAAGAAAACAAAGTGAAACTTTGCAATGGACCATGGTAGAGAGGGCAGTATGTTTGACACTGCAAGAGATTTTTGCTTGTATGCATGAAAAGAAAGGGCCTGCACATGTCTGAATTCAGCCAGGAGCAAAGGGTCGGTTGGTAGTAAGAATAAAAACAAGATGTCCCCTGGTTAGAAAAACCCACTGGGAGAAGGTCCTAATCAAAGTCCTAAATTTCATCTTTTCTCATCATACTTCAAGGTCACTGTTAGAAGACAGCACCTTTTCCTCTAGATATTTTCTTTGTCATTGAGCTGGCGTCCCACTTGGGATTCTTCTAAATGACCATTTGCTTGAGATTTGGTGGCTTTCCAGGGAGACAGTTGGGATGCTGTGTCGGTCAGACTTCTGCTTTGATTATAGAGGAGTCCTCTTGTCTAGTGGCCTCTTACTGTGTCCCTTTGGACATTGACTGACAGTACAAATGGTTATCAACATAATCAGTTGTCAGTGTAACACCTTAAAAGGATAGGTGGCCAAAGAGTACTGACTGTCTTCCCTCTCCTGTCCCAATTAGAATCCTCTATAACTCAGAATCTTGTTACTCTTCGGATGGAAAAATGAAGTACAGTTAATTTGTTCTTGTACTCATCCTGCAAATGTTGAATCTGTGGCATTATAAAACCAAAGGTTTTCACTGTCAAATGTGGAGGGAGAAGTCAGAGTTTTAGCCATTTGTTAAGGTGCCTGCATTTCACATCAGCGTGATTGGGTTCAATACCTGGCTCAAGCTCCTGATTCCAGCTTCCAGCCAGTGTAGACCCTAGGAAGCAGCAGGTGGTGGATAAAGTAGTAGGGATACTGCCATACTCAAGGGGGACCTGAATTGAGCTCCAACACCTGTTACTGGCCCAAGCCCAGCACTAGCTAGTCTAGGTATTTGGGTAGTGACCCAATGTATGAGAGCCCTTCCTGTCTGTCTCACTGTCCTCTCTGTCTTCTTGCTTCACAAGTAATAGAAACAAAGAAATATGGAGTGGCGGGCATCTACGTGGCTAATTATTGGCTATTTTTGCTCTTAGCATAAAATCACAAAATCCTTCTATCCTTAAGATTCCATGCTCTAACCCCTGACTAATTTTCAGTCACATACTGTTCCACTTTTTCCCCTTCAACTTGCTGGCCTCATTGTTTGTTTCTGATAGCA
The DNA here is from genome assembly GCF_964237555.1 of Oryctolagus cuniculus. Lineage (NCBI taxonomy): Eukaryota > Metazoa > Chordata > Mammalia > Lagomorpha > Leporidae > Oryctolagus > Oryctolagus cuniculus. The sequence continues at coordinate 42,775,793 of NC_091437.1, forward strand.
CCTTGCTTGTGCCAAGGTTCTCTTGCTCTCAGAGTTTTCTTATTTGATTTCCTAGATCCAGGAATGTTCTCTTAGCTTCCATGTGTCTGTTTGGCTTTCAGTTGTGATTCAGAATTTACTTTAAATATCACTCTCTGGGATGTCTTCTTTATCCTCAGAGACTAGATTTTCACTTTTTGCTATGTATTCTCATTTATCCTTGTATTTTTCCTTCATGGTAGGAATGGATTATTCTCACCATTCTTCCTTCATTTGTGATTCCCATTCTAGATCCTAAGCTTCAAAGGATTAGTGAGGTCAGTTGAACATTTACTACAGTGCCTTTGACGCCCTGCCCAGTACGTAGGTGGCACTCAGTACATTTTTTCTCAGTTGAGTGAATAAACATAAGGTAATGTAATTGGATAAGCATGAGGAAGTGATTGGGGCACCAAAATTACACTTGTAAGGATAAGTTCCTGATACCAGCACTTCAAACCTAATATCTACTTTAGCAAAAATGCTTTTGAATGTAAATATTAATTGGGAGAAAATAAAGTTACCAACATATTTTTATGAAATGGACACTTTCGCAGAGAATAAGCAGAGTAATCAAGGATTATTTCTTATTTTAATTTATTTTTAATCCTTTCTAATACTTAATAACTATTCTGATTTTTTTTATTTGACAGGTAGAGATATAGACAGAGAGAGAGACAGAGAGAAAGGTCTTCCTTTCGCTGGTTCACTCCCTAAATGGCTGCCACGGCCGGTGCTGTGCCTATCCAAAGCCAGGAGCTAGGTGCTTCTTCCTGGTCTCCCATGGGTATGCAGGAGCCCAAGCACTTGGGCCATCCTCCACTGCCCTCCCGGGCCACAGCAGAGAGCTGGACTAGAAGAGGAGCAACCGGGACTAGAACCCGGGACCCATATGGGATGCCGGCGCCACAGGTGGAGGATTAACCAAGTGAGCCACGGTGCCAGCAACTATTCTGATTTAATAACTAACAATTTCTTAAAGACTAGCATTATTACTTTCTTTAATCTTAATTTTTTATTAGTGCACCTGCTGTATGTTGTTCATTTCATTTTTTTGTCCCACAAATATTTGCTATTGTATACCAGTTCATGTTAAATTCTAACTAGGCTACCATATTCCATCAACATTTAAATTGGCAATTACCTGTATAATTTTTTTTTACCAATTTGCCTTATTATGCAGTTTTAAAATAGTTCATTGAGAAAAGTATAAACCATTCTATAAAATTGGACTAATTAGCTGCTCTGAGTATAATGCTAGAATCCAAAAGATCTTGCTAGACAGTGTACTAAGGCATATTATGCACGGTAAAAGCATATTTATTTGAACCATTATTCAAGGTTATCATAGAAAAGTCACTGATAAACAAGAATTAACAGTAATGTATAAGCATTGATAAAGCAAAGAAAGTCAAACATACACAGGTTTGGCACATCAGAAAATATTTAGTGTTTATTGTATTTACAAGCAACCTGACTAAATATTTTGAAGTTAGAAAATACAGGATTTAGGCCATTGGGGATATTCATTAAATATTCTGTGTATGAAAATTATTGTAATAGACTCAATTGGAGATTGGGGGGAATATTTTCTTTTGAGAGTGTGAAACGTTTTCAGAATGATAAAAACACAATCTAAAAGATGCTTGGAACATGTGTGAACTAATAGAAATCAAGTAATTAAATGTAGAGCAGATAGTGGATACATGAATTTGTGAGAATCATTTAAGGGGCCTTTCCCAGACGAAATGTGTTTTGGGCAACATATTGAAAGTAGGAAACTTACAGATTAAATCCATGTTAGGATACAGCAGGGCCATGACTTGAACTTCCTTTTAATGAAATGTGTATGTTAAATACAGATCCCAATAAATTATTAGCTTAGCTAAGGAGGTAATAGTGAAGAAAACAATTAGAAATTATGTAGGTTGATGAGCAAATAGCTAATGTAAAGATAGATTGGATAATAAAAATGACTGATTTTTATGACATTTTGAAGATATACATTTTAAAAAGAGGCCTTGATTAGCCTATTGCCTAAATACAACTACTGCACAACTGCTCTCCAGCCTTCAGTACTTGTGCAGATTTTACATTGTTGCTACCATAGTGTATGTAGCACTTTGTATTTTTGCATTTCTCATTTAACTGCACACCATAAAGATTTCCTCCATCTCAATACAGTTAGAATAATTTTAACAGTATAAAATTCCATCATGCCAGTCTGTAGCAGTTTACTAAATCATTGCCGTATTGTCGCATATTTAGGTTGCTTCCTAGTTTTATTTTATTCTTAGTATGCTGCAGTAAATACTGCTGTACACAGACTATTTTTTCTTCCATTAAATTATTTTTAGAGTACATATTCATGAAAGTAGATTTATTGGATTTGAGGATTAGAACATTTATATAGTTCCTGCTGTTGTGCTGTTCTGATTTGAGGATTCTGCCAATTTTACTCAGCCTCCAGCAATGTATATGGGAGTTGCTTTTCTCATATCTGTGCCAGAAATAGGTTTAATTATTAGAAATATTTTGTTAACATTATAGGCTTAAAAGATACTTGAAGATTGACTTAATTAGGGTGTTTCTCTTCGTTGTAAAGATGATCTTTTTTTTAATTTGCTCATCGTTTGTATTTCCATGTATGCAAATTATGTTACTCTAATTTTTTCTTCTTGAGGATGACTCTTGCTTCTTTCCCATATAATAAGTATTTAAAGGGCATGAAATTTATATACAATCTACAGAAGATACTAGCTCCAGAGCAAATCAGGAGAATATTTTGTTCTTCCTGTTTGAAGCCAGCGTATATCTTAATATATGAAAAATAAGTAAATGTGTTGCTGTACCATAGGGTTGAAATGCCCAGTAGGGGACCTACTTACTTGGACTCCTCACTCTGCCTGCTGAAGTACTTAACAAAGTGAACACTGATGTACTTTTTATTTTTTAAAGATTTATTTATTTATTTACTTGAAAAGCAGAGTTATAGAGAGGTAGAGGCAGAAATAGAAAGGTCTTCCATTCTGTGGTTCGCTCCACTCCCCAAGTGGCTGCCACGGCTAGAGCTGGGCTGATCCAAAGCTGTAGTCAGAAGCCTCTTTGGGTGAGGGTGAAGGGACCCAAGGACTTGTACCATCTTCTGCTTTCCCAGGCCATAGCAGAGAGCTGGATTGGAACTGGAGCACCTGGGTCTTAAACCAGCACCCATAGGGGATGCTGGCATTGCAGGTGGTGGCTTTACCTACTACTCCACAGCACTGACTCCACTTACGTGCTTTTTATAGGAGAAGCTACACATATTTGAAAAAAGTTTGACTTATGTGAAAATCATAAGTTGGAGTAAAGCAAAGCTGCCTAAGAATGGAGACACTGAGGAAAGATGCACTACAGATTTTCTGAAGACTCAGGAATGCAGAATATTTTTATCCTCATTCAGTTTAGTAAACATTTTATAAAAACAACATATTGATTTCTGGGATGGATAAGAAAATGAACCAGGCTATGATTTAGCCTTGAAAAAGTTTTCCGTAGCAAGGGAGATAAAATACATACACAAATGGCAACAAAATATGAGATTAGGAGAAAATTCTCTAACTGGAAAATAAAAATTATTTGGCAAAAAGGTATTGCTTCCTTGGGGTTGGAGTCAAATAGGGCTCATCTGGATGAACTGGTGTTTCTAATAGGTAGAAGTCAGGTTGGGAGGAGGGCATTATAGCGGAAAGAGAACTAGGCAAGGAGTCATGAAACTGGGTTAGAGTCAGAGCATTCTGGGTGACTTGGGGTAAGTGAATCCAGCTCTCTGGGACTCAGCTTCTGGATGTGATAAATGGGAAGGAGGAACTGTATGTTTCCAAAGGTTCTTTCAGTTTGAACATTCTAAAATTCAAATGTGCTTTGAGATATTTTAAAGACATTCTCTTGAAATACATTTATATCATTTATATATGTATATCATTCTCATGTACATGAATTGTGACTTAAGAGTTTCATTTCTTTGTATTTCAGCTTTTAACTTTTCAGTAGTTCTCCTCCCAAATGAAAATAATCTGAGTAAAGTATGTCAAACCAATAACAGTTATGACTTTAGCAGGAAATAATTCCATTAATCACTTCTCTGGAAATAAGAATAGGACTGTGCTATGTGAAAAGTAACCATAGACAGCAGGAAATAATAGTAATGATACCACAAAACACCTAGCATTTATCATTTCCTTTTTGCATGTGTTAAGTCACTTAATCCTCACAACAATACAAAATGGGTAATTATGATTCTCATTTCCCAGGTGAGGATGCTGAGGCACAGAGACCAGCCTCCTTAAAAGTACACTGCTCATTTGGGGCAGAGCCAGAATTTGAACCCAGAAGTCTGTTGGAAAGTTCACCCATTTAATCACCATATGATGCTTTATTTTCTCTAGAATCTGTGGAGAGAACAACTTGTGTAACTGAAGTCTGTTCATAAAAACAGCAGGATGTCTTCGCAGGAAATGGCTAGAAGAATTTAGAAGGGAAGACATAACTATGCCAGTGACAGTCCTCTGACCTTAACATTTTGCTCAGGAATGTCATGATCAGAAGTATAATTAAAACTGACCCCAACAGTATAAGCCTTTCCTTTACCTGAACTGTATTTTAAACTGTAGAACTACACTGATACAGTGGTGGCGTGCGCTGATTCCGGGTAGAGGGATTACCAGGAGAGTGATTGTGGTTGGTTTGAGCTCTGATTATGTTGTGGCTGTGAGAATAGGAAAAGCTGCTTGGTTTTTCTAGTCCCTGCTCATGTTTCGGGGCCAATGCATTTCCTAGTATTGCTTTGTGGAAGATCAAGATTTAATCCAAGTCCTAGTCTTTTGCCAGTTCCTTTTGAGAAACTGCTTTTCCATAGAATCCCTTAGAAATCTGATTTCTATTTTGTTTTGAATTTTATTTTTCAATCTTGCTTGTAGGCAATGTTATGAAGAAAGATTTACTCCTCAGCATATAGAGGTAACAGGGTGATCAATTAAAATAATGTATGCCCATGTCCTTTGTTAGTTACAAACTGCCACACCAGTACAAACATACAGTTGTGTCACCTTAGAATTTGCAAAGTGCCCACTATCTGACACTTTTCTCTTAAAAAGAAGCTGGCAGAGCCGTCAAGATCACAGCTTTTGACAATAAACAGACTAGCATTTTTCCTTAAGGTCCCATAAGTCTCTGACAGCAGGGATTAGCATCCATGCCCACTGCCTACAGTTGCTGTAAGGCTTAAATGGAATAGCACATGTAAATTTCCAAGCAAAGTCTCATGGGAGTTGTTGGTAAATCTCAGCTTTTAATAGTGGAGACCATGGTAGTAACAGAAATATCCTTCTGAAGCAAAAGCCAGTGAGACAAATAAAACTACTCTTTTAGTAAATTACCCAGGATATAACCAAAACTTAACCCTATCACTTTTAAGCAGACAGAACCATGCAAAGCAAATTGTAAGAAAACAAATGCATAATACAAGTCTAGAGAAGCTCATTCTGTTGGACCCAGAGTATGCTCTAAGTTAATTATCAAGGATGAAAGCAGAGGCTTAAATATAAAAATAAAAAATATAAAAATACATCGAAGAGTTGTTTTTAACAGTGACAGAGTCTAAATGTCCAGCCATAGGAGAGTTTTTCATACATCAGAGTACATCTTTAATATCATGAGATATTTATATTTAATAATATTTTTAAAAGGTGCAACAGGAAAATATATAATGGTAGCGATAATATTTTTTTGAAAGGCAGAGTGGACAGTGAGAGAGAGAGAGAAAGGTCTTCCTTTTCCGTTGGTTCAACCCCCAATGGCCACTGGAGCCGGTGCACTGCACTGATCCGAAGCCAGGACACAGATGCTTCTCCTAATTTCCCAGGCAGGTGCAGGGCCCAAGGACTTGGGCCACAGCAGAGAGCTGGCCTGGAAGAGGGGCAAACGGGACAGAATCCAGCGCCCCGACCAGGACTAGAACCCTGTGTGCCGGCGCTGAAGGCGGAGGATTAGTCTATTGAGCCGTGGCGCCGGCAGTAGCAATAATATTTAACCTTTTATTCTTCAGAGAAACTGCAAGACTGTACTATAATACTATTAAATATATTGTTATTAATTAAATATATGAAATAAAGACATTTTTCCTGAGCTAAAAATGGGGATAAAATAAAAATGATAGTGCGTATCTTAGATTTGTGAGTATTATATGAGTATTACATGCCTTAGGTATAATATATATGAGCTGTATCATGGGACGTTAGCTGAATTTATTTCCTGAATTTTACGAAAGTGTAATCATAAACTAACCATTCTTTACTGGGAGTCTACTATTTCCCAGGAACTGAAAAGATTTTGGGGATGCAGAAATGACAGAACAGCCACTGAGAAGGTAAAGCTTACTTTTAGTGAGGACTGAGAAGGATGTAAGTAAAAGAAACCCTGGACATAGGTATATTTAATTTCTAAAGTCAGCTCCTAAGGCATGAATCACAAATAGTCCAAATAACCAGGGCTCCCGCCACTCATTACATATCTTTGTGTGCATTTTAAAAAGGTGACCCCCTTCTCTGTACAAATCAATCACAGAAACTTCCATCTTCTCCCTCACGGGATGGGCTGAACAGGAGGATGCGGGCTCCGTTTCAGCCTCCTCTGCCCTCACAGCAGAACATGTTCACACAGGTACGGCTGCTGGCTTGGATCCACGGGTCCTGAGAATACCCTTGAAATGTCCTGAAATGACCATGGAGCACAGTAAATAAGATCTGGTGTCTGTAACTCTGGGCAGTAGTTATTTTGGACCCTGAGGTTTGAGAAATACCAAATCGGATTAAATGACGGAACAAGAGAGAAGTCTGCAGGTCTGGCTAATTCCTAGTGTGGAGTGAGAGATGGGTGGAAAAACTCCCAAATATATCTTCTCACTACATAGTTTTGTTCATCTTATCTGTATCATTCTGTATGTATATGTTTGGGAGGCAGAGAGCTAGAATCACACATGCACACACTCATACACAGAGAAAGAGAGAGAGAGAGAGGGATCAATCAGTCTTATATCCATGGTTCACTCTTCAAATGCCCACAAGAACAAGGGCTAGGCTACAGCAAGGAACTGGGGATGCAATGCAGGTCAACAATGTTAGTGTCTGGACCTCCATTGCTTGAGCCATCACCACTGCCTCCCAGGATCTGCATGAGCAGGAAGTTGGAGTAAGGACCTGAGCCAGGATTGAAACCAGGCACTGACATAGGATGCAGGTCTCTTAACTGCTAGCCAAAATGCCTGGAACTGCAGGTGCTTTAATATTTAGTGTCCACAACTTAGATGCACACTGATAATTTATTTATTCTTATGAGCATGGTTTATGATAATACTCATTTGAATTTCAAGCAATTTCTCAATGAATTAAGCCTTTAAATTCCATTTGCCAAAAAAAAAATTTAAGTACCATCATTTATGGAAAAATATTTAGCTCCGGGACTCACACATAGTGGTGGTTATTAAATATGAGTTGGTCTATACCTAAGCCTTGATGGGTGTATGTCTATGTAGGCATTGTCTTTCAGAAGTTGTAGAGATGTGCATACCTCCCATTTCCTATTTACCCCATGGAGGTCTTGCTGAAGAACTCTGTAGCTACTGTTCCCAAGCCTCTCTCCCTTGTACTAGTCAAGGTTCTCCAAGGAAAAAGAACCAAGAGGTCACCCTCTCCCTCTGTGGTGACTGATCCTGAAGAGGCTCAGGAAGTTAGAGATGCTGAGAACTCCCTAGTTTGCTATCTGCAAGCTGCTGGAGACTGAGAAAAGCTCAAGATGCAGCTAGCGAAGGAGGAGGTGAAAACCCCAGCCAGGACAGTGAAAGCAAACAAGTAAAAGAGGGGAGGCATGCATGATCGCTTCCTCTCCCTTTTGTTCTAGTTACACCCAGTGGATTTGAGAATTCCCACCCATATTGTGGGGGACAAACTGCTGATTTAAATGTAGATTCATCTGCAAATTCCCTCATGGAAACATCAAAATTAATGCTTAATTTGGGCTCCCCATGGCACACTAAAATTGTCAAAAATTAATCATCACAGTCACTTAGTTCTTCTATTACTAAGTTAGGAAATCACCCCATGAGCTAAATGGGATAGGACATGACTACCCTGTAATACCATGTGAGTCACAGAGAGTTCTGGACAGAAGTATAAGGTGCTCTGGAGAGGCAGAGTTGCTTCTTGTGATGAGTTGCTCATTTAGTCTTTTGTTAAAGGTTTTAAAATTAAGGACTGGCTATAAATGTGGCTTCATTTCATTAGGCAAAGCACCGCCTGGCTGGATTTTCCTTACAGTGTCTTTATTACTGGTTTTATTTCTCTAAAAAATGTATTTATTTGAAAGGCAAAGTGACAGAGACAGGGAGAAAAGAAAAAGATGTTCCATCCCAAATGGTTTACTCCATAAATGGCTACAATGGGTAGAGCTGGGCCAGACTGAAACTAGGAGCCAGGAACTTCTTCAAGGTCTCCCACATGGGTGCACGGGGCCTGAGGACTGCTTTTTCAGGGGCATTAGAAGGGAACTGGATCACAAATGGAGCAGCTGGGACTTGAACCAGCATCCATATAGCATGCTGGTGTCTATGATGGTGGCTCTACCCACTTTGTTACCATGCCAGCCCCTGTTACTGGCTTTCTTGTGTCTGGGCTTCTCCTGTAGAGAATGTAGGACTGCTTTACCACAGATTCCAGATTTCTACACGAGGACTGCTGGGAAAGACTGAAAACATGCAACACTTAAGGGAAGGAAATCATTGGACCTTCTTGAGTCACCAGGACCTGGTGAAAGATCAAATAGGAAGGATTTAAGCTGATGGAAGGCTGGTGAAATATTCCTGGAGTAGTAATTTTAGGTATTTTTATTGCACTAACATTACCTGGAAGTACTTTAACCTGAGATAGACATCCTGTCGTGTGTGTGTGTGTGTGTGTGTGTGTTAAGATTCATTTACTTTATTTAAAAGAGTTAAAGAGAAGGAGAGAGAGAGAGTCAGTCAGTCAGTCAGTCTCCATCTGCTGGTTCACTCTGCAAATGGCCTCAACAGCCAGAGCTGGGCCAGGCCCAAGCCAGGAGCCAGGAATTTCACCCAGGCTGCCACGTTGGTGTAGGGAACCAAGCAGTTGGATCATCCTCCACTGCCTTCCCAGGCATGTTAGCAGGGCGCTGGATCAGGAGTAGAGCAGCCAGAGCTTGACCTGGTGCCTGCATGGGATTCCAGCACTGCAAACAGTAGCTTCACCTGGCACACCACAGTGCCTGCAAGGTGCAGGCATCCTGTCTTTAAGAAACTATATTTCTGGAAAAAGAACAATGAATGATGTGAGAAATGATTATATGTGGGCTGGGGGGCGTGCTTGTTTGGATTCACATGCTAACCTTTCACCTGACAAGTTACTGCAACCATCTATGTCTGTTTCTTCATCTGTGAATTGGGATCTATAGTTATCCTGTCTCTAGGACTTTGGGGGTGAGAGGGATAAATGAGTTAACACATAAAGCAGTGCCTCACAAAGGCTAGGTACCCAGTGATGTGAGGCACTGTTATTGCTGTCATGATGATGATGCTATGCATAGGTGGATATAGTCATTATCAAAATTCCCATTAATAAGGCCTTTTTATTAGTAAATAAGAAATAAGTATTCTTAAGTAACAAATTGCTCATAGGGAAATAAATTCAATTCACTTTATATGTACCATAACTTGTTTCAAACTGTACTTCACTTTCTAAAATTTATAATGATTTGGGGTGGGTGTTTGGCCTAGTAGTTGAAACCCCCATCCCCAGTTGAGGTGCTTGGGTTTGATTCCTGGCTCCAGCTGCTAACTCAGGCATCTTGCTAATGTGGACCCTGGGAGGCATCAGTGATGGCTCAAGTAATTAGTTTTTGACACTCTTGTGGACGACCTGGCTTTGGTCCCCTGGCCTTTGTGGGTATTTGGGGAGTGAACCAAATGAGGGGAAATCTCTCTCCCTGTCCCCCTTCCTCTCCCTGCCATCCCTCCTTCCTTCTCCCCTTCCCTCCCTCCCTAAATGTGTGTATATGATTCTATCTCTGTCCTTTCAATAAATAAGCATTTAAAAGTAGTGATTTGTTATAAAGTTTCCAGACCATAGGCTGTGTTCACATGCATCACTCTCTCCACATCTCATGAGGATGGTACATCTGAGGTTCTGGGAAATGAGCTTACTTAATCCAGGATCCCTGAACTGGTGAGTGGGTTAAACTTGAACTCCTGTCCCAGGCATATTGCTGTGGCTGTTAGGCCTGGAGGAAGGGAACCTGGTGTCTTGCTAACATGCTGTGGGGTTGTCAGAATCTTGATGTGATTGCAGCACTACCGCTTACTCTAAGTCATTGTGGGCAGATTGCTGGCTTTCTGTGAATCTGTTTTCTTACCTGTAAAAATTAGAGGACAGTGCCTTCCCTAGACTTGCTGTATCAGAGCACATGCGGGAAATGAGCTATCTCAAATCCAGGTCCATGTTAGTTAGGCAAAGACAGTTATTTCCTTTGTTTCTTCAGCATTGATAATATGCTAGGCACAGTGCCGAACTGTCATTTTTTACCAAAGGAGTGTTTTCACCAGCAAAGGCCTGTGTCAGAGTTTGATTCCATTTGCACCAAAACCTGTGATGCATAGGTTTCTGCTCATGATGAATTCACTTCTATGAGAAAGGAGAGACAAAAGGGATATGGAGGTGATAGCGGAGAGAGAAAAGTCTTTATCTTCTCAACTTAGAAAATTTGCAGCACTCATTAGCAGCTAAGCAGGACTCCCCAACAGTGACTTCATCTCTTTGTTCCTGTCAAAGAGGTGCTCTAGATGGAAAGATAGAGGAAAGGCAAGAACACACGTTCAGTGGGTAAGTGGTGCCCTGGTAAAGTTTTCTAATTTACGCAGAATTAACATTTTGCATAGGTAACAACTTTTTGGTCTGCGGGATAGTTAGATTAGACTCTGTGTTAGGTGCTAAGTTTTTAAGGTGAAATGCTAGAAAAAAGAACAGTAACATGGCTTAAGTATGTCAGCAAGGAGGAGGGATATTGCTTGTTAGCATAGTAAGCATTATGTTGTACACTGATGATTTTATAGTTAGTCGAGGATCAAGGAACGCAATGGTTGATAATTTTAGACAGTTGGCCTTTCTAAGTAACACATTAAGTTTCAAATGAAGCTCTACTGAAAGATGAATCTTGTTTGTTCATTGTGCTTTTATTAAAATTTGCTTATTTATTTGAAAGACAGAAGGAGAGATCTTCCATCCACTGGTTCATTTCCCAAATGACTGCAATGTCCAGGGATGGGCCAGGAGGAAGTCAGAGGCAGGTGCTCTGTCTGAGTCTCCCACGTGGCTGGCAGAGGCCCTTGTGCTTGACCCATTTTCCATTGCCTTCTCAGGCATGTTAGAAGACTGTGGATCAGAGGGGGAGTGAATCTTAATGATGTTATAAAATGTGACCCACTAGTAAATCCAGAACTATAACTCTTTTTTTTTAAAAACTTTTATTTAATGAATATAGATTTCCAAAGTACAGCTTATGGATTACATTGGTTCCCCCTCCCCGTGACTTCCCTCCCACCCACAACCCTCCCCTTTCCTGCTCTTTCTCTCCTTCCATTCATATCAAGATTCATTTTCAATTTTCTATATATACAGAAGATCAGTTTAATATACATTAAGTAAAGATTTCAACAGTTTGCACCCACATAGAAACACAAAGTGAAAAATACTGTTTGAGTACTCGTTATAGCATTAAATCTCAATGTACAGCACATTAAAGACAGAGATCCTACATGAGGAGTAAGTGCACAGTGACTCCTGTTGTTGACTTTATAAATTGACACTCCTGTTTATGGCATCAGTAATCTCCCTATGCTCCAGTCATGAGTTTCCAAGGCTATGGAAGCCTTTGAGTTCTCTGACTCTTATCTTATTTAGACAAGGTCATAGTCAAAGTGGAAGTTCTCTCCTCCCTTCAGAGAAAGGTACCTCCTTCTTTGAAGACCTGCCAGAACTATAACTCTAATATGTCTCCATACCTATCCATTACTTTTTGAACCTGGTGTTGCCACACTATGTCCGCTGCCTTTGTTTCTAATACTAACTCCAGCACTGGACTCCTAACCAGTCCCCTTACAGCCACTTTTTCCACTTCATGATCCATTGCCTACCAAACCAGTGATCTTGAAACATAAATGAGATACTCTTACTTCCTGCTCAGGACCTCCTCACGGCTTCCCATTTCACATGATGTACTACAACACAGTCTAAATGTACAGTCATGGTCTACAGGCTCCGACGGAACCTGAGCCCTCTCTCCGTGACCTTGCCTCTCACTTATTTCCACCCTCGAGCCTTACGTTCCGTTCTCCCTGGTTTTCTTTCTGGTCTTAGAGTCGGAGGTTAACAAAGATGCGGCCCAAGTTTTTGCTTTGGCTCTTGACTCTTTGTGAATGGCTGATTCCTAGTGTAAAGGTTTCAATTCAGATGTCACGCTTCAGGTAGATCTTGCCTTTCTGATCAGGGCAGGAAACATCACGTAAAGAACCTCAGGTGAAATCGTATTGCTCATTTGTTCACTTCCTGTTTTCCCTCCTTCAACTACAGTAAAACCTTCATGTGAGCGAGGGTGCTGTTTCCTTTTTGCTGTTACCCCTGCCTACTCTTCAGAAAGAACTTAAAATCTTGACTCAATGAGTGAATGACTGCTTTCAGTCTGCAGGAGTTCAGGTCAGGAGGTGGATCTGGTCGGTGTTTCTGCTGTACTCCTTTGCATGTAAGTGCTCAAGAAACATCTGTTGAATTGGATCCAACCATTTTTTTCAGAAACATTATTTTAAGAAAAAGTGTTCCTATTAAATAAGGTTAAATTTAAAAATCTGTTTTGAGACTACTCTTCTGAGAAAAAGCCTGTTGTTTTTCATGACTAACCATATCAGTTTGCTTTGGGCTGAGGGATTTCCCAAGGCATGGAACTAGTAGGTCACTCTATAAACACTTCCTACAGCCTTGGAGTCAAAAAGACCTAATGTGTTTCTGAGGAATCAGATAGTGGTTAGCAACTGAGTCTGAAAGACAATTTTCCCCATCCACAACTTGTGATGTTTAGTAATTCTGCCCAGCAGGAATTTCTCTGGTTAATTAGACAAAAGCCACTGCTGTTTTGTCTTTATTTGGTTCTTCCCCCATGGAGAATTGGAAGACCTGGCCATGATTTTTGAAATGCCATTTGAAGGCAGTGATGAAATCATTTTTTACTCTCTTCTATCTCAAGGTAATTGCAAGGTAAAAAAAAAAAAAAAAAAGTCTTATGTGAATTGATCCAAGGAGATGAAAATCCCCTAGGAGTGGGTACAGGATGAACCATATACCTTCCATTGTATTTGACAAAAAACATTCTAGTAGTACAACTCATTCCTTTACATTCATATTTGTGTTAACCTAGAGGCTGGGACACCATTCCCATATTCATTGCTCCATGTTAAAGGGAGTCAATTTTTTAAAAAATTCTTGCATTTTTAACATTTTACCTTTTCTGTAATGTTCTACAAGTAATCCTGGTTCCTAATAATGCCTGTGAATAACAGATGTCTGGCTCCTGTAAGTTAAGCTATGTTCCTCTCTCATTCCAAAGCCTTTGTGAAATATTTTCCTCAGATAGGTTGAACTACTTTTCAGATAAGGTTGACTGGATTTACTTCCAAAGAAGAATAAATTCACATGTTCAGACCTGGAAAGAGGCTACTGGGAGATGCATTGAGGAAACCTTGTTTTGGTGAGATAACTCATAGCCTATTTGACAATCCATAATGGAAGAAACTGAATAGAATGGAGAAGCTAAATCAGCAATGCCTTCATTTTTCCAGTGGTTATTGTTTTTCTCATTTGAAACTTTCTTTGGAGAACAAAGTGGATTGATGGTCTTTGTAGGATAATTTTACATAAAAGTACTGTAAGGTTAAGTAGGAAAAATCATGGAAATAAAAGTCAGTTTAATTCAAAATCATAAAAACTGTAAATGAGTGAAAAAATGTAAATTTACATTAAAATGTACATGAATGAAAAATCATTACTAAGTCAGAATCATGAAGATTGTAATTAAAGTCAATTCTTATCCGAGGATTATTGTATGTCCAACATTTTGGTATGACCTTAAAGATGTATTCTTTCATCAAATTTTCAGATATGCAAAATAACAATGTAACAGCATTTCTATTTCCTAGATGAAGAAATTGAGGCCTTCAGAGGCTCAGTATCTTGCCCCAAGAAACTCCACTAGCAAGTAGCTGAGTTTGGATTTGAACCCACTTCTGTCTGCCAGGAAACTGAAGTGTATGAGCCTGCTGCTGAGGCTGTAACAAAATGCCATACGCCCATATTTTTTCCGCAGGTCTAGAAGGTGGATGTCCCCTGAGGTCTCTCTCTTTGTCTTGCTGACTTGCCACCTTTCCACTGTGCCTTTATGTGGTCTTTCCCTTTACATGAGCCTCCTAGCGTCTCTTAAAAGGACAGCAGTGCAGTTTGATTAGGGCTCCATCCTCATGGCTTTACTTAACCTCAGTTACCTCCTCATAGGCCCTATCTCCAAATATGGATTCACTTTGAGGGTTAAGGCTTCAACATATGCACTTGACAGAAGGCAAGGGGGGCAATTCATTCCTCTCCAAAGACAGTGAACTCAACAAGTGTTCTGAGCTCTTACTCTGACAGTAGAAACTTGCTTAACATAATTATATCATTTCTGGTCCTGTGTTTTTCATGGATTGAAAAAAAAATTGGTTAGTTTTTAAAGACTTTGCCTGTACTTATCAAATGTTCTATAGTTTGATGACAAGTTCTCTTGTTAGTGATTTAAAGTTAAAACCAGAATCATTCTCATGCTATCTGTTATGCAACTGGAGAAATAGAGAAACTTCTCCAGGACACATCAGTTCTTCCTTTCGTAATGATCACTCGCTCACGGTGTAATTGGCCCTTTTTTTTTCTGACAACAGAAAATGCAGTTTTTCTTTTTGATTCTTCACTACTTAATCCAGCAGCAGATATTGCTTATTTGATGTGTACCAGACATTTTTTTTTTCAAGTTCAAATTCACTGAAGGCTTATTATTTGTCAGATACTTTTGGAAGGCCATATATTCATCATATCTGATTCAGTATTTCAATAAGCCCATAAAGTCGCATAGATGAGAAAACCCAACATTTCTGTGGCTGAGTAATTTGCCCAAGGTCATTCAGCTACAAAGGGTGGGAGCTATTGGTCTGATTTTAGTTCTGATTCCCAAGTCTGAATCCTTAGTTCTTGAGCTGCTTAGATGAACTGTTACTCATGCTCTGGCAAAGACTCTTCCACCTTCACCAGCTCTTACAGTTTTGATATTTGTTCCTGTTAAAAGCATCTTCTTGGTGTCTAGGTTTCTTTTTCCTTCCTTGCTTCTACTTCTTGCCGTCTTGTAAGATGCATACAGAATGAAGAGGGAGAAATGTCTGTTTTCACTTTGAAGCCTAATTGCATGACTTCTTTTTAACTTATTGCCAATTAAATATTGCAAATACAGAAATCATTGTCAGTTTCATAGGAGAAAACAGGTTGAAGAAGTGCATTTTCTTCACATTTTTCCCTTTTTACTGATACCACCTGGACTTTAGTATGCAGTTGCTTTGTGCTCTGCATTATTTCAAACTTCAGCTTACATTTAGAGTTTGCAAATTGCACTGCTTTCTCTGAGGAGCTGTGATTTCTCTATTTGGCAGCCCCTTCCTCCACTTCAGTTGCTCAGCAGAAATGAACGTGGTCGATCTTGTTCCCTTCTACTGCAGACTGGTCTGATCAGTAGACTCAGGTTCGCACTTAGTGATTGCTTGCAGAGTCTGTGGGGAGGGTGGATATGAGTGGTGCTTGGCTTGATGAGGAGGAGAGAAGAGATTCTCCAGGGAAGAACAATGGGAGCTTCAGGTACTGATCTTGGGGATAAAAGGCAGCCTTCACTCTTCACTCGCTCTCAGAAGTCTCGTACCATTTACAGAAGCCATTAAGGGCTCTGCTGTTGCAAGTGTCCTCTTTGGCGTGAGGATAATGTCAGAGACTTGGTTCCTTGTTAAGACTCACAGATGCTGCAAAGGGACACACTTTCACCCTGGACACACTTGAACTTGCTGAACACCAGCTTGGTTCTGGATCTGCTTATTAGTGAGAAACTTAATATCAATTCCTTCAGGTCTTCTGCTCCATATTTGTTCTCACATGAGTTGAGTCATTTTTAATTCCATAAATGAAAGCATAATCAGACTTGACTTGAGATACCCCAGAGTGCGAAATGAAAGCAAAACTGTACCTGAGTGGGTGAGTATCAGGTCACTGGAGGTATTCAAGAATCTAGCCCTGAGTACCCTACAGACCTTGTTAATCCTGAGTTGCATGATCTATTCCTACTCCTAGCCTACCTCTCATAGTTCCCCGTGGTAGCATCTTGTATCACTGTAATATTTATGAATCTCTGTGGCCTATGTTGTGGTGCTGTGGGTTGAGCCACTACCTACAACACGGGCATCCTACATGAGCACTTCAAACATGAGTTTGAAGTTTCGGTTGCTCCACTTCCAGTGCAGCTTTCTGCTAATGTACGTTGAAGGGCAGGAGAAGATGGCCCAAGTGATTGGGCCTCTGCCACTGATGTGGGAGAACTGGATTGAGTTCTGAGCCCCTGCCTTTGCTCTGGCCCAGCCTTAGCTGTTGGCAGCCATTTGGGGTATGAACCAGTAGATGGGAGATCTCTTTCCCCTCTCTCTCTTTTGCTCTCTGTAACTCTGCTTTGAAATACAGAAATTTTTCAAAAAACTGTTTATAAACTTTGTGGTCCCTCCATACTTCATTTTGTTTTATGCCTCTATGCTTTTTACTTCCTTTTCCCTATTTTATTTTCTCTGGTCTTTTGCATGGTTGCCTTCTACAGATTTTTTAGGACACAACTCAAGTATCGCTACTTTGATATATACCAACTCTCATCTTTTGGATTGAATTAGGATTTCTTTTGTATTCCCCATGCTTCCTTCGGCTGTGGAACATTTAATGCTGCATCATCAGCTGTTGCCTGGCTTATCTGTTTCCCTTTATGTTAACGCAGTTACAGTTGCTTATTCATTTATTAAGTCATGTTGGATACATAACAGGACTGCAAAAAATGTTGCTAAATGGGTAGAGGAAACAAAGGAGCAACTGGTTTCTCAGTTAATATTACTTTGTATAGCAGTTTAAATTTCAGTAAGACTGTTTTTGAAGCTTTAGGACACTCAGTTTTTCTCATGTGTGTATCTTTTCTACTGTGTTCTTCCTCGGAATCTTGCCTGCTTTCCCTGGGCTTGCATACTTTTCTCTTGCCTAATTTTCAATGAACATGCTTACCAGTTTTTAAGGACAGAAGATTGTAAACTTAAGTCTAACATACTAAGAAGTAATCACTCTGCAATGCTTATTTCTGTAACACAGTGTCTTTTCTGCTTGTGATATAAAATGCAGTGGATTGCAAAGTTGCATCACCATTTAGGGAATGATTTGATGAATCATACAGAGCAACTAGGCCTGTTATTCGCAAACTGGAAAGGCTTTGCTGGTGCTAATGGGCTTTCAACAGACCTCCTTCCCAATAGAGGGTGCTGTGACTCCACAAGCTGGGAAGGACCCCAGTAGATGAAGACATCAAAAGAATTGTTCTAAATGCATCACAGCTGGCTACTTGGAATTATGATTTATATTCAGCTGGAGCCCAATTTGAAGAATTTTAAGCCAAGGGGAAGGAAGTCTACCTGCTCATTTTGTGAACTTCAGTCTTGTTACATGCTATGTTTCTGCACTTCCCAAGAGAACAGTGGAAACTGCAGTAGTTTCACAAAGCTCTGTTTTCACAGCCTCCCATGTTGCCCCTGCATGATGTATGAGTGAGTACCTGTGCATTTCAAGGAACCCACATTTGCCAAGTACATTTCTCTTTCACTTCCTCTTTCTAATAATTTTAGACTAGGTCTAATTTTAGACTAGATCAACCAATGTGGCCTCTGGCTACATGAGAACGGAGAATGTGGAATGTAAAATGATTAGTGGTTACCATGATGGGTCTAGGCTGTTCAGTTTCTTAGGAGCCTGCTGCTGAGTTGCAGAAGGACCTTAGCCTGCCCTTGACACCTCCTTGGTTGTGTTCATGGTGTTCCTTTGGCCTTGACTGCCCTTGCTACTCTTACAACATAGTTACCCTTCTTTAAAGGTCAGCCCAAAGGCCCCTGTAGGATTAAGTACTTTGTCTCATCTATTTCCCTCTTCTCTTGTAATTGTTGTTTTAATTTGTCTTAAGGTTATTTGCATGTTTATCTTTCTTATAAGACTGAATATTCCAAGTCAGTAACTCCTTTATTCATCTTTGCATCCCCCAGGATAGATGGACAGCATAGAAAAGGTGCCCCATAAACATTTATTGATTCAAAATAAGTCTAAGAACTATACCGAATGTAAATATTAAATTTATAATAAACTGTCTCAGCTCCATAAGATTTTTAGAAATGCATTTATCTACATGGGTTGATAATAATTTAAAGGATTAAAAATATAGGTGGAAATAGGACTAAACTTATGGTGGTGAAACAGATAGCGTTCCCATTTTGGGAATATTGTTCTGTAGACTTGCATGTGATTGTCTTTAAAAGTTTTACTTGTTAATGTTTTTTTCCATCTCTGAGAAAACTTAGTATTTAGATGGCTGTAGAAGTGGTAGTGCCGTCATGTTTTCTACCTTGTATAGGCCCTGTCAAGTTTATTTGACAATACTTTAATGTTTTTCTCAATGCATCCTTTCTTTGTGACAAGAAAACTCACCTGGCCTCCCAGGCTGCTGTGACAAAGATGTGATGTCCTGTGGTAAAGGCCACCCAGGCAAGGGGTCCTGCCCCACCAGTCATCTGGAAAACCATTTGGCTGAAATAATTTTTTTTGAAACAAACACAAACCTGTATCTCAAAGGCATTATATATTCAGTGTGGGAAATGCAAACAATTTACAGAAGCATAAATGGGATATTTTGATACACATATGGTAATGCCCCTTTATCTATAAGTTATGCCTTCTGCAATTTCAGTTACCCATGGTCACCTTCAGTTCAAATATACTAAATGGAAAATTTCAGAAAGAACTAATTTTTAACTTTTAAATAATTTCTGATACAGTGTATTGTTATAACTGTTCTATGTTATTCATGTTAATCTCTTAAGCTGCCTCATTGATATTAAATTTTGTCATAGGTATGTCTATATAGGGAAAAGCATAATATAGATAGGATTCAGTTCTGTCTGTAGGTTAAGGCATCTTCTGGGGATCTTGAACATACACATTAAAAAATGGAGGGTCTCATATACACAATGCACAGTTACTATAGTTGAGCAAAAATAACACACCTATCATCTTACTTAGCTACCTTTGTGTTGCAAGAGCACCTAAAACTACTCCTGGCCAGCTTTTACATAATCCCTCATTTGATTGCTTTTTTACTGAATGATAGGAAACACACTTCCTAACAGCCCCTGCAAGATTCTTCCAAGTTTAAATCCTAACAATTCAGTCTCCCTCACCTGAACTTCTCTGGGGCTTACCTCAGTGCTGGGAGTTCAACAGCGCTGTGGCTTCAGGTGTGAGGAGGCTGCTGAGCCTTTCCCAGGTCTGTTCCAATTAGAGTTTGCTAGGAAGTGCCTCATCCTGCCTAGTGCCAGGGCTAGCTCTCTCCCCAAGCAGGAGGCAGCAGTCCCACTTGGCTTTGGCTGTGCTGTTTATGCCACCCTATGGGAAAGCCCTTGAGGGTGTAGACTTTCTTCCTTCATGCTGTGCTGTGTGACTGAGAAATGACTGTTTAGGGATGTGAGGAATGTGGTAGGGTTACCTTGGAGTTGCTTTACTTCTGGTATGTCTTGCCCCATCCGGCATCCCTGCTCAGGCTCTCTCCTATCTTGAGAGAGCAGGGACTCCTTTTGCAGGGTTCAGAGAGAAAGCAGGGAGTGGATGGCTTGGCTCTCCAACCCTGTGCATTTCTTAGGGTTCTGCTGCTCCCAGCTCCTTGAGCTTAGCTGTGGAAGAGAGGGTAGAGTCCGCTGATACCTGGTTTGTAATATTCATGTTTCCTTTCCTCCTTGTTCTCCTCCACTGGGAGAGCTGGTTTTTTTCCTCCTTTTAGGATAGATGAAAAACAAGCAAAAAATGGTTTGGCAGGTGTTTACATGAGGATCTCAGCTCTTAAAAACGGAAAAGTCCAAAACTCAGTGTCTTTCTTTGTCTCTTGTTCGGTGAGACATCTTTACCTTAAGGGCAAAGGCATATGTGAGTTGAGATTCTAGGAGGAAAAAGGAGTTTGGGGGTGAAACACACACATTCACTACTCAAAGAGGCCTCCAGACCCATATATACCAATGCTCATGTGCATGCGCACAAGCGCATACACACACATTGTGTTTTTATTGTTTGATTTCTGTTTGCTCTTTGCGTGAGTGAGATCATACTTAACACACTGTTTGTAGCTCAGTTTTTCTCAATGATGTGTGATATTTTAATTGTTGCAAAGTAATGCTTATTATTGTGCATGATGAATGCTTTTTATATTATGAATATGCACCCTTAATTACAGATGTTATAAACACTATTTTCCAATGTGTACATGAGTAAAAGATTATTTGTGTTATTTTTCATCACATAGGACAAACATACACACATACACACACAAACACACATACATTTCACACATTCCTGATTTCTACTTTGGCAGAAATATGGTAAACCATTTTTGTAATCTAATGCTTTCCCAAATTTACACAGATCTAAGTCGTGTGACTAATAGCCCTCTTCTTTTCTTATCCTTCTCATATGCTCAAGCCCCTGCTGGTTCCAGCTCCTGTATTGCATGTAGCACAGAACATAAATGATTAGAAGCTGCCTATTGCTGTTAAAAAAATAAAATAGTATAAAAGTCCAATTAACACAGTTCAGCCTGCTTTCCTTATGAAGTCTGCGAAAGCATTTTTGTTTGTGTTTCTTTGAATGGTCATTTCTGAGTAGAAGTGCAGCAGCCATTCTGAGGGTGGTGAAATGACCTTATTCTCAGCTCTCTTTCAGAATGAGTTTGGGGACCTTCAGAAGGCATTTGGGCTGCAAAGCATCAATTTCCAGTGGACGTAACTGGATACTACATCATGTTGTGTCTCCCTTTCTTTTTGTTTCTATTGAGAAAAATGGAAATATTTACAAAATTGGAGACAATCTCTTCACAAACTTAGTGAATCTATTATCCAACCTCAACTACTATTCACGTTCTCTCCTCTCTTGCAATGGAACATTTTCAGTACAACTCTGGGTATTACATCATTTGGTTTCTAATTATTTCAGCAAGTATCTCTAAAAGCACATCTGGTAAATGTGCCCAGAGTGTCATCATCCTACTTGAGAGATTTTCACAGCTCTTTGAACTCTTGTTTTGCTTTTTTTGGAGAGCACTTGGTCCTAAGCATTCCCCACATTCGTGTATTTTCTGCCCCAGTTCTAAAACTGACCAGTTTTCCAAGGAACATCTCTGCTTCTTTTTACTGGGGAGCCTTAGTGAAAATCAGTATCTGGGCATTAATCCTTGTTTGTTTGTTTTTCTCTCATGCTGTCTGTGCCAGAGTAAAGAAATACTAACCCATCTGTGTACAGTATAAATATTTCTACTTGTGATCATCTGAGTCTCTTTTAAGGTAAACAGAAGTTCATGCTGATGATTCCCCTCTAATCCTTTCCACATGGATCATTCTAGACTCTTCCCTTTGATTATCTGTAAAATCCCTCTCCAGCAGTGGTTCCCAACATCCATAACCATTTACTTAAGTGTCCAGTTTTAGTGTGCCTGTATAGTAATATGATTGTTAATCTGCTACCAAATGGGAAACAGCTTTATCAACTACCACATGGTTTTTATGTGCAGTTCTTTCTGCCCTTAGCCTTACAGATTCCACCGATTGCCAAAATCACTTAGATCAGCACCTTTCCTCCCACTCCCTTTAGTAAGGTTGTTTCATATAGAATTTGTGATAAAGTTAGATTATTTTGTCCCAGTATGAGTTCTTTCCTGGAATCTGCTGACTTCCAATTTTTTTAAATTAATTTGCATTCAGTAGATTGACTCTTTGTGCTGTGTATTTCTGTGGGATTTGATAAACACATGACCGTTTTCCCTCACCTTAAAAGTTCCCCGTGTTTAGTCTTTTTTACTTCCCACTCATCAGATTTCTATTTGTAATTATTTTCTCCAAGCCCATTGCCTATCCCTTGATTTTTTGACAGTGTCTTTCACAGAGCAGATGTTAACTTTAATGAAGTCTAATAACATTTTTTTTTCTATCATGGATTCTGCTTTTTGTGTTGTGTCTAAAAACAAGTCATCAAACCCAAGATCACATGGATATTTTTCTGTTACACTTAAGCAGTTTTGTAGTACTACATTTTATTTTTAGATGTCTAGTCCATTTTTTTGGAAAAAAATATTTGAGAGAGAGAAAAAAGGGAGGGGCAGAGGGAAGAAAGGAAAGAGAGGGAAGACCAGTGAGTGAGTGAGTGAGTGAGAGAAAGAGGGTGGAGACTGGGAGAAACTGGAAGCCAGGAATTCATTCCAAGTCTTCTGTGTGGGTAGCAGGGCTCCAACTCGTAAGGCATCACCTGCTGCCTCGCTGGTTCTGCTTTGGCAGGAAGCTGGAGTCAGGAGTTGGAACCAGGCTTTAAATCCAGGCACTCCAATATGGGATGAGTGCTCCATTTTTAGTCAAATTTCTGGGAAAGTGTAAGATCTAGATTAACAGTTTGATATGTGCAAATTCAGTTGTTCTAGCACTAGCTGTTGAAAAGACTATTCTTTTTGCATTGAACTTTCTTTGCTCCTTTGTCAGTGATCAGTTCCCTGTATTTGTGTGGACTTATTTCTGGGCTCTCTATTCTGCTCCATTGATCTGTGTGTCTAGTCTTTCACCAGTACCTTGTTTTCTTGATTACTGTCAGTGTATAATTAAGTGAAGTCTTGAAGCTGGGAACTGTCAGTTCCCTAGCTTTGTTCTTTGTTTTGGCAATTCAGTCTGTTTTCTTCTCATATAAGCTTTAGAATCAGTTTGTTGATACCCACAAAATATCTTACTATTTTACATTTTTTTTGTAATTAAAAATAAAATTTTAAAGCATGCACATGATTCAAAAGTCAAATCTTTAAAATTCCCATTTTACCATTTCCGTTTGTTTTCTTCCCTGCCATGAATAAATAATTCTATTATTTTTAAAATTTATTTATTTGAAAGGCAGGGTTACAGAGAGGCAGAGGCAGAGAGAGAACTTCCATCTTCTGGTTCACTCCTCAAATAGCTGCAGTGGCCGGAGCTGGGCTAATCTGAAGCCAGGATTCAGGAGCTGCTTCTGGGTGGGCCTCCCACAGGGGTGCAGGGGCCCAAGGACTTGGGCTGTCTTCTACTGCTTTCACCGGCCATAACAGAGAGCTGGATTGGAAGTGGAGCAACCAGGACTCGAACCAATGGCCATATGGTTTGCTGGCACTGCAGGCGGTGGTTTTACCTGCTACACTACAGCTCTGGCCCATTAATAAATATGTTTTAAATGTGTCTTTCCAACCATATTCATATATACATGTGTATATATGAATATGTATGTGTCTATTTTCTAATTAATTTGCCAGTAGCTTCTATTTTTTAATATTTATCTAATTATTTGAAAGAGAGAGAGAGAGAGGTCTTTGATTCACTGGTTCACTCACCAAATGGCCACAATGCTGGAGCTGGGCCAATCCAAAGCTAGGAGCCAGAAACAACTTCTGGATCTCCCACAAGTGTGCAAGAGGCACCCAAGGACTTGGGTCATCTTCTGCTGTTTCTCAGGCCATTAGCAGGGAGTTGGATGGGAAGTGGAGCAGCTGGGACTCAAACTGGTGCCCATATGGGATGCGGACACCGTTGGCAGCAGCTTTACTTACTATGCCACAGTGCCGACCCCACCAGTAGCTTTCTTTTTTTTCATAGAGAAAAGATGTGTTTTATTTAATGATGAAGTGCACACACGTATTCACATGTATAACCAAATCAATATTTACTCTTATCAAGTGGGATGCATCACAAAATGTTCTGCTCTTGTTCCTGCATTTTAAAATTAAGTAAACAAATTTTGCAAATCATTAATATGTCATAAGCCATAACTGCTCTAGCGAATTGTCAGCACTAAGTTTCAGTCTTCTTCCTTCTAAGACTTAGCACACGATAATATTCCTTACTCAGAGAGAATAAAACTTCACAGAGCCTTGCTACCATGTGCCTAGCCTGGACTTGTTTATCACTTACCATTCCAGGCCCAAGAGATAACGGAATGATTTGCAGCCATGTAATAGGGCCCCATGGCTGTTACATATTTTAAATAAAATTTGATCCCCATATGATCCTCGTAACAACCCTGCAAGGTAGGCAGAGAGACTGTTGTCAGACTCACTCTACAGATAATGAAGTTGAGGTTCAGAGAGGTTAAGGAACTTTCCCAGTTATTGTATACATTGTAGGAGGCAGAGTGAAATAAGAATCGCCAGCCTTTAGGTTGAGAGCCCTGTCTCTAAACAATACAGTTTCTTAGAGTGTAATCCAACCTTACGTATTTTTATCACTTCATTTTTTTACTATTGATTCAAGTTTATAAAGGATACAACAAAAGATTTAATTTGAAACTTAGGCCAGGCATATGCTTCTCCAACAGTGAACACTTGGGGCCACAGAACATAGAAACCACAGTTCTTTTGACTGTAGTCTAATGGAACATAAGTAATAGGGAAGACCTTACAGGTTGAGGAAATTGAAGAGAAGTCAGAGGAAAGGATATAGAATGGAAGTTATTAATGGGTTTTGGTCCCTTTAAATTTGACTTTTGTAAGAGGGCTTCATGGAGAGGCTTTTTTTTTTTTTCAAAGATTTATGTATTTATTTGAAAGTCAGAGTTATACAGAGAGAGGAGGAGAGGCAGAGAGAGAGAGAGTGAGGTCTTCCATCCGCTGATTCACTCTCCAATTAGCTGCAACAGCCGGAACTGTGCTAATCCGAAGCCAGGAACATCTTCTGGGTCTCCCGCACAGGTGCAGGGGCCCAAAGACTTGGGCCACTTCTAATGCTTTCCCAGGCCATAGCAGAGAGCTGGATCAGAAGTGGAGCAGCCCGGACTCGAACCGGTGCCCATATGGGATGCTGGCACTGCAGGCGGTGGCTTTACCCGCTGTGCTACAGCGCTGGCCCCCATGGAAAGATTTAATGCATGTAAGAGTTGAAGCTTTGGGAAAGGATCTGTTACTCAAACTCAGGTTATTCAAACTCAGATGTTGCATATGCAATGATGATAGGCCATGGTCTTCAAAAACTTGGTACTTGTTGCTCTCCCAAATCGCTAGGATTCGAATGTCACCAAATGAACTGATTCATGTTTTTGCCCATTTGTGGTCTGTGGTTTTCTTTAAATGAAGTCCATAGTTACCAGGGTTCTGCAAAACTGCAGGACATCCAAGGCTCCTAGCAGGACCACAGACCACCAGTACCTTTATAAACTTTTTTTTTCACTACTTAGTAAATGAAAAGCATTATCTCATTGTATTTGTAATTTGTATCTCTGTTGTGTCAACAATGTTTTTAAATGTTTAAATGTCAGTTACATTTTAGTTTTTTTGAGTTCTTTGTTCACATTTCTGTCCATTTTTCTGTGCCCATGGTCTTTCCCTTCTCTATTTTATGAACTTTTTATATATTAATGATGCCAGTCATGAAACAGGTATATGTTTCTTTTTTAACCAGTTCGTTATTTCTGAAAGCTTATCTTGAAAGTTCAAACAATAGGATTTTTCCTCATTCTGTAAGTCTTGTTGGGGAACTGTGCTGTTACAATTTTATAATAATCATGTCCAATGTATTTGATTTAGGAAACTGTAACGGCCCTTTCCTCCCCAAAGTTGATGGTCTAGAGAGAACCTCCCGAGGTAGAGACATGATTTTTTCCTTACCCTTCTCCCAGGCCCGGCCCATCATTGAGCACATCCTTCTAGATACAGTGACTCAACAGGAATACTGAGGTCAGAGAGAAGTGAGACTGAGATCACGGAAAGTCATCCCTCACTTTTGCTTCTGTGAGTCTGGGCTGCTGGGATAAATGCATGTTGCCCTTACGAGAAAGACTATTTGAAAATGAGGCAAACATCAGAAAGGATAGAATAGGGACAGAGAAGAAAGAGAGATGGCACCTGAAGACAATCTGAACATATGAGGATGTAGCTATGCCTCATTCCTGCACTACTTTATCCTAGGAGCCAGAAAACTCCTTGCTGTTTCTTAAACTTATTTGAGCTGTCATTTTTCTTTGTTGTTTTTTTTTTTTAAAGATTTGATTTATTTATTTTACAGGTAGAGTTAGAGTGAGAGAGACAGACAGAGAGAAAAGTCTTCCTTCCGTTGGTTCACTCCCCAAATGGCCACAACTGCCGGAGCTGGGCCGATCCAAAGCCAGGAGCCAGATGCCTCTTCGTGGTCTCCCATGCGGGTGCAGGGATCCAAGCACTTGGGCCATCTTCTGCTTTCCCGGGCCACAGCAGAGAGCTGGACTGGAAGAGGAGCAACTGGGACTAGAATCGGCCCCCATATGGGATGCTGGCGCCACAGGTGGAGGATTAACACAGTGCGCCATGGCACCTGTCCCTGTTGTTTGGTTTTGATAGTCAGGATATAACTGACTGCCAGTGTGGTGGCGCACTTGGCTAAACCTCTGCCTGCAGTGCCGGCACCCTGGGTTCTAGTCCCGGTTGGGGTGCCGGATTCTGTCCCAGTTGCTCCTCTTCCAGTCCAGCTCTCAGCTGTGGCCCGGGAAGGCAGTGGAGAATGGCCCAAGTGCTTGGGCCCCTGCACCCGCATGGGAGACCAGGAGGAAGCACCTGGCTCTTGGCTTCAGATTGGCACAGTGCGCCGGCAGTAGCAGCCATTTGGAGGGTGAACCAATGGAAGGAAGACCTTTCTCTCTGTCTGTCTCTCTCACTAACTCTGCCTGTCCAAAAAAAAAAAAAAAAAAAAAAAGATATAACTGACTAAAATAAAATTGCTTACATTACCAAATGTGTTTGTCTCTGTCTATTGGTGGTAGTTAATATCAGTGCAGATGTACAGCTCCGTAGTTATGAAAACTAGCTAGCAGAATATAATTTAATAAAATTAGCACAGTGTAACATAAGTTTTCCATCTAATAGATTTTCCATTTAGTAGGTTATAAATAAGGCTCTGTATAAGCATTGTGTTTGCCATTAATTTAGCTTTTTGGGTAAGTTTGGAAGTAAAATGTCCAAAAAACCTGAAAAATGGAACTCTAAAATATTTGGCTATTCTTTAATAATAATTAATTTTGAATGTCAGTGCATCTTTTGACTTCTGTCTCTAACATGTCGAGTGTAATGAACACTTGGAAATGATCAGTGTCTGATCACTTGCTATGTGATTTTCTCCAAGCTGATGCCAGCTTCATAACCTCTGTATAGGAGGTTTCAGTTTGCCTGAGACCATATTATTGTAAGACATTTTGAAGCCATTGTCCATTTCTCAAATAATCAAGTTCAATACTCAAGAATAGGTGGTGGTCAGAGAGAGATGTTTGTACACAGGTCTTGTCACTAATGTGAAGGTTGTTAAGAAGTCTAGACGTAGGTAAAAGTCAGAATTAGCTTTGAAAAACACATTGGATTTTTTCATTTTACCAAATGACAAATTAATCCTCAATGAGTTGAGCATAGCCATTTTTTCCCTTTGGTTTTACATCAGGGAACAATTTCTTTGATGGAGCGTTTGAAAAATACGTAGCTTGGGTCCAGGGGCTATGTTACAGGAGAGATATATTTCTTTAAATATTAGAATGGCATGCACTAGAGCAGTGACATGGTCATACTGGGATAAAGGAGGGAGAAGCAGATTTGTATCTTCCAAGTCCTGTGTATTGTAGGGCATACCCTCCCTGAGCAGAGCGGTGGGCTGAATTGTCCTCACTTGAAAAGTCACATGTCTCTCTGTATTTGCTAAGTATGTACAGTGAAAGTTTGAGCATGTACATGTGCAAGAGGCAAGAGTTAGTGGGACTATGTGCTGCTGCTTCTACTCATAGCGACAGCAGAACAGAATAGGAGAGGGGACTGATTTTCTTCCTTACAAATGTAGAACTGGGAATAGGAATCTGGGCATCACAAGGGGGTGCTATGGCTAGAACATGGTGTAGCTACAAGGCTGATACTGTACTTCTGCCTTCTGGTGGCTTCCTAGTTCTTAATACTGGGCTTTGAAAAAGCACAAAAATTACTTCTTTACTTGGCTTGATCCCAAGGAAACTTGTGTATCCTTCTAACAAATTGTGCACCCTCATCTCCCATACATCGGCTCAGACTAACTTGAGGTGGGTTTCTGTTACTTCCCAAAGACTCAGATTTGTACAGTGCTGTATTTAATAAACACACTAATTATTCATACAATGGTGTGAGTGTCTTCTTGTAGAACTGATATTATGACACTCAGAGTTGATTGCCTTCAAAATTTAGAATAAATGACAGTATGATAAGGAGAAAACCACGCAGTGAGCTGCCAAAGGCTTTGCATTTCGCTTGGGTTTGTGTTTATTTTTCTTAGCCTTTCTTCTCTGCATATAGCCCCACCTCTTCAATTGACTGTGGCACTTTCCTATTTTTCTGGCTCTCCCTGGTTCCAAAATGTTTTTGTTTTGTTTATAAAGAAACCATATTGTACTATATTTTTCCTCTATATTGCAATTTTTCCATTTTCTTCCTACACTTAGTGAGACAAAAACCAGTCTTAAGCATAATTTTTAATTGTCAGAGAGTGTTGGTAAGGCCCTAGTGTATGTTTTTCATTTTATAAATAAGGCTGTATATAAGCATGTTAGAAGAATGTTGTGACTCAGGGATATGGGGAAGAGGTGCAATTTGTTAGTAGAAAGAAAAGATTAGATAATGGATGGAAGAGGGAAGGGACTGACCTTTACATTGGGTGTTCTGCAGTCACTTGTTCAATTGCTTGCCATGAAACCTTAATTGGGGAAGTTTGGCTGCACGCTTATGTTACAGATGCTGGCAACTGAACAGAAGCCAAGAGGTAAGTTCACAGCAGGATCGTAAGGAGAAACACAGCACCACAGTTAGTTCTGGGTCAGCCAGTGCAGGCCACTTGATGACTGAGTGACCTTAGTTATTTCACTTCTCTGTGTTTCTATCATCTTGTTATTAAAACAGGACTTACCTGCCTTCACTTCAGTGAAGATAATGCATTTGGCACATTTTTGAATTGATACTAATTGTCACCAAATTTGAACAAACAAATTCCGTATGTCATCTGCCTTCCACATCATCTGTGTAGTTTAGTGATTCAACGATTAGAGTTGAAAGGTGTAGAATATGTGCCTTCTTTTTAGTGGACTTTGCCAAAAATTTAAGAGGTCAAATTACAAGACCGATGGCTGGTTTTACTTAATGTCTTTTCTTTCTTTTTCGTCTTGCCCAAATGAAGTAATAAAAATAAACAGTCTTAATCTAACCCTTTTCTCCAGAAATGTGTGATTTTGCCACCACACTTAAATTTCCGTTGGAAACAAAGTTGGAAGGCATCTTACTGCTGTAATCATAGTGGTATTAAGGTGGGAATATCTTAGGCAATATCAAGTTTTTGTTTGTTGTTTTTCGTACAACTTACTGATAGGTAATGGCTGGAAATCCCTGGCAAAGCTCATTTATTTTCTGCAAACCCCTATTTCATGCTATATTGGGGTTCATGGAGAGCCTGGGCAGGTTGTTGAATTACGCTGCCTATTTAGAGCATTACTGTCTCCCTCTCTGATTCTCTGGTGTGCCCCATGCTGTTTCTTGGCCGTTTGTCCAGGTGCACTGGTTAGGTTAGATTTGCTTTCTTATGTCACACACTAACCTGAGAAGAATGCACTCTGAGAGTCTTCTCAGTTGGCAAACCAGTTTCCATCCATGGAATATAATGCCTGGGGGTGAAACTAACATCCCGGTGGTCATTTCCAGCATCAAATAAGAGCTAGAACTTTCTGGCCTCAGTTAAGAATTTTGTCAGTGATCAGCAAATGATCAGTTTTACAAGCCTGAGGAAAATTCAGAGTATTTACCTTCACTAGAACATTTTTTCATTAGTATAGAGGTTTGTTGAGGCTGTTATTAGTTTCTCACTCTATTTGAGAACATGCTTGATAATCTATTGACTTGTTGCTTACATGGCCAGAGTTAGTCTAAAAATTAAATCAACCAATTTGCCGTCATGTCCTTTAGATTTCAGCAGTATAGATTTTTTTGAAAGTGAATATACTTCTTAAATGAAGGTTTTTTTTTTTTTTTAACTTTCGGGTTACATGTGTTTACTGGTACTGACAGATGTGCTTACAGATTGGGGGAGAGCTTTTATAGTTCTGCCGTCTCTGTTTTTACCCATCATCATCCCTTGTGATTAGTGAATGATTTCCATTCCTGTCCTGTTCTATTCTGAGTCCCTGTTAAAAAAAAAAAAAAAAGATGATTTTATAAAAGTCGTTGGTCCAACTTACCAGAATTCTCTTTTGTTTCAAGAGTTTACAATTCACTATCCTCATAAATCTACCACTGCTATCTGACTGTGGCATTTCTTTATCTCTAATGAAATTTGCTCAGAACTCTGTATATCAAATCATAAAGAAATAGAGAAAATAATATTTTGTTCCTAGAGCCACTGCTTAGATCTTTTATTTGTTCCAGCTTGCCATTATATAGGCTTGTAATTATTTCTCGCCTTTGCTTCCCTGCCCTGCCCTGCCCTCCTTTCCTCTCCTCCTCTTCTTTTTTCTTCTCTTCTCCTCCTCAACCTCTCCTTGTTGAGCATATAGTAACTGGTTTCCATTTTTGGCTCAAGAATTATTTCCATTGTTCCAAATCATCTTTGTGACTACTTCAAAAACATATTTTCAAATATGAAGGATAAAATTACTGATATATGGAAAGTCATGTTTACTTTATTTCCATTATTTTAATGTGAATAACATTCACTGACTGTTTACCAGGTCCCATGTCTGGGCAGAATGGGTGCTCTGATGTGTTATATGTACATATCCTGTAAAGTTGAGTGTCCTCCTTAACTCCCATGTACAGATTAAGAAGCAAAAGTCCAGCATGATTTAGGAACTTCTCCAGTGTCACATACCTGGTAGATAGTAGAATCAAGACTCAAGATCCTGTCTGACAGTCTGGTCTTGTTTTACATGCCAGCATTTCTCCCTTGACTGACTCACTTTGTATCACAGTATAGGTACCTGTGAACAGGTTTAGCTCACTGTAGTGGATTGAAGATGCTGCACATTTTTTGACACTCTGCTCATCAAGAAGTAAATTGTATTTCCCCTGTCCTCCCCTCTAGACTCGCCTGTGATGACTTTGACAAATAGAGTTTAACATAAGTGATGGAGTTCCAGGTTTTGCCTTTAAAAGGACTGGCAGCTTCAGGTTTGTTCTCTCAACACTCTGAGCCAATATATAAGAGGTTCAAGTACCCTGAAGCTGCTTTGCCGTGAGGAAACTCTAACTAGTCATGTGGATAGGAAACATGAAGCAGGAGAGAGCTGCCCAGCTAGTTCTAGATATTGGACCCATGTTGGTTCAGGCCACAGATTTCATGGAGCAAAAAGTAGCTTGTGCTCTCTTAAGGTTTGTGCTGATTCTTGGACATTAGAACCGTGAAGTGTAATAATAATAAGTTGTTCTGTTAACACACTATGGTTTGAGATAGATTAAGAGGAGGACACAAGCAAGGGCTGATATACTCTTTGAAAGTAGGGATGCTATCTCCTACATCTCATGTTTCCAGAACTCATGTAGTTGGAGCTCAGTTAATTTTAGTTGATTCATTGAATAAATAAATTAATGCATAAAAGGAAGCTGTTAGGAGGACAAGTAGGGTAGATTTATTCTAGGTAGTATGGAGAAAGGCAAAATAAAGAAAAATACTCTCAGAGGGTCACTAGTACTATAGAAGAAATTAACTCAGTATAACAGCACATTTGTGCATGGACTGAATGATGTGATTGATTCAGCCTTGAAGTGACGATGTGCCCACTGAACCTTGACTTTGGTCCCTAAAAGCCTAGAATTTGGCACCTTTGTTCTCATTTTTCACATATCTATGTCAATGACACTATTACATCTAAGGGCTTAGAAAGAGGAGCAGGAGCATTGGTGCTGTGACAGAGGATAAAGCCACTGTCTGCAGGGTGGGCATCTCATATGGGTGCTGGGTTGAATCCTGGCTGCTCCACTTCCCATCCAGCTCCCTGCTAATGTACTTGGGAAGGTGCCAGAGGATCCAAGTGATTGGGCCCCTGCACCCATGTGGGAGACCCAGAGGAGGCTCCTAGCTCCTGATTCAGACATGCCCAGCTCTGGGTATTGCAGCCATTTGGGGAGTGAACCAGTGGATGGAAAATTCTCCGCCCCCTCCATGTCTGTACATGTGTGTATGTATCTCTAATTCTGCCTTTCAAATAACTAGATAAATCTTGAAAAAAATAAAAGAGGAGCAGGAGAGGAGAAAAATGAAGTCTTAGTGGGAAATGCATTGGTTGGGGCCAGCACTGTGGCACAGTGAATAAAGCTGCTGGTTTGTGTCCCTGTGTTCCACTTCCGATCCAGCTCTCTGCTGTGGCCTGGGAAAGCAGTAGAAGATGGCCCAAGTTCTTGGGCCCCTACACCTGTGTGGGAGACGTGGAAGAAGCTCCTGGCTCTTGGCTTCGAATCAGCCCAGTTCTGGCCATTTCGGCCATTTGGAGAGTGAACCAGCATATGGAAGACCTGTCTCTTTCTGCCTCTGCTTCTCTCTAACTTTGCCTTTCAAATAAATAAATAAATCTTAAAAAAAAAAGATTAGATTGTGGGGCAGGTTGAGATGTCACTTCATGGAGGCTGGCATTGTGCCACAGTGGATTAAGCCACTGTCTATGATGCTGGTATCCCACACGGGTGCTGGTTCACGAGGCAAGCTGCTCCACTTCCAACCCAGCTCCCTGCTAATGGCCTGGAAAAAAGCAGTGGAAAGTGGCCCAAGTGTTTGAGCTCCTACCACCCACACTGGAGGCCTGGACAAAGCCCTTGGCCCCTGGCTTTGGACTGGCCCAAACCTGATCATTGTGGCCATTTGGGAATGAACCAATGGGTGGAAGATTGTCTCTCTGTGTGCCTCTCCCTTTCTCTATATAACTCTGGTTTTTAAATAAACACATCTCTTTTTTTAGGAAAAAAAAAGATTTCACAATAACTACCACCTCAACATGTTTGCTGTCCTATCCTCCATCACTCTAAGTCCTTGCAAGATTCCTCTCCTCTCCGTGGAGTATTCTTTGCTACTGAAAACTCTCTCATCCGTTTCTTGTCAAGTGAAAAGTTCCATTCACAGGCAGTTACATGCCTTCCTCTTCTGTGTTCCAGATTTTTGCTTTCGTAGCACCTTTCTCTAATGTATGCTCAGTCTCTCTAACAAAAGCTGTGTATATGATCTTCCCCAGCTATTTGTGAAATGATCAAAGGCAAGGGATGTGTGTCTTTCCATCATATACACCGTAAGATACTTCACATAGTGCTTGTTCAAAGCGAAGAAACGAAGGAAGGAAACAGTAAGGAAAAGACTGTGTTTTCTTAGCTTTATTTATGTAAAGCCTGGCACATAGAATAGATTCAGTAAAGAACTGATGAATGCATGAATAAATATGTGAATTGAGTACATGCCTGGCGAGTATAGAACCACTTGTAGTGTTTCTGGCCATGAATAAATTCTCTTTTGTCAGAAAATCTCCCTTACTAAGTTTCTAAAGGCAAATAAATGTCGTCAGGTTATGAGTAGTCTGCATTAAAAATCTGAGCATAATATTCTTTACAGTGTAGAACAAGAGAACAAATTACCCAGCAGTGTGAAAGATGGTCACTCGAGCATGTCCACGGTTCTGTACATTTAATTGAGCTAATGTTTGAGTAGCAGCCATATTCTCCCAGTGTGAAGGCTGCTCTAGGGAAATGACTTGGGAATTGTTACGAACTAACATTCTCGCTCTTGCTCTCTTTCTTTATCTCTCTCTCTCCTCTTGAAACATTCTATAAGGGCTTCAGTTCACCATCTGAAATATTATTGGCATAAAATGTTCATCTTCAATATTGAAAGTCCAGTTAACATAAAGGAAACAATTAATGCATAAGATATCTTAATATGAACACACATACATTTTAACTATGTAGATACAATCAAGTAAGAATTTGCAAAAATACATTTTATCCTTCTGGTTTTATTTTTAAAGTATTTATTTATATGAGAGGCAGAATTACAGATAGAGGGGAAGAGAGAGAGGAAAGTCTTCCATCTGCTGGTTCACTACCCAAATGTCCACAGTGGCTGGAGCTGGATCTGTCCAAACCCAGGAGCCAGGAGCTTCTTGACAATCTCCCATGTTGGGTTTAGGGGCCCAAGCACTTGGGCCATCTCTCACTGCTTTCCCAGGCCATTAGCGGGGAGCTGGATTGGAAGTAGAACAGCTGGGACACAAACTGGCGCCCATGTGAGATGCTGGCGTCTCAGGCAGAGGTTTAACCTACTATGCCACTGTAGCAGCCCCATTTTATTCTTTTTAAAAGATTTGTTTATTTGAAAGGCAGAGTTATAGAGAGAAAGAGAGACAGAGAGACAGATCTTTCATCTTCTGGTTCACCGCCCAAATGGCAACAACAGCTGAGGATGGCCAGACTAAAGCCAGCACGCAGGAACATCATCCTGGTCTGCTATATGAGTGACAGGGGCCCAGATGCTTTGGACATTTTCTGCTGCTTTCCCAGGCACATTAGCAAGGAGCTGGTTCAGAAGTGTAGCAGCCATGCTAGAACTGGTACTCCTATGGGATACTGGTATTGCAGATGGTACAGCTTAAGCTACTGAGCCACAATGCTCGCAACCACAAAAATACATTCTTATCATGTATGCCAGTGGGTTCTTTGCTTGCAACAGGTGAACTTAAAACCTGACTTTCTTGTATGACTTTCTGGAATGATATTGACAAATGCAGAGAATGTAAAGGCTTGAACTGTGCCAGTCTTCTTTGAGTAGCATTTGGAGTCACAGTGTGAGATACAGAGTGCATTAAAAGGAATCAGATATGTTGTCTCTGAATTGAAATGGAAATAGGTTCTGTTTATATCATCCCATTATTTCAGATGGCACTGAATAGTTTGGATGTATTAATAGACACCCACCATGCCACCTCTCCTTTTTAATATCAGAAGTGGCAGAACTACAAATGTTGGTGAAGGCACACAGCTACTTTCTGATCCAGTGGAAGCAAATAACCTTGAATGGGTTGACACAGTTAAAAAAAATGATTCTAATTCAATACATTTTAAGAATTAAGTCAGAGACTTTCAACAGGGACATTAGAATGAATGACTATATCATTTGCTATACAAATATCAGGAATTGAATGTTTGTTATTTGCTGTTTGTTTAATTGGTTAGTTTCTGGCTATAAAGAGATCATTGGGCACATCCTAATTGATAAAGTACTTTGTTTCCCTGTATTCTTTAATTTTGGATTCCAGGCTTGTATGTAATACATTTGATGGTTTCATTTGCTTTTTTCTGTAATGCAACTTTGCTGACTAGGAATTGGTTTACTCTTTCATGTCTGAAGTCTCTGATAAATGGAGGAGCTTAGGCAGACAGTTCTTTTATCCACAGCCCTTACTGGGCTGGTGATATTGCTGAAACCTGCCTAGACTCAAAAAAGGCTCGCAAAGGGATAAGAGTCCTGCAGGGAGGAAGAAGCAAGGGAAATTTTTCTCAGTGACCTCAAGATAAAGCAAACAACGGACACTCATCACTCATGCAGAAGCCTGCGCCAGAATAACAGAGTGAGAATAGGCTGGTTATGCTTTGGCTGATGAAAGATGGGTGAATTTAAAAAATGATCAGAAGTGACGTTGTGGTCAACTAAGAACTATCAAAGGAGCCCGTCTTCCCTATCAGTCACGGAATTCACCCTCCGTGGGAGAACAGCTCCACAGAGGTTTGCTGAGTGATAATGCAGAAGCCGTTGTGAGTGGCAGCCGAATTGCTCACAGGGTTGCATCTTCCTGTTGTTGCATTTCTTGACTTTCCTCTTGACGTTGCCCTTGACCTCGCCTTATCCTTTCCTGTCTTTTCCTTTGGCGTGGATGGAACTATGTCAGAGGTATTTCGAGGTTACCAAAATATGCAAGACAAAAATTCCTGTCCTCAAAAAATCCTCAGCCTGTTGGGAGAGGCTGAAGTAGAACTGGAAATGTTGATATGTGTTTTTTGTTTTGGTTGAAAACAGTTTCTGACAGAATTACAGGAATTCAATAATATGGGGTTGGTTTTGTTACCTTCATTAATGAGCTGTGGTTTTTTTTTTTTATTATTGTCAAAGGGTATCTATTATATCTGATTTCCTTTATTTTTAGTTAATTAAAAAGCTTTGCTAATTATAGTTCCAAGAGGCTGGTATGTTTCTGCTTTTGAGAAATTCATTCTCCATCTTATCTTTGTTGTAGTCATGCATATCAATTTAAGAGTTTGGTGTACAAATCCAAGATGAATATAGCAGAATACGTGTGTCCTCTGCAATGACCATGTAATAGTTTCCAGATCCACATTAGTTGGATGATCTAAATTTATGAAAAGACTCTATCTTTTAGCTTTCTGGTGGAATGCAAGAGTACCCAGGGAGTTCAAGATGTTCTTGGATGAAAGAGAAAGGGGTTTGTTGTGGGCATAAATCATAGGCCATTTCAGTTGTGAGCTGACATCTTGGTGGATCTTTTTGTCTTTTCTGGAGGCTCATCAGGTCTGACAAGGTCTTTCATGTGCCGAGATACGTCAGCCACTAGAGGAACTGATTGTGAGTAGCCTGTGCTATGGACAGCAGGACGTCAGATAGTCTACCTGAACGTCCATGTAAAGCAGCCCTGTGATATTGTTGCAGACACAATTAATTATAAGTACTGTGCCTCTTGGCCTGGAACATTCTCCTCCACATATGCTACATTTATGAATCATTGTGGCCTCATACACATCTGCTAATTTTGACTGCTTATATTACATCCCTTCATCTTCCTCTACCATCATCTTGATTCTTTTAGGGGTGCCCTCTCTCCCTCAGGCTGAATCTAGGGGAAACTAGCACAGAAGGGAACTGGCTTGGATTTTGATCTGAGCTCCAAAATCGCTACTCCCAAAACATCCTGTGTACACATCCATCATCAGTTCTCTGTTCCTCCTGTGCATCTTCCTGTGCCTCCAATGGACTGAGCTCCTTGGGAACTTCTGAGATTATTGTTTTCACTTGAGCTACCTCATAAGCCAGCCGAGAACCTTGAACATGATAGGAAGATTAAATAAAAAAATCCCCAGTCCTGGATGACAGGACTTGATGTGGAGACACTGTGTCTTGTTCATGAGTCTCCACCTGTATTCAGATTTAAAAATTGTTTAAGAAAGTGTTTTGAGGGGCATCATTTGTACCAGCAGGTAGGTTGCTGGTTAATACGTTCATGCCCTATATCAGAATTTTTGGGTTCGATGCCCACCTCTGGGTCCTCATTCCAGCTTCCTGCTAATGTGGACCCTGAGGAG
Source organism: Oryctolagus cuniculus (assembly GCF_964237555.1). Taxonomy (NCBI): domain Eukaryota; kingdom Metazoa; phylum Chordata; class Mammalia; order Lagomorpha; family Leporidae; genus Oryctolagus; species Oryctolagus cuniculus. Next base: position 42,813,647 of record NC_091437.1, read on the forward strand.
CAGTGGTAATGACTTGGTGGTGATGGCTGAATTTCTAGCTACCAGCTAGGGCTTGGCCCAGGACAAGTTATCAATGGCATTTGGGGAGTGTATCAGTGGAGGAGAGCTTGTTTTCTCTAATTTTCTCACCAACTTCCAAGTGAATACATACTTTTGAAAATAGATGTTTATTTACAATTTGTTTTAAATTATTAGAAGTTAGAGAACTTTCCACATTGAAAAAAAAATCATGTAATTTTCCAAGCTGTCTTTTCCTTATAATTTTTTCTCCAAATGTGCTATAGTATGGAGTCCAGATCATTGAACAAATGGAGAGTTGTTAAGATAGTTCTGTCCATTGGAAATTGCAAACAGACTTGAAACTGGTTTTGTTTTTTGTTTTTTGTTTTTTTTTTTGTTTGTTTGTTTGGTTTTTTTTTTGTTTTTTTGTTTTTTTTTTGACAGGCAGAGTGGACAGTGAGAGAGAGGAGACAGAGAGAAAGGTCTTCCTTTGCCTTTGGTTCACCCTCCAATGGCCGCCGCGGCTGGCGCGCTGTGGCCGGCGCACCGCGCTGATCCGATGGCAGGAGCCAGGAACCAGGTGCTTTTTTCCTGGTCTCCCATGGGGTGCAGGGCCCAAGCACCTGGGCCATCCTCCACTGCACTCCCTGGCCACAGCAGAGAGCTGGCCTGGAAGAGGGGCAACCGGGACAGAATCCGGCGCCCCTACCGGGACTAGAACCCGGTGTGCCGGCGCCGCTAGGCGGAGGATTAGCATAGTGAGCCGCGGCGCCGGCCGAAACTGTTTTGATATTGCTTTGTTATTGCTAATTTAATGGTTTGGCTTCACTTAGATAAGGTCTTTTTGACTAGTTTAAAACTTAGGAACCTAGACACTTCACCTACTTTGGCATATGCATTTATAATGAAGATTTCTTGAAGGTAACACCATAACTATTACCATTACTTTTCTATTGCAAGTAAGATTTTTTTAAACAGGAATTTTTTTTATCTGCACTTAAATTCTACTTGACAAAGAGGCAGGGGAATGGAACATATTTGGGTATGAAATTTCCCTACAGTTTAAAAGAGAAAATGTTTTGGAAAAAAATAAATTTTATTAAAAACTGTCCTAGTCTTTCCCATGAATATTGACTTTGAGAAAGTAAGGAGACAACCCACAGATTTAGAGAAATTAGTTGCAAACATTCTAACTGATGAAAGGATAATATTTAAAACATATATAAAGAATTAAAATCATTCACTAGCAAGAAAACAAGTAACCTGATGAAAAAATGGGCAGAGGATTTAAACAGGCATTTCTCCAAAGAAGACATACAAATGACCAGTAAGTACATGAAACATGATTATATCGCTACTGATTAGGGAAAGGCAAATTAAAACCACAGTGAGCTACCACCTCATAGCTGTTAATAATGGCTTTTATCATAACAAATGGAGAAGATACAAAAGGAAGAAACCACACTTCTATGAGTATATTGTCGGTGGCATGTAAAACTAGTACAGCTCTCTTGGCAAACGCCATGGAGGTTCCTCAAGAAACTGAAAGAATTGCTGTAGGACCTAGTAATCCTGCTTCTGGCTCTATATCCAGACGAACCGCGATAAGAATATGAAAGAAGAATCTCTATTCCATGTATATTGCAGTGTAACGAAACAAACTAAATGTCAACAAATGAATAGATGAAGAAAATAAAGGATAGATACACAGTACAATACTGTTCAGCCTTTAAAACGGGGGATCCTGACATTTAGGACAACATGGATGAGTCTGAGGGACATTATGATCGGTGAAATAAGCTAGGAATAGAAAGGCAGATACCACAAGATCTCACTATATGTGAATGTAATGAAGTTGATCTCATAGAGGTTGAGGGTAGAAGGATGGATACCCAAGGCTGAGGAGCTGGGAAGGGAGATTTGGTGAGATGTTTATCAAAGGGTGCAAACTTTCAGATGGACAGGTGGAGTGGGTTTTAAGATCTATTGCACAACAGGATAACCACAGTCAGTAATAATGTATTATATATTTCAAAATGACTGAGAAAGTGAATTTCAAATGCCTCACCATAAAAAATGATAGGTAAGTGAGTTGGTGGCTATGTTGATTAGCTTAAGTTAATCATGCTGTTAGATACATATAGCCGAATATCACATTGTATCCCATAAATATATCTAATTGTTTTGTGTAATCAAAAATAATATCTATAAAAATTTAAGTAGAAACATGAAAGAGAAAGAAATTGGGGAGATTGATGACATCCCTTTGATGTGGTGGGTAATACGCTTCCACTGTTGTTTATAGACCATGATACGCTGCTGTCTTCTATCACAGACACTAAATCACATCTCGTTATGTTTTTAAGTGCTGAAGGCAGAGTTGCCCAGGTAATAGAGAAAAAGTGCCAGCTCACACAGTCTGAATCTTGATGTTAGAGTGGCAATTTTCTTCTCACTCATCTTAGTTACAATTTGTATGAATTGGGATACTTCTAATAATTCCTTCTCTGACTTAAGTCCCTTGATTTCATTTTGGATTTAAATATGTTGAATATCCAAGCATTAAAATTGGAAGGATTCCTATCACAGTATAATGGAAAGAAACATCAGGGAGATGAAAACAATATTGGTATGTTATTTAAAGGTGAATGATTAGCATGCATTAATAGACGTGAAATAAATTGAAATCCGAGTGCTGAGACCCTAGGATCTCATCTTCTTTAGCTTGTTTACAGAAGAAAATGCATTTTGAGCTCTTTAGTCTTGGTACAGCTGTGCTGTAACAAAGCAATTTTAGTAGAAAAAATGGATTTGGATCACAGCTTCTTGTTGAGTTCTGTAGAATTTGTTGGTTAGGAAAAAAATTGCCTTACTGAAAATGTGTTTGCTTCTCTGCTTAGACCTCCTAATCTCAGTTCTGATGTTATTTGCACAATTGTTGACATGCCTCTTTGCCTTCCAATGGTTAGGAGTAAAAACATTCTTTCTCAATTTTTCTTTTGTTCCTGTGCCTTTAAAACATGATTAAAAGTCGGCAAGTTGCTCAGAATTCGAAGCAAATAGACATTGTCATTAGCTCTTTGATAACGTTCTCTGTGTTCCATAAACCCAGTAATCAGGTTTAGCTTGTATTTGTTGTGTCAAAGTTCCTAGAGGGTTTACTAATGAAAACAAAAAGGCAATATATGTTGTCGTAATAAACCAGCATTTCATTTAAAATAATTTGGAAATAAATATTTTAGCCTCTTGTGCTACAATTAAGACCTCAGCTTCCCTAGGTTCCTCTCTGTCATCACTGGAGCTATTACAAGTCAGGCTGAATTAACCAAGGTCATGTCTACACCAACATTTTAATTACCTGTGTTTGTTGATGGCTTGTTGAAATAGCTTTCATTTGGCACTTTGAAACACAAATTTATAGTAGGGATAGCTAGTACCCAGTACTCATAGGCTTCTCAGTGTGCACTTCCTTTCATCGGAAAATTATTTTTTTAAACATTTTAAAACTATGCACCATTTTATCTTAGCCCCTCTTCCAGGCCAGCTCTCTGCTGTGGCCAGGGAGTGCAGTGGAGGATGGCCCAAGTGCTTGGGCCCTGCACCCCATGGGAGACCAGGAGAAGCACCTGGCTCCTGCCATCGGATCGGCGCAGTACCAGCCATAGCGGCCATTTGGGTGGTGAAACAATGGAAGGAAGACCTTTCTCTCTGTCTCTCTCACTGTCTATAACTCTACCTGTCAATTAAATTAAATTATAAATAAATAAATTTTTACATTTGTTTTATTATTTTACCCGATTTATGTTACACTTTTCTGTGTTTGTGTGACACAAAGATCAAATTTTGTGTAGTTTTCCTGAAGAAGTTACTCTTTTCCTTGGGTGCAAAAGCAGGCTTCAACCTGATAGTTTGCCTTGTACCACAACTTCACAAATTTCATTTAAGCTCCTTTGGTTACAGGTGGATTATGCAGATTCAACTTGTTCGACAGAATATTTCAGCTATTAAGGACAAAACCATTGCTTCTTTCTACAAGGCAAAAAATTGTGTATAGTACATATAATCATATTTGAATTAAGACCAAGATAAAACGCCTCTCATGAGGAACTTATTAAGTGATGTACCCTGATATCCAAATATAAATATCACATATCATGCCAATTTCTCAGCTGTAAATCTGCTAAGGACAGAAACCATCATGATGATGGCTGGTATTCACCAAACACTGATTGTGCCAGGTAATGTACCGAGGCTGAATATATAGTGTTCTGCTAACCACTTGCAAGTGCCTCAAGCTGGGCTGTTGTTTTAATAAAGCAGAAAGAAAAAAGCTTGAGCAAAGTTCATTGTCTTCCCTAAGGTGATTATGCAGGTCAGGGTTAGTGGCAGAACTTGAGCAAGGCCATCCTACCCTAAGAGATGCTGCTCTGAGTGTGTGTACTGCCCTTCCCATCACTTTCAGATCCTCACTGTGGCTTCCCCTACAAACTACCTCGGAAGCCTCCCTGGTCCCTCCTTTAACTCCCAAGCTCTGAGTCTCTGCCTGTGGGGATTTTTGACTGGAGGGACTGCCCTACCTGTTCTCAAGGCAGACTGGAAGTTCCAGAAAATTAACAGCATCATTCTCTCAGCAGCTCTCACCTAATGACTTGTGGGGGTTGTCCGAAGTCCATTTCCCTGGACTCAGAGGGGAGGTGGATCCGAGGCTGTTCTACCCTGCGCTGCCGAGTTCCCCAGTGACATGTAGCTCCTTTTGCCCGTGACAGGAAGGTATTTGTCATACTCTGTGTCAGCTACTCACCTTTCCTATTTTACTCCTATAGCAATGTTTCTTGAATCATTTCACAAATAAAGTATTTGCACTGGGGTTCTTAAATCAGTTCCACTCTCTGAGGAAATCCAGAATAATCCATTTACCTTCACAAAATTTGCTTTGATGAGAATGGCAGATTTTGAACCCATACTGATGTTCTATACAAACAAAAACCTAAAAAAAAATTGACAGTTAATGTATTTCAATGTGTTTCTCATGTTAAAATACATTTCTTGGTTTACCACTTGGTGTGAATTTCCAGACTGAAATTCAGAGAAGGAAAAATGAGGGTCAGTAGTCTCCCTGAGTTGAAGAGTAACAGGTGATAGTCCAGTGATGCCACAGCAACTAGTGATGCAGAGTGAAGCACTGGGCAGGAGAGAGCTGTATGAGAGGGAATGATGCAGAGATTGTCAGGAGATAAGCACATTGAAACAGCTGGGACTTTACATCATGTGTGCAAGAAGCAAGAAGAAAGATCGCTGGTATTAAGTCAAGTCACAGAAAAGATCTTACATGTATTCTGCAAAGCAAACTTGTAGATAGGGAGATTAAAGTGATGGAAATAAAAATATAACAGATGGGATTAATGACAGGCAAAGTCTTGCAGAATAAAATGTTAGTGAACTTTAAAGGTTAAGAATAAATGCTGTCAAAATGAAATACAGGAAGAATAGACACCCCCTACCCACAAAAATGAGCATTGGCAATGCTGAAGCAATGACTAAACTATCATTATCATAAATTGTAGGTAATAAACCAACACAAGGGATTAAATAAAAGCATAACAGTGTCAATCCATGCCCCCCCAACAAAAGCCTCAGAAACAAGAGTAACAAAGATGCTACAAATAACACATAGTACAATAGTAGATTTAAACTCAGCCATGTTAATAATCATGTGAAATGTAAGTTGTCTAAAAACTCCGAAGACAGACACTGTCAATTTGGATAAAAGTAACATCTAACCATATGCTGTGTTTAAGAAAATTACTATATATATAGACATCAAACCCATTCCAAAAGAGAAAGGAAAGGATAAATTGGATTTTATAAAAATTAAGAGCATTTAAATCAAAGACTGTTAAAGACAATGTTCAAACAAGCAACTGAGTGGGAGAAAATATTTGTAAATCACATATCTGATACTGGATCAGTATATAAAATAAGACTCTCTGAAATCTTAAGAAAGCAAAAACAATGAGTTATTAAATGAGCAAAAGCTTTGGACAGAGCATTCAGACACACAAACACACTCCAATATATATATATATATATATATATATATATATATGCAGATGGAATGCATGGGGTTAAAGAGATGATTTCATTTTTTATCAGACATAGGTGGATTAAAACTACAGTGAGATTACACATCATTAGAGTGACTAAAATAGAAAGAATAACCTTTGCAATTACTTCCAAGTGTGTGGAGCAACTGAACTCTCAAACACAGAGTGTAAAGTGGTACAATTGTTTTCTAAAACAGTTTGACAGTTTGACAAAAAGTTAAACATGCATCTACTTTATCACTCAAGCCCTAAGCATTTACTAAAAGGGTATTAAAATAAATGTCAAAATGCACACATGTACACTAATGTTCATAGCAGTTTTACTTACTACAGGAAAACATTGGTAACAGCTTACATGCCCATTAGCAGATAAGTGGCTAACTAAAGTGTGGTGGATCTGTGACTTGGAAGCTTTATCAGCAATGAAAGATATGAACTACTGATACATGGGAAAACAATGAAGAATCAAAACAATGATGCTAAATTAAAGAAGCTAGACAAAGAGAATAGACATATTATGTCATGATTTCTAGAAAATGTGGCAAATGCCATTTTGCCACATTGACTTCAAATGTAGACATTGTATGCATATACATATGTATACATATTTTTTCTTGGAAGCAAAGATGTTGATATCACAGAGTGAGGAATTCATGACCACGATCATAATATGGAGGAAGAGTATATTATTTATATGTCATGATTCACCGAAGCAATCATATGGCGTCTACAGAGTTTTTATATTCCTTATATTTACTCCCGTAAATAAGAGAAAGTGTGATATTTGTCTTTATGGGTCTGACTTATTTCACTTAGCATAACTTTATAGTGTTAAAAATTATAAAATTAAAAAGAAAAGACTTGGTTGATAGGGACTGAAACCCCTGGGCTGGGGGGGAAACGGTAGCAGTGTGGAGGGGGTCGGGAGGGGTCGGGAGGGGGCAGGAGGGAGAGAGCACAAAAGGGGACCAGGAAGATTCTGAGTGTGATAGACAGGTTTCATAATCATGTGGTGATGACCTCATGCATATGTCAACACTTATCCAATGGGATCATTTAAATACCTTATGTTTCTTTCATGTCAGTTATACCTCAGTAAAGTTGTTTTTAAAAATACAATTTTGAAGCAATCTCAGTGCAGGTGTCTTCTACATTTATACAATCTTTTGCAGTTGTCTACTTCTAATTCTGTAAATTCCCCTTTACTGAGTCTTCACAAAATATTCAGCCTAAGAGTTGAGGTGGACATTGGTGCAGTGGATAAGACACCAACTGAGATGGATCAAGTACTTGGGTCCCTGTCACCCAATTAGGAGCCCTGATTGAGAGATCTGAATTGAGTCCAGGGCTCCTGGCTTCAGCCTGGCTTAGTCCTGGCTGTTGAAAACATTTGGGGGCTGAACCAAGGAATGGACGATCTCTGTCTTTGCCTCTCTCATTCTCTCCACATTTCAAATAAATAAAAGCATAAATAAGTACAAATTTAAAAAAAATCAGAGCGTGGGTATTTGGCATAGCAGTTAAGACATTGCTTTAATACCTACCTGCATCCCATGTAACAGTGCCTGATGAGAGTCTCAGTGTAACTGCTTCTGATCTCAGTTTCCTGAAACACAAACCCCCAAAGGCAGCCAGTGATGGCTCAAGTATTTGAAAACCTCCCATCCACGTGAGCGACTGGATTGTCTCAGCTCGTGATTTTGGCTTGGCCCAGCCTTAGCTGTTGCAGGTGATTGGGAAGTGAACCAGTGGATAGGAGCTCTCTCTTTCTTTGTTCATCTGTCTTTCAAATTAAGTGAAAATGAATTTTTAAAAATGTTAATTGGGGCCTGGGCCTGTGGCACAGCAGGTTATTGCCCTGGCCTGCAGTGCCGGCATCCCATATGGGCACCGGTTCGAGACGTGGCTGCTCCACTTCCGATCTAGCTCTCTGCTATAGCCTGGGAAAGCAGTGTAAGATGGCCCAGGTCCTTGGGCCCCTGCACCCATGTCGGAGACCTGGAGGGAAGGTCCTGACTTCTGGCTTTGGATCGGTGTAGCTCCAGTAGGTGCGGCTGATTGAGGAGTGACCTATCAGAGGGAGGACCTCTCTCTGTCTCTCTCTCTCTCTCTCTCTCTCTCTCTCTGCCTCTCCTCTCTCTGTAACTCTGACTTTCAAATAAATAAATCTTTATAAAAATGTTAATTAAGTCAACTTAGTTTTCAGCATCTTTTCATCAGATTACCTCTTCTTCACACTCAAAATGCATTAATGGTGTATTTAAGTTATTAAATGGAAATAGCAATTAAAACTAGCATAAACCATGCTTGAAACAGACATAGTGAACTCATAAAAAACAAGCCAGGTTTCTGACAACAATCACGTAAATAGGAAATGATTTACATGTTTTCTGTTGTTAAATTTTTATTTTTTCTTTTCAAGCTTTATTGAGTATAGTTGAGATACATTAAACTCATCTGTTTTATGTGTACAAATAAATGAATTGATAAATACATAGAATCATATAAGGAGGGTTTTCACAATCAGTGTCCACAAAATTTCCATTTTCTTAGAATGTTTGCTTTTATTCCTTTGTAGTCAGTTTCCTCCCTGAATTCTTGGTCCATGCTAGAAATTCACATAAATGCTGTTTCTTAGTATTTGATAATTCTTTTTTCACTTACGTGTGCTTTGGAGATTCATCATAACAGTGTGTGCCCATTACTGCTTAGCAGTATTCTATTGCTTGGATGTTCTTTAGAATTAGGGTAAGAGTGGGCCTGAGCCTGCTGTTCAGGGAACCCAGAAGTAGCTGGAGAGGCTACCGTGGTTGTGACCTTACCAGTGGGCCCCAAATTCAGAGACATGGATTCCAGTGGTGGATGTAAATATTTAGCCCTTCTCCACCAAATCCAGGTGAGAGCCATACCCCAGAACTGACAACAGAGCAGATCTTGCACTCCATCTCTGGCCCTGAGAATCTAGAAGCTTCTCTGAACATTGAGGTCACTAGCGGTGTCACCACTCCCTGCCATGAAATCAGTCATTGCCCTTTGGAGAGGGACATGATGGGAGAAAGAGACAATTTTCTTAATATCTGAATATTTACCTAAAACACTTTTAATAGTGTTACCTGGGTGTGTGTTCCTTCTTGCTGTACCATGTTTTAATAAGCTCAGGCCTATGACCAAAGAGAATTTGGGGGACCAGTTTGCTTCTAATGGACTTTATTTTAGGTTATCTGGAAATCCGAATTGCTTATTGTCTACTTTTAACTGAAAATCCTAACATTTAGACTTTGGTTACTTATTGGTATATTTTGTCATTTTAGAAAGGTTACATCTTGGTTTCATTATGCTTTTCAGCAGGAAAAATGAGTCCAACCTCAAGTCAGGTTTGACTTAAATCTAGTGTTCAGTACTTTTCCCTAGACATTGTCTGGTAGCGATTGTAATTAGCCACTGGACTAATAGTAGAAGCAGCGCTTCAGTACTAAAACAAGAAAGGTGAAAATGCTCTAGGAGGATAACAGTGTTCAGTTTCACATGCGTCTTTGGATGGTTTGTTCTGTTTACAAGCTGCAGAATCTCATTCCGCCAGGTACCTCGCCAAGTATTCTTGCTGAAACGCATGTCTCGTAGGAATCCTCTTCCCCCTGTACTCGCGGATAGGTACCTGCTTTGAAGCTCTAAAGAGATTCACTCAAGATTTTCAAGATTTCTGCATTAGGTATTTTTAAAAAGTAAAATAAGACCCAGGGAATATAGCTTTTGAAGTGGAAAGTCTGAAACAAAAACAATTTGATGACTGTCACCGACAAAGCAGCTAGAGCCCTGAAATATAATTCAAGGTTTTTATAAGCTCCAAGTTGTAGTTCACTCTTTGGCAAACAAAAAATGAGTTCTGCGCCTAGAAGTGGTCTAATCTGAAAATTTAATTTAAGAAAAGTACAGGGACTCTGCAGGTGTAGGAGAACATAGACTCACACATTTTTCAGTCTGTATACGTGCACACACACATATAGAGGTTTCCTTTGTTCCACAAATATTTATCAAGTACTTATAATCTGCCAAACCTAATCTCTGCCTTATTACCCTTATAGCCTAGTGGGAAATAGTTGAAATAAGTAATTGAAACAAGGGTGATAAGCATTATGATTTGTGTGGTGCCTGGTAGTACAGAAACATATATCAGGAAGAAACAGTTTTGTTTAGAATTTAAAGACTCCCTGAAAAAAAAAAGATGGTTTAATATGTTTTTTTTCTTTATACTGTTTTCTTATTATTAAACTTCTAGCCCCTTGCCAAGCAAGGCCTTATTTGCTGTCCTTGAGGGATCTGTAAGCCAGGTGGAACTCATTTGCCCTCATCTTTGAGCTGTTCTGGCTTGTGTTAAATTGTGTGAGAAAAAGATCTGAGAACCAGATTTTGGAGGCGTCATGGATATTGTTTAAGTTCTTTGAAACCTGCTTTCCCTTGCCTCTCCCCTAGAGATTACCTGTTCATTGTTTTTCCACTCACTTCCAGGCTCCCCTCAGATCCTTTGAAACCTTCTGGGGTAAACCAACAGCCTTAGGTTAGAGAGTTGATTTACCAGAAATAATCGTGATTCACAATGGTCAGCATACGCGGAGTGCTCCATGGTGCCATGCACTTTATAAAAGAGCCCCCTTGTAGAAGCCTTTAAGTATTTGCTGCTTTCCCTCCACCACTGCTAAACAAAGGAAACCGAGAGAAATAAAAATCCCAGCAGCATAGTTCATGCCGTTTGCTATTCCTCTCCGTGACCCTTGGCCCCAGAGAGATCAGTCACATTTCCCACAGCACGTGTACAGTTCGGGCACCTTGCTGACAACTCTGTGATTTCTAGGGTGCTAAAGGTATTTGGACCTAAGACAGTATTCATTTTATTGGCGGATGTTTAAATGCAGCCGTCGATGTGCACACCACGCAGACTTGCACTCTCCTTATCTCAGTGAATCCTAGCAGTTCTGGAAGTTAGAGATGCTGTGATCTCCATGTTAAGAGGCAACAAATGACAGGAAGGTTAAAGCAGTTGTGCGTGTAGCTAGTAAGTGACACAGTGAAAATATACATCCCACAGATCCCTGGGGATGCTCCCTCTTGCTGTCAGCCACTTATTAGGGAACCTCCAGATTTTTTGCTTGGGACCCTGAATCATAGGAAATGTTTTCAGGGAAGCCATGAGTTCTATCTCTGTTTAAAGATGTTTGGAAAGAATGTTGGAGAGATCGGAATGTTTCTTGGAGATCACTTTTGGGATGCTGTGGTTTCACTGAGTGAGGAGAGTCCAGCTGAATGTAGAAGACAGGTAAATTTTAATAAAACTGAGCCAGAGTCATTCTCACGGGGCATGGAGGCTCCATGCAGACAGAGCTTGTTGAATAATGGCCACCCCCTACAGCCCGGCTTCCCACCTGGCTGCAGTTTGAGGCTGCAGGTTCTCATTATGCCTTGCTTTCTCTCTCTCACTTTAAAAAATGTGTTCTTGAAATTGAATTAAATATGCTTCCTTCATGGTGTGTGTTGATTTTTAAATGACTTCCTGGTGGGTTTTCTTGGAGATCTTCAGCCACAATACAAAAGTTCTCAGGGTAAAATGAAGGATCTAACCTGATGAGAAAACAATGTATTATTTTCTTACCTTCAAGTTTAACTCAGAGAGGCTGCAGTTGGACCAATCACGGTCTTTATTTCCCCGAATGATTTTGCTTTCCCTGCTGGGATGGCCTGGGTCAATTACTCTCTTCTCCCCAAGGCGTTGTTAGATTCATTCGCAGATCAGAAAAATTCAAACTCTCCTCCAGGAAAATTGCCAATCTTCTGGAAACTATTTCGTTTTCCACCGATACTGAAATGCACTCTCTATGGGAGATTTGGAGATGAGGGTCAAGATGTCCCATAAATATACCCAGGTTTAATTCCCAGAAAAATACCTCTGAAGTTCTTGAGGAGGGAGGTGAATTGGCAGTGCCCTGATAGTTGTTCATTTATTTATTCATTTTTTCATTCAACAAATATGTATGTATTGAGCATCCACTGTGTGCCAGACACACAATAAATGGGTGAGATGGCTCCCCTTATGGAGATAGCATTTCGGTGGGAGAGTAACTCCCCAAACAAACTATCAAATGTGAAGTTTGGGTGGGCCTTTGGCACTTCAGTTAACTTGCTGCTTGGGAGGCCTGCATCCCGTAACAGAATGCCTTGTTGGAATCTCTGGCTAGTCTGTGCTTTGATCCATCTTCCTGCTAATGTGCACCCTGTAAGATAGCACGTCATGGATCAAGTACTTTGGTTCTTGCCACCCATGTGGGAAACAAAGATGAAGTTCTAGGCTCCTGACTTTGCTTTGGGCTGGCCCAGTGACAGCTGTTGTTGGCATCTGGGGAGTGAGCAGATGGACAATCTCTCTCTCTACCTCTCTCTTCCTCCCACCCCTCTTTATTGTTTTTCTGCCTTCCAAATAAACTGAAAAAGAAACACAAACATTTAAAAATAATATATATATATATATACACACACACATTAAACAGTGGTAATACCCAACAGAATGGGATGGGGAGTAGGGGACATGTGGTTTGTGTGAGAGAATGTGGCTGCCAAAGTGCTAATGGAAATGTAAGTGGGTCTCCTAGGAAGACTCCCCTCTAATATGAGAAGGAAGTCAGTGATTTCTTGGAGAAATTTTTCCAGTAACGAGAACAGTAAGTGCCAAAGATTTGATCTGTGGAAATAATAGCTAGGAAGCCAGCATGGCCAGACAGAGCAGAGCGGAGGGAGGAGGAGTAGGAGTGTGTTGAGAGAGGCGAAGGGAATGAGATGTGGTCATTGTGGTAAAGACCTTCCTCAGTGCCAGGTAAAAAGCCAGAGGGAGATTTGGAGCAGGGGAGAGACATGATCTCATTATGTGTGAACGGCAAGGCTCAGGCTGCTGCGTGGAAAGGCTCAAGGGTGGCAAGTGTGGAGGCAGGGAGCTGTTAGGAGAGGGTTGAAATAACCTAGGCAGGAGATAGTGTGGCTTAGGTTGATAAAAATCTAAAAGTGGTTTCCAGGGCTGGGTGACTGAAGATACTGACATTAATGTAAACAAAAAAAAAAGTATTTCTTATTTATGATTGTAATCTTGACAGCTGAAGTTTTTAAGAATGAAATTTGTATACAAATTTTAGTGCACAAAACATTAATGAGTGTCTGTTAAAAATCCAGCTAATTGATACATTGCAGAAGTGCTTTTCCTGAAACAGTTATAGTAATACTGTTGGGTAAATTATAGAACAACGACATGTTCTATGTTAGAGTGCAGGCACACTCTATCATAGAAAATATACCAAAATATATTCTGGTATAGGCGATGTTTAAATACTTGAAACAGAGTATTGATGTAGGACCCACTTCTAAGGTGTGTGCTGAGCATTTTACATAAGAAAGCACATTTAACCTTTTAAAAAACTCTGTGACAGCAATAATCTTGGTTTCAAGACAGCTTTAAACTTTTAAAGTTATTGAGGATCCTGTGTAGATTGTGTTTATGTAATAAAAGGTAGATAGATATTTACTGTGTTAAGAATGAAAACCAAAACATTTAAAAATTAACTCATTTAATAAATAACAACCCAAGTATGTTAACAAACATATCTTTTTTAAAAATAATATAATTTTCAAATATTAAAAATGTGTCATGACCAGCATTGTTCAGCCACCTTGGCAAACCTCTTTAGTACTTTATTTGTTAGACAATTTAAAGACTAACAGAGTACCAGAAATGTAATGTGTAGGAGTGAATTCGACATTTTGAGATTTGATGATTGGTTACAGCCCTTGTCTTTACTATTGAGGAATAGTGTCTTTTTCTCATTATTTGTTGAACTCTTGCTTAATGTAGGGTTAATCTTATGAGTATAAAGTAAAGTGAAAGCGGATCATTGTTAAAATTGAGAGAGGAAATAAGAGGAAGGAGGAGTAAGGGTAGGGCGGGAAGTATTACTATGTTCCTAAATCTGTATATATTAAACACATGAAATTCATTTACCTAAAGTAAAGTAAAAAAGGAAATACTGTACCACTTGTATATTTAGGAGATAAAAGACTCTTTGGCATTCTCAGAAAAAGGGTTCTTGTAGCTGCTTTTTCAGATGATCTGCTGTGATAGGTTGTTTGGTTGACGCATGTGAAGAAAACGTGACCTCATATAGATGAATAGTACACAGTGGGAAAGTTAGTATCCTTTTCTGACAATTGTGCTTATTGTACTTTGATACTAAAAATAAGTGAAGGTGTCTAGAAAGTGAATTGTATTATGAATTCTGAGCTATATTACATAGTTTTTAAACTCAAATCAATTTGAAATCCATTTATTATCTTCCCTGTTACCCATGCCTGAGATTGTTATATACATGAGTCATATGAAGGATATTGCCTCACTAAATTATGCTTATTGCCAAATGTTAACCCATAATTCATATAATATATCATACCCAAAGGTAGGATGAATAGTTGCTCGTCTTACCCTTCTTCTCCCTTAAACACACACACACACGCACACACGCACAACACACAGCATCGTGTATTTTTAAGGAGGCTGCTAGTTAATAAACATAACTTTCCTGTCCCTTTCTTCCATATCTTTTCCTTATTTTCTGCCTGGAGGTAGAGACCCTGCTGATTGGTCCTGGGCAGTGTCAGGTGTCCAAAAACAAGCTGACTGATCAATACATAGTGAGGGCTCAAAAGTATTTGTTACATGAATAATCAAATGAGTGAATGAATGGCTGCCAGCTGACTTGATGTCTGGTGCTAACTTTCATTACTCCACCATCTCCTCACATTTGTGCAAAACTTGGCCATTTGTGAAATGATTTAAAAAATTTGTCACTCTCTGTACTGACACAGTGAGTGAAGAACACTGTCATTCCCATTCCGTAGCTGTGTGTGCTTTTTCACTTTAAGCTACAGCACAGTGGTGTTTCCAGCCTGCATGTTTTAAACAGATAACCCAGGTCTGAGCACCAGTTCTGTCTTTTTTATTTTTATTTTTTTGACAGGCAGAGTGGACAGTGAGAGAGACAGAGAGAAAGGTCTTCCTTTTTCCATTGGTTCACCCCCAATGACCGCTGTGGCCAGTGTGCTGCAGCCAGCGCACTGTGATGATCCAAAGCCAGGAGCCAGGTGCTTCCCCTGTTCTCCCTTGCGGGTGCAGGGCCCAAGCATTTGGGCCATCCTCCACTGCATTTCCGGGCCACAGCAGAGAGCTGGCCTGGAAGAGGGGCAACCGGGACAGAATCCGGTGCCCCGACCGGGACTAGAACCCAGGGTACCAGCGCCACAGGTGGAGGATTAGTCTATTAAGCCGCGGTGCCGGCCCAGTTCTGTCTTTCACAAGCGGGTTTCCCTGGACAAGTTACATTACCTCTCCTAGCCTCAGTGTTCTCACAAGAGGAAGCACAACACTAGGTTGTACAACAATAGAAAGAGATCACTGACACAACGTCTGTGAACTGCATAACACAAACTGGGCACAAATAACAGAGATAACATTCAGAGTCCAGACCTGAGAGCCAGTGAGCCTGGATTTGTACCCTAGTTTGTCTACTTGCTGCTGTGTGGCCTAGGACAAGTTACCTAACCTTTCTGTGCCTCAATTTCCTTATCTATAAAATATAGATACTAGTAACACCTAAGTCACAGGCTTGTTGTGAGAATTAAATGAGGTAATGCTTAGAGCAGTGCCTGTTAAATAGCATGTGTCGCACGATAGATGGCTATAGATAGCAGGTGTAATAGACAATATCATTCACAGTTACTGGGATATAGGTGAATGACCCCCAAATTTCTTCTTGACCAGAATTAATGAGCCAATGGGTAACTCTCCGGATCTTACTTACCTTGCTTGCTGCTGTCTCATGCTTTATCACATCATTTTAAGGAATCCATTAGTTAACAACTAGGGCTTTTGTACCCCCTTTATTTCTTGTCCTTTCTTTTTTTGCCAGAAGGAGCCCCAGCATGCTTAGTGAGGGTCAGGAAAAGGGGAGGTCCAAGGACTTTACTCTTCTGAGGGTTAGCTCCTCTGCCTCTTCCCTAGAAGGAATGTTTCTCCTAAACAGCCCCTCTGCAGACTCCCCCACTACCTGACCTCCCCACCTCCCAGTTCTGAATACTGCAGCGGCTGCTCCCGTGGGAAAAACCAAAACCAAAAGCAGTTGTAGAGTAGATGTGTGAGAACAGCCTGCGGAAGTGCTCTCGGGTCCATGCCTCTTTGCAGGTGACCCTCGTCCCGCCTGCTTGTTCGTACTCAGAGGTCACAGCACTAGATTATTATTTTAGCTTATCACTTTCAACAGAATGAATAGAGTCCATTTTCACAATTGTTGCTTTCAAAGCCAATTACTTGGGATCAAAATCTTCACAGAGACAGAAGATAGATAAATATTCTCCACAGGGAATAAAGGTGGGAGTGATGAGAACATCACACTGTTGGCAGAAAATCTGCCAACAGGCTTGGCTCTGAAGGGGAAAGTTTGGAGTTAGGAGAGGACATAGCAACAGCATTTATTCTAAAAAAAAATAATCTTTGTATGATACCAGGGGTTGGCCATGCTAATCAGGGTGACAGCTGCCCTCAGCCAGATACTTGGGGCTCCAGTATGCAGAACGGTAACATCTTGGAGCAAAACAGTTGTAAGGTAGTGAATCCTCCACTACATTGAGGAGATGGTGCATTCTTAAAGACCGTTGCTACACTGCTAATTTCCACAACTACATCCAGAAAATGGCCTAAGAAATCCACAACCCACTTTTTTTTTAAGAAGATTTATTTATTCATTTGAAAGAGTTACACAGAGAGATAAGGAGAGGCAGAGGGGAGAAAGAGAGAGAGGACTTCCATCCGCTGGTTCACACCCCAGATGGCTGCAATGGCAGGAGCTGCGCTAAACCGAAGCCAGGAGCTTCCTCTGGGTCTTCTACGTGAGTGCAGGGGCCGAAGGACTTAGACCATCTTCCACTTTCCCAGGCCACAGCAGAGAGCTGGTTTGGAAGTGAAGCAGCAGGGACTCGAACCGGCACCCCTATGGGATGCTGGCACTACAGGCGGTGGCTTTTCCCACTACACCACAGCACGGCCCCAACAGCCACTTTTATGTCTTCAAGATTTTTCTATCTCTCCATCAAAGTCTTTGTTTATTTGCAGAACCTTTCTTAAGGATTTGTTAGGGTCAGACTTTGTGCCAGGCTAAGACATGAAAGCAGGGATGTTAAGAAATTCCAAAAGGGGATTTCTGTCGGCGTGGGGAGCCATACGTGAATAAATGTGATGAAAAGGTGGGTCAGTGGCCAGAACACAATGTCATGGAATCACAAGAGAGGTGAAAAGAAGAGGAGTTACTTGTTTTTGAGCACCTACCATGTGCTGAGCGTTGTGCTGTGGGGACAGGAGAGGGGGCAGTTGAGCATCTGATGGGTAAAAACGGATGATGGAAATTTCATGCCTTCAGTTGAAGGTATTTAAGGCACGGCTGGTCAGAGCATACGTGGGCCAGGTTGAGATGGCAGCAGAGGGCTGGAGGTGTAGCTGGAGAGTACCCATAGGCAGGAACCACACAGGGCTTCAGCATGGAGAGATGACATCTTCAGATTGTATGTGTATGTGGGTTGCCTGGAGGCTTCTTGGCTGGAAAGGAAAGCACCGGAGGTAGGATGTATGGTTCAGGAAAACTGATATTTGCTCAGGGAAGAAATGAGTGCCACATAGTCATGTTGGAGGAGAGGAGAGGAAAGCAGGAAATGGGTTGAAACTGATAGACTTGGTCATGATTCATGGTATAAACAATGTCCAGGACACATTGCCAGAGTATTTGTTACCTTCTGTTTGAACTGGCAAGAACCCTGTCAAATAACATGGAAAGCACTATAGCCTACTAAGATCTTCACAGTCCTCCCCCTAGATCCTATCATATTTTGGTAGGAATGTGATTTTTGCAGTCCAATGAGAGTGCTGTTACAATAGAGGGTAGCCAACAAGCAAGTGACGTTGAGTAGACTTCTTTCCCAGAACTGGGGGTGAAAGTAAAAGGATGTGATGCTTTTGTGAGGAATGGAAAGGTACATCCTGTACACTTCTTTTGCCAACTCTTGAGTAGTTTGGCAATCTTCCTGTTTGTCCTAAATTTTTTATTAAGTACTTCTCTGAGTGCCATAGAGTGCCAGATGCTGCACAAAGGGAATGCACAGATGTAGCTGTGAAATACTTTTCCTGATGTGTTAATAGGGCACCACTAAAGTTGAAGACGTGGATGTTCTTGTGTGGGCAAGATTTAAGTTTAATAATATAGTCCAGGGAAATGTTTGGATCCAGCATTCATTGTTATTTGCGATTTTAAGCTGTCTTATAAATGGGAAACAAATGGATGTCAGAACTTTATAGGTTAAGAAAAAGCTGTCATGAAAAGGATGTGGACCTCTTTTTCAAAACAGTGTAGACCGATCCTTTACAGAAGGTAGTCTCTGGGCAGATACCCAAGAATTTCCAGCTTCCCCAGAGCTTGTCCTTCTGCTGGTCAAAGGCACAGTGTAGCCACTGCCCCTTCAGGCACCTGAGCAAAGTGACGCTGGTTTCAACCATTCTAGGATGGACCCTCCTTCCTCAATGCAGTTGTCAGCCTTGCTTGATAGATGTGCAAGCCAGTTACCACCATTCCAGCCCATCTTAGTTAGCCAAGATCCCCATTAGCATCGCTGCTTCCCCACTCAGGAAGGCTAATGCCAGCCCTCTATCCCGCTGGGATTTCTCTCTCAGCATCCTGTATTACATGGGTTAATCAGGATTTCATAGAAATGAAAATTGGAGTGATGTAATAGTAAGAAATTCTTTAAAGAGTCATAAAACCTGCATTCTGATGTGACTCATTAGCTGTGTGACCTTGGCAAAGGCAAGCCCCTCTGTGTCTCAGTTTTATTATGTCTGCAATGTGGGCAAATGATGCCTACCACTCAAGGTTGTTGGGAAGTTTAAGTGAAAACACGTGTCTAGGAATCCCCTAGAACAATGTCTGGCATATACTAGTTGCTCAAGAAATTCAGGGCCACAAACAAATTAAAAATTCTCTAAGAATTCATTTCGGAGAATCAAGGTGAAAGTCCTTTCTAAGCCTTCTATGTTATGAATGTCAGATTTCTCTGGAAAAAGACTGAATTCAGAGTCTTCAGATCAGGTCAGGTGGAGATTTCTAAATATGCATTCAACGTTGTCCATTTGGCTTCAAGGATTTTAGCTTTGCAAAATGCCATGTTACTGAAGCCTTCTTATGGCGACACATGTGGTGGTGGAAAATCTTGGCAGTTTCTCTATCAATAAATGTTCTTAGAGTTATAGCATCTGTCATTTTTTAGGAGATCTTTATGCTCCAGGCATTGTGCTAAATTCTTAGCATACAACTTCTCACCTACTGTTTCCTTTGAATTTTACAGATAAGGAACCTGAGCCTCAGAGAGGCTGAGTAAATTACTCAAGTTCATACTGATAGCCACTGTGATACTTGAATGGAAGAATTTTGACATCAGTGCCTGTGATCCTCTCCTACCTCTTCAACCACTGCCTTGTGTGTCTAGAGCTATGACTGATTCAGGCCCAGTTAAGGACGGTTGCTGTGTGCTTGTTGAAATAGAAATGCACTCAGAACACCTGCAGCAGGAGGTCTGGAGGACAGGGGCTAGGCTGCGGATTCTGTGTAGCATCAGGGTGGCCTGGCTGCTTGGAGCCGGGAGCTATTAGGGGCCTGTGAAGAACCACTGAATGGCAGACTGGTCTGGATAGCAAATTATTACCAATGGTTTCCTCTGCCCACAGGCACCTGATTGAAGGGATGCGGCTTGTTGGATCTTAGCTCTTGCTCTGCTTGCTGGGCTGCGGTTGCCATGGGGAGGGCTCCTGTTTCAGATCTGCACCAAGGCGCTGAGTGGGTCTGGCAAAGTGCATTAATAGCCCATTTCACAGCCGGGCACACCAGAGCTCTGAGAGCACCAAGAAGCCATCCTCACCAGGATCAGAAAGCAGGTGCATTGCTGAAGAAACATAGACCAGTTCCTTAGTGAATGCCACAGTGAGACAAAACGCTTAGGAAAGAAGGACCACAGGCAATTAGGTGTCCCCAAGGATGGAAAAACCCACCCAGAGAACAAATCCGGTTGAAAGGTCCGTGAAAAGCCTGGGGAAAACTTGTCCCTTATAGTGGGAGCGCGCTTGGCTATCCGGTGAGATGCCACCAGTCTAAGTGAGGCTGTAAATATTCATGAAGTGATAGGGCAAGCATTTTAAAAGGAATTTCTGTTTTCTCAGAGTGTCTTTTGTAAGGAGAGAAAAATCTTTCAACTTTAAAAGGGATGTATTTTCTTTACTGTGTACTAGAGGTTTATGAAGCCCGCCCCTTGCCCAGTGCTCTGCTTTGCCTTTACATTCTTTGGGAGGGAAGCTTTTGAGATCTTTGAAGTGAGTTGGACCTAAGGTGTTAGGAATTTGTAATTGCAGAGGAAAGAAAAAATAGACAAATGGAGACTATGGAAGAGGATCAGTTAAGGCTGCTTTCTTTTGTGACAAAGAATTATTGGGAGAAATATGGACAAGCAGTGAGCTGATGGAACTGTGGTTTGGGGAATCTCAGTAAATACAGGTCAGACCTTGTAGATGAAGAGCTGTTCAAAGGAAAACTGTGAGAGTGTGTTTGGCTTCTGATGCTTGTTAAAAGGTAAAATGTACATCAGTGAGTCCTTGCTTTTTCCAATCAGCTGTTAAAACATTCAAGACAAATAACTAAGTCTTTGTTTCTATACAGGATACTCATACCCATGCGCATGCACATAGATAAACTTCAAAAAAGTTTGCAGAAAAAGTAGAATTAACAGATGGGTTTATGTTGATGCAAAAAACCCAACAGTTTTTCATAAAACATGTATTTATTTACTCTTTTTTATGCCACTTTCTGAGTACTTCAATATAAAACTGAACACTGGTGAACTGTTTTTTTTACTAATTCTTAATTACTATAAATGTGTAAGTTCTGCCAGCCATCCAGCACTCAAATAGATTAAATCATCTGATACATGACAGATTTCATATAAATGAAATACCGGAAATAGTCAGTGCAATATACTGAACCAATCAGAATACAATTAGCCTTGGAAAACAAGGCTTCAACATTGTTACTAACATCACAATGTTTATGTGTGACAAATTATAGGAATATTTCTATCATGGTTCTTCCTATGTAAGAACAGGTCAAACCCCTTTACTTCAAAGGGGGATAGAGAAGTTAATTAAATGTTTTAGTAACTTAATTTTTATACTTTAAGTGACTGTTAAATATTAGAGAAAAGTAATAAGCCTATATGGAGACTACAATGTAGTAGTCTAGTTAATGTATAGCTGAAGACTGAATTGAAAATAATCATGTTTAAATGTGCATAAGTGTCAGTGTATTGACTATATTATGTTCAATGGGAAAAATGGCCCCCTCCATATCCCCAGACCTCTGTCATAGCCAGCAGTGATTAAATAGAAATCAGAGGACCGGATTCCATAATTTTACAAGCTCTCACATCTGAAGTGAGCAGTACTCAAAAAATACACATTTCTCAGTTTTTGTGTTCCTAAAACAAGATGGAGTTGTATTGACTTTTTTAACCCATTTGAAAAATAACAGGACTGGCTGTAATTTAGATGCCCCTGGTGGTCACCTCCTTGTTTCTTCTGCCATCCCCTGGAGATTTGGGGCGGTTCTTGATAAAACATATTTCCCTCACGAACCTTTTAGAGACCCTTCATATGCCTGAATTTCAAAAACAGTTCTGTGTCAAAATGTGTTTATATTTTAATTTCATTTCCATAAAATTTTTGAAATATCTGTGTGTGTGTGCGCGTACATGCACAAACAAATGTAAACATACAGATGCTCCTCACCTGTCTATGGAGTTCTGTCTCAGTAAATCCACGTTAAATGGAACACATTTTAAGTTGAAAGATGTGTTTACTACTCCTAACCTAATAAACTTCTTAGCAACACAGTACACTACAGAGTATTGGTTGTTTATTCTTGTGATCATATAGCTGACGAGGAGCTGATGGCCAACTTTTTGAGAAAGTATTGTGCCAAGTATGGAAAAGTAACTAAATTCATAATTTGAAGTATGTTTTTTTTACTGATTTTATATCAGTGTTGCCCCATCATAAAGTTGAACTTTTCTAAGTTGGTGACATTTTTTGTGTGTGCATGTAAACACACATGTAACATTAAAAATAGACACACATATGTACATATATATTTGAACTGTATGGTGGCCTTTACATTACATACTTTAACCAGAGGATTTTCAGAAATCAACTTCTAAATGCAAAATTGTGTTACATTCACAGACTAAAGATAAGGTCCAAGTTTTTGAGCAAGTTTTTTATGTGGCAAATGACAATAATAATATAAGCCTACTTTCTTCTTGAGTTTGTTGTGAGATCAGATGACATCATAAACTTAACAAATTCTGAATATGAAAGGGAGTTGTTGGGTTATTAGATCCAAAGTGTATGTTGTAAGCATGATTTCATTGTGAGGTATCTGTGCCTACATTTATCCATATAACATGACCAGGACTAACATACTGACAAAGCAAAATATCAAATGGTTGATAGTTTTATTCTAGGAGCTGTCAAGTCATAGAGCTATCTGCATATTGTTCTAAGCACTGCTTTGGGGAATTTTCTGATTGTAGTTATTTTTGCAAAATTTACCCCTGGAAGATGATTGAAAGTGGACAATTACAGCTAATAATAAATGACCTAATGGTGGTAATAAAAGTAAACACTTGGTGCTAAAAATATTGACTTACTTTATGCAGATGCAATAAAGGCATTGAGATGTGATTTATATTTCATACAGTTCAATCATTTAAAAAGTATACAGTTCAAAAGCTTCAAGTATATTCACAATTTATACAACTGTCACCACAGTCAATTTCAGAACATTCTCATTACCCAGAAGAAACCGCATATCCATCAGCAGCAATCACTACTCATTTTCCTCCTTTCCCTACCCCTGGTAGTGGTCACTCACTTACAAATGTATAAATTTACTTGTTATGAAATTTTGTAGAAAAGTGATGATACAACGAGTTGTCTTTTTAAAAAAAATTTTTTTTATTTATTTGAAAGAGATACACAGAGATGGAGAGGCAGAAAGAGAGAGAGGTCTTTCATATGCTGGTTCACTCCCCAAATGGCTTCAGCAGCCAGAGCTGGGCTGAACTAAAGCCAGGAGCCAGGAGCTTCCTCTGGATCTCCCGCATGGGTGCAGGGGCCCAAGGGCTTGGGCCATCTTCTGCTTTCCCAGGCCATAGCAGAGAGCTGGATCGGAAGTGGAACAGCCAGAACTTGAACTGGCACCCATGTAGGATGTGGCATGGTAGACAATGGCTTTACCTTCTCCACTACAGCGCCGGCCCCACTTGTTGTCTTTTGTTACAAGTTTCTTCCACTTATGCATAAGGCTGCCGTGGCATGTGCATGTTTTAGTGGTATCAATACTGTATTCTCTCATAGCTAAATGTCCCATTCTATTTAAGTGGTATTGTCTCCATTTTTATCTTTCTTACATAATTGGGACTTTTTATTTTAATTGCTGAGTCTAACTAAAGGTTTATCAATTTTACTTATCTTTTCAAATAACCAAGTCTTCAGTTCATTTTTAAAATTTTTTGGTGTCTTTGATATTTATTTGTACTTTGAGTTTTATTTATTTCTTTGAAGTTTGAATTCAATTTGTTATTTTGTTCTTGTTTTTCTTTTTTTCTTTTTCTTTTTTTTTTTTTTTTTTTTTTTGACAGGCAGAGTGGACAGTGAGAGAGAGAGAGACAGAGAGAAAGGTCTTCCTTTTGCCGTTGGTTCACCCTCCAATGGCCGCCGTGGCCGGCGCATTGCGGCCAGCGCACCGCGCTGATCCAATGGCAGGAGCCAGGAACCAGGTGCTTTTCCTGGTCTCCCATGGGGTGCAGGGCCCAAGCACCTGGGCCATCCTCTACTGCACTCCCTGGCCACAGCAGAGGGCTGGCCTGGAAGAGGGGCAACCGGGACAGAATCCGGCGCCCCAACCGGGACTAGAACCCGGTGTGCCGGTGCCGCTAGGTGGAGGATTAGCCTAGTGAGCCGCGGCGCCGGCTTGTTCTTGGTTTTTCTAGTTCCTTGAGGTACAGCAGTAAGTTATTCACTTGGTGTCTTTCATTTTATTTATTTATTTATTTGGTTTATACAGGCATTGGTTGCTATAAACTTTATCCTTAGTATTTCTTTTTCCATAGATTTTGGTATATTGTATTTCCATTTTCATTTATTTCAAGAAATTTTTAAGTTTCTCCTTTGATTTTCTTGACCCACTGATTTTGCAGTTGTTTGTTTTATTAATTTCTAGTTTTAATGCGTTTTGGTCAGAAAATATACACTGTATGAATTCTATCCTTTTAAATTTGTTGAGATTTCTTTTGTCACCTGCCAGATGATCTACCCTGGAAAATGTCCCAGGTGCTTTTTGAGAAGACTGTCCATTTCTCACCTGTTGGTTGGAAGGTTCTGTAGGTATCTGTTAAGTCTAATTGATCTAAGGTGTAATTTAACTCTGCTGCTTCTTTGCTGGGTTTTTTTCTTGATCTGTCCATTTCTGATGTTCAGATGTTAAAGTCCCTACTGTTATTGTATTAAAGTCTGTCTCTCCCTTTAGGTATATTAATATTTGCTTTATGTATTTAGGTGCTCCAATATTGGGTGCATGTGTATTTACAAGGGTTATTTATTCTTGTTTTATTGAATTGTTTATCATTGTATAATGACTGTGCTGGTCTACTACTTTTAGTTAAAAATCTATATTCTTTGATAATAGCATGGGTACTCTTGCTTTCTTTTTTGATTGCATTTGCATGGAATATTGTGTTCCATCCTTACTCTTTCAGTCTTTGTGTTTCTTTGGAGGTGAAGTGAGTTTCTTGTCAGTGACATAGGGCTAGGTCCTGTTTTTTTTTTTAATCCATTTGGTTACTGTATGTATTTAATTGGAGAATTTGTCCATTGATATTTAATGTAATTATTGGTGAGAGCTTGTTACTGCCATTTTGACACTTGTTTCATATTTTATTGAAGTTTCTTTTTTTCATTGTTCCAAATTAAAATTTTCATTTGGGATATAGTGATTTTTTTCTGCTACTGTACTTTGATTCCTTGCTCAATATTTTTGGTAATTATATGTATAGGTTTTGTTTTGTGGTTACCTTGAGGCTCATAAAAAACTTCTTTTGTCTATAAAAACCTATTTTGAAATGATAACAACATTGATTAGGAAAATGGGAAAATATACAAACAAAAAACAAATCCAAATGAAGCACTCTGCATTTGTATTGTGGTCCTTCCAACACTTTAAATTTTAACTGTTAAATTTGACTTGTTTCTATATTGCCCATCTCTTAACATTAGTGCAGTAATTCTAATTTTTTTAGTCTTCATATTAAGATATAGATGGTTTCCACACCGTGTTTACACATATCAGACAACCTGGATTTTTTACTATAATAACTCTTACCAGTGATTTTTCTAAGTAAGAAGATATTTTCTTCTTACTTATTATTCTGTGTTTCAGTTCAAAGAATTTCTTCAATGTTTCTTGTAACACGGGTCTGGTAGTGGTAAAATATCTCAACCTATTTGAGGATGTCTTGATCTCTCCCTCATAACTAAAGGGTAGCTTTTTATGGATAGAGTATTAGTGGTGATTTTCCCTTCAGTACCATGAGTCTCACCCTGCTCCCTCCTGGCCTGTAAGGTTTCTGTGGAGACGTGTACAGTCAGGCAGACTGGGGTCCCTTTATGTTTGCTTGTTTTCTTTTGCAGCTTTGAGGATCTTTTCTTCATCTTTAACCTTGGAGAACTTGATTCAAATATGTCTTGGGGGTGGACTTCTCCTGGTGACCTTTTACCTTCCTGTGCCCTGTGCCTCATGGTCGTATTTTTCTCTAGATTTGGGTGTTTTTTTTTTTCTTCTCCTTATATCTTTGAATATGCTTTCTTCCTGTTTGACATTCTGAATTCTTAAATCTCAATAATGTGAATATTTGCTATTTTCATGTTATTCCATATTTCCCATAAGCTTTCATCATTTCTCTCTCTTTTCTTGTCCAACTGTGTGTATTCAAAAAGCCTATGTTTTAGGTTGATGATTGTTTCTTCTGCTTGATCTGTTCTGCTATTAATGACTGGCATGGTGTTTTTAGTTTCACTTTGAATACTTTTCCATTTACAGATTTCTACTTGACTTGGTTTTATTACTTCCATTTCTCTATTAAATCTCTTAGAATATTCAATTGTTTGGGCTGGTGCTATGGTGCCATGGGTTAAGCTACCTTTGGCATCCCATATGGGTGCTAGTTCATATCCCAGCTACTCCACTTCCAGGCCAGCTGCTTTGTTAATGTGCCTGGGAAAGCACCAGAAGGTGGCCCAAATGCTTGGGTCCCTACACCGACATGGGAGATGGGAATGAAGCTGCCAGGCCTCCTGACTTTGGCCTGGCCCAACCCTGACCATTGAAGCCATTTTGGAAGCAAACCAGTAAATAGAATATTGATCTCTCTCTTTCTTTTTCTTGGTCTCGGTCTCTCTCTCTCTGTAATTCTGACTTTCAAATAAATAAATCCTTAAAAAAGAGTATTAAATTGTTTCTCTGTGCTTGCTTACATATATTTTGAGTTTTCTTAAGGCAGGTATTTTGGTATCTTCTTCTGAGCATTGGGAAACTTCAGTTCTTAGATGATTGATTTCTGTCACCTCATCTGCTCTTTAGGTGAGGTCATGGTTCCTGGGAAGCTCCTGGTGCTTGTCAGAGTAGGATGTCGGCTTCACACTCAAGAGTTAGTTTCAATTATCTAGCTTCATTTGTGTCTTTCCTCTTAGAAATTCTAAGCAGTCCATCTGCTAAGCTGAGCTATGGTCTGTCTGTTGCTGAGATGGACTTACGGCCCAGTGATGTACTTATCGGCCACTGGTGAAGCTGGCAGAGGTATCAGACGGTTCACCCAGGATTCTGGAATTCCACTGAAGCTGGTCCAGAGGTCCGGTTAGAGTTCTGTTTTCTGCTGACAGTTGGGGTAGGGTTGGTGGGGGTTACGTGGGTGTGGAAGCTAGAAATACTCGTCCTCTGTGCATGGCCGAGAAGCAGCAGCCATGGGATCAGCTGGACTGAAATTTTTAGCTTTGGGGCTGACACTAGGGTTCATTTCTCTCTCCCTTCCCATTCTATATTCCTTGGAATTGAAGGAATGCTATTGCATACTCTTTCCTTTTTTGCTTTCTTCAATGCAAATTTTCTTTGAATTATTGCTGGATGAGGTACTCTGATAACCCACCTTGATACCAGAATTCTAAGGATGGTGATTTGCTGTGTACATAGCTGTTCACATTTATGTCTCTGTGGAGAGGTGGTCATAGGAGTTCCTTACTCAGCTGTCATCTTGACTCAGACCTGGCTGCTTCACTTCCCATCCAGCTCTCTGCTATGGCCTGGGAAAGCAGTGATGGCCCAAGTCCTTGGGCCCCTGCACCCGTGTTGGAGACACGGAAGAAGCTCCTGGCTCCTGTGGCTTTGGATCAGCAGAGCTCCAGCCGTTGCGGCCAACTGGGGAGTGAACTATCAAA
The DNA here is from genome assembly GCF_964237555.1 of Oryctolagus cuniculus. NCBI lineage: Eukaryota > Metazoa > Chordata > Mammalia > Lagomorpha > Leporidae > Oryctolagus > Oryctolagus cuniculus. The sequence continues at coordinate 42,841,463 of NC_091437.1, forward strand.
TGGAAGAACGCTTTCTCTCTCCCTCTCCCTCTCCCTCTGCCTCTGCCTCTCCTCTCTTTGTGTAACTCTGACTTGCAAATAAATGAATAAATCTTAAAAAACAAACATTAACTGACTATTATTTTGGTGTCTGTCAAATCTTTGTGTTCCTTTGCCTACTGATGGCATTGGTGAATTGTACTTCTCCCTTCTTTCCTCTTCAGTGCTAGATTTTTTTCAATTTTATTCATCCAAACGTGGTAGTCACTAGCTTTTTTTTTTTTTTTCTTTTTTTTTTTTGACAGGCAGAGTGGACAGTGAGAGAGAGAGACAGAGAGAAAGGTCTTCCTTTGCCATTGATTCACCCTCCAATGGCCGCCGCAGCCAGCGCGCTGCTGCCAGCGCACCACGCTGATCCAATGGCAGGAGCCAGGTGCTTCCTCCTGGTCTCCCATGGGGTGCAGGGCCCAAGCACTTGGGCCATCCTCCACTGCAGGAGAGAGCTGGCCTGGAAGAGGAGCAACTGGGACAGAATCTGGCGCTCCGACCAGGACTAGAACGCCGTGTGCCGGCGCCGCAAGGTGTAGGATTAGCCTAGTGAGCCACGGCGCTGGCCCACTAGCTTTTTTCTTTTCTGCTTTTTTGTTTAGTTGATATCTTATGTCTTTTATTTTTTGTTAAAATATTTCAAATATAGAAAACTATGAAGAGTTCAATGAAAACACAGAGTTAGCATTTTTAATATAATTGCGTATTCGTTTCATATGTAAAAATATGTACACAAAGACATACTTTTTTCTTAAAAGCAAGGGTGGATATATTAATGTCACATAATGTGAAATTCATGAAAAAATCATGAAGTGAGGAAAGAAGTCTATGTTATATAAGCAGTATTATTCATTGAAGACTATTTATGGATATCTGTATACCAAAAATACTGCTTTCACACATTTCATACTATATATATTAACTTTCACACATGAGAGAAAACATGGTATTTGCCTTACTGTATCTGCCTAATTTCACTTAGCATAATGATCTCCAATTCCATCCTTATTTTTAAAATTTTACTTTTTTTTTTTTTTTTTTGCTTACTTTGGATTTTATTTGCTCTTTAAAACATTTTTATACCCAAGATTTAGACATACTTTCCTTTTATTCCTTGCCTTTTTTGAGCTACTTTTTCTCCTGCTATCTAAATAATCTACAGGTAGTTTCAGTCTATTTCTTCATTCTTGTCGACCAGAGTTATCATAGAGTGGCTCATGCATGGAGTGTGCCATGATGTTTTATTTCTTTTAATCACTGACACCTTGTAGTTCTCTTCGCCTGTAGTTTTCTTTTCCTGTAATATCATTGCCAGCTTCTAGTATTAGAACAAGGCTGATTTAGTATAATAAATCAGACAATAGTTCCTCCTTTTCAATTTTTGGAAGCATTTATTAGAAATGGTTTGCCTTCTTATAGCACTTTATGTTCAAGCTCCTCATAGTTTTGAGATAATCCCTAAACTGGTCATGTTCTATTAATCCTTTCTACCAGTTCCTATTTTTTATTTGTAATTAATTTTAGTTTTTAACATTTAATTTAGTTCTTAGATAAATTTTTAAGAATACGATGATATCTCCCTCCCTCCCTTTCTCCCTTTGTCTCCTTCCTTCCTTCTTTTTGAGACAACATATATTTAATTTATACTACAGTCAAGGGCTTTCTATTGCACTTCCTAGAGTTCAACAAGTAAAAAGCCAAAAAGACTCTGGTGTAAATACAGACAAAGGCTCTAAACAGTAATCAAATGGAAAGATGACCATTTCACCCACACATAATGAATTTTGAAGTAATCACAGATCATTAAAACTATAGTACTATAGCATTCTTGCACTGTCTGCTCCTTTCACGTGGAAATTATTTCCTGACTTCCCTCTTAGGAGTACTTCACAACGAGCTTAAGCACCTTTTCACCTCACAGGACACCTGCAGGAAGTTCAAGGCCAAGCATGTTTGGATGAGTTTTTTGTCTCCCTAAGGCTACTATTGGTACTTTGCATGTTATTTGGTTATATACATAACAAGAAATTTGTAATATTTTTCTGTGCAATTTAATTGAAATGCTGTTATCCCCAGTTTTAAAATAATACACCACATTTCTCTTTGAAAAATCATTACCAAAATAAAAAGAAAGATTTTTATGTTCTAGAAAGAGAGTATACCTCTTAAAATTTAAAAAAGAAAAGACCAGACCACTTTGCACATAGAATTTTATGACTCAGCAGGGAGAAAGCATTTCTAAAATGAAAGCAGGAAGCAACTTATCCATAGCTTTAAATTATTTAATCTTCAGTTTTAAATACTACCCCTGATGATTTAATATGGCATCTATTTTTAATCTTAAAAACCTTCCTATTTTCAGCCAGGGTCCATTTTTATATAGCTGTGACATACTACAAGGGAACCGTTGACTGCACTATAGACTTTGAACACTTACTCCATTGCTTATATCTGCAGGGGCTTCTTGGAATTGAACAGCAATTTTTATGACCATATATGTTTTATACAGTGTTGTATTTTTTCTTATTCTTGGTAAGATTTTTGAAAGCAAGGAATAAGAGAACGCCTGATCTTACAAAAATAAGCAGCCTCCAGACTATCTTTATTGTGAAGAACAAGTTTTCAGGATGATAGAAAAGAGTACTTTTTACAATTTTCCATGAGGTGAATGCAGTTATATACTAAAAATAACAACAACAGCTAAACAATGGAATTTCAACGAACTTGTTTAGGAGTAAGAAACATCTTAGTGACAAAGTTTGTTAGAGTTTTTAATATGACACAAAAAGCATAAAATATAAAAGAAAAGTAATTTATGCTCTCTCAAAAGCATAGTTAACAAAATGAATAGGCAGCACACAAACTGGGAAAATATTTGGAAAACAGATAACAACAAAGGACTCCTATCTAGGCTTTGAAAAGAACTTTGAGGATGTAATAAGAAGAGAAGTAAGACAGTGACAATGGGGCAAAGATTTGAATACACGTTTTACAAAATAACATGGACGAATGGGAAGGAGCATACTAAAGGTGTTCAGTTTTAAGTCATTAGGGAAATGCACATGTAAACCACAAGGAGCTATTGTCATACATCCCTAGAATGACCAGAGAGAGGAAAAAAAAAAAAACAACAGACTGTGGAATAACTGGAAATTGTATACATTATGGTGGGAAATGCAAAATATTTCCATTGCTTCAGAAAAAGTTTTAGCAGTTCAGTTTTTCTAAGAAGTTACACTTAAGTCCAGCATTGTGATATAGCAGCCTGCAATGCCAGTATCCCATATGAGCACTGGTTCAAGTCCTGACTGCTCTACTTCCAGTCTGCCTCCCTGCTAATGGTCCTGGGAAAGCAGAAGAAAATGGCCCCAGTGCTTAGGTCCTTGTACCCACGTGGGAGGCAGGAAGAAACTCCTGGCTCCTGGCTTCAACCTTGCCCGGCCCCAGCTGTTGTGGCTGGTTGGGGAAGTGAAATAGCGAATGGAAGGTCAGTCTCTCTCTCTCTTTTTTTTTTTTTTTTTTTGACAGGCAGAGTGGACAGTGAGAGAGAGACAGAAAAAAAGGTCTTCCTTTTCCGTTGGTTCACCCTCCAATGGCCGCTGCAGCCGGCGCACTGCGCTGATCCAAAGCCAGGAGCCAGATGCTTCTCCTGGTCTCTCATGCGGGTGCAAGGCCCCAGGACTTGGGCCATCCTCCACTGCCCTCCCAGGCCACAGCAGAGAGCTGGACTGGAAGAAGAGCAACGAGGACAGAATCCAGCGCTCTGACCAGGACTAGAACCCGGTGTGCCAGCGCCGCAGGCCGGGGATTAGCCTAGTGAGCCACAACACCGGCCTGGAAGATTCTCTCTCTCTCTCTCTCTCTCTCTCTCTCTCTCTCTCTCTCTCTGCCTCTCCCTGCCTCTCTCTCTCTGCCTGCCTCTCTGCCTCTCTCTCTCTCTGCCTTTCTCTTTGTAACTGTACCTTTTAAATAATTATTCTTTAAAAAAAGTTAAACTTAACATATGACTTAAGCATTACATTACTAGGCATTTACCCAAGTATAAAGCAAGCATATGCCTCTACAGAAGAACTGTACACAAATGTTCTTTTCTATACATGAATTTCAGTTTTATTCATAATAGCAAAAACTGGAAACAATAAAAATGTCCAGCAACAGATGAATGGACAAAGAAATTATGCTATATTCTTATAATGGAAAACTGCTTGACGATAAAGCAAACTATTGAGGCTTACAACAACATGGATGAATCTCAAAATGATTACGCTTAGTGGAAAAAAAGGCAGAAAAATGAATGTATGCTGTCTGATTCCATTTGTGTAAAATCCCAGAAAATGTAAGGTTACCTCCAGCAATGTATAATTCAGATCTGTGGCTGGCAGGGTTGAAACTGAGTGATTTCTGAGAGAGAGGACAGAGAGATTACAGAAGATTTTAAGGAAACTGTTGTGTTTGATAGATATGTGCAGTATCCTCATTGTAGAGATAGATAGATAGATGTGAACGTAGGTCCAAAATTGGCAAACTGGGGTGGACATTATGGTGCAACAGATTATGGTGCCTGTACCCTTATCCCCTATCTAAGTTGATCAAGTCCAACATCTGCTTCTGGTCCAGCTTTCTACTAATGCTAATATGCGTGGGAGGCAACAGATGATGACTGAAGTACTTGAGTCCTTGCCACGCAGGTGGGAAACCCAGATAGAGTTCGTGGCTCCTGGCTTCAGCCTGGCCCAGTCGCAGCTATTCTGGGAGTTTGGGAAGTTAACTGGCAGATGGACAGTATCTCTCTTTCTCTGTGTCACTCTGCTTTTGAAACAAACATTTCTTATAAATTGCCAAGCTCTATTATGACATGTCTGCAACTTCATGTATAGCAACGAATCTTAAATAACTTAGGTGATAGAAAATAGGGACTTTGCAGAGCATTTTTCATGGGAGACTTTAGTGAAAGTTTATAACCTATTGTATGTGTTCTACTGGACTCTTGGAAAACATGCTCTTTTTTGTGTTGGTCTCTGTTTCCACCAAGTTATGGGAATTTAAAGGTACTTCCATATTCTCTGAAACCAATGTTATTATTTTTCACCAGAACTTAAATTTGCAAGGCTGCTTGATAATTTTGGAGTATTGTTATGTTTTTTTTTTTACATCTCCTTCATGCCTGTAACAGCAACTGCCTAGGGCAGGGGCAAGGACATCCGGTGTTCCTGTGGCAGGTCTGCCCTAGTCTTTTGAGAAGGAGATAAAATATCCCGACATCCACTTCCACAAGCACCCCTTCTGTTGTATATGAAGGAGGAAGGATGCTTTGGCCACTGGGAAGGGGGGTGGGGCACAGTGCCACTGGCATTGTAGAAGTGTAGCCATGAAGGAATGTATAGTGTTGGGATATTATGAGGACTGACAAGAAAATGAAAATTAAAGCTAAGTCAGACACCATCTGCACACTGGATTTCATCACCTCCACCTCAACTCAGCCTTCAGTTTAATTTTCGAAGTTGTTTTGAGCCTTGCATGGGTAAGAGCCCTCTCCATCTCCATCTATATCTGGAATGACATCAGCACAGGAACATCTGTATCTCTTTCCATTTTAGGAACAGTGTTGCACTTTCTAAAAATAAAAAAAATGCAAAACACATTGAAAAGTGCCACGTGAATAGAAGGGTTGAGCTATATTTATGTACAATTTATCTTGGTTACAAAGTACTTCAAACCATACTTCATGTGAAGTTGAAATTTAATTTGAAAAGTAGTGTACTTCTTAAGCCAAACTTTTTGGTCTCAGAAACAAATTTATATATTTATTCTTAAGAGCTGTAGCTACTACATCTTCAGGAAAACATCAGTGTCTTTGTTCTGTAGTGTCTTCCTATTTGTGGTGATATAAATAATTGTGCAAATACTCCTCTCTAGCATCATATTTGTCCACATAGGTTTGCTTAGGACATGAAAATTATATTACATCATTGGATTAGTACAGACGCCAAGGAAGAAGCTATTAAAATATTTAAATAACAACATGGGTATTCTACTTTAATTTGGTGACTTTCACGGTATTTAAATGGGTAGATAAATTTTTATATGAAAGCCATGTAAAAATACTTGGTAAAGTATATACTAGTTAGAAAGACTAATAAACACAGAAAGTGAAAACCAGCATATAGTTATTTGTATGCCCTTGGAATACATCCCCTATTTGAAATAAATTAGAGTTAGGCTGAGATTCTTAGAAGCCTCTTGAACTTTAGCTATCTTTTGTTTTTGAAAGATCTATCCAAGTCTGTGGGCCTTAAAAAATAAAAACCTTGACAACCTGAAGGGTTTCTACAAATACAGATGCTGTTGAGGGAAAAGCTGTAACTATTTATACAAGGATTAAGTTAAATTCAGCTTTGTGTCTTTCGTTAGAAGTGTCTCCAAATCATACCAGCTCTGCCATACCCTGAAGCAGTTGGCTTTTAAGATGATTGCCGACACTGGATTCCCATGGATCGTATTCTGAGAGGGTTTGCCAGGTTACTCATGAGCAACTTAAATCAGTGAGAGGAATGCCTGTCTAGTAATAGGATTTGGCTCTTTGTTTGAAGTATAAGAGACACTTCTTCCTTTCCTTGTACAAGAGCAGTATGAGCAGTATAAATCAGTTCATAATGGGATCTGTCTTTCTGAATCTCACTGGCCTTATCTATTTATAATTTAAATTTTTTTTTCATTTATTTGTGTGGGAGAGAGACAATCAGAGACAGAGAATGCCACCATCCTCTCGTTGACTACTCAAATGCCTACAACAACTAGGGCTTACACAGGCTGAAGCCTCGAGTCAGTAACTGACTGGAATACGAGCGTCTCAACCCAAGTCTTTGAAACTAGAACAAATGACCCACCTCTACCCCCAATATGGGGTCCAAAATAGAATCTGCACTTGATGAGCTATAGCAGTCATGGCCATGTTTGACCAAAGTAAGCATTCAATAGTTCTTACTCACATTTTGAACCATTTTCCCACAAACAGTCAAGCTTCCATGGTAATTATCCCAATGTATTTAAGTAAAAATTCTTATGATAAGTTAATGATTCTCAACATGTGTTTTCAGGCACATTTATTCTGCTAGATTAATTGATAGGTTTATATGATAAAGAGATTCTGTGTTTAAATAAGTTTGGAGAACAAATCCTTGATAAGCACAGTAAAATAAGTCTGGTTTTATTGCTTCAAGACTTCTCAGAGCCTTAAATATGCTACTATGAATTGTGACAGTATAAAGGAGCTATTATGCAGAACTTAAGGTCAAACTTCCTAATAGCATTTGTCTTTATTGGTATCCTCATAAAATAAACATCATTTTTTGTTTAGGGAAATAAAGTTGTGAAAAGCCCTATGTCCCCTATGACCCAGTCATTTCCCAATCTTATATTGTAGGATGAGGAACATGCTAGTGTGGGTGACTGTGTTATTTTATGACTGTATTTATTTAACACTAGGTTCAGGACAGAACTGGAGTTGTTATGTGGGCATGCAAACTTACAGCTGTTACAACACTTTTGACTACAGAAAACCAGAAAAAAACTGATATGGAACGCAAGAATCTTTATTATGTCATCCTGCAAGAAGTCCAGGGATAGGTTTCAAAGTTGGCAAATCCAGCAGTTCTGTGATTTGAGTCCTAGACCCTTGTTCTTTCCATTCTTTGTCTCTGTGATCCTTAGTGTCCTGGCTCGTCCTCTTACAGAGACTACAAAGCAATTCAAAGCATCTTCCTAGACAATGGTGACCAATTAGGAAAATGAGAGCATCCAGTATTTCTCTTGATTCAGAATGGGGAGCCACTTCTAGAAGTCTCCAGACAGACTGTTGTATGTTTTGTTGGCTAAAATTGGTTGACAAGCCCAAATCTAAATCAATTTCTTTGCAAGGAGAATAAAAACACTCTGATTAGCTTGGACTAATTAAGACTTTCTGCAATAACACAGACTTTGTGAAGGACATGGCTACTCAGGATAGACTTCTCAGAGAGATGGACTTCTCTTAGGAAGAAAGGGAGAGGTGGCTGTTTGATAATCAATGATTTCTGTCACACTGTAGCATAGGACTCGGTCATTGGTAACCTATATACCATTGTTGATTATATTTTGAGGTCTAGTGGAATTAACATATTTGTGTGAGTATATATAAAATTTTACTCTGTTACAATTGGGGAGGTGAGAAGCACCTTCAATACTGACTGTCATTTTATTTAAACCACAAACTCACTGTTGACTTTTGTTAGCCCGAGCTAATTTGACTTGATTTGGGCTTCTTGTTGACCACTTTCAAATGAAACCCAGTTTGTCTTTTATAAATCAGTTTTATAAATCATTGTGTTTATAAATCAGAATATTTTATAAATTAAAATATTAAAACATTTTTAAGCTTTTCTTTTCACACCACCTTCAATACCCAAAAGAAAATAGCTATGACAGTACTACATCTAAAAACTGTTTGGGACTTGAGGCTAGACTAATGGAATTTTCTGTCATGATACAGAAATTACCTAGGTTTTATCCAATACCTATATACTTTTATTTTGTAGCCTCAAATGTCTTATTACATATAAAATTCAAAGTTGAAACTCATGGATGTCGTCCATATTTAATCACATATATTACACCGCTGAGTCTGTTTCTATACTGTATACACCAGAATGCTTTTTGTTTGTGTATAGCCAGATTCTTCGTGCTTCTTGCCTATGAAGCAGGTGAAAAAGCTCAGTGCCTTGCGAAAGAGGGATTACTGTTTTTATCACCCTCAGAATCAAAAGGAAGCTGACTGAAAACGCTTTTGAGCACTTATGTTGATGGAACTGTCTTCCCCAAATTTACACTTCATGATTACTCAATAGGATTTCCTTTGGAGGCAAATATTCTTCCTTGGAAAAGTATTTTTCAGGCTTTTAAATTCACCTTTCATATGAGATGCAGCTTTGAAGGAAGATATTTTTAAATTATAGGGAATGAAAGTATTTTCCTTTTTCAACTACTGCATAATATCTTAGATTCAAATGATGATGAAAATAATGAAAAAATATACACATTTTCATTATTTTCAAATGAATTTTTAGGTTCTGATAATGTTATGCTTATCACTATTCTCTGAGTAAGACAGTTGTTTTAACCAGTTGATAAATTAAGAAACCTAGGAGAGAAAATGGAAATTGACTCAGTTCATTCTCAAAGTATCCTATGGTTTGATTTAGTTTAAACCTTTATATCTTATGTTGTCCTTCACAGCAACAAAGACAAAGGAGTTTTAGTTTGTTTTCATTTGCATGTTTCAGCTGACTGGGGAAGTTAGGGTGACTCAACTGTGTCTGTATAGGGACTAAGTGGCAGCATTACAGAAACACCTGGAGCACGGCAACTGTACAGGATTTTAAAGAGCTGAGGTCAGCCACACTTTGGTTCACAAGTCAGCATCATGGTTGAATATATTTGTGGCCTGGGGCAACTTGCTTAGTCTTTAGGTTTCAGTTTTATTACTTTTCAAATAGGAGTAAGTCTGTATCTAGCCTCGAAATGGTTGTGTGAATTTAATGAGAATATAGCTAGAAAGTTCTTGGGACAGTGCATGGCCTGTGGGGATTTCCATTAATACTATATAATTCTTAAGTTTCTGATGATATCATTGCTTTAAAAAAAGTGTTTTTAAAGACTTATTCTTGAAATTAGAATTGCCTTAGCAGTGTCCAGTGTTCTGACCTCACAATTGAGTGAAGATGTTTTCCACAGATGTGAAGATGGTGGAACGTACATAAACCTTGACTTTTCCTACTTAATAAACTATTTGAAAATTCACTTTGATACTTTACTACACATCTCCCTTGGTGTCTGTCACAGAGCACTGTCAAAACCTGTCAGTCAGAGATAGCCAGCAATGCTTTACACATTCCCATGTACAGACACACAATGTCAAGGCAGCGAGTGGTGGGAGAGTCTTGGGCGACAGAGAGGTGCAGTTATGAACATGGCCATTATGCCTGAGCTTGCACCCACACAATTTTACCAGTAGCTCCAACCTTGGTGACCATACAGTTGAACTTGAGCCAGCAGACTTGCATTTACATTTGTATTCTCACCAGGAAAATTTTGGAAACGTTATTTCTGTTCTGCCTGTAAAAATCAGCATGTGCATTCCCCCTGTGGATAAGGACAGAGATTTGTTAGTATTGTCAGAGCCAAGATCTGAACCTTCTGCTGTTTGTATTTCAGAATTTGACTCCTGGGTGAGCAGAAAAATTTTCTTAGAAGCACAATAATCACCCATGTTATTTCCTATACAAATTAATATTATGAGATTTTGAAGACTGTGGATTACAAGATCCCTGTGGGTAAAAGAGGCTTTGGAGGTCTTTTAGTCAGAAGTTTTGTTTTTTTTTTTTATTTTTTTTATTTTAGCAATCAGGAAACAAAGGCTCTGAGAAGGAGAAAACTTTTCATCAGGTGAACTAGCCAGGATGTCAGTGTTGTTACTTCCAGTTCTCTAGGATTTCCAAAAATAACGTGCTTTCAACTGTAATCAGTCAGTTGTTTAGAAATGTAATCTAAGAGTTCTTCTAAGAGTTCATCTAAGAGTTCTTCAGCAAAGCATTATTTGATAGCAAAAAATGAAAGCTCAGGATGTCTCAGCAAAGTTCCACAGGGTAGTTAATGGCAAAGCTGGGAATAGAATTCAAGTACCGGACTCTCAGTTCAGTGCCCTCTCTAATCCACATTGTTTGTGCCAACACACCCATAAAGGGAAATCGTGTTCACTCAGAGTTTTTGGAAGTTATTATTACCCCTATTTCTTTTTGGCTTTTTCCTTTTGTTATCTGTGATATAAGTCATCCTGCACACCACTTAACACCTCCGCTATGACCCAGGTGACACCTAAAGATGATGAATCCTTTACCAAGATGATTCATAGCTCTCTCGTGCGAGATGAGGGAGCTTACAGGGCTCTGCTTTCGTTTACTTTCGAGCCACTTGTTTGTCTTGCTGTGTGTCTGGAAGAGTCAACAGTAATCACTCTGCTGATGTATGATCTGATTAGCGGTGCTGGAGTCACGGCTCTCCTCCAGAACAATAAATCCCAACAAGGTCTGCCCCATTCCCGTCCATGATGCCTGGGAGCCTTCCAATTTAACCTTAGGCAATAAATTTGGCTCATTTCTTTCACGTACTATAGAAACAGTTTTGTGCTATTACTTAAGGCTATCCATAAGAAAAATTACCTTAGAATTGTGGTGGTTTTACCATATATGCTCTGTGTTGAAATGCTGCGGTTGAAGTACTCTGGGATCAGTCTAGAGGTTGCTTCATCCTGTCTCATTGCTCTCTCCTTTCTCTGAAGTCTTAATATTACCAGAGTTGCTGTGATTCTTTGTGGTGTCCAATTAGGTTTGGCCTCTAAATATGGGTAGATTTCAGTTCTAAAACCTCATTCTGACACTTTTTAATGGCATGACATACAGCACATTCCTTAAAACTTTGTGACTCTTGGTTTCTTAATGTGGAAAGTGGGATTAGAAATGGCACCTGACCTTAAAAACAAAACAAAACAAAAAAAAACAAAAAAAAAACAAAAAAAGGAACATAAATAAATTTTTAAAATATGAAAAAAGGACTTGTGATGACGAAATAAAATAATCCATATAAGGAACTTAACACAGTGCCTGATAGATAATACATGATGAACAAGTATGCTTATGATGAAATTGGTGGTTATGATAATAATCATGATTTGCTATATGTATTTTCTAAACTTTCATTAAAGTAGGAATAATGCCTGAAGCTTTGTTTCCATCCTTTACTTCCCAATTAGATTTAGCGTAAATAGCTTATTACAAATAAAAGAACATATACTTATTTAATGAGCATAAATTTCTACCCAATGTTTAAAGTGATACGCTCTTTGCTGTGATATCCTTGTAGACTATTTTGGTTGGATAAAATATTTCATTTTTTGTCATCCAACATAGGAGTTGATATCTGATTATGTATTAGACCTACTAGGTGCTGAAAACAGAGACAATGATAGTGTGCCTACCTTCAACAAGCTTATAACTTAGTTAATCAGATGTTAATACACTATATTTGTTGATATAGAGGGAAGCATAAAAACATCAGGTGTGTGAGAGTCCAGGAAAGTAGAGAGGAGCAGTTGGTGGGTAGAGAGAAACCACTTAGTGACCCCACACATTATCTAGTTAGGAGTTACAGCATTATATCGAGGTAAAATCAAAGTGAAAAATAAGAGTTATGGACATATTCTGTGTTTTTGAAAATATATTGTGAACTTGCTGTGTTTTCATACTCTGAATTGTTTATAGCCAATAATCTCACATGTTAAAAATCAGCTTCAGTCTTTGACAACATGAAAAACCACTTTTCTAAAGGAAAACTTGAATATGTGTTGTTTTTCACTGCAAGTAGGTTCGAAAGAGTTTAGCTTCCTATAATACTTTAAAACAGAAAAGATCAAATGATGATTAGGCTTTTAAAATCCATGATACTTCCATCTCAAGTAGCCTTCACAAGGAACACCCAAAATCTTCAAACCACTTATTCCAAACATGACCCTGTAGAAGTTGCAGAATGCAGAAATGAGAGGGACTTTGCTTGGAGTGGATCAGGGTATATCTCTGTGTTTCAGCTTCACTGTCTTCAAATAGGGTCCTTAGCACCATACTAACAACCCCAATTAAATAACATAGACTAGCCAGTACTGTTTGCAAAGTAAAAAGTATTAACAACTCTGTTTATCATCATCATTGCTGGTTTTGCTTGAACATTTATTACAATGAGAAAGTGCCCACTTCTGCATTATCTTGGACTTCCAGAGAATGAAATTTCTAGCAATACTTGGATTCATATAAAACCATTTTACTGCATATCTTAGTAGACTTCTTCTTTGGCTTTTTAAGTCTCTTTTTTGTTAAAAAGTAACAGGTACTAATTTGAACTAATTTAATATAAAAGAGATAATTTTTTTGGAGTATTGCAAGGGTATATCCTACAACCAAAAATAGTGTTTCTGCCACTCCAAGGGACCTGAACAAGGACCTGAATCTCCCTGGATATCTGCTGCCTGTGACTGCATTTTTGTGCAGAAAAAAAAAAAAAAAGTTCTCCAAAATGGTTTAACCCCAGCTCCCTGGTTATACCAGTTCTGACCATCTGGAAATTCCAGATGTCCTGATAACAGACTTTGATGGATGTTGGATCGTGTGTCTATCCCTGGTTCAGCCAGAAACAGAGGACTAGGTTCATTTGATACAACTCGACTGCTGTTAGGACCAATGAAACAGTTCAGTAAAGTTGCAGGTTATAGAATAAACATTCAAAAACCAGTAGCTTTTTAAATATTCTGGTGATGGACTGAGTAAAAGAGAAAGAGAAAGAAATCCTATTTACAGTAGCCACAAAAGATCACATATTTAGGAAATCCACTTAAAGAAGTAAAAAAAAAAACCCTCTACACTGAGAAGTCTAAGTCAGTGATGGAAGAAATCAGCAAAGACACAGAAAAATGGAGAGATATTCCTTGCTCATGGATTGCAACAATCAATATTATTAAAATGTCTGTACCATATAAAGCAATCTGCAGAGTCAATGCAATTCCCAATAAAATGCCAATGACATTCTTTAGAAAATTGGGGGAAAAATCCTAAAATTCATATGGAATTACAAAAGACCCATAATAGCCAAAGCAACCCTTAGCAAAATAAATAAGTAAGTAAATAAATAAATAAAAGGATCAAACTAGAGACATCTCAATACCTGACTTAAAGCATACTACAAAGGTATAATAATTACATCAGCATGGCACTGGCATAATAAACGTTACGTAGATCAATGGAATAGAATAGACAGCCCAGAAATTAATGCATATACATTGAGCCAACTGATTTTGACAAAAGAGCTCACACCATACATTGGAGTAAAAATCTCTTCAACAAATGGTGCTGGCAAAACTTTATATATGCAGAAGAATTAATTTAGATCCATTCCTCTCTACATATACAAAAATCAACTCAGATAGATCAAAGACCAAAATTTAAGGTGTGAAACTATGAAGCTGCTGGAAGAAAGTGTAGGAGAAACACTCTAAGACATTGGTGTAGGTGACAGTTTCTTGGATAAGAATCTTAAAGCACAGGCAGCAAAAGCAAAACTGAACAACAACAAAAAGGATCATATCAAACTCAGAAGCTTCTACGAAGCAAAGGAAATAATGGAAAGAATCAGCAGAGTGAAGAGACATCCAACAGATGGGGAAAAAATATTTGTGAGGCACCTATCTGACAAAGAATTAATATCCAAAATATATCAGCAATTAAAAAACTCAACAATAAAAAACAACCAACTCAGCAAAGAACCTCGACAGTTCTCAAAAGAAGACATACAAATGGCCAACAAATATATTAAAAAATGCTCAACTTCATTAGCCGTCAGGGAAATGCAAATCAAAACCATGATGTGCTATCACCTCACCCTGTCAGAATGGCTAAAATCCACAAAAAGGAGATGCTGGCAAGGATGTGGAGAAAGGAACTCTTGTATGCTGTCGGTGGGAGTGTGAATTAGTGCCGTCGCTGTGGAAAACAGCAGGAGGAGTTCTTAAAGAAACTAGAAATAGACCTGCGGTATGATCCAGCAGTCCCAGTTCTGGGTACACATCCAAAAGACAGGAGCAAATTGTATCAAAGAGATACCTGTACCACCATGTTTATATCAGCACTGTTCAGAATAACTGAAAAATGGAATCAACCAAGGTGCCCATCATTGAATGGATAAAGAAAATGTGACACATATATACAATAGAATATTATTCAGCTATAAAAAAAGAATGAAATTCCACTATTTGCAGCAAAATGGATGAAACTGACATCATGTTGAATGAAATAAGCTGGACACAGAAAGACAAATGCCACATATTCTCCTTTATATGTGGGAGTTAAAAAATTCATAAAACAAAAACACAAAGAAATACCAATGTCTATCAATATTGCTTGAATATACTTCTGTCAAACTTTCTTTTATACCTTTGTCAAATTGATAAGAATGTTTTACTACTATAGTTTTAATGATCTATGAAATTTAATGTGTATGACTGAAATAGTCATTTTTTCCATTCAATTATTGTTTATAGCCCTTTGCTGTATTTTGGCTACACTAGGTTCTTTCTGCTTTTTACTTGTTGAACTCTTAGCTACTGGAGCTTTAAACCATTGACCTCCATGAAAATTAAAGATGTGTTATCTTAAATGCAAAGGTGAAAGGGGAGAAGGGAGAGGAAGGGAAGGTGAGAGGGAGAAAGAATATCATCATATTCATAGAGTTTTATCTCTGAACTGTATTGAGCCAGTTAAAAGCTAAAAACTAAACACAAAAATTAAAATGGAAAACATACTGACTACAGGTGTGCATGTGTATCTAACCCTAGAAAGTATTTCGTGGCATCCCAGACCTGGCAGATAATCCGGATGTTGTCATCCATAGGGGAAAGCATTACAAATACTAAAGAGGTACAAAAATGTGCTCTTTCATGGAAGAATGAAGGGAAATACATGGGTGTAGGGAACAGACAAGTTCGGAGGGGTGAAGCATTGACAGGGCAAGCTTCTGCGATTCGCAGTCGGCTCTCAAGCTTCCCTGAAGCCGTCACAGTGTGTGCTCAGTCAGGGAGGCTGCCCAGGAGTGAAGTGAGTGAGCAGAAAGTCTCGCTCTTTCGGGATGTTCCTTCCTCAGAAGTGGCTGCCAAGTCAGCTCTGTCATGCAGAACCGGCAGGGCATGCTGACTGCAGATTTCCCGGAAGTCCTGGCTGAAGCTCAAGGCAGCAAAGCCACACACTTGTTTCTCTGCCATGTGAAACTCCCGATGGGCATCCCCGACAGGAGAATTCCTGATTCCCTTTTTTTTAAATTAATTAATTAATTAATTTATTTTTTATTTTTTTGACAGGCAGAGTGGACAGTGAGAGAGAGAGACAGAGAGAAAGGTCTTCCTTTTGCTGTTGGTTCAACCTCCAATGGCCACCGTGGCTGGGCCACCGCGCTGATCCGATGGCAGGAGCCAGGTACTTATCCTGGTCTCCCATGGGGTGCAGGGCCCAAGCACTTGGGCCATCCTCCACTGCACTCCCTGGCCACAGCAGAGAGCTGGCCTGGAAGAGGGGCAACCGGGACAGAATCCGGCGCCCCGACCGGGACTAGAACCCGGTGTGCCGGTGCCGCAAGGCGGAGGATTAGCCTAGTGAGCTGCAGCGCTGCTCCAGAGAGAGCACTGAGGCTCCTAGGGCCCTGCATCTTGTGGGTGGCGTTGAGGATGTGAATGTTGAGGAACAGAGTGATGAGATTCCCTTCCCATTGCAGTGGGCTGCTTCCCAACAAGATGGCAGGGAATCTGACTTGTATCACGCCAGCCATGTGTCCTCTGCTCCTTGCAAAGTAAAATCAGAGTGATTTCTGCATTCATGATTAAACTTCTATTAGAAATAGCTCCTCAAGCTTTTTCTCTCGGTTTCTTTGTTCCTTGATCTTTCTTTTGGGTAGGAAAGTGATTTATGAAGATACCTGCACTTCTGCTTTTACTATTGCAGTACTCCCTGTGGGTGTTTCTGAGAATGCTAAATTCAAATGAGCTAATGAGAACTTGTTTTCCACGTACTAATGAATCTTTGCCCCATCTTAGAACTTCTCTTGCCTTCTTATGTGTGGAGTGATGGTAAAGACACAGGCTCCTGTGTTTCTTTATTTCTGACCCGTCTGACTCAACCCTCTCTACCTCTGTCTGCTTCATTTTCGCCTTTTTAACTGTGGATAATAATGTCTTGAATCACTACAAGTAGTAAAGGAAATCATGCATGTTCCTACCAGCAAACTGCAAGGTATATGGTAAACTCTCAATAAATTACTCTAAATAAATTGTAGTTATTGGAGTTACTGCCTGTGTCTTGAAATGGCATCATCATTTACCAACTATCAAGCTAGACAATTATTTCTGATTGCCTTTTCTCCATCAGTTATTCATTATGATACTACTAATAATGATAGTACTAATAACAGTTAACATTTGGTTAACATTGATTGTATGCTAAACCTTAAGTTACACTAAGCCCTTTTGTCATTATCTTATTTAATAGTCTCACTTGTACTCTCTCCATTTTAAAGAAGAGAAAAGTGGAGCTCAGTGAGATAGGGTCACACGGACAGTGTTGTCCAGTCATTGGCGGAGCCACTGTTTATGCTCAGATTTGTGTGACTCCAAACCTCTATTAACAACCATGAGATTCTGGAAACAGACAGTCCATTGCTTGGAAATATCTCCCTGCTCAGTGCGTCCCTCTCCATCCAGCTTCTACAGACCTCTCTGACATGGCGGTTTCCTTTGTGGTCTCCCTGCCCCCAGTTTCTGCTTATCCAGACCCTCCTCCAACCTCTTCTCAAAGTTAGGTTTTTTATTTAAAGATTTATTTGTTATTTACTTGAAAGTCAGAGTTACACAGAGAGAGAAGGAGAGGCAGAGAGTGAGAGAGAGGTCTTCCATCTGCTGGTTCATTCCCCAATTGGTCACAACAGCCAGAGCTATACAGATCAGAAGCCAGGAGCCAGGAGCTTCTTCCTGATATCTCATTTAGGTGCAGCGCCCAAGGACATGGGCCATCTTCTACTGCTTTCCCAGGCCATAGCAGAGAGCGGATGGGAAATGGAGCAGCCTGGTCTTGAACCGTTGCTCATATGGGATGCCGGCACTGCAGGTGGTGGCTTTACCAGCTATGCCACAGCACCAGCCCCATCAAAGTTATGTTCTTTAAGTAGTCATAGACTGTCAGTGTTTCTCCACTTCTGAAATGTATTGGTACCTCACAAGTACATTTCCCACCTTCTACACTTTTGTTTCTTTTTACCTTGTTGTCATTACTTTTTCCAGTATCCCAACCCTTCTTCCTTCTGTAGCTTTGCAAGGACTGTTGGATCTACCTTGCCCTGCATTTTTTCTGATTTGATTAACTTGCTGGTCCTCCCAGACCTAGTTCGAGTTGTTTACCTTTCCCAATGCCTCTAATGACATAGTGACTGTTTTTCCTCTCTTCTCATAACACTGTAATCATGTTTGTATATCAAGGCCAGTAGTATATTATTACTTGCTCTTTTTCTATAATTTGTTGTCACCACTAGACTGACAGTTCTTGGAGCACAAAGAACAGTTACTTTATGTCTGTAGGCAAATTCCTAGCTCTTCTGTTTTTTTAAAAAAAGAGTTATCTATTTATTTGAAAGTCAAATTTACAGAGAATGTGAGAGACAGAGAGGCCAAAAACAGGTTTTTTTTGTTCCTAGCCGTATTTTTAGCTTTTTTTTTTTCAGAAAAAAAAAAGAATTATTTATTTAATTTGGAAGTCAGAGTTACAGAGAGAGAGGGAGAGACAGAGAGATCATCCATCTGCTCGTTCACTCCCCAGATAGCTGCAATGGCCAGGGCTGGGCCAGGGCAAAGCCAGCAGCTGGGAGCTTCATCCAGCTCTTGCACATGGGTGGCAGCAGCACAAGTACTTGGACCATCTTTCACTGCTTTTCCTAGCCATTAGCAGAGAGTTGGATCAGAAGTGGAGCAGCCAGGACTCGAACCCATGCCCATATGGAATGTTAGCATTGCAGGTGGTGGCTTCACTGACTATGCCAAAATGCTGCCCCCACCCCCACCAGTTTCTATTAATTCTTTATTAGCATTGAATGTAGAAATACATAAATAAATGACTTCTCTCCTATGTTTAAGTAACCTTTCATGGTAGATTTTGACAGGTAGAGTTATAGACAGTGAGAGAGAGAGAGAGAGAGAGAGAGAGAAAGGTCTTCCTTCCATTGGTTTACCCCCCAAATGGCCACCACGGCTGGCGCTGTGCCCATCCGAAGCCAGAAGCCAGGTGCTTCCTCCTGGTCTCCCATGCAGGTGCAGGACCCAAGCACTTGGGCCATCCTCCACTGCCCTCCCGGGCCACAGCAGAGAGCTGGCCTGGAAGAGGAGCAACCAGGACTAGAACCTGGCGCCCATATGGGATGCTGGCGAGGATTAACCAAGTGAGCCACGGCACCGGCCCCTCATGGTAGATTTTTTACAAAGAGTTTCTAAAATAAAAATGATCCCTTTTTAGTTGGTTATCTTTGTGGATTCAAGCTCCTTTGGTTAGAAGATTTTCTTAAAATGAGACCCACTCTCATTGTAAGGGGCAATGTACCTTTAAAGAAGTTTGTGACTATCAGTGAAAGCCCAGTTGATTTCCAGAGAGGTAAGGTTCTTTGAGCATTCACAGCATAGAAGATTCTGGAGGTGGTAATTAAAGTGATTTACAAAGGAATACGGGTGTTGTAGTAATCAGCTTACCAGTTATTCATTACAGGTCTGTACCTCTTAGAGTTGTGTATTTAAACCTATTTCAGTAAATCTTGGATCAAAGGATGAATCAAATCAAAGAGATCTTCTGTATGAAGGGTGACTGAGGAAGGTTTCTGGAAAAGTAATCAGGAATTTGTTTTCTTATTTATAGATTACTCGGTATCAAGTGCATTGTCTCCTGCTCAGCCTCTCTTACATAAAACCAGATCATAGAGAGTCATTTGTGCAGCCCATGAAACCCTGAGCCATCACATGACTAATTGAATCTCAAGACAGGACCTGATCCCACAGGGCACGTGGAGAAGATTATGGTCAAGGTGACTTTCTCTTTTGGGAAAATATGATAGATTAGATAATAAGGCCATAAGCAGAATGGGAGCCAATGCTGAGGGTATGTGATACCCTCAGCCACATACTTGAGGGGCCAACTGCAGGAGAATCAACTACAATTCTTATTAAAATGTACATTCTGGGGCTGGTGCTATGGTACAGTGGGTTAAGCTATTGCCTGCAGTGCCAGGATCCCACATAGGTGATGGTTCAAATCCTGGCTTCTCCAATTCTGATCCAACTTCCTGGTAATGGACCTGGGGAGGCAGAGGAAGATGTCCTAAGTCCTTGGACTCCGATCATCCTTGTGGGAGACCTGAAGGAAGCTCCTGGCTTCTGGCTTTGGCCTGGCCCAACCCCAGCTGTTGCCACCATTTGAGGAGTGAACAGCAGATGGAGGATCTCTCTCTTTCTCTTTCTCTCTCTCTCTCTCTCTCTCTCTCTCTCTCTCTTTCTCTTTCCCTCTTCCTCTCCCTCTGTAACTCTGCCTTTCAAATAAATAAATTAAAAAAATGTGGATTCTAAGGTTTCATGTTCAGATGCTTTATACCAAGGTGAGAAATGCTGATGATTTTGTACAGTAAGTTGCTGCTCCTCCGCACGCAGAGGAGCCGCACCGGACCGGACGCTTGTTGTTCCCTTTTTTACAAGTTCTTTCTATAGTAAAGTAAGAATAAGTAAACAGCAAACTCCCGAAGCAAGAATGAGTAGAGAGAAATGAGAAAGAACGAAGTAACGAACTTCCCCGCGAACTCTCCAACGCACTCTCCAACCAACCCACACCACCATGCCGTCTCTCTCCTCCTATATAGTCCTCTCCACCAATCCATGCTCTGCTACCCACACGCCGAGCGCGCCGCTCTCCTCCAATCAGGAGCGGCTCTTGCAGCTTGTCAAGTTGGTGAGAGGCAGCTGGGTAGAAGCTGTACGCTCCTCTCCCAGCGCCATATTGTGGGAGAGCAGATGCATAGAATAAGTCTTAATTCCCGTAACTTAGTCTAGTCCGAGTTGCTCCCCACAGTAAGTTTATTATATTTTTTTTTTTGACAGGCAGAGTGGACAGTGAGAGAGAGATACAGAGAGAAAAGTCTTCCTTTTGCCGTTGGTTCACCCTCCAATGGCCGCCGCGGCTGGCGCACCGCACTGATGCAAAGGCAGGAGCCAGGTGCTTCTCCTGGTCTCCCATGGGGTGCAGGGCCCAAGCACTTGGGCCATCCTCCACTGCACTCCCTGGCCACAGCAGAGAGCTGGCCTGGAAGAGGGGCAACCGGGACAGAATCCGGCGCCCCGACCAGGACTAGAACCCGGTGTGCCAGCGCTGCAAGGCAGAGGATTAGCCTAGTGAGCCGTGGCACCGGCCGCTTTTGTACAGTAAATTTAATATTTAAGCTATGC
This sequence comes from Oryctolagus cuniculus, assembly GCF_964237555.1. Lineage (NCBI taxonomy): Eukaryota > Metazoa > Chordata > Mammalia > Lagomorpha > Leporidae > Oryctolagus > Oryctolagus cuniculus. The sequence goes on from NC_091437.1 coordinate 42,862,632, forward strand.
AGTAAGGCTTGCAAAACCTTGATGAGCCATGGCAATCTCAAGTTACCAAAGAACATGCATCATGGGTAAGCTGACAAATATCTAACACACTTTATTGGTGGAGGAGTTGAAGGATTTCCTTTCTCCTGGATTTTCAGATGTGACAGTTCTTTTAGGGTGACAGCTCTCGCTTACACCAGGCTCTTTTTCTTTCACACGTGAAGAATGAGCCACAGGAATAATGGAGGGTGAGCAAGAAGGAAAGTTTATGAAGCAATAGACAGAGTGACAGTAAAAGTATAGATCGTGGCAGGCAGATTTTGTGTCTGCCTCCTGTGCAGGAGAGGGATTCCCAAAATAAGACCAAGATGTCTAAAAAATGACAAGGATGCTGAGTGTCCCCCTAAACAACACGTATCCTGTGGAAGATTGAGATGTGTGTTAGAAGAGTGTGCAGAGTCATGTGAGTGTGCCAAGATCTTCCATTTCCTAAAGCTGATGTCTCCAGAGAGACTTTAGATAGTGATCCACCTTCTGGCACCTCCTGCATGGCCACTTGTCTATCTTTTTCTTTATTTCTCATGTATATGTTTCATTCTGGTCACCGCCAACTCAACCCCTTTGTGGCTAACAGCAGAGTAGAACTTCTGAGCGCTCTGTGTGGCCTTGAGCAGTAGATGTCTGTCACCTTGGACTTCGGTGTTGCCCATTTATAAGATGAAGAGGTTGCCTTTACTAAGCTTCCCATCCCGCCACTGCCTGCAGTAATAGTGCTCATCTTCTCATCCCTCATTCTCTCATTGTTCATGATGTTTGCAAATGTAGCAAAGAAGTTATAAAATTACAAAGAAAAACAGCAGTTTCTGGGGTTTTGGTGTATAATAGGTATTGGCTAAGCTTGCCTGTATTATTTGGTAGAACTACTTTATTTTCCTTTAAAATAGAAGCAATATACAGGTACTCACAGCTAAGGCTTTATTTCATTGGCCTGAGTGTTCCATGTTTGGTAGATAAATGACATTCAGGTTGGACTCTGGTATCTCACCGAGTTCCCAAATTGGAGAAGCCCTAAGGACTGTAACATCCGTTAGTCACCATGTTGGTTAGGCACAATACACTTTATGCAAAGCCTTCCTGTTTTTCTAGTTAAAAAGAGAAAATCCATAAACCTGTTTTCCTTTGCTTTTACTAGGAAAAAGTGGCAAAAATTGAAACCTACTGTCTCTTGAGTTTCTCTTAAAATTTCAGAAGAAATCTGTGAAGGCACACTACAAAGGAAAAGGGCTGTATTCTTCTCTCTGCAAAATGCACAGTTCATAGGGAACTAAAACATTAATCACTCAACTTATTTTATTTATTTTTTATTGATACTTTAGCCATTTAGCTCTTAGGAATTTTTTTTTTTTTACATCTTAACTATTCTTGGTGTAATTTTACCACTTATTCACAAGGTTCTTACGTGATATTACATCTTTGGAGATACATCTGATGTTGAAATAGATCCAAGTTTATTCTTTCAGCCTGAATGTGTTGTTGTTATGACCCAAGGTACAGCCTATCTTGGTGAATGTCCTGGTGCAGCTGAAGAACGGTATTATGTTGTTTGGTGAAGTGGGTGTTCTATCAGTGTCAGTCCAGTTGGCTTACAAGTACCATTCAGTTCTTGTGTATTCTTGCTGATTTTCTGTGGGTGTAGTTTTCAGAAAGTTCATCAAGGGGCAGGTGCAGCAGGTTAAGCCGCCGCCTGCACTCATGGCATTCCCTTATGGGCGCTGGTTTAGAAAAAGCTGCTCTGCTTCTGATCAAGCTGCCTGCCAATGGCCTGGGAAAGCAACAGCAGAAGGCCCAAATCTTTGGACCCCTGCACTCACATGTGAGACTTGGAAGAAGCTCCCAGCTTTGGCCTGGCCTAGCCTTGGCCATTGTGGCCATTTGGGGAGTAAACCAGAGGATGGAAAGTCATTCTTTGTAGCTCTGACTTTCAAATAAGTAAATCTTAAAAAAAAAAAGTTCATGGAAAATATGTATTATGAAAAAATTACATATTGATTTAAAATCTTTTCTTACCAAAATATTTAATTCAATTTTCCATGAACTTTTTGAAATACCTCCATATTACTAAGAGAAGGCTGTGAAGAGTCCCTAATTATAATTGTACATTTTATGTCTGTTCAGTATGTTTTATTTCATGTACTTTGAATTTGTTGTTAGCTTCACATTTAGTTCTATGTCGTAGTAAACTGGGCCTTTTATCATAAGGACATTGCTTGATACTAATGTAGCTGCACCAGCTTTCCTTTAGTGTTTACTTGGTATGTCATTTTTCATCCTTTTACTTTTAACCTGCATATATCATTTAAATTGAATTTCTTACAGGAAGCATGTATATAACTGGGTTAAATTTATTTTTAGCCAGAATCTGTCTTTGCATCGATATGTTCAGGGCATTTATGCTTAATGTAGTTATTGGCTTTTTTGGATTTAGTTCGACCATTTTATTTGTTTGCTTTCTGTTTTTTTGTTCCTGTGATCCCTTTAATGCCTTCTTTTAGGTTATTTGAACATTTTAGGTTTTCTACTTAATAATCACCATTAGTGAGTTTAAGTTTTTTAGTGATTTTTCTAGGAAAACGTGTTTTTAATTCTTCAATATGCAAGAGTGAGCATTTTCTTTCTCAACCACTATTCTCTCGACTGTTGCCAGCTTCTCATATAAATATTGCAAATGCTCTCATTTTGGTAACTCAGCTTCTGGAGTTAAGAGAATTTCAAAATCAGAGGGGCTCTGCAAATCTGTGTTTGTGCTAAGATTTAGCAACCTTTTTTGCTCAGGTATGTTTCCCATCACTTAGAGTGGTTGGTTCCCCAATACTGGGAACTACAGTTACACCTGTTTCCCTGCTTTTCAAAGCACAGTAAGTATCCTTTGGGCAAAGTATATATTGTTCCACCTGAGAAGCAGGTATATTCTTTTTGATTTTTGGTCTACAGCCATCTTGGTTCAAAGAGGTAATAGCTCCATTGTTTCTCTCTCAGGAAGATAACAAAACAGTATCCGATTGGCTGTCCCAGCCTTGACTTCTTCATTCTCTTACGTGTGTTGACTGAGATGAATTCTGTGCGGAGTTACGGGTTGATTCTCCGTCAGTCACTGAAAAGCTTTGGGTACTGGGATCCCACTGCCTCTGTGGAAAGAGGGAAGTTCTCCAAACCTTCATCTGTGATTTCATCATTTCTTTTCAAGAATACGTCCCACTGTGGATGTATTCACTTCAGCCTTTTGCTGGTGAAATGTGATAGGGTCCAGGTCTCCTTCAGTGAAGCGGGGGTTTCTAATTCTTCTTCATTTGCACTGTTGGATTCTTCACAATCTACTGCGTTTCCCCAAAGAGAGCTTTGCATCTTCCTATGCTTTGCTGCAGCTATTTAGGCTGGGTTTCTGATACTGTCGTTGTTGAAAATGCTTCTGGGTGAAGAGTTTGCTGGTATGGAACCTTATGCCTTCAAGGTACCGGCAGAAGATCATCAAAGAGCTCATCATCTTCCTCTGAGTCAAAGTGGACCGTTCTAGCTCTCTTCAACTTTCTGAGTGGTTTATACTCTGGCTCAGTACTTTGGAAAGATCAGCATAAAGGTTTTAAGATTTCTATAACTTTATCCATTGTTGTGCCTAGTGGAATAATATTTGGATGAGCATTCACAGGACAAATGTAGCTCAAGAACTCTTTAATTTCACTGTAGGAGGAATGAAAAGAAAAGCAAGCTCTGTATGAAGTCTTTCCAGTCCTCACAATTACATTTATTTTTCTGGTTCTTTCTCCAAACCACATGGTGGATGGTTTAATGCTGATTGTGAGAAGTGGAATTCTATTTCTGGAAGTAATTCCACAGGGTAATTTGTTCCAATGAAAATATTCCTCTGCCTTTGGATGCTGACACGCATGGATCTGGGAGCCATGTTCTGTAGTGAGATGGTGAAGAATGTCACCTGTTTCTAAACATGTCCAGTGTAGCCACATGAATCTGAACTCCCAATCCTTCACCAAGGTTTGTGAACAAATACTCATAGCCATAAGCTGCTTTACAGTTCAGCCAGAGAACATGGTAGAGACTGCAAGTGATCCAGCCTCGAACCAGCTCCAAAATTCCATTTCAACATTCCTGCTGACTTGGAATTTGATAAAATCTTGAATCATAAAAAGTAGTATCTAAAAAGATGCTCTGGATGTCTTTCACTCTGCCCCTAGAGTGCAGAAGTTCCATTCTGGCAGCTTCTCCTTTCCTCAAGATGAAGTCTCCTGTGTAGAAGACAATTCATTATCGCCCTGCTATAAAAACATATCTCATCCTGGGCAGTGACCAGCTGATAAGAGAGTCACAACAATTTCTCCCTTCTTTCCTGGTGCTTCATCAACTAATTATGTCTAAGAAGGAGTTTCAATTTCAACTGATAGAATTCATTTCTCCCAAAATTTGTATTTGGGGTTAGTTATCAATAACTCCTTAGTAACAGTTGAACAATATAGAGAAACCTTCAAGCTTGTTGAAATCCCGGTCCTGCCACCTACTGGCGGCATGACACTGGGCAGCTAATTTAACCTCTGGCTTCTCATTTTCTTCATCTTCATTCTAATCTTTTCAAGATTGAGGTTCTTAGCTCTTTCCTCTGATTCTTGTGGCAGTGGGACAGGAAGGGGGCCTGGGCCCTCAGGTCTCCCTGATGCAGTGGTCTGTGAGATGGTTTGATACTCTGCCACCTGTCCCTCAAAGGAACTCCCAGCAGCCAAGTCTGCCAGAGCTGCCTCAGCTTAGTTTTGAACACAGGGCATTGCTGATTTCCGCTTGTATTTTGAGTTCTTTGAAAGAATGTTACAAGCATGTAGGCTGTCTTCTGTCTAAGGCAGGTATTGCAAACTCTGATGCTTGTAAGTGCCCAGAATGACATAAAAGGATGAAGTAGAGTAACTGAGTCTCTGGAGGACATAGACCTTGAGTAAAAGAATGTCGGAGTCTCAGCTCCTGGTGGTCGTTGCCCTTTGGAAATATATACCTTGTATTATTCTACCATTAAATTTTTAAAGATGAGCTAGAATTTGGGTCATGTTTATTTATTTGGAAGTCAGTTACAGAAAGGGAGACACACACACACACACACACACTCATTCATACACAGATCTTGCATCTGATGGTTCATTTCCCAGATGGTTGCAATGGATAGCACTGGTCCAGGCTGAAGCCAAGAGCTGGAAGATTTATCCAGCTTTTCCACATGGGTAGAGCACTTGGGCTATCTTCTGCTGCTTTTCCTCGGCCATTATCAGTGAGTTGGATCAGAAATGGGGCAGCTGGGACATGAACCGGCATCCTTAAGTCATGCCAGCATTGCAGCTGGGGGCTTTAGCCACTTCACCACAATGCAGACTCCAATTTGGAATTTTTGTATAAATTCCTTTTGATTTTTAAACATTGGTAATGAGTTTACTTAGAAACAAAACTAAGCTCTGTAGATCAAATAATAGACATCTATAGTCTGGATGTTATCAATTGTAACCTCTGTTCTAAAAGAATGCTAGCATATGAAATAGAATGAAAAAAAAACTTTAGCCTTCTAAAAGTGGATAGATTCAGTTAAAATCAGAACTCTCTTTAAATTATTGGGATACTCAGCATGATACGTTGAATTATATGAATGTTTGACTTACATTTCCTTTTAGCTATTGAAATCAGTTACTAGATAGGAGCATAGTGAAAATGCATTGAACTTTAGAGTTCCAAAGGCCTAGATATGAGTCATAGCAGATGAAAAATTAACACAAAAACAAGAGCAATGCACCTGACTTGATTAATTTTCTTTACTCGTAAAATAGGACAATATGCCAGACATCACAGATATAGATAGGTTTTAAATTGGTTGGCATATGTGACACCTGTTTGCCTTGTGAGACTCATTGTCCTTGTTCTTGTTCCAACTTCATTGCCAAAGCCTGGCATAGCTCAGAGCATACCTCTCCACCCACCTCAATCCCACCTCCCACCTCATGCCAACTCAGGATCATCAGCCTCACTCATCTCATTCCCTTATTCCACCCAATGCTTCCTCATTGCTTTCTTCCAGTTAGAGATGCATCAGACTCAGAGCTAGAACCTGCTTTTGCATTTTACATAAAAAAAAGTCCAATCACACTTAGCTTTCTGTGGATTGGTAAATTTGATATAGATTGTTGGAGGCACATGCCAAGGATCACATGCATTTCTCAGTCCTTCCGCCTCTCACTTGTATGTTGTCCCATTTACCTCCTAAAGTCTATTCAGTTGACCTTTGATTCACCCTACCATGTGCAGATCCCAGGAAATACCATCTCTCTCTTTTTTTTTTTTTTTTTAAAGCAGTGTTCCCCTTCAGCCATCTGCCTTCAAAACCCCTCTGGAATAACCCCTCTGGAATTCTGATTAAAGTGTTTCTTTAACTGACCCTCGATTAGTTTCCCAAATTTCTCACCATGTTCTACAAGGCCCTACGTAGTCTCATTTCCCCAGCTTTCCACATGTATCTGGACTCATGGCCTCTGTGATCTTTGCTCCCTCCTGCCCAGATCCATGCTTGGATTTTTGCTCACAGCTTAAGTGATATCATTAGTTTCATGGGTTTAATGACTTGCCTATGTGCTGATGACCTTGTTTTGATTTCCAACTTGAACCATTCTCCAAAAACTCCAGAATTATATATCTGAAAATGCAATACATCCAAGCTTGAACGTAGCTCCTGATATTGTCCCCAAAACATTTTTCATGTGTTTTGTAAACAAGATATCAAAGATATTCAAGTATGTCTGGGCGTATCATGATGAAGAATGGACCACTGGGTTTGATAATGTGAAAGACAATAAGCCATGGAAAAGGGACTGTAAGTCTTTATTTAAGAGAAAAATCCGAGGTGAATTGGAGACAATGTGGAGACAGTATTTAAAAGAGTTTTCCAATCCAGCAAAGCAGGACCCTGGAAGGGAAATGGGCCGAAGCATTTTCCCCCTATGTATTGCTGATACAGCAGTATTGGTTAATAGCGTAAATGGTAGGCTGATTCAATTATATGCTGAAGGAATTGATTCAAATGACAGTAATTACACCACGATGATAAGTTTGCTGAGGTTGTGCCCCAAGTAGGTGAGAAGAGATTGGACATAGGTCACAAGTGAATGAGTTGACCTTTGATAGAAGTACAAGATGTTTATCAAACAACAGGAGAGAAAACAGATTGAAGAGTCCATGTTAGGTCTATGTAATACAGGGATGGAGTTGTATGGGAAAAAGATTGACTATCAATGGAAATTCTGTCCTGATTGCTTTAGTCTTTTTAGGGTCTGGGAGTAGGGGGGAATTCTGTGAGCTAAGATTAAGGATGGGAGAGGTGATGTTAAAGATTAGAAAAGACTGTTATACAATATTTAAATAGTTGTCTCAGAGGCTTGGAGAGTTACTAGATAGGACATAGAATAGTTGACTTGTAGCATTGAAGGAACCTTGAGTTCTCTGCACAAGAAGTTGGTAGGACTGTGATTGTGTGTTTTTATCAAACCATGTTCAGCTGCAAGGATACAAGCTGTAGGAAAGGGAAAGAATTGTATTTAACTGGAGTCTATCTAAATAAGTGTGGCAAATATATTTGAGAAAGGGAAAAATAGTTGTGTCATTGCAAAGAAATGATTATGATGATTGAAAATAGAATTAAAAATGAGTTAGAAAAGAAAACGTTTTGGTGTTGGTGAGGGATATGACAAAAGTGTGAATGTGTAAGTGAGGTTAAGGCACGTTGTTGAAATTAGGGAGTTAGCAGAAGTGAGTTGAAAGTATGAAAGGGATTGTTAAGAGAGTGGAATGCACACTATTTATAACATGGAGAGATTGCCACTGTTGATACTGGCAAGATTTATAATAGTTGGCCAGTCATGGGGCAAATTCAGCTATGCCTATTTGTAAACATAATGTCCCACGCCTGCTTTTGTATTTTAATGGCATAGTTTAGTAGTTGCAAGAGAGCTCATATGTCCTGAAAAACCTGTTTATAGAAGTGTGCTGAAAGTTACCTCAAGTATGACTTAGTACTGAATGGCTACACTGGGGTGCAAATCAAGGCTATTAAAGAAGGGATGTTGAAATAACTGACCTAGATGTTTGAAGAATCCTTTTTGCATGCAAATTTTTTAGTATTAAAATAGTGAAAATGAAGGGAAGAGTGTATAAAATAAAACAGTAATAAGTCTGAAGAAAAAATCATACAAAACTGAGTCTATTAAAGCTTTGGATCTTTAACAAATGAGAAAACAGCAGTGATACTGGATTATGACATAAAAATCCAGGCTGGAGTTTCTAGGGAGAATGTCTGGAATTGGCAATGAGAAACAAGGAAGTCTTCATTCTGTCTTCAGATCAAGCATTTATGAGAATTCTGGGAGGAAAAGGCTACCACTCGAGAGGCTGTGAGGAAAGCAATGTCCTCAGGACAGAGCCAGATTTCCCTTAGAACAAGAAAAGAAAATGTTTTTAGAGGAGTTGAAGGTTTTGTTGATGTTGCACCATAGATTTCTGAGGTCCCCAGTGGAAGGATTTGAACAACCAGGGGGAAATGGGGAATACACAGAACAGAGAAGGTCCTATGGCTTATGAAGGATATTTTGGGAGTGAATAAGTGTGCAGGGTATCCTTTCTATAGGACAGCAGGTATAAATTGGTGGGGATTGTGGTACAGTAGTTTAAGCACCTGCTTCTTGTATCTGAGTGCCTGGAATCAAGTCCCACGTCCACTTTCTGTCAAGTTCCTACCAATGAGTTGAGTTTCTGTGATCCACATGGGAGACCCAGATGGATTTCCTGACTTTTGACTTGGGCCTGGTCCAGGACCACCTGTTGCAGGCTTTTGGGGAGTGAACCAGCTGGTAGAAGATACTTCTCTCTGTCACTATTTCTCTTCCTTCATCTCTGTCACTAACATAAATAAATCTTTAAATAATTTGTCACTTATCTGGGCAACTCAAATATACCATCTCCCTACCTATGAGTGATCACAATGCAAGAGGCAGGGCCGGTGCTGTGATGCAGCGGGTTAAAGCCCTGGCCTGAACCCCATATGGATGCCAGTTCAAGACCCAGCTGCTCCTCTTCTGATCCAGCTCTCTGTTATGGCTTGGGAAAGCAGTAGAAGGTAGCCCAAGTCCTTGGGACCCTGCACCCATATGGGAGACCCACAATTCTGGCTGCGGCAGCCATTTGGGGAGTGAACCAGTGGATGGAAGACTCCTCCCTCTGTCTCTACCTCTCTCTGTAACTCTGTCTTTCAAATAAATAAAATCTTTAAAAAAAAAAAAAAAGAATGCAAAAGGCAAGGAGAGATCTGGAAGCCCTGGACCTAGTGTAGTAAAATATGTAAACAAGAATAAAAGAAATTTTGTAATTAGTACTGCCTGATTTGTATGGGATAGAAGCAGGTGAAAATATGAGTGTTGGGAGATGAGGGGCGAGTGGCCAGACTTCCCACTTGAACCCTAAACATGGAGGCAAGAAAGCCTGGGTGGGTCAATGTACTTTGGTAACAAGGTACTTTGTTCTTGATGCTTACTGATGGTGTCAGGGGCTTGGGGAGTTGGGATCTCAGTGTAGAGTCACCAAATGGAGGTTAGACAGAGGGCTTCATCTACTCCCATGGTCTCCCTCCTGACAGCTGCCCCTGGAGGGATACAGAATTTGGGGCTAAATGCCTTTGATGAATCACAGAATCATGGTCTGCCTTCAGCTCCTACAAAATAAGGTGCAAGAACAACGTGTCCGGGTGAGCCTGACTTTCTACAAGTAAGATTGGTACATTGGGTTCAGCACTCGGATAGGCAATACTCAGGTGGTAGTTTTGAGATCTGGTTAATTATATGCTGCCTGAGTAGGTCCTTTGTCTTCACAGAGATTTCAAAGGCTGTGCACAGCACAAGTTTGTCTTTCATTCTGAAATGTGATTGTTAAGTGAATTAGATGAAGTTCTTTGAATAACTGGGGAGAGAGATAGTAGTTGAAAGTTCTCTTTAATGGGTTTATTGTTTGAATTTAAAATATTTGATCTTGGCAATCCACAGTCAGGGGCTCATGAAATAACAATAGCACAGACATAGCAGTCTGCTGTCATCTATCACTCTTCACAAATGTCCTGGTGGTAAGTGAAACCTTGCATTTAAATAAATACATTTGGACCTAATTTGTGCCTTTCATGCTGTGAAGGAACTGTCAAATTTGAAGTGTAATGACTGTATGATTTCTTGTAATGGCATCAGAAATATTCCCTGAAAAACAGATTTGAATGTCATCTAAGTAAATTCTCTGTGGGACGCAGACCCATTTAGAGATTACTTTGCCTTTTGGCTTTTGTACAACAAAGCAGGGGCACATTGCAAGGAAGCGGGTCTAAAGTGGTGTCTCAGGGAGCAATAGTCAAGAGCAAAGCCTCATGGAGGCCAGAAAATGAAAAACATTGACATTATTTTATTTAAAGTTCCCTGTTGCCATGCAAGAACTCACCTGCAACCATTGTCTGAGATGTTTACCCTTGGACATAAACGCGTTCTCCCTCTTACCCTTGTAACTAGTCTGGTAAGACAACCATGTTTCTAGGACGTTCCCTGCCTGATTGGTTTTCCTATTTGCTACCCCATTTTCCCTAGGAGATATAAATAGGCTGCAGAAATTCTAATATTGTAGCATCCATTTCAGATCCCAAGTCCTTTATCTTATCATTTGTGATTTTCAGTTAGGGTTATTCAGTGGATTATGGAATAGAAGAAAACGTGCCAGAATGCAGAGGCCAGGATCTGAGTTCTAGTGCCAGCCTAGTCACCAGTTAGGAGTACTAAGGTAAGCACTTTAGGCTTTTGGAATTCAAAATGAAACTCCTTTTTAAAATGAAGGAGTTAGAATAAATTTATTACTTCAAACTGTGCTCCTTAAATTCCAGAGTTTTGAAAAGATGCATCAAGGATCGTGCTGGCTTGTGCCAACTAAGCAGGGACTTTTCCCACACCCATCACATTAATTTGTGTTCAGGAACAAAAGGGCAAAAGAAAACCACCAAATTTGAAAATCAGTGCATTGGATAACATACAAGAATTTCTTTCAGGTTCAGTGTCTTGTCGTATGTGTGGCTCTTTCTTTCTTTATAGAAGCAGTGTTCAGCAAAACCACTCATTGGTATTCAGGCATGTATGAGAGCAAAATGTTGATAATAATGTTTGGTGTATTTCCTAGAAGGAGATAAGATATTTTCAATGACTTTTTCCTTCTGTACTGTAAGTTTCATCAGATCAAGGATGGATCATGCTGAACGGCTTAGCACCTAGTGTGTGAGACGTAACAGATGCTCAATGAATTCTGGATGGAAGAATGGATAGGTAGATGAATGAACCCCCAATCCCATCCTGACCCTTTTACTCTGGATTCTTATAAACTCTGGGGCCATTTCCACTGACATTTTATATCAGCCTTTTCCTTCTGATCTCTTATCAGTCAGTAACTTTGAAGAAATTTGTGCCTGGGATACTTTACGCAGTTGCCTTGTCCTAGGCATATTTCAGGGGATTTTGGAAAAATCACAACATGAAAAAAATTTTTTAAACAACAGACATGAAAAAAATTGAGTGCAGTGGGATCAGTGATCAAAAGAGCACCCCAGTACTTCTGTACCTCTGTACTTGCTCATTAATACTTCTGTGCATTCATTCAGCCAGTGAAGGTCTGCTTCCTCTTTTTGCTGCATCATGTGCTATGGACTAGAGACTTGCAGTTCTTTAAATGGGGCACACATTTGAAAAGAGTTATGTTGAGGTAACATGAATTAATGTCGGGAGAAAAATGCTCTCAGATAAGACTTTGGGATTCACAGTAGTTTCCCCATGCTAGAGACACTCAGGTGGTTAACAGTAATCCCCCCCCCCCTTTTAAGATTTATTTATTTATTTGAAAGTCAGAGTTACACATAGAGAGAAGGAGAGGCAGAGAGAGAGCGAGAGCGAGAGCGAGAGAGAGGTGAGGTCTTCCATCTGCTGGTTCACTCCCCAAATAGCCGCAAAGGCTAGAGCTGCACCATTCCAAAGCCAGGAGCCAGGACCTTCCTCCAGGTCTCCCATGTGGGCTCAGGGGCCCAGGACTTGGGCCATCTTCTACTGCTTTCCCAGGCCATAGCAGAGAGCTGGATCAGAAGTGGAGCAACCAGGAGTCGAACTGTGGCAGATATGTGGTGGAGACTACCCACTACGCCACAGAACTGGCCCCAACAATTGACCCTTGATGTTTAAACCGTGGAGACCTTGTTGATGGCTTGGTTAGCAGTCTGAGGGTGAGTGTGGTGATCAAGGAGGTATGAATGTTTCCTCGATTTCCTCTCTGCCATGGTCATCGTCCCAGCATCTTGCCCTTAGTGGCAGCACAGCCTCTGAGGTCAGGAATCACAGACTCACAAAGTTGCTTTTGAAGAAAATGGATAGCTAGGGCAGTGACTGAAGAAAATTCTCTCACCTCTCTTTTTTTGTCTCATCAGAGAGGAACATGACTTGTAGATGCCTTAGGCAGGTGTCTCTCATGTCTGATTAGCTTAAAAAGATTACAAAGTTATAAGCTGTGGGGTGAACTGGGAAATCTAGTAGCTAGTTTTTAGCCTCTTAAGTGGAAACCAGCGTGGGAGGATAGTCACTAGGATTTAGTAAAACACAGGGTGAGGAAAGGTGTCCGCGAAAGACCAGACATTTGATCTATGTATTCATTAAGTTGGTGGAGCTGTCCTAGAGAAATAGGGGGTTGGGAATAGGGGTGGCAGAGACATTCCAAAGAGACTTGGAGAGACATATATGGACATAGAGTTAAGGAAAAGCTATCTGTTTTTGAGGATCAGAACAAAGTTTACTGTCCATGCGGTATAAATTGTTGTGGAGTCTGTGGCATTAAACGACACTGAAGAGGTCAAGGTGCATATATGTGTACATCTGGCTAATGGTGTTATAGGCCATTCTGATCGTAACTGCAGACTGAAACCTCCTGGTGATGATACCAAAAAACCATTAGTGGAAATGGTGTAAAAGTCAAAAGCCAACCCACCTTTGCCTTGGAAATTCATTCTGATCAGAAATGAATGATAGAATTTGTTGAAATAGGAATGCATGAAAATAGTATCTGTGTAACAGGTGATTTTTTTTTCTTTCCCAGTCAGTATATCTTAGCACAGATCACAGGGCTTGGGAAAAGTTAACTAACATGAAAGAGCATTGTTTCAAAAATCCTCTATTTTTAGAGATGCTATTAGCAGAAGCCTCAGCTCTAACCTTTTCCTTGTACTTTCTATGTCATGCACATTAATTAACACTTCCACCCTAAAAGAATGTGTTTCTTCCTATGTGCGGGGAATGATATTTTAGAAGCATGCTTTAGATGAGAAACCTCAAGAAAAATAAAGCAGGATGATTTAAAATTGCTTTTCATTGCACATAATTTCCTGTTTGGACTCCCCCCCGCCCCAGGTATACTTTACAAAGGACAATCAGATCGAAACTTAGCTCTGATAGTTGACTTCTTAATCAATTAAATGGTATAGAGAATCTGTAGGAGATTGTAAATACTAAAGGGAATAAGTTTTAAATACCCTGGAATTTCCCCTTTGCCAAGAGTTCACGTGGAATTTAGAAAGAACTATTAACTAAACATTAAATCAGGATTATCCAAAAAGCCCTAGCAAGAAAAAATGCATCTTGATTAAACTTCTATTCATAATTGAATGATGAAACTATGCTCCTTTATAAAATTTGTGATTAACCTGTTACTAATTTAAGATGGCTTTCCCTAGTTTCTCAAAAAAAATATATCTGCTTCTTTGATTATCTACACATAAGCAAATTTTCAGTGTTCATTTAGGACATTGCCTTGTGTGAGAGATTTTCATTTGGTGTTTACATTACGAAACAATCAAACTACTCTAATTCTCTCTCAATCTTTGAAAGACAGCAATTAAACTTTTGTATGAAGTTCTAGTAACTGAGAACTTGTATAGATTTTTTATATGAATTTAATGTTATCATAAAATAGAGTGCAGAAAAATCTTTAAATAAATAATACAAATTGTGAACAATAGCAGCAACAGGACAACCATGGCTCTCTCTAATCCCACACATACTTTTTAAATCTTTTGCAAGTAATCTTTGAAATAAATGTGTGAAATTGTCCTGGAAAGAATTTTCATTCAAAATGTAGAAACAAAACTTTCAACAAGGTGCTTTCCAGGAATGCACAAACCTTTAAAAGCTTGAGTAGTAAGTAAATTATGTTTGCAGCATTAAATAAAGGGTTTAAGGAAGTACTTTCTAAAAGTGTATTTTTTAAGATTTATTTATTTTTATGGAAGGGCAGAGATACAGAGAGAGGCAAAGAGAGAGAGAGAGAGAGGGAGAGAGAGAGATTTTTCATCTGCTGGTTAACGTCCCACAAGGAAGTCAGGAGCCAGGAGCTTCTACTAGGTCTTCCACATGGGTGCAAGCACTTGGGCCATCTTCTGCTGCTTTTCCAGGCATATTAGTAGGAAGCTGAATGGGAAGTGGAGCATTCGGGACTCAGACCAGCACCCATATGAGATGCTGGCACTGCAGGCAAAGGCTTAACCTTCTATGCCTCAGTGCTGGCTCCATATGAAGTGTACTGAGGTATAATTATTAAGGAAAATCTTAATGTGATCAAACTAAGCAATTTGGTAAGTTTTAACACAAGTATGTACTGATGTTACCATCAGCACAACCCAAGTAATAAACATATCCACCATCGATGAATTAGTTAAATCTCTACTTTATCACCATGTGCTGGAGTTTGAGGATGTATCCTCCTTTCAAAAGGTGGTATAAAATATAAAGGAAACATGAAAAGACAATTTGTTCAAAATAGCCAGTTAGATAGGCCAATAAAATGTAAATTACAGATGAATTTTTGAGACCTCCTAAAATTGAGATTGTTTTTCTAAAAGATTTATTTATTCATTTGAAAATCAGAATTAGAGATAGAGGGAGAGACAGTGAGATCTTCCATCTACTGGTTCACTCCCTAAGTGTGCTGTGTCAGGCCCAGGCCAGGAGACAGGAACTTCATCCAGGTCTCTACCTGGATATTCTACCAGGTATTCTACCACCCATGTAGCAGACCTGCAGGTTCCTGGCTTCAGACAGTGAATCAGAGATTTCTCTGTCTCTCTCTCTCTCCTTTTTTCTCTGTCACTCTACCTTTCAGATAAATAAACAAATCTTGAAAAAATTCTAACCTAGCACTTTGGAATTTCTTCTGAAAGCTTACTAAGTCCATTGTTCTTTTTATAAAACCACCTGTTAAAATAGTAAACATACATTTAGTTTTTAAAATCGACCTGACCTTACATATCAAAATGCCCATGAGGCTCTCATTTGGCAACTAGCCAAGAATTAGGACCTGTTAGATCATTCAAGAAGACGCTTTTGCATTTGTATTGAACTTTCATTATCAGATGGATTCCATATCTGCCTTAACATTTAACCTTATTACCTTATTAACCTTATTACCAACCTCTAAATTGATTGTTTGTCTGTTCCTGCAGTATACATCAAGGACAGAAATGAGAAAAGCTAAAGGAACTCCACTCAAAATACGGGTTTCCTGTTCATAATAACTATTAGTAGATTTGCAGTAATTTGTCCTGCCTCTCTGTTTCTGGGTTGGTGTATTTAAAAAAGGAAAGAATCTGATAGGAGAGATTTAACCAGTTTAAGATCACAATCTCCTGTGGTCTTGTCAGGAACTAATTTTCCAATTTGAGATTCCTTGTGCTGAAGCCACTTTCTAGACTTACTGTTTGCCTTCATAGCATGCCACTTTTTTACTTGAAGGTTCAGTTGTCTCACTTTTAGCCTTTATAAAACTGGTATAGTGGTGGTAACTAAGTCTCAAGGGTGGGATGGTAAAATAAGACAATGTACTTAGCAAGGTTGTCATAGTTTATATTAATTGAGCTAATTGGTCACCTAGTATGTGCCAAACTATGCACATAGTGAGGAGTCATATCACTGTCCACTGGTGGTGTTAATGGTGTTTCCTCTTTAAACTCAAAAGCTATTTATCCATGCTTTGAAGAATAGCATTGTTAAGCAGGGAGCAGTTAGGGTGATCATCTAGTCCATTATTCTTCTTTTACAGCTGAGGAAGCATAAAGCACGGAATAATTAATTGGTTTCTCAGGGTCATATGGTAGATAATTGGTGGATGAGTATTAGCATAAAAATAGTCCTTATAGACTTGCAAATAAGGGCAGGAACCCCAGCGTGGCCTCTTAGTTGTTCTGTGACTTAAGCTACTCACTTCACTCCTTGACTTCAGAACTCTTAGTTACAACTTGAAAATTATAACTGTACCCAAAGGGATTATGATCAAGATTAAATTTGTTAAGTTAGTAGAGTGCTTTGCATATAATATATGCTCAATAAATAGTAACACTGAGGGTTCTTCAAAAAATTCATGGAAAAATAGAATTAAAAGATAAATTCATTTTGATACAAGAATATTTGGAAATATATACATAGGTTTTTCATTATATGCACTTTCCATTAAGATTTTTTAATTCTACTTGAATTATTGTGTTATTCCTTCATTTTCTTAAGGATTTGCAAATATTCATTCATAAACAGTCATAGCAGGATTCTGAAGGTACATACTCTGGTTTATTTTGTTCACCATTTCAGTATGTAAGAAGTTTCAGTTAATTTTAATCTGCTAGCTCAAACTGTACAGAAAGGAGTTAGATACAATCGATTTGTATATATAGCTGAACTTATAGCATTTCTAATGAAGTCTATGGGTTAGGATTATGTACATGGTTTAATGATGGTCGAGTGTTACTGGAAAATTAAGGGAATATCAGAATTTTTTCCATAACTTTATTTGGTTTAATGTGTAGTCCATATGTTCCTGGTTGAAGCAAACAGAGGTATTTCTGTAGAGATGTGGTGCTAGGAAGCAAGCTTCTGCATTTTTCAGTGTTTTCTTTAGGCTACACTGGGTTCTGACAGTCTTGGCTCTTACCCCCTCCTTGAATTTGTTCAGCTTACTCTTTCTCCTTTTGTTGACAGCTGGCTGATTCCTTCCTTACATTGTCTGTTCTCTGTGAATTCCACATCAACAGATTGAGCTAACTACCAACTGAAAACATCTGAAAATCGTGTGCCCTGTACAGAAGGTGTTCATACTGTTTTCCTAGTTATTCTCTAAATAATCAGCATCATAATTATTTCAACATTCAAGTTATATTAGTTATTACTGGGGTATTTCAAAAAGTGTGTGGAAGGTGGAATTACAACATAATTATTTTGCTACAAAACAACCTTAGCTTCATGCATATGAAGTGTCATCAAGAAGTTCATGGAAAAATGCATATTATGGAAAAATTATGCATGAATTTCAAAATTTTTCACATCATAGTCAACATCTTTTAGTTCCGCTTTCCAAAAATTTCTTGAAACACTTTATTTATTAAGTTTATTTAAATTATCTAGAAATGATTCTAATTATACACAGGGATATGTATAGGTTATATGAAAATACTATGTCATTTTATCTGAGGTACTTGAACAACCACTGACTTCAGTTTGCATGATTGGGTGACATCCTGGAAGCAATGGCAAATCAGCAGTAATTGTGTTCTTATGCAGATTCCAAAGGGGAGGATCCTTTTGAAGCAGCTCATTACCACTATTCTCATGGCACAGAGATTTCATTGTTTGAATAGAAGATTTTGTTGAGAATAAAACCAATCTCTAAAATACTCGTCCTTGGTTTATCTTGGATGAGGTAACTCCTTTGCTTCAACCAGGGTCTACCCCTTGTTCTAGGAGAAGCCCACCTTTAACTGATCCTACCCAGAGCACATTGAACACTTTAATTTTACAAATTAAAAATAATTGTCTTGATTTTACATTAAATATTGAATTATTTTTAATAATTAGTCATAAAAGAATAAAATTGAATTTCATAAATCACAAATAGCTCTTAAAACACTCACTGTACAGAATATGGAAAGAAAATGTAGAGAATTGTAAATCCTTGGCAATTTCCACACCTTTTTTTTTTTTTAAGCTTCTGTCTATTTATTGGAAAAGTGGAGTTACAGACAGAGAGGCAGAAACAGAAAGAAAGGTTCTCCATCTACTGGTTCACTCCTGAAATGGCTGCAATGGCTGGAGCTGGGCCAATCGAAAGCCAGGAGCAAGGAGCTTCTTTTGGGTCTCCCATGTTGGTACAGGGGCCCAAGCACTTGGGCGATCTTTCACTGCTTTCTCAGGCATGTTAGCAGTGAGCTGGATAGGGAGAGGAGCAGCCGGGACATGTACTGGCGCCCATATGGGATGCTGGTGCTGCAGGCAGAGGCTTAGCCTATCATGCCACAGCACCATCCCCTATTTTCTGCACCTTAATTTAGCTTCCATTAAATATCTAGTTTCTCTGTAGCTTAAGTGGGACACAACTTTTCCCCCACTGTGTGTGTTGTTGTAGAATCAAAGACTGTGAGGAACATGAGACGCTGTCTGGGCTTTGTGTGTGATTGATGGTGCTTTACATAGGACTTCATGGCAGCCTGTGTTCACCAGCTCTCAGAAAGCAGATTGTATTCCCAGTATTTCCCACACCTGCTGCGTGTGTGTTAGTGTGTGACCTTGCACATGTATGCAGAGTGTGTGTTAGTGTGTGAGCTTGCACATGTATGCAGAAGCATGACGTGTATTTTCCTGTATGTTTGTGAAGTGTGTTTTGTTTCCCATGATGTAAGTTACAGCACAAGAGAAGAGAGCTTCCAGAAACAGAATATGTTTCTGCAGCTGTTGACTATCTTCTTCCAATGAGGAGCAGGTTTCCCTGGCAACCACACTGTAAGTCACTCCTCCAAGGACTTGCCCAATCTTTATAGAATGGAACACATCATAGTGTCATAGATTTCTTTCTTCCTTTCTTCCTTTCTTCCTTTCTTCCTTTCTTCCTTTCTCCTTTACAGGCAGAGTGGACAGTGAGAGAGAGAGACAGAGAGAAAGGTCTTCCTTTGCCGTTGGTTCACCCTCCAATGGCCGCCGTGGCTGGCGCGCTACGGCCGGTGCACCACGCTGATCTGAAGGCAGGAGCCAGGTGCTTCTCCTGGTCTCCCATGGGGTGCAGGGCCCAAGCACTTGGGCCATCCTCCACTGCACTCCCTGGCCACAGCAGAGAGCTGGCCTGGAAGAGGGGCAACCGGGACAGAATCCGGCGCCCCGACTGGGACTAGAACCCAGTGTGCCGGCGCCGCAAGGCGGAGGATTAGCCTAGTGAGCTGTGGCGCTGGCCGTGACATAGATTTCTTTGCAGGATTGCACCTCCTGTCTTTTTTTCCAATTATAATAAAATATCTGTAACATAAAATCAGCCATTTGAACCACTGAAAAATAAATAACTCAGTGACATTAAGTATATTCACAGAATTATACAACTGTTAACCATTAGAATCTCCTTTTAGTGGTTATAGTAACTAAATCTTTTTATTATTTCAGTTTTGTTCTTTTATTTATTGAGAGGACAGAGTGACACACACATACAAACACACAGAGAGAGAGAGAGAGAGAGAAAGAATCTATTGGTTTCCTCCCAAATGGGTGCCATATCTGGGATTGGGCCAGGCTGAAGCCAGGAGCCAGGAACTGCACCCAAGTCTCCCACATGGGTGACATGGACACAAGTAATTGGGCCAACTTTGCCTGCTTTCTCAGATGCATTAGCAGGAAGCTGGATCAGAAGTTGCACAGCTGGGAATTGAACTGATACTCAAATATAGGATGCAGCATTTGAAAGCAGTGGCTTAACCTGCTGCAACACAAAACTGGCCCCCATATATTAATTTTAAATATATAGTGGTATATATTTTAAGCAGAGTAATTACTTTGTAAATGCATGTCAGTATAGGATTTGCTCCTGGCTTCAGCCTGCACCAGCCCCAGCTGTTGCAGCCACTTGGGGAATGAAACAGCAGGTGGAAGATCAATAGCTCGCTAGCGCTCTCTCTCTCTGTCTCTGTCTCTGTCTCTGTCTCTGTCTCTCTAACACTCTCTGCCTTTTCAAATAAGTAAGTAAGTAAATAAATAAATAAACAATTTTTTTATAAGGCTGTGATTATTTTCTAAAAGGTAGAGGAAGTGGGAGGGGGACAGAGATGCTCATTAACTTTGGTCACAGTTTTATATATGTGGTTTTTATAACTATCATTTTAAAAATAAAACTCTGGCAAATAAACCTTTTTTTATTTTTTGACAGGCAGAAAAGCCCATGAGAGTATTTCAGGCATGGAAAGCCAAGACATTCTGGCAAAAAGATCTCTGTGAGTGAGATCCCAGTGGAAAGAACAGGTCTTCAAAGAAGGAGGTACCTTTCTCTGAAGGGAGGAGAGAACCTCCACTTTGACTATGACCTTGTCTAAACAAGATAAGAGTCGGAGAACTCAGAGGGCTTCCATAGCCTTGGAAACTCATGACTGGAGCATAGGGAGATTACTGATGCCATAGACAGGAGTGTCAATTGGTAAAGTCAACAACAGGAGTCACTGTGCACTTACTCCTCATGTAGGATCTCTGTCCTTAATGTGCTGTGCATTGAGGTTTAATGCTATAAGGAGTACTCAAACAATATATTTCACTTTGTGTTTCTATAGGGGTGCAAACTGTTGAAATCTTTACTTAATGTACACTAAACTGATCTTCTGTAAAAAAAAAAAAAAAAAGAAAAGAAATTATCAATTCCCAACTTGACTCTCACTGGGATTAAACATGACAATAGGTCTGATCTGATTTCATTATCATTTAAAAAAAATCATCTATTATTTTTCACTTTATGTTTCTGTGTGGGAGCAAACTTTTGAAATCCTTACTTAATGTATACTAAGCTGATGACCTTCTGTATATTAAGATAATCGAAAATGAATCTTGATGTGAATGGAAGGGGAGAGGGAGTGGGAAAGGGGAGGGTTGTGGGTGGGAGGGAAGGTATCGGGGGGAAGCCATTGTAATCCATAAGTCGTACTTTGGAAATTTATATTCATTAAATAAAAGTTAAAAAAAAAAGAAAATAAATAAATAAATAAAACTTTGTCTTATGACCTAGTATGTATCACATCTATACTGAATACTATGCTTCCTTGTAATTAGCTATTATGCTGTTTTTTTATCACATAGTACAAAGGGAGCTACTATGGTTTGAACATCATTTGGCTCCTAATCTCATGGAGGATGCTAAACACTAAAGTCATATTTTACTGGTACCAAGAGAGTTGACTTTTAATCCAGTTAAAATGTTTAGGAGGTGAGTCTAATGGGAGGCCTTTCAGTCATTGGATTGTGCCCTTGGAGAATAGTTCTTAGGTGTGTGTTGATTCTGAAAGCCTGAGTGTAGCCTAGCCTTTTCACCTGGTTTCGCCTTGGCTCACCCTGTGATCTTTCTTCCAACCATGCTCCACACTCCACCATTTCCACTTTCATCTGAGAAAACCAATGGGAACATAAGATCTAGGACTTGAAACTTCGAAACTGTGAGCCAATGAAATCTTTCTCTTTAGATGGTTGACTTTCTTAGGTGTTTCATTGTAATGATGAAAAGCTGAGTAATTACAGGCAAGTACTCAGAAGTTAGGAAATTGTGGCATTTAATAATTGGGCAAACTTGAACGTGACCATTTTCTTCTCTAAGTCTCCGTATTATTTTCTGCAAACTGAATGATATCTAGCCATTCAACAGAGAACCTAATGTGTGTCTGACAGGATGTCATGTGCTGGAGATAACTGTGAACACAACAGCATCTTTGCTGACTTCCTTGAAGCGTATTGAAGAGAATTATAGGCTACAATGAAAGAATTTCATAATATAGGATTGTGCTGACAGAGTACAATGATCACTATTTTTATTATGTCATCTATAATTTATAATGCAAAAGAAAACATCACAACACAACTTTGCTTCTACACAACAGAGATGATGCTGTTTACCCTGTTTACCTAGAACTCTTTTGGAAGAAGAGGTAGATTTGAATCAGATACCCTTCATACCCACTGGGCTGGCTATAAGAGTAATTTAAAAAAAGAGCTAATACCAAGTGTTAGAAAAGATAATGGAGATAAAGGAACCCTTACACACTGCTGGTGGGCATATGAAATGGATAACACTTTAGAAGCTCTTCACTTCATTGAACTAAAGTTCAGCAATTTCATTCTGAGTTATGTATTGAAAATGTATGTTCAAATTAACACTTGAACATGAGTGTTCACAGCAGTATTATTCATAATAAACATTAACTGGAAACAAGCCAAATGTCCATTATTTGGATGAATGGTTAAAGGAAATGTGGTGTAGCCACAGAATTTAATTTTATTTCATTATAAAATGAAATGAAGTTCTGATGAATGCTATGACATAGGTGAGCTTTGCAAACGTGCTGAGTGAAAGACAGCTGATACCACAACACACATACTGCCTTATTTTGTCTTTAGGAAATATCCAGAATAGGCAAATTTATAGATACAGAAATCAGACTGATGGTAGCCATGGTTCAAGAAGAGGGGGAATTGGAGATTGACTGCCAAGGGAGACAGGGCTTTGGGGGATGAAGGTTTTTCTGCAAATAGGTAATAGTGAGGGTTCTGCAATTTTGAGAATTTACTGAAAACCAATGAATGGTAAACTTCACAATGTTATTTTGCATAAATTATATTTCAATAAAATATTTTAAAAATAAAGAGAGGATAGAGAATGTTTACAATGGCTCTGCCCTTTACTCATCTTCTCAGAAACTTTGAAGGAAGAGTAACTACCATTATAGAAATGGTTTGCAAATTAATACTGTATTAGGGTTCAGTCAGAGAAGCGAGAATCCATAGATGAGCTCTGTGGGATTTATACAGAGCTTCCTGTGGGGCTGGCTGAATAGTTTATGGGATGCTGTTAGCTTTGGTGTCCTAATCTAGAGCCTGGGATCAGATGAACAAGCATAGGAGAAGGAGAGATGTGAGGATTGGTCAGAATCCACAGGATAGATGGATTTTTGCAAATCTGTCATTGCTCCCCAGTCTCCAATTGCTATGTTGGGGATGCTCTACAGTACAAGCTATACCCTTCATCCAGCAGCTAAACACACATGAGCCACAGAGTGTCTATGCCTTGCACCTGTTTTCCAAGCACAAGATGATGGCAACTGTTATACTTTTTGTCTTCTAACTCTCAAGCAAGATAGCTCTTGTAGCCAATCCTGCAAGCATGAGAATTCCGGGAGGCATAGTTCCATTTGAGCTAACTTGGAATATTTCAAATGTATCACAAACACTAAATAGATTAAATAAAAAAAGATGCAGAAATCACGTTAGGGAGATCTTCAGATCCCTAGCCAGAGAAAAAGCATTTTTTCTAGCACATGGTATGTGCTGCATGATAATTAACTAGTATGAGCTTTTTGGAGATGTATGTTGAGTGAAGCTGACAGTCATGAGGGACATTGGCCAACAAAGGAAACTTACAGTAGAGGTTTACAGGAACCATGTCAGAGCCCTACCTGTTCACCTGATAGGTAGTGCCCACCTTGATTGAGCCTGGCTCTGGGAAGCATGAAGTTGAGTCCTCATGTGCCAGTGAAGTCTGACATTCTCAAGATTTCACTCCTGTTGACTCCAAAACAGCCCCAAAAGACATGTGATTCACTCAGTACTGTCACCAGTGCTTAGTATGATGTCTGCTGCATATGTGGGCTCCCGACTATTTCTTTTAAAAGATTTATTTATTTGAAAGAGTTGCACAGAGAGAGATGGGGTGGGGGAGTCTTCCATCCGATGGTTCGCTCCCCAATTGTCCTCAATGTCCAGAGCTGTACCAATCTGAAGTCAGGAGCTGGGAGCTTCTTCTGGGCCTCTCACACGGGTGCAGGGGCCCAGAGACTTGGGCCATCTTCTAATGCTTTCCCAGCCATAGCAAAGAGCTGGGTCAGAAGTGGAGCAGCTGTGTCTTGAACCTGTACCCATATGGGATGTCAGTGCTTCAGGCCAGGGCATTAACCCGTTGTGCCACAAGCTGGCCCTGGCTCAAGACAATTGATTGACTTAGTCTGAAGCATTACATACATTTTATTTCAATGAATAGCAACAATTTTATGGAGTAAGTTTTAATTGCCTTTTTACTGCCGGGGACATGGATGGTTGAAGAGTTTGCCTGACTTCTGCAACATTAAATTGCAAGTGAAACTTAGACCTTGGCACTGTATTCAAACAATTCCAAGAGTGCACTGATTGTATAAAATTTCCTTATCCCTAGTCTACATTGCACTTACTTTCTTCTCTAGCTCCTCTTTTATCTTCTTTTCCCCCCAGAAACCTTTCATTTAAGGTATACAAACTTCATGTATTTCATAAATTCAACTTTAGGAATATAGTGAATATTTTCACCCTACCCACCCTCCCACCCACACTCCATCCCCTCCCCCTCATATTTCCATTCTTACTTTTTACTAAGATCTATTTCCAATTAAATTTATATACCTAACGACCGGCGCCGTGGTTCACTAGGCTAATCCTCTGCCTTGCGGCGCCGGCACACTGGGTTCTAGTCCCGGTCAGGGCACCGGATTCTGTCCCGGTTGCCCCTCTTCCAGGCCAGCTCTCTGCTGTGGCCAGGGAGTGCAGTGGAGGATGGCCCAAGTGCTTGGGCCCTGCACCCCATGGGAGACCAGGATAAGTACCTGGCTCCTGCCTTCGGATCAGCGTGGTGCACCGGCCACAGCGCGCCGGCTGCAGTGGCCATTGGAGGGTGAACCAATGGCAAAGGAAGACCTTTCTCTCTGTCTCTCTCTCTCACTGTCCACTCTTCCTGTCAAAAAAAAATTTATATACCTAAGATTATACTAAGTAAAGAGTTTAACAACTAGTATGAAAAGAAAAAATATTCCCCAAAAATGGAGACAAGGGCTCTTCAAAGTCATTGCATCCCAAAGTGGAAATTTCACTTCTATAGATTACTTCTTAGGTGCTCTATTAATTACTACAGTTCACAGTTGTTGCAAATGACAGGATTTCATTTTTTAACCACTGTGTAGTATTTTATGGTGTACATATACCATAATTTCTTTATCCACTTTTCATTTGATGGACATTTGCGTTAATTCCATATCTTAGCTATTGTGAATTGAGCTGCAATAAACATGGAGATACAGATAACTCTTTAATATGCTCATTTCATTTCCCTTGGGTAAATTCTTAGGAGTGGGATATTGGGTCATATAGTAGGTCTATATTCACATTTCTGAAGTATCTTCATACTGTCTTTCACAGTAGCTATAGCAATTTACATTCCCACCAACAGTGGATTAGGGTACCTTTTTCCCCACATCCTCACCAGCATTTCTTGTTTGCTGATTTCTGTATGAAAGCAATTCTAATAGGGGTGACCTGAAACCTCATTGTGGTTTCAATTTGCATTTGCCTGATAGCTAGCTTTTTCTCATGTGACCCTGAGCTTTTTTTCATGTGTTTGTTTGCCATTTGGATTGCCTCTTGAAAAATGCCTATTTAAATCCTTTGTTCATTTCTTAACTGGATTGTTTTGTTGTTGCTGAGTTTTTTTTTTTTTTTTTTTTGAGCTCTATATATTCTGGTTATTAATCCTTTATCAGTTGCATAGTTTGCAAATAATTTCTTGCATTCTTTTGGTTGCCTCTTCACTTTCCTGAGTGTTTCTCTTGCAGTGCAGAAGCTTCTCAATTTGAGTTAATCCCATTGGCCAATTTTGAATTTGATTGCCTGTGCTTCTGGAGTCTTCTCCAAGAAGTCTTTGCCTACACCAATGTCTTGCAGGGTTTCCCCAATGTTCTCCAGTAATTTGATGATATTGGGCTGTAAATTTAGGTGCTTGATCCATTTTGAGTGTATTTTTGTATAAGTTGAAAGGTAGGGGTCTTGCTTTATATTTCATCTTTATCATAAATGTAAAGATCCAGTTTTCACAGCACACTTATTGAAGAGACTATCCTTGTTCCAGGGATTGATTTTAGCACCGCTATCAAAGATAAGTCGATTGTATATGCATGGGTTGATTTCTGGCTTTTCTATTTTGTTCCATTTGTCTGTCCATCTGTGTGTGTGTGTGTGTGTGTGTGCGCGCCAATACCTGGCTGTTTTCATTATGACTGTCTTATAGCATGTCTTGAAATCTGGTATTGTGATGCTTATGGCTTTGTTTTTGTTGTGTAAGATTGATTTAGCTCTTTGGAATCTCCTGTGTCTCCATATGAATTTCAGCATTGTTTTATTCTGTATCTGAGAAGAATGTCCATGGTATTTTGATTGGTATCTCATTGAATCTGTAAACTGCTTTTGGTAGTATGGACATTTTGATATTGATTCTTCCAATCCATGAATACAGAAGATTTTTTTTCCATTGTTTGTGTCTTCTTCTATTTCTTTCTTTAATGTTTTGTAATTCTCACCATAGAGATCTTTGATGTCTGTGGTTAAATCTTTTCCAAGGTATTTTTTTTTTTTGTAGCTATTGTGAATTGGATTGCTCTTAAAAGTTCTTTTCAACTGTGGTATTGTCAGTGTATACAAAGGCTGTTGATTCTTCCATGTTGATTATATATCCTGCCACTTTACCAAACTCTTGTATGAGTTCTAGTAGTTTCCTAGTGGAGTCTTTTGGATGCCCTATATATAGGGCATACCATCTGCAAATAGGGGTAGTTTGACTTCTTCCCTCTGAATTTGTATCCCTTTGATTTCTTTTTCTTGCCTAATGGCTCTGGCTAAAACTTCCAGGGCTATCTTGAATAGCAATGGTGAGAGTAGGCATCTTTGGTTCCAGATCTTAGTGGGAATGCTTCCAACTTTTCCCCACTCAGTAGGACACTGGCTGTGGGTTTGTCATAAACTGCCTTGATTATGTTGAGGAATGTTCCTTCTATACCCAGTTTGCTTAAAGTTTTCATCATGAAAGGGTGTTGTATTTTATCAAATGCTTTCTCTGTATCTGTTGAGATAGTCATGTTTTTTTTTTTTCAGTTTGTTAATGTGATGTATCACATTGATTGATTTGTGAATGTTCAGGCACCCTACATACCAGGGATAGGTACTACTTGGTCAAGGTGAATGATCTTTGTGATGTGTTGTTGGATTTGATAGGCTATATTTTGTTGAGGATTCTTGTGTCTGTGTTCATTAGGGAAATTGGTTGGTAGTTCTCTTTCTCTATTGTGTCTTCTTCAGGTTTATGAATTAAGGTGATGCTGCCTTCACAGAAGGCATTTTGGAGGATTCCCTCCCTTTCAATTGTTCTGAAAAACTTAAGAGGAATTGTAGTTAGTTCTTCTTTAAATGTCTGGTAGAGTTCAGCAGTGAAGCCATCTCATCCTGGGAGGGTTTTTATTACTGATAGAATCTCCATGTTGGTTATTGGTCTGTTTAGGTTTTCTATATGTCATGACTCAATTTAGGTAGGTTGTATATGTCCAGCAATCTGTCCATTTCTTCTAGCTTTCCCAGTTTGTTGGCATATAGCTCTTTATAGAATTTCTGATTATTATTTTTTATTTCTGTGATACCTATTGTTATATTTCCTTTTTTATTTCTAATTTCAATGATTTGGGTCTTCTTTTTTTTTTTGGTTACTTGGGCCAGTGATGTGTCAATTTTGCTTATTTTTCCAAAAAACCTGCTCTTCATTTTGCTGATATTTTGTATTTTTTTGTTTCTATTTTGTTTTCTTCTCTATTTTTAATTATTTCTTTTTTTCCTACTAATTTTGGGTTTGATTGGCAGTTGTTTTTCTGGGTCCTTGAGATGCATTAGAGCTCATTTATTTCACACCTTTCCAACTTCTTCTTCTTTTTTTTTTGCCAGGCAGAGTTAGACAGTAAGAGAGAGAGAGAGAGAGAGAGTTATAGACGGTGAGAGAGAGAGACAGAGAGAAAGGTCTTCCTTCTGTTGGTTCACTCCCTTAATGGCTGCTATGGTCAGTGCTGCGCCGATCTGAGGCCAGGAGCCTGGTACTTCCTCCAGGTCTCCCATGTGGGTGCAGGGACCCAAGCACTTGGGCCATCCTCCGCTGCCTTCCTGGGCCATTGCAGAGAGCTGGACTGGAAGAGGAGCAACCGGGACTTGTACCTGGCGCCCCAACCGGAACTAGAACCCGGGTGCTGATGCCAAGGGGGAGGATTAGCCAAGTGAGCCACGGCGCTGGCCTTCCAACTTCTTGATGTAGACACAAATTGCTATAAACTTTGGTCTTTCATTGCTTTTGCTGTATCCCATATGTTTTGACATGTTGTATTGTCATTTTCATTCATTTCCAGAAATTTTTTTATTTTTTGATTTCTTATATGATCCACCGTTCATTCATGAGTATGTTGTTCAGTCTCCATATGTTTGCATGTGTTCTAGAAATTCTTGAGTGTTGATTTCCAGCTTCGTTCCATTATGGTAAGGAAAGATGCATGGTATGATTTTGATGTTTTTGAATTTTCTGAGACTTGCTTTATGGCTCAGCATGTGGTCTATCCTAGAAGAAGTTCCATGCACTTGTGAGAAGAACATGTATTCTGCATCTGTAGGATGAAAAGTTCTGTAGGTATCCATTAGGTCCATTGGTCTATAGTGTTGATTAACTCTGTTGTTTACTTACTGATTTTCTGTCTGGTTGATTTGTTCATTGCTGAAAGTGGGGTATTGATATCTCCCATTAGTATTGCACTGGGGTCTGTGTATACCTTTAGATCTATTGAAATTTCTTTTAAGTAGCCAAGTGCCCTGTAATTGAGTGCATATACATTTATTATATTCATTTCTTCTTGTTGAATTGATGCCTTAATCCTAATATAGTGCCTTTCTTTTTCTTTTAATAGTTTTTGTTGTTAAAGTTTATTTTGTCTGATATTAGGATGGCTACTTCAGTCCTTTTTGGTTTCTGTTAGCATGAAGTATCTTTTTCCATCCTTTCACTTTCAGTCTGCCTATATCTTTGTTGGTAAGAGGTATTTCTTATAGACAGAAAATAGATGAGTCTTGTTTTTTAATTCATCCAGCCAGTCAGTATCTTTTAACTAGAGAGTTGAAGCCATTTACATTCAGGGTGACTATTGATAAGTAACAACTTGGCCCTGCCATTTTTCCTTACATATTACTTTGTATTTTCTTTGTACTTTTACTGGAAGATTTTCTGCCTTAACTTTCTTTTACAGTGGTGACCATGTTTCTGTGTTTCTCTGTGTAACAAATCCTTAAGCATATTTTTTTTAAGGCTGGATGAGTGGTGACAAATTCTTTGAATTTCTGTTAGGGAAGGTCTTTATTTCTTCTTCATTCATAAATGAGAGCTTTTCAGTGTACAGTATTGTGGGTTGACCTTTTTCTTCTCCTATGACTTGGAATATATCTTGCCATTCTCTTCTATTATGTAAGGTTTCTGATGAAAAGTCAGCTGTGAATCTAATCCTCTGAAACTAAACTGGCATTTCTCTCATGCACATTTTAGGATATTTTCTTTATGTTTTACTGTGGAGTGTTTGACTACAATGTGTCATGGAAAAGATCTTTTCTGGTCATGTCTGTTAGTAGTTCTATGTGCTTACTGTACTTGCATGTCCCTTTGTTTCTCCTAATTGGAGAAGTTTGATGTGATTATTTTACTAAAAAGGCCTTCTAATCCAGTCTCTCTTTCCATACCTTCAGGGACTCCTAAGACCTATATGTTGAGTCATGTGATAGTATCCCATAAATCTCCAACATTGTTTTTTTAGTTTTCTGATTTCTTCTTTTTTTTTGTTCTTACTGTAAAATTTTCAGAGATTTATATTTGAACTTGGATATTCTTTCTTTTGCCTCATTGAGTCTGTTAAGGCTTTGCACCATATTTTTTATTCTATTGAATTATTCATTTCTAATATTTTGTTTTCTCTTTAAAATCTCAATTTTGTGGGAAAAATTTTCATTCATGTCATGTAGGGATTTTGTTAGTTCGTGGATTTGCTTCTGATTACTTCTGAGTAATCCTATGATCAGTTTTTGGAATTCTGTTTCTGGAATTTCTTCAATCTCCATCTTCATGTTCTAGTATTGAAGTCTTGTTGTGTTCCTTTGGCGGTGTCATATTGTCTTCCTTATTCTTGTTTCTAGGTTTTCTGCATTTATTTTTAGTCATTTGTGGAGGTATTTGTTGTTGTTTTCCCTTCAGTGGCTGTTTTCTTTGGACTGTGCCTCGGGGACTTAGTGAAGTGTTTGCTCTTTCAGTGGATACCCAGAGGCATATGGTGGTTGTGGCCAGGGAGCTCTGTTCTGTTCTCCAGGGTGTGGGGAGTATTCAAGGTAACACCGAAGTTAGGTGTGGTGAATCTCTGCTTTTTTTTTTTTTTTTTTTTTTTTTTTTTTTTTTTTTTGACAGGCAGAGTGGACAGTGAGAGAGAGAGACAGAGAGAAAGGTCTTCCTTTTGCCGCTGGTTCACCCTCCAATGGCCGCCGCGGTTGGCGCGCTGCGGCCGGCGCACCGCGCTGATCCGATGGCAGGAGCCAGGAGCCAGGTGCTTTTCCTGGTCTCCCATGGGGTGCAGGGCCCAAGCACTTGGGCCATCCTCCACTGCACTCCCTGGCCACAGCAGAGGGCTGGCCTGGAAGAGGGGCAACCGGGACAGAATCCGGCGCCCCAACCGGGACTAGAACCCGGTGTGCCGGCGCCGCAAGGCGGAGGATTAGCCTAGTGAGCCGCGGCGCCGGCCTCTGCTTTTTTATTAGAAGGAAAGTTTGATCAGCTCTGCTGGTGTAGTCTGACACTCTTCTCCTCTCCTCCAAGGAGACCAATGCCTGGTCAGTAGCCCCAGTGAGTTCAGTATTCATCTGTGCCACCACAGGAACCATAAAATTGATCCATGCAGTCCTCAGTGTGAGCATGGATCCCACAGCAATGACCCTCACCAGGGAATTAGGGAGCCCTTAGCATGGGGAGCCACCCAGAGTGACTGCCCAAAGACCAAGCCACATCCTGCACCCTCCCACACAGCGACAGTGTTTTCACAGTCCCAGGACACAAGGCTCCCACTGTCATGAGCACCCATCCTCCTATCAGTTCTCCCAGTCAGACTCAGGCATCTCTTTTTGGCTGGTTTGTGGGCGCCCAGGCATGAGGTGGCAAAGCTGTTAAATATGTCCAAAATGGTGCTTGCCCTCTTTTGGCTAGTTACAGGATGCTGGGACTGGATGGTTGGGGAGGGAGAAATATCCCCCATTTTTTTCCTTCTATGTTGGTAGGTACACCATCTCCCACAGGGCTCCAAGTTGGACTCATGCCAGGCTCTCCCCACAGCTTTATCACCAGTGACTTGGGCTGCTGCAGTCTGGTCTCACCTCATGCTCCAAAGCTGGTGGTGAGGCTCTCGGCTTCTGGGGTCCTGAGTGGTGCATGTCTACATCCTCCATGTAGATCCACCGTGTCTCTCTAATTTGCGTGGAGTTTCCTGTGCAGTTTTCTCCCTAACTCTTCCCTGAGATTGCACTCTCCACTTTTTTACACGAGAGCAGTAAGCTCCCTCCCTATCCTGCCATCTTGGGATCCTCTCATTGTCTTCTGAGCTTTATTTAACAGCATCAACAGTGCAGACAAACCTGGGATGCAGGAAGCATCATTTCTGAACTCCTTCCAGCTGAGTATCAGACCCCAGACTATAATAAATTGACTAAACTGGACACCTTAAGGGTAACAACCTACTTTCTCAAGCACAGTCTACCTCATACCATAATAGGTCCTCAATGAATACTTAAGAAAAAATGGAATAAGTGGAAAGAAAATTTATTTGCTGAATGTATTATAACAGAACCCCTACCATGTTGATAATCCCCATGGCTTCTTCACTTATGAAAGACATAGGAATCATAATTTTGTTTTTTAAATAATTGGCAGCCTTGAGGCTAATCATGTAGTAAGTGTTAGGCTCTGAGAGGAAGGGAGATAATCTTTAAAGAGTCTGCAGTTTAAGTGGGTGCTGGTTCAAGTACCTGCTACCGTGCTTCTGATCAAGGTACCTGCTAATATAACTGGGATGGCATCAGATGGTGGTCCAAGTACTTGAGTCTCTGACATCCATGTGAGAAACCTAGATGGAGCTCCTGGCTCCTGGTTTCAGCTTAGCCCAGCCCTGGCTGTGGTGAGCATTTGGAGAGTGAACCAGGAGATCTCTTTCTCTGTCTCTCTGCCTTTCGAATGAGTGAATGAATGAACTTTAAAAAGTCTGCAGTCCTCCTACGGGTGTTCCAAAAGTGTCCCCTGCTGAACTCTCTTAAGGAACAAAGTGTGTTTTCCTTCTCTCTTATCTAAAAGGAAGTCTGGCTTCAGCTTGTGAATCATTAAGTGCCAACAAAATCTATAGATATGTCATTGCAGTAAACCTTAAAAAAGTTGGTGCACTTAGTAAATATTCAGAAGATGGAAGGTGTGAATTTTCCAGAGGGATCTTCTTTACTATTTTGTGGTAAGTGAAGTCCTGATGGAACAGTGCTGTTAGTATCTATAAATAACCGTCATTTCCCCCTTTGATGACTTGCTACTGCACAATGCCTTTATGCAGAGAACATCCTCATATTATTGAGGGAGTGCTTTATCTGCTGGTTACATATCTGTCCACAGATCACCAGAATGCCACTTCTAGGATGGACTGTGTTTGAAAAATAACGTTATAAGAAGCACACAGAGATTATACGGTATTTTAGGCCAGGAAGGATAAATAATAGGAATTGCTTCTAAGAGCATGCAAAAAAAATGTTCTTTTAGAGATCACAAATTCTTTGACTTTAAGAATTACTGCACAATTCTTTCAGATTTCTCTAAGCCCTTAGCCAAGTCTGAGGCACCTGAACTTGTCCTATTTCTTTTATAGTAGACCTTAGCTGAAAATGTTAAAATTATTACCAGTGTGGGCACATAGAATTCTTTAAACAGCTTAATAGATGAAGGCAGATTTTTCCAAACTTCAGTAATTCAGGTTTTTTTTAGGGAATTCAAGAAAAAAAATCTTGTATATACAGATTTTTCCTAGAGAATGAATATTCTTAGATTAAATTATAATATGTTTTAATAGTCTGGGAACAAAGACAGGGGATATTCTGTCAGATATCCTGTCAAAAGGCTGAGGGTATCACATATACCAATTAGATTTGCAATGGAAAATATTCAGTTATTTCTCAAAACAGGAAGTTGTATGATGTTATGAATTAGAGATTTTAAAATTTTGCTCTCCATTTGGCAGAGTAGTGCTTTCAAATGGGTGAAGAGGATGAAGAGGGGAAATGGTGTTGTGAACCCACTGTCAGTACCTGTCCAGAACATTCGCCAATGCGCTAGGTTATCACAGCGTCCCCTTTCATTCCTTCCTTGGTTGTGACTCTGCCTAATATGTCACTCAAAAAAGTTTCTCTACTCAGCCGGCACCATGGCTCAATAGGCTAATCTTCTGCCTGTGGTGCCAGCACCCCGGGTTCTAGTCCCGGTCAGGGTGCTGGATTCTGTCCTGGTTGCTCCTCTTCCAGTCCAGCTCTCTGCTGTGACACGGGAAGGCAGTGGAGGATGGCCCAAGTGCTTGGGCCCTGCACCTGCATGGGAGACCAGGAGAAGCACCTGGCTCCTGGCTTCGAATCGGCGGCCGCAGCGCCTGGCCACAGAGGCCATTGTGGGGTGAACCAACAGAAAAGGAAGACCTTTCTCTCTGTCTCTCTATCACTGTCCACTCTGCCTGTCAAAAAAAAATAAAAAAAGTTTCTCTACTCAAAGAAATAAACAGTATTGATATTGAGAGGAAAATGCAAACAGCTTAAATCTTATTTTTTTTTAAATAATAAGTTTGGAAGATCTCATGGACAGACTTTACCAAAAAGAAGCAGCATAGAAACACCTAGAAATAGCAGCAACCTGAAGTTAGATGACAGGCAAATGGAATCAGGGCAGAAAGCCAGTGCAAGGCTGCAGTCCCAAGGAGGTCATTAGATTGCCCAGCACTGGGACTTCTAGGCAAGGCAGTGGGCTGGTGGTTGCACATCGTGTCAATCCTCATAGTGAAGACCAGCTGCCAAGGGCTCTGAAGAAGCACCACACCAGGATGACAGATGGGAGTGAGTCAGTGTGGGAGACCTGCAGAAAACACTGAGTGTGTTCTTGCCTCCTCCTAGAATTATTTTCCCTCCTGGAGGGAAAAAGGAAAGAAATGGTAACTAATTTGTTCCTTACTAATAACAGAAGAGAAAATAAATCATACACATAAAAATGCCCAATTTTAAGGGAGTGTACCGTCAAAAGGAAGCTACCCATCAATTCTGTGATTCATTTACATCCTGTTCTCTCAATAGCTTCATCACCTGCTGCATAAATATTTGGACATGGTTCCTCAGAAAGGAGAGCTGCACACTGTCTGCATGAAAATTGTGAGAGGGTGATTTTGGGGCCTAATTTGGCGTTTAGCTGCTTTTGGTGGATTTCATTTCAAAGATGAGTTAGGTGAATGCTGGTTGAATAGCAATGCATTATATGTAATCTCATGTATGATTGCAAACATGATGTTTCCTTTTCTAGAAGGATCATGGCTGGTATTAGTCTATGTGATGTGGGATGAATAGGGTTTCAAAAGATCCAGGTTCTTGAATTTTGGACATCCGCTTCACATATTGCATATCACATATGAATATCCGAATCCTTTTGTAAGGATTTATATTTTATTTAAAAAAATTATATACACTCATTTCAATTCTATATGTATGCTACTGCTGTTCCTCTAGAGAGATTCTTTCTCAGGACCTGCAAAATTAGCAAATCATAAGCAAAGTGAAGTGAAATGAAATAAAAACAATTTCTTGGGCCAGCATTGTGGCGTAGTAGGTAAGGCTGCAGCCTGCAGTGCCAGAATCTCTTGTGGGTGTCAGTTCAAGTTCCAGTGGCTCCACTTTCAGTCTGGCTCTCTGCTATGGCCTCACAAAGCAGTGGAGGATGGCCCAGGTCCTTGGACCCATGCTCCCACATTCGCAGAGGAGGCTTCTGGCTCCTGACTTCGGGTTTGCCCAGCTCCAGCCGTTACGGCCATCTGGGGAGTGAACTAGTGGATGGAAGACTTCTGTCTGTCTTTCTCTGCCTCTCTGTAACTCTGCCTTTTAAATAAATAAATAATTATTTAAAAATAAAAACACACCCTCTTGACTTCAATAGCATCATACACTCTGATACCTGCTCATCCTGTTGTGTCCAGCACCCCATCCTCTCGAAGGTGTTTTTAAGTGTCTTTCAAATCATTAAATCTCTTTTCCATGAGCCACAGTCACCAAGTGGGAGTCATCATTTTCTCATTTTCTACTTCTGCCCAATTTTCTTACCGTTTGCTTTGAATTCATTTGTAGTGCCTCTCTCCCTACTGCTAAAAGAACCCATCATGAGAACACCAAATATGATAAAAGTGATGTCTCCTGGAAATCTTAGAGTATTTTGTTGCAAAAGGGCTGGATCATAGCTGTGCAGACTGAAAAAAAAAGGGGAATTGTCCTGTATCCCAAGTATTGTCATTTTTTGTCTCCTGGGCTACACCTGCTCTGTCTCTCACAGGGTCTGGTGTGAGAAAGCCTAAGAGGTTTTCTGCCACCACCTGTAGCCCTGTCACTAAAGGGGTAGCTCCAAATCAGAAGACTGAATAGTGAGGGTACTCTGTCACTGACTGCCTGCTGTGTCTCTGGAGCCGGGATTTTTGTTCATAAGACTTCATCTTTCCAAGAGCCTGTCCTTTCTACGAATAGGCTGTGCTAAAAAGTGTGTCAGTGACTTCATTTACTCATGCTCGGGTTTAAGAGAACCTTACTTGCCTTGTTTCTGAAATTCTGCAATCGATATGTGATTTGAAGGCTCTTGAGTTGTCACATTAGGAAGAATGAAATGATGCCACACCCGGGTGAAACCTCAGGTGTGTGCAAGTGTGCCATTTCTGCAGAATGAGTTGCGGGGGGAGTTGATGGAGTCTTGGGAAAGTTGATAAAGGGTGGGTGTGTTAGCAAGCACTACTAGTGTTTATTGCAGTGCCTCATTAGCTTTGTTCCCCTCAGAGCATTTTGTGTGCTGGCAGCAATGTTGAGAAATTACACACCAACACAGAAGCTGCTTTCAACATTTTTCTTTTAATGATATGTGCTTCCTATCAGGGCATGAACACCTTGGGTTCTGTCCAAATGGCATTCGGGACTAGTTTCTTCGAACAGTGCCAGGCTGAAGGAGCACAGCCTGCTCCATGCACAGAAACCACACAGTAAGTCATTTTGTTCCACTTCACATGGTTTTGTGGCTCTATTTTAAGTAGAACGTGAAAGCCGTGTTGTTGCATTGGATGTATTTCTTTCTCATCCACATGACTTGTATTTTGTTCACTCTGATTTTCTTTGGAAGCCAGAGTGATAGTCCGTTCATTTTATTCTTAGCTGGCCTGCTTTTCATCCTCCTCTCCCTCCTGTCCTTTTCTCTCTCTTTCTTCCTCCCCTCTCTTACCTTCCTTTCTTTCTAATTGGTATCCCTCTTTCCTGTCTTCTTTCCATTCCTGGTCCCTTCCTAATATTTTAATTTCCAGCATTCTATGTCCTTTATTACTTTCATCGTACCTGATTTCTTTGCTTCCAACTTTATTTCCTCTTGGTACTTAAGTCAGGTAATCTATTAATAGCCCTCCTTCTAAGAACCCTTCCATGTTTGAATCTCTATTTTTAGTTTTGGATTTGTTCCTACTCTTGCATTGTGGATTTTTTCACAGCAGTGATATAATAAAATGCTTTCTAAAACTTCTCTCTTCTGACTATCTTTCCTATTCCTGACTTGCCCAGATGTGAGTTATTCAAATCAAAGGGGGAAAAGAGTTCCCTTTTGAGTGGGGACAAGGATGTTGGGGGCAGATGAGATGGGTATACATGGACATAGTCATGTGAGATGAATGGCAGGGTGCACTGGGAATTCTCTCCCTGATTAAGGAAAAAGGCAGGGATAATCCTGCATGTAAATAATTTAAGAGAGTTTATCTGCAAGGGGGATTCCACTGCATCTGTGGGATGCCAGTGAACAGCACATAGAGTAGTACATTAGAAAAATATGAATAAAAGTCAACTTTGGCACAAGTGTTGACAAATTTGGTATGATTAAGCATTTACTGAAACCCTAAGGAGGTGTTGGCTTCCCCATGTTAATGTCACACTTTAACAATCTGGATGGTTTAAGGAAAGGAAATATTATAGGTGGAGAATGGTTAGGTTACATCTGAAAAATCTGGCTAACAATTCAGTTCTCAGAATATATTCTCATTGTTAACTGACACATGACTGTATATAAATAGTTACATATTAAATTCTTACAAGTATACTTCAGCATATTTTAGCATATTATTGGAGAAAAGTATTCTTAGAGCCTTCCCGTAAATTTGTCTTTACAAAGGTAGAAGGGATATTTCTATGTATACAATGTTACCACCTGGCAGTAAATATAATTAACACTTAGCTTGGCTTGCCAGGTTTAACACAATGCTATTGTTGGCATATTTTTAGTTTGAAGAAATTTGCATTATTGCACATTTTGAGCATTGTATATGCATTATGATATTCTTTCAGATTTTCATAATTCAATTGTGCATTCAATTAGATCACAGTGTAGCCCCAGGAGGATAGAAAACAGAAAGTGTTGGGAACTTTGACCAGGGGGTGCAAACGTGGAGGAGAAAAGGAGGATGCATTCCTTGCCTTTGAACAGCTTCACCTCTGTTGGGAAAATGCCAAGAATACATAAAAAGCTTGCAGCAGCAATCCAGAGCCTGCCTTCTCAGCCTTGTGCTCCTTTTTGCCCCATCCATTATTTCCCCATTCACCCCTCCCTCCCACATCAGGGTATTTTTATGTAACAGACATTCCAGATGTCTCTTTATACATTGTATGGGCACCTGTGCATAATACACAATAACACTAAGGTTTATCTTTCCCGGAGAATCCATTTCCATCATCTTAGTGGTGGTACTTCTCTCACTGAGAATGCATGACTTCAAGTAATCCATGAGTAAGTATGTAATAGCAAAACTAGCAGATCGATTAATGCCACACAAGACCTCAGAGTAGTAGACACAATGCCTGGAGGAGGAAAAAAATCAGTGGCTACAGACGGTCAGAGGAAATCTGCAAAATCAGTATTTAATTCAGTGTCTGTCAACTGTGTATTTTATCAATTTTGTTTATTGTTCTGTACTCTTAAAATTGAGTTACATTTGAGAACAATCTGTGTATTAGATTTTCTCACTCGTTAGTAATCCCTGAACCTGAATATTCTCAAGCAATCAGCAACGCGTGTATTGAATGAGTTACTCATGATTATGGGAGTTCAGAAATTGCATTATTAGTACATTTAAAATGTACTAATACTAAGCAACTGCATTTAAGATGGGGCATGCGTATATTTCCAGTGTGTGACATTTTGTTGTGTGGTACTTCCAGAGGACTTCACCAGGACTGCCAATAGAAGGGAAATCTGAGTCAGTTCTTGGCTGTCCCAGGGTGCAGTGTCCCAGAGTTGAAGAAAGGAAATAGGTAGAAGTAAAGGTAAAAATGGGGTAGCTCCCTTTTGGGCTTACGTGGTATGTGTCTTTATAAATCCGAGTATATAGGAGGGAAGCACTGGACAGAATTATTGTTGGTTAAGCATCCCTTTTTTTACAAATCTCCAAGGGCCAAATGATCTTTGAGTAATCTGAGTTTTTACTAAATGTGAAACAAGTATACACATACAGATCCACAGTGCAAAACAGAGAAAGCAACTTCTTGTTGCTGTTTCGTAACAGAACCCTGCTACATCCCAGGAGCACTGTTTATGGATGTTTTTCATTAGAAGGTTTTGGGGGAGAAGTAAAGAACTGAATGATACATAACAAAAATAAAACCAGCAAGAAGTCAGATGTGGTATAACTTGTTTCAGCACTGACTCTCCGGTTTATTCTGCTCATTTATCAGTGGGTCAATCCAGTGTTTCTTTCCCAGAACCCAACACTCATCAACTATTATTCTTAGAGAAGTATAATGCTTAGGTCTCTGTGAGTTTTCACTACAGATAATCCCAGGGCCATGTTCTTCGTGGTCTTGACAACCTGCTTTCTGGTGTTTGGTAACAGAAGTAGGAAGTCAGGAACCCAAACTGAGCTCAGGTTTAGTATGAATATCAGGTCTGCATTGATCTTTGATTTCCCAACATAATTTGTTTCTTTCAAGTTGCTTCTCAGAGGACTGTAATTTTATAGCTGAGGTAAAAAAATTGCATTATTTTGAGAAAAATTTCAGAAGTATGGCAGACTTACTATGATTATTAAATTATTAAATCTTTTAATTTTACCTTCACAGACTCTCAGGTTCAAGTGAATTAGAGTGACAGTAACCATAGCAGCTCATATATGGGGCATTTAAACTTTTCCAGACATTCTTCCAGCATTGTTATCTCCTGTGCTTCTTTCAAGTATCCACTGAAGTGGGAAATGTGTGGAGAAATATGTGCATCCTAAGTCCACCCAAATGTGGGGATGTTTGGCCGGGTGGTTAAGATGCCAGTGGAAAAGCCTGTGTCCCACACTGGAGTCTCTGGTTCTGATTCCCTGCTCCAGCTCCCATTCTGGCTTCCAGCCAGCACACATCCTGGGATGTAGCAGATAGGTGGATCACTGCCGTCTACACTGAGGCTTGGGTTGGGTTCTTGCCTCTGGCTCTGGCCCTAAGCTTTACCCTGGCTGTTGCAGGTAGTTAGGGAGTTAACCAGTTGATTGAATCTCTCTCTCTTTGTGTGTGTCTCTGTCTCTCTCTAATTCTCTCTACTTCATAAATACTTACTTTCATTAAATAATTAAGTAAGTAAATAAACACAAAGAAAAGTAAATGTGGAGATCAAGCAGATTTCCTGAAATTACCATTCTCTCTTCTTTGATGTAAACTATGTCTTGTTTGAAACACAAGCACACACACATACTCCACACACACATATTGAGCATTTCTCAATTGCAAGACAATGAATGTAAAACCAGTTATACATAGAAGGCCACTTGCATTTGAATTTGTCATTTTGGCTGTGACATTCTCAGATGACCCTTAGATATGCATCACTCTTTTTTTTAAATAATCATTTTGATTGGCGGGACTTGACTTTGATCAGGCCAAAGAGAGACCATGTGTACTGGCTGATACTAGAGAGGGATCCTGCCGACTATCTGCAGTGAATAGCTCATGGCGTGAGGCCCTGCTTAGTTGCCTCCTGTGTAATTAAGGTTGAGGAAAGCATACACTGAACTGGTAGGGTCTGTGCCAGGACTGGATGGAAAATGGATTGCATATGAAACATCTGACATAGGATCTGGCCTGTAGTAAGTACGTACTAACGTAAATGCTAACGATTCTTATTAGATATTATTATACTTTGAATAGTGCTGCTGAGCAAAGTTGAGAATAGAGAACTAAAGAATGAATTTTAAATGGAAACCTGTATTAGTCCACTTTTTGCTACTAAAATGAAATAACTGAGGTAGGTTACTTTATAAAGAAAAAGGTGTTTATTTTGTAGCTCATGGTTGTGGGAGGTGTGTGGTCTAGGGACCTCATTGAGTAAGGGCCTCTTATTCGCATAGGCCTTAGGTGGTACGAAATACTGCATGGTGAAAGAGATGAAGTGTATGTATGTATGTGTTTGTGTATCCTCCTTATTATAAAGCTATCAGGATTCAATCCTGGGGCTCCGCTTAATGTAATCCTAATCACCCGCTAAGGTTCTACTTCTGCACACCATAGTAGAATTTATGTTTATACTCTCTTAGAACCTCACAGGGCTAATACTTTGAGATATTCAATCTATACTCAAACTATTGGGAAAACATTACCTGTAACCTCTCTAACTGGAAAGTAGGCTTTTCTAGATAGTAAACAAATGTTCTGTTGTTCTTTGGAATACCAAGGTACCAGGTAACAGGACAGTTTGTAAGAAGACAGCTTATCTGTTCTCACAGCAGAGTCCACAATGTTAGAAACATGGCCATGCTGGAACACATTTACATAGGGGAGCTACTAGATGCTCTATTCCTAAAGCCATCATGCTTAGGGAAAAAATTCCAGGTTTTTCTAAAGTGACCACTGCTGAAAATTTTTAAGAGAGCCCTGTGGTTCCTTTTAGTGGATTTGTTCACAGGAGAGAATCCCTTGAAGCAGGAGTTAATGGTTTAATTTACCTTGTTAGGAGCAACATATGTTTGTGTTATATTTTTTGGCTACCTTTCTCTTGATTTCTACCTCATACTGTGCTTCCTGATCTGTAATGCCTCAGAAAATTTACGGGATAGTCAAATATTACA
The DNA here is from genome assembly GCF_964237555.1 of Oryctolagus cuniculus. NCBI lineage: Eukaryota > Metazoa > Chordata > Mammalia > Lagomorpha > Leporidae > Oryctolagus > Oryctolagus cuniculus. The sequence goes on from NC_091437.1 coordinate 42,904,069, forward strand.
AATGATCTGTTTTCTCATTCAGATGATTCTCTTTCATATTCCACCATCCTGATAAGAATGGAAATTTTATCTGCCCAGGAGATTAAAGTTCTGATATGAATGTCCCTCTTATTTAAGAGAAAAAGAAAAGGATAATAATGGTCTCCTAAAAACTATCCAATAAATGAAAGCCACCCAGGTAGTGTTTAAAAATGAAAAAGGTGATGTAATGTATCAAGAAAGATGTGGGTAATATAATGTTAGCACACCCAACTTGCCCTTTGTACCTCATCATGGAGTTAGTGTTGGTCTCCCAATGGAAGCAGGGTGAAAAGAGAGAGTGATGGATCATTGCATTGATCCAGTTAGTGTCTGCCAGTAGCCATTGGGTTTCCACATCTGATCCAGTTTCTATCTTATATTTTCCTTCAATGCAAAATCCCTAGTAGTCAACTGTTGCCAAAATTTCCCTGTTTTGTCTTCTACCTTCTCAATATGTCAGCTTGGTAAATATGTATATGTGCCTGTTCATTATCTCTTTCCTGTCTGGAGCACATTTGTTAAGAGGTAAAGAAGAATCAGGCTCAAAATGGTTCTTGTAAAAATCTTCTGGCTTGCTGACATGCATGGCTTCCACATAGCAGTTTCCACATCCCTGCTTTAAAGTTTATTTTTAGCTGACTCCAATAAAACACTAGCCAGTTTGAATTCATTTTCCAGTTTTCAGAAGGCACTGGATTGACAGGCATCAAGGAAGCTAAAAATAGCATTGTAGAGAACAGGATATTAGAGGCAGAAGTGGACATGAACATCACCCACACCAATCCCTTCTTCTAACAGGCAGATATGCAAGTTTGAAGAGGTTAAGTGCCTTCTCCAGGGTCATAGAAAATGGTTGAGCTAGGACATGAATATTTGTTGTTCCATTTGTTGGTGAATATTTTTTCATTAGAGAAAACATGCAATGCAACAGGAAAAACCACTGGATAGAATTGCATTCTAGAGAGGAATTTGCTTCGGAAGAAACATACTTAGCCATTCTCATTCTGTCTTCCACTGCTTATCCCTCCTTAATTATTATCATTAATTAGTATTTATTGATTCTTCTCTCTTGGGTAAACTGCTTCACAGCACAAGCTGGTATTATAAGCCCTCCTGCAGATTGCAAACAAAAAGAGGCAAAATGAGAAAATGTGGCTATAATTTAAAAGTCTGTTCTCCGGAACTTTGCCACCATTCCTCTTATCTTCTAAAACAGATCATTCATCATGGAAATCAATTCAACCCTAGGGAGAAGACCTTTGGTTGTATGCAAAGCTGATATCATTTTCTTTCCCTGTTTTCTTTTTGTATTATATCCTTTTCTTTCATCCTTTGATTCATTCCTTCTCTGAAAAATTGATTGATATATATATATTCATACATTCAACAAATATATAGTGAGTGCCTACTATCTGCCCGCATTAGGCTGAGCACCTAGGGTTATTTACTACCTAGCACAGCAATGACAAGGCATGTGACATAGTAACTATTTGCCAGTGGTAGGATTGGTGCACCTGACTTTTTTCATAACATGCTATGCATATAAAATGAAAATATTGCTTGGCATATGGTAGGATGTTTGTGGTAATTTGGTTGTTGTGAGGTTGTTCTAGGATAGAATCAGTGAGTGGTAGGTGCTGTCTGTCTCAGAAACCTCATACAGTCATTCCAATAATGCAGGGATTAGCATCTGTCCCTGGCCCGCTGGTTAGGACACATGGTGGTAGTCTTGATAGAGGAGATGTTTTCCTGAACTGAGGAATTTGTAATACTAGTGGAGACTAGAAGATTCTTTGAAATGTATTTAAATAGTAGACTTAACAAGGCTTCATGAGCGACTTATAAGTGAAAAGCCCAGGAATGTCTTCTATATGTCTGTCCTGAGTAGCTCCGGAGGATGTGGGTACCGTTTACAGAGATGGTAAACATGTGTGGGAAGGAAAAAGGAGGCGAAAGGTGTTCCTAGGAGAAAGGAGGAGCAGTCCTCATATTTTCACCCTTCTTCCCTAAGGAGCCTCGGGAGGAGACGTGATTGCGGAATAGTTCTTGGGGAAGTCTTGGGACAATCCTGTTGGAAAGTGAAAGAGGGGAGGAATTGGCCAGGAACAAAGCAGACCAGAAAGGCAATTACAGCTGATTTCAGTCAGTCCTACTTGGAGCTCTGAATGGCACTCCAGAACGCTGAAAATTGAGACGAGAGAACCCAGTCTCTCTATCCCACACTAACCATACATTTGCTAGGTGTTTCCTAATGAGAAGGGGCGTAGTCCTGCGTGGGATAGTTCATAGAGCAGCAGAGCCATTTCCAGTGGGCCACACTACCACAGCCACATCCTATGTGCCAAGCAGTTAGTGGGAAGTGAGATGGACAGGCCAACCCCAGAGAAGGGTCTTGGTGAAACACTCAGTTATCCATCACTCTGATAAATGAAGATATGTAGAGAAATTATCACTTGAGGCTAGCTGGAGAAGTGTGTTTGTTGCTGTGTGGGAAATAATTGAATTAGTAGAAGTGATAATAAAATAAGAGAAGAACTGGAACAGAACGTTGTGCAGTGCCAGTACTTAATGGATAAGGAAGCACCCAAAGACAAAGGAATATCTGATGATGTTGGAAGCCCAAGGGGGATCAATCATAGAAGCCCAGCAAGGAGAGGCTATCACCAGAGCCAGTGTTGCAGGAAGGGCTTGAAAATGTCAATTGCATTTGATAACCATGAAATTAGTTGTCATCTGAGGGAGAGCAGCATCTGTAGAGCTCCGGAGGCAGAAGCCAGATTTTAGTTGGTGAAGAGAAGCTCCTGGGTGTTTTAGCTTGTTAAAACCAGGGAGAGACCTGAACTCAGTATAAAGCAGAGCTTTGGAGAAAACGGAAGTATTCTTAGGTATCACAGCAGATTGAGTTTGAATAAACCTCTTCATAATCACAAGCAATACTGAAAAGTATCCTCTGACTTACATAAACCTTCTCTGAAGCCATCAGTCTGCCTACCAGAATATGGGGCTTGAAGAATCAGTAAGAATGCAGCAGGTACTTCTATGCCATCCCTCAGCTGGAACCACTGCATTCATTTTAACCAGCAAGCTTTAAACATCCACCATGTGTTAAGACTAAAGACAAATCCTCTGAAAAGGGCAGTGGATTTGTTATTGAAACAGGCAAAGGGTTCAGATATTTTTATATTGAGTACTTTCATGGAAAATTAATTTCTTTCATGAAACAATCTTTCTCTGCAAATCAAGGTAATCGTCCTCGTAGTTGAAAATACTATAGTTCTATGAGTGTTGCAAGTGGCCAACTATTTTCTGACCCTGCATTTCTTTGTCTTTGAAATGTTTAGTGTTCAGTAAGGCTCCGTGAAGTCCTAGAGCTCTGGATTTACAAGATAAGGTTTTTGGAGACGACCTATAAGAAATAGTAACAGCAAATTGTAATTGTCTCTTACTACCATGGGATGAGATTTAGAGAAGTTAAGAGACTTGCCAAAATCTTACGACAGTGAGCAGTATGGAGGTGCCTGTATGAACACCACTTCCCATTCCTGTCCTCATCCCTTTGTCTCAAGTTGCCATAACTGGGTGAGTAAAACCATAGGGGTCATAGGGCTAGCCATGGGACAAGGATGAACATGGACCTTGTCCCTGAAGGCATTCATTTCTTTGGTGTTCATGATTTAAAAGCATTAGTTTTATGTTAAAAATGAAGAATGGTCTCAGAAAGAAAAAATAAATTCAACTAAAAATGCCACAAAAGTCAAGTAAAAATAAAAACTCAAGTTTAAAAAAAAAGATGGTGGCTGAGTCAGAGGCCTGGTGTCCACTTTCCTGCAGAGACACCAGTGTTAGCAGAGGTGCAAGCTCCATCCCTTTCAAAGGAAGTACAGAAGGCATGTGAGAAAGCACAGCCTCTCATCTTACTGAATTCATAAGAAAGGGTCACAGTGAAGCAAGCAGGAGAGGAGGAGTTGCCTGCCTGTGTCCCTACCCTCTTAGTTCCAAGCAGCATGGGGTAGAAATTTGCCTGCTTCTTGAGAGAGGGAGTGTGAGCTTCATCCTAGTGCTAGGCCCACTGCAAAAAAATTCACTGCAGCTGAGCCCACCAGACCCTTACCCAGGGAGTGGATATTGGGACCATCTAGAACCAGGTAGCCACTCATCTCCCAAGTGCTGGCAGAAAACGAAACTGCAGCCAGGTGGGGAGCTGTGGAGAGGGAGCTGAGGATAGCTAGGAGCATGGCATCGAGACCTGAAGCCTGCCAAACCTCAAAGGCCTCTACCTTCTAGCCTGTGCACTCAGACTGAGTCTCTAGGCTTCCCTAGCATCCGGCAGACATTAGTGCTCCAGTTGGTTGAATTCATTTTGTGTCACTTCCAGCCTCAGGTAGGGCTGGTGGATACCTCTGGCACTTGGTGGAGCCCAGGAACTATGGGAAATAGATGTGACAACCTAGTGACAGTGTGGTTGGCCAGGGGGTTGCCTTTATCACATTCTTCCAACCTTGGGCAAACAGCAAGAGGCAAAAGAACTGTGCCTTGGGAAGCAGTATACTTGGTTGTAAAAACCCAACGCTGGACAGGAAACAATAATTTCTGTCCTTAGGCGAGTGTTTGTGGACCAAGTCATTGGACCTGCACAGATACCAGGCAGAGACCTGCACCCTGGTGAGACAGTCTTGTTTTGGCATATAGTGTTGATAGCCTCTTGTGGGTATGGTGTGCATCCTCAGGATTACACAGGGCCTGCTGTCTGTGGGACTCAGTTGTGACCCACCTCTGGCTTGACTGAGCAGCTGGGAAGCTGCCTTTATCAACGCCTCCTACAATGTTGGAAAGACAGCAATGAGTCACAGTCCTTTTATTGAAACCAGTGCAAGACGGATGAAACCCAACATTTGGACATAAGCTATTGGTCCCTTTCCCCAGGCCATTGCCTGCAGACTGAGCCTCTGGACTTGATTTTGAGCCTAGGGATGTTGTGTGGTCCTTGTTGAGAAGTTTTATACCTGAGCCAGCTTTAGCAGTGACTGACAGGTGCAGTGTCAGTCAGTGAGCACACTTCAGCAACAGATAGACCATAGCTCCAGTCAGCAACAGAAGAGACTGCATAGAATTTCTAGAAGTCAGTCACAGATGAAGCCAAATTACTGAAACCAACCTTATGATGTGCAGTCAATATCATACTCCAAAAATACCAGACACTTTCTTGGTACTGTGACCTCATCTAAACAGCAAAAGAAGGTGCCAGAAACCAACTGTCTAGGAATTGTGATCCAAATGCACAGAGGAAGATTTTAAAATATTTGTATTAAGGAATCTCAACAGAATTTTAGAAAACAGGCAAACGATTCAATATTCTAACAGACTAACATCTAAAAGATGGAAGTAATTACCCAAAAGAAGAAATCCTTTGACTGCCGAGTACGCTAAGTGAAGTTGAAAATACAACAGAAGGCAGCAGTAGCAGAATAGATCAAGCAGAAGAAATAATTAGTGAGCTAACATATAGGCTATTTGAAAATACACAGTTACAAGGCCAGGACTGTGGTGCTCAGTGTCAAGCTCCCTCTTGGGACGCTGACATTCATTCCATTTCAAAGTGCCAGTTTGTGTCCTGGTTGCTCCACTTCTGATCCAGCTTCCTTATAATGCACCTGAAAAGGCAGCAGAAGGTGTTCCACCTGTGTGTGAGAACCCAGACAGCTGGACAGAAAAAAAAAATCAGGCAATAGATCTTAACAGACGTTTCCTAAAGACATATGAATGGCAGCAGGTACATGAGAAAAATGCTCATTCTCATGAATCATGAGGGAGATGCAAGTCAAAACCACAAGGAGCCATCACCCAATTCTAGTGAGATCCACTGTTATCAAAAAGGCAGGAGATAACAGCTGTTGGCCAGGATTGAGAAAAGGGAAACCCTGTATACTGTTGATGGGAGTGTGATTTAGTACAGCCTTTGAGGAAAACAGTATGGCTGTTCCTCAAAACGACTGAAAACAGAACTATTGTGTGATCCAGCAGTCCCACTGCTGATTGGATGTCCAAGGGAAATGAATTCCATGGGTCAAAGAGATGGCTGTACTCCCATGCTTTTTACAATACTATTCACAATAGTCAAGAAACACAAACAACTTAAGTGTCTACCTGTCAATGGACAGATAAGGAAAATGCAGTCCATATACACAACAGAATATTTTACTCAGGCATAAAATAGGATGCAATCTTGTAGTTTCCAAAGCGTGGATGAGAATGAAGGTGACCACGTTAAGTGAAAACAGCCAGGCACAGAAAAATGAGTGCCAAGTGACCTCATTCATATGTGGAGTCTGAAAAGTAAGTGATCTCCTAGAAGTTAAAAGTATAATGGCATCACCAAAGACTGGGGAGGGAAGTGGAAAGGGAATAGATTGATTGATAGGTGCTAAGCTATAGCTGGATAGCAGTAGGAACTTTTAGGGTTCTATTGCACAATAGGTTGAAGAGAAATAATGTAAATTTACTGTATAAAAAGCGAGAATGTAGGAGTTTGGGATGTTTTCACTTTTATACTTATTAAATGTTGAAAAGGGTAATTGCAGTATAAATGTAATATAAGGAAACTGCACATAAGACCTCACAAATATCTACAATTTTATATGCCTGTTACAATGTTTTAAATAAGACATATTTTAAAAATTAAAAGAATTTTTCAGTTTATAAATGTATTTCCAATATTTCCCAGTGAATATGTGGATTTTTTTTTTTTGTTAGCGTTATTGCTCAGTTTACCCTCCCAGGTTCTGGGGGCATGTACTTTTTCTTTCCTACCAGTGCAAATATTTTGGTGCAAAAACTTGGAGTTTCTTTAAACCAGCTTGCAGTAATTTTAGCTCTTGAAGAAAAATAACTTGTAGAGAAGGAGGGCTTGTGAGGTTGACTCTTTCATCTGGGAAGACCAATAAATCACCAGAAGCTCCAGCCCAATCAATGCCCACTGAGAAATTTGAACATCAGACCATGCCCCAGTGCTCCAGTGGGTAATGAACAAATGTGTACAATGGTGAGCAGATCGATTTCTAGATGAGTCCTATTAACATAACCGTACAGCATGAAACATAGTTATTATTTGAGACAGAACAGGGAGCAGGCAGATGCTACTCGTCACTGCTACCTGTGTATATTCTTTGTATGTTGGAACTACAGCCTCAAATGTGGGATTTTTGTGCCACACAAAGGTGAGCAAGACAATTTTTTCAGGTGCTGGAGGAAATCATTAAGAGCTTTCTTCCAAGGGTACTTTAAAAAGTTCATGGAAAATGGAGTTAAAAGGTAGATTTATTTTGATGTAAAAATATTGAAATCCATGCATATGGAGATTATTCAAAAAGTTCAAGGAAAAATCAAGAAACTGCATAAATTTCAAATATATTTTGAAGCAAAATGTACCTAGCTTTTCATTTCATTTTCCATGGATATTCTGTAAAATTTCTTAATATGTATTAAGGCATGCTTTTAACATGTAGCATGTTTTCTGAAGTGTATAACAAATGAATAAAATAATGCACATTTGAGCTACAAAAACATACAGAGATTGGGGGTGTGTGCTCAAGTTTATTTTATTTTATTAATGGAACACACAAGTGAATAACTCTGAATGCCTTCAAGTGCTTTAATGTAAATTAGTGGTCCCAAATCTTTCTCTTTTTTAACCTTTACTTAATGAATAAATTTCCAAAGTACAGCTCGTGGATTACAATGGCTTCCCTCCCACCCGCAACCCTCCCCTTTCCCACTCCCTCTCCCCTTCCATTCACATCAAGATTCATTTTCAATTCTCTTTATATACAGAAGATCAGTTTAGCATGTATTAAGTAAAGATTTCAACACTTTGCACCCACATAGAAACACAAAGTGAAAAATACTGTTTGAGTACTAGTTGTAGCATTAAATCACACTGTACAGCACTTTAAGGACAGAGATCCTACATGAGGAGTAAGTGCACAGTGACTCCTGTTGTTGACTTAACAAATTGACACTCTTGCTTATGGCCTCAGTAATCACCCTAGGCTCTTGTCATGAGTTGCCAAGGCTATGGAAGCCTTTTGAGTTCACCGCCTCTGATCATATTTAGGCAAGGTCGTAGTCAGAGTGAAAGTTCTCTCCTCCCTTCAGAGAAAGGTACCTCCTTCTCTGATGACCTGTTTTTTCCACTGGGATCTTACACGTGGAGATCGTTCATTTAGGTGTTTTTTTGTTTTTTTTTGTTTTTTTTTTTTTTTTGCCAGAGTGTCTTGGCTTTCCATGCCTGAAATACTCTCATGGGCTTTTCAGCCGGATTCACATGCCTTAAGGAATGATTCTGAGGCCAGAGTGCTGTTTAGGACATCTGCCATTCTATGAGTCTGCTGTGTATCTTGCTTCCCATATTGGATCGTTCTCTCCCTTTTTTATTCTATCAGCTAGTATTTGCAGACACTAATCTTGTTAATGTGATCCCTTTGGCTCTTAGTCCTATCATTATGATCAAGTGTGAGCAGAAATTGATCACTTGGACTAGTGAGATGGCATTGGTACATGCCACCTTGATGGGATTGAATTAGAATCCTCTGGTATGTTTCTAACTCTACTGTTTGGGGCAAGTCAGCTTGAGCATGTCCCGAATTGCACATCTCTTCCCTCTCTTATTCCCACTCTTATATTTAACAGCAATCACTTTTCAATTAAGTTTCAACATTTAAGAATAACTGTGTATTGATTACAGTATTCAACCAAAAGTATTAAGTAGAACAAACAAAAAAAATACTAAGAGGGATAACATATTAAGTTGTTCATCAACAGTCAGGGCAAGGGCTGATCAAGTCACCATTTCTCCTAGTGTTCATTTCACTTCAACGGGTTTCCTTTTTGGCCCTCGGTTAGTTGTCATCGATCAGGGAGAGCATACGATATTTGTCCCTTTGGGACTGGCTTGTTTCACCCAGCGTAATGTTTTCCAAATTCCTAACAGGGATCACTTTTCAGTTAAAATTTAAACACCTAAGAATAATTGTGTGTTAATTACAGAGTTCAACCAATAGTACTAGAACAAAAAAATCCAAAGATGGATAGAATATTACATTGTACATCAACAGTCAGGACAAGAGCTGATCAAGTCACTGTTTCTCACAGTGTCCATTTCACTTCAACAGGTTTCCCCTTTGGTGCTCAGTTAGTTGTCGTCGATCAGGGAGACCACATGATATTTGTCCCTTTGGGACTGGCTTATTTCACTCAGCATGATGTTTTCCAGATTCCTCCATCTTGTTGCAAATGACTGGGTTTCATTGTTTATGACTGCTGTATAGTATTCTATAGAGTACATGTCCCATAATTTCTTTATCCAGTCTACTGTTGATGGGCATTTGGGTTGGTTCCAGGTCTTGGCTGTTGTGAATTGAGCTGCAATAAACATTAAGGTGCAGACAGCTTTTTTGTTTGCCAATTTAATTTCCTTTGGGTAAATTCCAAGGAGTCAGATGGCTGGGTTGAATGGCTGGGTTATATTCAGGTTTCTGAGGAATCTCCAGACTGCCTTCCATAGTGGCTTAACCAGTTTGCATTCCCACCATCAGTGGGTTAGTGTCCTTTTTTCCCCACATCCTCTCCAGCATCTATTGTTGGTACATTTCTGAATGTGAGCCCTCCAGCATCTATTGTTGGTAGATTTCTGAATGTGAGCCATTCTCACCGGGGTGAGGTGAAACCTCATTGTGGTTTTGATTTGCATTTCCCTGATTGCTAGTGATCTTGAACATTTTTTCATGTGTCTGTTGGCCATTTGGATTTCCTCTTTTGAAAAATGTCTATTGAGGTCCTTGGCCCATCTCTTAAGTGGGTTGTTTGTTTTGATGTTGTGGAGTTTCTTGATTTCTTTGTAGATTCTGGTTATCAACCCTTTATCTGTTGCATAGTTTGCGAATATTTTTTCCCATTCTGTCGGTTGTCTCTTCACTTTCCTGTTTCTTTTGAAGAACAGAAACTTCTCAATTTGATGCAATCCCAAATGTTAATTTTGGTTTTGACTGCCTGTGCTTCTGGGGTCTTTTCCAAGAAGTCTTTGCCAGTACCTATATCTTGCAGGGTTTTTCTAATGCTCTCTAATAATTTGATGGTGTCGGGTCGTAGATTTAAGTCTTTAATCCATGTTGAGTGAATTTTTGTGTAAGGTGAAAGTTAGGGGTCTTGCTTCATGCTTCTGCACGTGGACTTCCAGTTTTCCCAGCACCATTTATTGAATAGACTGTCCTACTCCAGGGATTGGTTTTGGATCCTTGATCAAATATAAGTTGGCTGTAGATGTTTGGATTGATTTCTGGTGTTTCAATTCTGTTCCATTGGTCTATCCATCTGTTTCTGTACCAGTACCATGCTGTTTTGATAACAACTGCCCTGTAGTATGTCCTGAAATCTGGGAACCCAAATGTTTCATCCACCACTAATGATTAAGATCAGAAGTTTTTAGCCGGCGCCGCTGCTCAATAGGCTAATCCTCCACCTTGTGGCGCCAGTACACCCAGTTCTAGTCCCGGTTGGGGTGCCAGATTCTGTCCCGGTTGCCCCTCTTCCAGGCCAGCTCTCTGCTGTGGCCCAGGAGTGCAGTGGAGGATGGCCCAAGTGCTTGGGCCCTGTACCCGCATGGGAGACCAGGAGAGGCACCTGGCTCCTGCCTTCGGATCAGCACGATACGCTGGCCGTGGCGGCCATTGGAGGGTGAACCAACGGCAAAAAGGAAGACCTTTCTCTCTGTCTGTCTCTCTCACTGTTCACTCTGCTGGTCCAAAAAAAAAAAAAAAAAAAGATCAGAAGTTTGCAGAATGACCTAGGAAGACAGATTATGACAGATTATTTTTTTATTTCATCAAAGGAAGCTGAAAAAATGGGAAAGCTGGACATTATACATAGTTACATATTTTGTGCTCTTTTCATAATAAGCTCCTTGTGAATGGACATTTCCACACAAAGCCTTGTAAAAACCATCACTCGATTAATATGTTAATGTGACAGCTGAAGCAAACTGAACAATGTCATTACATTTTCAGTTAGAGTTACATAGAAGTAATAAAAGCAATCAAGAGAATTAGACAAGCAGATTTGGCTAATGCTTGCAACATCGCTTTATCAACAATACTTAGTATTTGTTTAGGTTTTATTTGATTGGTTCTTTTTCTCATTTCTGGTGAGAAAAAAAGTTGATGTTTTTCTTTCTCTCTTTAAAATATTTATTTGAAAGTCAGAAGGATAGAGAGAGAGAGGGAGGTGGAGAGAGAGAGAGAGAGAGAGAGAGAGAGAGAGAGAGAGAGAGATATGTAATTGCTGGTTCACTCTTCAAGTGGCCACAACAGCCTGGGCTGGGCCAGGACAAAGCCAGGAACCAGGAGCTTCATCTAGGTCTCCAATGTGGATGCAGGGGCCCAAGCACTTTGGCCATCTGCTGCTGCTTTCCCAGGCAGATTATCAGGGAGCTGGATTGGAAGTGGAGCAGCTAGGACTTGAACTGGCACCAATATGGGAGGCTGGCATCGCAGCCCGTGGCTTAACACGTTATGCCACACAGCTGATCCCTGTTTTTTCTTGAAATAACACATTTTTAAATTACATTATAGTCAAAGGCTTATTTGCGCTGCTAAATAAATAGATAAAAAGTAAAAAGACCATAGTCTAACAGGAAAATAGACAATGCCTATACAAAATGATGTGAGGAATGTATGTTCAAGTTCATTAATTTAAAGTCAATTTTAGAAGTCTTTTTTCTTGTAGCAAGAAAATTTTGTTCACAACTGATAATCGGCCTGTCTCTGCCTGTTTTCCCTTCTACATCTGCCTTTAACAGTCATGGAGTGCTCAGCCAGAAAGAGGTCCAGGAATGGGAGCCAACAGGATGTCTTTGACCTTTAAGAGTTTACCATTGCATTGATAAGACCATGACAATCTGAAGGAAGCAGAAAAATCACAAACACAAAGGAAAATAATGTAAAGAACAGTAGGTGTGCAGATAAAAAGACGTGGTCATCCACAGTCCTCATTCTGCTATATACTAGGTTGATACCCAAGCAGAAGTCCTTCTTCTCCCTAGGTCTGATTATCTCTTTAAGTCAAGGAAGAGGTGCATTGGGGTTTCCAGATTATATTTTAACAAGCAAATTTATGATTTATTCTTTAATAAATTAAATCAGCTATATTCGCAAAAACATTGAGGAAATTCAAGTGAGTTTACTTCATTTTTAGAAGGTTTATGAGATACTGGTCTGCTTCATGTGTCTTTTCCTGTAGATATTACAATGAATTGAAAAATTTTGTGGGTTGTTAAACCTGCAAATAAGCTAGAATTAGCAGGAATTTAATGAGCCAGAGATGGAATCGTACTGATTCATAAATGAATTTTTACAAGTCCTTAGAGAAATAAAGAAATTAAAAATTATAAAAATTAAACTTAAATTTTTATAATATTATGAAATTATTTCCCTCCTACATCATAATAGTAATGATTAATGATAGTAATAGGTTAGTATTGCATACATATCAATCTTTTTCTCATAAAATAAAGTAAAATAGGGGGTATATTTTTTTCCACTTTCATACTACTGAATCTGTTTTTTTAGGGTGTTGATAAGTTCTTACTAAATTTACTAAAATTTACTAAAATTCATTGATTCAGTAAAGGCAAAATTTGTATCCTGATGTACTAATTTTCTGAAGCTAACATAAAGTGCTACAAAGGGTACCTTAAAACAAGAGACTTGGGGCCGGCGCCGGCTCACTTGGTTAATCCACCGCCTGTGGTGCCAGCATCCCATGTGGGCGTCAGTTCTAGTCCCGGTTGCTCCTCTTCTAGTCCAGCTCTCTGCTGGCCCAGGAGGAAAGTGGAGGATGGCCCAAGTGCTTGGGCTCCTGCACCCACATGGGAGACAGGAGGAAGCTCCAGCCTCCTGGCTTTGGATCGGCACAGCGCGCTGGCCTTAGCGGCCATTCTGGGGGGTGAACCAAAGGAGGGAAGACCTTTCTCTCTGTCTGTCTCTCTCTCACTGTCGAACTCTGTCAAATAAATTAAAAAAAGAAAAAAAAAAAAGAGACTTAGGGCACACCCACGTGGGAGACCCAGATGAAGCTCCTGGCTCCTGGTTTCAACCTGGCCAAACCTCGACAAGGAAGAACTCTCCCTTCCTCTCCCTCCCCCTCCTCCTCCCCCTGCCCCTCCTCCCCCTCCTCCCCCTCCTCCTCCTCCCTCTCCCTCCCCCCCTCTCTCTCATTCTGTAACTCTGCTTTTCAAATAAATTAAATCAAAACAAGATATTTATCATCTCCTAGTTGTTGTGAAGACTGGAAGTTCTAAGTCAGGATGCTTTCAGAGCCGTGCTCTGTCGGGAGGCTCTGGAGGACTCTCCTCCAGCTCTGGTTGTTCCTGTCAATCCTTGCATTCCTAGGCTTTTGGCAGTGTCACTCATTCTCTTTGCCTCTTTTCACCTGTATGTCCCTTTCTATGATTTGTGTCTTCATGTGGCATTTTAGCTTTATGTCTTGATTTCCCTCTTTTCATGAGGACCCTTGTCACTGAGTCGCAGCCCACTCTAATCAAGTTTGACCTCAGTTTAAATACTCTAATTATATCTGCAAATACCAGATTTCCAAACAAGTTCGCATCCAGAGATTCGGAGTGTGCAAGATTTTTGAGAAGCATTATTGAACTCAGTATGTTTACTAGAAAAAGATTCTTCACAGTTTGTTGTTTTAAAAATATTTTATGAACTACTTCATTCCATTAACTCTACATTTTTGTTCATGTATTGATGTAGGGCTTTGATTCCAAATCTGGTGCTGTCTGATGTAGCCAAGATTAATCATGAATCCTAATAAGATCATTCAAAAAACTTATAAGAGGGGCATACATCTTGTTTACTTATGTTAGTGGAACAAATTGATGAATAAAATAAAATATGGTGTATGTTTTTTCCTAAAAGATAAAAAATCACCTGTAGTTCAGTTTTCTATTTCCTGTCAACTGAGTCAAAATAGAAAATCAAGTAAATAGAAAAGAATTTGTATGTAAAGATAATCCTTGTAAATTACTTTCAGTATAAAATTATAAGCAAAGGAAGTATGTTATGGTGGAGCATGTTTGAATCAATTTGAGTATGTACATTTCTAAATAGGTTATCATTTATACTTATAGAAATTTAATTTTAGTAACAATTGTGGGGAGACACACAAATTTAAAAACAGATAGTAAAAATCAGGGCACATTTGCAATGCTTAGAGACTTTTTTTATAATTTTTAAAATGTATGCCAAGAGCACAAATTTCATGTATTTCATCTATACAAATTTGGGAGCATAGTGTTACATCCCACCCTACCCTCCTCCTTCCTGCCCATGCTCCATCTCTCTCTCCTTCTTCATAACTGATTCTTTCTTTTAATTTTTATAATGATGTAATTTCAGTTTATTTTAGAATCATAAGATTAACCCTACACTAAGTAAAAATTCAACAAAGAGTAAGAAGAAAAAAACACTGTTCCTTAACCAGAAAACACTTTCCTTGGCCAGAAAGACAAGGGCTGTAAAAATAATTTTCTAAATGCTAATTTCACTCATATACATTACATTTTTTTGTACTCATAGTTACCACAGATCAAGGAAAACATATTTGTCTTTTGGGGACTGGCTTATTCCACTAAGTATAATGGTTTCTAGTTGGATCCAATTTATTGTGAAAGACAGGATTTCATTTTCTTTTGTGACTGAGTAGTATTCCATAGAAAATATTTTCTACATTTTCTTTATTCAGTCATTGGTTGATGGGTATCTGGGTTGATACTGTATCTTAGCTATTTTGAACTGAACTGCAGTGAACATGGGGGTATAGATAATTCTTTCATATGCTGATTACTTTTGGTTTGAGTAAATTACCAGGAGTGGGATGGCTGGGTCATATGGTAGACCTGTCTTCAGATTTCTGAGGAATCTCTGTTCTATCTTCCACTATGGATATATTAGTTTGCATTCCCACCAACAGCGAACTAAGATACCTTTTTCCCCACATCCTTGCCAGCATTTATTGTTTGTTGATTTTTGTATGAGAGCCATTCTAAGTAGAGCGAAGTGAAACTTCATTGTGGTTTTGATTTGCATTTGCATGATGGCTAATGATCTTTAGCGTTTTTCCATGTGTCTGTTGGCCATTTGATTTTCATCTTTTGAAAAATCAGCTGTTAAAGTCTTTTGCCCATTTGTTAAGTAGATTGTTTTGTTGTTGAGTTTCTTGAGCTCTTTATAGATTCTGGATATTGCTCTTTTATCAGTTGCATAGTTTGCAAATATTTTCTTCCATTCTTTCAGTTGCCTTTTCACTTTGTTGCATGTAACCCCATTTGTCTATTTTGGTTTTTCTTGCCTGTGCATCCAGGATCTTTTCCAAGAGGTTTTTTTTTTTTTTTTTTTTTTTTTTTTTTTTTGCCTATGCCAATGTCTTGCTGAGTTTCCCCAAGGTTTTACTCTAGTGATATTATGATATAAAGTTGTAGACTAAGCTCTTGATCCATTTTGAGTTTTTTTTTGTATAAGTTGTAGGCTAGGGATCTTCTTTCATACTTCTGTATGAGAAAATCCAATTTTCCCAACACCATTTGTTGAAGAGACTATCCTATCTCCATGGGTGTGTTTTAGGTCATTTGTCAAATATTGGTTGGGTGTAGCTGTGTGGATTCATTTCTGGGGTTTCATTTCTGTTCTTTTGTTCTGTATGTCTGTTTTTTTGTGCCAGTTACAGGGTGTTTTGATTATAACTTCTCTGTAATATGTTTTGAAAACTGGTATTGTGATACCTCTGGCTTTCTTTTTGTTGTTTAAGATTGCTTTAGCTATTTGGGGTCTTCTCTGTTTCCTTATGGATTTTAGCACTCTTTCCTTAGATTTGATAAAAAAAGGTCCTTGGAATTTTGATTTAGAACTCATTGAATATGTAAATTGCTTTTGGTAATGGGAATATTTTGATGATATTAATTCTTCCAATCCATGAATATAGAAGATTTTTCTATTTTTTTGTGTCTTATTTCTTTAATGTCTTATCATTTTCATCATAGAAATCTTTCACCTCTTTGGTTAAATGTATTCCAAGGTATTTAAGTTTGAGATAGATGTTGTTAATGGGATTGATCTTAAAACTATTTTCTCAGCCATAGCATTGTCTGTATATACAAAGGCTGTAAATTTTTGTGTATTAATTTTATAGACTGTGAATTTACCAAACTAACTGTCTTACGATTTCCAGTAGTCTCTTAGTGGTGTCTTTTGTTTCCCCTATATATAGAACCATGCCATCTGAAAATAGGGATAATTGAACTTCCTGTTTTTCAATTTTTTACTGTCTTTATTTCTTTTACTTCCCTAATGGCACGAGCTAAAACTTCAGAACTATATTTAATAGTGAGGGTGAGAGTAGGCATCCTTGTCTGTCTGTGGATCTTAGAATTCTTTCAACATTTTCCCTTTCAATAAGATGCTAACTGTGTTTTGTCACAGTTTTTTTTTTTTTTTTATTGTTGTTGAGGAATGTTCCTTCTATACTCAGTTTGGTTAAGGTTTTCATCATGAAAAGATGTTGTATTTTTTCAAATGCTTTCTCTGCATCTATTGAGATGATCCTATGATTCTTCAGATTGTGAATTTGAGGTATCTATTTACTGATTTGTGAATGTTCAGCCATCCCTGCATACCAGGGATAAATCCCTATTGGTCCGGGTAAATGATCTTTCTGATGTGTTGTTGGATTTGATTGGCTAGTATTTCGCTGGGATTTTTGTCTTTAGGTTCTTCAGGGATATTGGTCTGTAGATCACTTTTTTTTATATTTTTCTAGATTTATAATTAAGGTGATGCTGGCCTCACAGAAGGAGTTTCAGAGGATTCCCTCCTTTTCAAATATTTTGAATAGTTTGAGAAGTATTGAATTAGTTCTTCTTTAAAAGTCTGGTAGAATTCAGCATTGAAGTTATCTGGGCCTGGGCTTTTCTTTGTTGGTAGGGTCTTTACTACTGATTCAGTCTCCATGTTTGTTATTGGCCTGTTTAGGTTCTCTGTGCCTTCATGACTCAGTTTTTATAGATTATGTGCATACGGGAATCTCTCCATTTCTGCTAGATTTTCCCATTTGTTGGCATATAGTTCCTGATTATTCTGTTTGCTCTTGTGGTATCCATTGTTAGAGCTCTTTTTATTTATTTATTTTTGTTAGAGCTCTTTTTAATCTCTGATTTTATTAGTTTGGGTTTATTAATTTGGGTTTTCTCCCTCTTTTGGTTATTTGGGTCAATGGTATATCAATTTTGTTTATTTTTTTAAAACCAGCTCTTCATTTCATTGATCTTTTGTATTTTGTTTGTTTCACTTTTGTTTATTTCTTCTCTAATTTTAATGATTTATTTCCTCGTATTGATTTTGGGTTTAGTTTGTTTTTCTAGGTCCACGAGATGTATTTATAGCTCATTTATTTAATGTCTTTCCAATCTCTTGATATAGGCACTAATTGCTATAAACTTTCCTCTTAGCACTCCTTTTGCCGTATCCTATAAGTTTGTTATAATGTCATCTTCATTCATTTCCAGAAATTTTCTGGTTTCCCCTTTGATTTCTTCTTTGACCACTGTTCATTCAGGACCCTGTTGTTCAGTATCCATGCATTTGCATATTTTCTAGAGATGCTTAAGTTGTTAATTTCCAGCTTTATTCCATTATGTTCAGAAAAGAGATTTGGTACGAATTGTGTCCTTTGCTATTGTTTCTTAAATTTCTGCTTTTATTTTTAGGCATTTGTGTAAGTACATTTTGGGTTTCTCCACTGATGGGCTTATCTTTGAACTGTGTCTCTGTGGCATAGTAGAGTGTCTGCTCCTTCAATGAATACGCTGAAGTGTGTACTGAGAGCTCTGGTCGGTGCTACAGGATAGGGTGAGAATCCAGATTGGCACCCAAGTTGGGCATGATAGATCTCCTCTGTTGTCAGCAGGGAGGAGTGTATGATTACACCTGTTGGCATAACCACAACCTTACTCCTACTTTTTCAAGGTGATCAACGCCTGGGGTTAGCTCACCTTGGGTACAACCATCACCCAAGCTGACACATGGGCTGCACACATCATCTCAGCCTGACCATCCTCAGTGTGAGCATGGAAACTTTGCAGTGATCTACCCTAGAGAGTTAGGGAGCTTTGAGCCTCTGACGCCAGATACAGTGATTTCCCAGAGACCCAGCTATACCCCATGCCCTGTCATACAGTCACTGGATTCCCACAGTGAAAGCATGCAAGGCTCGCACATTCACAGGGTGCAGAGGATCCCCTATCAGTCCACATTCAGGGAGACATCAGAGATGTTTCCACAGCCAGCTGCCTGTGGGTGTTCCCTCTTCGCCGTTTGAGCCCTGGAGTCTGTGGGTGGGCTTAGAGGATGGGAGCACTTCACAGTCCTAAGTGGATACATAGCCCATTGTCACCCCTCTCAGCCAGACTCAAACTTAGTGGGAAATATGGATTTATTAAGATTTTCATTCATATGACTACCCCCATTTTAATATAGTATCCAATCTAAAGTAAATTTTTGTTTCTTAGCACTCTTCCACATTTATCCAACCAAAGCCCAAACCCTAAAACTGGTCCTTCCTTAATATCTTCTTGCTGAGATACCTCATCATTCTCCAAGATACAACAACAGTCAACCAAAAATGAACATTTTCAAGGAAATCTTCAAATATACATGAATTCTCTTTAAATGCTGACTCTTTTGTGAGGTTAGATTAGAAGGGATCTCTTGAACTTTGAATATATTTTAATTGTATTTTAATCTTTATATTTTACATATGAAAAATAGGATTTAATTTTTGTAATGATTTTAAACAATGGCAAAGATGTAAAGTGACCAGTAAAAACTTTTACTTTTCCCATCTTAATTCTTAAAGTAATGACCTTTTAATTCTAGTCTAATTTTCCTTCAATACAGGTTTTATGTTTTTCATGTTTTTTATCCTGAGTTCTGTGACTCACATACTTGAAATCTTGAGCTGCACTTCTGGGGTGAGATGGGAGGTTGCATATGGGTGAGACTGGGCCTGATCTCTGTCTTTACTGGATTATCTCCAGGACCTTGTACTGTATGTGCTTGCCCCGTGGGTTGACTGAGGACATCTCAGTAGTCCTTATCTCAGTTAGTGCTTTAATTAATGAACTCAGTGATTCAGAAAAGAAAAAAAATTTATCTCCATCAATATTTCCCATAGCCTTTCATGGAAACTTGCATATTTAATCTCATGATTCCCTTCCAAATTTCCATTTCTTTTTGCTTTCTGCCATTTCTCCATTTCATTATATATTACATTTAGCCTAACTCTTAATTTATCTTAGCTCTTAAAACAACCTCCTTCTCAAATCTCATCTGTTCGAATTGTCCCTACATTCCCCCACACCAAGTTTGTTTCTCAAATAGGGATATGGATTCCTCTGACCAGTTTCTGTGATGACTTCTGATAATTCCTATTGCTTCCAAGGTGTAGTCCTTATTTAACAGAGCATACATCAAAGTTCTTTGTTAATATCAACCTCTTTTACTGATTTAATTTACCACCACTCACTTTTCTACAGCTTTTACTCTAATTATCATTCATTCAACAAGTAGTTTTTTGTTTGTGCCTATTATACTACCTGATTATGTATCACTTCAATTTCTTTTCTGATTCTATCCTATTCCTTTTCTATTTCTATTCCTTTTTCCTGTGACCATTGAATATCACTGAAAATGTTCAAATGTTCTTGCCCTCATTATTTGGAATGACTGTAAAGAGAAAAATCACTTTGGGATGAGAATGATAATAGTTATCAAAATCCCTGGCACTTGTGTCAGGTTTTATGGTAAGCCTCAGATCATCGTTTTGAAGTTATGAGTTAGGAGTTACTCATTTTTGTTTTCTTCCTTTTTTCTCGTTTATTATCGGCAACGCACTCTGATCTTCTGTGGTGGTTAGAATAGTTCAGTATTTACATATGGTTGGATGTGAATTTTTTATATGCTGATGTAATATGTTGCTAAGCTGGATAATCATGACATTTGAAACAAGTCACATGAAAGGTAAAATTACTAAGCAACAAAGAAAAGAAAATCTCTTCTGATTCCTTTAGCTTTCTTAAAGATTTTTAAAAGCAAAAAGGTTTTTTTTGGCTATTTTTAGTGAATAAAGCTTACTATTATATGACTTTACAGTCTGAGTTCCACGCAGATTCTGAGAACACAGAAAGAAGTAGAAAACATTCATAAAGCCATTTTGTTCAAAATTGCTTCAACATATTGCTGGATTAGATTTTCCATATTATTGTAATATTATAAACATTTCTGTCAATATATTTCACTCTAAATAGATTCAGTTACATATATACTAGAAATATTGTAAATCCTCTGATGTTATCTTCATTTAAACCACTGTTTCTATATGAGGTGTAAAAGTTGTATGGATTTAATTTTTAATTTCTTGGAAGCTATTGAATAAATAAATAAGATGACCCAGTTGTGCTGAACATGAGTTTCTGATATCCTACTATTAACACATCTTTCTTCATTAACATAAGCAGTACTGTTAGTATTTTGGCACTGAATACATTCTAGGTTAAATTGAGTCTCGAGTATGCCACCTACTTTAAACCTGTCATTTGTCACAAAGATGTATTGCTTCCAAGTCAGAAATCCTTGCTTTGGATTTGGTTTCAGCCACTTACTGTCTGACTGTTCTTGGGTAAGTGGTCTTAGGGTCTGATGAGAGCCTACTTTATGGTCCATAAATGGTATCTTCCTGTGGTGCCACTCATGGTGGAGTGGATAAGTGGTCTCTGGCCTTTTTTAGTAAAGGCACTAAATTCCATTCATAAGGGCTCTGCCTTCATGACCTAATCACCATAAGGCTTGTTTTCATGTGGATTTGCAACTATTGCTATTTTCTACTTATAGAATTGTTTGTCTTCCTCAAATGGAATTTTACATTTATAAACACTAATTCTCTGTTCTCATCCAGCACAACCCTTGGCTGATTGATATTCTATTGAGTGTATATACCCTATTTTCTTTATCCATTCATCATCAGTGGACACATAGGTTGATTCCAAGTTATGGCTACTGTGAGTAGTATTGCAGTAAACATGTGAGTGCAGGTGTCTCTTTTATATGCTCATTTCATTTGCACAGGATATGTACCCAAAAGTGAGTAATCTGTGTCAAATGCTAGATCTTTTTTAAGTTTTTTATGGAACATGCATACTATTCTCTGTAATGGCTGTTCTAATTTTCATTCCTACCAGTAATGTAGAGGGATTGTCTTTTTTCTTTAAGAGCCTCATCTTTTTTTGTGATTTTGGTAATACTGTTCTAATTGTAGTGACATGGTACCTCACTGTAGATTCTAGATGCATTTTTCTGATGACTTGTGATATTAAGCATTTTTTAATGTATTTGTTGGACATTTATATTTATTCTTCCAAGAAATGCTTTTTATAATATTTTACCATTTCTTAACTGGAATATATGGTTTTTATTAAGATTTTTTGAGGTCCTCGTTTATTATGACTATTAACCATTTGTCAGATGTATAATTTACAGATATTTTCTCCTGTCAGTTATCTCTTCACTCTTTTGATGGTTTCTTTTGCTATGCCCAAGTGTCTTAGTTTGAAATAATCCCATTTTTCTATTTTTGCATTTGTTGCTTGTGATTTTGGGGCCTTATTCGAAAGACTCACTTCCTACACCAAGGTCTTGAGGTGTTCCCTCTATATTTTCTTCTAGTAGTTTCATAGTTTTAATTCTTTTATCTATTTTGAGTTGATTTTTATACAGAGAGAGCCAAGGGGGATGAGTGGGCCTTCCTTCAGTCTTCTTTTTATAAGTATCCAGTTTTACCATCACTATTTATTGAAGATACTGTCCTTTCTCCAGTGTGTGTTTTTGGCACATTTGTCACAGATAAGTGTTATGGATGCATGGATTAATTTCTGGAATCTCTTTTCTGCTTCATGATCAGCGACTTGTTTTATGCTAGTGTCATTTTTTTTGTTTCTATTAGCTCTGTAGTATATATTGGAGTTTGGTATTGTGATACCTCTAGTATAGTTAATTTTGTTCAAGATTGTTTTCACCATTCCCAGTCTTTGATGCTTCCATGACAATTTTAGGGTTGCTTTTACTGATTCTATGAAGAATGTCATTGATATTTTGATGGAAATTGTATTCAATTTGTAAATCACTTTGGATAATATAGGCTTTTAATATTAATTCTTCCATTCCATGAACATGGGATACCTTTCTGTTTTTTTGTGATTTCAGTTTCCTTCACTGATATTTTTAAGTTTTCATTGTAGAGGTCTTTCAAATCCTTTGTTAAATCTATTCCAAGGTAATTTTAATAACAATTTTGCATGGAATTTCTCTTATAATTCCTTTCTGAATGAATTCATTATAAATGTATAAAATGAGACTTTTGTGTGTTGATTTTGTATTCTACAACCTTATTGAATTTGTAATTTATAATAGGCTATTGATGGACTTTTTTATGTTTCTCTGTATATAGATTCATGTCTTCTGCAAACAGAGAGTTTGACATTGTCCTTTCCTATTTATATGCTTTTTATTTCTCTTTCCTAATGCCTCTGGCTAAAACTTCCAGAACTATATGAAATAAGAATGGCAAACATGGAACTCCTTGTCCAGGTATACATCTTAGAGATAATGCTTTTATCTTTTCTGAGTTCAGTATGATGTTGGCTATGGATCTGTCATATGTAGCATTTTATTAAGTTGAAGTTTGTTCCTTCTATACTTGATTTGTTCAAGGCTTTTTACTCATGAGTGGATTTTGAATTTAGTGAATGCTTTTCCTGTATGTGTGGAGATGATAGTGTATTTATCCTTCATTCTGTTGGTCTGATGTTTGTTAAGCTACCCCTGCATCCCTGGCTCAAACCCAGTTTTTTGATATGTTATTGGACTCAACGTGTTAGAATTTTTCGAAGAATTTTTGTGACTAAATTTATCTATGATATTGTTCTGTTTTCTTTTTGACCTTTTCTGCTTTGGGGGTCAAGGTAATGCCAGCCTTACAGGCTTAGCTTATAAGAATTTCCTTCATTTCAGTGTTTTGAGCAGTTTGAAAATCTGGGATTAACGTTTCCTTCAGGTTTCATGAAATTCAGCAATGAGCTATCCAAGACCTGGGCTTTTCTTTTTCAGGAAATTTTTGATTACTGATTCAATTTATTAGTCGTTATTGGTTTGTTCAGGTTTTCATGGTTCAACTGTGGCAATATATATGTGTCCAGAAATTTTCTGTTTCTTCTAGGAATTACTACTTTTTGTAATACAATTGTTCTTAATAGTCCATAGTAATACTTTTTATTTCTATAATATCAGTCATAATACCTCCTTTTTATTTGAGTCTTTTCATTTTTCTTAGTTCAGATAAATGTTTACCAATTTTTTTTTAAAAAAAACCTTTATTGATCTTTTGTATATTAGTTTCTATTTTACTTATTTCTATTCTGATCTTTATTTCTTTTTTTAAAATTTATTTATTTATTTGAAAGGCAGATTTACAAAGAAGCAGAGGTAGAGAGAGAGAAATGTTCCTTCCATCTGTTGGTTCACTCCCCAAATGGCCACAATGACGGGAGCTAGGCCGATGCAAAGCCAGGAGCTGGGAGCATCTTCTGGGTCTCCCACATGGGTACAGTGACCCAAGAAACTGGGCCATCTTCTATTGCTTTCCCAGGCCATAGCAGAGAGATGAATTGGAATTGGGGCATCCGGCTCTTGAACCAGTGTCCATCTGGGTGCTGGAACTGCAGGTGGTAACTTTACCAGCTATGTTTGATCTTTATTCCTTTCAGTCTGCTAATTTTAGGTTTGGTTTGTTCTTGTTTTTTCAAGGTCCTTGAGATGCACTGCTAAGTAACTTATTTGATATCTTAGAGAATGTTTCATGTGTAATGAAAATAATTTGCACAATATCATTATGTGTATGTTGGATGCAATGTTCAGAAAATGTAAGTTAATTACATTTTGTCTATAGTACACTTTTCTAAAGTTTGGTTTATTTATTTATTTATTTGAAAGAATTACAGAGAGAAAAAAGGAAGAGACAGAGATAAAGATCTTCCCTTGCTGGTTCACTCTTCAGATGGCTACAATGGCTGCAGTTAGGCAAGGTTGATGCCAGGAGCCAGAAGCTTCATTTTTGTCTACTAATATGGGTGGCAGGGGCCCAAACACTTGGGCCATCTTAGACTGGTTCTCAGCCCTTTAGTAGGGAGCTGGTGTGAAAGTGGAGCAACCAGGAGATGAACTGATTGCCATATAGGATGCTACTGTTGCAGACGACAGCTTTACCCACTATGCCACAACTTAGGCCCCATTTTAAAAAAATGTGTTTTATTTAATTTAACATCATAGTTAAAAAGACAGAGGGAGAGGCAGAGGCAGAGGCAGAGGCAGAGGCAGAGGGAGGGAGGGAGGGAGGGAGGGAGACTGATCTAGTATAGTTTTAATCTGATGTTTCTTTATATTTTTTGTCTGAATTGCCTGTCCGTTGCTAAAGTAGGGTAAGGAAGTCCCAGACTCTTACTATATTGGGGCTTATCTCTCCCTATAGATCCAATACTCTATGTTTTATAAAATTGAATACAGTTTCATTCAATACATATACACCAATAATTTTCATATATACTTTTTTAATTAGTCCCTTGATCACTATATACTGATCTTCTTTTTTTTCTTTTAAAGTTTATTTTTTGATATATGTGTAGCTATTCCTGCTTAATTTTGGTTTGCATTTGTGAAGGAGACCTTTTCCCATTCCTTATTTTCAATTTCTGTGGCTATTTCCTGATTACATGAGTTTATTGTAAGCAGTCTACCATTGGGTCTTGTCTTTAAATTTCTTCATGCAGTTTATATTTTTATTTGAAGGATTTAATCCATTTATATTGAAGATGGTTATGGATAAGTAATGACTTGGTCCTATCATTTAAATGTTTGTTCTGTTTATTTTTAATATTCTTTGTTTTTACTATTGGATTTAAGGCTCTCACATGTTTCATCATAGTTGTTAACTTTCTTTTCCTTCTGTATGTGGGACCTTCTTAAGCATCTTTTTTTTTTTTTTAAAAAAAAGCTGATGTATTTATTTATTTAAAAGGCAGGGTTACAGAGAGGCAGAGGTAGAGGCAGAAGCAAGAAAGAGAGGTCTTCTATCTGCTGGTTCACTCCTCAAATGGCTGCAATGGCTGGAGCTGGTCCTATCCAAAGCCAGGAGCCTGGAGTGTCTTCCAGGTCTCCCTGTGGGTGCAGAGGCCCAAAGACTTGGGCAATCTTCTGCTGTTTTCTCAGGCACATTAACAGGGAGCCGGATTGGATGTGAAGCAGCCAAGACTTGAACCAGCACCCATATGGGATGCTGGCACTGCAGGTGGCAGGTTTACCTGCTATGCCACAGTGCTGGCCCCTTAAGCATCTTTCCTAAAGCTGGTATGGTGTTCATGAATTCCCTCCATTTCTGCCTGTTGGAGTCTTTATTTCTCTTTCATTTATGAATGATAGCTTTGCCAAGCAAACTACTGTTGTTTGGCCATTGTTTTTTTCAGAACTTGGAATATATCCCATTCTCTCCTTTCCTATAAGATTTCAGCTGAAAAATCTGCAGTTAATCTAATGGTGGTTCCATTAAAAGTGACCTGGCACTTTTCCCTTGCAAATTTTACTGTTTTATTATTATTCTCTTTGTGCTGTATATTTGTGAGTTTATGTTATGATATGTCATGTTAGGAATCTTTGTCTAGTCATGCCTATTTGCAGTCCTATATGTCTGCTGTATGTAGATGCTCATATTTTTCTCCAAAATGGGGAATTTTTGAGCTGTTTTATCATCAGATAACTTTTCTAAGACTCGACTTTCTTCACCCTTGGGAGTCCCCACAATTTGAGTATGTATTTAATGATATCCCACAGATCTCAGAGATTGTCTGCATTCTTTTCAAGTGTTCTTTTGTCTGAGTAGGGTATTTCAAAAGACTTATCTTCAAATTCAGGTGTTCTTTCTACTCCTTGATCTCATCAGTTGTAGAGGATTTTAACTGTAGTTCTTTTTTTTTTTACTGACTCAGTTTTTCATTTCCACAATTTCCTTTTGGACTTTTCACAAAATATATCTCTACTGAATTCCTCATTCATATTATGCATTTTTTCCAATTTTATTCAACTGTATTTTCTTATATCTTTTTCAACATCCTTATAATCATTCTTTTGAATTCTTTAATAGGTATTTCATCAGTCGTCTTTTCTTTGGCGTATATTACCAAAGTGTTACATTGTTCCTTTAGGGGCATGGTATTGCTTAACTTTTTCATACTTCCTGTGTTCCTACATTTACAGTTTATGTATCTGGTGAACTAGTGCTTTCTAACACTTTTAAATGGATGGGTTTCACAGTTAATGGATTTTCCCTGAAGATGTGTTGTCAGTTGTTGGCTTGGTAGGCTGTTTTGTCTTATTTCCAGCTGGATGCTATTGTACAGCCTCTGTATATCTTCCTTTACAGCAGTTGATAGCAACAGCAGAGGGTGCAAGGGACACTCCTCTCAGTCACTAAGAGTGTATGTGTCTCGGTAGTGGCCTGAGGGAATAAGGTCTGGGGTCACGGGAGTGCTACCACTCAGTTCGGGGGCTGAGGTTATGTGATTGCTAATGCAGACTTCTGGAGGGGATTTTCACAGAGTTGTGGGGTTTGGTTTGGTTTGTTTTGTTTTTTGACAGGCAGAGTGGACAGTGAGAGAGAGACAGAGAGAGAAAGGTCTTCCTTTTTCCGTTGGTTCACCCTCCAATGGCTGCTGAGGCCGGCACATTGTGGCCAGCGCACTTGCGCTGATCCGAAGCCAGGAGCCAGGTGCTTCTCCTGGTCTCCCATAGGGTGCAGGGCCCAAGGTCTTGGGCCATCCTCCACTGCACACCCAGGCCACAG
Organism: Oryctolagus cuniculus; assembly: GCF_964237555.1. Lineage (NCBI taxonomy): Eukaryota > Metazoa > Chordata > Mammalia > Lagomorpha > Leporidae > Oryctolagus > Oryctolagus cuniculus. Next base: position 42,931,138 of record NC_091437.1, read on the forward strand.
CAGAGAGCTGGACAGGAAGAGGAACAACTGGGACAGAATCTGGCACCCTAACTGGGACTAGAACCTGGTGTGCCGGCGCCGCAGGCAGAAGATTAGCCTATTGAGCCGCAGCGCCGGCCACAGAGTTGTGTTATGTCACAGTATAACCAGCCCAAAGTTCAGCAGATGTTCCTAACTCTGCAGTTCCTCAGGTTTCTACATGCTATCTTGGCATCCATCTACCTTTTCTTTCTCCCAAGCAGGTAATTATTCTCTTTGTACTATGCTACCTGGGGGTGACAGAAGGATAGAATGGTCACCTATGCTGCCAGGTTAGACAACACCGTCCTCCAGGATCAACATGGAAAGGGACAGTGCCAAGGCTTGCTTTTTTATAGGCTGCCTACTGCTGGGGATGACCTGCAGCCAGGGCCACTACAACCTACAACAAGTGTAGGTAGATATTCAGTTGGCTGTGACCACAGGTCTCCATTTGGGACTGGGGCTCTATATGCATGCATTGGCCCAGGGACTAGGATTATTAATACCTACCAAGTGATGATTTTACCAGATTCAGTATACAGTTCCGTGCATAATTTGATGGCCTACTGCCCAGAGACTGAAGTCTTGCACCTTTGCTGTCTGCCCATGGTTGGGGAAAGGGTAGTAAAAGCAGTCTCCCAAGCTGACTCTAAACTGGATTGTGTCTGAGTCTCAGTTACAGGGCTCCAAGCTGTCTTATAGATGCATTCCAAACCCACAAGAAGCTGGTGATGATGCAGGCTCAGATGCTTGTAATATATTACTAAGACTCAGGACTCTGTATGGTGGCAGAGCCATCCTAAAGGCTTTCCATATGAAATTAGTCTTGGAATGGAGTCCTTGTCTATGTGAAATCTGGTGTTGGATATCCCCACAGAAAGATTAATATTGAGCTTGAAGCCATAGCCTTGAGCTTACTTTTTCACCTTGTTCTCTAATTGAAGTCATTCCTTTCTGTCTGCTTGAGATTGGGGAGAGAGGTGATGGAGACTGTCCCTCAGTGGTCAAGGCTGACACTAAGCTGGGTCTTGGTGAGCCTGACAGTCACTGGAATCTACATGGTCTCATGGTATTTCCCTGGCCTACATGAAGCTGGTGGTGATATAGCCTGAAGTAAGTTCATCTTTTCATCTAATGCTTTGGCAGATCCTGAGGCTGTGTTTTTAAGCCCTGGTCTGAGGATGGAAGTCTTTGGGATTTATCTGGTGCTGGATTTCATCTTAGTAGATCTGACTCTGAGCTTCAAGGTAAAGCCTTAAATTTACCTACCTGCCATGCTGTAAATCTATCTTTTGATTCCATTTTTTCCCTGATCCTCTTCAAGTATCCTTCTAATTAACTGAGCAAATATTTCCTAATTGGAAGTTTTCTTTCTAGAGCAGAAATTCACAGGGGGAATGAATAGAGTTTGTTCCAGTTTGATATATTGGGTAGTGAGTCCAACTCTGGACATGATCTGGGCCTCTATTATTAAATAATTGTCATTCACAGGTAATCTAGGCAATTTGTATCATGGGATAATTTCAAGAAACAAAAGTTAAGTTATCTTTATATTCTGTATTTAACAAAATTTTGTCTAGTATTATGATTTGTTATAATTCAAAGATGATTTGATTCTCTCTTAAAATAGTTAATTTCAGGAACTATTGTTCTAAAAAGTTCAATAAAATATAAGGTTCCCCTTCATCAGAACAAAGCATTTTACCAATAGAGTGGGGCTTCTCACAATGTTTTTAAGTTCCTTTATTTAACTGTCAGGGGTATATTGTGTATCTCCTTAAATTTAGTGAATCCTGAAGCTAGTATTGATATTGGGTGATTCTACAGTGTTTGGAAAGAGTATTTTTACTTTTAAATTCTCATATTGGTGCATGCAAAAAGGTGGACATTCAAGGTGACCTCTGTGAGATGCTGGATTCATTGCTCAGTTTTTATTCTTTCCTTTTCATCTGTCATGTTCTTCATCTCAGGACTAGGAAGGACCTTTCAGGCCCCCTACTCCTATCTCACCTACATTCGTTTTTTTAAAAAATAAGGAAATGACATGGAGAAAGCTAGTGAGTTTCCTTGGGACAAACTGCCAGCAGAGATGGGGCTATAACTGGAAGCCACAATCCTAAATTCCATATTGTGTAGCCTCTGACTATCAGAGTTCTGTGTTAGTTTCTCCACTTCTGTCCTCGCTTAACCCTAGACAGACATATTATTGCCTTTAAATTACATCTAGTTCTCTACTTCTCCAGAGATGATGGTACCTGATTCTTGTCTGTCTCTAATGCTCTGTCCCAGAGGGTTGCATAGCTCCTGACTTTATTATTAGGTTTTACCATCAGGCATATCCCACTCCATTGCCTTATCCTCCTTCAGTTTCTTGTTTCAACTTACAAGAAACTACAAGTTTATTTGTTTATTTGTTATTTCTATTGGAATGTAACTCTTTAAGCATATAGAATCTTAAATCTTAATTGTCTTTGACCATAATTTCTCCAGCCTCTGGAACAGAACTCGGCACAGTACAACTATTTAATCATTAATTGATAAATGAGTGAGTGAATGAATGAATCCTATTCTGACCATCAGGTGTAGCCAAATGTGTGCATTTGGAACTGAATATTTTAGTACTTCTGTGAGTACATCCTTGGGTAGGCAAATAAAGCCATTGTAAGCTACAGAATTCTCACTGGCAAAATGTATCTAAAATTTATCCATCTTCAGGATATTTGTGGGATTAAAATATTATGCCATAAAACATTTGCCCCAAGGCCTGTGTTACAACTAGTGTTTAATTAAACTTTAATCATTAATATTTTATTTAAAAATACTCTATTAAATCCACAGAAGAATACATCTGTTAAAGGGCATTGATTTCAAGCAACAGAATCTAGCCATAGCTGTGTGAACAACCCAGGAAATTAGTGAAAAGCTAAGATCCATGCTCAGCGAAAGTGATTGGCATGAAATTACAATCTGGGCACTGGGAATGTAAGGACATTGGCCTTAGGGATCATCACTTTCTATTGTTTTCAGTTCTACCACACCTGTCAAGATTCAAATCCCAGGTAGAATGATCAACTGATCTAGCTTTATTAGGAGTAGGTGGGCACTTTGATTCACAGTCCCACCAATATTTCACCAATGGACTGGAGAATGTTGCCAAGCACAGAGCCACATTACAATAGCAGCTGCCTCAGTACACAGTATTTGACATCTGCATCTTTGGAGAACAGCTAAGGATTTCTTCGCCTTTGTAATCACCAAGCCATGAAAACGGCTTGGCTTATTTGCCATCTAGCTCACATCCCAGAGCTGTGTCGGGAAGAAGTCTTTTTAACGATCCTGTTCTGCGTAGCAGTGAACTATGCAGGACAGGAGTTCTCTCCAATCAATACTCAAGTGCATTTAATATCCAGATACCTGACAAACTGAGTAACTCATGAAAAAGTTATAAAATGAGTGCTTTCAACTTGGTACAGTGTTAAAGAATGAAGTGGTAGGTTTTGTTTTGTTTTTTCTTTTGCAGTAATTTGAGTGTCAGTTGTTGTGTAGAGAGGTTCTTGGTAATTGGGTTGTTATGTGGTTAATATTTATTGATGATTTTAGTGGAAATTTGTCATTATTTTTGCCTGCTCAGCATCTGACCCATATTCCTGTGTTTGGGAAGCTCCTTGTTCTAAGATTCAGTGTCACAGCCTTTTTTCTTATTGTAAAACATGAAAATGCCAGCTCCTTGCTTTTCCCATACCCTTAGATTAGGGTAGGCATCTTGTCCACAATCGGTCCACTGGTTACTGCTGTCCCAGACTTGGGCTAATGACTTGTTAAAACTGGGTCCTAGAGGAACTGTTGTAGGCAGGATATGCAATGGGATAGAGTTCTTGGAGTAGTCAAAGGTAGACAGCTCCTTGATTAAAGCTATCCAGTGCTTAGAGATGGTAGCAGCAGTAATATCCATGCCACATTGTGCTGTAACTGGGTTTGGGGCAATATGCATAGCCTATGTTCTGAGCAGAATTTGCTCAGAATCTTTTGAAAGATTCTGTAAGTCAGCTGACAGTGTTTGAAAAAAAGTTATTTCTTCCATTTAAATGAGTCAGAATTGGTTTCTGTTGTTACAGCTAAGAATTTAGGCTGATATAAGACATTTTTACATATCTTATTAATCACTATGATATCCTAGTGACTATTGTTCATTCTTTCACTGAAAATTAATTTTATTCATTTATTTAAAATATGCTTGCTGAAAGAGCTTCCCAGGCATTGTACTTAAGGTTAAGCTGCTGTACTTGACAAGTAGGACAGGTCACTGTCCTCACAGAAATTCCTTGTTGTTGGAGGAGATTGATGCTGAAAACTTAGATAAATGAAATAATGTCACCCACAATAACTGGCATGGGGTTTATTTAATGTCATAATCAAATGGAAAATGATGAGGATGAGCTCTGGTAAAGCCATCTAAGTAGTTATGTTTGATTTGAGCCATAAGAAGGAGCCACCTAATTGAAGAGCCGTATGGGGAGAATTCCAAGCAAGGGAATAGCAATGGAAAGCTAGCTTGGCATGAGGACAAGAGAGAAGGTCAGTGTGACAAATAACTTGCCTATAGGCATCCAGCTCGGAAGTGCTGAAGCCAAGGTTTTCATCCAAATGCTTGTTTATGAAGGCCTGCTTCCTCAAAAAAGATAATTTGGAAATTAAAGAAACAGAAATAGAGAAGCCAGGATGTTAAACTGATTTATAATAGAGGAAGCAAAGAGATATTAGATGATGAAAACCCCGAATCTGTACAGAAAGAGGAGAGAGAAAGGAAATGAAAAGGTCAGAAAGGGATAAATATATACATATGAAAAGATGTCTGGGGCAGGCAGAATTGTGGCACAGTGTGATAAGCTGCCACCTGTGATGCCAGCATCCCACGTGGGCTCCAGTTCGAGTCCTGGCTTCTCTCCTTCCAATCAAGTTCCCCACTAATGTACCTGGTCATTCAGCAGAAGATGGCCCAAGTTCTTGGGCCCCCATACCCGCATGGGAAACCCAGATGGAGTTCCTGGCTCCTGGTTTTGGCCTGGCCCAGTCCTGGCCATTGCAGCCATTTGAGGAATGAGCAGCTGATGGAAGAACTATCTGTCTTCTCCTCTCTCTCTCTCTCTCTCTCTCTGGGAGTGTGTGCATATGTATGTGTATGTGTGTCTCATTTTCTGTAACTCTGCCTTTAAAAGAAATCTTAAAAAGATGTTTGAATAATATGGAACAGTTGAGATGAGATAGACATTTAAGGTAGCTACTGTGCTGAGATGAGCAGATGTTGGGAATATGGATGTGCCAGGCACTGGGATCAACTTTGAAAGGAAAATGCAGTTTCTGCCCTCACAGAGCTTACGGTTTACTGGGGAGATGAATGCCAAGGCTGATTAATAACAAGTAACTCTCTCATTAAAGATGTGGTGTGAACACCATACACGATATGATTGGACTGTGTTACAGGGATAGAGAAAGTCGTCTCCCAAAGGAGGTTGTCAGGGAATAATTTATAGGAAGCAGAATTTTACTGCTGGGAATTATAGAAAGACAATGAGATAAGTACAAGTTCAGGTCCATGAGTTTGATAACTTGGTGCTGACCAGGTAAGGATATATTTTAAAGATTTATTTATTAATTTGGAAGGCAGAGAGAGAGAGAGAGAGAGAGAGGGAGGGAGGGAGAGAATCTTCCATCTACTTGTTCACTCACTAAATGGTTGCAATAGCCAGGTCTGCGCTAGGCTGGTACCAGGAGTCAGGAGGTCTGTTCCTGTCTCCCACATGGGTAGCAGGAGCCCAAGTACTTGGGACATCTTCCACTGCCTTCCCAGATACATTAGCACAAATCTGGATTATAAATGGTACAGCCTGGACTTGAACTAGCACTCCAGTATGAAATGCTGACATTGCAAGCAGTGACTTAGCCTGATGCCACAATTGTGGCCACCAGCTCAGGATTTGAATCCAGCTTTGAACCCTGGACTCCAGGTCCAGTGCTCTTTCTTTTCCCTACAGTGGTGGGAACTATCACGCTTCTCATACAAAGACAGACACATCTGCATAGACAGACACTGAAGGGCTGTGTTCTCTGTTGAGTTGTTTGGCCTGTCGGGTGCTCTCTACAAGAGAAGCGGTGATTGCTAATGACATTCTCAATGGCTGTGATACTTAGATCACTTTATCAATCAAATGTGGCATTTGGTGGCAGCCCTGCCACCTGTCTCTTTCTATCATGTTGGAGAGTATTTCACTGCAGGCCACAGGTGCCAGCTGTCAGCCTGAAATAAACTTGGGTCTGCCCCAGGATAAGTGTGCTTGGAGAATCACTTCAGATTGAATTTTTCATCTGACAGCCCCTTCTGAGTTTGGGACTCAAAAAGGAAAAATTAACAAATTATAGATGAGTAAACAAGCATGTGGCTGCTTATCAGCATCAGGTTGACTGTTACTGGGGCTTCATTAATCACTCTGTCTTTTTCTTCTGTTGGCCTGGGTTCCATGAATGATGTGTTGGAATATAGATAAATTTAATAGACATTTCCCTAATTGGGCCACTTACCAAAGTGCTGATACTATGACAGTGGTTTTTCCTGTAAGGTAATTGCTGTTTCCCACAGCCAAAGTTTTGATTAGAGAGTTTGAGAAAGAAGGGACAGGATGAGGAAAATGGACCATCAGGGTTTGATCCTGCAGAACAGTAGGCAGTATACTAGGTATGCTGCAGACCCATGTACTTCTTCATTTAATCTTATCAATAAACCTGTGAAGTGGACGTTATTATCTGAATGTCACGGAAAAGACAGCTGTTCCTAATAATTTGTCCAAAGACATAACTACCCAGTGCCTGTCAAAGTTGGGATTTAAATATCAAATATTACATTTTCTTGCCTTTCTCATGACACTACATGGCCCTCATTATCATGGTTACCATCAGCATGACTGCTAGCTCTCATCTGAAGCTGTACTTCTGATAGCAGCCAGTGTGAATACAGTATCACATTCAGCACAGACACAAGCAGAGAACAGAAGAATGGCTTAATCAAGGACTGTTGGGTGGGGATCTGGGGAAATGTTGGTCAAAGTATCCACAACTTGGGAGGAATAGGTTCAAGAGATCTATTGTTGGAGCTGGCACTGTGGCGTAGCAGGTAAAGCCACTGCCTGCAGTGCCGGCATCCCATAAGGGCTCTGGTTCGAGTTCTGGCTGCTCTACTTCTGATCCAGTTCTCTGCTGTGGCCTGGGAAAGCAGTAAAGACAAGCCCAAGTCCTTGGGTTCCTGCACCCATGTGGGAGATCTGGAGGAAGCTCCAGGCTCCTGGGTTCGGATAGGCGCAGCTCCAGCCATTGCAGCCAATTAGGGAGTGAACCAGCAGATGGAAGACCTCTCTCTCTCATTCTCTCTCTTTCTCTCTCTCTCTCTCTGCCTCTCCTCTCTCTGTGTAACTCTGAATTTCAAATAAATAATTAAATCTTTGAAAAAATTAAAAAAACTCCACTTAAAATTATTTATCAAAAGAGATTTATTGTGCTGCATGGTACCTGTATTTAATAGTAGTATGTTTTGTTCTTGAAAATTGCTTTAAAAATAGATTTTAAATATTCCCACCACAAAAATAGTAAATATATAAGATAAAAATATGATAATTATGTCGGTTGAACCATTATACTCTGTATGCATATTTTAAAAATCATCTTGTTCATTTTATAGACTTATATATACACATGCATTATATAATTTTTCAATTTTAAAACTTAATAATTAACTGCGTATCCCAAACCAAGGAAAAGACAAATTTAAATTTTTATGTCAGACCTGAAGCATGGCTGAGAAGAACTCTCATGTACAGCAATATGGCTAAAGAAACTTCTTTGGGCTGGTATGGTGGCATAGCTGGTAAAGCCACTGCCTGTGACATTAGTATCCCATATGGGTGCTGGTTGAGTTCCTGCTACTCCACTTCCTAACTAGCTCCCTGCTGATGGGAAAGCAGCAGAAAGTGCCCCAGTGTTTGAGCTCCTACACTCACATGGGAGACCTGGAAAAAGCTCCTGGCTCCTGGCTTTGGATCAAACCAGTTCTGGCCACTGCAGCCATTCTCTCTCTCTCTCTCTCTCTCTCTCTCTCTCTCTCTCTCTCTGTGTGTGTGTGTGTGTGTGTGTGCAAATCTGCCTTTTATAAATAATTAAATAAATCTTTTTAAAAGAGCAACTCTCTTGCATTCATCTTCCCTAGTGTACTCCTCACTAAATGTCTTGAGCATCCATATTCTCCAGAGTTCTTTATGCAACACTCATCTTGCTCTGGAGTTTCTCTTTCCTTTTTCTTAGCTCTTCATTTACATGTCCAGAATTTTCCTTATCAAGTAGTCCCTCTGGCTCTTATAGTGCAAACTGTTTTATCTTTTTTGCTTCTCTGGTTCTATTTTTCTTTGTTCAAATCTTAATTCCAGCACACCCTGGCTGTGCGATCATGGGTAAGTTACCCGACCAATCTGCACCACCTTTTCCTCTTTGGTAAAGACGATCTACTAATAGCTGCATTGTTGGAATATAATATGGATTAGAAGATGACAGAAGTTAGTATGCACACAATACTTGGAGCAGTATCTGATGTCCCAACACCTAAAAATATTAATTAGTGCTATCTGGATTGCTGTTGTCATTCTGCTGGTCAGTTTTCGAGGATTCAGGTATATTCAGCACATTTTCCTTACCAGATGGAGGGAGAGAAATATGAATAGCTCCATGCAGTTGGGGTGGGGCTTCTGTCAGGTAAAAATATTGCCATTGATAATAATCGATATTTTAAATTTTTATTTTTTTCCATCTGAAGGTTAGAGAGATGGAGGAAGTCAGAATGGGAGAGGGAGAGATGGAGTGACAGACTTAGAGATCTTCCATCTACTGGATCATTTCCCAGCTGTACAAAACAGTCAGAACAGAGCCAAAGACAGGAGCCAGGGCCTTAGTCCAGATCTCTCAGGGGTGGCTGGGCCCCCAGTCTTTGAGCTGTAATCTGATACCTCTAGGAGTGAGCATTAACAGAAAGCTGGAATAGAAGAGAAGCTGGAACTCAAACTCAGTGATTCTAGTAGAACATGCTGGCATCCCAAACAGCATCTTATCTACTGTGCCAAACACCAGTTTCAGAATTATTTAAATGAAAAATTTCAGGTATGTTGCCATTAATAATTATTGGTAATCTAAAAATAAAAAACATTCATATCCTACTAAGATTTTTCTGAACACTTCCATATTCCATTCCTCACACATCATATATAATTAACTACATTATCTTATTCAATCTTTAATCCTCTGAGACATTTATCATTATTAACCCAGTTTGACTGATGGAAAACTATAGGAAGCAAGGTAGCTTTGTTTAAGACAATGGTTCCCTGTGTCTTTCATGTTATAGCGAACTTAGAAAATGATAATACATGTATTGTACACTAGGGTAAATTATGGCAGAACTAAAATGCTTTCAAGAACTGGCAGGGCCGCTTGAGATCTTTATCAGCGAATGGAGAAGATGCCCCTGTCTGAGAGTCATAGCATGGAATCAGGTCATTTTGACCTCAAAGTCCAGACTCTGAGTGGAGTCTGTCTTATAGGACCAGCTCTATCACAGATAACTTTTACAAATTCTGTAATACACACTCATACACTCACACACTATGTGAAGACAATGGAGAATAGACAAAAGCAAGCAAGAATTGGAGAGGATTTGATACTTAATGGAGAAGGTAATGGCAGTGAACGAGTTTCTTGTTTTATGGCATTTTCTTATGTTTTTGTGCTACTATGTGTGATAAAAAGCTGCAGTGTTACTGGCATTAGGAATTGTAAAGCAACATTTAGAGCTAATTAAGAAGCTGGAAAGTGGACAAGAGGGGATTGTAGAAAGGACAATAGTACAGGAGCAAGTCCTGCTCTTCATAAGCTCTCTTCCCAGTCTCTGGCCAGTCTCTAAACTATGTGTCTGTGGAGACTAGAAGTTTGACTAAAGCCTTGGTACACAGAGGCAGAATCTGGAGTTTGAATAAAGTCAAAGCAAAATATCTCCTAAAATAAATGACTACAATAATAGATTGACTATTCAGAGATACAACCAAACCCAGATTAAAAGTGTCATATACAGTATTCAGGATACTTCGCAGAATTACTTGACAAATAGGAAAAATATGAAAGCATTTGACAGAGATAACCTCAGGATCATCCGAATACTAGAAATAGCAGATATGGATTTAAAAGCAGGTATTACAATTATGTATAATTAATGCAAAATTGTTTTTAGTAAGTTGGCACAGTCTGTGCTCTTCAAAATCATTCCATATTACCTCCCAGATTTTTCTTGGTATAATATATTCCACATACAGATTTGACAGGTAAAGGACAGAGAAGAACCTTGGCTATGTCTTTCATACACCTATCACAACATAGAGAACAAAGTCCAGGTTATCTTACCCTAAGTAGAATGTGTCGTACAACATAACAACAATTGTTAAGATGCTGTAGTTGTTTTGCTTTGATTTTTGTCACATTGTTGGCAATAAAACTTGATGTTAAGTTACAGTGCTATAGTTGGTTTGCTTTACTGCCTGGTAAACCTGCTAAGTTATTTCATTAAGCTAAGACTCACCTTTCTTAAATAATTGCTGTGAGAATTACACATGCTTCGGAATATATACTGTTTGCTGCATAGTGATTAGTCAATAATATTTTAGTTACCACTGCCATCATCATCCTGCCACTACCTACTCATAGATGGAATTCTGTTATACTGTGTAATTTAATTAACACGTAGAGCAGTGAGAAGGGGAAAAATGTATTCTAGGAGTCTGTTTCTTCACTTATTTTTTGACATTGATTAATTACCTACGTTGTACTAGAAACTGTGCTTGACCTAGAAGAAATATAGCTATATTTCAGGCATAGTCTTTGCTCTCAGTAAATTTTGAGAGTTTCTTTAAAAAATTAAATAGTTTCCATAGAAGAAGAGCCAAGAAGCTCTTCCACTAGGTTTTTTTTTTCCTAATTTGTCATATTTATCAATTCTTTCAGTGATTACTACTTTCTCATGGGGTCCAGATGGTTTCTCAGCCCAGTTCCTTTCATCTGACTGTGACCAGGTCTGGGAACTGTTTCCTTGAATCACAAAAATGAAACCAAACCAAAACCCAGGATCCACAAGACTGTGCAATTTTGTATGGAATAAAAGGTGATATGTTAATGTAGACCACTTAAACAAATCATGTCCTTACAAAGGCCAACAGTTTAGAGTTTGTAGATGCTCGACAAGATAATGTTTAGGCATGCACTGCACGTCTATTGCCATACATGTAAATATCACATTGTTCTGAAACTGTATTTTAAACATTTTATTCGTCATGGATCACCATATGACATCCAAAGTCTAGCGTCTGTAATAGAGCCCACCATTTAATTATTCAAATTAGAGTCAAGACTATTGTTATAGTCATAACTATTTCACATGTTCAGCAAACATTTTTTAAAGATTTATTTATTTATTTGAAAGTCACAGTTACACAGAGAGAGAAGGAGAGGCATAGAGACAGAGTCTTCCATCCATTTGTTCACTCCCCAATTGGCGGCAACAGCTGCAGCTGTGCTGATCCAAAGCCAGGAGCCAGGAGCTCCTTCTGGATCTCTCATGTGGGTGCAGGGGCCCACGGACTTGTATCTTCTACTGCTTTCCCAGGCCATAGCAGAGAGCTGCATCAGAAGTGGAGCAGCTGGCACTCAAATTGGTGCTCATGGAGGCTGGCACTGTAGACAGCGGCTTTACCCGCTACGCCACAGCATTGCCCCCAACAAACATGTTTTATTTTTTATTTTTTTTAACTTTTATTTAATGAATATAGATTTCCAAAGTACAGCTTATGGATTACATTGTCCCCCACCATGACTTCCCTCCCACCCGCAACCCTCCCCTTTCCCACTCTCTCTCCCCTTCCATTCTTATCAAGATTCATTTTTAATTTTCTTATATACAGAAGATCAGTTTAGTATACATTAAGTAAAGATTTCAACAGTTTGCACACACACAGAAACACAAAGTGAAAAATACTGTTTGAGTACTCATTATAGCATTAAATCACAATGTACAGCACATTAAAGACAGAGATCCTTCATGAGGAGTAAGTGCACAGTGACTCCTGTTGTTGACTTTACAACTTGACACTCCTGTTTATGGCGTCAGTAATCTCCCTATGCTTTTGTCATGAGTTTCCAAGGCTATGGAAACCTTTTGAGTTCTCCGACTCTTATCTTGTTTAGACAAGGTCATAGTCAAAGTGGAAGTTCTCTCCTTCCCTTCAGAGAAAGGTACCTCCTTCTTTGAAGACCTGTTCATTCCACTGGGATCTCACTCACAGAGATCTTTCATTTAGGTCCCTTTTTTTCCTAGAGTGTCTTGGCTTTCCATGCCTGAAATAACTCTCATGGGCTTTTCAGCCGGGTCCGAATGCCTTTAGGGCTGATTCTGAGGCCAGAGTGCTGTTTAGGACATCTGCCATTCTATGAGTCTGCTGTGTATCTCACTTCCCATCCAACAAACATGTTTTAAAGACCTAGTTTATGGGGCTGGCGCTGTGGCTCACTTGGTTAATCCTCTGCCTGTGGCATCCCATATGGGCGCCGAGTTCTAGTCCCAGTTGCTGCTCTTCCAGTCCAGCTTTCTGCTGTGGCCCAGGAGTACAGTGGAGGATGGCCCAGGTGCTTGGGCCCTGCACCTGCATGGGAGACCAGGAGGAGGCATCTGGCTCCTGGCTTTGACTGGCACAGTGCCGGCTGTGGCGGCCATTTGGGGGGTGAACCACCAGAAGGAAGACCTTCCTCTCTGTCTCTCACTGTCTAACTCTAGCTGTCAAATAAAAGAAAAATTAAAAAAAAAAAGACCTAGTTTATGAAGTACTGGGACAAAAGCCTACACTATGAAGAAATTAACCTTATACTCAAGCAACTGTTATTATAGTGGCACAGATAGATAATCTGATAAGAAATACTAGAGAATGTCAAGTTCCATAATTGTACTGTTTGTCCTCAAGTTTATACTTGTTCCTCTACTCTCAGCTTTGTAACCTATGACTTTGTATATCATTGTCAAGTTGGGCAAACATTTCAGTACATTACGTTTTATCTGTACCTGGACATGTCATTGGAGGTGCAGGAACCACATAAACTGAAGATAAATCTCGCCAGTGGCACAGGTTCACAAGCAGTTAGCATCAGTTTTTATGTGTATCAATGGTTTTTTTTTTTCTTCTGACTTTAACGGCAAAAGGTAATCCACATCTACAAATGGATAGAAATTGCATGGAGATAAATCTGAGCTTATTTAGAAGAAGAATTAATACCAATTAGAACTATCTGCAAATGAACATTTTAGGAACTCATGAGGTTCAAGTTTCTGAGACATTCAGAGTTTGGAAAACGATGTTAATACTACCAAATGGATTAACTAGCCTGTAGTAGACGCTCAGTAAATATCTGTAGAATGGAGAGAAGCAGGCACTATTGCTGTGGTGTAGTAAGTTAACGCTCTGCCTGTGGCACCAGTTTAAGTGTTGGCTGCTCCACTTTTGGTCCAGGTCTCTACTAATGGCCTCAGAAAGCACAGGAAGATGGCCTAAGTGCTTGGGCCTCTCTCTGCACCCATTAAGGAGACTGGAAGAAGTTCCTGGCTCCTAGCTTCAGATTGGCCCAGGTTATTTGGAGAGTGGGCCAGTGGATGGAAGACCTCTCTCTCTTCCTCTCTCCATCTGTAACTTTGTCTCTCAGATAAATGAATAAATCTTTAACAAAAGAATGGAAAGAAGTAAAAAAAGGAGAAAGAGGTAAATTGCGCTCATTCATTTGAAAGTATTGAACACTTCTGTGCCTGGCTCTCTGTTAGATACCAGGGGGAAAACAATGGCTGTGGTCCGGGAAGGCAGTGGAGGATGGCCCAAGTGCTTGGGCTCTGCACCCGCATGGGAGACCAGGGGGAAGCACCTAGATCCTGGCTTCAGATCGACGCAGTGTGCTGGCTGTGGCAGCCATTTGTGGAGTGAACCAACGGAAGGAAGACCTTTCTCTCTGTCTCTCTCTCACTGTCTGCCTGTCAAAAAAAAAAAAAAAAGGTAAAGAATCACATGTTTAACTACACTCTGTAGATTCCAGAAAGCAGGCACCTAAGGAAATTGGAAATCCTATACACAAGGCTGAAGAAGCTGAGATGTCAGGCTTGGCATCTTCCGAGATTTAAAGCTTTGTTGGAGCTAGAAGTGGTGCGCTTAGATTCTGTGCCTAGGAACAGTGCAGAAACTCTTGGGACACACAAGGAAGATCAGAGTTGTGAATTCCAGACTAGAGAAGATGGGCTGGCTAAATAGCCAGAACTCCGCAGGGCCTTGAAGGCCAAGTGAGGAGTTTGTTCTCATCCTAGAAGAATGAGGGAGTCCTGAGGAGTTAAAGGCAGGGAGGAGAGGACCTTGCAGAGAGTCTGTTTTTAAAATGTTTCTTTGCCTGCTTTGTGGAGGGTCACCTGGAAAGGACCAGTGGTGGATGTGAGGAGCCAGAGCTGTGGTACTGGGGCAGTACACAGTCAGAGCGTGGGAGGGAATGATTGCAATGTAGATGGAAGGAGATGATCTGCTTGAAAGATGTAGAAGGTAAAATGGGCAGAGCTTCAGGATGGAATGGTGAGAAATGGAGGTTTCAAGCATTTGGACGGTGTCAAGATGGCTTTTATATTTCTTTTTTATTAAGATTTATTTAGTTTTGAAAGAGTTACAGAGAAAGAAAGATATTCCATCTGCTGCTTTACTCCTCAAATAACTGCAATGGCCAGAGCTGGGCCACGCCAAACCAGGAGCCAGCAGCTTCATCCGGGTCTCACACATTGGTGCAGGGGCCCAAGGGCTTGGGCCATCTTCTGCTGCTTTTCCCAGGCATGTTAGCAGGGAGCTGTATTGGAAGTGGAGCAGTCAGGACTTGAACCTGTGCCCACGTGTGATACCTACGTTGCAGGAAGTAGCCTAACCTGTTATGCCACAACATCAGCCCTGACTTTTATGTTTCTAGCTACTGCAACTGGATGTCTGGTGGTGGTCACAGGGCAGGAAACAATGAACTGCATGTAGCAGGTGTGTAAGAGAAAAAGTTTGATTCTTGTTTTGGGCATGTTGATTTTTGGGTACTTTGAGAAACTGTGTTAGATGATTTGCATATTTAATTTAATTCTGATAACCATCTTGCAAAGTAGCATCATTTTTCTCATGTTGTAGTAGAGAATATAGAGGTAAACAGACATTAGGATAATGTATTGAACTCTTCCAGCGAGCTTGGTTAGAGTCTGCATCTGAAAGAAGATCTAGTAGATTTCCACATCTCTGCAATGAGGATTGATCATGTTTGTCATGCAACAACACTGTTGATAATCATGAAAAGCCTTTTCCTAATAGTATTTTGAAACCTTAAGAAAAAGAATATTAATGTGAGTAGGGTTGTGCCTTCCCTATCTCTTCTTCCTCAGTATTTCTGTAGGTTTACATTTTCCGCGATTAATACTCCTAGCTTAACCAAAGCACATCTTCATGCCCAAAGAGCATAGTCCTTGTCATTGGAAAGTTACTGTTTATGTAACCATAATAAAATCATCTTGTGAAACTCATCAGCCACTAAACAGACTAGTAATAGTGTGTCTCCAAAATGCGTGGCTGGCCAAAGCAGCTGGGTCATTAAGACAAAGCTGCATGTAACCTCCTCCTGAGGGAACCTAAATGTGGCTGTCTGGTAGGGTGGGGGGAGACTGCAACAATAGGATTGTCATAAACCAAAAAGTCCCCATTGTATAGGTGAGAGTCAGAGGATCTGGCGTATAAGAGGTGAGAAAAGAGAAGTGTGGATGGGCCGAGAACCCAGGTATCTGGTCTGTGACTCTTCCCATTCTATCAGCAAACATACTTGGTGGATAGATAGTGTCGTGCTGTGTTTCCTGTTGCTGTAATGGAATACCTGAGATTGGGCACTTTGCAAAGAAAAGAGGTTCATTTAGCTCAGAGTTCTGGAGGTCCAAGAGCATGGTGCTGGCATCAACTGCTGGTGAGGGTGGATGGCATCCTGTGGTGTTGGGGGGAGGTAGAGAGAAGTATCAGATGGCAAGATAGAAAGCAAGAGAGTAAGCTTAGAATACCAAACTTGCTTTTTAGCAGCTCACTCTTCAGCAAACTCTCCAGTGTGAGAAACACAGGAAGTTCAATTATCCCTATTTTCAGATGACATGGTTCTATATATAGGGGAAACAAAAGACACCACGGCCGGCGCCGTGGCTCACTAGGATAATCCTCTGCTTTGCGGCGCCTGCACACTGGGATCTAGTCCTGGTCGGGGCGCCGGATTCAGTCCCGGTTGCCCCTCTTCCAGGCCAGCTCTCTGCTGTGGCCAGGGAGTGCAGTGGAGGATGGCCCAAGTCCTTGGGCCCTGCACCCATGGGAGACCAGGATAAGTACCTGGCTCCTGCCATCAGATCAGATCAGTGCAGTGCACTGGCCGCGGCAGCCATTGGAGGGTGAACCAAGAGCAAAGGAAGACCTTTCTCTCTGTCTCCCTCTCTCACTGTCCACTCTGCCTGTCAAAACAAAAACAACAACAACAACAAAAAAAACAAGCACTTGGAGAAGAGGTAGGCAAGCGCACGAGGATCTGTATTCTACTCTGCCGACTACCCTCAGCACTAACAGGCTGGTGCTGAGTGAAGAGAGCTCCCCTGGTCACTCTGACTCAGTGCATAGCAGAGGAGAAATGAGAGAGAAAAAGTGAGCATTGACAGCTTGCACATTTACAAGTCCATGATTTGAGGTGAGATATATGATGTCTCTAAGCCTCAATTTTCTCAACTATAAAACTGGGAAAATGGGACCCATTTCATAGGGTAGTGATAAATATTTCGTAAGAAAACATGCTTAAGGTTCTTATTGTATTGCCTGGTGCACAGTAGGAGCTCCACAAATACATTTTGATTATTGGGTGACTGGCCAAGTCAGAAGCAGGTATTAGAGACAATTTCTTCTCTTCTATTGCCCATGTTTATTGCTATTAATATGAATCCAGATTTCTCTGTTTAACAGATTTATTCAGCCAAATTACACTGCTTTTTATTTGCCTCATTCCAGCAAAAGCAACGTCTAATTGGTTTCCCTGTGGCATAGACCAGAGAAATCAAACCGGCTTGGTGCCCTCATCTACATTGAACTGCAAACCTTCTTTAAGTCATCTCATTAGCTCCCCTGTGATATTTATGAAGCTTGGGATTCTCTAATGATCTTAAATGGGGTTAGGATCTTTAGTATGTGTTGTGGAGGGGAGTGGTGAAGAGAATCAGAAGACCTTCAGAGACCTTAAATGAAAATCTTGACTGAACTACTTTTTGGTTATCAGTTACCCAGTGGGGTGTCTGACAAATGCAGTATGGGGTCTTATTCCCCATCATCTGTGTGATGGCGTACCATCTGGACTCCTAGCAAATGACATAGCCTATAAGATTTGGCTGAACTAATTAGCCAATGAATAAATTATCACAACACCAAATGCACTTCAAACCAGAAATGACCATGGGTTTTAAAATTTTTATCAGTTCAACTGAAATCTCAGTGAAAGAATTTGTTTCTAAAGACTTTACATAGGACTGGAAGCACACACTCACACACTGCCCCTCCTCTTCCTCATGATTTGCTGCATTGAGATGAAAAGCAAGATACTAATAAACATCTGAGTTTGCAAAGTTAGATGGATGGCACACATTAGGTCAATTTAAATAGGCAGCCTCTTCCAAACTGTCCTCTCAACAGATGCTTTTGTAAACTTCCCAGGGCGCAGCTCAGAAAACATTGATGGTGTTGTATTATGAAGATACATAGCCTGGTATCAAGGGACCTTCACCATCAATCATAAGAAAGATGGCTAGTCTTCACTGGGTGCCTGCTGCGCATCAGATACTTTTCTGAGTTTTTATATGGATGAATTTAATTCTTGGAACAAAATTATGAGTTAGTCACGCTAATGATTCCTGTTCTGTCAAGGAGAGGTAACTCAGGTTCAGGGAGAGTCAGTAGCTTGGTTCGACGTTACGTAGCAAGTATGCGGTGGCAGGAAAATTAAAACCTAGACGCTCTTGATTCCCTCTGTCTCGGAAGTCAGCAAATTCACGGCCTGTGAGCTCAGACTGAGTTTTGTACTTTTAGTAATTGAAAACCTCAGATTGATAATAGTATTCTATGGTATGTGAAAATTATATGAAATTCAGATCTCAGTGCCCATAAATGCAGTTTTATTAGAACACAACCACACTCATTTGTTTACGTATTGTCTGTGTCTAATTTCATGGTACAGTGGAGGAGCTGAGTAGTTGTGACAGAAATCATCTGGTGCACAAAACTGAAAATATTTACTCTCTGCCCTGACAGAAGTTGGCTGACTCCTAACCCATCTTAACCCATGCATGAAGCTGCCGCCCTCTGTACTGGGCTGCCTCTCTCGTGTAGACACTTGTTCTTCAGTCTCCCTTCCATCCTGCACTCCAGCGTGCTTGTTCCTGAAACAGAATGTGATGCCAGGTGCACCTGTTGAATGTTTCTTGTGTATGTCATGGTCTGATCTAGTATCACTCATTTGAATTTTGAATGGCTAGGTAGGAAGCAGCAATAGTTACAAAAACAACAAAAAGCACTGGAACTGGATTTTTCGAAAAGGCAAGTCGATGTATGTGAGAAGCATTCAGGTGGGAGCAGGTACTTTGCCCAGTAGTTAAATGCCTGGATTCTACACTGGGGTCCTGAGTTCAGTTCCCAGCTGCAGCTCCAATTCTTGAACCCAGCTTTGCTGGGCTTCAGATCCTGGGAGGCAGCAAGTAGTGGCTCAGATAATTTGGTTCCTGCTCTACAAGTAAGAGACCCAGATTGAATTTCTGGTGATGGTCTGGCCCTGATGCAACCCAGTCGTTTTTGGGGAATGAATCAACAAATGGGAGGTCTGCCTGTCTCTCACATAAGTTTAAGAACAAAATTTATAATTCATGAACTAATCTCAATTGGGTGAATCTTCATGTACAAAACTAATAAGGACCTGTGTCTTTGCTCTATCATTTGAGTTAATCTAACTCTCAAGGTTATTAGCGCTCATGCTTGCCTGCTAAGTCCAGCTTTTCTCTGCAGCCCTCACCTTTGTGCCACATAGCCCAGAAATAGATAGGTGAAGGCAGTCTGTATGCCAGACTTCACAAAGAAGACCCAGTCCCACGGCGATCTGATGCAGTCATGTGTCCTATTGGCCTCAACTTGTTAGGCGGAGAAGAAGTTACACTGTTGGGAAGTGGGTTAACCCTTCCTGAACCGTTACTATAGCTAAAGAACCAGAAGTCCCTGGTTGATTTGTGAGTTAGTGGCCACCTTTTAAGTCAAGTGTTGGTTGAGCACCACTCCAATCACATAGTTGGGAAATCTGGGATATGATTAGGAAGGAAGATTGCCAGAAGTGTTGTCCTAACAGACGCCCACACATCTCCCTTCCCTGAAAGGCTTGTGTGTAAGTGAGCCAGATCCTGATGCAGTGTGTATTCCTTTTCTTTCTACTCCCTTAGCCTTTGCCACCTGATGGCCTGTGTTATTGCAAACTGTAGATATTCCCTCTCTCAACAACTGCTAACACTTGATGCTCTTCAAATAGCCAGAATATGTTATAATTATTGATTCTTGTGCTGGAGGCAGGAAACCTCTCACCTAAAAAGTCTCGTTTAAAGAATCCGTATGTGGTTTTAAAAGCATATTTGGTTGTTCCTTTTAGGAGGGCTATTAGTATTACATGTGGGCTGCCTGGCTCCTTTCATGTGCTACTCTGCTCCCCCAGTACAGCTTCTTGATCCAGGCAAGAGGGGAGGGTCCAGACTGACTGTAAATCAGCAGTGTGCCTTTCATACTCTTCTCCAAATAGAAGATGCAGCTTGCACATTGTTTTCCAAGATTCATTTATTTGTTTGAATGTTAGAGTTACACAGAGGAAGAGAGAGAGAGAGAGAGAGAGAGAGAGAGAGAGAGAGAGAATCTTCCTTCCAGTGGTTGCAATGGCTGGTGCTTAGCCAAGCTGAAGGCAGGAGTCAGGAGCAGAAGTCAGGAGTCGGATCTCCCATGTGGATGCAGGGGCCCAAGCACTTGGGCCATCCCCACTGCTTTCCCAGGCACATTAGCAGGGTACTGGGTTAGAAATGGAGCAGTCAGGGCAGGTGGCAGGTTTCCCCACTACACTACAAAGCCGGCCCCAAGCTTTCACTTTTCAACATGACGAATCTGACACAGTTGTGAAACAATGCTATATCACAGTTTTTTCTCACATCACAGTGGTAAGAACAAAATATCAGCCACATTCACCAAAAGATATGTACAGGATCTCCATAGCTATCATTCCTCATAGCCTACAGGTGGAAATACCATAACCCATTCTCAGCATTAGAATAGATGGTGGCATCTCCACATAATGGAATGTTGTGCATCAGTGAGGAGGAATAACATGTAACTAGACCCATAACATGCTTAAATCTCACAGGTACTATGTTGAACTAAGGAATGCTGACAATACAATGTACAATTCCATCCTGTTGATATAAACTACTGAACTCTCCTGTGCTGTTGGAAGTTAAGACAGTGGTTATCCTAAAAGGCATGAAGAAAACATCGAAGTGCTGTTAACTTGTGCATTTTATATTTTGCCTAATTACTGATTGTGTAGGTATGTTTACATGATAATTGATCAAGGTGAATATTTATAGTATGTGTACTTTTCTCTATACATATTCCAATATAATAAAACTGAAAAAATATAAGGTAGGCTCCATTAAAACGCCACACCGTGCTTTAGTTCTCATATCTCTGAGCTAGGGCAGTGCTCCAAAATAAAGTCCCTCTTTGGGACAAGATGTGGCCTGCCTGTACCTGTCAGGCATGGCATCCTTCCTGGGTTAGGAATAGAATGAGGCCTTCGCTGAGTTACCCAGCCATTGTTCAAGTGCTCCTGAATGTCCTTGGTCTGAAGCTCTCGCTTGCAGTGCCCACATGCACTCTGGCCACAGATCAGGACAATTTACATCCATCAACTTTGCTTACACTTTGCTCAACCTCACATGGATGCCGCTGATGTGTTTCTCGGACAACCTGAAGTTCATCATTTCTTCTCTCCCCAGGGCTAAGGCATGACTTCACAGGTTTTCATTTGGGGGCTAATTACCTCTGACTTTGGGGTCTGTATTTCATAACAGTTGAGTTACGTTTCATTTTTCAAGGAGAAAGACACAGCAGCAGGACTTGTGGAGCAGTGCTTCTGCCTATTTCTCCCAACAGAGGGGGGAAATATGGATTTATTTTGTTAAGGTCACATTCATTCCCTTATTGTGAATACCACTGGCATGCATTATACTGCCTCCAATGGATGATTTCTTACTCTTGAGGATGCTTTTTCAATGTACTTGAATTTGCCTAAAATGCTCCATGTTAATTGGCCTTTAGGCAGGGTATTCCTGTTCCTGTGTTTGAACAGGTCAGTCCCTTCTTGCTGTTCATGATTTTTCTTGGCCACACTATAAATGTCCTCCATTTATCAATGTCTGCCTTGGTCTTGCTGCTCCAAAGGAAGTACCTTGTTGCAAAATGTGGTTTCAGTGATGCTGAAAAAAGGAGACACAGAGGGCTGTTTGCTTGCTGGTATTTGGTATTTCACTTTGGTTTGCTTCCTGGTGCTGTAATGAAATATCATGTTGAGTTCCCATAAGGCTGATAAGCCACCCTCAGCCCCTAAAGATAGCTCTGCCTGTGCATTTCTGCTTTCCAAGAAAATCCCTGTCATTATGCACAGTGTTATGCATTTCCTTTCAAACCTAGTCATTTGCATTTTTCGCCTTTGAAAAGGCAAATTTGCTTTGAAAAGTGTAATGAAATGTGCCCAAATGAAAAATGGGCCCTGAGGATGGCTGGTGCCAGCATGGGGCTTTAATTAAATGATTAGATGGCAATTTGATATGACCAGCTTTTGAACTGCATCATGTTATCGTTTAGCTTTGGGGGAGGAAGCTCAGCTTGACCTTTAGCAATATTGAAAGATAATATGAACTTTGCTTTCATCCCCTGCTGAACTATGTATAGCAAGGCTTTTTCTATCCGTTTCTCTCTAGCCCCAGTCTTGTGGTCATCATGGCTCCTCACCATTAGTCTTCCTGAACAAACCCTGTCCTTCAGTAATTCTGGGACTTTGCACTGTGCTCCTTCTGCCCGAACTGGCCTTTTCACTTCTTGATAGCAGAGAGATCCAGAGTGAGAGAGAGGGAGAGAGGGAAAAAAGGAGAGAGGCAGACAGACAGGCAGACACTGAGAGCATTTCTAATCCACTGGTTCACTTCTAAGTGCCTACACCAGTCAGGGATGGGCTATGCTGAAGTCAGGAGCCTAGGATTCAGTCCTGATCTCCCAACTTGGTGATAGGGACCCATCTCTCTGAGCCAACATGCTCCCTCCTGTGGAGTACATCAGCAGAAAACTGGAATTGCTAGCAGAGCTGGGCCTGAAACCCAGACACGCCAGTATGGGATACAGGAACCCCAAATGATGTCTTCGTCTCTTTACCAAATATTGGACTCTAAAATCCCTCTTCAATCTTCAAGGCGGGAGCTAGTTGCTATCCACATTGCCCAGTTTCCTAGTTTTATAAGTCAAGCTTAAATGGGACACTGCCATGTTCCTTCATTTGCTTGTTGTCTGTGACTGCTTTCTCTAGACTATGGAATAATCCAGCAGTTGTAGTAGTTGTTTTGCATTGCCTGCAGAACCTGAAATATTTCTTCTCTGACCCTTTACAGGAAGATTGTCCAGGTAAGCACTTCATTCAATGATTCAAAGCCAGCTAGTTAGTGACTACAGGCTCTGTGAAGTCAGAGTTCCTAATTTTGCTCACCACTGGTTCATTGGTGCCAAACAGCTGCCTGGCACACAGAAGCCACTTAGATAAAATCAGCTGCACCTTGTGGCAGAGAATTCAATGAGCTGATTGAGCTGTGGAGTCTGTTAAAGGGCATGGTACAAGCAAGACACTTCAGGAAAGTTCTGCTGGGTTTCTAGCTCTCTACCACAGATCCAGACAGCCACATAATCTTGAGTTTCCCCTCATAACATCATTTTCTTCTTGTCTGCCAGGCTTAACACAACTTTTTCAGATATGTACCCAAATGTCACATTGATCCCAAAGTTTAGTCTAAAAATCTTCCTATGTTATTTTTAGTTGAGTGTATTTCAGAAAGTTAGTGGAAAATGAGAATTGAGAGATGAGTTTATTTTGATGTTGAAAAAAAGACATCCATGCCTTTGTTCATAATATGCTTTTAAGTGAATTTTTGAAGACTCCTTGTATCTCATGAAAACTTAATGTGTTCAAGCCACCGTGCTCAGAGCTTTCTATTCACTGCCTCATCAAATAGCTGGAGCCGCCCTTCAGAGGAAAATACACTATTTCTGTTTTACATTTCATAAATCTAGGCACAGTTAAGTGAAGCAAATAAGTCAGTTTGGGAAGTCCTCTTAGACTGAGATCTAATACCAGGTCTCTGACTTCAACACTTGACACCTCTCCAGTACAGATTAAAGACCTCCTACACGTTTGCTTGTTTGTTTTGTTTTTTAAAGAAAATAATGTATTATTGCAAGGAGCTTTTGAAAGTATCTCTGACTCATCAGTATTTCTAGGCAGGCTTTGGGGGAAATTGATCTATTACTTCCTGAACTTTGACTCCTGAAGGAAAGGCGCACTTTGGATTTTCAGCCAACAAATAAGTATTTATCTGAACTAATTGAAGAAGTGTGCACAATTCACACAGAATAACACACACACACACACACACACGCACACACACACACATACAGAATGTAGTTGCTAAACTGATGAGACCTGAATCAATAAAACCAAAGATAAAATTAGCACTGTTAAGATGTGGTAGGCTAATGCAAGAACAACTTACATCCATTTGATTAGTGCTGTGGCCCTGGGGTTAAAGCACTTCTCAGTGCTCCATCTGTAAAAGTTGAATAAGAATCCATTATTTTGAGTAGCTCAAAGGTATCTTTTCAGATTAAATGACTAGAACAAAAAAAAAAAAAAACTTGCAAGACATGATTCTTTGGTCTGTTGTGTTTATAGTGGTAGCCTTGGGCCCTACAGTAGTGCCTTTACCAACTTGTGCTTTGAATCAGCCATGTCTTTGCAGAGAAAGAGAAACAATAGGATCTAAGTCTGTATAGCATGCTATTGATTACAAGTAATTGGCTCATATGATTATGGATTCCAGCAAATCCCAAAATCTTCATTTGGTGAACTGGAGGCCCATGAGACCTGATGTGTGGTTCTAATCTAAGTTTAAAGACCGGAGAACTGGGAGAGCCAATGGTGTACATTTGGGTTGGGCAAACAACCAGCTAGAGACCCAGGAAGTGACAGTGTTTAAGTCTGAGTCTAATGTCTAGAAAAGACCAAAGTCCTACCTCAAGCCATCATTCAGGAAGAGTTCCCTCTTACTCAGCCTTTTGGTTCCTTTCAAGAGTTCACTTGATTGAATGAAGCCCACCACATCAAGGAAGGTAATCTGCTTTACTCAGTTTACTGATTGAGATGTTCATCTCATCCAGCAGCAACTTCATACAGACATTCAGAAGAGTGTTTGGTCAGATGTTTGGGCACCCTGTAACCTAGTATCGTTGACCTATAATGGTGAACACCACAAGTGTACTCCTTGACACCTTGGCCTCTCTGTACATCTCCTGAAGACATATAGTCACTTCCCAATATAGGTAATAAGAAAATCATAGTTCCACCTAGTGCAATACAATGATCTTGCACACAATTGAAAATATACTAATTATTTTCCTTGAAGAGGAGTTAAAATGCTTAAGTGATGTTTAACATTCTCGGTATCCTGTGACGTAAATATTGTGATGTAGAACAAGTAATACTTAGATAATGTGATATAAAGTCTGTATGTCATATGCTACATAATAAATAAAACAAAGATATTATATGAGCTAACTTAAAAGTTTCATGTAAAAAAGAGAATAAAAGGTTGATTTTGATCTAAATTTTAAATGTATACATAGTTTTTTTATAGTGCACATTTTCCATGAACTTTTTAAGAGGTATCACATACACATAATTTATTAGACATGCACACATGCATATACACACATATGAAGGTATCTCAAAAAGTTCTTGGAAAACAAAAAAGATATTCATACTTTCCACTAGCTTTCTGAAGACCTGCATAATAAGGAGAAAGACCTGCAAAATAAGGAGAATGTGCTGATGGCGATTACAGTTCATGTTTGTGTAACTGATTATGTGGCGGTAGCTGGTATTTATAATTATCTTCTTCCCTTACTTGTTATATATTCCCTTTGCCTTCAATAAATACCTTAGCTGGTTGTAGTTCTTTACTTTATGGGGTGACTCAAACCTTTGGTCCTAAAAGAACTGGGCTACTCTAACAGCATGGCAAGTCACTGCTTGTTGATTCAAAAGCATGAGGAGCCCAAAATGACCAGCTGGCAGTCCTAAGTTCCAGTTCAATAGAATCACACTGTATCTCCCGGTGGGACCATTCCTGTTTCTGCAGTTAAGACATTTAGGCCAAAAGAACATAAGGTTTCAGCAAAGGAAGCAAAATTTTGCTAGTTGATCACATTCCTTGATTTCTGAATGCCTGATTTCAGGCCATGGAGAAGACAATATCAGGCATGGAAGCTGATTCTGAGCAAATGTAGCCTTCTGGAGGACCTTGTTCCAGCCTGGCAGAGTATTGCCACCTACAGGATGCTATAACGGAAACTTCAAAAGGCCATTTCATTGCTTAAACACATCACCTGCTTTGGGAGGGTAGGGAACATGGATAATCAGTGAGTTACATGACTGTGGACCCATTGCCACACTTTTTTGT
Organism: Oryctolagus cuniculus; assembly: GCF_964237555.1. Taxonomy (NCBI): domain Eukaryota; kingdom Metazoa; phylum Chordata; class Mammalia; order Lagomorpha; family Leporidae; genus Oryctolagus; species Oryctolagus cuniculus. The sequence goes on from NC_091437.1 coordinate 42,957,191, forward strand.
TTTCTAGTGAGTTCCCTGATATTGTATGATGTATAAAGTACCTTTTCACTGAATAAGGCACTCTGTAAGTCCAGGGTTGGTACATTAGACAGAAGCACTGTGTGAAGGAAAGACAAATTTGTATTCATATCCAGATTAAGTAGATCTTCTAATAGGAACAAATTTCTCCCTCTTCCGAGAGTGACCCATTGTGAACAGTCTGCTGCCAAGTTGCTGAATGATCACCCAGGAGAATGGATAATACCAGAGTGTGAGTGTTGGCCTTTACTTTACTTGGTTCCTTAAGATTCTATTATGCTTGATTTTCTTTCCTTTATTTCTCTCTTTCTCTCTCTCTCTCTCTTCCTCTCTCTCTTTCTCTTTTTTTCTCTCTCCCTATCTCTCTCTCTATCTCTCCCTCCCTCCCTCCCTTCCTCCCTTCCTCTCTCTCTCTCTCTCTCTCTCTCTCTCATTAGATAATAGAGTGCCATTATACATGCCCAACTTTGTGGCTTGGGAGAGTCAGAGAATACTCATTTCCTGATAGGCATCTGAATTCACATGATAGCTAGTTGGCCTGTTGTTACGCATTTGGTCTCTATTATAGCCCAGTAGCTTACCAAGAGATGTTTCTGTTTCTCAACAGCGAAGTAGTTGTCTGTAGAGTGTGGTAGGGCTTTTCTCTGAAATCCTAAAAGTCTGCTCTGATTGACTGATGGAGGCATGCCGGTGGTTCCAGAAAGCATGACTGAGTGCCACTGGCACTCCAGGCACCACTGGAGCTGCTGGATGATGTCACCCAAGTAGCAGGGCAGCTTGCATGGCCACTTGGGTTTGTTGCAGGGCCCTTCCGTGATCCAGACACCACTCAGAACTAGTAATTTCTCAGGTCATTTGGTGGATGTGTTTCAGTGACACTGAGATGAAGAATATATTGCATCCAAAATTCAGAGAGGCTCATTAGGAATTACCCCTTTTTGGTTTTAGAAAAGTTAAGATGGCAACAACTCACTCTTCACAGCACTGGACCCCTACAAATCCCAAGGCAATAGGAAGCCCCTGGAATTTAATCATATTTATTTACTTTTCTCTGGCATGCAGATACTTTACTAATAAGTCTAAAGTAGTTTCCACATTCTGCATTCTAGGTACATTGGGTATAATGCTGTCAATGTAAAGGACCAGTGTGACACTTGCAGAAAGGAAAGGTGACTAAGATCCATTTGAACAAATTATTAAAAAAGAGCTTAAGGACAAGAAAGGTGCATTACTGCCCTTGACAGATAAGGGGGAGAATGCCTCTGGCTCTTACTGATGTGGAGTGAGAAAAATTGACTTTCCAGACCAACTACTGTATACCAGGCACCAGGGTCTCTTTTCATCTGCTCAAGCAGTGAAGCCACATCTTCATTTGGAATCACCACCTGGTTAAACTTAGGATAATCAACCATCTTTCTCAAAGATCCAACTCTCTTCTGCACAGTTGTCTGCAAATAAGAAATTTGATTGGGGATGTCCTAGGAGTTACTACCCTGTGTTTTTCTAACTGTTAATAGTGGCGCTAATCTCCATGTTCCCTCCAAGAATGACATAGTGGCTTGTACTTGGCCTTTACTATTATAGGGATGCTCACTTCATGACAACAGAATATGGGGATTTCATCAGCTCCTGAGTGTGTCTGTTCTAATTGTGTATTCCGAAACTGGGAAAATCACCACAGGAAGGGTTACATGGCCCACTGTAAGGTGGACCTGAGCTAATATTCCACTGGTCCCCTGACCTCCATTAGCTCTTACTCCAACTAATGGGCCACAGAGACATTTGGTGTCTCCTGGAATTTAGAACTAGTTCATACACAGCATCCAGTAGTCCCTGAAAAATATGCTTATTTCCTTTTCATCAATACACAAATACTTTGGAGAAAGACTTTGAGTACCTTTTCCCAAAGATACTCAAAGTACCTGAGAAAAGTACCTGAGAAAGACTAATACACTAAATTTTGATATACAAGGGTCCTTCCTCAAGGGGAATCAGCTTTTCCTGCATCCAAGGGGTTGTGGATCTGTAAACTGGCAGTTGATGTGATTCTGATTAGATGTTTTTCTGACCTAGAAATGTTATGTTTCTATGGGTTACATAAGAAACACACCCATGGTGTCTGGAGACACCATAGTCTGCTACCAGTGCCAGGGGTCATTGTGAGTCCAGTTTGATAGCTGCTTTGACTGTGCTCTTCCTCACCGTAGCCTCTTCACCTTGTCTTTTTTTTTCTCTCTTTTTTTATTTTTTGACAGGCAGAGTGGATAGTGAGAGAGAGAGAGACAGAGAGAAAGGTCTTCCTTTTGCCGTTGTTTCACCCTCCAGTGGCCGCTGCAGCCGGCGCGCTGCGGCCGGCGCACCGCGCTGATCCGATGGCAGGAGCCAGGTACTTCTCCTGGTCTCCCATGGAGTGCAGGGCCCAAGTACTTGGGCCACCCTCCACTGCACTCCCTGGCCATAGCAGAGAGCTGGCCTGGAAGAGGGGCAACCGGGACTAGAACCTGGTGTGCCAGCGCCGCAAGGCGGAGGATTAGCCTAGTGAGCCGTGGCGCCGGCCCACCTTGTCTTTTGTGACTGGGTGCTGCCATGTGGCCCCTGCCACTTTAGAGTCCCAACTTAGTGACTGCAGTAGGCACAGTAACGTATGGCCTATGGGGTTGTGTCATTATCGGACTGTTCAGATGTGCTTGGGCTCCCCACACAAATTTATTATTCACATGTTGCCGAACTCCCATTCTTCTGAAGGGTCTTCTGGACCCCCCAGATTGAGTGAGTAGATAGTACATGGAAAATCCATTCTAACATTCCAGTCTCCCAAGCCTGAGAATCCTTTCCTCTACATTAAACAAGGCAGGTCCAGCATTTCCACCTGGCTCATTGTGCAGGACTTTTGATTCATATTTCAGCTAACCTGCCAAGTAACCTGTTACAGCCTTTCCAACTCCTTGAGCTATAACATTTATTAAGGAATCTCTGCTTAGCCATCTCATATCAATTCATCCGCATCCAATTTCATGTTTCTTCCACCACAGTCCTACATCCTTAGTATCCATTTTCACACATAACTTAAGTCTGTATCAGCCAGAAAACTCTGGTAATTCCTTTGGAATGCAGTGCACTTCCTAAGTTGTACCTTACCTTTAGGGACCTGCTGGAATTTGACTCTTGTTTTAAGTTTAGAAGCCAAGAGAGGTGATGGGGGTAGTCCTGAGGAGAATTAGGATTAACTCACATGGCAACTACCCCAGTGGAGGCTGTTGTTTCTTGGGCAATGTAGCAATAGTACCGTGATTAGGGGTGGGGAGGACTGCTTCCGAAGGAAATGTGGAGGCCTTTTCCACTGCAAAGAAGATTCATTGGAATTTAGGGGCTAAGTGTCCTCTGCTTTATCAGGGTTTCCCCATTCCTCTTTTTTCCAAATTTTGGAATCTATTCCTTCCCAATATTCTCATTTCATCAATAGATGCCTACAAAGCTGAGTTTAATTGACAGTATAATTCAGCAGTCCTGGGTTGAAATTTTGTATTTGACTTTCAGCACTATCAACTCTGTGTCTACAGCAGATAAGGGTCTCCTTGTGGACAAAAAGAGGAACTCTGGGATCACATACATGACTGGGAATTTCAATCTTTAAACTCATCCTTTTATTTCCCTACTTTGTCCAGAGACGACAAGAACAACCACCCAATAACATTAAATCCATTAGTTGGCAAACAATCTTTCTTTTTTTTTTTTTTTTTTTTGACAGGCAGAGTGGACAGTGAGAGAGAGAGACAGAGAGAAAGGTCTTCCTTTGCCGTTGGTTCACCCTCCAATGACTGCCGCGGCCGGCGCACTGCGGCCGGCGCACCACGCTGATCCGATGGCAGGAGCCAGGTGCTTCTCCTGGTCTCCCATGGGGTGCAGGGCCCAAGCACTTGGGCCATCCTCCACTGCACTCCCTGGCCACAGCAGAGAGCTGGCCTGGAAGAGGGGCAACCGGGACAGAATCCGGCACCCCGACCGGGACTAGAACCCGGTGTGCCAGCGCCGCAAGGTGGAGGATTAGCCTAGTGAGCCACAGCGCCGGCCAAAGAATCTTTCTAATACAATATACACAGCCTCTGAATTGCTTGCTTCTTATGAGTGGGGTGTATCTCTGTTGCTTGTTAATGCCATGGACTTTCAGGGTTCTTTTTACTATTGGAAACAGAGTCGTTAGTGTTGGATTCTTTTCAGTTCAAAGAGCCAATTCCAGAAACATCAGAATTATTTCGGAAAACTTAGACTGCAAACTCTGCTCTTTGGTGCTCTTCCATGCCACTCTTGATACTAGAATCTGCAAAAGGGTTCTCCAAAAAATCTGAATGTATAGACATATTTTATATATTTACAAAATTTATCACCAGGAATTGGCCCAACTTGTGATGGAAGCTGAGATGGCCCAACATGTGCAGTATGCAAACCAGAGAACTTTTAAATTGATGTGTTGGGGCTGGTGTTGTGACATAGCTGGTAAGGCCGCTGCCTGTGATGCTGGCATCTCGTGTGTGTGCTGTTTCATATCCCAGCTGCTCCATTTCTGATCCAGCTCCCTGCTAATGGCCTGGAAAAAGACAGAAGATGACCTAAGTATTTCAGTTTTATTACTTTTAATAAGTGTTCCTTTTCTTTAATTACAAAAATATAGGTTCAAAATAGAACAATTAGAAAATATTTTAAAATATTAAGAAATTGTAAGTGCTGACACAGAGTAGCCTCTGACATTCGAACATTGTCCTGTCACTCAGAGCTGGCCGTGTTATTCTCCTGTTGGATAAATGCCATCTTACAAATACCAACCTCAAACAAAAGGACTCTGAGACCAAGACAAAATGAGATGAAACAAGGCCACTCCATAGTTTGGTCTAAGCAAAAACAAGAACCAAGTCACTTTATCTCCTCTATATGAATCACGCCCTTTCTCTGCTAAAATGTATGATTGTCCCTTTCCAATTATAGCTTAATCTTCACCCTAGATTGCCTTCCAATAAATAAGATTTATTAATATGCTCATTCATATGACTATGCCCATTTTCATACAGTATCCAATCTTGAGTGAACTTTGGTTTCTTAATACACTTCCACATTCAGCCAAGCAAAGCACAAACCCTAAAACATGTTCTTCCTTGACATCTTGCTGAGATACCGCATCTTTCTCCAAGTGTGTCTTCTCTGGTGGCAACCGATCCACCACAGACATGTTTCCACTGGTCTTTCTGGGAAGGCATGACAGTGCCTATGGCATTATCAATATCATATTCCCATGGATTTCCTCTGTTTCTTTGTACTGTGACACAGTTAAGAACCAATATTAACAAATTCTTACTGAATGGTTAACTACTCTCCAGTCACTATATTATTAACTGCTTTCCTTATGTTCACTGCTCCCATCCTCATCACATCCTGACAATATGATTATAATTACTTTTTAAGGATGAGAAGCAGAAATACAAAGCTAGCACATTATATTTTAATTCTAGGGTTCCCAACATTGGTAATATTTGCATCTTACACTGGGTAACTCTATGCTCTGGGAAACATCCTGCACATTATAGGATGTTTAGCAGCATCCCGCACCTCGCACATGACATGTAAATAACACCCAAATCTGACGTCAAAAATGTCACCAAGTGGGGCTGGCATTATGGTATAGTGGGCAAAGCTACCACCTGTTACAATGAGCATCCCATTTGGGCACCAGATCTTGTCCCAGCCAGTCCACTTCCAATCTAGCTCCCTGCTAATTTGTGTAGGAAAAGCAGAGGAAGATGGCCCAAGCGCTTGAGCCCCTGCCAACATGTTGGAGGCTCGGATGAAGCTCCTGGCTCCTGGCTTCACCCTGGCCTAGCCCTAGCTGTTGCAGCCACCTGGGGACTGGACCAGTAAGTGGAAGAGATCTCTCTCTCCCTCCCTCCCTCCCTCCCTTCCTCTCTCTCTCTCTCTGTCTCTCTCTCCCTCCCTCTCCCTCTCCCTCTCTCTCCCTCCTTCTCTCCCTCTCCCTCACTCTCTATAACTATGGCTTTCAAATAAATAATCTTTAAACAAAATTTTAAAAATAAAATGTCAGGGCCACAATGTGGTGTAGCAGGTAATGCCACCACCTGCAGTGCCGGCATCCCATATGGGTTCTGGTTTGAGTCCCGGCTGCTCCACTTCTGACCCAGCTCTCTGCTGTGGCTTGGGAAAGCAGTAGAAGATGGCCCAGGTCCTTGGCCCCCTGCACCCACGTGGGGGATCTAGGGGAAGCCTCTGACTCCTAGCTTTGAATCGGCACAGCTACAGCCGTTGCAGCCAACTGGGGAGTGAACCAGTGGATGAAAGAGCTCTCTCTCTTTGACTCTCCTTCTCTGTGTAACTCTGACTTTCAATAAATAAATAAATCCTTAAAAAATAAAAAAAAAAATAAAAAGTCAATGTGTATTCCAGTATAAGTGTAAAGGCCCAAGCATTGAGGCAGCCTGTGGTCCAAGTTCTAGTCTGATATCTGACAGGGTCAAGCCCCAAGAAGAGCCAGTGTTTCAGCCAGAGTCCAAGGCCCAGAAAAGACTGCTGTTTTAGTCAACCAGAAAGGTAGGTGGAGCTCCCTCTTACTCAGCCTTTTTGTTCTATTCAAAAATGGAATTGATTGGATGAGGCCTATCCACCTGGGGGCGTTCTGCTTCGTTCAGTCTTCCGGTCCAAATGACAGGATTTCAAGTGATGGTGTCAGAAATACCCTCACAGAGCCGGCGCCGTGGCTCAATAGGCTAATCCTCCACCTTGCGGCGCCGGCACACCGGGTTCTAGTCCCGGTCGGGGCACCGGATTCTGTCCCGGTAGCTCCTCTTCCAGGCCAGCTCTCTGCTATGGCCAGGGAGTGCAGTGGAGGATGGCCCAGGTGCTTGGGCCCTGCACCCCATGGGAGACCAGGAAAAGCACCTGGCTCCTGGCTCCTGCCAGGATCAGCGAGGTGCGCCGGCTGCAGCGGCGGCCATTGGAGGGTGAACCAACGGCAAAGGAAGACCTTTCTCTCTCTGTCTCTCTCTCACTGTCCACTCTGCCTGTCAAAAAAAAAAAAAAAAAAAAAAAAAAGAAATACCCTCACAAACACTCCTAGAAGAGTGTTTGGCCAAATGTCTGGCCCTGTGGTTCAATTAGACATATAAAACTACCTTCATGAACTCAGTAAGTATGTGATGATTTCAGAAGTGAGTGAGTCCAATGAATGTGAAGCATTTACAAGTGACTGGACTGGAATAAGTGCTAAATACTTGGCATTAATATGATTTCTCCCATAGGTGCTTGAAGTGTTCTTGAACCAAGTTTGGCTGATACCTGATCAGTAAAGCACAGTGTCTGATATTTCAGGCTTAAGCGTTTGATAGGAACCTTCAGTTCTCATGTTATCTATACAAAAACTGCATGGTAGTCTAAATTGGAGATATTTTTATCTTTCTGGTCCTCCTTCGTGAAAAATAATTACCCTAATGTGTTATTAGAACTCTCAGATGTGAAGATAGTTGTTACCAAATCTGATAAAGAACCAGATATTTCTGTTGCTTAGAAGTGTGTCTTTCTAGGTTGTGTGGACACATATGTAAAAGCATGCTAGCTACATACTTTTTGGATGTGTTCTTACACTGATATACCAATGCTTTTGAATTTATTAGTCAAAATAGTTTTAATTTTTTGAGTGGAAGTTTACAAATAAAAATATAATGATAAGTCACCTAGTAATTATCCCTTAATGATTTTCTGTTTATTCAGCCCTGAAGAGAAACTGGGAGCATGAGGAAAGAAAACATGGTACAGTGCCTACCGTAACAGCTGTGTTAGCTATAAAAACAGCTATGGAGCAGTTAATTGATATATAAAAATATAAGGAATGAAATGTAAAGTATGTCAGATGAGCACAAAGGTAGTAGGAGGAGGAAATAGTGTTATTCGCAAAGTGTTGAAGGAGGCAGGCATTGAAATAATTGCATTTCCACTCTAACAGTTTAGATGGTTCCTTTCAAAATCCCCCTGCAATTGCCTCCTTGCTCTTCTTATTCCACCTCCCCTGCCTGCCAAAGCCGCCGAGTTCCCTCTGCTGTGTCTCAGGTAGGTGTGCCCCAGGCTGAAGTTTTTGTGTTCATGATTTAGACCCTTCCTGCTGTTCCTTGTAAATCTATCACAGATATTACTAGCTTGCAAGAGGTGACTTGATTGACTTGGCAGCTTGCTTCTTTAGAACTAGATTATTTTTGAAGTTAGGAACGTTTATAACCAAAGGAACATTGAGTTTAAAAAAAGCAGACTAGATTTAATCAACTCTGAGAAGAAGAAATCAAAACTACAAGCGCGTGGAGCTTCCTCTCTGACAGATGATGGCTGTTCATGCCTTGAGCTTGCATGGACCATAAAGTAGGCCCTGGTGTTTATTTTCATCATTCTGAGAGTACTCACTGTATTGGTTTCCTAGGGCTGCCATAGCAAATTACTGCAAACGGGGGCTTTCAGACAACAGAAATGTATCCTTCCCTAGGTCCAGAGGCCTGAAAGTGAACGTCAAGGTAACAACAAGCCATGCTCCTTCTGAAGGCTCTAGAAGAGAATCATCTATTGAGTTGATTATAGTGCCTCTAACTTCCCTTTCTGACTGCCTCTTCACATGGGTCCCCTGAATGTCACGGTGTTTCCCCTCCTTTGTGTGTGCTCCCTCCACTTCTTATAAGCACATTTGTCATTGGATTGAGGGTCTGTTTTATTAACCGAGGGCAATCTCATCACAAGAGCCATCACTTAATTGTACCTGCAAAGGCTCTTCTGCCCAACAAGGCACATTTGCATGGACCAAGGGTTAGAACTAGGATCTGCATTGTTTGGAGCTACAGTTCTAACCACTTCACTTACCCTGCCCTGTAGACTACAGACAAGAGCTGCAATTTTGCTAGCACAGTGTTGCAGAGACCTAGAGGTAACAGGCATCTTGGGGATGAGATGCGAGTGATGCGATTGAGTAATTTTGAGAAAATGTTTATAAAATGTTTTGTTAGATGCTCATCTGTTGCTGGGGGAGCATCTGTGTAAGGGTTGCCTCAGTATAATCATTTCCCTATCTTTATAATGGAAATCACTTCTGTCAAATTAACATTTTATCAGAATATCCAGGGGTTTTTACTTTTCCTAAAGAGCTTTTTATCTTCATTGCTTCAGATACCATCTATAGCATGAGTTGTGAAATGTGTACTTTTTTCTCTATCAGATACAAAGTCTTAAGAATAAATTTGAGTTTGATGAGTAACATTTTTTGTGCTTCAGCCCATAGGTTTGTTGCTACCTAAATGTATATTGCAGGATAAGGCTACCAGGAGCCTACAACATGACAGACGTCTCTGTTTGGTTCCAATTTTCCAAGGCCCAAATATGTGCCAGAATCCACAGGTTCATAGTACCTTTGTTGAATTAATAATGTTCTGTGATGACCATACTTTTCAAATAGATAAAATGATGCATTTTAAGTCAAAATGTGACCACTCATTGTTGCTTATATTTCAGTGTTTTCCTACCTCCAACCTAATTCTCTCTTCATTTGGGGACTGGGATTGCCATTTTGATTGTTAACTCAATACTTGATTTTGTTCTCCAATTATAACAAAATGAAGAGAGTCCAGAGAGGATGCTCTGGGTGGCTGAAGAACTCTGGGGGCATGAGACTGTGTACCCAGAGATTTAGTCTTATGTCCAGAGTCTTTCTAGTTCTCCATACTTGTTACATGACCTTGGCCAAGCACTCCACCTCGCTAATCCTCTGGTTTCTCATGCATTCTCATTCACTCAATAAATGCTCATCGAGTATCTACTAGGGACAGGTGCTATTATAGACAAGAATCCTCACTTCAGAGATTTTAACCTAGCAGAGGGAAAGAGGCTATAAATACAAAACTAATAAAATGCTCAAGTTTGTCCAGTAAGCATAGACCAGTGTGGGGAGAGAGCCGGGGGTGAGGAAGTGACGCAGATTTGAATGGGAAGGTTCACTTGGAAGTGACATTTGATAAAAGTCTGAAGGAATTATAACAGACTGGAAAGCCTCTGGGGGAGGAGCATTTCTGATGGGGGAATAAAAAGGAAACTTCCCTGTAGCGGGTGCTTTAGGAGCCTCGCGGGTTCCCCTTCTCTTTGCGGACTCTTCCCCCAGCTGTTAGGAGTGGGTGCATCTTATGATGCTCAGTGGAAGTCCCCCCCACCCCTGGAGCTGCTCTCAACTGAAGAGCCTCAAAGTCACACACTCTCCTAGTGCAAAGTCTTATTGAATGACTATTCTGTAGGAAAGCGTAAGACTGGCTCCCTCGCCTTGAGGCAGAATTACAGTTCTAAAGGTCAGATGTCTAAAATGAGGTTCCCTGAGCTAAAGTCAAAGTGTCATTGAGGCTCCATTTCTTTGTGGAGGCTCTAGGGGAGAACCTATTTCCTTGCTTTGTTCAGCTTTTAGCAGCTGTGCTCACTCGTTGCCTTGTGGCCATTTTCTCTCATCTTCAAAGGCAGCAACCTGGGGTCGTGTCCTCCTTGCACTGAATCACTTTGACCTTGGTCTTCTGCCTCCTCTTGAGGATATAAGGATGCTTGCAGTACACTGGACCTTTCTGGATAATTTCCCTCTTTGAACACTCTTAGCATCTGTTTTATTTTAATTAGTTAATCGGTGAGGGAGGGGGTTCCCTTCTCCTGGGTCACTACCCAAATATCCACACCAACTGGGGCTGGGCCAGATCAAAGTCTGGAGTCAAGAAGTGTATCTAGTTCTCCATGGGTGCCCAGTGCTTGAGCCATCACTGCTGCCTCCCAGGGTCTACACTGGCAGAAAATTTGAACAAAGAGCAGAGCCAAGAGTCAAATGAAGACACTTTGTATTAGGTGCAGGCATTCCAACTGTTGCCTTAACCACTTCGCCAAATGTCTCCTCTCAATTTTCAACACAACTAAACACCAGCCTTAATTTTGTAGGCTATCAAAAATCCTGTTTGCCATACAGTAGAATATATTGACAGGTTCTGAGGGTCAGCACGTGGACAGTGTCCGGAGATGATTATTCTGCCTGCCACAGAAGGAAATGTGAATATTCACAGTGACATCATTTACATGGAAGACAGAGGGCATAAATGCAAAGATGTGTAGTTGGGAGCTTCTAGAAATTCCTTTGCACTTACTTTAATTTTCTCAGTGAAGTAAAAAAGGAATGTCAGCAGCTGAAAGGTTCCAAGGGCTTTGGAAAGAGAAAAGTAATGAATGTCCTCTCAGAGAATGAAGGCTGAGTTTCCGTGACAATATGATAGCATTGCTAGGCAATATTCACCGTTCTCCCTTATCCTGTCTACCTTAGGATTATAGTGAGGGGTGCAAAGAGTTAAGCACGCAAAAGGGGTATTTAAGCTCTGAAGCTCTGTATTAATCATAGTTAACTTTCAATGATTGCTTCCCTAGTACTAGTTTCTGTTCTATATGTTACATCTGTTAACTGAATTCATCCTTACAACAAGGCTGGGAGACAGGTATTAGTACTGTTATCTGTTTGACAGATGAAGAAATTAAAACCTAAAGAAGTGAGGGAGACCCAGGACTCTCCAGCTGGGCGTTGGCAGAGCTGAGATGAAAACCCAGGTTGTCCAGACTTGCGGATTGCACCTTCTACCACCATTTCTTTCTGCCTTCTTCTACCTGGATTAAGTCATCAATCAGTTTTGTATTCCCTGCAGAGTGAGACCAATGTCTTCTACTTAAAAGGAAAACAGCATCACTCATTACATCTAATAAAGGAAATGAGTGAATATAAGCATGGGAACAATTAAAAATATTTGAAAGTAGAAATCTTGTCATCAGTGCAGTATTTGGGTCATAGTTCAGCCAGTAGCTAGCAGTGTTGTGATGTTTAGCAAGTCCCAACCTCAGTTTCTTCTTCTATGAGAAAGGGATAATAATAATAATAATGCCTCAGAGTGTTGCTGTGAGCCTGAGTTGAGAGAATGCATCCAGAACTCTGCTTGCCTGTCACTAAGAAAGCCAATAACGAGTGTAAGTAGCTGTTTTGATAACTATATGCTCTGCTGAGGGAAGCCAGTAGATAGGATTTCTCTACTAACGCCAAGCCAAACTTAGTCCTATTCTAAGGTCTCTCTGGCCCTAATGTCCCCTAAATTTGGAATCTTATTCTCCAAAGGCCACTGCCTTAGCAATGTCTTTCTCTCCATGCCCCACTTTCCATGAGACTTCAACCAATAGAATTGGAAGTTAGGTAAATGAAAGTTTATTACAAACTATAGAAATCTATGGTACCACTTCAGTACAGTGAGGTCATTCATAGGTATAAAGTCTCATTTCTCAGTTGAATGTGACATAGCATTAGTCAGTCTTTCATTTACTCATTCACTCATTTACTTTATTTATAATTATAATCCAGGCCCTATGCCAGAGCCCTGGCCAATGCCATCTCTTCCACCCTCTTCGGTAGTTCCATCCCCCACAGTTTCTTCAAGTCTGAATCTTGAGTGCCAAGTGGCCTTTTTTTTTTTTATTTGACAGGTAGAGTTATAGACAGTGAGAGAGAGACAGAGAGGAAGGTCTTCCTTCCATTGGTTCACTCCCCTAATGGCTGCTATGGCCGGCACTGTGCCTATCCAAAGCCAGGAGCCCAGTGCTTCCTCCTGGTCTCCCATGCAGGTGTGGGGACCACTTGGGCCATCCTCCACTGCCCTCCCGGGCCACAGCAGAGAGCTGGACTGGAAGAGGAGCAACTGGGACTAGTACCCGGTGCCCCAACCGGGACTAGAACCCGGGGTGTTGGCGCCGTAGGTGGAGGATTAGCCAAGTGAGCCATGGCGCCAGCCCCAAGTAGCCTTTCTTACAATGTCCCAAATTTTGTATACCATATGACAGAAGGAGTCTGGGCAGTTGCTTCTCTTTGTGGGATGTTTCTGAATAGTGATTGGCACATTATCCTGAGACCATCCAACTTTATCACTTGGAAAGCATCATGTTGTTACAGAACAGCTCCAGAAGCGGCTGAAAGAGTTGCAATAGAACCCAAAATTGGGCCTTCTCATCTAACATGCAGCATGGCAATCACAGACACTGAGGTGGTAGATAAAAATAGATGTTACTGCAAAGATAAAGCAAAGATCCAGGAAGCTGATGCTCAATTCCTAGCCTCCATGAGGGATTAAAGGCAGAGATTTTATAGTTCAAAGTTGAGGATGAGGGGCCAGCCTTGTGGCACAGTGGGTTAATGCCCTGGCCTGAAGTGCCAGCATCCCATATGGGAGCCGGTTCTAGTCCCGGCTGCTCCTCTTCTGATCCAGCTCTCTGCTATGGCCTGGAAAAGCAGTAGAAGATGTCCCAAGTCCTTGGGCCCCTGCACCCATGTGGGAGGTCTGGAAGAATCTCCTGGCTCCGGCTCCTGGCTTCAGATTGATGCAGTTCGAGCCATTGTGGCCAACTGGGGAGTGAACCAGCGGATGGAAGACATCTCTCTGCCTCTCTTCTCTCTGTGTAACTCTGACTTTCGAATAAAAAAATAAAAAATCTTTAAAAAAAAAAAAAACAAAGTTGAGGATGAGCAGAGTATGATCAGTTTGTGTGTGGGCTCCTGGTTGGTGAGGGGTACACTTCGCCTTCCTTTAATTCATCTGTGAAATGGGCCAACATTTCTCCTTTGGAATGGCAATGGTCGTCTCCAGTCTGTCTCAATCTAAGGGTAGATTGGGTATTACTCTGTTTGATCAGAGCATATGAATTAGTTCCTGTAAAGTTCTCAGAATAGAGGCTGCCATTGAGATGTCAAATATAGGAACAATTCAAGTCTTTGGGATTCAGGGTCCAGCCTTGGCTTTACCCTATGCCTCTCTCTTAATGTAATCAGTGCCTCTTACCAGAGGAACTTCTAGCTAAAGAGAAATGGGAGCCCAATAGGGCACAGGCATTGGATAGGGGCCAGGCTTCAATATAATGTTTCCTTGTTTTGGTTCTTGAGAGTTTTTTGAGTTGCCTCTGAAATAACTTTGGGTTGCTAGAATTCAATTAAATGATTAAATTATTATTAAAATTGTTTACATATAATCCATGTATTAGAAGATATTTTTAAAATGTCACTTAAAAGCCTTAATGATACTTTTAAAAGGTAAACAGTTTAGTGTTTGGACCAGCATTGTGGCCCAGAGGGTTAAACCACTGCGTACAATGCCAACATCCTGTACTGGAGCACCATGTCAAGTCCCGCTGCTCTTCTTTGATGTGGCTCCCAACAGTGGAAGATGACCCACATACTCGGGTCCCTGCTGTCCATATGACAGACTTGGATGGAGCTCTGGACTCCTGGTCTTGACCTGGCTCAGCCTTGGCTATAACAGGCCATTTAGGGAGTGAACCAGAACCAGCAGATGGAAGGTCTCTTTTTAGATTTTTTTCACCCTCTCTGTTACTCTGCCTTTCAAATAAATAAAAATGAATCTTTAGTTAATAAATAATTGTAATATATATATAACACTAGCTATGTAATAACTATGTATCAGGCAGTATACTAATTACTGTATATATTAACTTATTTAACTCTTGTAGGAGCTCCAAGAGTTTATTTTCATACATTTTTCCAATTGAGGAAACTGAAACTTGGGATAAAGCAATTTTTTCAAGGCTACCTACTAGCTGGTTTCAAAATACTCTCCTCTGGACTATGGTATCTGGTTCCAAAGCCCTTATCTTTTTTTTTTTAAGATTTTTTTTTTTATTTATTTGAGAGTCAAAGTTACACAGAGAGAGAAGAGGCAGAGAGAGAGAGAGGTCTTCCATCCGCTGGTTCATTCCCCAATTGGCCGCGACAGCTGGAGCTGCGCTGATCCGAAGCCAGGAGCCAGGAGCTTCTTCCAGGTCTCCCATGCAGGTACAGGGGTCCAAGCACTTGGGCCATCTTCCACTTCTTTCCCAGGCCGTAGCAGAGAGCTGGATTTGAAGTGGAGCAGCCGGGACTCGAACCAGTGCCCATGTGCAGTGCTGGCACTGCAGGCTGCAGCTTTACCCACTATGCCACAGCGGTGATCCCGACCAAAGCCTTTATCTAGAGAGACAAACATATTTTAAAAGGAAAAAAAAGGTCAGCAGTTGAAGATTCAAAAACAGTTATTTTAGAGTTCATAAAGTTTGGGCATGATACAAAAGACCTCACTCCCCTCCGCCTTCCCTTTGCCTTTCACCTGCATTTCTTTTTCTCCTACTCCTCTTCGCTCTTTCACTTTTTCCTCCTCCTCCTCCTCCTCCTCCTGGCCTTTTCTATCTCGTGCCTTGATCTGCTTTGACGTCCTTTGACAGGAACCATAAAAGTCTTTACACATTTGCCACATTACCCTAGGGAATAATTTTCAAGATATTCTCATTAAAATTCATATTTAGAAAAGCTTCCAAAAAGGAAGAGTTCTGATGAGGATGAATCAGGTTTCCTTACTAAGCCTAAAGCCCCATTTCACAGAAGCTCCTGCATCTTGGTTGCTTCCCAGACTTAAGACTTCTCCAGGAATGGCCAAGTGAGCACTTTTTTTACATCTGCATGTCTAAATGAGCGCATTCAAGGGATCCTTATAGGAATCCAAGCTTCACTCCCAGTGTGCTGGAACTCACTCCTACATAACAAGAAGTAGTTTTCCATTCTCATTTGAAGCCCAAACTCCCTGATATCTCTTTACTGTGTCCTGAACTTGCATATCTTAGTTGGGAACTTGAACATTGGATCACATGATGATGCAAATTGATGGAGGCCCAGCAGTTTAGGGGAAAACGTAGATATAATTTAACTATATCAGAACATTCATAAACACAATTTTTTTGTTGTAACTTTTTTTTCTTAGTTTTGTTACCGGAGAATAGCAGGGTTCTTGTCTTCGCGCAAGAAAGAATTCAGGTGTGAGACAGAGTAGTGGAAAGTAAAAAGTAGCAAAGTTTATTAGGGAAGGGACATCTGTAAGTACGGATGGGCACCTCTCCAGACAGGACCTGAGAGAGAGTGCCCAGTCACTCAGACTGGGTGGAGGAGCAAGGTTACATGGTTGAGTGGAGAGATTACACCTGGGCAGGCAGGTGGGCGGCTCAGCAGAGAGGCAGAGGGCTGAGCCCACAGTCTGGTTGAAGCCAGGGGTTTTTAAGGAGATGGGTCTTTGTCTTCACACATCTCCTCCTGAAACAAAGGATTTTATGGATGTAAATATTAAGAATCTCCTATCTGAGTTTTTCCCTGAAGGTATCAGGCAGGAGGAAGCCTAGCTGGCACCATGCTGAGTTTAGAGTAAAGGTGAACAAGACCCCCCCCACACACACCCCCACCCCCACCCCCACCCCCAGAATCGGGATCCTGAGCAGGGTATTTGAAATGCAGATACTGGGCTGCATCTGGGAGACTGTGGAAGATTGCCAGGTAGGAGGGACAGGGACCCCTGCGTGGCAGGTTATTAGGTAGAAGAGGGCAGGGCAGGATGCGAACACTGGGCTGCCCCTAAAATGTTATCAGGATGACTTTGAGATGCAGATGCATATGCTGGACATAGATGTCTTTTCTTTTAGGCCTTTGTCACACACACATAAGCTCATATCTGACTTCCTACCTAACAGTTTGATGAACTGAAATCCCTGGTGTCTCAGTGTATTGGGCTATTAAAATCACCCTGATTGTCCTTTTGCTTGCCTTTGCCTCCTTCTTCTAGTGTGTTTCTGTGGTTAAATCATTAATATTTGTAGAATTATGCCTTGGCTGAAGGGCAACAATGAATCTGCTCCCCTTTATTTGCTTTAAAAGTTGTCTTAATTTTAGATCTTATTCTGAATATTTTATTTTAGTTTCTGAGCAATTACATTTCAATTAATCTTTATAAAAATAATTTTCCCTAACTAATGAGTATTTACATTTCTCATTTTAATTCAACTGCAGATTTAATTTGTATATTTTAGAAGGGAAATAATTTAAAGTGCTTCCCTGAAAGCCAGGTATGAGTCATTATAAATACTCAGGTAACCCATTGGCATTTAATTGACCAGCAGTTTGGCATTTAAGCCACCAAACATAGTGGATATTTGTTGCTAAAGACTAGTGAAGATTAGAAATCCAATTAGCCATGCCATATTTTGCTCACCTACTGTTGCCTGGCAAAGCTTAATCTCCACTGGACAGAAATTCAGACCAAGAATTGTCAGTTTGGCAGAAAATAGGAAGTAAAGCATTTATGAAACCAAATGTGGCTATTTTTATTTCTTTCTTTCTTTTTTTTTTTTTTTTGCAGAATTGCTTTTTAATCTTTAGTTTAATCCAGGCCTGTGTAGACTAGCCCTAATTGTCATTGAAACAAAGTATTTTTCAAAAAACACATGAAAACAGACTGGTACTAGGCATGATAAAGACCTTTTTCATACAAACTTGGTAAATACACGTGAAAAAATACTGTGCCGCCTGATACAAGGGGTTAAGCAAGTAATTTTGTTCTGAAGTCTTTATAATTAATAATAATGGTGTCCATTAATAACAATTGTTGTGTGCAGTGCTTTCTATGTGTCAAATGTTTTCTTATATTTAATAAATGAGCTAAGAACTATGAGAATCCAAGTATAGCAGATAAGAAAAGGAGATTTCCAGAGGTTATATGATGCATAGTCCCATAATAACTAGGATAGAGTTGGAAGTTTTTAAAAAATATTTATTTAGGGGCCAGCACTTTGGTCTAGAAGGTAAATCTGCCACCTGCAGTGCCAGCATCTCACATGGGAGCCAATTCCTGTCCATGCTGCTCTACTTCTGATCCAGCTCTCTGCTATAGCCTGAAAAAGTAGTGGAGGATGGCTCAAGCCCTAGGACTCCTGAACCTGCAAGGGAGACACAGTAGAAGCTCTTGGCTCCTGGCTTTCATGATGGCCCAGCTCCAGCCATTGCAGCCATTTGGGGAGTGAACCAGCGGATGGAAGACCTCTCTCTCTCTCTCTCTGCCTCTCTGAAACTTTACATTTGAAATAAATAAATAAATCTTAAAAAAAAGAAGCATTCTCCAGGAATGCTTGTTCACTCAGCAGGTGACCGCAACAGCCAGAGGTGTGCTGATCTGAAACCAGGAGCCAGGAGCCTCTTCCGGGTCTCTCATGCGGGTGCAAGGGCTCAAAGTGTTGGGCCATCTTCCACTGCTTTCCCAGGATACAGCAGAGGGCTGGCTCGGAAGAGGAGCAGCCAGGTCTTGAACCAGCACCCATATGGAATGCTGGCACTGCAGGCAGCAGCTTTACCCGGTATGCCACAGCTCTGGCCCCATAGAGTTGCAATTTGAACCCCAATCTTTCTGATTAAGAGTTTATTTTGCTAAGTGCTACATCTTAGGATAATCATTCTAGCAGATGTCTGAGAGCCTTTAAAATGTGTGTGTAGCTTCAAAATGGTTCTGAGCTCTTCCCTCCACAACTCTCCCCTTCCTCATGTTCTACTCCAGGGTCTATTTGCGATTTAACATTCAAATGGCACTGCCTGGCCATTTCCTACCCTTGCACTAATCTCAGTTTTACCCTGAGGACTCACTTGGCACACAATAAGACATTGTCCAGTGGTTTCTTTACAGCTGTGGAGCCTCCTAGCAGCCCTGGGAGTTCTCACATCCCAGGAAACTCTCAGAGGTAGGATTGGGAGCAGCAGGATGTAAAATCTGAGCAGAAAGCAGTAGGCTGTGTTTCATTTGAGTGTGGCAAGACTGATAGAAGAAAAGGTCCTGAACCTTCCAGAGAACTCAGGGATGGGAAGGCATGGGTCATCACCTGGGGGCATCTTTCACAGTGGGTAGAGAGGTGCTTGACTGAGCTTGCACTGTATGCGCAAAACTGTACTAAGTGGCAAGGGAAGATACAAAAGGAACAGAGCATGTGGCCTCTGCTGCAGGGGGATGTTTCAAGAGACGGATTCCTCAGGAAACCACCAGGAATTCTCCACTGAAATCATAAGCAGTCCTCTTCAAAGTGGTCACCTTAGTGATTTTGCAATAATTTCAGCAATGCTGCTGCTGCTCATTTGCAAAAGCCCTTTGAACACTACTTTCAGATGTCTTTTGAGGCCCACAAAAAAGTTGGCCTGCATTCAAAGCAGGTCTCAGTTTTATTACCCAGATTAGTCACCTGAACTAATTTGAACTCTTCCCAATAATCAATGCTAACTTTCAAGGACACAGGTTTTTCTGTCATTGTGGCTATTGACAAAGATAACGTAGACACTGTCAAAGAAGTTCTTAAGCTTTGTTTTGGTATCCACCATGTGCCCAGCTCATCAGACAGCTTATCATACACATGCAGTAAAGAGTTTTTTCGCTTGAATTTTGAAAGCCAACACTGACGAGTGTGCATGGAATAATTGATAACTTTTCATCAATTTTAAAATTTGTATTTATAATTTTGATAAAACACTTATTTGATATCTCCCTGAAGCATTTATGTAGTTACAACTGTAGTATTAAAATGAGTTCAAAAGTCATTGAATCCCTTCTTCCCTGTATGCGTCTTCTGGAGTCTCATGGTTTGTTTTAGGG
This sequence comes from Oryctolagus cuniculus, assembly GCF_964237555.1. Lineage (NCBI taxonomy): Eukaryota > Metazoa > Chordata > Mammalia > Lagomorpha > Leporidae > Oryctolagus > Oryctolagus cuniculus. The sequence continues at coordinate 42,976,771 of NC_091437.1, forward strand.
TTGCCCAGCCTGGTCCGCAAATTGATCTAGAACAGTAGCAGTGGAGGTGATGACGGCATCCTTTGAGCGATCCTTTCGAGTAGGCATTGTTGCAGTTGTATTTCATCTACTGCTTATTTAATCCTTACAACTGACCCCTGAAGAAACTGTTATTGTTACCTCTCCATTCGAAAGATAAGAAAACAGAGACTCATGGAATAAATGTAAACATAATGTCCCGACTAATAAAAGTATGGATCATTCAGAAACAACTCCAGTCTTCCTTCTCCACTTTGCTGTGATAATAAGACTTTCATTAGGCGCTTCATTGGAAACATAAAATTTTAATGTTTTATTTTCACCAAAATAATATTTTGTATGAAATAAAAAGAAACTTCCTTGCATATCAGTCTAATAAAAATCTCCTGAAGTTGAGGCATCCCAAAGCTGAAGCTCATTTATTGTTCTTAGGTTACACCCTTACCACACTCATCGTGCATGACCCGATTTCTTTGGAAATTGTCCTCGACAATACCTCCTTGCCATAGCCATGGAAAAGCATCTGCCTCTGTTTCAGATCCGTTTGGCTTTTCTACATGCCTCTGTCCACAGTGATATTTCCATTTAAGCAAATTGGAGCTTTCCTTTTGACCTAAACAGGCTTTATCATCTTTTTATCAACCATAAATAAGAGCACCATTTTGGGGGAATGTACCTGGGGCTGCCTTTTGTACTCAGCAATAAATACAGATGTGTTGGGGCAGACATTTGATATAGGAGTTGATGCCATTTGGGATGTCTGTATAGATTATTACAGTACCTGGATTCAAGTTGTACTAGATTTCTACCAATGAATATCCTAATAGGCAGCAGGTATTGGCTTAAGTAGTTGTGCCTCTGCTGTCCACAAAGGAAACCCTGATGGAATTCATGGCCTTGCCTGGCTTAGTCCTGGGTGTTGTGGGCATTTGGGGAAGGAACCAGTTGAAGGAAACTCAATCTCTGTCTCTCTGTCTCTCTCTGTCTCTCTCTCTCTCTCAAGTGAATAAGTAAATAAGAATTTAATACAACTTAAGATACTGTTTTCCTCTAACCAATCCATATTGTACTGTACTATACTAACTTGCCAACAGACATAAATTGCCTTTTTAAGCTTTCACTTTGCATTAATGAGGGTGCTGGGCCTTCAAGCAGGAATGAAGAATGTGCGGGTAATTTGTGTCAGGGTTAAGACTGGATACCAGAGTTCTGATTCGAAAGCCCAGACAATTTCCTGATGTCGTGTGGCCAGACTGTTGTACCTCTGCTGCTGGCTGGAAGCATGGATATTTTCTCAGGTCTGCACAAAAAGATCTGTATTCGCAGTGTACGTTAGCTTTCTAGAGTGTCAGTGAAAGCCAGTGTAGATTTATCATTCCTCTTGGACCCCTAGATACCCATCCCTGTGACTTTGTGGCTGCCCTCTCTGAGCAGACAAGTAGGTCCTGGAATTGTTTATGCCTATCTGGGAGCAGGAGAGTGAAAAGTTTTGAAGGCCACTTTGAGATAGTGGGGCTAGAGTCGTATTTACTTACCCTCACAAGGTTCAAGCAGCCTGTTTGGTGCACCTCCACCCTGTACACTAGGAGAAGTAAGGGTTGTGGTGATGCTAAATATTGTTCCTAGTTGCTGTAACCTTGAAATGAGACCTTGGTTCCGTATCCTTCAATCTGTCTTAAGTAGACATCCATGATACCTGATGCTGCTGCAACCAGGTAGCCCCGAGTTCCCTCTTTGAAAGCATCCTAGCCTTTAGCCTGCTTTATCAGTATCAGACCTTCTTGGTCCATGACCATGATCCCCTCCCTACAGAAGAGGGAGCTCACCTGCTAGGGGTAATCTTTGTCCTCTCCGTCTATTGTACTTGAGATCCTATTTGTGGTCACAGTGGCTAATGCTGCTTAATTCCTGACACTGAATTAGGGAGGTTTTTTTTGTCATGTCTCAGTTATACTCTCTCCATTGCTATGTCTTTTATTTCATTTGTAAAAATGTAGGCGTAGAGACTTGGGGAACCTGCCTGGGACTCTATAAAATGATAGATTTGCTTCTTTGAGTTAAACCATTTTTAAAATAATCCCTAAATGTTTGCCAGTCTGATTACTCTCTTACAACAGCATGCATTGACTTAGAACACAAACCCGTTGAAACGCTCTGATGCCATGAGAAGTATCTGGAAGTCCTACATTCTGTATATCCCTCTCCAAACTAATGAACCACCATCCTTTAATAAATATCCACCCAGTCAATGTAAGACCATGCCAACTTGACTTCAGCAGCTATTAACCTACACTCTAATCTCAGAGTTTCACAGGAAGCCAAAGGTGTTTTTTTTTTTTTTGTAGAAAAGTTCTTTATTCATTTCTTTAATTAAAAGGCAGAGTGGGAGAGGGAGAGGGGGAGGGGGAGGGGGAGGGGGAGGGGGAGGGGGAGGGAGAGGCAATGGCAACGAGAGAGATCTTCCATCCACTGGTTTCCAAATGACTGCAACAACCAAGGCTGTGCCAGGCTGAAGCCAGGAGGCAGAAACTCCATCCTTGTCTCTCACATGAATGGCAGGAACCTAGGTACTTGTGCCATTATTTGCTGCTAACCCAGGCACATTTGCAGGAAGCTGATGGGAAGTGGAGCAGCCAGAACTCAGCACAAACTCTGATACAGTAGACCAGCATTGCTAGCGATGGCTTAACCCATTGTGCTACATTGCTGGCCCCCAGAGGAAGCAAATTTTGGTATCATGTTCTAAGTTCAAGTTCCAAGTATTCATTTACCAGTGTTGAAAAGCTATTAATTTTTTCATAACAATTAATATAAATTTATAAATTTGGCAACTATTTTGGCTTATCTGAGTCAAGGTATTCTCATCTATAAAGTGAGGATAATACTCTTTCTTACAGGGTTTCCTTTTTTTTGTATCATTACCCATAGTTTATTATTTAAAAAAACTGTAAATTTCAAGGATCTAATTAACTTGCATATCATCCCACCAGTAATAAATGGCAATAATGAGCATAGAGTGGAGAAGAGGTTACATGGAGCTATAATTTAAACCATCAGGTAGTGACTATGCTGTACAGTGAATTAACAGATAGAAAAATATGTTAGTCTATATAGTACTCATAAACTAACCAGTGTTTCATTGATAAAAATCACAGGATTTCTATAAGAAATTAAAACCCTGTGTGGTATAACACTTCCTAAAAGCTTGGCAGAAGTCAAATTGTTCTCACGACAGCATTTTGACAGCATTTCTGTTGATACACGTCAACAAGTTGCAAGAGGCCATGGCATGCACAAGTGTGGGTCACTGTACCGGTGTTTGAATTGCCAGCTGTTAGCTTCTAGTTGGCTATGTAAACCTGGGTGAGTGACATAACCTCTGTGAACCTCATTTCTCTCAAAGTGGAAGTGACAATAACGCTCCTGGATTTCTAGAGTTGTGAAAATTCAGTAAAGTTAGCTTGGGGGTAAGTGCTCACTTGGAGCTGTATGGAATTAACACTGGTTTGCCTCCAATAGCAGATGATCCTCAGATGTTAATTTTGCATGGTCCCATTCCACCAATCAAATCTTAAGCAGTTGTTGCTATGAACAGTCTTGTGTTTTCAGTTATTTGGCAGAGATTTTTGTAAATGTATTTATTGTGTGTGTGTGTATGCCTTTATTGCCTGACACTTTGGACATTGGCAGTGGTCATCGGCAGGCATTTTTCCCTGTACTACTTCCTTTTTTTTAAAGCATCCCTCATTGCTTCACCCTCAGCTATGGGAGAGTTCAGCAATTCCCTGCTCGCCTGAGTGCCTGGCAGATGGTAAAATGCCGTGGGAACTGAAGCTGAGCTACACCTTCCCTGTGATGAGTGTCTCTGTCCATTTAAGGTCCACTTATCATCTCGACTCCTCAGCTTAGCAAGCGAGAGTTGTCACACTTGGAGGGAAGTTCCCCATGTCATCAGCGGAGGTAGAGGAGCATGTTGTGAAACCAGCTGCCATGAAATTGAATTACAGGTGTCTTATTCTCCCAGCTTTAAATTGCTCCATTATCGCATGGGCCTTTCTGTTTGTTTGGAACAAATAACTGCAATTTACTAGGATGCTAAGAGATGAGGGTATAAGCAGTCAGGGGTTGTTTAAGGTTTCCATAATGATGGAAAATTACTCCTATCCATTTCAAGTATGGTTTCTCTCCCAAGCCAGCACGCTGAAATGTGAACGGAGGAAATGCCTCACTTCTTAATACACTTCTTGTAGCACAATGCTCTTTTTAGAGGTGTCCCAGGTTTCTTTAATGCTCTGAACCGCACACCCAATCAGTTTTATTTATTATCCCATGGAATATGTTCGGTAATGACTTCTGAGGCAGCCAGGAGAGAATGGACAATTTCCTTTCACTGCCTTGATCTCCTCAACCCATTTCCTCTTAATTTGGTGGAGATAATGTGGAGCCACTGGAACTGGCAGCCACAGAGACACTTTCAGGAGGAAGCACGGAGGCACCCCATTTCTGGCTCATAATGGAGCCTGATTGGAAATGATTTCCATGTGCTGCTTTGTTCAGTGGATATATTTTAGTTTGCCAAAGAGTGCTATTGGTTCCTTTCAAGATACAGCGTATGTAATCATATGGTTTGGGATTCCCTCCCACCCACAGGACTCTGCACAAATTGATAAATTGCCTTAGCTCTACAAGGTGGTTGGGATGGGGTGGTGGTCAGTCTTATACAAAATAGGCTTTAGAGTGCTTGTGCCTTTCTGAAAGTCATGCAAAGGTGGTGCAGGAAATGATCAACATGTGCATTTTGTGTGGCTGTTCTCATTTTAAAAATGATTTGTAGAATCTTCCAAATGACAACTGCCTATCAGTAGTAATTGAGACGTTACTCATGAAATAATATTTGGCATTAGCTGGGAGATTTGCTTAAGTTGCATATGGCATATGGGTGTTTTTGGATTTTGTTCTTGAGGTACTTATGGTTTTAGTCAGTTTTTTAATCAATGTGTATAAATACATTCTTTGTGTAGAAATCCCATAACGAAGAACACAAGAATTTATACTTGCATCCCCACCCTCCAACTTATTCCCTGCCTCACTCATCCAAATCAAGTCTGTCTTGTAGATGTTTTTACTTGAATGGCCATGCATTAAATATTCCACAGAGCAATATAGAGTTTCATTTTTTGGCTATTTTAAAGTAAATGTTGAAATCTTTACTTAGTATAGAGTTGGTCTTCTGTGTATACAGTTAATTGAAAATGAATCTTGATGGAGAATGGGACTGGGAAAGGCAGTGGGAGGAGGAAGTGAGGTAAAGTGGGGGTGGGAGGGTAAGTATAGAGGGAGAATCACTATATTCCTAAAGTTGTACTTAAGAAATTTGTATTCATTAAATAAACAGTTTCATTGGGAAAAATATTGCTTAGGATGCATCTCATGCTTTATGTTTAATAATTTCAGTATTAGTCATTTCAAAACACATTCTTATTTACACTCAAAAGTAAATAGGAATGTTATTTTTCTTGTATCTTGTGCTTTTTGCTTAGCACTATTTTTAGAGATGTCTACATTAATCCATCCATCTGTATTGTTGATCAAGCTATATCTAGAAAAATTTTTTGAAGAGCTGATTATTCTAGATGTGGATGAACCACAACTTCTCATGTTGGTTGACATTTTAGTTTCACTGATTTGCTTTTACAAAAACAGATGTTGCTATGAAGAAACGTGTACATCTCTTTATACATGGGTATGCTGTATCTCTAGGTTACATACGTAGTTTTTGCTACAACACTGCATTATTGAAATCTGTTAACTGATTATCCTAATGATGGACTAAAAATGACATGTAGACAATGCTAACTGATACAAATTTTAAGATTGTGAGCATTCTGACCCATGGGGTTACACTGGACAAAGGTGTTCAATTAGAATTTAAACATAATGATGATTTATTAGTATTTATTTGCCTGTAAGCTATCCTGCAGAGCTCAATACACACACACATCAAGATGTAAGAGAACTGTGAAAATTAAAACCAAATAAAAGAACCCATGATAATCAACCTTTGGATCATTTCCCATAAAAGTAAAAATGAATGTGTGCTCCAGAAAGGCTGAGAAAAAATGAGTTTGAGCAATTTCAATGTGTTCTGCAAAGGGCATGTTGTGTGAGGGTAACAAGCAGCTTCTGTAAGATAGGATTAACCATAACCAGTGTCCTGGTGGTGTCATAAAGATTAAATGAGCCACTGGGTGGCAAATGCCAAGCCTGGGACTGGCTACCCTGTGGGTCATCAGTATAATGTTTAGGAACTATCATCACTGTAAACCCCATCACTCATTATCTTTCTGGCATGGGTCAAGTTAACTTAATCTGACGAGGCCTGCTATCCACTCCACAAAAGAGGAAGTCTTGTTGGATACTATCTAAGATTCTTTGCAGATTTTCCATTTGGGCTATTTTTTATTTTGAAAATGGAAGATCCCCTCATTGTCTCTGCTCTTCTTTGTGATGACCTGACACACACACACACACACACACAAAACACACACACAATACAATTTAGGATGGTGATACTATAGAATTTAGAGCTTTTGTAGGCAGAGCCTCAATATAGTCAAGGGGTAGGATCCCACTGTAGTATGAGGGATCCTCTGTATTTAGGACAATTGTAATCTACAGAAAGAGCCGTCTCATTCTCGCCCAGCCCACAACCCCTTCCCACAGATCTGCTCGCTCAGTCTCCCTCAATGTGGCCTCATTCCTCCTCTTGCTCTCAAGTTCTGCCTCGCCCAGAGATTGTCACTTAAGCAGGGAAAATCACTAAGACAACTTCAATCCCTCTTAATTTAGGTCCTTTATATGAGAAATATTTACATACAATAATTAATTTGTTCGTTCAGTACTTTATAAATATCAAATGTGAGTATGTACTGGACTGACGAGGTTAAACACAGTAAAACTCCTTGCTTCATGAAGGATTCATTTTAGCATTGAGTACTGGACAATAAATAGCTAAGCAGATAGTAGATATTGTATTTTATTCTTAATATACATCATTGTGAAGGAAAAAAACAAATACAGTATAGGTTTTCAGGTATAGCCCCTCGGAGTACTATCCTTTCATTAGCAATTTGAGTGACTGTATCATAGAGTTTATATCTGTGTGTATATATATATATATGTGTGTGTGTGTGTATACATACATGTACTTGTATGTTCATTGCATATATTTGCATATATACATATAAGTGTGTATGTAGATATGTTACATACCTGTGTGTTCCTGACTGCAAGTTAGGTATTATTATCCCCATTAGCAAGTAATAGAGTATCCATCTGATAGTTACCTCAAGCAATGGGAGTTTGTATTTCTAGCTGACAGGAACTCCAGAAAGAGGAAGTTGCAGTTTCTGGTTAGGTAGCTCAGTTTTTTACAGGATGGTATCTGTAGTTTTCTTAAACTTTTCCTCATGGCTTCCACAGATCCAGGCAGCATCCCTGAATTCCAAGCCAGAACAAGGAAGGAGATACACCTATTCCATCTGACTCTCTTGTTGGAAAGATGGTGGACTCTACGGTTTCCCTCTGAAGTTGTGTTGGGAAGATCAATGTCTCCTGGCTGTCCCTTGCTGCAAAGAAGGCTGAGGAAGTGAGTGAGTAGTTACTATTTCCAAAGTAAAACAAAAAAGGGAAAAGACTTGCACATAAGTATCGGATTGCTGTTTGCCTTGCCATGAAATGTGTGCTCAGAATCACGTCTACTAAGCTGGGTCTGTCTAGAAGCAGAGTCCAGCTCCTCTAATCTTTGGTAACCTGATTGATTAATTTGTGATGTGGTTTGTCTCTTACAGGATGGGGAGGAGGTGACTAATGTCAGACTAATATCAGCAGCACCATGGAGGGGGCTGAAACAGTTTTAGTTGCTGTGTGGCTAATATTGGTATTGTCAACACTCTCTGTTATTTTAAGTAGAATTTCCAAGCACTAAAATTTGTCTGGTCCAACTTTTCGTCTAATTACCCTACTGTTTCCTAAGATTGGCCAGCGATTGATGCATGATGTGTGGCAAATCCAAAGACTACTAAACTGATTGCAGATTCAATTTAGATACAGGATCAGCGGGAAAATTCTGAGGCAAATAGTTTTCTTTGGAAGAAATACTGACAGAATATTACTTGGGAGTAGTCCAAAGTCTCAGAATCCTTCATAGCTATCGAATATCTTTCAGTTTGCACTTGTTTGTATCTGTATTGACTTACTTGCTTTGCAAAGCTACTCTGGAAAATAAGTCAGAAATCGTTATTGACATTACTTTTGGTAAACTGATGCCTAGGCGAAACTCAATGATTTAAAATGCTAAAACATTTTTTCTTAATCATGAGTTCCTTAGTCTGAACAAAGGCAACACCAACATCACACTCATAGAGGCGGATTTAATTTCTCTCTTTCATACACACAGGTAACTGCCTCATAGAATTTCCTCCTATGTGGAAATTCTAATAGCAGTTGCTTATACACAGCATAGATATTCCTTCACACATATCTTTTCAATTACCCAAGCATGTGCTAAAAATCTCTCAAAGTTTAGAGCATCAAGTCTTTTAAAAAGACTTTGTGGCCATTTCTGATTGAAGGGAGGCTAACTTTTCCAAGACGAAGACAATACAGAAATGTTTGCAATACATAGTGAAAGCTTTCTCTGGTTACATCCCACAAGGATAAGCAGTGTGAGCAGATTAGTTTATAGCCTTTCAGGAACTTTCCAATACATTTGCAATCATTATTAATTATTATTAATTATTTTGTCCTCATTAATGGATATGATAGTGTTTGCAAATTTTGTTGCCTAGTAATATATTGTGAACATTTTCCATACCAGTATATTTGTATCTACATGATTATTTTAGTGTATGTATGGTATTTTTTAAAGAATGAATTATAAATCTTGTAGCCCATCCCCTAATAATGGCCATATAATTTTCCCCAAATGTTTAATGTTGTAGTGGTTAACATATATATGTGTGTCATTAAACAGATGTTTAGTATTTCCATATGAAAACACCCAGAAAAAATACAGACTACTTAGAAAGTAGACACATTTAAAATTTGTAAACATTACAGAATTCTCCCCTATCAGCAGTTTAGGAATGTCTGTTTTCCTATACTCTCACCAGCACTGGTTATTATGTATCTTTGGTCCTTGCTAATATGAAAGGCAAAATGGTTATATATATCTTCTAATTTGCAATTATTGGATTAACACTGATTTCAAGCATTGTTACACATGACTATTGGTCACTGTTTTGTCAGTCACATCCTCATGCCCTTTTGCTTGTATTTATTCAGGTTTTCTTGTGATGAAACTTTAGATGTTACGGGCTTTAACCCACATGCCATGCATGTTGTTGATCTTTTTCCCGATTACATTGTCCTTCATCTTTTAACTGTGTTTATGGTGCTTTGGCTATATGAACTTTAATTTTTATGGTGAAATATGCTGATACTTTTTCTTTCTTAGTTCCTGGTCTTACTGCAATGCAAAGAAAAGTCAGATACATGCTGATTGTCCACTATTTCAAGTTGTATATCCATGCTGAGTGGAGCTTTGGCAACATGGGAGCTCATCGGACTTGAATAATTACGTCTCTGTGGCTGGTATTTACCTACACCCTTTTTCAACGTAGTCCAACCAGGATTTAATAACCCATAGCATATTTGCACAAACTTTCTAATTTTCTAACCATTTGAAATTGGTCCTGGAAGATGAATGACTTACTTTTTTTAAAGTGGTTCCTTTAAATTCAGTTCTTCCATGAGAAAGTTTTTTTTTTTTTTTTTTTTGACAGGCAGAGTGGACAGTGAGAGAAACGGAGAGAAAGGTCTTCCTTTTTCCGTTGGCTCATCCCCCAAGTGGCCACTGTGGCCTGTGCACTGCACTGATCCGAAGGCAGGAGCCAGGTGCTTCTCCTGGTCTCCCATGGGGTGCAGGGCCCAAGCACTTGGGCCATCCTCCACTGCAGAGCTGGCCTGGAAGAGGGGCAACCAGGACAGAATCCGGCGCCCCGACCGGGACTAGAACCCTGTGTGCCAGCGCCACAGGTGGAGGATTAGCCTAGTGAGCCACAGCGCCGGCCCTGGTGAGAAAGTTTTTAAAGAGTGCTTTGGCTCTTTGCTAACTTAACCAGCAGTAAGTTAACTTCTTAGACAGTGTCGTTTTGTTTTGTCCAGGTATTCTCTTGAATGATATTTTACATTTAACCCAAACTTTTCAATGGTGATGTGTTTGCTAAATGAATGGGTTCAAAATAAACATGGTCAGGTGAGTGGGGGAATGATTGGCATTTGGCCACTCAACTATGTCTTCAAGTGAGTGTGACCATATGAACAAAAATGACACACAGAATGAAATCTGTGGAATCCTTACCCATGTGGTGATTATGAGGAATATGATAGCCCTGGGCTTGCATTCTGACTTCTCCCCTTAATAATTACTTGGGGAACCTTGCTTAACTTTTGAAGAGCTCAGTTTCTTTGACTCTGAAATGGGAGTAAGGCTTACAGTGGCAGCTCCCAAAGAATCACTCATTTTGTCATTTCAGACATTCATCTCCCTGCTGAGCTGAGTATGAATATATGAGTGATCTGGACTCAGGTGCAGGCAGTATTTAAAAATCATAGCAGATGAAAGTAAGGGATTGAATGAAGCTGAGTAGAACTGCCATTAATTTGGCATTTTATAAGCAAGTTCTCTCTGGCAGTCAATCCATGCTGTCTGTGAAACTAGCCCAACTTTTCATTTTTATTTTATTTTTTACATCTCAATCTTTTGTGACTTAAAACTGATGACATCTGAATATTTCTCAAGCAGTTACTGCATATTTATGAAGACCAGTTAATCTATGGAAAAGGAGAGAGAGAGAGAGAAATCATTAAATTTTAGAGCTGAGTGACTTTAAGGTGTATGACAGTAGAGGAAATTGAGATCCAGACAAGTTATGTTATTTTTCCAGCATCAAATATTAGTAACAATGATAAACAGTGACCTCTACAGAGTTGTAAAAAGATGAGACCTTGGGATGATTCCGTTACATCTTATATAGGGGTGATGTACACGGTGAGGTGGATTTCCCCTCACACCCTCTATATCCCTGCGTGTCATAGGCCGTCTAGAGACCAGGAAGTATATTCCCCCCGGGGATCTCACTCACGGGCTTTGCAGCAATGTCCAGAGCACAGATAGATGCAGCTTCTATGAGATGAGCAGTGGCGGCGTGCTGCCTGTGGGTAGCGAGCTCCCTGCTGTACAGACGGGAAGGTCAGCTGTTGGCTGCATCAGTACTGTTTCCTTAGAGGTAGCCTGGTTCACAAGGATGTGGGAAGGAATAGTGGCTCCATGGTGGGATGCCCCACTGGAGGACAGGAGGTCTCTGGAGGTGAACTTCCTTCTCTGATCATGGCCGCTCTGTGGCTGGTCTGCCTGTCTTGGACCTCTCTGACATTTCATCGTCCTAGCGATACCCCTGTCTCTTTTATTTCTCTCATGCTAGGACATCCGTTCTAACACACATTGGAAATTTGTTTTGCTGTCCTGGCCATCTTCTTCTAGACCTATTTTCTGTGCCCAAGAGACCACCCATTCCCTGGGAGTGGAAATTGACTCTAGCTCATCTTCTCTGTGGTTTCTGCTGTGTCACCCCTCCTGGAAGAAATGACTAGGGAACTAAAATGCCTTGGAGATGAATGAAGAAGAGTTGAGACAGAAAGAAATCTTTACAGTAAAAACATTTTGTGGGGACTTCTGCCATATTATCCTGCCCCCCGAATGTCAGTGTCACAATCATCATCACCATCATCATCATCAGTACTGTCTGTGCCCTCACCACTGTCACTGTCAGGCGAATGCATTTACTGAGGACTGGTTGGAAGAGTGCCAGCAAATATCTTTAGCACATGATGTAATTTTATTTCACAGATTCCCCTTAGCTCTGGTCCTGTTATTTTCTCCATTATATAAATGAGAAAACTGACACTTGTAGGGATCAAATAACTTGCCTAACCCAGTGATCTGAATTGGGCTATGTTGTCCTCAGGGGACACTCGGCATTGTCTGGAAACATTTTGATTGTCGTGAACAGGAAGGTACTACTTGCTAAAGATCCAACAGTGCACAAGACAGGTCCCCGTTGCAAGGAATTATCCTGCCCAAAATGTCAGTAGTGCTGAGGCTGAGAAACTGTGGTCTCACATGGTATATTAAGAAGGTGAAAAGTGTTCTTATCATGAATAGGCATTGTTGAATTTTTCTTTAATGCATTTCCTATATCCAGATAATCATGTATTATTTTTTCATGAATCTGTCTAATGGATTCTAACAATAGATTTTCAAATGTTAAAACTATTCTTTCATTATGAGGATAAAATCTACTTAGTCACAGTATGATATTGTTTATGTGAAAATTTAAAACATACAGAGTGATACTGTATATTATTATGGATATTTATATGCCTTGTAAAAGCATTGCAAAACCAAGCTGTAGGGGAACATACACACAAATTTTAGAATAATGGTTACCTCTGAGAATGAAAGGCTTGGAAATCAATGGGGAGGGTTCTTTAACAGAGTTTCATGTTATTTTATTTCTTTAAATATGGGACTGAACTACAGTGTAAACACTTGTTAAATCTATGGTATGTACTCTTACATTATTTTCCATATTTTTGGATGTTTAAAATATTTAATATTTGGAAAGAGAAATGAAGAATACAAATAGAGCTAAAATGATATAAATGCTACATACTGAATACCAACTAAACAACACCAGCTCCAGGACTCAAAGTCAGGTATCAGTGTCTTACAGTCCAGGCTCTGAACTTTCTTCCCATGCTACTCGACTACACAAGGCACTGCTGAATGATGTGATAGGGACATGAGCTTATGGTGTGCCAGGCTTCTAGGCACTTTGCTGAGGAGGTGACGGGCCTTCACTCATTTAATCTTCCCAGTAACCCTATGCTCTTTTTTTTTTTTTTTTTTTTTTTTTTTTTGACAGGCAGAGTGGACAGTGAGAGAGAGAGACAGAGAGAAAGGTCTTCCTTTTGCCGTTGGTTCACCCTCCAATGGCCGCCGCTGCAGCCGGCGCACCGCGCTGATCCTGGCAGGAGCCAGGAGCCAGGTGCTTTTCCTGGTCTCCCATGGGGTGCAGGGCCCAAGCACCTGGGCCATCCTCCACTGCACTCCCTGGCCATAGCAGAGAGCTGGCCTGGAAGAGGGGCGACCGGGACAGAATCCGGCGCCCCAACCGGGACTAGAACCCGGTGTGCCGGCGCCGCAAGGTGGAGGATTAGCCTATTGAGCCACGGCGCCGGCTACCCTATGCTCTTAAGCACTGCTGCCTTCTTCACGATATAGATGAAGACACTGCCATGGAGAGAACGTGAAATTTGCGGTATGTTCGCTTACTGCCACTTGTTCTTGCTCTTCCCCATAGAAGTGGCCATGACTTAGGGTTCCCATGGACTGAACAAAAAGCAATAAATATGGCTGGTCTATAGGCATCGTCACTGTTCCTGCCTTCTCTTTCATCCCGCATTTTCGTCAGTGATCAAATCCTACTCATTCCTCAAGCTGCACTGCCATTCTCCTGTCTTTGTCACTGTCCTCATCTTGGTTGCCATTGTCTTTCACTTGGAATTGGGTATTCACAGCTCCCCCAGTTCATGGTTTAGCCCCCTTTTATTCATCTTCTAGACCCCAGCAGAGTGATTTAAAAGCAGACTGGGCCTCGATTTCCCCTCCAGGCTTCAGAAAAGCCTAGAATAGGAAGAATAGCTTTGCTACAGTGAACGTCCAGGTCTAAGCTAGCCTGTCAGCCGACTTCCTTGCCAGTCTTCTCTTTGCTTCCTAGCTGTGTGGCCAGTCCACCTTGTACCCCAGGGTCTTTGCAGATGCTGCTTCCTTTTCCGGGAGATTCCTCAGCAGCACCTTGGCCTCTTGCACATCCACGTCTCCTGGCTGAGTTGCTGCTTCTGCCATCCATGTAGTGTTCATATCAGATATTATTTCCTCAGGGAAATTTTCTCTCTTTTCCAAACTTGGCTAGATGCCCTGCTGTTTAACCTCATAGAACGCCATAATCACTCATCGTACTACTCACAAGTTTAATTACATAATTGTGCAATTAACTTGTTTCTGGAATACAAACACTAAAATTCTAGTCTCAGAGCTCTTTTCCTTATTGATATTCTTTGGGCATGGTACAGTACCTGGTACATAGTGGGTGTTCAATAAATATTGAAGCGGGTGTCAGCATAAAGGAACTCCCTCTTTGCCCTGAAGTTCTGAAAAGTGAGACTACTGACAGAAGCCGCCCATAAAGAGCTCAACAGGAGAAACGACATTCAAGTTTATTATGTGCCCGGAGCATCTCAGAAAAGTCAGTAACCAATGACCTGATAAAATTTGGAAGCTTATGTGCCCTCTTCATAGAGCAGAGGCAAGAGAGGGGGTGTAAGTAATTTAGAGGAAGAGTAAATTATTTGTATGGGAGATGAATGGACTTGAAGAACAGACAGTGATAGCCTGGGAAACAGTTCCTCCGTATTCTGAGTGTGATGTCAACTCCACTTGTCTTTCCGTATCCATCACTGTCTCCTGGCTGATGAGTTTCTGGGAACAGGTTTCACAACCATTGCGGATCTTCTGCAGGCTCTGGCCTTTCTAGTCGATAGGGGAGCTTCAAACAAAGCTGCTCCTTGCACTCCAGTGGAAAAGCGGGGGATGAAAGAGCAGCCGGAGGACGGAGAGAACAGACTGCTTTATTTTAAGCTTAGCATGTCCTGGCATGTTTGGATTATTTCCTGAGTCCCTGTAAAGGAATCAATGAATGAATGAATGCATTTCTCTCTATTAAAATGGAGACTAGACAAGAAGCAGAATTGGCTATTCCATTTCTCTTGGCCCAGTGTGATTTTCGCCTGCTCATGGTACATATATCCGAAGGGTAAGTGACAGTTCCGAGTGGTCACCCAGCACGGGTGGCAACAGGTGACCATTAGCAGTGGAAATGTGGAGCCAAACAGCCGTGGAGCCCGAGAAAGTGAGACAACAGAACCTGAAGGTCGTGGAACGGGTTTTCACGGGTGAGGCAGCCTCGTTCAGAGCTGCCAGGAGGGCTCATCTCTGAGCAGAACACAGTGTGATGTAGTTTATTGATATTTGAAATTCTGCTTATCACTCCATTGCCAAACCTCTTGGCTCCGGAATGTTATGTGCATTACAATCACACTGTGTGTATGTAGGATGCAGATTCTATAGCACCCCCTTAAGAGCATTCCGAATCAGGAGGTTCAGGCGAGGGCCCAAGGATTGTAGTACGTAGTAGTTGGATAGGGGACCGGGGCAGAGGAGAAATGAAAAAAAAAAAAAAAAAAGGTTAGAAAATCCCCCAGATTCTCAGCTTCCTGTAACTTTTGAACTAAAGGAAACGCAAGTCATGGTGAAAGTCATCATGAGAGTGTACCAACTGTGTAGATGGCTCACATCTAAGAGGGAGTGATTATGCAGAGTATTACAGCCGTGGAACGAGCTACCTCATCTCCTGGGCCTGGTGGCTTTTGCTTTTAGCTCACACATGGCAAAGATTAACATTGATTTGGTTTCCCTTGTCTAGGCTTAGCCCTCACCAGATAGATAAATATCAACCTGGCCTTTCTTGTTGACTCCTTCTTAATTAAGCTCTAAAACAACAGAAATTGTTAGTCCTCAAAGCTATAAATACAAGCATTTTATGTTATTTTTACAAAACTAGTCTTCAGGAGAACTGTTTCTTTGGAGAGAGTATAGCAGAGGGGAAAGCTGGAGTAAACAAGAAAAAAGAATTAAGGCAGAAAATTGTGAAGCTACCAAGTTGCCCTAAAAAGACAACATATTTACAGCAAGACAGTCACTACTTAAACACCTGGTTAAAAAACTGGCCTCTCAGATGACCGATTAGATCATAAACCTGGCCTCATCCTGATTTCATTAGCATGTACACAGGGTGCCTCCTAGGGGACTTGTATTTTCTTAGTCATGCAGCGCTTCACAGCTGGGCTGAAAATGCTGCCACATTATTTTTGAATGCAGGAAACTTGTGATTCCAGACTCTCCTAGGATTTCAAGTCTCTTGCCTGAACAGATTGACACAACAACAGATGGTCCATATTGGATCATTGCAGCTACCTTGGATATTAAGGATGAAACTTTTTGGAATAACAGCTACTGCATTAGCCTCCATCCGTGTGTGCTTAATGTACATATACCTGCAAGAGAGACTGAACTCCATAGCAGAGCTAGAAGCTTCTTAGGGAAGACATATCTGGCACACAATGGTGCTCAATAAATGCTCAAGGTGTTAGATGATTTCACTGGGAGAATCCACATGACTGTTGTTCCAGGGCTTGGTTGACAGAGATCTGTTTCCCTGGGAAGTAGACACTGAGATGCAGTTTAAGGTGCAGGGCCTTTATTAAGGGGAGGGTGAGCTGTGGTACAGTCTCAAAGAAGCCTCTGCCGGATGTATGGGGTGGGGGGTCATGAAGCTGGAATGGCTCTCAGCAGTAGTCCCTAGTTGAGTGAGGATGCTAGGATTCTTCTCTCTCTCTGGACCAATGATTGGGTTTAGGCGGGACCCCAAGGGTGACTCCCAGAGAAGGGTGGCACTGCCAACTGTTGTGCTAGAAGCACTTCCGGCACTAGGTAAAGGAGTTGCAGGCATTGTCCATCACAGAGTGTTCTAAGCTGATGCTGGGGGCCCCAGAGGGGCTGACTCAGATGACTGTGTGCCATGCACTACATGCTTGTGTTATGCCCACATTCATAGGTTGAAATTCTAATCTCCAAGATGATGGGATAAGGAGGTAGGGCCTTTGGGAGGTTATTAGGCCATGAGTCTGGAGCCCCTGTGAGTGGGATTAAGAGCCCTGACAAGGCAAGGCAGAGCCCTGAACTCTGAGTCATGTAAGGAGGAGAGGCTGTCCATCTGTAACCCAGACGAGGGCCCTCGCCAGAAGGAAACCAGGCTAGCACCCTTATCTTGGACTTCCAGCCTACTCAGCTGTGCGAAAAAACATTTCTGCTGTTTGTAAGTCATTTGGTGTACGTCATTTATTATAGCAGCCCTAACTGACTAGGACAGAGTGTATATGACCATGGCTTGTGTTCAAGGTGGTCCTGTCTGATGCAGATGACTAAGACCTCTTATTGACTGTGCAGACACTTCTGGAGTGGACTGCAAAAACAATCTTTATTTTGCTAAGTCCATTTATCCTTTTTAAAAACATGATATGAAACTCATTTGTATTTGGTGGGGGTACACCAAAATAATTTTCCCAAAGAAACTCACAAAAACAAAGTAATCTCCTCAGTAGATATTAGCCCTACCTGCTGGGTATGCTCCAAAGTGCATGGTCTCCGTGCTGGGACAGGGGACTGGTGACAGGAACCAGCAATAAGAATGGTACTTTCTGGGAAGCCAGTGATCCAGCTTACAAAGTGCCAAGGGAATAACAAAGTTGGGTTCAGTTGGGATCCTGACCATCCTGGAGGGTTCATTCTGACTCCTAACAGGAGTTTGGAAGCAGGGGGATGTGGTCTCCATGGCCCAGCACATGGAGGAGATGGCACCTGACAGGAAGTGCTCCAACGAGCAGGAAGGAGAGCTGGGGAGGAGTACCTGTGGCTCAGCGAGGACACTGGCGAGAACGAGAGAGGGGCTGCGAGCATGGCCAGAGTGGATCCGAGCTGGGGTCTGGACTCATCTCAGTGGGGACCTAGTGAGCATTCAGAGAGCCCTGTATCCCGGGACTGGGGACACAGGGCTGAGTCCTGATATGTCAGCTGCTGAGCTTGGTCTCAACAGCTCTGTCAGCCATAGGTCTTATGGGGGTCAGGCTACCACCTGACAGTTTTCAGAATCTGCAGTGGAATAGGTCAGAGGAAGGAGGAGACTCCAGAGCTGGGATTAAATATACAGTCCCCATTTCCTCCTGGCACGCACTTGCACGTAGGACTTGCCATCCCCCTTATGACATAAATGTGTTGTAATCTGATGTTCCCAAGAAACTTTCAGTGGCTCTGGCATCCATGTGTGTGCTCTGTGTGCTTGCCCTGTAGTTGCCCAGTCTGTTTCTCAGCCCCTACTGACCCCTCCATCCCCCACCCCCTGGCTTCTGCTGTGGTCCACCTCCTCCCCTCCCCTCCCCCTTCACTCCGGGCTGCCCAGGCTCCTTCCCCAAGTGTGACTTTATCTGTGGTGCTCCCCGTTCTCTGTGTCCTGCCCATCCTGGGGCCCACCCCAAGCCTTACCTTACTATCTAAATCCCTTTGGGATTTACCTTTGGTGATTCATCCTATCCTCTTTGGCTTTGTTTGTCATTTATTTCCCATGGTCCCCCAAGAAGTGTCAAACCTTTTAGAATGCAAAGACAAAATTTCACTTCTTTTTTAATCCTAAAGCAGGATATGGATTGGTTTAAACTGGCAGAAGTGAAGGAAGGAGAGACAAGAGAAAGAAGCTGGAGACAGAGCGGGGCCCTGAGACCTCCCTTCCCCTGGGGTCTGTTTCTTAACCCATTGAATGTCTGCCTTCCCTCGAGTCTAAACAGATACCACCTTCTCTACCTTGTCTCCCTGCTCCAACGATCGGTCAATCCTGCCCTTGTTTGTTTCTCACATCTTATCCTTCCAGGTTCCCATCACAATGTACTGATCTATGTGCTCGTGTGTGTTTGATTAATTCCTATTTCATTTCACGTTGTCTGCGACATCTGGGCAGGGCTTTTTTATTTTATCATTGCAAACGCCGTATCTGATATGAGCCTATTTTCAACCCATATTTGACGAAATGGATGAAAGGAAAGTAGAATTCAAATTACTTCTTGCGTTGGAGAGTGAGTGGATAGAGCACTGTAAAGTTCTCAGTTGCTGCGTTTGTAGTGTATTTCATCTTGCTGTGAATGGACCTAACATAAATTCATTTAGACACTGAGAACGCTCCTCTCCAATCCCAGTAGACTTGTTTATGCTGTTGGGGCCAGGAAGGTTTAGCATTCACAGAGAATGAATCTGAACACTGCCCCTTGCTGCCCTTCATCCAGCCATCTCTCTCTCCAGGTGACTACTTGACTCCCAGCCTGTCTGCCCTGTCATTTTATGTGTAATTAATGCCATCCATGATAAGAATTTCTTTGACAGGTTTCCCAGCCAGTAGAGTAAATTTAGAGACCTAATTACCACGCGCCTGCACTGTGGGCTTCCCTTTGAGGCCCTGGCTGTGATACTGCCAGTGAATGACTTAGTGTGGGCTGCTGTCCGGGGGTGAGCTTCTCTGAAATTATGACGATTCCTATCTGCAGAGTATTTCAAACGCTAGCGATGGAGAGTGGGTTCTGCAATAGAAGACGTGTGGTTCCATGTGCCGAGCAGAATCTGGAGAGTTGTTGTTTCACTTGGGCCTTGGACAGATAACCCTCAGTGAAGACCAAGAGCTCAGCGAGGAGTCTTCTGTCAGCAAGTTCCAGTTCACGTTTGCTTTGTCATATTTAGTACTAGGGAGGAAAGAAATAGGGGCTTGAACAATTAGTGAGGTATTGCTTGTGTATTTTACACACTTTTCTCTGAGAGGGATTCAAGCTTTCAAGTTCACACAGAGAATATAGATCTGTGATAGCTATGATGATAATGGTGTGGCCATTCCTTGGTATGCAAGGGAGATTGTTTGCAGGGCCACCCACCCCCATGAATAGCACAATCTGAAGGTTTATAAATTTCTTATATAAAATGGTTTTGTATTTGTGTAGAACCTATGCATATTCTTCCATATATTTCATTTTGTTTAAGATTTATTTATTTGAAATGTAGCATTACAGAGGGAGAACGGGGGAGGAAGGAGGGATAGTCTGTCTGCTGATTCACTCCCCAAATGGCCACATTGGCCAGGACTGGGCCAGGCAGAGCCAGGTGCAAGGAACTCCATCTTGGTCTCCCATGTCGGGGGGTGGGGTGGGAGGGTGGGGCCAAGCACATGGGACATCTCCTGCCATAGCAGAGAACTGAACAGAAAGTGGAACAGCTTGGATTTGAACCAGCACCCGTGTAGGATGCCAGTGTTACAGGAAGTGGCTTAACTTGCTGTGCTACAATGCTGCCCTCCCCAATATGTTTTAAATTATCTTGAGATTACTTAAAGTATAATATAATAGTTGTTTGCTAAATTGTTGAGAAGTAAATAATTATGGAAAAAATCTATAGATGATCTGTACAAGATATAATTTTAAAAATTCTATGTGAGATTGATTAAATCTCCTAAAGTGTAGAACCCAGGGAAAGAAAGAGCTGGCTATATTTACTATTTCCATGTGATAGCCATTGTGTAAAGTGTAACTGTGCATGTTTAATCCCCTGACTTTTCTGTTTCACTGATGAGAAGATTTGAGTTTCAGCAGTGACCTGTCGTACCAGTTGCGGGAGCTAGAAGGCGCACTCTCTTTCCCTGGTTGCTGATAGATTTACTGTGCTATTCTCTCAGTGATGTGATATTGCTTGGCTGTTCTTGACTAGGGTGAGAATATAAAGGAGCGAGAGAAAGAGAGAGAGCAAGCGAGCACATCTATAGATGCAGAATTTTGTCAGTTTTCAAGGAATGGTTCTGGTGGAGATATGAATGAATGTCAGCTTTGTACTGGCTATGATTTTTGACAAATTTTAGGTCAAATAATAGCCTAAGTTAGTAATCTCTAGAATTGTGGTCTCCATATTGTTCTGGTTGGAGTAAGTTTATGTAAAATCCTGGGGCTCAAGATGCCCCCACATAGCCGAATCTTTGTTCCTTAGTTGATATCCCATAATCTCTCCATGGCAGGTGGCTGCTATTCCAGTCACAAATGGATCTGTAGATGAAAACCCTCTGACGTTGTTCCCAGACTTGTTCCATTCTGCTTGGTAGTATTGTTAGCATGAGTCTTATTTCTGTCTTCAGAAATGCAAACAATCTCTGCATGTATGTTGCTGCAATCATAACATTGATTATTTGTATTTATAAAACATTTTCTGCTTTGCAAAGCACATTCACGAACCTGATTTTCATTTGATGTCCTGAGTCAAGTGGGGTAGGAATTTATTAACATGTTTATTTGGCAAATATTTACTGTGCCTCCTATTAGCATTAAAATACCATTTCTACTTTGTTGAGGAGTAAAGTGAGCCTCAGAGAGAATAAATGACTTTCTGTGCCTCATTCAGGTATAGAATGCCAACTATTGGTTTTTTTTTCTAAACCCGTTGGTGATGTGATGTTTGAAGGGCAAGCCCTGTGCTTGGTTTCGTAAACCATGGATTGAAATGATAAAAGCCAACAGCTCGCAGGAATAGCTTGTGTACATTTGCATGTACGTGATGATTTCCGTAGTAATTAATCAACAAATCATGCCTCTCCTCTTGAATTGTGATGGATGTTTTTATTTTCCTTATGGGCAAGCCCTTAGAGCAGCTCACTGTGCCTCATGACATAGCTGTTGCCTGCCTCTTTAGCCTTTCCCTGCTGTCCCAGCATTTTGGGCTCCTTGCTTCAAGGTCTTTGCTACTAACTCTGCTCCAGAGGCTTCACACCTTCATGCTTCTGCCTTCCCACACTGCAGCTCTCAGCTCCAGTATCCATGCTTCAGGATGGTATTCTGTGTCAGACCCGTTCACTGGAACCTCCGGTATAGAATCTGCCGTTGCATCTGTATTATGTAAGTAAGGTTGAACATTGCTGTCCCCAGCTGGACTGAAAGCATGGGAGCAGATGCCTGCTCTTGGCCATCTCTGTGAGACTAGTGCATGGTAGGGAGGTGCTCCAGAAATAGATACTGGATGAATGATGGAAAGAAGGCTCATCAGCATCAGAGTTTGAATGTTCCTGAATTAACTGACGAAATACTGTATTCATTTTATATTGTTGCAGTAACAGATTACCAGATTTCAGGATTTTAAACAGCATCCATTTATCACCCTGTTCCCAATTCCCAAGTCTGAGCCTGAGGTGGGTCAGCTGTGCTCTATGCTTTGAGCTTCCTGAAGACAAAACGTTTTAGGAATCCTGTATTCCTAACTTGGGGGTAGGTGGGGTTTTGCTCCCAGACCTCACTCAGAGGATTGCTAGCATTGATTCTTTGTGGTTTCTGGCTGCTGTTCAGTTTCTGCTTGCTCTCCGCTGCTAGAACCCACAGCCCGCAGTCCATGACCATAGCTGCTTCTTGTGTTGCAATCTCTTGCTTTCCCTTTCTACCTCATCTTCTGTTTTCCTCTTCTTCCCTCCTCTTCTCCTTTTAAGGGCTCCTGTGACTGTAGTGGGCCCACCATAATGTGCTAGGATAATCTTATCACATTGATCCTTGCTGAGGATTTGGTTGTGGACATAGTTACCTTAGGCCACTGTGCTGCCTGTGATAAATCCCAAGTGCATATCCATTTGCCCATGACTTACCGTGAAGAAAGAGTGGTAGAATGGGATTTCTGTGGACATCCCTCCACTTCTGAAGATGCCATGAAATTTGGCAAATGGGTTTTCTAGAAATGGAGCTAATGAAATTGGGGACTGCATGGCCTCAAACCATTTAAAATAATGGCACTCTCACTCCATTACTTTTGAGTGGTTGCCGTTCACATTAATGCACCAGGTCCCTGAGGAGCAAGAGTGCTGATTGAATCGCGTTCACAAAATGGACAGAGGAGAGAAGTGTGCTGCGTGGCGCTTAGCTGCCAGCTTCAACAGACGACTGTGCCTTTGGAGTTTTCCCTCGCTTGCTTGTAAATGATTTCCCTCATTCTTGGGAATTTGTTCTCTAGGGTGTTTGGCCAACGCACAATGCTTTCTCTGAAAGGGAGGCTCTTTACTATGGAAACCTCAGAATTTCCAGTTTATGACCTCACACTTGTGATGTTCTTCTTCACCTGTTGGTGCAGTTGGGAGCAAAGCATTCAGGCACTATAGGGGAGCGAATTAATTTTTAATAATTATTTATTTATTTATATAAGGTGAACAAATGTCATGTATTTCATATATACAGATTGAGGAACATAGTAATACTTCACACCCTACCCTTCCTCCTGCCCAGGCTCCCACTCGAAGAATTATTTCTGAGAAAAAAGTATAGATAATCTTTTCATTTGTTTGATTGATTTTTCTTTGTTTCATTCTTATATTAATTAATTGAATCACTTGTTGATTCCTTCTCTATATCTTATGAACAAAGATTTTTTAAGATTAATTTATTTGTTTGACAAGTAAAGTTAGAGAGAGAGGAAGAGACAGAGAGAGGGGTCTTCCATCTGCTGGTTCTCTCCTCAAATGGCAGTAACAGCCAGAACTGGGCCGATCCAAAGCCAGGAGCCAGGAGCTTCTGCCAGCCCCCATGAACAAAAATTTGAAAATGCTCCAGGGTATTTGTGTTTAAGTCAGTTTATGCCTTTGTTTATCTATCCTTGAAACCATACGCTCATTTAAAATATTCTCAGGTCAGCGTGGCAAATATTTTTAAGCTTTCTTCTGTGTCTGAACATTTACAGTGGATGTTAACATATAAAAGGCCCCAATTCTTTACTCCTTTTGTTTCACCATGGCTATACACTTCCAGGCTATGTGACCCTGGATTTGCATTCATGAAACCAGGGTTTCAGGAGCACAAAGAGATGACGATAACATGGAACACGGAAGGCCATGCATGCTGAAGAAATTTGAGTGGAGTCCCACAAGTGTAGTATCAGGCCGTACCTTACTCATGCATGGAGCCAGTGTTCTGTGACACCTAAGGCACCATTTTGAGGTCTAGGAGGGAAGCAGATGGATGATGAGCATGAGAAGTTGGGGTCAGAGATTGAGAACTCAGCGTGTCCAGAGAAACTGAGGAAAGCATAGGTCTCAGGCTATGGAATGCCATCTTCTATGTCTAAGTACACAAGTGTCATCTGAGCCTGGATCCATGCACATAGCCCCATGCACTTCCCTTCTGAGACCTCCTTCCACAACTGTCTCTTCAGGGCCTATACCATGACTGCTGATGGCTTAAAATTTGATCCCTAGCAAGTATGGATTTATACCAATTTTTTGCTGAGCATTACCCTTTGCAAGGCCGTGTACCGGACATAGTGGTGGGCATAGAAAATGTTAAGTAGGAGCCTCCTGGCAGCAAATCTATTTTAGAATTGTTAGTAAAGGATCTGGAAGTCCTATTGCTCACGTGGGTGTATAAATGACTGTTTTAGTCCTATGATGGTTTGTTAAGAGCAGAGTGTAGCCACTTCTTATTCCTCTCCACCAGTGTCACAGGAGGAGAAAGCAGGCTTGTATAACACAAAAGGACAGTTAGGTGAATCTTCAGGAAGTATTTGACAGTAACAGCTAACCTCCCCAAATGGCCGGTTCCTCCTAATTTGAAGTTCTATTTATTATTGCACTTCACTGGCATTGCTATCTCAGGTCATGGCATTTAATACCCCTTGAACTCCACAATCCAGGTAACTCAGAGTCAGTTTTGAGTCTTCTATTTTTTTCAACCTTCCAAAATTCACTGGTGTCTACCTTCTACCTTCAACATATCTCTAAAATCTAACCTCTTCCTCATGTCCCAGCCTGACTGTCCTAGTTTGGCTCCTCATTATCCTTTGTCTGGTCTGTAGAAATATCTTCCTAATGGTCTTTCTTATTCATAGTTTCTACCAGCCCCAACCCATCTCCCATTGTGCTGCCAATTATCCCTCTAAAACAGAGACCTGATTATGTCACCTCCTTGCCTGCCATCTGTCGGAAGCTTCTGCTTGTTGGTAAGATGAAGCCCTAAACTCAGCATGCCACTGGTGAGACCCTCCATGATGGGCCTTTTAATTCCCACCGTCTGCCAGTTCTCATAGTGTACATTCATATTTTCTCCATCCATCTTTTGCTGTGTCTGCCAAGCACTTTTCCCTAAGTCTCTGCCCAAGATGCTCCATTCTCCTCATTTTTAACAAGAAATCTCCTTCCCATCTTCATTTGCCCAAATGCCATCCTCCAGAAAATATTCTTTGGTTCACATTTGCATTCTCCCACCCTACACCCTTTTCTTATCAACACTTAGCTATGTATTATTTATTTCCTGGTATGTATCGACTGTTTCTGTTAGCAGATTACTGCATTTCAGGCTGTGCGAACACATCACAATTGTGTCACCTGTCCCTTAATTGTTCATCCACTTTTAAAGTAGATGTATTTATTCCCAAATCACAAATAAAGGGACAGACTCAAGAGGAAGTTAAGTTATTTTCATAAATTCCCCAGCTGGTCAGAGGAAGGATATAAGTTCAAACCATTATATGCTTGACTCAAGTGACTGCATGGTTAATTGTGACTGTCCACAGTCATCCATTGGATATAGTTTAGGAAAGACCTTGGCAAATAGATTTGTTGCTGAAAACACCTCTGTCCCTCTCCATGAGTTCTGGGACCTATGCTGTCTCAAGTATCCCAAAGAGTGCCTAATTCATACAAATGGATTCTGTCATTTATTTATTTGAAAAAATTAAACTTAGGCATATATACGTGTATATATATATACATATAGATGCTATTAAATATTATGTTGGGTTGTATGCATTGTGGAATGACCATATCAAACCAATGGACATATCCATACATACTTCACATACATTTCATGGTGGGAACATTTAAAATCTGCATTTCCACAATGAAATTTTGTATGTCATTAAAAAAGATCATACTGCCATGTGGGACAACATGGGTGATCCTGGAAGACATTATGCCAAATGATGGAAGCCAAGCAAAGAAAGACAAATCCTCACAAGTGGAGTCTATGAAAGGGGATCTGGTGGAAACAGGGCATCGATTGTAGTTATAGGTGATGGGAAGATTGGGGAGATGTTGCCAATGGAGACCAAATTTCCATGAGGTGGAGTAAGTTCAGGACATCTTCTGAATAACATAGTGAAGATAGTTCATAATAATGCATAGCAATAGGTTCTTGTCTTATTTGAAAGGCAGAGCATGTGTGAGAGAGAGAGAGAGAAAGAGATTTCTTCCATTCACCCAACTCACTCCCCAAATGGCTGCAACAGCTGGGGCTGGGCCAGGCTGAAATCAGAAATCCCATCTGGGTCTACCACGTGGGTGGCAGGAACACAAGAATTTGGGGCATCTTCTGATGCCTTTCAGGTGCATCAGCAGGGACCTGGATTGGAAGTAGAGCAGCCAGTATGTGCATCTGAGCTTTGATAATGGATGCTAGGATCAAAAGTGGCAGCTTGACCTCCTGTGCCACAGCGCTAGCTCCATGCTATTCTCTCTACTTTTTTTGTAAAGGTTTGTTTCATTAATTTGAAAGACAGAGAGAGAGAGAATCTTCCATCTTCTGGTTTAATCCCCAAATGGCTGCATTGACCATGGCTGGACCAGGCTGAAGCCAAGAGTCAGGATCTTCTTCTGGGTCTCCCACATGGGTGTAGGGGCCCAAGCAGTTAGGCCACTTTCTTTTGCTTTCTGGCACATTAGCCAGGAGCTGGATCAGAAGTGCAGTAGCTGGGACTCAAACCAGCAGCTGTATGGGTTACTGGCATTGCAGGCTTTAGCTTTATCTGCTATACCACAATGCCCACCTCCTCCCCCACAATCTATCCTTTTTTTTTTAATTTTTTATTTATTTATTTATTTATTTATTTATTTATTTATTTATTTATTTTTGACAGGCAGAGTGGACAGTGAAAGAGAGAAAGGTCTTCCTTTGCCATTGGTTCACCCTCCAATAGCTGCTGCAGCCAGCGCGCTGCGGCCGGCGCACTGCACTGATCCGAAGGCAGGAGCCAGGTACTTATCCTGGTCTCCCATGGGGTGCAGGGCCCAAGCACTTGGGCCATCCTCCACTGCACTCCCTGGCCACAGAAGAGAGCTGGCCTGGAAGAGGGGCAACCGGGACAGAATCCGGCGCCCCGACCAGGACTGACTAGAATCCGGTGTGCCGGCTCCGCAAGGCGGAGGATTAGCCTAGTGAGCCGCGGTGCCGGCCCACAATCTATTCTTAAAGGATATTTGTTTCAGAGCAGAAATGAAATAACAAGTAAATGACATATTTTAATAAAGGCTTAACTGGGTTAAGTATATAGTGAGCATAGATATGTTTACTTTTATTCATATTTACTATTAGGAAATATAGTAGCTTGAAATTTTTGAATTGGAGTGAATTCACTCAGGAAATAGGAGGGACTGGATGTGGAAGTGGGTTAGATTTTTCTTGCTTTGTTGTTCATCTGTATCACTTAGGAAGGGTTTCAAGTAGACAACCAAACAAAGAAATCTGGAAGAGGCAATAGTTACTATTGGCACAGCACCAACATCTTTGCAAGATGACCGCTATAACTCCAGACTTCACGTCCAATTTTGAAACACGGAAGAAAAGAAAAATGGGATTGGTATGCCATGTCTTTTCCCTTCATTGGGAAAAAATTAAAAAGGAAAAAATTTTCCAAGTGTCCCTGACATCCATCTGCGTCTCATTGGCCAGAACCATAGCCTATGCCACTCTACGGTCATGGACTTCGGGAAACTATTTCTCACTTCACGGTACGCACAGGTCCACTTTGAAGACAGATTGTGTTAGAAAAGAAAAGACAGAGTTAGATTACAGGTAAGCAAATAACAGCGTCAGTCACCATGCTTATACCTTTGTCTTAATTAGTCCGACTGACTTCATACCTCAGTCTCCATTATGCTTTACTTCCAAAGCTTTTATTGTCCTAAAGGGAAGGCGGATACTCAAATTGATGAAAGTTGGAGTGAGCATTACTTTGAAACTTAAATGATGTTTGTGAGGAGTAAAAATGAACCTTATTCATTGAAAGAGATAGAGACAAACAGATAAAGCTCCCATCCCAAGGTTCATTTCTGAAATGCCCACCAGAGCCAGGAGAAAGCTGGCGGCCAGGATCGCAATCCGGATCTCCCATGTGAGTGACAGGGACCCCGACTGCTTGAGCCATCGCCTGCTGCCTCCCAAGGCGTGCATTTGCAGGAAGCTGGAATCAGGAACACAGCCAGATCTTGAACCCAGGCACTCTGATATGGGACGAAGACACCTGAAGAGGCATCTTAACACCCAACAAACATCTACCTGCCAACTTTTGCTTTAACCTAATGTGATCCTCATCTTTTATGCCGTACTAGATTAAATTTATCATTCATCTTGTCATGCCTAGAATCTGCTTTGCAAAGACTGGATTGAGCATTGCCAAGTAGAATTTTAATGTGCAAATCACTAACCTCTATGACTGGAATAAGAGCATTCAAAATAATGAAATTTGTGTTACAATGTGTAAATACATAACATAGCTTTGAAAATGTAATTCACATAGAATCTTCTCACTTTATAAGGAAGCAAGCAATCATGTCATGCCTTGAATAGGTAGGGAGCGAGATTCATAGGATGACCCTGGTTGTCCTCCTCATTCTGTCACCCTTAGGCTGCCCATGGATGATACAGGACTAAAATACCACAGTATATTTTACAGCTTGGAGAACAGCAATTTGACTGGTAGACTTCTACCAGGAGTAAGAAAGTGCAATACTGATAGCTTGAGAATAAAAATAACACCATATTTATTCCTTCCTTTTGTTCAATTTCTTTTCTCTTGCAATCCAATTGCTCAGGGCCTACCGCCACTTCTGGGCAGCAGCTTTGAAGCCTTGAAACTCATTATGTCAGGTTGAAAATGGGAGACAACAGCTGTCAGAGGCAGCATTTGATACCTTTGACTTGTTTCCATGTAGAGAAAAAAGCCTGTTTGCAAGCTGTACAATGGAGAGGATTCACTGTGCTTTACACTAAGGGTTCTGAGCAGGTCTGAGGCAGCCGTGCTCTCCCGTAGGCTGTTTTGCCCAAAAACATAGCTGTTTTACTTTTCTTGAAGATTCAGAAGCATGTTTGATGTCAATAACAGTGCTGAGACAAGGCAGCCATAGAATTTCTGAATATGACACAACAATTTAAAAAGACAGAAGTGCTCTTCAAAAGACGGAGCAGTCTGTCAGCTTCTGTTTGTTCTTCTTCCACCTGTTTTAGATCAGGAAAGCACCTGGGTGGTCTTACACAGGATTTAAGACAATGGTGATACTACAGGGGCAGCGTGGGGTTTTCACGTGAATCAAGCATTAAAGTAAGACGAAACATTGCAAGGAATGCATACATTATCATTCACTTTCTGGTTTTGGCGTTGTCTTTTCTTGCTCATATGTAGTGGTAGAATTTTTCCTTCCTTTCCGCTCCATAGCCTTTCCCAGTTTCCCATTTGTGTATTTAATGGACCTCATTCAAAAATTGCTAACCTTAATTGAATATGTACTATATCAAACATCCCATGTGTCTTATCACTTAATTCTGGAAGCAACCTTTTGAGAAAAATGTTATTCTCTGAACTGCATTCAGATCTAGGTACTAAAGCAAGCTGATAAATGATTTGCTGAAGTCAGTGCAGGAGCCAGGTTTCAATCCTAGGTTGTGATGACCAGCATCTATGCTCTTAACTATCACCACCACAAGTCTACTGTGCTCCTGCATCTAAACCAGCAATTTTGGAACGTGAGCATGTCTCAGAGTCACCCGAGGGTCATATGGCTGATCTTCAGGATTTGTGACTTTTTAGTTCTGGGGTGGGGCTCAAGAATCCGCATTTCTAACAGGTTTCCCGATTAATGCTACTCCTGCTGGTTCCGATGTATAGGTTCTAGACATCTCACAAGTCAATGATTTTTATCTTCTTTTATCACCATGTGCTTATTAATAAATTCCCAATATTAACAAGCCCACGTGGGTTCTTGCCTTATATTCAGAGAAGATAAAAATTGGTGGCTTTGGAAGTATGTAATGTTATCTGTATATAAAGCATGATTCTCTTCAGGGCAGTATCTGAATCACACAGCAGTCATTTCGTGGAAGCACACAATACTTACAAGTATAAACACACAAAGAAATTGTACGCTGCTTAATAGTTCTGTTTACAGACTTTCACGGCTATCCGGTTTGATCATAGTGCAGTGTGTGTGTGTGTGTGTGTGTGTGTGACATTTTCCTGTGATTGAAAGGTTGGTATCTTAAGAACCAAGCTGTTTTTTTTAAACAGTACGGTGAAGCACATGGCACTGAGTGTGAATTCAGACTCCAAGAGGTCACACTGAAGGAGTCCACAGCCAACAGCAAGTGGCTGCCAAAGGAGATTACTATTTCACAGGTATAACCCTAAGCCCAGGAGGCAGCAGGAAGTGTGATCAAGATACTTAAAAAGATTACAAGGTATGCTAAAGGGGAAAGGAGGCAATGCCTGGGAAGAAAGCCCTTTGAGTAAAGATTATTTTTTGCAGGTGATGCTTGATGTGTGATGATAAGCATTCCTTTGAACTCTGTTCATTTATAACTATCGTCTACCTTCCTTCGGGAAATTCTTCCTTTTTCATAGCAAGTCGTAGAATTCTGAAAATACCTCTGAGATGTTAAAAAAAAAATAAGATGATTATATGCTTCATTGCTATTCTTTGTCTTTATTCTTTCTGTATGCATTGACAATATTGTGTCAGCCAATATAAACAAATATTTAGACATTTGACTCTTCTCATGGTTATGTTAAGAAGTCAGCCAGGGTTCCTCATTGTCCTCAGGGGGAATAATCCACCTACCGAAGGAGGAGCACCCAGAATTTAGTGAGCTCTTACCAGGGACTTTGGTGGCCACTGCCTGTAAGCAGGCATATTTAGATTCTTTTCCTGTACCCAAGTGTCTGAAGCTACAGGACTTATACTTGGGTATTTCAAGAGGTTTTTGTAAAAATGGAATTAAAAGATTAGTTTATTTTGGTGGGGAAAATTTTGAAGCCCATGAATAATTCTTACACATTTTCCACGAACTTTTGCATGAATTTCAGATTTTGGTACCATAATGAACTTACCTTTATTTTCAGTTTTACACAGACTTTTTGACATATTCTCTTGTGGGGAATTGTTAAGAAAAGCTATCCAGAGAAAGCAGAACTCAAACTGAGTCTTGTAAAACAAGCAAGGCTGCTCTGAAGCCAGAAGTATTTCCTGGTATTTGTTGTCCATCTGAAATCGG
This sequence comes from Oryctolagus cuniculus, assembly GCF_964237555.1. NCBI lineage: Eukaryota > Metazoa > Chordata > Mammalia > Lagomorpha > Leporidae > Oryctolagus > Oryctolagus cuniculus. Next base: position 43,007,947 of record NC_091437.1, read on the forward strand.
GATTGGCCCCTTAAAATATGATACCGGAATATGGCCCCTTAAAGTTCCCTTGAAGTCCCATCTGGGGTGCCATATGAAACTGGAATTTGGGATGTCACACGATATCACCATGTGCTTATTAATCAATTCCCAATATTAACAAGCCCACGTGGGTTCTTGCCTTATATTCAGAGAAGAATTCTGAATACTGCCATAAATGAACAAGGCAGCATGGTACATTTTAAGCTTTTATTCAATGCGAAAGATGCATAGGAGAGTGAGGGTCCTGTCTAAAGGAGAGAGGTAAATCTGTGTTCTTACCAAGTACCAGGAACCAGCCACGTGGAGGAGCATCTAGGCCAGGAAGCATGGGGCAGGGTTGCTCAAGGCCATGCGCCCTGGAGTCACAAGGCCCTAACCAGCCCCATACTGGTAAGCCAAGGAAAGGAAGGGGCAGGCACACCATGTCCCAGGCTTTTAATCCACTTCCAAAGGGGAGTGGTTAATTAATGTGGTTGGCCAATGGGTGCTCAGGTGTGGCCAGGTAGGGACGTGAGGTCACACTGAGGTTTGGTGAAGGCGTGGTCTTCCAGCTCACAAACCTAATCAGTTTTAACCTGTATGCCTGCCTGCATCACATCCATTCAAGGGTTTTTTAGTGTGCATCTAACAGGATGCTAGCTGCTGCTTTAGGTTCTGGGGTAAGTAGTAAGAAAATGGTATCTGTTGGAGGAGGTGGACATCAAGCAGAGAGTCACACAAATGATTACTGTATTCCATCATTGTGGGAGATTAACGGGAAGTACAGGACTCTTTGTCAGCTTGGCACAGGGAGGGAGGGACCTTTTGGGGTCCAAAAAAGGTCAGATCAGTTGTGACCTGAAAGAAGGGGACTTATTTACTGGATCATGGGTGGTGGGAAAGGCTTTAGGATGAACAACACATTAGGATTTGGAGCGATTTAGGATTCAGGGAGAGTGAAAGGACACTCCTGTTGATAGAGAAGACACAGCAGGGTGAGATTAAGGCAGGTGGGGACAAGATGGGCATTGGGCTTAGTAACACCAGATAAAGATTTGAGGGAAGATGGAGAACAGACTTGAATCACCACTAATCAAAGATCTTTTAGGTATGATGCAGTAGAAAATTCGATTTTAAGACCAGGCATATGGCCTAGCAGTTAAGATACCAAAGAAAATGCCCCCACAACCCTCATCAGAGGCCCTGGGCTGGATTGCCACTGCCCGCTCTTAACTCCAGCTTCCTGCCAGTGCAGGGTCTCTGCCACCCTGTGGGAAACCTTTTTTTTTTTTTTAAAGATTTATTTATTTTTTGCTTGAGAATCAGAGTTACACAGAGAGAGGAGAGGCAGAGAGAGAGAGAGAGAGAGAGGTCTTCCATCCGCTGGTTCACTCCCCAGTTGGCTACAACAGCCAGAACTGCGCCGATCTGAAGCCAGGAGCCAAGAGCCAGGAGCCTCCTCCAGGTCTCCCACATGGGTACAGGGGCCCAAGCACTTGGGCCGTCTTCCACTGCTATCCCAGGCCATAGCAGAGAGCTGGATTGGATGTGGAACAGCTGGGATTAGAACCAGCACCCATATGGGATGCTGGTGCTTCAGGCCAGGGTGTTAACCTACTGCACCACAGTGCTGGCCCCGCTGTGGGAAACTTGTGTTGAATTCTCAGCTCCCAGCTTTGGCCTGGCCCAGGGTCTCAGCTGTGGGCAATGGAGAGTGAACCAGGAAATGGGAACTATCACTCTCTTTTTCTTTCTGCCGTTTTTTTTCCTTCTACTTTCCCCTTCTCTGTCTTGTAAGCAAAAAAAAAAAAAAAAAAAAGAGAGACAAGTTTTGTTTTTTTTTTTTTTTTAAACTGGGCTTTTGCATGCTATCATTTTTATTGCTGTTATTACAAAGCTTTATATATTATTCTTTGAGTTTCCTCTAAATCTGGAGGAAACACTTTTGAAAATTCGTTTGTCTCATTTGCTCTTAAGGGGAAACCATTGCCTTTGCATAAGTCCCTTGCAGTAAGCTCCCCTGATGATCCCACAGATCAGCCAGAGTTTGAGGATTGCTGATATATAAGAGCTGCATTGTTTTCTTCCACTGCAAGTTCGTGAACACACAAATCAATGGATTGGTTTTGTGTGGAGCAATTCCCACCTTAGTTCAAGGGAGTAGTTATACCCTGGGAAAATTGTGTTGGCTGAAATGAGTATTTCCATAGTGCCTTGAAAATAGCATGTCCTCGATAAAAATTTATTGAGTGGTATCTTCTCCATATGAATAGCATAACAAATACTTTGTAGTCATTTTTGTCTCCGATTTTTCTTGTTTATACCAAGTTACAGATTCCTGACCAAAAATATTGAGTTAAACATAAACTAACATATTATCAGAACAAATAGAAGTTGGATGTTATATTTTTGTCATTACTCTCTGTCTGGGCCCTTGATAACCTGTGTCTATTTTTTCTTAAGGTAAAGACTACAAGTACTTCTTTTTGCTATCGTGTAAAATTACCCTCTCAAACACAGATTGTATACTGAACTCTCCAGAGACAATGCTTTTTGATAATGTTGAAGTGTAGGAATTTAACTTTCTCTCTTGTTTTTCTGCCTTTCCTCATTTCTCTGTATATATTAGCATGGAGATTGTCATGTCACTTTTCTACCTCCCTGGTGGTTGAATCTTCAAAGCTCTCAGATTCTCTTTTCAAATTGGTATATGCCTTTGAATTTTAATTTTCATCATTTTCACACAAAATACATAATTTTTCCTCTTCCAGGTTGGATACTGCTTTCAAATTAAGACTAGGGTTTTTTCATCATGAAAAGCCAGCTGAATCAGATAGAAATAGGCCTCCTGAAACCTTGCTCCCTCCTCTTTTCCCGTTCTGTGCACACTCTGGAGAATTTATCCTTCTGGTGTAGTCCTAGTTACACAAATGACTCCCAACTCTCTTATTTTTTGCATTGCAAGGTCAGGATATGTGTTTTTCACTAGCGCTGCCTCGGGTGATGCAGTTTTAGAAACTGCAGCTTGTTTCTTCTCTTTTTTATAAGGAAAGATTTAATCAGAACATTGAAAAATTAGCATCACTAATCTGAGAACCGTTTCTGCAGGCAAACAGGAAAATAACCTAAACACATTTTCATATCATTTATGAGCACTAATTGGTGAAAATGCAATGCCAAGAGAAACAGTATAATCAAGAATCTCCCCTTCCTGAAGGTAAAATTAACTAGAGTTGATTGGAATCATCATTGCTCCAGCCAAAAGCTTTATACCAGTTATCTATTGCTGCGTAATAAACTACTCAAGAACTTCGTGGCGTGAAGCAGTCAGCTCACCGTGACCACGAGTCTGTAGACCAGGAAGGGCACAGCAGTAGTAGGTTTTCTCTGCTGTACACTGTCTGTGACTACTGGAAACCTAGCCTTCATTGGGTTGCTAGACACAGAATCCTCCCTGATCATCATGCCTTTTTAGTTTCTGTATTTCTGATGCTTTGACAGTTGGGCACTGCTGGTGCCTTAGGGAGATAAGTATGGCCTCTCCCAGAGTTACAGTTCCCGGAGCCAGTGACCAGAACATCCTTTCAGATATGAACCAACAACTCTGCAGCCCAAACTCCAACCATAGTTTTTTTGATGGCTATTAGACCCAGGCCAATATTCTCCCACTCCTATTAGCCCAAGGCCAGGTACCCAACAGCTAGAGGCAGCCCTTTCACCCCAGAGCACCCTGACATTGTTCAAACTAGCCAGTCCTAAAGCTCTTTGCCTGCCTCACCTATCTCTTCTCATGGAAACCACAGCTAAGAGGCTTGCTCATGGCCTGCTCAATAGGCTAATCCTCTGCCTGCGGTGCTGGCACCCTGGGTTCTAGTCCCAGTCAGGGCGCCAGATTCTGTCCCGGTTGCTCCTCTTCCGATCTGGTATGGCCCGGGAGTGCAGTGGAGGATGGCCCAAGTGTTTGGGCCCAGAACCCGCAAGGGAGACCAGGAGAAGCACCTGGCTCCTGGCTACAGATAAGCGCAGTGCGTCGGCCGCGGCCGCAGCACACCAGCCACAGCGGTCATTGAGGGGTGAACCAATGGAAAAGGAAGACCTTTCTCTCTGTCTCTCTCTCACTGTCCACTCTGCCTGTCAAAAAAATAAAAAAAGAGCCTTGCTCCCATTTTCCCCACACTCCTTCTGTCTCTTGATCAGCCCTACTTCTTCCCCATGAGCCCCCTGCATGATGTGCTAGGCCCCCTGTCTCTATACATTGGTTAATATTAAGGTATCTTTAAAAATTTGTTGAAAACTTGAATTGAAAGAAAAGTTTTGTGCAAAAGAAAAATGGAAATCAGTGCATGTTTTTCCATAGTATACATATTCTAGGACCTTTTGGAAGGCCCCTTGAAGAAGAATCTTCCTTCATGACAGTAATTTCTGTGTCTGTATATTTTCTTATGTTAAAACAAACTGAGTACATTTTAATTTTCTAAAATGTTTATTTATTTTGAATGAGTGACAGAGAAGGGGAGAAGGGAGAGAGAAGCAGGGGGAGAGAAAGATAGGGAGGGACAGAGAAAGGGAGCAGAGAGAAAGAGAGAGAATATCTTCCATCCTGAGGTTTATTCCCCCACATGGCTGCAGCAGTTGGGATTGGCTCAGGCTGAGCCCAGGAGCCTGGAGCTCCCTCTGGTTCTCCTACGTGGGTGGTGAGGGTCCAGATACTTCAGCTATCTTTCACTGCTTTCCCAGGGGCTTCAGCAGGGAGGTGGATTGGAAGCAGAACATCCAAGACTTGAGCCTGCTCCAACATGGGACGCTGGCATTGCAAGCTGTGTCATAACCTGCTGTACCACAGTGCAAGACCTATGGGTACATTTTAAAAGAAACTGAATGTAGCTGGCATTTGGGGCAGCATTAAGATGCCATTTGGACTGTCTGCATCCCATATGGAAATGCCTGAGTTCGAAGCTCCACTCTGCTTTGGATTCAGCTTCCTGCTAATGTGTATCCTGGAAGGCAGCAGGTGATGACTCGAATAGTGGGATTCCTGCCACCAATGTGGGAGACCCAGATGGAATTCTGGAATGCTGGCTTTGGCCTGGCTCAGCCCAGGATGTTGCAGGCATTTGGTGAGTGAACCTGTGGGTGGATCATCTCTCTCTTTCTTTCTCTATTTCTCTCTATTTCTCTCTCTCTCTCTCTCTCGCTCTCGCTCTCGCTCTGTGTGTGTGTGTGTGTGTATCCCTCTCTGTTGTTCTGCATTTCAAATACATAAATAAAACTTTTAAGAACAACCTGAATGTATTTTCACTTTCATGTGCAGAGCCTGGTGATAGCTGGGTCAGAATCTCTTGCTCACAAAGGGACTCTGTCTGTGGTGGTTGTGGCTGGCAAGTCTGGGCTTCCTCACAGTTTGGTGGCTGTTCTCAGAATGAGCTTCCCTGGAGAACACAGCTGAAATGCACAGCATATTTGAGACCCCTCCATAGAAGCCATGACGCAGCATTTCTGTCCTACTCTATCACCTGAAGCAGACACAAAGTCCTACATAGGCCCAAGAGGACGAGACAGGCTCCACCAGTAGATGGGAAAAGTAGAGGGCCCATGCTAGAGAAACGGCATGTGGAATAAGACATGCTATGGTGACCATCTTTGGGAAAGACAACATGTCCCAAGACTTACCCCTTTAGCCCTGCTGAGGGCATTTGCAGACCATCTCAGAGGGAAGTACACAAAATGATCACCGCAGGCTAGAGGCAGGCTAGACTGAATACATTTTGTATGAGAATGCTGGAATCTAGAAAGACGTAGGTTTCTCTGGCTGGCTGACTTGGAGGAACTCAGTAACCTCTCTGAGCCTCAGTTTTCTCATCCAGAACATGGGCTTCTGTACAGCATCTGTCTCACTGGGATGATAACACTCTGACCTAAGAATCAACCCTTGAGGCTTCCTGCTCAGGCTGAAAGGTCTGTGAGAGCATCTCAGGCATGGAAAGCCAAGACTCTGTGGCAAAAAATATCCCACATGGAGGATCCCTGTGAGACCTCAGTGGAAAGAAAGGACCATCAAAGAAGGATATACTCTTCTCTGAAGGGAGGAGAGAACACCCACATTACTTATGGCCATGTCCAAATACCAATGGAGTCTATGGTCACAGAAGGCTTCCATAGCCTTGGCAGCCCATGGCAAGAGGCTCAGGTGATTACTGACATCATAAATAAGAGTGTGAATTATTAAAGGAACAACAGGAGTCACTGTGCACCTGCTCCCCATGTAGGACCTCTGTCCCTAATGAGTTGTTCTGTGAGAATTGACTGCAAATCTTCTTCTCAAACTGTACTCTACATCTTTTGAGTGTGTGTGTGGGTGCAAACTGTTGAAATCTGTGCTTAACATGGAGTTGGTCCTTGGTATATAAAATCAAACTAAAAATTAACCATAATGAAGAAGGAGATGGGAGAGGGAGAGGGAGGTGGAATGGGAATCAGGGTGGGAGGATGGGTATGGGGAAAAGAACCACTATATGCCTAAAGTTGAACCTATGAAAAATGCATTCATTAAATAAAAACTAAAAGAAAAAATAGTAAATGGGACCTCGCGTGTAGAGCATGTAGCTTATTCTCAGGCATGTCAGTAGAGCACCTGTATTTTGCCTCTTCTAGGATGTTTACTTTGGAAGATGGCAAGACATCATTTTTACCACTAATGATAGCAATAGGATGCAAGGACAAATTTGGTGAAGATGTGATTATTTTAGGTTTTGAAACTAAAGGTTACTCTTAGTGGAAAAAAGTTCCAGTCACAAAGCTTGCCATTAGGTTCTGGCCTTACTGTTTAGTAACTTTGGGATTCAAACAGCCAACTTGGGATTTTTTTTTTGTGGGACATAATTAATAATTAATTCCTTGTCCTCTTTTCTTCAAATGAACTGTGTATGTACAAACAGTTTGTAAGCTGGTCTACAATTATGTTAGTGCAGACTGTCAAGGAACTGTTGTCACTACAGGATGTCACTACAAGATGATGCATTGCTGAGAGAACCGAGAAATCCTGCTGGAATTCCAGTACATCCTGATTCTGTGCTAGGCCCTTGACTGAATCCAGCTTAAATTCTCACGGTATCTGTGGGGCTGCTATTGTCATTCATCATTGGGCACAAATGGGGCTGGCATCATGGCATAGCAAGTAAAGCCACTGCCTTCGATGCCAGCATCCCATGTGAACATTGGTTCACCATATCAGAGCTGGTTTCTATCCCAGCTGCTCCACTCTAATCCAGCTCCCTACTAATAGTCTGAGAAAAGCAATGGATGATGGCCAAGTGGAAGATGGGTGACTAGTTGAAGTTCCTGGCTCCTGAGTTTGGTCTGGCTCAGCCTTACCTGGTATGGCCACTTGGAGAGTGAGCCAGCATGGAAGATTTCTCTACCTCTCTGTCTTTCCCTCTCTGCCTATAACTCTAACTTTCAAATAAATAAATCTTCAAAAGCAGTAAAATTAAGTAAATAGACATATAGGATGACTTATCAGTGGTCACATAGTCATTGGGGAATAGAACCTGGATTCAAACTCAACCCCCTGATTTATAATGATCTCGAACCTCTGCACCACAGGTTCTTGTCCTGAAAAGCCTCATTGGCCCTGGTCCTTAGCTGGGCTTTTTAGAGATGCACAAGCTGTCACTATGGTCCATCCGTGTTAGCTCAGAGCAGCTTGGCAGCCTTCAGAAGAGTGAGAACTTGCCCTTCTTAAAGAAAAGATTTGGATGCCCCCTCACAAGAGGAAGTCGGGAGCACATAGCTTTTGAGCAGCACCCCTCCCGGGGCGGGGAGCTGTCGATTTCTTCGATTTTGTGGTCGCAAGCCATGCTCTATCCCTTTGTGTCAGCCATCAGGTTCAGAGCGGGCAGTGTGCACTGTGTTTGTTTAATGGGTTAGTTGGTTTTAATTTCATATACTGGGGATTTGAAAAATCAAAGACTGTCAAATGCTAAATCTGATATACACAAATATATATATATATGTTGCATTACAGTCATGATTTCATATGTTTAATAATAAGTGAAGTTATTCTATGACTTTGGAAGGACATAAAATTTATCACTTTTTAGCTTATTTTTTCTTATTAAAAGATTGTGTGGGGAGATTGGGGAAGTAAACCTACTAAATATAAAGGTGATTGAACCAATATTTAGTCTGTGTACTTACTACTGAACTAAGCACATTGCAGGTATTATTTCACAATAATGGAAGACAGTGAGTGCTACTGTAAATGCCATTTAACACGTGCGAAAGCTTGTGTTCACATGATGGAATCCAGTCCTTGTTATTTTCCAGTGAGTTATGTTAACTTTCATTATGATGGGAAACATAGGCTACTGAGCTGTGCAAGACGTGGGAGCTGAAAATATTCAGCATCTGAGTGTTAAGCTTGGGAGACTCTCTTAAGTGAGTTGAGTGTCCTTAAGATTTTTATCATAAACTTGTTTAGGGACACTGTCATTAGAAGAATGATCCTGGAAGTGAGTTTGTCGTCATGGAACACAGCAACATGGAAAATATTTAAACAGCAATAAAGATAAAAAGGAAGTGTATGGGATTTGTGACTCTCTTTGTTGTAGGGAATCCATGGTTCTTGCCAGAGAATTATCTTTCCTGCCCCTTAGACAATTGTTGATACTTCACAGAGAATTCTGTACACTACAGAGCTTGTCTGCATCCTATGATATGCTGTGTTCAAGAGGTGACAGTCACTCGCTTGAATCTCAGAAGAGCCTTCCCTGCAGTAGGAACATTTAGATTAAGGGTTTTCAACAATGCACGGACCTCACCAAGTGGCACGGGGAGACACTAACGAGAAGTGGTTTATAAAATTGCTTGAAAATTTGATAAGAGAGGGAGAGAGAGAACCAGAGGTGGGGGCAGGTGGGTGGGTGGAGAGGGTGAAGGAGAGGGAGGGGAGGTGAGATGGAGACCTTTTTTAGGTCAACATTCCACATTGTTGTACAGTAGGTTTGAACTTTCTTGTTGTCCTTTCACAGTGTGGATTATTTTAAAGTGAAAAACCTTAGGAAACGAGATTTGGAAGAAAACGGGTCAGGGCCTGCCTCTAGGAAGGATTTGACTGGCTTGCTTATTATAGTGACAAGCATTGCCTTGGGCATTGATGATCCTGCATGCTTTTAATAAATGTGAACATCTGTGCCACATAATAATTTACAAAGTGATGAAGTTTTTGCAATTTAACATAATAGTCAAACGTCATAAAAACAAATTCTGCCATCTTAAAAAACAATAGGGGTTGGCCAAATGTTGAATTCTAAAGTTAGCTCTTTGGTAAATGTAATGATTCTGGCACTGTTACCTATGTGCAGTGTGCATTTAAGAATTTAACAAATATCTTTTATTTTCAAGCCTGGGAAATAACTTAGGGAAAGGCCATTTTTAGTTCAATCCAAAGCTTATTTAAAATTCTGTGTGGCTGTTTCCTTAGAAAATTGCTGACTAGGGTGATTTTCCTCTCCTACTGCATTTTTTTATTGCCTTACATTTAACCAGGGAAATGTGAAAAATTTTCACTGATAGCATCACACAACATGATGCTATCACTGACAGCACCAAACAGCAAAATCCACATATGCTCTATGCGCTGATGGCAGTGTTCCTCTGTGGTGCAGGTCTGTCTTGTCAACCTTCAATTGAAGGTATGGCCCTTTGGATAACTACACCTTTCAGGGTTTCAGGCAGGTAAACACCAGTGTGTGTAAAATGTTTTTCTACTGCAAAAGGCTTGTTCATTCTGGATTCTGCAGAAGGCTTGGTAAAAACACATGATCACCCTGTTCATGACCTGCCTGTTGGCATCTCCCAAAGACTGTGCATACAACTGAACAGAAGATGGTGGTACAATGGGCACAGTGAAAATACTTTTTGTTAGTTTTTCTTTGATAATCTCATTAGAGCCAGATGTCCAAGTAGTGAGTGATCATGTCTTACTTGTAGCTGTGAGATCACACTTCTGCAAGTAGTTGCTGGGTCCTGGGAAGGCCACAGAGAGCCTACATGTAGAAAGGTAGATGCTTTTTTTGTGACACCATTCTGTCCACATGGGGATGCTCTTGACTGCAGTTCCAGGTTCCATTCCCCTTGCCACATCCTCTACCCTCCTCTACCTCCACATAATAACGACCCCTTGGGCCAAGGGGTGTACTTGGGTGGTATGGTGCATCTTTGAGAAGATGGCTCTGGGGAAGAGCCTGGTGGAATACATGGGGAACAGGCGTGGGAATACGTGGGCATACGTAGGCATAGGTGGGCAGGCAGCACTGTGTTCCGCAGCATAAAGCTAAGGCTGGAAGGACTGCAGCCCCAGGAGGGCCCATTCTCTGGTCCTGTGGGAAAGGGTGATCAGGGGAGGGCTGGGCAAATGACCCCTGAAATCTGAGGCTCCTCTCTGCCTATGTAAAGGGGAGTACTGACTGCAATAATAGTTTTCAAATAAAAAAATCATTTTTTTCCAAATAATGCCATATATGAGCCCTTGTATATGAAACAGAGAAAGCGAAGTTTCTCACACTGATGTCGGTGCTCACAGCCTAAAATGTGCCCTGGCTGGCGTCCTCCCTCAGTCGAAGCCTGGCCCTTCCTTCTTCCCTTTCTACTCTCCTCCCCTCAAGTCCCCACCCCCCATACAGATGCACCTTACAGGAACCCTGGGGCTCTGGCTTTGGATGAGACTAGTGACTCTGAAGCTTGGGCAGGAATCAAAATGTACTGGTGGAGGGGATTGTTCCAGTACTAGCTATTGTCCTCCTGCCCTAAGGGTATCTTTTGGAAGGTCTGGGACAAAGCCACAGAATTTGCTTTTGTCTTGCCTACGTGTTCATATTCTTGTTCATCTTCCTTTTTTTTTTTTTAGTACTTAGCAAAGTGAGAGGGAGAGAGAGAGAAAGAGAGAGCAACCCCCCACCCTCCCACTAGTTCACTACCTATATCACTGTGATTGCTGAGGCTGGGCTGGACTGGGTGAAATCTGGGACCCAGGAACTCAGCCAAAGTCTCCCACCATGGACGGCAGGTGGGAGCTACCTCCACTGTACCTCAGGAGCTACATTGGCAGGAAGCTAGAATTGGGAACTGGAGATAAGTATTGAACCCAGGTACTGTGTTGTGACACATAGAGGTCTTAACCTCTCTGCTAAATGCCCCTGAATGTGCATTTTGTTAAGTTCCCAGAATGTGGATGCCACTGAGAACATATTTTGAGGATCCCTTGATAAGAAATGGTGACAAAAACCTGGAGCTTGTTACCTTCCTCTGGGCCCACCCTGGTGAGCCTGCCATTGGGATGACATACACAGTGAGACAAGGAAGTACTCCATGCGCAACTCTGCAGTCACCCCTTGGCCAGGGTTTGCACAAATTCTCTCCTGATTACTGTGTTTCTGGGCACCACTCTCATTCTCTTGGAGCTGATACAAAGGGTTATGTGTGGCCTTTGGAGACAGCCATTACATTGTGCCACATTCTGCATTGAAGTCGAAAACAGCTGGGTTAGCAAACTTTTTTCAGATTTTTTTTTACAAGTTTTCAAATAAAAATGCAATTGAATGGGTGGGAAGAGTTTTGTCACTATTTTCTGAGTCAAAAAATAGACTCTAATTTGTTTTATGGTGTAATGGCTAAATTTCAAAATCTTGTCAATGATTCATTGGTTTTATTTTTAGTTGGAAAATGTATTTTATATTCCATTGATTCATTGAAAAATGACATAATCATATTTTGCTCTCATATTATTGAGAACAACCTTGGAGCTGAATAGCATCTCTCTGCCTCATATTTTCAATTTTGAACTGTTAATGTTTTCCATTTAAGTGGTATTCTTGTTAATTAACAGTCCAATTTCCAAATACTTATATTCTGTAAGAGGTAATACTGAACATCTAATTTGCTTGAACTGAGTCTTATTTTATTTTCTATTAGGTAAATGCATCATTTGGACCAGCAATTACATTTTAAAGTGTAATATATTAAGATGAGGACTAGATGATTATGAGTACAGAAATGGAGGAGTGGCTGATTTATTTGAATTAAAATTAAAAAACATATTGGGTGAGGACTCAGGCAGAGCCCCTGCCTATCCTAATGGCTGACCCAGAAAGGTCACTGAAGATAAAGGCATTGTCCAGAAAATTCCCCTATATCTGCTGTCAGGCCTGCTAAAATAAGGACTGTTGAGAAGGTATAAATCAGAAGATATGACTGGTTTGCCTCACACGGAGATCCAGAATCATAAGGAATAGAGGAAGATTTCCCTGGTGTCTGGGTCTTAGAATGAGGTAAAACAGAGTAAGGTGGTACTGAAATCTGAGTTGTGTGGGCCCCCAATTCTGATGTTGAAGTTTTAACCTTCTGTACCTCACAGTGTGACTGTTTGGAGACAGGGTCTTTCAAGAGGTCATTTATTTCAGATTAGGTGACAAGGGTGAGCCCTGATCCAGTAGGACAGGTGTCAGGTGAAGGAAAGATGAGGGCACACACACAGTGCACATGCCAGAGACCAGGTGATGCCTCAGTGAGACTGCAGCCACTGACAAGGAGAGAGGCCTCAGGAGAAACCTCCCCCATCAATGCCTTGGTCTTGGGCTTCAGCTTCCAGAATTGTGAGAAAATGAATGTCTGTGGTTTAATCCACCCAGCCCTGTGGTTCTCTGTTAGGACAGCCCTGGGAAAGCCCTCTATGAGTAAAAGGTTGTCACAGTGGAACATCCTCTCTGTGTGCTCCAGCGTGAGAAGGGCAGAGAAGTGCCCATCTCCCATTCCAGCCCGTGCCCCTCACCCCACTCCATAGGTCACCTGCTGAGCATGCCCCAGTGTGGAGCTTTGCAGACTCCCTCAGACTGCTGCTTTAGAAATTCAGATTCCTGCTGCCATTCCCAAGGATTTGATTCAATAGTCTGCAATGAGGCTCTGCATCTTTAACGACTATCTTGGCCCATTCTGTTATAGGAGATGTAGGGGAACAACCCTTGATTTAAAACTGGCTTAGAGCATCCAGTAAGAGATTTACCAGGGATAAAAACCAAATGGAACACTCTCATACCCTCCTATGAGATCTCTTTTTCTGTTTGTTTGACTCATTGCACCTCTCTGCTTAAAACCATACCTATAAACTCTAAGAACTCTAGGATCTTTGCCATGGTCAGGGAGTCTCTGTGCTTCACCAAACAGTCTCATCCAAAGATGGTGATGCATCTTTTGAGAATGCCTTCCGCCTCCACTTCCAACGTTCCCAATTTCCTGACTCACAGATTGCCTCTGACAGTGTGTTTTTCCTCTCCAGCCAAAACCCACTTATCCTATCATTTAGCTTAAGTGCCATTACCTTTTAAAAGTCTACTCCCACCTAATCAATTTTTCTTTGATTCCCTCTCTACAGCGTTTTCTTGTTTTCCTCCACAGTAGGGATCATAAATTTATGAATTTATTGGCACAGTTGGTTTTGACTTCCTGCCTCGAAGCTTCCTTTTGTATTGGTGTGTGCTTGGCATGCATTGAATGAACAAAGAAAGGACAACCCTGGGCATGTGAACAAAAGCTTCAGAGTTCATGTGTTGCTTGGAAGGGAATATAATGCCCACATCGACCTGCTCCTCTTCCTTAAAGATGATGCAGTTTTCAAATGTCATTTCTCTCCTCCCCAGAACTCTCTGACTTGGGCTGGGGCTGACTGAAGGCTTTTATGGGCAGTCCGTTACTCTGTGGCTATGGGAGCTAACAGCAGCCCCCTCCAGGTTTTGATACATCTGGGCATGTGGCCAAAATTTTTGACAAGATAGATGACTTAATGATTTCCACCAATCCCCATTCCAAGTCTGAAGGATTGATAGAGAGGTGGTCAAAGCAGCTTGTGAACTGAAATCAATACTGCTTAATATCTAAATTTCGTTGTGCAATGTGACTAAGGATAAGCTAGTAGATTTTTGTTAGTGGTAGAATTATTTTTAAAGTAATGATCCTCAGGGCCCCCATAGATTTTCCAATTACTGTTGTAAGGGAGAAGAAACCTGCTGCTGATGACCCTACAAGTCCCTGCCTTGATTTGCATATTAAAGATGTTTTGATATTTTTCCAGTGAAAGATGAAAGCATTAGGGCTCCATTAGTCACTATATTAGGAACAAAGATAGAAACATAGATTTTGTTTTAATTTGAAAGCAAGTGGCCTTATCTTATATCTCATGTTATTAGGGTCTCAGGGAAGTCCATTCATGATTTGCATTTTAAAATAGATAAAGATGAAAATTAAGCAATTCTATTGAATTAATGTCTTTAAAGAATAACTAAATGGAAAGCATCTTAATTAGTTATGCCAGTCCTTTTTTCAGGGTAAGATAGCATTTGATATTCATAACTGGGGCAAAGCATTTTTTCAAAATAAATAAATATGTTTAAATATTAAAAATAATTTGTATTGGGGAGATAAGCATCATTCAAAGTGTGTTCTGCTCTTGTAACTCACTTTATTCTTTACTACAAGTATTGATATGGCTGTACTATACTTCTCCTATTACTAGCAGATGTAGAAGTACTAACATTACAGTGTGGGAATATTCCTGATAATGTTAACAGTGATCTTTCTAAGTTACTGAGAAACTGCATTGTTGCTAGTATTAAGTGAATACTTCTCATATATTGTTTCATTGAATAATTATAACCCAAAAGGCAAGTAATACTATGTTCCCGTTGCCAGCTAGAAAACTTATAGGATGAAGTAAGAAGTTACCTCAGCTCACCCATGTGGTGAGACCTGAAGCTACTCTTAAGCCTACACCAGCCTTGCTTTATTTTTTTCATAAGAAAATAATTGCATAAATTTTATTTGTTGGTGTAAATAATCTTTCTTTTTTCCTTTTTGTTAATGTTTATTAATATAAAGTGAACAGATTTCAAAGATATGGTTCTAAGAAGAAAACCATACTTCCCTCAGTCTCACCCTTGTTTTCTTTTTTTCTTTAATTTGTGCAAAGACATAATTTCAACCCACTCTGTGAGGACAGGCTTAATTCATCACTAACCATAATATCTAACAAGGAAAAATGTGGGAAGATTGCAGCTCCTCAGGAGTATAAACAAGGCCAAATCAGCAATCAAATCACAAGATGCCCATTTCAGTACAAACATTTTTTAAACATTTATTTACTTATTTGAGAGGTAGAGTTATAGACAGAGAGGATAGACAGAAAAAAAACATGTCCCAAATGTTGGTTCTTTCCCCAAGTAGCTGCAACAGCCAGAGCTGGGCCAATCCAGAACCAGGAGCCAGGAGCTTCTTCCAAGTCTCCCACATAGGTTCAGGGACCGAAGCACTTGGAACATCTTCTACTGCGTTCCCAGGACATAGCAGAGATCTGGACTGAAAGTAGAACATTCAGGCCTCTAACTAGTGCTGATATGGCACTGTAGGCAACAGCTCTACCAGCTATGCCAAAGCGCCAGCCCCCTGAGGCATTTTTTAAATTATATATGAACTGTCACACATCAGAGAAAATATATGAAATTTGCCTTTTTTGGAACTGGTTTATTTCATTAAGCATAATTGTTTGCAGTTGTATGTGTTTGGTTGTGAAAGACAGGATTTCATTCTTTTTTATAGCTGAATAGTATACCTTAGTGTGTGTGTGTGTGTGTGTGTGTGTGTGTACACACACCGCTTTCTTTATCCGGTCACCAGTTCAGTTGTTGGACATCTTGGTTGACTCTGTATCTTAGCTATTATGAATCAAACTGCAATAAACATGGGGGAAGAGATAACTCTTTCATTGGCTGATTTCATTTTGTTTGGGTAAATTCCGAAGGGTGGGATGGCTGGGTCACATCTGTTTTCAGATTTCTGAGGAATCTTCATACTATTTTGAACAATGGCCATACTAGTTTACACTCTTATCAAGAGTGGATTTGGGTACTATTGTCCCCACATCCTTGGCAGTATTTCTTGTTTGTTAGTTTCTGTATGAGAGCCATTCTAACTAGGGTGGGATGAAACCTAATTGTCATTTCTATATGCATTTCCCTGGTGACTAGTGATCTTGAACATTTTTCCCATGTTTATTAGCCAGTTGCATTCCATCCTTTGAAAAATGCCTGTTTATGTCCTTTGCCCATTTCTTAACTGTATTATTCGTTTCACTGCTGTTGAATTTCTTGAGCCCTTTATAGATCCTGGATATTAATCCTTTATCAGTGCATAAGTTGCAAATATTTCCCCCATTCTTTTGGTTGCCTCTTCACTTTGTTGTGTGTTTCCTTTGCTTTGCAAAAGTGCTTGATGTGACACCATTTGTCTGCTTTTGCTTTGATTGCCTGAGTTCCTGAGATCTTTCCAAGAAGTCTTTGTCTATGCCATTGTCTTGCAGAGTTTCCCCTGATGTTTTCCCCTAATAATTTGATGGCATCAGATCATAGATTTAAATATTTGATCTATTTTGAAATGACTTTTTTGTATAAGGTTTAAGGTAGGTGTCTTATTTCATATTTCCAGATGCATAAATCCAGTTTTCCCAGCACCATTTGTTGAAAAGGCTTTCCTTTCTCCAGAGATTGATATTAGCTCATCTGTCAAAGATTAGTTGGTTGTAGATGTGTGGATTAATGTCTGGGGTTTCTACTCTGTCCCATTGATCTCTATGTCTGTTTGTCTATTTTTGTTCCAGTACCAGGCTGTTTTGATTATAACTACCCTGTAGTATGTCTTGACATACGGTTTTGTGATACCTCTGGCTTTGTTTTGTTGTTTAAGATTGATCTAGCTATTTAGAGTCTCTTGTTTCCATATGAATTTTAGCATCATTTTTTTCTAGATCTGAGAAGAATGTCTTAGTATTGTGATTGGGAACACATTGAATCTGTAAATTGCTTTAGTAGTATGGACATTTTGATGCTAATTCTTCCAATCCACAAACCTGGAAGATTTTTCCATGTTTTTGTGTCTTCTATTTATTTTTTTTTAATGTTTTGTGATTTTCACTGTAGAGATCTTTCACATCATTGATTAAATTTATTCCAAAATATTTAACTTTTTTTGCAGTTATTGTTAATGGGACTGATCTTAGGAGTTCTTTTTTCAGCCATGACATCGTTTGTGTATACACATTGTTTGTGTGCTGATTTTGTATCCTACAACTTTGCCAAACTCTATTATGAGTTCCAGTAGTATCTTAGTAGAATCATTTGGTTTCCCTGTACGTAAGATCATGTCATCTGCAAACAAGGATAATTTGACTTGCTCCTTTCCTATTTATATCCTTTTGTTTTCTCAGTTTAGTGTAATGGTTGCTTTCAAACCCACTTACTCTAAACTCTTCCATGCTGAATAGCGTAGAAAAATAACATTCTGTTAAACCAAAGTTTGGTGCTGGAACTTTTTCATACTTTTCTATTAGGCTCTCTTTGTAAGAATTTTAAACTGTTTTTATGTAGTACAAATATTCTCTACACTGGTTGAATGCACCTACCTCCTAAAATAAATGAACATATACAGGGCTGGGAAGGTACAGACAAAGCAAAATCCTTGCTTTCCAAAATGGGATGCGGGGTTTGAGGTGTTAGTTTGTAAACACTAACAGAGAGCAGCCCCCAGGGCCGAAGGCCAGGAGGTAGAGATGAGAACAACTTTCAGCATTGAACTTCAAAAGCTTCTGCTGAGTGAAGGATTCGTAAGTGGAAAATGGGAAATTGACTCTAGACTTACAGTGTTTCAGGAAGGACGGACACTGAAGACATCCAAATGGCCCGAGTATCTGATCCTGACAGTCTCTTGGCAGTGGCTGTGCTCAGCTACTTCCCCTTCATCGCTCTCCTAATGGGCTTCTGATTGATCTTCCTTTCCAGCTTACATTAGGAGAGTTTGGGCCAAGTCTGTTTTTCACTCCAGGTATTCTAACAGAATTTAAAAAGATCCCATACAAAGAAGTGAAATCCCACTCAAGTGAAAATTATGTGGCTTTCAAGAATAATCTTTACTCTTTGGGTTTTTTTGTTTGTTTTGGTCAGGGATTTTTAAAACCATGTGGGTCACTCAGTCTTTGGGGCTCACAGTCTCATATGCATCATGAAATGATGTTGTTTTGATTTGTATTCAAGGGAAATTTGTTATGCAGCTGTAGTCGGCATTTGCCCCATCAGTGGCATGATGGCGTGATCAGTGTTTAAGGGTCTGGATTTTAGTGCAGGATGAGCCTGTGTCTGAATTCTGCTTTCCCCACTTATTACTGGCACATTACATCATCTCTCATACCCGTGCTTTAACGATCTGTGCTTCATGTGGCCGCTGTGAAGATGAACTGAGAGATTACAGATTTATTCCTTGGCATAATCTCTGCTACAGAGTGAACATCAATCAGTGAGCTGTTACTGCTTTCAGTATTGCCAGTTGCTGGTGGTGATGGAAAGAAGGAATCTTAGTGATCTTGGGCAGGACCCAACCTCTTCCAGTGATGGCTGTTATTTCTAAAATAGACCATCGTGAGCATTTATATTAATTGTGGCATTTTCTATTTTGGCATTGACTTTGAAATCAGTACCAAAGTCAAAATGACAAATCCTTTTATTTGGTTTTTCTTCATTTGAGGGTAAATCCTTTTTTTTTTTTTTTTTTTTGTTTCCTATCTTGCTTAAGCTATGTGGATAACTACTGGGTTCTCCCAAGCTCATGTGTGCTTATTACAAATGCCTTGTCCCATGGATTTAGACCTTTCTTCTTCCCAGGAAATCAAACTGTACTGTGTTACTGAGCCATGTCATGCATCTAATCATTTACTATAGCTGAGAACCAGAAAAATGTGGTTCTTTTCACTTGACATGAAAAAGGAGAAATAATTCTCACTAACATCTGCTACCACAAGATAAAATACGACAGTGTATCTCCACCCCTAATTTTTACATTTTCATCTCTACTTTTATTTTATTTGAAACACATAATGAAAGAGAGGAGTGGATATATGTTCCATCTGCTGATTCACTCCCCACATGCCTGTAACAGCCAGAGCCAGGCCAGACTGAAGTCAAGAGCATGAAATACAATCCAAGTCTCTCACAGGGTGGCAGGGGTCCAAGTAGTTGAGCAATAATCTGCTGCCTCCTATGGTGAGAATCAGCAGGAAGGTAGAGCAAGAAGCGGAATAGCTGAGACTCAAACCAGACACTCCAGTATAGGATGTAGGCATCCCAAGCAGAGCCTTAAGCACTGTTCCAGATCCAAGCACCATCCCAGATACTTACCTTTCAGTTTGGGTAAGGTTACCTGTTTAAGAAAAGAAAAAAAAAATAAATGAATAGAGTCTATTTTATAGTAGGCTTTTTTTTTTAAAAAAAAGTTATTTATTTATTTATTTGAAAGTCAGAATTATACAGAGAGAAACAGAGGCAGAGAGAGAGAGAGAAAGAGAGAGAGGGAGGGAGGGAGGGAGAGGGAGGTCCTTCATCTGCTAGTTCACTCCCCAGTTGGCTGCAACATCCGGAGCTGTGCCAACCCGAAGCCAGGAGCCAGGAGCTTCCTCAGGGTCTCCCATATAGGTGCAGGGGCCCAAGGACTTGGACCTTCCTCTACTGCTTTCCCAGGCCATAACAGAGAGCTGTATCGCAAGTGGAGCAGTTGGGACTTGAACCAGAACACACATGAGATGCAGGCACTGCAGGCGGCGGTTCAACCCACTGTGCCACAACACTGGCCCCTATAGTAAGCTTTAACATGGAAATCTATGTGAATGTTATTAAGCTGTGCCTCAGCTGAGCAGTTCTCCAACTTGTGCATTCCAATCACAAGCAGTACATGAATTGGGTGAGGGAGTCCCTATACTCCTCCCACCCAGAACCTAGGGCTCCAATCCCCATCTTTTGAATTCCTGGTTGTTCAGGAAGAACCCAAATATGTCACTGCTTATCCATTCTTAGTTTCACTAAGTCATTTCATTTTTATTCCTGCTTAACCTTTATCTTTCGTAAGACTTAGCAAGGTCCAGCTGCATAGCTTAAACATCTGTTGGAATGGTTTCATCATATATAATTGGTAGCCTCTTTTCTAAGAATCTCACATCATGTACTCCTTCCACCTCCCTGATATATTCACCAGAATCCTCTGGTTTCGCCCTAAACCCAGTGGGAGATTGCCAGACCCTTGCGTCAACTCTGTTGCCCTAGCTTCCATTCTGCTCGGAGGAAGCCTTGCTACGTGGGGTGATACATATGTTAAGTACATCGCCATCCCATGCACCACTTTGTTTCACAACAGAACTTGTTGCTTTTTAAACCCTGAGTCCAAATCCTTAGCAAGGTAGGGACTCTGCCTCCTTTCTTAGAAAGCAGAATACGTTTAACCTTCAAACTCCAATGGGATGCGGGAGTTTCATCTTCCAAGTGCATCAAAGAGAAACAAAGCAATTAAGTGTTCATGTTAAAATTGTCCAATTTCCTTTCTGATTCTGCCATAGGCCTTACTTCCTTCTACTGAAATATGCTCCATCTCAGCAAGCTTCTGGTCTGGATGAGTGGTGGGAGGGAGTTAGTTGTTAAAGAGTTATGCAGATGACAATGGGAAGGGCTCAGTCATCAAAACTGGGGCCAGTAGAGGGTAACAGGGGTGGTGAGCGGTGCGGTCGGCCTTGTTTGTACACAGTTAGGAAGAAGCTGGAGGAGCCAGGACAGCGTGCTCGTGAACCTCAAATTCAAGCAAGGCCAATATGGGAGGGATTTGTCAGAAATGTAGTAGACATGTTGGGATCAAGGCAAAGGGACCAGGGGAGAGGAGAGTAAGACCTTTTCGTGTCACACTGGAGCATTATTTAATGAATCCACCAATGGCTTTTAGAAAATTATCCAAAGGAATGAACTTGTGTTTGACTTGCCATCCACTATTGATTCAAGGCTCAGACTTTGTGAAGTTGCATGTTAACTTGTAGACATTTGTCAAGCAGCGATATTTTCTCTCCTCCAAGGTCATGATTGCACTGCCTTGTTGGACACAATTCAGATTTTTTTCGCTGATAATTTGACCCCAAGATTCTTGTTGCTTCTAAAATGCTGACAAATATTCAGCTTGTCAGAGTTCTTAGAGTTGTGTTAGCGTTGGTGTCCTAGAGCTGCTGCAATCCATTACCACGAAGGAGCTGAAAAAAAAAAAAATACTCATTATGGATTGTCTCATAGTGCTGGAATCTAAAATTGTGATTCTCATATTCCAGACTCAAGGTGTTCGCAGAGCCAGGCTCTCCAGAAACCCCTGGATGAATCCTTTCTTGATGCTTTCCAGCTTGTGGTGGTTTGCAGCCATGCTTGGTGTCCCTGGATGGACAGCTGCAGCACTCCTGTCTCTGCGCTCATGCAGGCTTCTTAGAGAGACAGCAGTCATGTCGGATTAAGGTCCTACCCTACTTTAGTAGAATTTCTTTTTAACTAATTACATCTGCAATTACTTAGTTTCCAAGGTAGATCACTTTATGAGGCATTAAGAATTAGAACTTCAACACACTTTTTCTGGGAAACAAAATTCAACCCCTAGCAATCATCTTTGTTCTTTTATTAATGAGTTAAAATCTTCAGAACATGTTCAGTGTATATTTGTAAAAGAACCATGTTTTGAATATTTTGGAAATTTTAACTTGACTTCTTTATAGGTATATGAGGCTTACTGGGAAGCTGGAATGGGATCACCCCAACACTCTCATGGTTATTGGATTTAGCTAGTTACTAGGGGAGAGGAAGTGTGTCTTCCGTCCAATTGCCAGGCTAGTTCTACTGGTAGTGGACTTATGTTCCCTGGTGTCACAGATACTCCCCATGTGAATTTTCACATGACTACAATGACCTTTTGGTTTCTAAACAACAAGTTGAGAAATTGTGATGCCTTGCCCACTTCCCCACCTCTGTGCCCGT
This sequence comes from Oryctolagus cuniculus, assembly GCF_964237555.1. Classification (NCBI taxonomy): domain Eukaryota; kingdom Metazoa; phylum Chordata; class Mammalia; order Lagomorpha; family Leporidae; genus Oryctolagus; species Oryctolagus cuniculus. Next base: position 43,029,861 of record NC_091437.1, read on the forward strand.
CAGTTCCCATACCTGGGGATGCTGAACTAGCTTGCTCTCTGCAGTGAATACACCTGCACTATTCAGGACCTTGGCCAGGGTCTGGGTTTGTTTCCTAACTATTGATCAGCACTTCTCATGACTGTGAATTTTGTCCTTGGGCCCCTATCTCAGTTTTTGAGAAACATTAATCCTTCTGCTTTTTGGATCGTTCTCCTATGTCTGGTTCCACATATTCCCTGCTGCCAGACAGCCCGGGTATTAATTGGCAATACAATGTTTGGCACACATTAGACACACAACAAAAGTTGAATAAAGGAGCAAGCAGGTTGTGGCTGGCCCGGACCTTGCTAACCATCCACTTAGTTTTTTCATCTTCTTATCATTTTCCTGGATCTGTAAGAATTGCCAGCGTCTCCTTGGCAGGCTTTTATTGTTTTCTTGAACTGCTGCAATCTGTCCTGTGAGTTACTTCTGGGGACAGGATAGAACTTCTGAGTTGCCTTCTGTTTGTAGACAAACAACTGTCAGTGTTGTGCATCCACTCTCTTTGAAATTCCCATAATCAGGTTTCCCAAGATAGGAATGTTCATTTGAAGAAAGCCAGGAATCAGTGTGGATAAACAGGTTAATTTTCCTTATAAACTCAAACAAGTTTGGGCAAATTTTCCTCTTTACTGGTCTTGCTTTGCTTAAGTTTGAATATTTTACTCTGTGGTCCACTTATAAGCTTGATGAGTTAGTTAATTAGGCCCCCATATATTATTATAGACTCTAGGAGATTTAATTAAAATGTGCTAATGTGTAAAATCAAATGTGAGTCATTGCTTTCTTAATCTTTCCCAAGTTTTCATGGAAAGAACAAATGGTGCTTACCACTACTTTGAGCCCATCAGAGAGCTTCTATACAAAGTTGCAACTGGATTCTGTTTAGTAAATACAATCTTAATCTTTCGATTCTGATTTTACATTTGGAAGTTTATTACAGTAATTATTTTATGGCATTTGATAGTTCAACTATTTACAAAATTATAATTTGGTGTGAAAATATGTACCATAGCTGTTACCATGTCAAAACATGTTACACAGCTCTTAGAAGCTATTTACTCTATTAATATAGAAATTAACTTTGTAAATCTATTGTTACTCAATGCATAATCAAATATGGCACTGAAATAATTTTTCAGACAGTTGATGTCTAATGAGTTATGCTATCTAGGTGATTATAGTACCTAGCCGACTGTAACTTTAATCTGTAATAACAACAGTTTCAGTTATTAAATTATTATTACCACACAATAATTTGACAAGCAATGTGCTAAGTGTTCTGCATACATCATCTCATTTAATCTTTGGCACAAATATTGGAATGTAGGTACATTTCCTTTTGTGGGGAGCAACTTGGACTGGACTGAGTTACTGGAATTAAGACTTATTCTATGCATCTGCTCTCCCACAATATGGCGCTGGGAGAGGAGAAAACAGCTTCTACGCAGCTGCCTCTTGCTAACTTGAGTGATGACCTCCAGGAGCTGATCCTGCTCCTGATTGGAGGAGAGCAGCGTACTCGGCGTGTGGGCAGCCGAGTTGGGATTGGCGGAAGAGGACTATAAAGGAGGAGAGAGACAACATGCACCGGGGAACATCTATCTGAAGGAACACCTGTGCAGCCCCCGAGAGAGCCGGCCGGCTGTGTGCCGTTCCCCCGCGGAAGTGGGGAATGTGGCAGGGGGAACCACCCTTCCATGGAGGTGGAAGGGACGGTAGCCAACCCGGGAAGAACCAGCAGCAAACCCGGGGAGGGCCGAGCAGACAAAAGAACAGCACAGGGTCCTGTGTCGTTCCTCCATGAAGACGGGGAGCGACACCTTTCTTTTCTTTCTTTCTTTTTTTTTTTTTTTTTTAAGATTTATTTAATTATATGTAAGGCAGAGTGACAGGGAGGGGAAGACAGAAAGACAGAGAGAGAGAGTCCATCTACTTCTTCACTCTACATATGGCCACAAAGTTGGGACTGGAACAGGCAGTATCCAGGAGCCAGGATCCGGGAATTCCATCTGGTTCTGCCCACGTGAGTGACAGACTTCCAAGTATTTGGGCATCATCTGCTGTTTTGCCAGCACATCAGCAGGGAGATGGATCATACGTGGAGCAACTGGTACTTGAATTGGAACTCTGATGTAGGAAACACCAGTATAACGTGCAGTACCTTTCTAGCATCTATCTTTCTTAAAAAAAATTTATTTATTTACTTGAAAGAATTACAGAGAGGCAGAGGCAGAGGCAGAGGCAGAGAGAGAGAGAGAGAGAGAGAGAGAGAAGGGAAAAAGGGGAGAAGTCTTCCATCATTGATTATCTTTCCAAATGACTTCATCTACCCGAGCTGAGCTAATCCAATCCAAGGCCAGGAAACAAGACCTTTTTCTGGATTCCCATGCAGGTACAGTGATCCAAGGGCCATCTTCCATTGCTTCCTCAGGCCATAGCAGAGATCTGGATCAGAAGTGGAGCAGCCAGGTCTCGAACCAGCACCCAAATGGGATGCCAGCACTGCAGGCAGCAGCTTTACCTGCTAAGCTACAGCACCGGCCCCTATAGCATCTATCTTACAACTTAGAAAACAGGTTCAGTGAGATTAGCTTAGTTATCCAAATAAATGATTAGTGGTCATGCATTTGCCCTAAAAAATGTTGGGACTTATATCCAGATTTTTCTGTTAGCAAAATTCATCTTCTTAACCATTATTCATTACTGCCCTTTCTAGAAATGCAGTTACTGATGTATATTGTTAAGGTTTATTTTATAGTTATAGCTCTTGCACACAACTTCATTATGTGATATTGAATTTCCTTGCCAGATAGAGTCATGGTTACCTTGAATATGTTATTGAAAGGCATTGTAACTTTGGATAATTAAAAATATACATCTTTGTGCACCTTTACCAGGGTGAACTTTAAAAAACACTTAAAACAATTTAGGAAAAAGCAAAGACATGAAAGAAAGTTGGCGTATTAGATGTCCAGTCTATTCTAGACATTGAACTAGACACTTTGCACGCTAAGTCCTTATCATGACTCCATGATAGTAATAGTACAGGTTTTCAGTCTTCAATCCTTTATTTATATTCCTTCAGGCCAGGTGCATTCAAAATTTAGATTTTAGTTATTTTTAGAAGAATCATTGGCAGCAAAATATGTTCTCTTGCGTCAATATGTTAATATGTCAACAAAACGTGTGCAGTGTGTAAGTCTTCATCCCCAAGTGGAATAAAGGCTGCCTCTGCTCCCCCCATTGGTCCAGGTCATGTTTTTATCAACAGATGAGTTCGTGTCAGGTCAGGTTTGCCAGCAGGTAAGTTCTGAAAATGGTTTGTTTCCTAGAGCATTTGGTTTCAGACTTTTGGGCTGTGGGTTGTGGATTTGTAATATCTTCAGTATAGATGGGGGAAATTGTGGCTTAGACGCTTCAGGTGACTTATAGCTGAATCACACAGCTCATGAGCTTTGGAGCAAGAATTTGACCCTAGATCTTATTTAAGTTAGAAACTCTCCGATTGATTGCCACTGGTGTTTTACAGGTGTTTCTCAGGATATAGAAGGGAGAGTTACTAGTCTGCTTTAATGCCATGCCCTTTTGGCCCTGAGTAGAGACACCAATGCAGCCCTGGCAGGAGCTTTGTGATGGATGCGTTGCTGTGAGCACAGCAGGGATATGATATGAGGACTTGCTCATGTGCCTCCAGTACTGTCAAGGACACAACCTGCTTGTGTCACACTTTGCTTTGCGTTTGTGTTTTTTTTTTTTTTTTCCAACACACCGACCCTACAAGAATACCCATGTGCATGGGATGTGGCCTTAGCTATAAGTAAGTTTGGACATTTCATGAGCGATAATTCACACTCACCGTTGATGGCTCTGTTCTTTTATATGTAAAAGTGTTCTGTATCTCAAGTCAATCACCCCTTCTATTTTTTTCCTCCTAAGTTGGTATCTGAATGTAGGAATTGAGGACTCCAGTCTGGATCAGTGCTTCTCAGATTTTAAGATGCTTACAAATCACCTGGGTTCCTGTTAAAACACATTAAGTAGGTCAGGAGATGTGGGATGTGCCTGAGATGTTACATTTTCTACAAGCTCCCAGGTAGTAATACAGGTACAGGAACCTCACGTTTAATAGCCGTGACTTAGGTCACTTAAGGCAGATGGGCACAAATAAAGATTCTCTGTCTGCTTGATCTCTAGTGCACTTATTCTCTCTTCCCAGTTCACTGTCATAGAGTCCAATTACCTGCCTGTTTGGTGGTAGAGGTTGAGAGTCCTCAGCTTCTTTCCTGGTCTCTCTTGGTTTTGTAAAGATTTCATGAAACTATATGGTTGAGGTGGGGGCCACAAATTAACTCCTGTTTACTAACATCTACTAAAGACTCCCAGGTGTCTGTGTTTCCTTCTATCAACTCATCCTTACCTTATAAAGCACGCATTTTTCCTGGACACTGGCTCTCAACAGAATAAAGGCCACTAGGCACCTGAGGGTGGTTTGACAATAAAGAAAAAAAAAACCTTTCCATCTGAGTACAGTGGGTCATCGCATTTAATTGTCTGGAACCACAGTTGGATTTTACAGGGAACTTGCAGGGGCCATTCTCCAAGTATACCGCATGGGCTGGGGCACAAAACCTGAACTTCCTTAAAACTCTTGCCAACTCATGTAGCAGAGCTGAAGAGTGACAACAGACTGTGTGGCTTATAATGCATACAGTACTTGCCACATGACTCTTTAAAGAAAATTTACTGAACTCTGGTCCTTGCCATGACTGATGGAAATAGGTTTGGTTCAACAGTCTTGGTGTTTAATATGCTACATAAGAAATCATCTACACAATCCTATTTTTTAAAATATTTATTTATTTGAAAGGCAGAATTACAGAGAGGCAGAGGCAGAGGCAGAGAGAGACAGAGAGGTCTTCCATCCACTGGTTCACTCCTCAAATGGCTGCAGTAGTCAGACCTGGGCCAATCCAAAGCCAGGAGCCAGAAGGTACTTCTGGGTCTCCTACATATGGTCTTCTCAGACCATAGCAGAGAGTGGGGTCAGAAGTGGAGCAGCCGGGTTTTGAACCAGCACCCAAATGGTATGCTGGCACTGCAGGCAGCTGCTTTACCCACTATACCACAGTGCCTGACCCCATAATCCTATTTTAAAATGTAACAGTATGAATAATAACAAGGTTATTACTGAAATTGTGTGTGTGTGTGTATAAAATCTGAATCTCTCAGCAAGCCAATGAATGCTTGGGGTAGACTAGGACAAAAGTTGTATATATAGAAATGCAGAAATAAAAGGTACATTAATAACTTTTAACATAGAGCTCCCATTTATGATGGATCCTACCTGTACTACCAAGCAAATTCCTTTCTAACTCTGAATACAAAATTATTGACCTACAAGGAGGTGAAGCTCAGTTGTTTATTATTTCCTGAGTACCAAAATGGGTTTGTCTCTACCAACATATATTGTTAAAACTATGTGTGTTCAATATATTTGCATATACATTTATCTCTAATTTCTGTTTGTTCCTGTTTCATTAGATCTTCAGATGTCATATACTGATTTAGTAGATAACCACTGTTTTTTTTAATTTTTTTAATTTTTTTTTAAATTTTTTGACAGGCAGAGTTAGTGAGAGAGAGAGAGAGAGACAGAGAGAAAGGTCTTCCTTCCATTGGTTCACCCCCAAATGGCCACTACGGCTGGCATGCTGTGGCCGGTGTGCCACACCCATCCGAAACCAGGAGCCAGGTGCTTCTCCTGGTCTCCCATGCGGCTGCAGGGCCCAAGCACTTGGGCCATCCTCCACTGTACTTCCTGGCCACAGCAGAGAGCTGGACAGGAAGAGGGGCAACTGGGACAGAATCCGGCGCCCTGACCGAGACTAGAACCCGGGGTGCCGGTGCCGCAGGCAGAGGATTAGCCTAGTGAGCCTTGGCGCCGGCGATAATCACTGTGTTTTAAACCAGACAACATACCAACAGAATTGAAGATAATTATAGAAAAAAAATTCTCACCCATCTTTAAAAAATGCTACTTGAATTTTTGCATATTTGACTTTATATCTTGTCCCATATGTTTATGTACTATTAAAGAGTGACATTCAGTAGTACACAGATCATTTTAAAGCCTATGCTTGAAAATTCACCATCTTATATTTTCATATTTTATGATAACTGCCATTTTAGTGTAGATAATTTCAATGTTTCAAAATTATGTAGAGAAGAAAATGTAAATGACTCATAATCATATCATCCAGGAAATCAATAATGGTGGCATTTCAGTGATTATATAGACTTCAGGATATGTATAGATTTGTACATATCTTTTTCTTTATCTCTGTCACTAGAGTTCTATTTCTTTACTGTTAAAATAATTTAGTATATGTGTATTTGTATTTGTTAAGTCATTTTAATATATACATACATATATATGTGCATATATATATAGAGAGAGAGAGGGAGAGAGGGAGGGAGGGAGGGAGGGAGAGAGAGAGTTTTTAAATGTTTTATTCATCTTCAGTATATGCAGGGGATCTGTTCCAGGATCCACTTCAGATATCAAAATCCAACTATATTCTGGAACCCTGTTTAACATGGCATATTATTTGCATATAAACTATCTCTACTCTCCAATAGTTTAAATCACCCATACATTAGTTACAATACACTGTAAATTCTATATAAATTGTTGTTACATAGTATTATTTAGGAAGTAATGACAGGCCGGCGCCGTGGCTCAATAGGCTAATCCTCTGCCTGCGGCACCGGCACCCTGGGTTCTAGTCCCGGTCGGGGTGCCAGTTCTGTCCTGGTTGCTCCTCTTCCAGTCCAGCTCTCTGCTGTGGCCCGGGAGGGCAGTGGAGGATGGCCCAAGTGCTTGGGCCCTGCAGCCGCATGGGAGACCACGAGGAAGCACCTGACTCCTGGCTTTGGATCAGCGCAGTGCCAGCCATGATGGCCATTTGGGGGGTAAGCCAACAGAAGGAAGACCTTTGTCTCTGTCTCTCTCTCTCACTGTCTAACTCTGCCTGTCATAAAAAAAAAAAAAAAAAAGGAAGTAATGGCAAGGAAAAAATTTCATACCCATTCAGTGTAGATACAGTTTAATTTTTTTTCTTACTTGAGAGGCAGAGAGGAATAAAACAAGAGAGAAAGAAGGATAGAGAGATACAGCTGGAGCAAGACAGAGAGAGTGAGAGAGAGAGAGAGAGAGAGAGAGAGAGCGAGAGCAAGCAGAGAGAGGAGAGAGTTCTCACCTACTGGTTCTCTTCCCAAATGCACACAGTAGGCCCCAGCAGCTGGGGCTGAAGTGAGGGGTTGGGAACGCGCTTCTGGTCTCCCCTCTGGGTGGGAGGGACTCAGTCATTCAGCTTTCACTGCTTCCTCCCAGGATCAGCATTAGCAGGAAGCTGGAGTCGAGAGCAAAACAGATGAAACCCAGGTGTTCCGGTATGGGGTACCGATGTCAACTGCTAGGCCAAATGCCTACCATAACAATTATTCTCTTAATATGCTATTTTGTTTAATTCCCAAAAATTGTATTTATTTTTTGTTCTGCTGTGATACTTCAGTACATGTCTACAATGGGTACTGATCAAAACGGGGTAATCAGTACCTAACCCCCGTGCCATCTTTTTTTTTTTTTTTTTTTTTTTTTTTTTTTTTTTTTTTTTTTTTTGACAGGCAGAGTGGACAGTAAGAGAGAGAGACAGAGAGAGAAAGGTCTTCCTTTTGCCGTTGGTTCACCCTCCAATGGACGCCGCTGCAGCCGCGTGCCATCTTTTTTAAAAGATTGATTTATCTTCGTGAAAGGCAGAGTTACAGAGACAGAGACAGAGAGAGACGAGACAGAGAAAGAGAGAGAATCTTCTGTAAACTGGTACACTCCCTCAAATGGCTGCAACAGACGGTCTGGGCCAATCTGAAATCAGGAGCCTGAAACTGTGTCTCGTCTCCCACATGGACGGAAGGTGTCCGAGTACTTGGGCCATCTTCTGCTGTTTTCCCAGGAGCGTTATCAGGGTACTGGATCAGAAGGGGAGCAGCCAGGACTTGCACGGTGCTCACAGATGCCTGCATTGCAGGCAGCAGCTTAACCCACTAGACCTCAACTCCAGCCCCTGCGTTTCCCCTGCTCTGACATCACTTAATGACTGCAGGCTTGGAGCTTGTTCTTTCTGTTCACACAGTAGATAGTAGGTTATCAGAGCTCTTGTGTCTGCAGTGTACTGTGTAACACTATGAATTATTTACTTGACCAAACTTTGATTTGGTCCCAATTTATCCAAACTCCATCTGTTCTTAAAAAAAAATAGTTTTTGATCTGCACTTAGTGGAAACTGCAGATGAGGGACGTATGACTAAGGAGGTCTGATTCTACCTTTGCCCTTATGAACTTGGACACTACTGGTTTTCTTTATAATGGTGTCTCCTAAATGGAAAATCATGTCAGTGTTTCAGTTTTATTTCTTTGATTATTATAATATTTGAACATGTTTCAAGAATTTTCAGTCATTAGTATCTCTTCTTAGGAATTGATTCTTTTGCCCATTTTAAAATTAAGAATGCTTGCTTTTTTAAATTTTAAACTTTATTTGGCATAACTTATATGAATGTTCCCAATTTTTTGTTTTTCCTTCATTTTACTTAATGCATTTTTCACATAGCCATCTTTATTTTGTATATCAGAATAATTGGTATTTTCCTAAAAATTTTTGTGTTTTTTTTTCTTTTCTTAAAGACGCCCTTGATTCTTAGGTTAGATATTTACCCTTAATATTCTTCTTGCATTTCAGGTATGTGTATTTATACTTATTTTATGTAGTTTTGTCTTTGTTGCCTGTGTTGTGGTGGTCTTATCCAAGATATCATTAGCCCACCAATGTCTTGAGGTATTTTTACTTATAATTTGTTCCATCAGCTTCATAGTCTCTGGTCTTAAATTGATGTCTTCTATCCACCTTGAGTTGAATCTGTATATGGTGAGAGGTAGGGATCTCATTGCATTCTTCTGCATCTATACAACCAGTTTTGCCAGCACCATTTATCCTTTCTTCAGTGTAGAGTCTGAGTACTTCTGTCAAAAATTAGTTGGTTCCATGTATGTGGATTAATTTCTGGGCATTGTATTCTGTTCCACTGATCTATGTGTGTATTTTTATGCCTGTACCATGCTGTTTTAACTACTAAAATTTTGTTGTATGCTTTGAAGTCAGGTATTGTGATGCCTCCATTTTAATTTTTTTGCCCTCTCTGATCACTTTGGTTATTCTGGGTCTTTCATGATTCCATATGTATTTTAGGATGCTTTTTTTTTTCAATTTTTTAAAAAATGACATTAGTGTTTTGGTAAAGATCACACTGAATGTGTAGTTTGCTTTAGGTACTACAGGCATTTATTTTATATGAAATATGAGGGTACTTCAAAAATTTCATGAAAAATGGAATTGAAAGATAATGAGTGTTTTCCACGAACTTTTTGAAGTACCCTCAATTGTTTTGGTTACTTGTGAGATAAGTATTTTTTCTCAAACAGAGAACAGTTTTAGCATTATGTATTTAAAATATGAATCCTTTGCCAAGGAATAGCAATTCCAGATTTAGTATATGTAGCTAAAGGACACCTTTGGGGGCCTTTAGTTCTTCTTTTGATTTGTTCACAAATTCTTAGAATAGTTGAACACTATGATTTTTAAAAACTTTATAATGAGATTCAATATCCAGTAGAGCATGACTCTCCTTGGTACTTTGTTCTTTCAAAGATTTCTTGGCTTCTCTTACTGTTTACTTCTTCAAATACAATATAGAATTCTCTTTCTTTTAACTTTTATTTTGAAATAACTTTAAACCTACAAAAAAAAAAAAACTGCAGAAAATCCTGCATGTCCTTTAACCAGATTCACTTTTATTTGGCTGTTGCTACATTTGCTTTATCATCCATAAATATATATAAAACATTATTGATTTTTTAATTTGAGAAAAGATGATAAAATTTTATTTGTAAGTAGATTGCTTGTACCATATCCTCTTGATATTTCAATATTTGTTTTCTTTTTTTCCCTCTAAATTTATTTTATTTATTTGCAAGCATAGTTACAAGAAGAAGGAGATCTTCCTTCCTCTAATTCACTCCCCAAATGGCCGCAACAGCAGGGCCTGGGACAGGCCAAAGCCAGGAGCCAGGAGCTTCTTCCAGGTCTCCCATGTGGGTGGCAGGGTCCCAAGCACTTGGGCCATCCTCTGCTGCTTTCCCAGGCACATTAGCAGGGAGCTGTTATCAGCATTAAAGCAGCTGGTACTTGAACCAACCCCCATGTAGGGTGCGGGCTTCACAGGCAGCGGCTTAACATGCTAATCCACAACATTGGCCCCTTGGTGTTCATTTTCTAAGAACGAGGGTATCTTCTTAGATAATCATTCATATGTTTATGAACTTCAGGAGACTTCAGAGTTGAGACTGTAATTTATGTATTCTGTGATCTCCACTATACCTTTGTCCTGATTTGTAAAATATTATCCCATTAATATAATAGCAAAATTTTCCCTCTAGTAAGTAGAAGATATTGTACAAGATCATTTTAATTATCGTCTTTAGTCTTCTTTAGTCCAGAGCAGTTTTTTAATATTTCTTTGGCTTTCACAAATAGTGATATTTTTTGTTAATACATGTCAGTTATTTTCTATGATGTTCCATACATGGTCTTGGAGGTGGTTTCTCCTAAGACAGACTCAGGCTATGCATGTCCAGTCAGAACACCACAGAATAATGTGTTCTCCCCAGGGCATCATACCTGAAGGTGTGTGATTCATGCAGGCCTTTCCTAGATATTTCTAACAGTAACAGGAGTCAGAGGGCTCTCTGCTCTCTCTACTCAGTATTCATTACCTTCCCCTTTGCAGCTACGAGGCAATCTTTCAAGAAGTACTTTGAGACCGTTATCCTTGGTGATGGCCAATAGGTAGTTGAACAAGTACTCAGCATCATTAGGGCAATGTAAATTGAAACCACAAAGAGCTATCACCTCCTACCTGTTACAGTGGCTTTCATCAAAAAGGTGAAAAGAAACTGCTGGATAGAATGATGAGAAAGGGGGATTCTTATCTGCTGTTGGGGTAAAGTAGTATAGTCGTTATGGAAATTGATAAAAAGTTCCTGAAAAAGAAATACCATGTAATTCAGTAATCCTGCTTCCATATACACAAACAAATGGACATCAGTATATTGGAGGGATATCCACACTTGTGTTCATTGCAGCATCATTCACAGTAACCAAGACATGGAAACATCCCTGCCATTTTTTTTGCAAAAATTGGCAAATACACATATGTTTTCTTATTTCTCCTTGTTTATTACACAAAGGTTCCATATTACAAATATTGTCTTGCATTTTTCCTTGTTTAAATGTATCTTGAAAATCACTTTCTAAAATTTATGGAATCTTTCTTATTGTTCTTTGTAGCTGTTGGATTCCCATCTTGTGTTTGCACCATAGTTTGTTTAACTAATTGTATGTTTAGGCACTTAAATAATTGCCAGTATTTTACAGTTGAAGATAGTGTTGCAATGAATGACTTCACACATATATGTTTGTATTAATGGAAGTGTGTGTTTGACTATGTTCTTGGATATGTGATTGCTGGGTGGAACAGTGCTGCTCCCACTACCACATTCCTTTGGGGCAGGTGTGCCCATCCCCGGCCTGTTTTCGCATGAGCAGAAAATGCAGCCATGCCTCTAAGTTCAGGGAGTGTGCTCCCCTGAGAGGCACTTACGCAGCATCTGTACGCTACTCACTTCCAATCCAGCTCCCTACTAATGGCCTGGGCATAGTGGAGGATGGACCAAGGGCATGGATCTCTGCACCTAGATGAGAAACTGGAGGAAGCTCCTGGCTCCTGGCTCCTGTCTACCTCAACACCAGCCATGTGGCCATTTGGGGAGTGAACCAGCAGATGGAAGACCTCTCAGTCTGTCTCTTCCTCTCTCTCTCTCTGTAACTCAGCTTTTCGAATAAAATAAATAAATCTTTTCCAAAAAAGACACACATTAATTTTATCTAATTATTGAGAAACATGTACTTTGCTGTATTCTCTATTTTGTTAATAGTTTTGAAATGGAAGTGTGTCTGTAAGAATGTAGTTATATTCTCTTATTTTTATGCATTCTTATATTTTCTTATTATATTAGTAATTACATAGAAGAGCATGCACAAAAAATAAAGAACCATAATCTCCTATGTTGAAATTTATATTGACATTTAAATCAATGTTAAAATCCTAGTTGAGATAGTGGAAAATTCTCATCCTTTTCCTGATTTTAATAAGAATGCCTATCGTGATCCATATTATGGATGTCAAAACCAGCTGCCTACTAAAATAAAAAAATGGGGAAACTAAGAATATATCTGTACTATAGCATGGTTTTTTACAGGCTTCTATTGCTTTTAACAGTCACATTTTATCACATCATATGTGCGCACATTATAATTTAATTAACTGGTCCTGTTTTTTTTGTGAATATTTTAGTTGTTTTTAGTTGTTTGCTTTTTTTAATATTTTATTTCTTTATTTGAGAGGTAGAGTCACAGACAGAGGGAGATACAGAGGAAAAGGTCTTCCTTCCGTTGGTTCACTCCCCAAATGGCCGCAATGGCTGGAGCTGTGCCAGTCTGAAGCCAGGAGCCAGGAGCTTCTTCTGGGTCTCCCACATGGGTACAGGGGCATAAGGACTTGGACCATCTTCTACTGCTTTCCCAGGCCATAGCAGAGAGCTGGATCGGAAGAGGAGCAGCCAGGACTAGAACTGGTGCCCATATGGGATGCTGGCGCCGCACATTGGGGATTAACCTACTGCACCACGGCCCCAGTTGTTGTTTTTTTTTTTAAATCTCTTGAATGGTTTTTTTGGAGAATATTAGTAGGATTAATGCCTAACTGTAAGGTTGTTTGTCATGTTGAATTACAGTTATTTATAATTATGTCTTTTTATTACCATCTCCACACCAAAGCTCAACAAGCTGTTACCATTATCATCACTACTATATTTTGATCAGGCTGCTACCCCCGTTGCAAGTGTATCTCATTTGGTTTTCAGAATAACCCCATGGACTTGGTGTTGCTGTTTTCCTTTCACAGATAAGTAAACTGAAACTTCAAGGAATTAAGTAACTTGGAAACACACAGCCCTTGAACTCAGGTTATGAGTCTGGCTTTCAGCCCCTTCCTAAGCACTGTGCCTTCCTTCTGCACACAATTAGCCCTCTGGAGATTTTTGCCCAGTGTTTATGTCTGGAACAGAACAAAAGGGAAACTCATAAAGAAAACAAAAAGATATTGTTCATGTCAACAAAAGACATTTCTTCTTTTAGCCACAAATTATTTCTGCAATTCTCTTTGTAGTTTCCCTTGAAAGTACTTATCTTTTTTGTAAGAAACCATATACAAAAAATTACCTGTTTTGTATTTGCTCACTACCTGTGGTTCCATTAATATACCCTGGAATAAACAGTTTATTTGCAGCTTTTTAAAAGAAATTCTACCTATTTTTTGGTGGAAAAAATAGGGGAAAGAGGATATCGAAACTTTTCATGGTAAAAAATTATAAATAATTCATGCATTGCTAAAATATTTATTGAGCACATATTATATGCCAGATGCTGTGCTACAAGCTGGAAGAACAAGGTCAGCTCGAGTAGAAACACCTTCAAAAAATAAAAGCCTAGATAAATGTAGAGGTGCACAGTGACCATGAGTGCTTTGCAGTGATAATTCGGGAGCCATGGAAGGCTTCCTCGGGCCACCGGGGAGGAAACAGGTGATGTTGAAAGGGCAAAAGTTAACCAGTGCGTAGACATGTCAGGAATCCAGGGAAGGAGTGTCCTCTCAGCACTGGGGAACCAAAGGAGTTTGTTCAGGGAGGGGCTGGCATGGAGTACTGTTGGTAATGGTTTTTGATAAAATAACAGCTTTATTGACATGTCACTGACATAGAATAAAATTTACCTATTCAAAGTTTATAAATCATTGGTTTTTAGTATTTTCATCATGATCTCAATCAACTCCCAAGTATTTCAGTCACCCCAAAAGAAAGCCAGTGGCCCTTACCTGTCAGTTCTAATTCCTCCCAGTCCTTCTCTGCATTCTCTCATGACTGTGAATCTATTTCCTGTCTTTATGCACTTGCCTATTTCAGATGTTTCATATAAATGGATCAAACCATATGTAACCCCTGTTCCTGGCTTCTTTCACTTAGCATAATGTGTTCAAGGTGCAGCCACGTCATTACATGTATCTGTACTGCCTTCCTTTTTATTCTCAAATAACTGCTGAATTTTATTTTTAAATAAATGTTGGTAATATTTTATGCTTGCTATGGAGTGAATTTAGGAGCTTCCAAAAACACCTTGCATGGCTGGCGCCATGGCTCAATAGGCTAATCCTCTGCCTGTGGCGTCGGCACGCCGGGTTCTAGTCCTAGTCAGGGCGCTGGATTCTGTCCCAGTTGCCCCTCTTCCAGGCCAGCTCTCTGCTGTGGCCCGAGAGTGCAGTGGAAGATGGCCCAAATCCTTGGGCCCTGCACCCCATGGGAGACCAGGAGAAGCACCTGATTCCTGGCTTCAGATCTGCGCGGTGCGCTGGCCGCAGCGTGCCAGCTGCAGCGGCCATTGAGGGGTGAACCAACGGAAAAGCAAGACCTTTCTCTCTGTCTCTTTCTCTCACTGTCCACTCTGCCTGTCAAAAACAAAACAAAACAAAACAAAACACCTTGCAGACTTTAAATCCTAAAACAATTTCACCTTTAGGATAGTATAAATCTGAAAGTATACCCTGGGTATTCATTTATATTCTTAAAACATTTAAAAAGCATGCAGTAGAATTACTGTGAGTGTCAAAGTATGGCCTCTGAAATCGGATAACATGTACATTCTTCTTTGAAGAGATAATACTCCAACATTTCCCATGCTTAATTGTTGCAACATTATCAGAGCATGTAAACAGAGCACATTTCATAACTTCAGTTACAGAATAAGTAGTTTGGCATAGATTTGCTGTACTTTCCCAATAGTGAATAGAAATTAGTTTCAGTGATGTTATCTAGGGAATTTTTTGTGGCAAACATTTGGAACTATTTCTGTATAAAGGAATATATAGGACAAAGTTGCCTTCCATTAAATATTTTAAATTGTTTTAAAACACAATATTCCATGTAAACTTGTCTTGTCTTTTTTTCTTTCTAGCTTTTTCTTTCTTACCTTTTTTTAATGCCAAAATAAAAAGATAGAAGTAGGCTCTGATAGCACTTGTTGGCCTTTGGGCTAAGATCAAGTGTATATAGTAATTAACTTCTCTTTACTTGCCGTTTGAGGAATTCGTTCTGGAAAATTATCTTCTGCATCAGATTCCTCTGAAAATACGCCGGTACAAGTGTGCTTTCCACCCCAGCTGTCACTGTGTTCCCCAGCTGAAATGCTCATCTTTTCCCCCTCAGTGTCTCGAAGCCAGAAGAGCACAAACTTAAAGTTACAGAAAGCCAAGGAAAGCAGAATGTGAACTATGCCTTCATGGCCTACACATTGAGAATTTGGGCTGTTATTTAAAGGAAGGTTGCTTTTCCTCACCTTTGATAAGCATGCTGGCATCTCCTTCTTGGGATTCTTGAAATGATTAGGCAGCATATGTAGGGTCCTAGCGGAGTGCCTGGCTCGTTGTGTGAGCTTACTAAATGACACTTCCTTTCATTTTATTTTTTTTATTAAAGAAGGAAGAGTTTGACTCCAGATGGAGACAGATAGTTCTTTAGGTGATTTATGTACTGTTCAGCACAATACTCTCACGTTGCCAAGAATGGTACATAGCATTCTCCCCCAACCAATCAAGTGCTGAAGTAGAAGATGAGCCCCAAGAGTCCAGGGGTTTTTCTACTTCACTGAATGTTGTCTGCAGCTGAGACTGAACAGGGATCTGAATATTTCTGAAATGTTACATACTTGCTACAAACAAGTCTCCATAGTTAGCATTGTGTGGGGCTTAATAACATAATTCACACCTGTCACTTTTCTCAAGCAACTCGGAGCCTGAGTTTGATGAGTTGTGGCAAGGTTCCTTTGGGTGCCACAGGATTGGAATGCACTCAGGAAAGCTGCCTCAACAATGTAAGAGCAAGGAGCTGTGGAGTCTGTGAGTATCATTCAGGATGCAAAGTAGCTTCATTGACTCCATCCACCTTCAGTTGCTTAACAAGCTAGACTTTTCTCGAGACTGGCCATACTTAAATTTCATCTTAATCTCAGCTTGCATTTTCTTCTTCCAGAGCTGTTGGGACACATCATCACGGAGTCCAGTAACTCTGGGGTTTGCTGCTACTATCTATGGCTCCTACAGTGCTCCTGATCCAATCAGCCTTCGATAAAACTAAAGATCATGAGGCTGTAAGCATGGCAGTGCCCAGGTCATTCCAAGTCTCTCTTCTGCTGAAGTGAATGGGTATCTATCAAAACAGGGAGGTGTGAGATAAACAGGCAATGTGTGCTTGGGAGAAAACAGCCCACCTTGATATGTACTGAAGGAGGACTGTAAGTCACAAATTGTGCTTTACACTGTGCACTGTTCTAAGGGATTGCCCTCAAAAAATGCTTGGTGTGTGAATTGTTACAAGAAGTGAGAAAATTTTGTCTATAGGATTGAGAAAGTGTGTGGTGGAAACAGAGGCAGAGGTAACTCTGCTTTTTAGATTCTGACCCAGTTGTTTGATTTCTAGTACTTGAACCTTTTCAAGTTGGTTCTGTGGATTCTTGCCCTGCCTTGTGGATCGGAATGTATTTCTTATTTCAAGAATCACTGTGGCCGAGAATTCAGAATGTTCTAGCCATTGTTCCTTGGAAAAATGTATCGTAGGTGGCATAGTGATTGCCAAGGTGATTTCCTGTTCTACTATTTCTATGTAATGTTAATTATTTTATGAGACTATTGGATGGTTTCATAATATGAGTTAGAAAACACTTGGTGTTAGTGAATCTATGGCAAAACTATGTTCTCAAGTTTCTGTGGCTCACCTTGAGAACAGTTTGTTTCTTGCCTATGAAAGGCCTGGTGGCAGTGGGAGTACTTTCTAGGACAGCTGGCTTCCACTGGGTGACATAAAAGTTGACACCACTGCTTCATGTAACTCTGAAACCACCGTGACATTCAGAATCTCCTCTTATCAAACAAGAGAGCAGTAAGTTCACACAAGAGCATTCCCACTACTCACCGTGGGTGAGACACATCACATCCACTCATATCTCACTGATTGGTGATAAAGACAAATCTCTGATTAATGGAAAGAGGATGGGAATCTTCTATTTGTATAGGAAAAGTAGGAATAAACAGATATAAATAGACCACAATAATTTTTCCCGCTCTGAGCCAAACCTTTTTTTTTTAACTTATTTAATGAATATAAATTTCCAAAGTACAGCTTATGGATTACAATGGCTCCCCCCCCCCCCATAACGTCCCTCCCACCCGCAACCCTCCCCTTTCCCACTCCCTCTCCCCTTCCATTCACATCAAGATTCATTTTCGATTCTCTTTATATACAGAAGATCAGTTTAGCATATATTAAGTAAAGATTTCAACAGTTTGCTCCCACACAGAAACATAAAGTGAACAATACTGTTTGAGTACTAGTTATAGCATTAAATCTCAATGTACAGCACACTAAGGACAAAGATCCTACATGAGAAGTAAGTGCACAGTGACTCCTGTTGTTGACTTAACAAATTGACACTCTTGTTTATGGCATCAGTAATCTCCCTAGGCTCTTGTCATGAGCTGCCAAGGCTATGGAAGCCCCCTGAGTTCACCGACTCTGATCATTTTTAGACAAGGCCATGGTCAAAGTGGAAGTTCTCTCCTCCTTTCAGAGAAAGGTACCTCCTTCTTTGATGACCCATTCTTTCCACTGGGATCTCACTCGTGGAGATCTTTTCTTTCATTTAGTGGTTTGGTTTTGTTTTTTTTTTTTTTTTTTTTTTTTTTTTTTTTTTTTTTTTTTTTTTTTTTGCCAGAGTGTCTTGGCTTTCCATGCCTGAAATACTCTCATGGGCTTTTCAGCCAGATCCGCATGCCTTAAGGGCTGATTCTGAGGCCAGAGTGCTGTTTAGGACATCTGCCATTCTATGAGTGTGCTGTGTATCTTGCTTCCCATGTTGGATCGTTCTCTCCCTTTTTTATTCTATCAGCTAGTATTTGCAGACACTATTCTTGTTTATGTGATCCCTTTGGTTCTTAGTCCTATCATTATGATCAGTTGTGAACAGAAATTGATCACTGGGACTAGTGAGATGGCATTGGTACATGCCACCTTGAGGGGATTGAATTGGAATCCCCTGGTATGTTTCTAACTCTACCATTTGGGGCAAGTCAGCTTGAGCATGTCCCAAATTGCACATCTCTTCCCTCTCTTATTCCCACTGTTATATTTAACAGTGATCACTTTTCAGTTAAGGCCAAACCTTTTTTTTAATAACTTCAGGATTTTTTGGAGCTTTGGTAATGGTAATGCCTGTCTTTAGGAAGGACTCATATTTTGCATTTTTTTCCCAAATTCATTTGTTCCTGAAATTCTTGCCCCTTAGATTATTTTTTAAAAAAGAGAGAATTATTTTATTTGAAGGGCAGAGCTAGAGAGAGACAGAGAGGGAGAGAGAGAGAGAACCTTCCATCTGGTGGTTGACACCCCAAATGGCTGGAAAAGCCAGGGCTGGGACAGGCTGAAACCAGGACTAAGGAGTTTCCTCTGGGTCTCCCACGTGGGTATAGTGTCCCAGGCACTTGGGCCATCCTTTGCTGCTTTCCTAGGAGCATTAGCAGAGAGCTGAATTGGACGTGGAGCAGCAGGGACTTAAATGGGTGCCCATATGAGATGCCGGTGCTGCAGGTAGTGATTTTACCCACAGCATCACAGCACTGCCCCCCTCTTAGGTTACCTTACAGCATGACTATTCAATAGAACTATTTTCATAGAAACAAAATAGAGAATTTCTACATTTCCTTTCTCGTTGCTGTGGTCAGCATCAGTTCTCCTAGTATCCCTTGTGGTGGTCTGATTTTGTAAATCTGTGTTGTCATGGAATTCGCTATAAATGTGCCATTTGCTTCTATGGTTTGGGATAATCTTGGTGTTTTCAAAGAGCATATTCTGAAAGGCGAAGCAAATGCACGATGCATGGAAGTGAGCAGTGGTTGACAAGGAAAGAACTGCTGTGTGGTGGTAGCTGGGCTCATGTTGTTTTAACAGCCCACTAGCCCTTTACTTTAGAAGAATTGGTAATGAAAACTTGTGTAAAATAACAGTTGTGATCATTTTATTTTGAGCTGCTGGGTGTCTATAAAGTGAATAGTAATCAAATTGGTGGCTCTAGTTAACTCTCCAAACTCAGCTGAGCTTTCAATGTATCAAAGGATAGTCATTGAATTCATAATAACTGCATGGCCCATTGCTGGTGCAATGGAAACTAAAAAAAATGTGCAATTTAGTATTGGTATTTGTCAGTAGGTTGACAAAATTTTAGCAGCCATTGTTTATTGAGAATCTACTGTGCTCTCTACATAAAATATGTTAAAAGAGAAAGAAAGTGATGTAGTGACAATTCTCATAGAGGTTGCAGGATATTAGAGGCAAACATGGATCAAATAATTGCAGGTCTGAGTACATAAAAATAACCCAAGAGAGAATTTTCTCAAGGAAGGAGTTGTGTGGAATACTCTAACAAGGATCCTGATGGACTCTAGGGATGCAAGCCTGGTCCAGACTCCCAGGGCAGGTAGGAAACAGAAATCTCAGAGTTCATGGGAGAAAGAGCCATGATTTA
This sequence comes from Oryctolagus cuniculus, assembly GCF_964237555.1. Classification (NCBI taxonomy): domain Eukaryota; kingdom Metazoa; phylum Chordata; class Mammalia; order Lagomorpha; family Leporidae; genus Oryctolagus; species Oryctolagus cuniculus. Next base: position 43,049,744 of record NC_091437.1, read on the forward strand.
AACTTATTTCTCTGTGACTTAATGCACTCTCAATTACACAAATAAAACTTTTTACATTAAAGAAATCATTGAGCCCAAACTATTCAGTTTGTCCTTAGAAAGACCTGCCTGAGTGAAATGTTCAAAGTTTATTTGTCAGCCCCTCGTTGTCATCAAGCTCAATCCATAACTATTTCCAACAACACTGTTACCTTGTTGTCTCTAGTACTTGGGTTCTATTAGAGTCTCTAGGTAAGCTCTCAGTGGAGGGAGTAGATAATGCAGAATGGCTGTTGAGGAAGAACTTGACTGGCGGCATAGACTACAAGTTGAAATTTTTTTTAAGATCAGATAATAATTTAGACATGGTCGGCTAACCAGGTAATCTTTGCCACAACTCAATTCCATCACTGTAACACAAATCAGCAGAAGATAATACAAAGTGAATTGGAGTGGCTTACTTTACAATACCAAGTAGTAGGCGAGACTTAGCCGCTTAAGGCCAGGAGTCATAGTTTGCAGACACTTGATTTAACCCTTACCCCTGCATAACTCATTTCAACAGCAACCAACTAGTAGGATATTTTTTTCAAATTAAAAAAGGCATTATGATGATATCACTTTGATACTTCAAACAGGGTTGGCAAAAGCAATGCAATTTTTAGAAAATCAGAAATGTTTTTGCCTTTTCAATCAAAAGCAGTACTTATTCATTCCTAGTATGTATTTAAGACTCTTGTCCTGGGGCATAATCTATTTGAGATATTTAAATTTAGGTTTGACACCACATTTCTCTAAAGAGAAACACTTAGGATATTTAAGCTTTGACATCTTGATGTGGATAATGGCTTTAGGAATGAGTTCTGAATGAATACTCAGTGTATTTGAGGACCTGCCTACCTGGGGGTGAATGAAATGGGGTAGGGCAACTCCAAATTTATTAGAATATGATGATGATTGGATGGAAAATATCATGATGCTATTATTTGACTCTTCTGTTCCATAGACACGGGCAATCACATTTTAAAATGCTATGGGTTGGGTCCAGTGCTGTGGAATAGTGAGTAAAGCTGCCTGCAGTGCTGGCATCCCATATGGGCTCCAGTTCGAGTCCTGCTGCCTTAATTCCAATCTAGCTTTCTGCTTGTCCAACCATTGCAGCCATTTGGGGAGTGAACCACCAGATGAAAAATCTGCCCCACCCCGTGATTCTGCCTTTCAAATAAATAAATAAATATATTTTTTAAAAATGCTATGCATTCTCCAAAAAACCTCACCCTTGGTGGATACTCAATGTATTGAATATGTATTTTAAAAATGAAAGAAAGAATGGGTGAATTAACATATAAGGCTATGACTGATCTTACCTTTTTGTATAAAATATCATTCATTATTCAAAATTCAGGTAAAATAAATAGCTGTACTGCTGACTGATATAAATTATGTATTTGATAATAAATACTTGTGGTTGATTGTTTTAGGTTTTCCCTGCTACTAAAACAAAACAACACAAACTAGGTAATTTTTAAATTTTGAGAATTACTTCTGCCAGTTCTGGAGGCCCGGGAGTCTCCAACAGAGGCTCAGTAGATTTTGTGTCCGGTGAGGGTGTGGCGTCTTCCAGGGTGGTGGCTTGAACCGTGGTCCCTCATGTGGCTGAAGGCAGGGGGTAGAAAATGGTGAACTCCATGAAGGCTTTTCACAAGCCTTGACCCCATTCACAAGAGTGGAACGTGCATAATTGAATTATCTCCATATGCCCTAGTTCTTAGTGCTATCACACTAGAGATTAAGTTTCCACTAGGAATTTTTGGGGAATGATTTAGACAGATATCACTGTCCTTAAACATGCTGTACTTCAGTATCTTCTGAATCCTTTCGTTTCTGGGTTCAGGGACTTGCTGATCACCAACAGCAGTGTTGAAGGCACAGGACCCAGAAACAGTGCACTAAACATTGTCCTATTTTTTTCCCCTTAGATCAACTGATTTTTTTCTATGTTTTCACCTTTCCTTCAGTTTAAGAAAGGGTGCAATATGATTTAACGAGTAGCACATGTGTGGTAAAGCCAGCTGGATTGGGATTAAAATTTGACTCATTGAATTATTAGCTGTGCATGTGACTTGGGGTCAGCTGTTTGTCCTCTAGGATCTGCTTCTTCCCGTGTAAATGATAATAATTACAATTCTTGGCTCAAAGTTGTTCTAATGATGAAATTAGAGAACTGAATGCTCAGCCTTAAGGATTACTGAAAACTCTGCCTCATACGTGGCTGCTGCTTGGTAAACATTTCCCTTGCTGACAATGATAGGCAGTTCTATTAATCAGAGTATTTTTTAGTTTTTCAAACTTCCAGGAACGATGAAGGCAGTGATACTAGATGAGCCATTAAAATGCATGTATTACATATTATGAGATTTGAGACAGTTGTGGAGAATTTTTCTCTGACAGAGATTTAATATTTATTAGAATCAAAAGATAAAAATTTAATAATTTCCCATCTGAAAGGAGAGAATAAATCATGATGCTGTCTCAAACCAACTGTTGCTTGTTAAAGAATTTTTAGCATTAATGTCACTGGCTAGAAGACTATACCACTCAGCACAAAATCACAAACTGTATATACTGTTTCTTTAACACACTTTATATATGTGTATGCTGGAGGAAGATTGAGGGAAGTTTGTTTTTTTTTATTTTTTTATCTATTTATTTATTTATTTATTTTTTGACAGGCAGAGTGGACAGTGAGAGAGACAGAGAGAAAGGTCTTCCTTTGCTGTTGGTTCACCCTCCAATGGCCGCCGAGGCTGGCGCGCCGTGGTCGGTGCGCTGCAGCCAGCGCACCGCGCTGATCCGAAGCCAGGAGCCAGGTGCTTCTCCTGGTCTCACATGGGGTGCAGGGCCCTAGCACTTGGGCCATCCTCCACTGCACTCCCTGGCCACAGCAGAGAGCTGGCCTGGAAGAGGGGCAACCGGGACAGAATCCGGCGCCACACTCGGGACTAGAACCCGGTGTGCTAGTGCCGCAAGGCGGAGGATTAGCCTAGTGAGCCACGGCGCCGGCCAAGGGAAGTTTTAAAGTCAGTCACACATTTCCCTTTTGTATTTTAGGCTTTTCTAATATTTTTTACATCACAATTTAAGAATTAATTTATTATGGTCACCGTTTTTGACCTCATTATGTGTTGTGAATTTGAATATGAAGAGCTTTTATATTGACATTGTCTGATATAACTAATGCTAATCAAGAAAATGCTCATTTAAACTGAATATAGCCGGCGCCGCGGATCACTAGGCTAATGCTCCGCCTTGCGGCGCCGGCACACCGGGTTCTAGTCCCGGTCGGGGCGCCGGATTCTGTCCCGGTTGCCCCTCTTCCAGGCCAGCTCTCTGCTGTGGCCAGGGAGTGCAGTGGAGGATGGCCCAAGTGCTTGGGCCCTGCACCCCATGGGAGACCAGGAGAAGCACCTGGCTCCTGCCATCGGATCAGCGCGGTGCGCCGGCCACAGCGGCCATTGGAGGGTGAACCAACGGCAAAGGAAGACCTTTCTCTCTGTCTCTCTCTCTCTCACTGTCCACTCTGCCTGTCAAAAATAAATAAATAAATAAATAAACTGAATATAAAACAAATAACCATAGGGCCTGTCTAATAGACTAATAATAAAAGCTAGATTGGGGGCGAAGTAAGAAAAATTCGTTAAATAAGTATCAATTGACATTGCTTTGGAGCACATGGGAACATGGGTGTTTTGTTATCTCTCAGTAATCAGAAACCTGTAGTTAATGGGATGAAATGATCACTGATACACAGACACACACACCAGCACTTTTCTGGTTTCCTTGTCATCACTGATCCATTCATTCGTTCAGGATATGTGTACTGAGCCTGTTTTCTATGGTAGGCATAAGAGACACTGTGGTAACAGAGGCAGTCATGATCCTTATTCTCATTCTCCAGCTTTCCCTCTAGCACGAGAAGATGATTAGTGTCAGGAGAACGAAGTCCAGGGTCCTACAGGCACATTTGGCTGCCAACTCAATTATCTTCTCCGAGAAACAGAATTAAGAAGCCAGCCAGGGAGTAATAAGCTAGCAGGAAAAATAGAGAAGAGACCAAACAATGATCATTGAACTAACAAGAAGAACAAGCGATGGATTGCTTCCCATTTCTGCCCGATTTTTACCTCCACTCCAGACTGATTCCCTAGAGCTCTGGTTCTACTAACACAGAATTTTAATTTAATTATTCACATTTTTTTAGGACTGTTTCAATTCTTGGAAATTGTGTGTTTTTTTTTCTGCCCCTAAATCCTGTTAAATTACTAAGAAGCCCTTTTGTGTCTATGAAGGCTTTTCTAAGCACTGATGAACCTCCAACACTAACCTCCACATTCCCCACATCTGAATGAATCATGCAATTTAGTGCTTAGCTCCTAGTTAGTCTAACTGGTGCTTAGCTACATTCTATCTTTTAGTTTTATCTTCATTAACCACTAATATGATCTAAGAGTTTCTCTTTTCTACAGTTTATCCTCTGAGGAGAGTTGGTGGGTTGGTGGACTGGGGGCATGTCCAGAGGAGAGAAAATAGGAATGATTTGGAGTGCCTACCTTCAAGGAGTTTGTTAGTAATTAGCGATGATCAGTCACATATGCACATTATCATAGGTTGAATTGTATTCTCCAAAACAGGTATGTTGAAGTCCTAGCCACAGTTTCCAAGAATAGGACCTTATACAGAAATGGGATGTAAATAGGTTCTTTGCAGATGTTAACTTGAGATGAAGTCACTGATTTAGAGTGCATCCTAATCCAGTTATGTCTGATGTCCTTAGAAGAAGAGAAGACACACAGAGATGTAGAGAAAATACTGTGTGATGAGGGAAACAGACAGTGGAATGATGCATCCTCAAGCCCACAAGCACCTAGGATTGATGGCAACACCAGACACTAAGAAGATGGTGTGGCCCTGTCAACACCTTGGTTTTGGATTTTTAGCTTCTGGAACTGTGATAAAATATATTTCTGTTTCAAACCCCCTGGCTTGTGAGAGTGTATAATGGTAGTCCCAATAAATAAGCTAAGACATCATGATGATATCAATGGAAGAAATGAGCAAAGAATGGGTCAGTCTAATGCTTTGGATAGTCTATGAAGGGGACAGGCATCTCTCTAACGGGCCATGGGTATATAAGAGATATTTTGAGGATGGTTCTCAGTCTGGACAATGAGCGGGATTTGAATATCGAAAAGTAAAATGAAATTATTTTGCAATTTTAGGAATTAGTACGAATAAAGACATCAAAACCTATTGTGAATTCATAACATTGGCTTTATTCAGGAAGAGTTGCTTTAACTTTACTAGAACACTTTTTTAAAAATTTATTTACTTGAGAGGTAGAGTTACAGGCAGCAATAAGAAGAGACAGAAGTCTTCCATATGAGGATTCAGTCCCCAAATGGCTTCAGCAGCTGGAGCTGGGCCTATATGAAGCCAATAATTGGGAACCAGGAGCTTCATCTGGATCTCACAAGTGGGGGCAGGAGCCAAAGCTCTTGGGCCATCTTCCACTGCTTTCCCAAGCCATAGCAGAGAGCTGGACCGGAAGAGGAGCAGCTGGGACTCAAACCAGCGCCTATATGGGATGACGGTGTAGCAGGCAGAGGCTTAGCCTACTGAATCACAGCACTGGCCCCCTAGAGCACTTTTTGAGGGAAAAAAAAAAAAACTAAAGTGACATATGATGTTGGAGAGATTAGGCTAGACCACATAGGAAATTTCTGAGACACTTAGGAACATCTATTTTCATTTCCTCAGTAGCTAGGGAGAAGTGGCAAAGAGACATAACAGAAGTATATGAGAATTGTTCAAAATGCTCATGAAAAAACTGCATGAATTTCTATTTCTTGTCTCTAAAATACACTTACCTTTTAACTCAGTTTCTCCAGGCGTTTCCTGAGGTGTCTCCACCCGTGTTTTAGGATGGCTGATCTCCTAAAATTGTATAGAACAGAGACACTCTAGCTGGAGTAGCCATCCACACCCCTAGAAGACTTGTTCAAACCCTGATTCCTGAGTTCTGTGCCCAGTGTTTCTGATTCATTTGCTCGTGGCGGGACCTGGGTACCTGCAGTTCTGCAAGTGATCAGGTACTGCAGTGCTGCTAGGCTGGCCCCACTCTTAGAGAACCACTGAGCGGATGGATGGAGCTAGCAGAGACACCGGGCCAGGAAACCCTTCTGAGCTGAATGCAAAATAATGGCTGTGCATGGGAGCAGGAGGCCAGAGATTTCCTCCTGGTGGTAACTGGATCTCATCAAATCAAAAGCCTCAAGGAGGGAGAAAACAAAAAGGTATTCCAGATCCTTCATTCTGGGAAGGTAGCATAATGTTTAGTTTTTCTTTCTCTGTGTTAATCTAATTATTCTCACCAAATTAAAAATTCCCTGAGGATGATGACTTTATCATTTGGCAAGTTCACATACTAGAAAATTCTTTCTTTGTACTGAGCATAATGAGAGCTAACAATTATCAAGTGTATAATGAATGCTAGGCACTTTGCAGGATTACCTAGTTTCAACTTCAGCATTAATCTGTGAGTTGGTTATTAACTATTTGTTTCATAGTGGAGGAAACTGAATCTGAGAGAGACTGATCAACCTACCTAGGTTGGTTACAATAAGAGGATTATTGAATCACACAGTCTGATTCCAGAGCCCACATCCTAACCTCTATCTTATAGCACCTACCCATGAAATACTAGGTACCTAATAGGTGTAAGGTCGTTGCATCGGTTTGTATTATATGACAACACATGTAATTATTGAGACAGATTGCCACCAAGATAAACTCCACCTCACCCATAAATCCCCTACCCGGTAATGATCATTACCAACATATCACTGTACATCTTTTCATTATTCTCCTCTGAGGCTGCACTTGTATATACATATGCTTATGCTTGTTTATAATGTTAAAATTAATATCATGAGCAATTATCAGTAACTATACTTCTATAACATCAGTGTTTGTCATTTTATTTTTCTCTTTTATGACTATATTGTAATGCATTAAACTTCTCTAGTCGGGCATTCTGTGAATCTGCCCAGATGCTGGGGCTCATCCTGTCTGGGAAGGAATCGTAACCTGCAGTGTAGTTCTTAGAACTTGGAACTCTGAACTTGCCTGCAAGGGATAGAAGTTATCCACTTAAGTTCTCTCTTTAATGGATGAGAAAGTCAAGGCTCTGGGAGAAAAAGTACCATTCCCACATTCACAGATAAGGAACGAAGATTGTTTTTCATACACACATTCAGTAAATATGAGGGGATGATGACCATGTGCAGGTATACTGTCCTATGTTACGGAGTAATACAGGAGTGGCCAAAACAGCAAGGACCCTGCTGTTACCAGAACTTGCTTATTGTCAGTGAATTCCTAACCTTCTTTACAGCTCCACAGGACCAATTTTCAAGACCATTTGGTTTCTTATTTCAAAAAAACTCAGCCCAATCAAGCTGATCAATGCAAGTCATGAAACGTTCCTCATTGAGTTTCTACCAGGGGAAAACTGTGTGTTTTTAAACAAACTGAGCAGATGTCATCTGTTGAAATACCCTTTTGGGAAGTTTTTATCCACTGCCCAGAGGAATTAAGGTATGCCCTGTCAAATTTTAACAATCTTCCACTCCTACCCCACTCTTCACACTTGAAGAATTACTGTTTGTCTCCTGCAAAATACACTAGTCACACTGAAAAATGCTTTCCTTTGTTTGTCCATGAGCCGTTCACAGCTGAAAGATGGGATGACAGAGGGTCTGCAGATGTCTGTTTTTTCTTGCACTATCAGCAGGGATAGAACTGCATTCAGGATCCAGACCCAAGGGATTTATTTGCTCTCAGATCTGTCTTTCCTTGTTCTGAAGAACAGCCTTCGTCACACCTTTTGGAGGCATTTTATGAATTAAAGCAAGTCCAAGTTTGGAATCTGAAGTCTAAAGTCTCAGAAGATAGCTTATGGACTTATAAGTCATTGAACTGGAGTTAGAGCAACCAGGATTCAGAGCCTTACTTTTTCATATATGGATTTGAGTGTATTAATTTTCCTAAATCTTAAGTTTCTTCTTCTACCTAAGAGGGTTAAGCATGTACAATTTAAAGACCACTGTACTTCTTTGTAATAACACTTATTATAACTAAATACATTTTGTGTATTATGCTAGTTAGAAACGGTTCCCCTATTGCATGTGGCTCTGAGGCTGTATTCCTAGCATGTGAACTTTTTCGGTGCTGAAATCAGAAAAGGGTTAAGCAAAATGGCATGAGATGGTCAACTCTAAGTTATACAGTAAACCTTTTGAAACTGTTTACTATCTGTCTCCCTCTCTTGACTACAGACTTCATGAAGACAGGAACTATGTCTTTGTCTACACATAAAGTCAGATACATAGTCAGAACTTGGCAAATATTTGTTGCATAAATGTATCAAAGAATCCAATGAAAACTAAATTTAGTTTAAATTTTAGCTCAGAGCATAGCATCTCACAAATCCTTAATACGTATTAGGAAGTTTTGTAAATTTCTTTGTGTTAATACCCATTGATCTTATATTTTATTGGCAATTTTTTATATTGTATGATTGACTTCAATGTGCTTCCACTATAAATTTCATCAGGTAATTAACAGAATATGATGGATACAATTAGATAACCATTTCATTAGTTTGGGAATTGAGGTCCCTTCAAAAGAATTTCATCCTAAGGTGTATTTTTAAAGTTTTCCTCTGTGAGTCTTTCTGTTTGGCTTCCGACTTTGAAATGCTAATATAATTCCCTTTGTCTTGTGTGTATTTTAATTTGGGAATGATTTCTAGCATCTATCAGTACCACTTCAACCTGTTGTGAAAGCTTGCAAAGGGTCATTAAATCAGGTTAAGTTTATCACCTGCAGAATGGACTACAGTGGCTATTTGAATGGTACAAAAACAGCAGAAGAGAAATATCATTTTCCTTTCTAGTAGTTTAATAAGTAGATTATAAAATAACTATTTCCTGTTGACTTCCATTGTATTTCTGTGAATAGTGATAAATCCATCTTTACTCTTGGAATAATATCATGGAAGGAACAGAATTGATTGTGTTTTTGGAAAAATATTTATTTGGAAGTCAGAGTTAGAGATCAATCGATCTTCCATCTGCTGGTTCACTGTCCAGATGGCTTTCATGGCCAGGATTGAACCAGACTGAATCCAAGAGTCAGGAACTTCATTCAGGTCTCCCACATGGGTGGTAACAGCCTAGACACTTGGGCCGTCTTCTGCTGCTTTTCTCAGGCCAGCACCAGACTTGAACCAATGTGTCAGGTGGCAACTTTACCTGCTATGTCATAATGACAGTCTCCAAAGAGATTTAAAACACTGCACATTCATGAGCAAAGTGTCAAAGTAGTATCCAGGAATGCTGATACTAATGTTAAGGAAGTTGTTTGCAGATTTTTTTTTTTTTATCTTTTATTTAATGAATATAAATTTCCAAAGTACGTCTCATGGGTTACAATGGCTTTCCCCCCCATACCGTCCCTCCCACCCACCACCCTCCCCTTTCCCACTCCCTCTCCCCTTCCATTCACATCAAGATTCATTTTCGATTATCTTAGTATACAGAAGATCAGCTTAGTATACCTTAAGTAAGGATTTCAACAGTTTGTTCCCACACAGAAACATAAAGTGAAAAATAATAGATGATTTTTTTTTAAATGATGATGAAATCAGATCAGACCTATTGTCATGTTTAATCCCAGGAGAGTCAAGTTGGGAATTGATAGTTTCTTTTCTTTTTTTTTTTTTTTTTAACAGAAGATCAGTTTAGTGTACATTAAGTAAAGATTTCAACAGTTTGCACCCCCATAGAAACACAAAGTGAAATATACTGTTTGAGTACTCGTTATAGCATTAAGCCTCAGTGTACAGCACATTAAGGACAGAGATCCTACATGAGGAGTAAGTGCACAGTGACTCCTGTTGTTGACTTTACAAATTGACACTCCTGTTTATGGCATCAGTAATCTCCCTATGCACCAGTCATGAGTTTCCAAGGCTATGGAAGCCCCTTGAGTTCTCCGACTCTTATCTTGTTTAGACAAGGTCATAGTCAAAGTGGAGGTTCTCTCCTCCCTTCAGAGAAAGGCACCTCCCTCTTTGAAGACCTGTTCTTTCCACTGGGATCTCACTCACAGAGATCTTTTTGCCAGAGTGTCTTGGCTTTCCATGCCTGAAATACTCTCATGGGCTTTTCAGCCAGATCCGAGTGCCTTTAGGGCTGATTCTGAGGCCAGAGTGCTATTTAGGACATCTGCCATTCTATGAGTCTGCTGAGTATCTCACTTCCCATGTTGGATCACTCTCCCCTTTATTTATTCTATCGGTTAGTGTTAGCAGATACTAGACTTGTTTATGTGCTCCCTTTGACTCTTAGTCCTTTCATTAGAGAAACCGTTACACAGCATATAGTGCATATAATACATGAGGGTGTGTTTTCACCTGTACTATCTCATTTATTTTTCTTAAATGTTTGTATTCAGAAGTTTCACTATTTCAGAAGGGTGAGGACACCAATGATTAGGGAAGCTAAATTCATCATCCAAGTTGATAGTTTGCTGGTCACAAAGTTGAGATTTTTTTTTTCTTTTAGATTTATTTATTTGAAAGAGTTACACAGAGCAAGAAGGAGAGGCAGAGAGAGATAGAAAGAAGTCTTCCATCTGCTGGTTCACTCCCCAGTTGGCCACAATGGCTGGAACTGCATCAATCTGAAGCCAGGAGCCAGGAGCTTCTTCTGGGTCTCCCACATGGATGCAGGGGCCCAAGGACTTGGGCCATCTTCTACTGCTTTCCCAGGCCACAACAGAGAGCTGGATTGGAAGTGAAGCAGCCAAGACTCGAACTAATGCCCATATGGGATGCTGGCACTGAAGGCAGCTGCTTTATCCATTGTGCCACAGCACCAGCCCCTTTGAGTTGAGATTTACAAACAGATGTGTGTGTGTGATTGTGTGAGAGAGAGACAGAGAGACAGAGGGACAGACAGAGTGTGTGTTTCTGCTACACAATGCTGAGGTGTTTGTTTAACAAAAATACACCAAGAACTTTTTCTACCAGATTCTGGTGATTTAAGGGAGGGTATAACAGGTACACAATCTGACCACATGGTACTGTTGTCCAAAGTACCAGTCATTAGTCAAGTTGTGCCACAGAGACTTCCAAATTGTGATTTGAAGACTGAATGAGAGATGCAGGGCTCGGCATAGAGGTTCGGGACTTGGCTCAGTAGTTGTTAGTTGATACTGTTTCTATTCAATTACATCACAGATATATAATTCTTTATGTTATTAAGTCCAATGAAGGAAAACACAGGGACTTGTGAAAGCAGCTGAAGGAGTTCCTAACCTTGGTGTGGGAAATGGGGGAAGGTGAAAACTTTCCTGAATGGATCAAAGGAAAGGTGGGGATGAAAACTTCCTGGGCAGAAGAAGTAGCAAGTGCAAAGTGCCCCAGGCTGCAGGGAGACACCATGTTTAAGGTGGGAAAGCCAGTGTGATGGTGCTGGTAAAACAGTCTAAATGTGATCAATTTCTCTTCAGCGTTTCTCCCCAACGCAGGGTGTTTCTGCAAGATTTTGCATTCCTCCGATGGCACCTTATACTCACATCCCAATTTCCCCACCTCTGTGAGTCAGTTCTGCTCATCATATGTAACTCCAGTGAAGGTTTACCATACAAACTTGCTTACACTAGAACACAGTGACGTATTGTTCCCATTGTGTTCCATTTTTCCTGAATCCATCCATGGTTATGATTTAAATTCAGAAAGACAGCTCTTTCTCTTCAAGGGACAAGAAAATTAAGAGCGATTCACTGACTTTAAGGAACAAGCAGGTAAGATCTAGAAAATTTACATAGTTCTTGCATGTGTTAATTCCCTACCACTGTACATAGATCAGACTACCTAGAAAGAGATTGCCTTTCTGCTGAGGACAGTAGAAATGTAACATAATCATATTAAAAATAGAATTCTTGGGCTGGCATTGTGTAACAGTGGTTTAAGCTGCTGCCTGGGATGCAGTATCACATATGGGTCCCAGTGTGTGTCGTAGCAGCTCAGCTTCCAACTCAGCTCTCTGCTAATGCATCTGCAAGAGAAGAGGAAGATGCCCCAAGTCCTCAGGTCCTTGCACCCAAATGGGAGCCCTGAAGTTCCTGGATCATGGCTTAGGCCTGGCCCAGCTTTAGTTGTTGTGACCATTTGGGGAGCAAACCAGCAGACGGAAGATCTCTCTCTCCCTCTCTCTCTAACTCTGACTTTCAAATCAATCAGTTTTTTTTTTTAAATAAAATATGACACTCTTCTAAGAAACATAGTTAACCGTGTCTACATAGGCACCTTATATTTATAGTAGCTTCATGATGTAGAGAAAAGGGGGAAATGAAGGAAATGAATAAAACAATGAAAGTTAGAGGAAGGTCATAGTTAATGAAACTCCTACAAAAGAAAACCAGATATGTCATGGGACTTCCTGTAGCTGCCATATCTTAAGCTTCTTTCGAGTCTGATGTACGGATTCTTATACACTTGAAGGTATAGACCAGCAAAATGAACTTTCTCATAAAGTTCAAAGTAGTAGAAAACTCAAAATCATGTGGTAGTGAGAAGATATTCTTCCCTGAAATCTCTATCCTCACTGCAGTCTTCAAAAAGCATTAGACAAACCCCAAAGGAAGATATGTTTTACACAACACCTGACCAGTACTTTTAAGAAGTATCAAGGTCAAGAAAGACAAGAAAGGATGGAAACTGTGTCACAGGTCAAGGGAGACGAAGTTGTGATGGGATGTCCTGAATTAGGTCCTCTAACATAACAGGGGTATCAGTAGGAAAACAGATGAAATCTGAATTGTGTGTAGCTTAGTGAATAGTATTATACTAATTTAATTATTCAGTGGTTGTAAATGTGCCAGGGTTTTATAAGAACAATATATTAGAGGAAAGTGTTAGGGTGACTCTATTTGCAACTTTTCTGTAAGTCTCACATTATTTCAAAATAAAACATTAACCAAATATGACTCCACACCCACAAAAGGCATAGGCCAAAGCTTTCAATTTACAAATAAGGAGATGGAAATTTACAGAGGCAGAATGTCCACTTTCCATCTTAATTTTGTTCCTTCTTTTGTTAGGATTGGAGATTTTGGCAATAAACATCATTGCCCACCCTGTAGGACCTTTGCTTTGGGTTCTAACAGAAGGCTATCTTTCCACCATCCCACACATTGAGATAGCCTTCTTTTTTCTATCTAAATGCCTCCACCAATGGACAGGATGATGCAGAGTTGGTAAAATGCCAAATCCATTGCATGGTCTATGACTCCCTGCAACATCTGGCCTCTGATCATCTTCCCAGGATTACCTCTCCTCTCTGCAATCCTGCCAGCCTATTTTTCCCCCAGCATGTGATCTGCTTTCCTTATCTTCCTGTAGGGTTGCATCTCTACCTCCATAAACATACAGCTACTTGAATTCCATCTTTAGCTCTCTTTTTCCTCCAAGAAGACCTCCTTGACAGCCTGCCCCATCATATACTCCTAAAAGCCCATTAGACAGCCTATTTTTTGCTGTTGAAGTCTCTTGTGCCTCGGTAGTGAAGGAACCTGCCCTCCTGGTTCTACATGTTCCTGATTTGCCTCTACAACACATTATCAATATGTACAATTTTATAATTTTACAATATTAATTCCTCATATAAAAGACCATCTCAAATTATCTTTGCTGTTTTAATACCCATGTATGACTACTTAGATACCTCTGTATCCAGAACAAAAGTAAATGCAATGTATAATAGACCTACATTAACAAAGCAAGCAGTGTATGTCTTGGGTAAAGGTGATTTTCACATGATGATATTTAGGCTCAAATCATTTCTCAAAACACCATGGTTAGATGCCTAGGATCTAGCAGAGTACAGGCACATAGTAGACATTTGCACTATTTTATAAAAAAAAAAACCCTACCACAAAAATTAGACAATTAAGACATTTGCCTGAAAACCAACTGGGCAGATAAGGAAAACCAGCAACTAGACTGAAGTGACTATGACTGGGGTGTTTCTCATTTCAGCCTTTATAACTTACAAGGTATCCACTGAATCTTCTTGTGCTATCTGAAGAGTACTTTCCTGTTTCTGTTTCAGGATCCCAGAAGAGACAGAAAAGTAACAAATCATAGGTAATATATTTGCAGAAAAGCTCCTGCAGGCTGCTGTTGTGACTTCTGTATAAAAGACAGAAACCTCTAAACTGTTCAAGCAATGAAAGAGATGAATGTACAGTCCCTTTAAATTCTTATGAATGGTGCACTGTGGAGATGTGTTAGAGTGTCAAGCCATTTGCACGAGCAGCAGTTTGCAAACAAGAGACTGTATGTAGGAGTGAGTACCAGAGGTGGTACTCGAAGACAATGCAGTCTGGAGACAGCCATCGCCTTGATTCTGATGTGGGTTTCTGCTGGCCAATGGCAACAGCATGAAGTAGGAAGGAGGAAGCTTAAGTTCTGTGCAAACCTCTGTCATAATTATTTATGTTTCACCACTTGTGTATTCTTTTGTGAACACTGCACAGGCCATTTACTGCAAGGTTTTATTGGAATGTTAGGTAGCATTGCTATGATGAAACCAGAGGAGGATTTACTGAGACGCTAATGAGGCTTAAGCCCCAGTGCCCCTGCCATGCAAGAACCCTTTCTAAAGATGTCCACTTAATTTGGCATTTTGTCTTATCTATCTTAAAGAGCTTCCCCCAAACTGCATAAACTTCAGGCCCCACAGAGTCTATATTGCCTCTGATTATATTGGAAGAGCGCAAACAAAAATACTGGTGTTGAGTACACAGAATGCTAGATGACACATATTTTTATGCCTTGGGGGAGCCTGCTCCATCAGTGCACTGCATACGAAGTAGACACTGATTAGATCCTTGTTGAATTA
This sequence comes from Oryctolagus cuniculus, assembly GCF_964237555.1. NCBI lineage: Eukaryota > Metazoa > Chordata > Mammalia > Lagomorpha > Leporidae > Oryctolagus > Oryctolagus cuniculus. Next base: position 43,064,755 of record NC_091437.1, read on the forward strand.
AAATGGCTGATTGTGAAAAGCCACCACTTTACATTCTTTTGCATTTGCTGTTGGAAGAAATGAATTAACAGACCTCAATGGGGTGGTATGTTCAGGATCTCTCATCCAGCTGTTTGTGACACTCCCAAGAGTGTGGGCAGATTCGGGCCTTCATTTCCATTTAGATGACGTTTTTAATCTTTTATAGTGGGGCATCTACTATTACGTCTTACATCAAATTATTTTAGGGTTTTTAACATCCTCTATTGAATCTAGTACTTTCCTGATGAAACTGTTTCCAATGATGTGTAAGCCTCTAATTTAGGAAGAGGCTGGCTGGAGGCCCATTTGGATTTTTATGGTAACCTATTAATAAAACATCATCAGATCTGGAATTTCAATTCAAGGAAGGTGAGCTTCTTGGAATGTTTCTCTTATTGCCCTAATGCATAAAATATGGTGTCCTATATTTCTTTTTGAAATCTTATATTTTGAGATGCTTCTTTCTGGTGCCATTTCCAATATCAGCTCAATGTTAGACCTTATAACAATGCTAGCAGTGTGGCTATCGGAGCAGGTCATACCCATTTTCTTCTGTAAGTTTTGAACCAGTTGAAAATTTGACCTTGGACTCACAGATAAGCTGGCCATCTGCACTGCTGAATTGAGTTGACTTGTTCACGTCATGGCTGTACACTGGAAGCATTTAGTCACCTTCTATCCAGGTCCCTTTTCACCTTACTGGTGAGATTATTTCATTATTCTTATTTGGATAGGAATGAATGAGGAGGGATGGGAGAACATGCAGACATTTTTCTTACCAGTGCTTTCAAACAAAGGCAGACATTTCTATTTTGGGGGGAACGTGAGAAATAAAATACCAGAAGACAGGTGGTAAAGAGGGGATGTAGAGGAAGGATGCTTCTCTTAAGGCATAGTCAGGTGCTTTAATTGATCTCCCATGAGGCTGAATTTATTCAGGTGTTCATTCATCTATCAACAATTTATTTAGTGCCTATTGCTAAAAAAAAATTCTAGACTTGTATATTTTTTCATATGTTTTATGTATGGAAAGATAAGCTTGAAGAGGTATGTTCTCTATCAAATGATAAGCTCTTATTAATAGAGATGGAGGAATATTTCCTGTGAAAAAGAAAATCATTATGCAAAATCAAATGAAACATGCAAAGGACATAACATCTAAGTATTAGTGGGAGGTTCCAGGGAGAATGGAGAAGAATGGTGACTTCAGAGTGTGAAATGCATAAGATCACAACCTTTGACTTGAGCCTTGACGTAGGGCAGGAGTTGACTGTATTGAGATTGGCAGCCACAACCATACCACAAGATAAAGATACAAAAAGCTTGATCAGAATGAGGAATAGTGATCACTAAGGCACACTTGGGGAGTTGCAGTGGAGCAACATCAAGAGCTTGGGATGCAACCAAGGTGATGATTTAAATGTGCTCTGGTCTTAGATAGAGTGACTCCAGGCAAGCCATCATGTCCTCCAAAGCAGGAAGATATTCCAAATTTTGAGTTTCTAATTAAGAGAGTTTCCTTAGTGATGGGACATCCACTTTGTAAGACTTACATGTCAGATACCCTGAAAATGTTACTTGCCTTAATCACCCAGGATTTGTGGGGTGGATATTAAGTTAGCCATTTCATAGACGACACAACTGAGGAAGAGAGGCTGTGTCACTTACTCAAAGCCATACAGTTAATAAATGTCTTATCTAAGCAGTGCAACACAACCCTGTGTGACCCATCAGTGCATTCTTACTGCACAGCAGAGTAGGTCAAAAGTTAACACACTCTAAATGTCTTTCTGGAAGAACAGGAGTCAAGACATAAACTTCCCCATGTCTCTAATTGCGTCCTCGGTCCGGGGAACAGAGCCATCTTGTTGCTAAGATCCATTGCCTTAAGAAAATGAAATTGGATGGCACCTGCCTCTCGCTCAGTCACACACATCGAAGCCCAACTGTTTCACCTTGATTTTTTTTCCCCAGCCAGATGGAAAATTGGGCAATTCCTCAATTAAATGTCACCAACCTTCTTGCATTCCCAGCAGCAAATGCTTCATTTCTCAGGGATTTGGCACAATTTCACCTCTCTAGTATCTACTTCTCCTGGCTCAGCACTGGAAAAGTGGGGGCAAAGACAGAACTTTTAGGCTGGCTCTTTCTTGCTTTTAAGAAACTCAGCAGAGAAAGCAGTTTTGTGGTTTGGAAAAAGCTCCTTTCTTATCACCTGGTGCGTGAACTGTGGAAACCTCCAGTTCTCACTCTGTATTCCAATCCATCTGGCTCTGAAGGGAAGGAAGAGATTTTTCTTTGTATTGTTAATGAACAAACCAGCCCTACCATTTCTCCAGCCAGTTGGAAAACAGGGGTAAGTCCAAGACTCTTTGAAAAAGATCATGACCATGTTTAGAGACAAATAATTGGTACCCTTTTCAATAAATATGAACTTCACCCTTGCAGTTTTGTGCTAGTGTTTTGAACCAAGAGAGTGGCAAATCTGTCAGTGAATCAGCAACATTTATTCAGAGTCTTCCAAATGTAAAACATTGTGGATAATAGAATAAAGAGGACCCTTCCTCTTGGGCTGCTCTAATCTAAGCAGAGGCAGACTTTACATAAATCTAAGTAACTAAAAGCTCCCAGTTCAGTTCTAGAGACTCTGAGAAACCTGCATGTTCATAGGAAGAGGCTTTTTGCTTGAATTGGCAAAGTCAGAGCTTCTTGGAAAAATTGGATGTAGAGCTGTATCTTTAAGAAGAGGTAAAGTGCAGCTAATTGATGAGGAGATTATAGAACTTTTCAGGTAGGGGAGAGTGAAGTGTTCAAGCTTGGAGCTTGGAGCACATTAGATTTTCACTGGAGGCTGTGGAAGGGAATCAGAGCACACCTTCGTATTTCAATTACTGCGCACCACTGCCATGTCTGATGGTTTTCTGAATGTCTTCATTGTCAGAGCCCAGGGTGCTGTTGTTATTTTTAATATTTAAGGGAATATTTTCTGTAAGGAGGATGAATTAATTCCCCCAGCAAGTTTTGTTTGAATGAGTGAGACTGCGCACGAGCTGCTTCAACTATAGATAAATGGAAGCTTGAGACCCAATAGACAGACAATGCTTGTCTTGGTGGGCTCTTGCTTTTTTATGAGGCAGAGTAGCCATTTGTCGCTCTGTAGCTATTTGATCATAAATGACACGGGTTCCCTGGGAGAAAGGTAGAACAATGGAAACAATCCCGTTAAAGCGTAGAGATCAGAAACATGCCATAAAGTGACAGAATTTTTTTCTACACAAGGACTTTATGTCAATTATGCTGAATAATATTTCATTGTCTTAGAAACTGCGTAAGTACATTGTAGGTAATTAGGCAATGCAGGAAAGAAAATTTAAAAATGAATCAGTCTTCTACCACTGAAAGAGCCAAAGTTTAACATTAGAGAGTGTCTTATCAGGCACATGCAAACATGTGTGCACATCAGTGTGCATGTATATCCACACACACTGAACTTTGAGTTTATAATCTCTGCTTTTCCATTTTAACAAAGTTTCAGGCTAGATTCAGATTTCCCGATTGTCTCAAAAATGTCCTTTAAGTCTGGCTTCTTTAAATTGGTAGCCAACTCTGGACCACACTCATCCAGGTGTAGGGCTCTGCCTTAGTCAGCTTGGCTGCTGGTTACAAAGTACAATAGGCTGGGTGGTTTTTTTCACAGTTTTGGAGGCTGCAAAGCCGAGAGCAAGGTCCAGAGGACGTTCTAACTGGTACCCAGCGGACTGAGGATGTCTTCAGAAGATCTTGCCTCAGTGAGTCCAAGTGGAGAAAGAGAAAAAAACAAGCCCTGGCATCTCTAGACAGTGTTAAAGAAATCTGAGGTGGGACAGCTCCCTCCATTCAAACAGGCATCAGAGACAGTGGAGGATCCAAGCCATTTAGTTCACCAGCAGGCTCAGCTGGAATCATTTCCTGAGAACTGAGCAAGAACCCAAAGTTTGGTACGATATTCATAGGTTCATCAGTGTCATACCTTACCTGTTACAGCATTGGTGGGTTTAAATTGCAGCCTATATAACTTAGGACCACACTTCCAAAGGTCAGTGGGCCTGGTATGTTTGTAAAAGATATACCAGGGCAGATTTATTGGACAGGTTTATGACTGGAGGTTACAGAAGCAGAACTTAGGACATCTTCCCTCCCTAGACAAGAGAACAGTGGGCAGCTGCTTCACTTGTTAATTGCAAGCAGCCACACTTTTCAAGGTCTATGTTGGGAGGAGGAGTCCGCTTTTCTTTCTTTGTTTCTGGCTGGGGACATATTTCCTCTACAACACAAATCCTCTCGGCTCGGGGCCTCAGCATTTTGACTTCCTTTAACTTTAATTACTGTTCCCTAGAGGCCCCATCTCCCAGAGCAGCCACATGTGTTTTTGAAAGGACAGAAGGAGTCAGTGTGTAGTAACTCCTTAAAATTGTTCGAATCTAGCATATCCTGCCCCACATTTATTTATGGAATTGTTAGGTTGAAACTTCCTCATTTTCAAAAATCAGAATATTAGGTCTGTGCTGGTTTCTCAGGCTCTTGTCACATTCAGTGTAGAAGGAGTTGAAGGTGTCACTGTCGCTCCCCCTCTTCGTGGAGGAACGACACTAAACCCTGCCTAGGTTTCCTATCCGAGTCACGGCACCATTATGTCGCTCCCCGTCTTCGTGGAGGAACGACACAGGACCCTGCGCTGTTCTTTCGTCTGCTCGGCCCTCCCCGGGTTTGCTGCTGGTTCTTCCCGGGTTGGCTACCATCCCTTCCACCTCCGTGGAAGGGCGGTTCCCCCTGCCACCTTCCCCACTTCCGCGGGGGAGCAGCACACCGCCGGCCGGCTCTCTTGGGGGCTGCTCAGGTGTTCCTTCAGATAGATGTTCCTGGTGCATGTTGTGTCTCTCCTCCTTTATAGTCCTCTTCCACCAATCCCAACTCTGCTACCCACACACCGAGTATGCTGCTCTCCTCCAATCAGGAGCAGGTCCTGCTGTTTATTGGTTGAACTGGAGGCAGCTGTGTAGAAGCTGTTTCCTCCTCTCCCAGCGCCATATTGTGGGAGAGCAGATGCATAGAATAAGTCTTAATTCGAGTAACAGTCTAGTCCCAGTTGCTCCCCACATGTCACCTGTGTGGAACAAGTACTCCCTGTACTGTGCGTTGGGAGGTGTGGGTGCCTGAATCTGGGCACTGGTTTGTGGCAAACTGAATGAGATACCCAGGTTTCTAGCTTCCAGATTTCAAGTCACCATTAAATGCAGGACACCAAATGCAACTGTTAGGAAGACTGATTCATCTAGTCAAGAATTACTGAACACGCTGTGCTGGGTACTATATAGTGGGCACCACTAGATGCAGCTGGTTAAGAAAACAGATGAACTTGTGCTCAGGCAGCTTATAACTTAGACGGAGGAGGCAGACAGAAAATGGTAGAAAATAAACCAAGTAATGGATAAAATATGGTCAAGGAGTCTGATTGCACCGTGGGAAGTTCCAGGAGGTTGTTTCTGAAGAAGGGGAGGGAGCCAACCCTGCCTGCATGCTTCAGTACTCACACTGTATGTCAGGAGTGGGGGCAGGGAGGTGCATTGTTCTTAGGAAAGAGAAAGGTCATGAAGCCCTGGTGAGGGGCAGAAGCTAGCATGGCTCGCACGGTATGGATGGGAGGGGAGAGGAGGGTAGGGATCTGATTATATAGGGCATTGGAGGTTGTGGGAGACTTTGAACTTCATACCAAGTGTGCTAGGGAGGAAAGATTTGAAGCTTGGAGAACTGTACTTTTTAAAAGCTCATGAAAAGAACAGACTGTCCACTCCTTCACTAGGTTAAATGAGGTTGTAAGGCTGCGGTGAGAGATGTGGGAGTGGAGAGATGTGAGCATAGAATGTACTTTGATGGCTGAAACAACAGAACTTGCAAATAAAACATGGAGGACAATTGATGACTCTTGGCTAGGCCAACTGAAACCACTGTAGGGCCCAGTGGAAATAAATACAAATGTGGGGTTCCTTGTTCAAGGAGCGTTTTAATAATGGTACTAACATGTGTAACTGTTTTCTCTCTCCCTCTCTCCCTCTCTTTCCATCTGTCAAGATGCTTCTTTATTTGCTGTTTAAGGGCAAGTTTGCCTGAGGCTCAGGAAAACTTGAAGGACAAAATCTCTATCCTCTCCCTGCCCAGCAAAACCTATAAGGGCCTATTGAAACAACTGCTATGTTTCCTGTGCCATCAGCTAAAGGACGAACATCCTGTGCTCCTTTAGAAACAGGGAGGTTGCTATCCACTCCCTATAATCCTGCTGCCTCAACTACAATGAACAGGAACCCTCAAGGTTATTGCAAACTTAGACCAAGGTATACTCTGTAGCTGCCTGGGAGAGTGGGCAAGAGACTTCCCCCTGCCATGTAGCTGGATGAACACATCATGGTATGGACATCCAGGATAGCTACAGTCACTTTCATGACCTGCCCTGAGACAGAATGGATGTAAGCTTAATTTTGACCTTGGCCATCCCTGCACCCAGGGCTCCACCCAGGACACTGACCAAGGAAATGGTTGCTATGTTGGACACAAGGCAGCAGATTTTGCAAAGTGATAAGCCAGGAAAGGTGAGAGGAGGCTGAAGATACAAAAGAACTGAGGATGGAAATTTAAGAACTTGTTAGGGAGGCAAGGAGGTTTTGGGAGGAAGGACATGTATGGGAGACAAAGTTGCTCTATTGTCCCATTCGACTTGACTTTAATAGCACAAGTTATAAAATGAAGTTAAGAATTTCAAGATAGCAATCATTGAACATTAAACTCCAAATACTGTGGGAGACTGAGCTTGGGGTTCTGTCTGCACACAATGTACATGCCCATGAAGCCAGTCCAGATTTCTGGGCTCTGACTTAAGCATCTTGGTAAATGCTGGTGCTAAGCACTGAGCTGAGGAAAGATGAGAATTAATCCAGTTTTCGGTGTACCTTATTCTATGTGAATTGCTGTAACAGAATATATTAGAATGGGTAATATATAAACAGAAGTTCATTGCTTGCAATTCTGGAGGCTTCCAAGTTCAAGGTCAAGGTTGATTTGGTATCGGGGTACACCTGTTCCTCGCAGGCTATGTTCATTTATGTCTTCATAGGTGGAAGTGGCAGGAGAACTCAGTCAAGCCTCTTTGTAAGAACACTAATGTCATGTATGAGAGGGGAATCTGTGTGACTTAATCACTTCTCAAAGGCCCTACCCCATCCTAAAACATTGGGTATATGAATTTCAGGCCATGCCACAGGGGGAAATCTGGTCTTCAGTTTTCCAGTGCTAATTGCAAGATGTTTTAGATGTATCCAGGTGAAAATGTCAAAGCAAAATGAAAATGCAAGTCTAGTGGTTATAAAATTATATTTAGGGTCACATCTGATATCCCTATTAACTCTTATAAAAGTAAAGTATAGCACCAAACATGAGGATGTTTGAATTCTGGAGAAATAGGAATATTCTGTACCTGAAAACTTCAAAAAATCTTTAAAAATGTTGTGTTCATTTGAGTACATTTGGTACATTTTCAGAGGCCTCTCTCATATACTGACTTAATGCTCATCATTCCATTTCTTCTAAGTTTTTAATTTCCAAATAGTGATTTTGAGTGTCTGGCTGATATTAATTCTTGCACTATTCTGATTTACAGTGAATGCAATTTTATATTATGCTATAAACACACAAATGGGGATACTGAGCTTTTCTTTTTTCTTAAAATAGACCCAAAACATGGAGTTGGGCTTGATTTACTTGCTCCAAGTATAGTTAAAATTGAAAAATTCTGATCAAGACACCTGTTAATATTTCTTTGTATACAGAATCATTTTTAGGGGCTGGTCCATGGCACAGTAGGTTAAATCCTCTACTTGTGGCACTGGTATCCCATATGGGTACCCGTTCTAGTCCTGGCTGATCCTTTTCCAATCCAGCTCTCTGCTATGGCCTGGGAAATCAGTAGAAGATGGTGCAAGTGCTTGGGCCCCTACACCCACATGGGAGACCAGGAAGATGCACCTGGCTCCTGGCTTCAGATCAGCACCTCTCCAGCCATTGTGGCCATTTGGGAGTAAACCAATGGAAGGAAGACCTTTCTCTCTGTCTCTCCCTCTCACTGTCTATAGCTCTACCTGTCAAATAAATAAATAAAATCTTTTAAAAAAATCACTTTCTAGGAATAGTCCAAAATGAAGCTATTTTAACTTCCTTCTTTTTTCTTCCATTATGTGTGAAAGAGAGGAAAGGAATGTTATTGTGTTCTTGGATTTTTATCTATAAATCATATTGGAGTGCATTGGAGGATGACCCAGGTCCTTGGACCCTGTACCCTCAGGAGAGAGACCAGGAGGGAGACCAGGGGGAAGCCCCTGGCTCCTGGCTCGGATCGGTGCAGTGTGCCAGCCATAACGGCCATTTGGGGGGTGAACCAATGGAAGGAAGACCTTTCTCTCTGTCTCTCTCTCTCTCACTGTCTAACTCTGCCTGTCAAAAAAAAATTAAATTTAAAAAGAGCAAGTTAAAAAATAGCAAAGAATGAGGTTTTTTTTTTTTTTTTTTTTTTTTTTTTTTTTTTTTTTTTGTGTACATTACCTTCAGGTGTTATGTAAGAAAAAAATATCCTCCAGTGTTTTGTGTATAGTAGTGCCAGTTTCCATTTACCCATTTTTCCCTGGTAGAATTAGCTCATCTAAACAAAGACTTGAAACTATAAAATTACTAGAGGAAATCATAGGGAAAACACTGCAAAACATTGACCTAGCAAAGATCTCTTGGGTAAGACCCCAAAAGCCCAGGTAATGAAAGCAAAAACAGACAAATGGGATTACATCAAGTTAGGAAACTTCTGCAAAGGAAACACTCAACAAATTAAAAAGGCAACTGACAGAATGGGAGAAAATATTTGCAAACTATGAAACTGATAAAGGATTAATAACCAGAATATATAAGAGGCTCAGGAAACTCAACAACAAAAAAACAAGCAATCCATTTAGAAATGGGCTAAAAATATGAACAGGAATGACGAACAGACCCACGAAAAGATGCTCAGAATCACTAGCCATCAGGGAAATGCAAATAAAAGCTCCAGTAAGGTTTTACCACACCCCAATTGGAATATCTATCATCCCCAAATCAAAAAATAACAAATGCTATGAAGGCAGAGAAAAAAGTAGCCTAATTCACTGTTGATAGGAATACAAATTGGCACAACCACTATGGAAAACCATATGTAGATTCCTCAGAGAACTAAAAATAGATCTGCCATATGACTCAGCTGTACTACTCCTGAGAATATATCCAAAGGAAATGAATTAGCATTTGAAAGAGATACTTGCACTCCTGTGTTTATAACAGCTCAGTTCACTGTAGTAAAGATATGGACTCAACCTTAATGTCAGTCAACTGATGATTGGATAAAGAAAATGGGATATATATACAAGTTAGTATATTACCGAGGCATAAAAAAGAATGACATTCTGACATTTGTAACAAAAGTGGATGCAACTAGAGATCATTATGCTATGTGAAATAAGCTATTTTCTGAAAGATAGGCATCACATATTTTTCTTACTTTTGGAAGAAAGCATTGAGTTTAAAAATTTTAAAATTTTGTGGATGTCATGTTCAGTTCCTAGGCTATTGTATTTTTTCTCTTTGTTTCTTTCCTCTCTTTTTCTTTTCTTAAAGGGTAAACTAAGGTAGTGTCTGATACACTTGTGGAGAAGTAAAAATGGTTTCTCACTAAAGAGTGACTCATGTCATTGTCACCTGTATGGGTTATTCTGGATTGGATCTCATCCAGAAGATGTCAGAGAAAACTAGGAATGCATTTATTAAAGTCCCTGGTTATTATTATGTCTCCTATTCCAAACAATCCACTGAGAGGAGACATAGTGGGAAATCACGTTAAAGATAAATCTTTCCTCGTAGATGAATATGGATTTGAATATTGTTACTTTATAGTCATCCAGTCATAGTGAATTCCTTTTAAATATTTATTTATTTATTTATTTGAAAGGCATAGTTATGCAGAGAGAGAGAGAGAGAGAGATCGTCCATCAGTTGATTCACTCCTTCAAATAGCCTCAACAGCTGGAGCTGGGTGCCTCTGAAGCCAGAGGAGCTTCTTCAGACTCCAATATTGGTGCCAGGGCCCAAGGTTTTGGCACATTCTCCACTGTTTTCCCAGGTGCATTAGCAGAGAGCTGGATCAGAAGTGGAGCAGCTGGAAATCAAGCTGGCACCTGTAGGGGATGCTGGCACTGCATGCAGCTGCTTGACCCTTTGCGTCACAACACTGGCCCTCCTGTGGATTACTTTACAGAAGTACATCTCATTTGCATCTATGATGCTCTTATATGGCAAAGGAAAGATACTTCAGGGGGGCCGGCACTGTGGTGTAGAGGGTAAACCACTGCCTGCAGTGCCAGCATCCCATAGCGGCGCCGGTTCAAGACCTGGATGCTCCACATCCAATCCAGCTCTCTGCTATGGCCTGGGAAAGCAGCAGAAGATCATCCAAGTCCTTGGGCCCCTGCACCCACGTGAGAGACCCAGAGGGAGCTCCTGGCTTCTGGCTTTGGATTGGAGCAGTTCCTGCTGTTGTGGTCATCTGGGAGTGAACCAGTGGATAGAAGACCCCTGTCTCTTTATCTCTCTCTCTCTCTCTCTCTCTGCCTCTCCTTCTCTCTGTGTAACTCTGACTTTCAAGTAAATAAATGAATCTTGAAAAAAAAAGATACTTCAGGGGACAATTTTTAGATAATACTTTTTTAATGGAAACCTACTATTCCTCTAAGAAATCTAATTTTTTATCTAAAAATTAGGATTTACATGATGCCTTATAAATAGGAGATCATCAGTAAATGTGTGTAGGCCTTAAATTGGACATGAATCTCTTCCAGGCTCAGAGCCATACATTCCAGTTTGACAGGCAGAAAGGAGTCTGAAAAGTTAATTCGCCATGCAGGTGATAAAGCTCACTATGAGCTCACATTAGCTGTTTTACTAGAATACAAAATGAGAATAAGTTGGCAGAGTAACAACCCAGACTTCCACAAACTTAGAGAAAAAACAAAATTGGGAGACTTGTATACTTCTTTTTAGAGCTAGATAAAAAATTTGAAAGTCATCGAACCCTTTACTTGTACAAGGCAGACAGTGTGATCCTGTATTCATTTCAGTTATATCTTTGGGCTTTCTATACAGATAGTATTACAAGTCCTCTTTTTGCAGTATTCATGGAATGTGGAGACTGATACCTACTTAGTAAAATGTTCAGAGAACTTTTATCAAACCAGGGTTGAATCCAGCCTGTAATTAAGTTGGAAAAAATCAGTGCAAATAGTGCATCTATACATAATCATCAATGCATTTGAAATTGTGACCCATAGGAAATACCTAGGATGCCAGGAAATTAGGGAATGATTAAAGTGACTGGCTCAGAGCCATCAAAAATTAAACTGTAGCAGAATATTTAATGACAGGGAAAATTCTTTACAAGGAATGATCTTTGGCCTATCAGTTAAGGCATCTTATCACAGTCCCTGGGTTTGAGTCCCAGTTCCACACCTGCTTCTAGCTTTCCGCTGATGTTCACCCTGAGAGATAGCAGATAGTGGCTCGTGTTTTCGGGTTCTTGACACCCATGTGAGAGACCTGCACTAAGTTCCTGGATTCCAGCTTGGAAATGACCCCACTCTGGCCATTGTGAAGGAATTGAGGAATAAACTAGCAAATTAGAGCTGCCTCTGCCTCTGTCTTTCTCTCCTTCTCAAATAAGTGAAATTAATAAAATTACAAAAAAGAAAAATGTTTACAGTATATTATATAAAAATATCAGTGCAGTATAATATTGTTCCATCAATATATGCAGCGTATATCATCTAACATAACAATAATGTCTTCAAACTTTCCCAAAGATGAACTTGATAAACTATTAAAAGATGTAAGAAAATGGCTGTTTATTTCTAGAATATTACAATAGCAGAAGTTAGAAGTAACCTAAAAGTCATCTTTAGGGACAAATGAGATATTATCTCAGTGTCATTGAAATGTAGAGGAGTTCATATATTAGAAATAAAAATTTGTGAGAAAGATGGGTTTAAATCATCATTGTTCTAAATTTGATATTATCAGTTTCAATTTATGATAACTATCTGTAAACAAAATGTATTTAAGAGGTCTTTCTTCTGAAAAGGTCTAGGACAGATGGCCATCAGTATGCAAGCCAGGAAGGCTGTAGGATTGAGTGATGTATGTCCAAGGTAGAAAATATATGAGCTGAATGTGGAACATCACCTTGTCATAACAGAAAACTTGAAAAATAGTGATCACCACTGAAGCTACATCAAAAATGCTGAGGAGCCAAGCTAAAGAGGTTCCTGCTAGTCTATGATGGAAGGACTTTAACATGAATAAGCATAATAGCCAAAGTAATTGGTAAACATGAGATATGTTTAAATCTTGTCTTGAGAATGCCAAAGAACAGTAAAATAATCTCTTTCAGTGTGATTAGAAACTAACTCATATTTTGAAAATTAATGAAGAAAAAGTATGCAGCCTTCATTTTTCTTGTACAGACTATGCCTTAGAGGAATCAAATAGTTGATATGGAAAAATCCTTTTTTTAAAGAAATAGTCAAGCAATGAATTAAAAACGCATTCACTCATTTTACAAATCCTAGTAAAGTAATAGATACATAGAGAGGTTAAGATGCTTCTTGGGATGCCTGCATGCCCTACCTGAGTGCCTGGGTTAGAGTTCTGGCTTTGTTTCTGATTCCAGCTTCTTGCTAATGCGCTTACTGTGAGGGGCAGGATGGCTCTAATAGCTGGGTCTCCTCCCACCTGCCTAGATTGAGTTCCCAGCTCCTGGCTTCAGCCTGGCACAGCTCCACTTGGGAGTGTTCAGAGAGTGACCCTGAAGTCTGCCTCTCTATCTTTCAAATACATGAAATAAGTAAGAATAAAGATGGATCTGTCTACAGGATGATCTTCACAAAATTGTCAACCAGCGTATATGTCCTTTTTGATAAGAATAGCATACCACTACTTAATGCTGCCAATTGCTACCAATACTGTCCGAACTGATTTTGATTCAGTATTTTAATGTGGTTGCAAGTTTATATTAAATACAGGAGAATGAGGGACGTGTTAAACAGTACCAGGAAGACTCAATAAAAAATATTCATAACTTGCACACTCTAGGAATTTCTCCTACACGTATCTTACAAAACCTCAAGTTGAAGCAAGAGGGAATAACTGGAGATTAAAAGACACTGAAACCAGTAAGCCCCAGATTCTAAGTGTGGCATGCATGAATAGCTTGGGATGTTGTTTAAATGTAGATTCCTCTTCACTTGGTCTGAGGACCAGGAAGACTGAGGTTCTGCATTTTTGACAAGCTCACACGTGACACCATTGCTGCAGGACAATGAAATATACTTTGAGTAGCTAAGAGTTAAGAGACACATTAAACAATGCTGATGCTACAAACTAAATGCTCTCCTATTTCAAGCAACCTAAAAATGCATGAGAATTGAAAATATGGACATTAAATATGGATATTGTATGATAAGGTTTGTAGTTGAACTAGTTGTATTAGACTATGAGTAATGAGAAACACATTTCTTTTATAAAGATATGTAATATTTCCTGAGGAGATGTGATGTCTGATAGTTTCAAAATAGTTTAAACAAAGGGGAATACTCTGTAGAACAGTGTTGGCCATGAGTTATTAATTGTGCAGGTGATTAGTTCATTGGATTTATTTACACTAGTCTTCCTACTTCAGTACAGTTGAAGTGTTCTGTGATAAAGGTTATTTTTAAAATGTACATTTTCTGTGTGCAGAAAAAATTTAGAAGTAGGTACACAGAGATTGAAAAGTCAAAACCAAAACTATCTGAGCGCTACCATGACACCACAAGTAGGAAATTCTGAACCTGAAATCATGTTGGGCTTCAGTCAAAACACAGGTGCACAGCACACAGTTTATTTAGTATCCCCAAAGGGAAACAGTAATCGCCCCCCCACAGCTCCTTCAGCTGTGTACAACTTTGTTTCACCACTAAGTTATTAAAATATTGTATAAATTGCCTTCAGTCTGTGTGTATAACGTGTGTATGAAACAAATAAACTGCATGTTTACACTTGGGGCCCATTCCCAAGACATCTCATTATGCATACGCAAATATCCAACATCTGGAAAAGAATCTGAAATCCAAAACAGTTCTGGTCCCAAGCAGTTTGGATCAGGGATACTGAACCTGTATTGCAAAATGTCACAGTGGTGATATTTCATTCTTTGTATTCCTCCATAGTTTCTGATTTCTACAAATGTGTATATTGTTTTTAAAAATCAAGAAAGTGTTGTTTTTAAGAGTGATTCTATGGATTAAATTGTCCCAGCTGATGAATGTCTTAACAAGCAAAACCCAGCCTTAGCTGGAGGAATACAGGTTCAGTAAATTAAGGTAGTTTACCAGTAGAGAGAAGAGAGAAATCAGGGGAGGGAAGACAAGTTTCTTTAGCCTCTTTCTCTGTGAAGTTCGTTTGTGTTGCAAGAGGAACCATAGCTGTTTTGGTTGAGAATGGTCTCCTTAAGAACTAAGGACTTTAGAGTTAGAAGGGAAAGGTTTGAGAAAGCAGGGTCAGACTATTTTAAACTTCGGTTGGCAAATGTATGTTGGAAATCCCAAGATTGACACAGGCCTAAGATTCTCCTAGACTGGGCACCACCTGCATTTGGCTATCTGTTCATTGTGTGTGTTGGGGAGGAGCCCTGTGACCCATGCCAGGTATGTGAGTGTGAGGTTTGTAAGCCCCAGGAGCCTTGGAAGTAACAGCCAGGTGGCTTCTTCCACACTGTGGGAGTGAGCTGCCTTGTGGCACTGTGAAAGTAATTAACCTTCTCCGGCTGGTGCCGTGGCTCACTAGGCTAATCCTCCGCCTTGCGGCGCTGGCACACCGGGTTCTAGTCCCGGTCGTGGTGCCGGATTCTGTCCTGGTTGCCCCTCTTCCAGGCCAGCTCTCTGCTGTGGCCAGGGAGTGCAGTGGAAGATGGCCCAAGTGCTTGGGCCCTGCACCCCATGGGAGACCAGGAGAAGCACCTGGCTCCTGCCTTCAGATCAGCACAGTGCGCTGGCCGCAGCGTGCTGGCTGCGGCAGCCATTGGAGGGTGAACCAATGGCAAAGGAAGACCTTTCTCTCTGTCTCTCTCTCACTGTCCACTCTGCCTGTTAAAAAAAAGTGATTAGCCTTCTCTCAGTTAAATTTTCTCCATCTCTGTGTCAGAAACAATAGTGCCACATCACAGCCTTAGTACTAGAGTGCCTGGAAACAGTATGCATGCAAAGATACAAGACGTAGTTACTGATAGAAGAAAACAGAATATCAGCACTTGCCATTTAAATAGTCTACCGACTACTGCCCACCTCGCTGACTCTTTACCTTGCTATTTCCCGTCCATTCTTCTTTTTATCTGTTAATAGATCTTCTCCCCAAAGGAATGCTGAAACATTCGCAGGCCATCCGTTATCTTTATGTGTGTGATTGTTAGCAAGTTTTTCAGGTCAAATATTCTCTCAAGATGCTCATAAGTTAGTGAATAAAATCCCACATGGTGTAGAAATTCTTTGTATGGAATGATCATCCTGAAATGCTAGCACAAGCTTTTTGAGTGATTTTAAAAGTTACAGCAAAGTAGTTCAATTGCCTGCTTAATTAACATGTTGGCCTATAAAGTGAACAAGAATAGAAACAGTAGATAAAAAGGATAGATAGGAAATATGGAGTCAGATTTCAGAGAGCATTGAGTGTTAGGCTAAGAAGTGTGGCTTTGAATCCTCATATAGAGAAGTACTGAAATCAGACAAGACCCCCTAAAATCTACACTGAAAATGTGGCCCTTAAAGTTCCCTAGAAATGCTATCCGGGGTACCACATGTGCTACTGGAATTTGGTGTGCCATACGATTTCACCACGGGCTTATTACTAAATCCCCAATATTGATAAGCCCAAGAGGGTTCTTGCCTAATATTTAGAGAAGAAATCTAAATACCGGCACAGATAAATGAGGCAGCATGGTATATTTTAGGCTTTTATTTAGTGAGAAAGATGCATAGGAGAGTGAGAGCTTTATTTAAGAGAGAGAGGTGAATAGGGGTTCATACTGAGCACCAGGAACCAGCCACATGGAAGAGCTTCTAGGCCTGTATCTGCGCCAGGGGCCAGCTAAACCCAGCCCCTGGAGGCGCAGGGCTACAGCAAGCCCCCTCCTGGCAAGAGGCCAGGGAAAAAGAGAAGGGCCGGGCCACACTGTGTCCCTGCTTTTAACCTACTCCCAAAGGGGAGTGGTTAATTAACCTGATTGGCTGGTGGGCACCCAGGTGTGGCCAGGTAGAGGCATGCGGTCACACAGGGGTGTGGCGAAGGCATCAGGTAGGGGCATGAGGTCACACAGGGGTGTGGCGAAGGCGTGGTCTTCCAGTTCACAAATCTAATCAATTTTAGCCTGTATAACAGCCTACTTCAGTACCTGTTCAATTTTTGGAGCAGGATTATAATCTGATGGTAATTGAATTCTTTTGTAATTTGACTGAAATTGGGTTTTGAAGTTGACTGAAATCCAGAAGATTGATTTCAAAATCTTTTCGCTTCAACACTTCATCTGCAGTTGAATGAAACCACTAGACTCATGGAGATATTTTAATGTGTCTATAAAAATCATAATCTGCAAAAAATCCCATCCTTTTGAATAAAATTTCTAGGAATTTCATCAATATTATCTGAAGCTACAGAAAGCGTGCTTCAGATCTACTGGTCTTTATGGTTAAGAGAGCTTAGGTCTTGATCCCAGCTAGAAAATAAGAGAAACAAGGGGTTAATTAAGTTTTTGTTGGGTCTATGCCCAATTCCTATAAGCTTGCTTTTGGTTTCTTACAGGATTGACTTGTTTTCTTTTAGACCTGATCCTAGAAGGCTAAGGGCTAAACCTTTCCTAATAATAGCAAAGCTAGAGAGAAGATACTCTCCCATTGAAACTCAGTTGTTACCATGTGAACCTTTTATTTTCAGCATACAGTGTAAGAAGTAAAAGAAAAAAAGGGCCTCGTCTGGAAGGAATGTGCCTTGTATGCTAATTGGGGTTGAGGGGAACAAGCATCATTGTGCTATGGTTGGTAAATTATAAGTGTTCTACAACTGTCTCTTACCTTTATACACCCATGCTAGTTAACTGTTGTTGTGAGCCATAGAATTCCAAGATGGCAGATAAAGGCTGCATTGAAATTCATAGACTGGAACTGCTATCCTCGGAACTAGGATTCAACCAGCACCGTGGCTCTCTAGGCTAATGCTCCACCTGCGGTGCTGGCACCCCCGGTTCTAGTCCCGGTCGGGGCGCTAGTTCTGTCCCGTTTGCTCCTCTTCCAGTCCAGCTCTCTGCTGTGGCCCAGGAGGGCAGTGGAGGATGGCCCAAGTGCTTGGGTCCTGCACCCGCATGGGAGACCAGGAAGAAGCGCCTGGCTCCTGGCTTTGGATCGGTGCAGAGCACCAGCCGTAGCGGCCATTTTGGGGGTGAACCAATGGAAGGAAAACCTTTCTCTCTCTTTCTTTCTCTCACTGTCTAACTTTGCCTGTCAAAAAAAAAAAAAAGAACTAGGATTTGACTTAGCTTTAGTTTCTACCTTAAAGGATATCAGAGAAGGATTCAAAAATGGGCTAGTTATATTAATATTAATAAATTGGATACCAAACTAGAAATAAAAATATTTTCATAGGTACTGTTTATATGTGGGAATTGGGGTTCAAATGTGAACTATAGCAGGTGGTATTGGAAGAATAACATATTACTGCTATTATTAGGAAGAAATAGGAGTAGGAAACAATTATTTTTAATGTAAAGGTAAAGTAAGAGGCAAAGGCAGGAAATACCCAATGGGTTACCTGGACCATCCCGTAGACATTCTGAAGTTAGGGACTTGTGTTGGGGTGATCTGTCAGGCTATGTTGAAATGTATCTTTGAGAGTGGTACCATGAAACTTAATAGTAAAACTTATTCTCAAGAATCACTTCCTTTTAGTAAATTAAAAGGGGTATTTTACTGTCTCTCATAAGTTACAGTTATGTCCAAGAGCTCACAAAAGAATTAACAACCTTGGGTTCTTCTTTAAAGATAATTAAGTTTCTAAAAGGAAAGAAGAGGGAGGGAGGAAGGGGAAAGAAGAAGGGAAAAAAGGAAGCAAAATCACCTTCGAGAAGCAGTGACATAGATCAGCACTTGCTTGTATAAACAGTTGAGGAACACTTCTCTTTTTTACTCCATTTGTTCTTTTTTTTTTTCTTCTTTTTTGGATAAAACAAGAGAGAGAGAGCAGGAAGAAGGGGGAGAATGGGTGAGAAGACAGGCATGGTAGGAAGAATTACTATGCACATAATGTTGTATTTATGAGACACATACAAATTAAAAATAAATACTTTAAAAAGTACAAAAATGTATTTGAATAACTCATTCTTTGAAACTTGTAGCTGAAAGATATTTGGTGATCATCAATTCCAGTAGTCTTCAATTTTTATAACTGATAGATTGTTTTTTTCTTGAGAATTTCATTGAAACAAGCAACTGGTCAACAGCCTTCCCTTCTCAATATTTATCAACACCTGCAGTGCATTGAAATGCTCTCGAACTTTAAAATCCATAGCATATGGCCACAACTTTCCAACCTTTTCTTATTTTCAATTTACTCGGTGAAATTCATGAGTCCTATTTGTAGAGCTACAGGAGGGAGAATGTGTAGAGTTAGCACACAGTGTCTTGTCCCTCCCCCACATCTAATCTCTTCTCCATTACTGTCTCATGAGGTCTCTATTTTCTGTTCTTGGACAGAATACTCTGGAGAAATAATTAGATCTCTAGTCCTTGCTGCTTAGTGACATGAGAAATACAAAAGAGGTCACTTGTTCTCTACCATCGAAGAGCTTATTGTCTAACTGAACAGGCAAGATATGATACAGACATAAAGGTAAAGTAATTGCATTCACCTGTGCTTTTAGCAACACCTGTTTCCTTCATACAACTCCTTATATGAGAGCCCTTGATGTTTAGTGGGAAGAGTATCACAGGGGTGCTGAGGACCTGGAAAAGTCTTTGAGGAAACAATTGCTGGACATGGTAGAGAAGGAATAGATACTAGGATCCATTCAAGGAAGGAAAAAAAAATATTTCAATAGATCTTGAATGTCAGTGAGATTTAGGTAGTATACGGGTAGGAGAGTCTACATGAACAGAGGTGACATGGAAATGAGGAAGAGGAGGAATGGAAGGATGTATATGAATAAAATGGCCTCAAATAGTTTCATTTGTATGATTGTTTACTTATTTATGGTCTGTCTTCCAGAACCAGAATATAGATTGCATAAGAGGCAGAGACCTTGTGTATTTCAAAGGCAACTCAATGCAGTATACCCAGAAGACTGAGTGGGATGAATGCAGAAGACTATAGAATGGTGGTGGTGATAAGAGAGGGAGGAGATGTACAGTTTGGGACATGCTCAATCGGACTTGCCCCAAATGGTAGATTTAGAAACATGCCAGGGGATTCCAATTCAATCCCATCAAGGTGGCATGTATCAATGCCATCTCACTAGTCAAAGTGATCACTTTCAGTTCACAATTGATCATAATGATAGGACTAAGAGTCAAAGGGATCACACAAACAAGACTACTGTCTGCTAATACTAACTGAAAGAATTAAAAAGAAGGGAACGATCCAATATGGGAAGTGGGATACACAGCAGACTCATAGAATGGCAGATGTCCTAAATAGCACTCTGGCCTCAGAATCAGCCCTTAAGGCATTCGGATCTGGCTAAAGAGCCCATGAGAGTATTGAGTAGTTTAGGCATGGAAAGTCAAGACACTCTGGCAAAAAAAAAAGAAAAGAGGACCTAAATGAAAGATCTCTGCGAGTGAGATCCCAGTGGAAAGAATGGGCCATCAAAGTAGTAAGTACCTTTCTCTGAAGGGAGGAGAGAATTTCCACTTTGACTATGACCTTGTCTAAATAAGATCGAAGTTGGCAAACTCAAAAGGCTTCCATAGCCTTGGCAACCCATGACAAGAGCCTAGGGTGATTACTGATGCCATAAACAAGAGTGGCAATTGCTAAGTCAACAACAGGAGTCACTGTGCACTTACTCCCCATGTAGGATCTCTGTCCTTAATGTGTTTTACAGTGTGAATTAATGCTATAACTAGTACTGAAACAGTACTTTACACTTTGTGTTTCTGTGTGGGTGCAAACTGTTGAAATCTTTACTTAATATATACTAAATTGATCTTCTATATGTAAAGATAATTGAAAATGACTCTTGATGTGCATGGAATGGGAGAGGGAGTGGGAGATGGGAGGGTTGTGGGTAGGAGGGAAGTTATAGGGGGGAAAAGCCACTGTAATCCAAAAGCTGTACTTTGGAAAGTTATATTTGTTAAATAAAAGTTAAAAAAAATGGTGGTGGTGGTTAGATTGGATTGTTCACTTGGGGTAAGATTGAGAGACCAGGGTTCAAGGGTGAGAAATAATTTGTCTAAAGATGGTTGAATAGGCAGTGGGAAGAAATTCTACTGACATCTGTACAGTGATTAATATGACAGTGGCATTCTGATTGATTTTGATGGATAGAAAGAGAAATAGTAACTTAGACTCATTAAGAACCCTATGTAGCATTTGAAAAGCATGAAGTGATTAACATGGGTATTAGGCGATGGTGGTAAGGACAGGACTACATTGTTTGATAAAGGAAACCTTTCAGAGGCAGCCTTAATGCGATCTCATTGCTCATCAGAATAAGTGGAGGATTTCATATTTTGTCGTAATTGTCATAATTTTCAACTTGCAGCTCATCTCCAGGCATAAAACTCTGTTAGGACAATGTGGATGCTAACTCAGAAGCTGTTTTAAGCTTTGGGGTTTCCACACAAAAGGAATCCTGAACAAATGCATTTCATTATTTCAAAACCTGGAACTTTTTCCAGATTTATCTTTTTGTTGTACAAAGTTTATTAGTAGAATTTATTTTCCATGGAGGTGTTTCCTTACAGCTAAGCTCTGAGAATGAACAGCTCTCCTGTTTTTTGGTCAGCATGCTGAAATATGGAGAGACTTACCTCCCTTGGGAAATCAAAGTGGATCATTTTCTTCCTTGTCTGCTGTGTTTTGGTTGCTTCAGAATTCAGAGGTTTCTTTTTGGGTGTTGTCTTCCTTCCTCTGTATCGTCCTCTTGATATGCAGAAGGGTTTCTTCCCTTTTACTGGTGTTTATGTTCTTGTTTATGTTTCTCTAAGAGCTTCAGAGAATAGCTTTCACTTTCACAATTCCAGATGCCTGCTTCATTTACCATTACCTTATCTAATGCACAGTATAAAATGTTACTACCTCGTTCACTTCAAAATTAAACCTCTTAATACAAAAGGAGGATTCGAAGAAATGTTCAAGGAATGTGGGGAAGGTGAGAAGGAAGACAAGATGCTTGCTCAGAGGGAATGTCAAACTCTAACACTGGTCTCCAGATTTTTGTGAAATAACTAGTTAGCTTGGGGTTGAAGTCTGGGATTGGATATTTCTTAATGATTTAATTTGAATATTATATCAGGAATAGGTGAGCCTACTCTCACCCAGTTCCTTTCTACTCCCCAAGTAGTCTTAATTTTTATTCATATATTTGTAGGTTTACCAATATGGAATACCTGAACTTGAAAACTGCATCAGGATAGTAAGGTACAAAAGGGTTAGGTAAAGTAGGTTGTGTCACAAGTCCTTTGCTAGATACTGAGATGACCATCTAGAACTTCTGCTAAGAGGAACGATGACTTGGCAGAGAAACCAGTGTAAAACGTAATTTCACCTCTTCCATGTTTACCTTGGACTTGGCACTGGGCCAGATGTCTGCATGCAGTATCAGTACTTACGAGACACCGGAGGGAAAACAGCATTATTATACTTTTCTATCCCTTCCCTCACTTCTCTTGTCCTTTCTTGGATCTTCAGGTAACTGAAGCCCATTAAGCACTTTCAAAATAAATGTCTGGCTTAATGCAACTTCTCACTGATAATGTTTATGCTAAGTGCTAGTGATGAAAGAAATATGATTCAGTCACCACTTGACACACACTTCCTTTTAAGACAGTGTCACCAATTCTGTGACACCTTCCCAGAGTGGACTCCTCAGAACACAATTTGTTGTTTGTTTCCTCCTCTTCCCAGTAATTTATCTCTGTATTTCCAGGCTTGAATTCTTATTATTGGGAAGGGAGGTGTGCAACTGACCAACAAAATATTTCTGTTGTTAATAATAAGGAACAAATAGATCCATGAAATATTGAAAAATTTCCCCCCAACTCAGACTCTAGCATGGTAGAAATTTGAGAGTGACTTTATTGCCAGGACTACTTGTCTCCAAGTACCTTTCCCTGTTGAGGAATCCTTCTCTTTGATTCTTGTGATGAGCCATGTAGTAATTACTTTTTTAAAAATATATATTTATTTATTTGAAAGGCACAGTTACAGAGAGAGAGAGAGAGAGAGAGGTCTTCCATCGCTGTGTTCACTCCCCAGATGACCGCAGCGGCGGAGCTGTGCTGTTCAGGAGCCACGAGCTTCTTCTGGGTCTCCCATTTCCCATGTGGGTTCAGGGGCCCAAGAACTTGGGCCATCTTCTACTGCTTTCCCAGGCCAGAGCAGAGAGCTGAATCGAAAGTGGAGCAGCTGGGACTCGAACCGGCACCCATATGGGATGCCGCTCTGAATGTGGTGGCTTTCCCTGCTATGCCACAGCACCAGCCCCCATAGTATTTACTTTTACACGCTTGAGTCTTCTCCCCATCCCCAGTAGTCATCTTCAAGTCTTCATTGGCTTCCTAACTCCTCAGCCCACACCTCTAGCCATTCTCTTCTAAGAATGTATCTCTGCTGGAATCCCATGTCTCTTAATATCTGTTCATTACTGTGGGGAGCAATCCGGACTGGACTAAGTTACTCGAATTAAGACTTATTCTATGCATCTGCTCTCCCACAATATGGCGCTGGGAGAGAAGTAAACAGCTTCCGCACAGCTGCCTCCAGTTCAACCAATTAACTGTAGGACTTGCTCCTGATTGGAGAGCAGCATACTCAGCCGAGTTGGGATTGGCGGAGGAGGACTATAAAGGAGGAGAGAGACGGCATGCACCAGGAACATCTATGGGGAACATCTAGGGGAACCCGTGCAGCCCCCGAGAGGAGCCGGCCGGCGGTGTGCCGCTCCCCTGCGGAAGTGGGGAATGCGGCCAGGGGGAACTGCCCTTCCACGGAGGTGGAAGGGATAGTAGCCAACCCGGGAAGAACCAGCAGCAAACCCGGGGAGGGCCGAGCAGACGAAAGAACAGCGCAGGGTCCTGTGTTGCTCCTCCACGAAGAGGGGGAGCGACATAATGGTGCCGTGACTCGGATAGGAAACTTAGGACGGATATGAAACCTAGGAGGGAAGAAATGGGAAGAAACGGGAAGAATTGGGAGAATACCGGAGAGAAAGACTAGCAAACAGCCTAGGGAAAAGCCGGACGAAAAAGGGTGCCGGAAGAAGCTATTGAAAGCCTAGGCATAGACTTAGATACGGACTACGGGGGGAAGCTGGGAGAAATCTCTAAGGTCGAAAGCGAAAGTGAAAGCTAGAACAAACAGACTCGGACGCGGACTGTGGGGAGAGGCCAGGAGAAATGAGGGAGGAATATCGTTGGAGGAAAGTTTGGGGAAACATACCGGGTAGAGAAAAATGTTAGGGAAATTGAAGCCGCGGGGGGCAGGCCGAGGCGGATACGAAAGCCACTTTGGGATTCTCAAGTTAGCCCGGGAATAGGGGGCGAAAAGTTGAAACCAGAAGCTGAGACGTAAGCCAGATTGGGATCCGTCTGATTAGCCCGGGGAGCAAAGGACGGGAAGCCAAATCGTGGGGCGGAGACGTACGCTGGGTTGAATTCGCCAGGCTAGCCCGGGGAACTTAGATTGAATCCTAGTGGCGGAGACGCAAGCTACGCTGTGTTACTCGCGGAAGCCGCCGCGTGCAGAGAGAGCACGGGGCGTGAATAGATAGGGAACGCTGGCGTAGGCCGTGGTTCAGACGCGAAAGGGTTAAGCGTGGAGACCGCGGACCGCGCAAAGCCGGGAAGCCGCGCAGAGAGGCGCGCGGGCTGAAGCGGCGCAGAGCCGGGAACCCGCCGGCGGGGCGAGGTGCCGGAAAGCCGCAGGGATAAGAGAAACAGAAGTTTGGAAGTGAAGTAAAAGAGAAATGGGAATGCTGGAAGATAGAAGTGAAATGGGAGAGGTAGGAATGCCCGGAGATAGAGAAATAGAGAAAAATAAGGCCTCCCCTCAACATGCCAATTAGAAGGCTTGGATTCGGTTTGCCTGATAGAGCTTGTAAGCCCCTGCAGGCTCGACCAGAGCATGCGCTGCAGGGCACCGAACACAGGCACGCATCAGCGCCTAAAAACCTCCTCACAATGGCGAAGAGAGGACCCGGATTCGGTTTTCCTGATTGATAGGACTTGTAAGAGCCTGTGGCAACTCTAGCAAGTAGAGCAGAGTGTGTTCCGCGGGACACCGAAGACAGGCGCGTATCAACGCTAAAAAATAAAAAGAAAGGGGGATCTGTGGGGAGCAATCCGGACTGGACTAAGTTACTCGAATTAAGACTTATTCTATGCATCTGCTCTCCCACAATATGGCGCTGGGAGAGAAGTAAACAGCTTCCGCACAGCTGCCTCCAGTTCAACCAATTAACTGTAGGACTTGCTCCTGATTGGAGAGCAGCATACTCAGCCGAGTTGGGATTGGCGGAGGAGGACTATAAAGGAGGAGAGAGACGGCATGCACCAGGAACATCTATGGGGAACATCTAAGGGAACCCGTGCAGCCCCCGAGAGGAGCCGGCCGGCGGTGTGCCGCTCCCCTGCGGAAGTGGGGAATGCGGCCAGGGGGAACTGCCCTTCCACGGAGGTGGAAGGGATAGTAGCCAACCCGGGAAGAACCAGCAGCAAACCCGGGGAGGGCCGAGCAGACGAAAGAACAGCGCAGGGTCCTGTGTTGCTCCTCCACGAAGAGGGGGAGCGACAATTACTGTGTGCTCTCATTCATCCTCAGCAAGATCTGTTTCTGCTCCTGGATAGATGACTGGTTGTGAGTTTGGGAATAAGTAGGAGGCTGTGAATCCTAATGTGCATTCTAAGTATTCAGTCCTTTCATCTAGAGTAGAGCATCTAAAAGGCAACCAGTCTTGACGTTATACTGATTGACTCCTCACTGCCACTTTGAATTAAATGTTCATCTTCTGACTGTCCTTTCCATCCATGAATTATATTCAGACAAAATAATACCAAACATAAAAGCCTTTTCCTTTTATAAACGTTTTTCTTGGTTAAGTGTCCAATTCAAGGCAAGGTGGTAGAAATGTCTACGGGCTTACCTCACTTGGAAATCTTTGCTGTACTATGGTTTGCTCGTGACTATTTTTTCAGTTGAAAATGTCACTGGGGTGGGTATTGTGGCAAAGCAGGTTAATCCACTGTTTGAGATATTCATATCTCATGTGAAAGTTCTTATGATTGTGACCTGGCTCCTCCAGCTTAGTTCCAGTTCCCTGATGATACAAATCCTTAAGGCCGCAGGTAATGGCAGAAGTACTAGAGTCCTGGAACCCCAACATGAGAGACCTGGATGGAGTTTCTGTCTCCTGGCCTTGGCCTGGCCCAGATCTGGTTATGCTAGACAGTTGGGGAGTGAGCCAGTGGATGAAAGATGTCTCTCTCTTCCTCTCCTCCCTCCTCCGTTTTTCCCATCTCTCTCTCAGTCACTCTGGCTTTCAAATAAATAAATAAATACAGCTTTTATTAAGAAAAAGACCTTTTATTAAAGTCTTCATAAATTCACATGCAGTAGTAAGAAATAATGCGGAAGACCTCTTGCATACTTCCTCCAGTTTTCCCCAAGGGTAATATTTCACAAGAGTATAGTGCTGTTTTATGACCAGATTACTGATGTAAACGCCCTCTACCAATCTTATTCAGATTGCTGCAGTTTTGTATTTATTCATGTGCTTTCATGTGTGGGGATTAAGTTCTAATAATTTTATCACCTGTGTGAGTTCCCTACAGGCAAAATACAATTCCAGCCTCTCAAGAATTCCTCCTATTGACCTTTTTAAATCACATTCATCTGTTTGCTGTGTGCCCTCCTAGCTGCTACATCCCACCACGAACCTGCTTTCCATTTCAAAAGTGTTCTGTCTCTGGAATCATTAAGTACATGATCCTTTGTGGTTGCCTTAATTCAGGGACATTCCTTGCCAATTCATTCAGATTTTTCCCTATACTAATTGTTTGTTCCTTTTTACTTCTGTTTTTATATGTTCCTTTTCCCCTGTTTTTAAAATTCCTTTTTTTTTTTTTAAATTTTCTTGAGTTAGAGAAGTTTCATGTATTTCATATGTACAGATTTAGGAATGTAGTGACTGCCCCAGCCCCTGATCCTTCTCTTTCTCCTCTCCTCTCACATTCCCACTCTTAATTTTTACAAAGATCTGTTTTCAATTTAGTTAATAACTGTATAGTTAACTCTACACTTAGTAAAAGAGTTCAACAAATAGTATGAGGAAAAAAATACCATTTGTCAACAGAAAAGAGCTGTAAACAATTATCGAATCTTAAAATGTCTGTCTCACTCCAATTCATTACATTCAGGTACCTTTTCATTACTGAGTAGTATTCCACAATTTGTATGTACAATAATTTGTTTAACCATTCATCTGGGTTGATTTCATTCCTGAGCTCTAGCAAATAAAGCTACCGTGAACATACGTACACAAATTCTTGTGTGAAACATAAGTTTTAATTTCTCTGAGATATACAAGGAGTGCATTAATGGAATAAATGCCCATTAGTGCAGTTAGTTCCTGGGTCATATG
The DNA here is from genome assembly GCF_964237555.1 of Oryctolagus cuniculus. Classification (NCBI taxonomy): domain Eukaryota; kingdom Metazoa; phylum Chordata; class Mammalia; order Lagomorpha; family Leporidae; genus Oryctolagus; species Oryctolagus cuniculus. Next base: position 43,091,807 of record NC_091437.1, read on the forward strand.
GTAGCTGCATATTTGTTTTAAAGCTACAAAATTGCTTCTCTGAAGTGGCTATGCCATTTCACATGTCCACCAGCAATATGAGTAATCCAGTTCCTTGACAACCTTGCCATCATTTAATGTTACCATTTTTTTTTTATTTGAGCCATCCTGATAGGTGTGGGGTTGCCTCTGTGCTTTTAATTTACATTTCTCTGATGACTAATTATGTCATTAAACATCTTCTCAAGTGTTTGCTTGCCATCTGTTTATTTTCTTCAGTGAAATATCTGCTTACATCCTTTGCCATTTTCTGATTGTATTGTCTGTTTTTTCCTTTGAGTTGTAAGACTTCTAAATGTTTATTTTATTTATTTTCATCTACTTGAAAGGCAAAGTGAGAGTGAGACAGAGAGATGGAGAGGGAGGGAGAGAGGGAGGAAGGGAGGGAGAGAGAGAGAAAGAAAGAAACCCTCCCTGATGAATTGACTTATTCTAGTATTTGTGTAGTTTCTTGAATGTTCTTTGTAGACCATAATGTCACTTGCAGAAAGAAACAGTTTTAGCTTGTCCTTTCCAGTCTACCTGCTCAGTATTACTTTTATTTGTCTTGTTGTTAATTTGACTTTAAATATTCTGTTCAGTGAGACCTGTATAAGTGGAAATTATTGTCTTATTCCTTATCTCAGAAGCATTCAGCCTGTTGCTATTAACTATGAAGTTGGACATGGTTTTTTGTGGGTACTTTTTATCATGTTCTGGTGGTTTCCCACCATTTCTGACCTACTGTGAATTTTATTGGATTTTATCAAATGCTTGTAATGTACCAGTGGGTATTATAAGATTTTCCTTCTTTAGTTTGTTGATATAGGTTACATTTAGAAATTTTCAGTGTTGTACCTGTTTTGCATACCTAGAATAAATCTCTTTTGGTCATGGCATCTAATCATTTCTGTATGATGTTGTAGTTGGTTTGTTGATATTTTATTAGGGTTTTTTGTGTCTGCTCATGAGAAATACTGAATTGTAGTTTTCATTATTTTGCCTTTGTCTGGTTTTCATATCAGTGTAATATTGAACTTATAAAAAGAGTTGTGAAGTACTCATTCATCTGTTTTTTGGAACTGATTGTGTAAAATTGATACCCTTTAAATAGGTGGTAGAATTCTTCACTGAAACTATCTAGGTGTATATACTTCTTTTTCAGGAGATCTTTAACACATACATTCAGTTTGTTTAATGATTTAAGGCTTTTGACATTGTCTATTTTATCTTGCTTGAATTTTGGTCATGTGTTAGTTTTCTACTGTAATGAATTGCTATAAACGTAGTGACTTAAAACACAAATTTATTGTCATATATCAGTAGTTCAGATATATAATGGGCTGATCAAGGTGTTTTTAAGTCTGCATTCCTTTTTAGAAAACTAGAGAAATAAATATTTGCTGGTCTTTTAGAGGAGCCTGCTTCCCATGGTGCAAGGCCACCTCCCTCCAACTGAAAAATCCAGTGTGTTGAGTCTTTCTTATGTGGCCATCTTGCTGGTTCTCTGAAAACCACTGGGAAAAGTTTTTTTTTTTTTTTTGTTTTTTTTTTTTTACTTTATAAAATGCATGAGGTTAGATTCTGTCCATTTGGGTAGTCACTAATGCAAAGTCCTCTTTGACATGTCAGGTAACATACAGTTTCCCAGGACTAAAATATTGATATTATGGGGTGGTGGGGAGCAGTGTTCTGTCTCACATAGATACTTTACGGTTTTCAAAGAACTGACCTGGTTCTTCTAAGTTGTAATATTAATGAATGTGAAGTACATTTTTATTATCTCCTTTTCATTGCCACAGGATGTGTTGTTGTATATTATATTTCATTTCTGATACTGATAATTTGATTTTCCCCAGTTTTACTTTTATCATTCTTGCTAGATGTTTTTCAATTGTTTTGATTATTTTTGAAGAGCTAGTTTTTTTGTTCATTTTTCTCTGTTTTTCAGCTTTAAATTTCAGGAGTTTATGATCTTTGTTACTTCCTTTGTTCTGTTTACGTCAGGCTTATTTTGCTAGGAATTATTTTATTCACATGAAGTCTTACATCATTTCTAATGTATCAGCACTATTCATTTTCTTTTTTTTAAATTTTTTTTAATTTTATTTAATGAATATAAATTTCCAAAGTACAGCTTATGGATTACAATGGCTTCCCCCCCATAACGTCCCCCCCACCTGCAACCCTTCCCTTTCCCACTCCCTCTCCCCTTCCATTCACATCAAGATTCATTTTCATTTCTCTTATATACAGAAGATCAGTTTAGCATACATTAAGTAAAGATTTCAACAGTTTGCACCCCCATAGAAACACAAAGTGAAATATATTGTTTGAGTACTCGTTATAGCATTAAATCCCAATGTACAGCACATTAAGGACAGAGATCCTACATGAGGAGTAAGTGCACAGTGACTCCTGTTATTGACTTTACCAATTGACACTCCTGTCTATGGCATCAGTAATCTCCCTAGGCTCCAGTCATGAGTTTCCAAGGCTATGGAAGCCTTTTGAGTTCACCAACTCTGATCATATTTAGACAAGGTCATAGTCAAAATGGAAGTTCTCTCCTCCCTTCAGAGAAAGGTACCTCCTTCTTTGATGACCCGTTCTTTCCACTGGGATCTCACTCGCAGAGATCTTTCATTTAGGTTTTTTTTTCCCCCAGAGTGTCTTGGCTTTCCATGCCTGAAATACTCCCATGGGCTTTTCAGCTGGATCCAAATGCCCTAAGGGCTGATTCTGAGGCCAGAAGCACTATTCATTTTCTTAACATTACCTTTGCTGCATCACATATTTTGATATGTTGTATTTTGTTTTCATTAAGTTCTATGTATTTCTTTAATTTTCTTAGAAGCTTTTTCTTTGACCCATGGTTATTTGAGAAGTACATTACTTAACATCCATGTGTTCAGAGATTTTTTTTCTGTTGTTTCTGTATTACCAGTTGGTTGCTAGTTTAAACAGAGAAAATATAAGCAGAGAAAACACTCAAGACATTATGAATAAGTTGATATGGTATATTTTAGTGTGTATTCCATGATTACTTGAAAAAGTACACTCTGTTGTTGCTGGGTGGAGTTTTCTGTGTTGTCAGATTCTGTTGGTTGATTGTTGCTTTCACATCTCCAATATCTTTTTCAATTTTGCTTGTGATTCCATAAGTAATTGAGAGGTACTTACTGAATTCTTTAGTTGTACATTTGTCAATTTCTTCCTTCTATCAGCTTTCCTTTTATATATTTTAATGTTCTTTTTTGGTATATATGTTTGGGATAGTGATATTGTCTTGTTGGGTTGAACAGAGTTATCATTGAGTAATGTTTCTCTTTACTTCTCTTAATCTTACTTGTTCTGAAGTCTGGTTGGGCAAGTGTGTGTCCTAGCAGTTAAAATGTCTGCATCTTATATCAGATTATCTGTGTTTGGTTCCTGCTACTGCAGACCCTGGAGACAGTGTTTATGAATAAAACAATAAGGTTCCCGCCCTCATGTCAGGGCCCTCGACTGAATTTCTGGCTCCTAGCTTTGGACCCACTCGGGAACTGTTGTGGCATTTGAGAAGTGAACCAGTGGTTGGACTCTACCTGCATATATCTGCTTGCTCACTATCTCTTTTAAATTAGTAAGTAAAACTCTTAAAAATAAACTCTGTGTCAGATACTGAAAGTGTCACTTTTGGTGATTAATGTTTGTAAGGTATAGGTTTTCCTATTTTACTTTAAACTTAGCTGTGTCATTAAGTCTGAAGTGAATTTCTTGTAAGCGGCATAAGGTCATGTTGCCTATATGTATGCTTTATCCACTCTGCCAATCTGTTTTTAAATTGGCATATTTGGTTCATGTACATTTAAGGTAAATACTTAAATTGAACAATATTTTTGTTATATATGTTATCAGTTAGACAATATTGATGAAGAAGAAGAAAATGGGAAGGCTTATATTTCTTAACACTTTCCAACACAGCTCATAATACTCAAGATAGTATGCTAAACATGTAGGGTACTCATCTGTATAATAGTTTTGAGAGTTGAGAAATAAACCTGTGTGTTGACTGTATATCTTCTATGTATCAAATGTTAACCAAGTGAATTACAGTCAATTGGTCATTGACAAAGAGGGTGCCAAAACAATTTAATAGAAAAAATTGGCCTTGTTGTCAAATTGTGCTGCTGCAATTGATATCCGCATTCAAAAGAATGGATTCAGAACTGTATACAACAACTTTATACCACATTTTAAAATGAACTCAAAATGAGTTAAAGATTTAAATATAAATAAAACTTGGGCTGGCCTTGTGGCACAGAGAGTTAGCCACAGTCAGTCATTATCCTCTATGAGCACCATTTTGAGTTCTAGCTGCTCTACTGGTAATCCAGCTCCCTGCTTAATTTACCTGGTACAGAAGAAGATGGCCTGAGTGCTTGGTTCCCTGCCTCCAACTTGGGAGACCCAGATGGAGTTCCTGGCTCCTGGCTTTGGCTTGGCCCAGCCCCAGTTGTTGTGAGTGTTTGGGAGTGAACCACTGGATGGAAGACTTTCTCTCAGAGTCTCTCCTTCTTTGTCTATAATTTTGCCTTCAGATGAATTTTTAAAAATTTTAATGTAAGTGCTAAGTTATAAAACTCTCAGAAGACAAAATAGGCATAAATATTTGTTGCCTTGGAACAGTCAGTCATTTCTTAGATATGGTACACACACACAACAACAACAACAAAAATAAAAGAAAAACTTAGATTCCCTTAAAATTAAAAATTTTGGTTTCAAAGAACGCCATCAGGAAAGAAGGCAACCTACAGAATGAGAAGATGTGTTGCAGATCTTATGTCTCACATATAACCTGTATCTGTAGTATGTCAAGAAATGCACTCAATAATAAACAATTCAAAAAGAAGAAAAGAATTGAATAGAGAGATTACCAAAGAAGATGTAAAAATGGCCAATAAGCACATGAAAATTTTCCCAACATCATTAGCTATCATGTTAAATGAAAACAAAATAAGATACTGCTTCACACTCACACAAGATGAGCAATTATGATTAACAAAGCAATAAATAAACAGTATCAATTAGAATGTGCTGGTGGAAATGATCTAGTTGTGCTGGAGAATAGCCTGCCAGCTTCTCAAATGTTTAAACTTAGAGTCACTGTATCATTCAGCAACTCTGCTACACATGTCTCTAGGAAAGTGCAGTTTTATGTCCATATAAAAACTTGTACACAAATATTCATAGCAACATCAAATATATTAGCCAAAAAGTAGGAAATAACCCAAAATGCCCACCAACAAAAGTGTGGTATGTCCGTGCAGAATCACTGTTTGCTCATAAAAGGAACTGAAGCATATTTGTACAGCCTACAAAACAAATATACCTTAGAAATGTTACACTAAGTGAAAAAAAAAAAAAACAATCACAAAGGGCCACATAAGATGCTGTTTATATGGCATTTTTGGAAATGGGAAAATGTATAGAGACATACAGAATAGTGGTTGTCCAGGGCTGGGGAAAGTGGGGTTTGTGGGAGGAGGACTAATCGCCATGTGATATGGGGTTTCTGTTGGTGGTAATGAAAATATTTATGCTTGATTATGATTAAGAGTTTACAACTCTGTATAGGCTAATAACCATTGAACTGTGGACTTTAAGAGGATAAATTCCGGGTTGGCACTGTGGTGCAGCAGGTTAATGCCCTGGCCTGAAGTGCTGGCATCCTATATGGGTGCTGGTTCTGGTCTCAGCTGCTCCTCTTCTGATCCAGCTCTCTGCTATGGCCTGGGAAAGCAGTAATAGATGGCCCAAGTTCTTGGGCCCCTGCACTGACGTGGGAAATGGGAGACCCAGAAGAATCTCCTTGTTCCTGGGTTCAGATCGGTGCAGTTCTGGCTGTTGTGGCCATCTGGGGATTGAACCAGCGATGGAAGACCTCTCTCTCTGTCTCTACTTCTCTATATAACTCTATCAAATAAATCTTTTTAAAAAAGAGGATAAATTCAGTGGCATAGAGATTTTATCATATCTGTCAAAAATACATAGAAACTTCCAAAACTTTATATTAGAACTTAATTATATAATTTTATTACTTTTCTATTTTTTTCTATATTTATGTCTTGTTGAACTATTTTTAAAAGATTTATTTATTTATTTATTTGAAAGACAGATTTAGAGAGATCTTCCATCCACTGGTTCCTTCTCCAAATGGCCACAATGGCTAGACCTGGGCCAATCTGAAGCCAGGAGTCAGGAGCTTCTTCTGGACCTCCCACATGGGTGCAGGGGCCCAAGTACTTGGGACATCTTCTACTGCTTTCCCAGGCCATAGCAGAGAGCTGAATTGGAAGTAGGGCAGCTGGGAATGGAACTGGTGCCCATATGCAATGCCAACTCTGCATTTGGTGGCTTTACCCAATATGTCACAATGCTGGCCCCCTCATTGAACTTTTTTAGAATTTTGTTTTTGTAGAGAATTTGCCTGTATATTTATACATGGTTTTATTAGTAAATACTCTGGGTATTAGAAAAGACCTGGAAAACTAGAACAGTCTACTGTTTTAATAAACATTTTAATAAAATGGTGATTTTATCACTTGAGTGTGATGTGGAAACTCAGCCTCACTTGGTCCCTTTACCTTGCCCACATTTACATAGCATTCTCTTGTGTGATTTTTGTTCCATTCAGGAAATGTGATTTCAAAGTTTAAGGAAAGAGCAGCTGGTGGTGTGGTGCAGCAGATTAAAGTACTGCTTATGATGCCAGTATCCCATATCCAGGTGCTACCCAAGAATGTAACCAAGATGGAGCTCCAGGCTCCTGGCTTTGGCCCCAGCCAGCCCTGGCTGCTATCGTGGCTATTTGGGGAGTGAAACACTAATTGGAAGATTCTCTCTCTCTCTATCTCATCTCTATCTCTATCTCTAACTCTATCTCTATCTCTATCTCTATCTCTATCTCTATTTCTATCTCTATCTCTATCTCTGTCTTTCCCTTTCTTTTTGTTCTGCCTTTCAAATAACTAATTACTAATAAATAAATCCTTTAAAGAATACCATGTGTAGGGGAAGGATAATCTACCACGTGCTCTATATCTGTGCTCTTTTCCTCCATCCTTCTTCCTTGATGCATTCCCATACTCTATGTTCTTCTTGTCTTCTCTCTAAAGAGAGCTTCCTTTGGTAGACTTTTAGTGGTTAAGTTAGCTTAACTTACTTTAGTCTCCCTTCACCTAAGAATATTTTCATTTCCCTTTCTTTTCAGAGGGGCAGGTAGTCTGAGGAAGAATTAGTAGTCAACAGTCCTTACCTTTCAGCACTTCAAAAAAGACCATTTGTCTTCAGATGAGGAACCTGTTATATAGATTGATGGTTGCCTGCTTGTGTCCTTTGTCTTGGAGTGCTTTTAAGATTTATTTATCTTTGGTTTCATAGGTTTGATTGCAATGCATTTTAGTTTTTTTTTCCTTGAAGGTTTACCCTCTTTGAACTTCATTGAGCTTCTTAGATCTATGACTTTGTATCTTTCACCAAATTTGGGAGGTTTTCAGCCAAGAGATTTTGAATATTCTTTGAATAGTTTTCTCTCTAGTTCAGTGATAGGAATGTTGAAACTTTTATAATTATCCTTTTGTTATTGGTTGCCAAGGCATTATTCTTTTTTAAGTCTGTTTTATGCTGTTAAGATTAGGCAAATTCTCTTATTTAGTCTTCAAGTTCATAGATGTTATCCTTTGTCATCTCCATTCAGCTTTAGAGCTTATTCACAAAAATTTTTGTTTCTCTGATAGCATTTTTTTTCAGTACCATAATTTCCATTTGGCTCTGTTTCATAACATTTCTTTACTGAGATTTTCATTTCTTTTTCATTTTTATCAAGAGAATTAATAATTGGTTGTTGAAGCATTTCCATGACAACTGCTTTAAAATTTTGTCAGATATTTTTAACATCTGATTCATCTTAGTTTAAGCATCTCTTGCTTGTCTTTTCTCTTCGAATTCTGATATTCTTGATTCCTGATGTGATGGATAATTTTATTACATACAGAACATTTTGTCCATAATGTCAAAAAATGCTGACTTCCATTTACAGCATCTATTTTAGTAGTTCATTACTTTGTTTAGTTTCAGCACACTAGTTTGGAACAAATATTGTGGGGTCTGGTTGCAACATCAGAGCACTTATGGTAACATTTTGGTATCCCTGGCATGTAGTTCTACTGGAGTTCTCATGTATCCCAACTTTGCACGCTAGGGCAGAAGGAGTTTCCTATGGTCAGGCTTCCAGTTAGCTCTCTGAGGGGGATGGGATTCCTAGCATATGGTTGCTGGCACTCTCATCCTATTGCCTGTAGAAAGGGAAGGAAAATTGTGAGTCCACAAACATAGAGGAGCTTCTCAGGGGCTGGCACTTGTGGTAGCAGGTTAAACTGCCATCTGCAGTGCCAACATCCCATATAGGTGCCAGCTGGAGTCTTGACTGCTCTACATCCGATCTAGCTCCCTGTTGATGGCCTGGGAAAGCAGCAGAAAATGGCCCAAGTCTTTTGGACCCTGCTCTCATGTTGAAGACCTGAAAGAAACTCCTGGCTCCTAACTTCAGCTTGGCCCAGCCCCAGCTATTATAGCCATTTGTGGAGTGAACCAGAGGATGAAGATTCTCTTTGTAACTCTTTTATTTTCATTTTTTTTCTTTTTGACAGGCAGAGTAGACGGAGAGAAGAGACAGAGAGAAAGGTCTTCCTTTGCCATTGGTTCACCCTCCAATGGCCACCACGGCTGGTGCGCTGCGGCCGGCGCACTGCCCTGATCCGAAGCCATGAGCCAGGTGCTTCTCCTGGTCTTCCATGTGGGTGCAGGGCCCAAGTACTTGGGCCATCCTCCACTGCACTCCCTGGCCACAGCAGAGAGCTGGCCTGGAAGAGGGGCAACCGGGACTAGAACCCGGTGTGCCGGCGCCACTAGGTGGAGGATTAGCCTATTGAGCCTCGGCGCCGGCCCTCTTTGTAACTCTTACAAATAAATAAATAAATGTTTTTAAAAAAAGATCGTCACAATTTTGGCCTCTCTCTATGATTGTTTTTCTTTTATCTACTTCTGACCTTCCATTTTAGTTTCTGTGGGTGGGCAAGGAGGTGTTGGGTCCATGAAGACAAAGGGGCTTTCTAGATCACGTTGTTGGCTGTAGCTGTGTGTCTCCTTCCATTTCTGTACACCTGCCTTGATATTTAAGGAGGCACAGACCCACTCCATCAATCACAGCTTATTTCTGGCTGAAGTTTTAGTTGATAGGCTTTGCTAGTTGTGTTGGCTTTGCTAGACATCGTCACCTGCCTCCCATTTAGTTCCTGGGATGAAGGTAGCCCCAGCTACCTTCACAGCCAGCCCCCAGGCATGGGCAGCCTCCTCCTTTTGGATAAGGGGAAACAAAAGTGTTTGGCCAACAAAAGTGTTTGGCCACTATGTGTTCCTTCTATCCTGGGGCCCCCAAGAACCTAGTCCATCTCCTATCATCCGTCAAGTTCTTTTTGTCTCTTGCCCCATTTGTAGAGTTCAAAGTTTGTTTATTATGGATGGAACATCAAGAAATGAGTGTATGCTGATTTGCTCTGACTTGAAATATGTACTATATTTGTTGGTTAATTATTTGCTTACTTGTCAGATCCCTCTACCTAACTGTGTTTTTCTATATTTCACAAGTAAATATTTTCCATTATAATCCAACTTGCCATCTGATTCTTTTTTAAAAAGATTTATTCATTTACCTGACAGGTAGTTACAGAGAGAGTAAAAGAGCCAGAATAAGACCTCTTCCTTCTGTTGGTTCACTCCCTAAATGTTCACACTGCTGGGGTTAGGCCAAACTGAAGCCAGGAGCTGTCCAGTTTCATCAATGTGGGTGACAGGGGCCCCTGCTCTTAGGCCATCTTCCACTGCTTTCCCAGGCACATTAGCAGGAGGCTGGTGTGGAAGTGTAGCAGCTGGGACTCACATCACAACCTATATGGGATACCAGCATTACAGGCAGCCGCTTAACATGCTGCACCACAACACTGGCCTTCCTATCCAATTCTTTGCTAGCTTATAATCTAGTCTAGACTGATAATATGTTCTCTGAAAAAAAAAAAAGCTTTTATTGGAAATTAAAGACACTTAAACTATCAGTATTAAGTTTATAATTAATTGTCGCTCCCCCTCTTCATGGAGGAACGACACTAAACCCTGCCTAGGCTTCATATCCGAGTCACGGCACCATTTGCTGCTCCTCCGCACGCGGAGGAGCCGCACCGGACCGGACGCTTGTTGTTCCTTTTTTTTTTACAAGTCCTTTCTATAGTAAAGTAAGAATAAGTAAACAGCAAACTCCCAAAGCAAGAATGAGTAGAGAGAAATGAGAAAGAACGAAGTAACGAACTTCCCCGCGAACTCTCCAACGCACTCTCCAACCAACCCACGCCACCATGCCGTCTCTCTCCTCCTATATAGTCCTCTCCACCAATCCGTGCTCTGCTACCCACACGCCGAGCGCGCTGCTCTCCTCCAATCAGGAGCGGCTCTTGCAGCTTGTCAAGTTGGTGAGAGGCAGCTGGGTAGAAGCTGTACGCTCCTCTCCCAGCGCCACATTGTGGGAGAGCAGATGCATAGAATAAGTCTTAATTCCAGTAACAGTATAGTCCGAGTTGCTCCCCACACACATGTCTGGCTTCTTCCTTTTCTCTGACTAGCATCCTCTGCAGCTTTTGCAGGTGCATGAGCAGGGAGCTGGATAGGAAGTGAAGCAGCAGGACTTGAAGCAGTGCCTGTATGGGATGCTGGCATTCCAGGAGGAGGCTTAACCCATTATGCCACAGTGTTGGTCCCTGGTTTCTCCTTACGAGAACACATAATTGTATCATAAGGATCCTAGAGCCTGATGGCATCCAAACCTAATTACCTCCCCAGACCCAGGTTTGGGCCTCAGTTGATGAATTTTAGAAGGCAATAATTCAGTCTGTAGCTTTTTTCAAGATAAGTGATCTGCTTTCTGTCATTTTCTTAGAGTTCTCAGAATTTTATGTTAGAATTACGTGAACTAGATTTGAGGATTTAGCAGAGCTCTATCTCTTTGGTCTTGTTTGTATCATTACAGAACTTTTAAAAGAAATTAAATACAGATGTTTCTATCTTTCTGATGTCTGGAGCCATGAGTGTCTTGTGGACCCACAGTAAGCCGGCATAACAGCATCAGCCCAGTCAAGTTTCCTGCCACAAATACTCTCTGACCATCTTAAGATGTACAATCATCTCCACTTTCTGAGGCCTGAACAAAGGATAAATAGAGGCAATTGCAAATCTATAGATTAGATAGAAAACTATATAAATCTGTAAAGTAAACATTTTGCGACTATGTAATAGAATAAAGTTGATCCATGTTTCTTTTAGGAAAAATATGCTGTATTACAGTAAGTGAACAAAAAATACAAAACAGAGTTGCCTAAGTGCATATAGAAAATAAACCATCATATTGACTTACGTACCCTACTGGAGCAAGAAGACTTAACATATTCTTTGATGATTGCTGCTTCTAGTATCCACATCCTGTGTAATATTCTCCTTTTGAGTATGAGCTGACCTAGACACTTGCTTGTCATCCGTAGTGTGGCTAAGTTTACAGTTGTCATGACTGGGATTAAGCTAAAAGATAACTTATGTCTTGTTTAGCGGACTTTCTCTACTGACTGTCTTCTTGTTGGCTATGATGAGGCAAACTGCCGCATGTATAGGCTTACAGACCAAGGGGGATCAGTACCCCATATGGAACTGAGTCCTGTTAATAATTACATGATTTTAAAAGTGATTCCTACTTTGGGATCCTTAGGTGGATGGTACTTCAATTGCAAATTTCAAGAGATGTGGAGACCAAGCTATGCTGTGCCAGATCCCTATTCCATAAAAATTTTCCCCATAATATTTGTGTGTTTTTTTTTTTTTTATTTGACAGGTAGAGTTATAGACAGTGAGAGACAGACAGACAGAGAGAAAGGTCTTCCTTCCGTTGGTTCACTCCCCAAATGGCCGCCATGGCCGGCGCTGCGCCGATCCGAAGCCTGGAGCCAGGTGCTTCTTTCTGGTCTCCCATGTGGGTACAGGGGCCCAAGCACTTGGGCCATCCTCCACTGCCTTCCTGGGCCACAGCAGAGAGCTGGACTGGAGGAGGAGCAACTGGGACTACAACCCAGCGCCCATATGGGACGCCGGCACCGCAGGTGGAGGATTAACCTAGTGTGCCATGTACCGGCCCCATGTATGTGTATTTTGACTCTGTACTTACATTAATCTTCATATCTCCATATTGAAAGAAACTCCAAATGATGTAGTGACATACTACTACAAAGAAATGACAAAGAAACAAGGATAAAAAGACTCTAAAACAACAGCTTTTGAGAAGTTGTTCTCGTGGGAGTGTTATTATGTTAAATAATGATATAACTTAGTATGCTGCTCAATTTAGAGCCAGAGGCATGCATTCTATATGAAGCTAACAAAGAATAGGACTGACTTCAGATAGAAATGCATGGAAATAAATGTGTTTTTGATACTTTATCAGATTATTATCTCATGGAAATGTCCAAAATGTGATCATTAGAAAGAAGAGGGTAGATATAAGAATGCTTTACATATTTGCAGACATAGCCAATGCATTCGGTGTGTATGTGTGTGAAGTATGTGTTTTGTAGCTGAGTTCTTTAGAATAAAATGTGCAACACTAGCTATCTTTACTCTTACAGAGGCTCTTCCTTTTGTCATTAGAAATTCAGGAATAAATATCCATGCTGTACCTAATTACTCATGTTCACTCTTCTCTATTGCAGTAGTGCTTTTCTTGAATCATACATACTAGATCAAAATTCCAAGTTACAGAGGAAATGGGAATTGGTATCTTTTAACAAGTGTGAATAGAAGAACCTTCAAGGGATAGGGAGGGATGGAAAGATGAAATTTGCTGAGTTTTGGTAATTGACATATTTTTAAAAACTCTTTAAATACCTTTTTTCTTTAGTTACGAAGCAGTGTGCAGACTTATAGATACGGTGAAGGTGAGCTCAGTCTACCTTGATTACAGAGACTGCTGTGGACGAGAGTTTACCCCCACCCCACGTTGTTCACGGAAGCCTAAATCCCTGATAGGCTGGTATTTGGACATGGGGACCTTCTTCTGTTTCCTGTTGCTGTACTAACAGCAAATGGGCAATTTATAAAGAATAAACATTCATTCAGTGCATGTATCTGGAGACTGGAAGGTCTAGGCGCTGGGTCTTGTGAAGGCCTTCTTGTTGCTGGGGACCCTGCAGAGCCCTGAGGTAGCACAAGGTACACATGCTGTGATAGAACAAAGTCATACTCATGATAACTCATTAGTTCATAGATCCATGAATGGATTAGTCCATTCATGAGGACAGAGCCTCCTGACTTAACTGCTTTGTATACATCCCTCATGTCCTTCCTTCTAACACTTCTCTTTGGCAGTGAAGATTGTATTTCAAAATGAGCTCTGGTAAGTCCATTCCAATCATAGCAGGAGGTAATTAGGTCGGGAGGATGGAGCCCTCATGCATGGGATTAGTGCCCCTGTTGGAAGAGACAGGAGATAGAAGATCTTTCCCTTTGCTTGATCAGCACACAGTGAGAAGGAAGCTCTCTACTAGCCAGGAAGAGAGCCCTCACCAGAGCTCAACTATGCTGGCCCCTGTATCTTGGTCTTGGAACTACCATAAAGGTGAAAGACAAATTTCTCTTGTTTTAGCCACCCAATCGCCGATGTTCTGTTACAGCAGCCCCAATTGTTTGAGACAAAGGAAAGCCACTGAAATTCTAACTCAATTCTGAAAAATGCAGTTCAGATAATGGGGTGGTCTGGCGAAGATTCAATTTGGTATTTTCCTATGTTACCACCTGTATTATCTCCAGCTAACCATTTTAGGGGCGACAGGATGAAACCTGTTTGGGCACAGGCCTTGAAGTCTCAGTCATGTGCCATGATTTGACTTAGAACACATGAGAAGCCAGGGAAAGCTGTGGGTCTGGTGGAGGGAATGTTGTGTAACATGTGTCACAGAAGTGACACCCAGAGTACAGAAATGCACCTTTGTGTTAGCTAGAGAACTATCATTAATGAATCCTTTTGGCTTCTTTGATTTTCTCATAGATGTATATGTTTCATATTTGAAACTGAAAGTTTTATAAGGCTACCATTGTGCTGTTTCTGTATACATGCTTTTATTGGTTAAATTACACATCATTTTCACCAGTTCTTTGTCACTTTCTGTAGTATATTTACTCTAAGACATTGTAGCTTATGACTATAACTCAAACTACAGAGAAATCCTGTTTTCAAGAGTGAGCGTCAAATGGAAAATGTAATGGATAAAAATAGATCCACAGAGAATCTTAGAGTGGAGCCATAAATTATTTGATTAAATTAACATGCCTATAAATATGGCGGATTAGTCACTGGTGTCTCCAGGGCACTTGTGCATCTCTCTCTCTGCCTCTCCCTGTCCTCTGTGAATGTGGCCCTCAGGTTGTGAGAACAGTGCTACATGCAGTAAAACCAATGACAATTTACAACCGAAGAGCATTTTCATTTCCCTTCATCATATTTGTAGGTCTGTTGTTACTGAGACTTTGAATGATCCTAGCTTATGTTCAGTATTTGTGGAATAAATGTTACACAACTAGGAAAGTTTGTTTGATTTTTAAAAGCATTTCTGGAATTATTATTTAAAAAATTAATTGACATATGCTGAAATATTTTGCTCAGTAGCCTAAAGTACAAGAAAACTAGAGGGTCATTAATGTATCAAAATATTTAATATACTCTCCATTTTAACCTAGCTTCCATTGGCTGAAATATTCTAACTCTATTGGTGAATTTACCTAACAAATGCAGTTAAAGATTTTTGATTATTCTTTCTTATGGGAATATTTGCAATATTCTGGAAAGGGTATAATTTACTTGGTTGCATGGAATTTGTAAATATTTATGATAATTTTTTTCATTATTTTTCATTTTTCTTTATTGAGGCAGCTCTTATCCAAATGTCTTTCTTCAGTCAAATAGTTTTATGTGAGATACTGGGTGACTCAAAGTAGCTGTTGTATGAATCCACATCTTAGCAAGCTCTGAGAGATTTCTCAGAAGTCACAAGTGTAAACCAGTGTGTACGTTTGTTTTCTCTGAGGGATGTACATAGGATTCAGTGCATCTTCTGCAATGCTGGAGCCTAGTTTCGTTAAATAGACCATTTGTTCTATTTCTATTGCAAAAAGCAATAGTAATATTAGATAAGTTTTTAAATAGCATTTTAGAAAGTGAGTGCTCACTAGTGTATTTTTTCCTGCTCTCATGATCTCTTTTTAAAGAAATTTGTACTTCAGAAGAGGAAGAACCATGCTGGATTACATATTTTTTCACCAATGCTTAACATGTTTTACCGAGAAAAACGTTGGCTGGCGCCGTGGCTCACTTGCCTAATCCTCCGCTTGTGGCGCTGACACCCAGGGTTCTAGTCCCGGTTGCTCCTCTTCCAGTCCAGTTCTCTGCTGTGGCCCAGGAGGGCAGCGGAGGATGGCCCAAGTGCTTGGGTTCCTGCACCCACATGGGAGACCAGGAGGAAGCACCCAGCTCCTGGCTTTGGATTGGTGCAACACTAGCCATAGCGGTCATTTGGGGAGTGAACCAATGGAAAAAGGAAGACCTTTCTTTCTGTCTCTCTCTCACTGTCTATAACTCTACTTGTCAAATAAAAAAAATGTGATTTAATAGTTACTCAAAGGTTATATCTGCTACATCTACTGTAAGTTACTGTAAGACTTTTATACAATTCCTGACAATAATCAGTTTACAAGATTGATTCGCTAGACAGTAATACTGGATCTGGTCACTTTTCAGTATTTCTAGTTCAGTCGCAAAGTCTTATTACCATCTCACATTCAGACTCACCTAATAACAGCACCATTAGTAGACTTGTGTAGAGAGCATATCTAAGCCCTCACTTCTAATCCAGATTTTATAAATAAAGATGGAAGATGAGCACATAGGATGTCATGCCCAGGACTGAAGCTGAATAGCGTTATTGTGCTGTGGCTGGTAATGATAAGTTACTTCGACATCACAAAGAACTGTGTCATAGGCGATCTCCGGAAATGAAAATCTTTCTAGTATTTAAATGTTGGTGCGTTGATTCATATCTTCATGATTTCTCACTTTAACACGTAATTAAAAAGCAATTGTTTGTATTTTGATGATGCTAAGGGACATCCAGAAGGACATGGCCTTTCCCCTCTATTCACAAATACTCTGTCATCTCAGATAGCTTAAACATTGAATGAAAAAGAACCAGGAGGTAATTTAAACCTATTTTGCTTGTTTCAGACCTCAGCCCAGTAAAACTCTTTCATAATAAGTGATACATGAAGTGTTCTGAAGCAATCTAAGATAATAATGTATTAAGATTTATTACATGTAGAAATACTATAGAAAAATATCTAAAAATCATCAGGTCACATTTGGAAATGTCCCCAGGACTCACCTACAGTGGAATATTCTTTTGCACTCCATTAGACATGGAGATAGTCAGAATGTAATTTATATCTCTCTTAGATAAAGCACAATTTTACTTTTCAGCTTTTCACTGTATATTAATATGGCCCTAACTGCTCTATAACCATTAGCCATTTAGCTGTATTATTTAAAGTGTGCATGCATAAATACATGCTTGGTTTTTTATGTGTTTAAATTTTTACTTAAAATATTCATGAATGCAGTGACCCAAGCCCTTTCAAAAGCATTCTTATTTCAGAATATTTTATTGGGTAGTAATTAAAGACTTCCTGCTAATTATCTCTGTTAAAGTCACATATTAATTAATTTTTTTCTCCTCTGGACCAGACACTGGCTAAATATTATACAAATTTGTAAGCCTTTCAGGTTACAAAAAAATACTTAAATTGTAGTCTCTTCATAAATTCAGAGTAAGTGCCATGGGAATTCTTTAGGTGCAAAACAGTCTTATTCTAATTGTACCAACTTACATTAGCATAATGTTTGATGATTTTCATAGCCATTTCCTATCCCATTTCCCATTTGATCTTTACACTATGCCCAGGAGTATAGTAATGTGAGCATTATAATCTTTAATTTCTAAGTCTCTGTGTTGAGTTACATTCTCAGAGGGACCTGCCAAGTACTGAATCTCATGTTACAGGTGAGGTTCAAGTGTATTTGCTGAATGTTTTCCTTCTCTTACTCTGGATTTAGGTCATTGAAGTGCACAGTGATCTATGATTTCTCTACTTTCAGTTGTATTCCGTGGTTACATTTTATGCCAGTGTCCAAAGGAAGATATGAATAATGAATAAAATTTTCATTAACCCATTTTATCCAGGCACAGGCAAAGCAGATAAGACATACATTTTCATCCCCTATTGGTGCCAGGTTTGAGTCTTGACTCCACTCACAGTTCCAGCTTCTTGCTAATGTACATCCTGGGAGACCACAGGTGACAACTGGCTGGCTTCCTGACCGAATTCCTAGCTCTTGTCTTTGCTATTGTGAACATTCAGAGGATGAAAGACTCTCACTCTTTCTGTCTCTCTTTCTCTCATAAAAGACAATTTGATGTTGACATTAAAGTAAGTCTTCAGTAAGTTAGTACTTTTCCAATCTGCCATGAATAACAGGTCGTAAAATGGTGTAGCGTAAGCAGCTAGATTTTTGTTTTTCTACAATGATTTCTGATTTGAATCATTTTGCTCCTTGCCTTGCAAATTTTTTTAATCTTCTTAAATGTTGGTTTCATAGCCTTTGAAATAGATATAATGCAAGTTAGTATGTTAGTCAGTGCTAGGACTAAATGAGATAATTTATGTAATGTGTGATTCAGAAATAAAACATTGAATAAATGATAGTTGACTCTTCTTCCTTCCTTCCTTCTTGTTTAAAAGATGTTTTAAATCAAAGAAGGAAGAAAGAAGATACATGGGATCTAACATAGATAAAGAACCTCATACAGATTACCATGTAAACCAGTAAAAAACGAGTGACCCGCTGATAGTGTGTGCCTCCCCATATAAATCAGTGAACAAACTTGTTTTTAATTTTTTGGCAGACTTATGAAGCCAATTAGCTTGGTAATATATATTCAACTTTAATAGGCAAGTAAATAATTAATGTTATTGCCTTTGTAAATTTAGCTTTTCAGTTATAAATTAACATAATTAAAAGAGTAATGTTTCAGTATGCATTCTACTAGCCAAATTTAAATCAAGCAATTAAACTGTAGGTTTTCTGCACCAAATGAGCTCAGTTCATAATGACACAGTCGACAGACGTAAATTTGTTTTTTCATGGTCAGGTTCATTACAAAAACATGAAGGAAAATACTTGCAGTATGTGTAATCAAGTAAATTATTCCGAGCACCACTTATATATTTTAAATTGTTTCTCTGGTTCTTGTGTCTTGAATTCAAGACTAAATGTTGTCAGTGTTCCCTGCCTTCTGAGGAATGATCTTTGCTTGCAAGGGATCAGTTGAAGTCTCAACAGCATGACCCTGCACTGGTAATAGTATCCACGTATCCGTGGGTGATCTGTTTATATGTAGGAACAGGACCTGCACACCAGATCTCTAGTCCCTCAGATGGAAAGTTTAGCTCTTTTGACACTGAAAAGCTGGTTGCATGAATATTTGGATTTTTGTGTAAAGGTTGTCAGGGAGAGAGAGGGACTAAGTGCAGACTTTGTGCTAGGGGACCCCTATACGTCTGGAGCCTGTTTGCCTGAGATGCAGAACTGGTTTATTTTTGTTGCTCCTTTGCAATCAGTTCTGTGGAGTGGTATCCAACAGATTTTAATCTAGAGCACTGTATTTTTTACCTCCGTTGTTCCCAATGGAATCAGTAGAAAATGGGGCCTGCTCTATGGGAATAATTGACATTTCTAAACTTCAAGAAATACCGATTTGTAATTAAGCATGCACTGTCTAATCATCGCATTTAACTTGTTGCCACTTTGAAGCATGCCATTTAAAGTAGGATTTCAGAGTATTGTAGAATGGGTACGTGGATCATGTAAATCTCTCTGGGAGATGGATGTAACCTTCTGTATTGCCCATTGATACGTTGGCAGAATTAATCCCCCTTTTAGTGATACTAAGTATATGACAATACAATACACTGACATTTATCTTTTATTCAAATCTGTAGTGATGCATTGTTTTAGTGTATCCAGTATCTTAGGGATAAAAGACTTAAACATTTTACCCTGGAAGAAAGCTAGCAGTGTTTTTTTAGAAAATGTGTATTCTATTGCTTACGTTGTTTTTTCATTCCACAACACATGTCTTTCCCTTAGTGTTGGATCTTTATGTTACAGAGTGCTGTCTACAGGCAGCAGTCTAATTAAGACTTTTTTTGAATATAATATATGATGTCTTCAACTTATTTTTCTGCCCAGTATTATTTTTTCTGCTTTTCTAAATCACTGTCATTACATCTGATACCTGTTATTAGTATTTTGAAACAAATAAAACTGGCAGTTACAACGAATGTAATTCTTTCCATTCTTGGAAACAAGCAATAGCAATGTCATTAAGAACATCAACTTACCTTGGATTAAGTCCATGGATAGTTATTCTAAGTCTCATTTTGAATCAGTGCTGTGGGCCTCTCCCTAGCAATATATAAATAACAATACATGTTAGGTAAGTTACAGGGCTCTCTGATCCCCCTCGCAATCCAGTCGTGGTTTTAGGCTTAAATCTCTGTAAAATTAGTTAGAGTAAATTAGCTGACAGTTCTCTATTTATTATTCTGATCTATTTCAGTAGTTCTCAGTAAAAACATACGTATTGTTCCATTCTATCAATGGTCCCACTGATCACATTGACTTAAATTGTGTTATTTCTACTTCCCAACATACTAATCATTCTTCAAAGTTAAGGCAAGCTTGTCTTCCACAAAGCTCTCCCTGTCTTCCGACAGGTCCTCCAAGTCAACTGAAAGTAGTTGATCTTTGTCTCTCAGCTGTTCCCACTCTTATGTTCTGCTGTTTATATAGTTGTGTTTCTAACAATATTTTTTCATCTCATTCTCCATGGAAACAGCAATTCTGTTTTTGCCACACATTTTGTCCATTTACGTAGTGTTTACAGTAAATATTACAAAGCATGTGCTTTTACATGTATGAATAACTGAAATAAACATGTTGGTAACAAAAGCAGTTGCCTCTTGGTATTTCCACTATGCAGCTGATAGGGGTGGAAATGGGTGAGACAAAGTAAAGTTGTCAAACTATGAATTGATTTTTTCATCTCTTTGCATTTTCTTTGAGAGGCAGAGACAGAGAGAGACACAGAGAGCGAGAGATCTTTCATCATCTGGTTCTCTTCCCTAATGCCTGCAGCAGTACGACTGGGCTGGGTTGTAAACAGGAATCTGGAGCTCAGTCTGTGTTTGCTGTGTGGGCAGCAGGGACCAAAGTCCTTCAGCCATGCCTTGCTGCCTGTCTTCAGGATGCTGGCTTTAGGGACAGAGATGGGCCCATGAATTCAGGCATTGTTGCATGGGATATTGGTTGTCCCACGTGGTGTGTTAACCTCTGGGCTAAATGCCTCTCCTTACCTTTTTTTTTTTTTTTTTTTTTTTTAAGATTTTATTTATTTACTTGAGAGGCAGAGTTACAGGGCACAGGCAGGGAGAGACAGAAAGTATTCAATTTGCTGGCCACAATGGCCACAATGGCCGGAGCTGTGCTGATCTGAAGCCAAGAGCCAGGAGCTTCTTCCAGGTCTCCCACATGGGTGCAGGGGCCCAAGGACTTAGGCCATCTTCCACTGCTTTCCCAGGCCTTAGCAGAGACCTGGATCAGAAGAAGAGCAGCTAGGACTTGAACTGGCGCCCCTATAGAATGCTGGCACTGAATGCAGAGGCTTAGCCCACTATACCACAGTGCCACCCCCTCTCCCACTGTTTTAATATGAGCATTAGGTACTTTAAAGAGTTTAGATCCTTTGAACATATCTTAAATTTTATTTAATTCAAATCATTTTTATTTTGCTTGTGATTTATTCAACTCATATGTTATTGAGAAATGTGCTAATGTCCTAGGACTTGGAATTTTAAAAGATATATTTTAATGTTGATTTTTTAATTCATTTTCATTGTGGTAAAAATGCACTATTAATATTTAAATAATTTTGAAATTACTGAGCATGCTTTGTGACCGCACATAGGGTCTGGCCTAATGGATTTTTTAATGAGTACTTAAGAACAATGTACACTCCACATTTTTTGAGTTAGTTTTCCATAAGTGTAATGAAAGTTACTCAGTTCTATGCATTCTAATTTTTTGTCTTGTATTTCTTTATAAAAAGATTTATTTTTTTATTTGAAAATCAGAGTTAGAGAGTTAAAGAGACAGGAATCTATCACCTCCTGGGTCACTCATCAAATGGCTTTTTTAAGGCCAGGGCTGGGCCAGGCAGAAGCCAGGAGCCAAAAGCTTCCTTTGGGTTTCACACAAAGTACAGGGACACAAGCACTTGGACCTTCTTCTGCTGCTTTCCTGGGTGCGCTAACAGGGAGCAAGATTGGAAGTGGAACAGCCAGAACACAAACCGGTACCCATGTGGAATGTCAGTGTTTTAACCCCTAAAGCCCCAGTGCCAGCCCCATCGTCTAGTGTTTCTATCAGTTACTGTGAGGAAGTGTCAAAAGCCATGACGCTAATTGTTGAGTTTTCATTTCCCTCTTTAGTTCTGTTTTTTAATAACATTTTTTAAAGATTTATTTTATTTGTTTGAAAGGCAGAGTGACAGAAACAGAGATCTTCCATCTGCTGCTTTAGTCCCCAAAAGTTGACAGTGGCTGGGGGAGGGCCAGGCCAAAACCAAGAACCTGGAACTGACACCCACATGGGTGTCAGCAACACAGGTACCTGGGACATCATACTCTGCCTTCTGAGGTGCATTAGCTGGAAGCTGGACTGGAAGTGGAAAAGCAAGAACTCAAACAGCATTGCATGGGGCTGCTTAGCCTGCTTGGACACAACACTAGCCCCTTAGTCTGTTTAGTTTCCATGTGTTTTCAAATTCTGCTTCTAGTTACCTACACATTTCAGATTGTTTTGTTGTCCTGATGAATTGATTCTCTTAAGATAAAGAATATTCCTCTGTACTTGTGATGGTGCATGTGATAGTGAAGTTCATTTTTTTTTTACCTATTTATATCCTTATTTCAACTTTATTATGCTTATAAACCTTTAGCATATGAAGGATCTTTTAAATCTTTAGCTTTTAATCTGTTTCTTTAAATTTAAAGTGCATCTGTTGATCTCATATAGTTGAATTTTGCTCATTTATCCAATCTGGCCATCTTACCTTTTAATTGATATATGCAGGCTACTCATGTATTATTATTATTATGGATCTGTTTAGATTTAAGTCTGTTTGGTCTATTTTCCATTAGTTTGTATTCATACCATATGGGTTTTTTTTTTTAAAGATTTATTTACTTATATGAAAGGCAGAGTTAGAGAGAGGCAGAGGCAGAGGGAGAGGTCTTTCATCCACTGGTTCACTCCCCAAATGGCCAGAATGGCCAGAGCTGGATATATCCGAAGCCAGCAGCCTGGAGCTTCTTTCAGGTCTCCCAAATGGGTCCAGGGGCCCAAGGACTTGGGCAATCCTCTACTGCTTTCCCAGGCACATTATTAGGGAGCTGGATTGGAAGTGGAGCAGCTGTGACTCAAACCATAGCCCGTATGGGATGCCGGCACTGCAGGCAGCATCTTTATCTTCTATGCCACAGTGCCAGCCGTATCCCATGTGTTTTTATATCTCTGTTCCTCTTTATTCTGCCATATTATGGGTTAATCAAGTATTTTTAGGTTTTATTTTACTGATTTTGTATCTAAACATTTTTCTTTGCATTTTTAGAGGTTACTCTAGGGATTACTATATATATGTGTGTATATATATACACTTCATTATATATGTTTAGAATTGAGTTTTTATGGTTTCATGTTAAGTGTAAAAACCTTGCAACAATAAAATTGTGTTAATTTCCCAAAAACATGTGAGATATTAGAGTAGTTTAGTAGCTTCAGTTACTTGTTGTAACATGACACTACTCTAAATATTTTATAACTGGAATGGAGAGATTATCTAATATGTTGAATTGGTATATTGTAGGCCACTTACGCATTCTGTTGGTATATGAAAACCCTTTCTGGTACCGGGTTCTAGCAATGATAATGATAGAAAACCAGGAGTAAACTAGGATACATGTTTTCTAGTAAATATTATTCATGTTTAATTTTAATGACAATCTTCAGTGTTTTAAATTGTTACATTTTATTATTGTATTCCATAGCACTAATTGTGCTTAAGTTTCTCAACAAGCAGTTATAAGATTTTATAGTTTTTGTTTTAGAATCAGTGATTAAAAACTCTTGCATTTTAACAGCTGTAAAATTAGGGCAAGCTATTCAACCCAAAAGCCTGAAATTTCTCAGCTGTAAAATGGGGATATTAATGAATTAATTATGAGGATACAACAACCATTAAATATGTAAGTGCTATCAATTACAAATATTAACAATGGAATTTACTTAATATAAATTCTTTAAACACTAACTGGGACATATCTTTATGATTTGTTTTAAATTTTATTTATTTGAAATAGCCTTGCAAAACTCCTAATTTCATTAACAGTAGCCACTTGCTCTACTCTTTAAGCTTTCACTTTCCTTGGTTTCAGCTACTTGGATCCAAAAATATTAAATGGTACACTGTAGGAATAAATAATTCATAAATTTTGAATTGCATGCCATTCAGAGAATGATGCAGTCTCCTCTGTCTCACTCAGATTGCTAGTTATCACTTTGTCCAACAAATCTGCACTGTATAGGCTATCCACCTGTTAGAAACTTAGTCATTGTCTTGGCTGGGAGTTGGACTGTGATGGTAGCACAGTACTTATAAATGCAGCTCAGCACTACACGATTTCAGGCACCTGTAGGGATTTTGGAATGTATTGTATGTAGACACGGGTTTGCTTCTGTACTTCAAAGATATTGATGGCATTGATGTTATTTTTGGTCGTGTTAAGGTCCATAGATAAAATTTCTACCAAATCTTATTGCCTTTCCTAAGCCAGTGTGTTGCTTTAATTTCATGACATTTGTGGAGCTGTATATCTACAAAAATGGATAAGAATTCGTGGATGAGAAGTTTGAAGAAGGTCAGTATTAGGCTTCACTAGGAGTAGTGGGCCAAGCCAACACAGTGGGCTAGGAAAATGGACCATGGTTTGTTAGTTCAGGTTTGTGTTATGCATTCTAAAACACACACACAAAAAAAAGACTGCAGAGTGAAAGAATATTTCAAATTTCAAAAATTTAGACTTGTATGTTTAATTTTTCTGCAATAGCAGTAGCATCTCTGTAAGTACAGGCAGAGTGTGCTGGTTAAGCAACCTCTCCAAAAAGAAAACTGTTTTCTAGCATTTGAAAATCACATTATAAATAGATCTGTTTTGAAGACACCAGTGATTTCACAATCAGCTCATATAATTTCTGAAAATTGGACAAGAGGTTTTTGATGACCGGCTTCACCACACTGCGGGTAGGTACTTTAATTGTCTCATTTTGAGCCACCCTGATTGTTTGCTTTCTTAAGAAGTAAAGCTTCTCTTCTCTGGGACAATTATGTCTTCACTTTCACTGACTGCACCCTCGTCCTTTCAGGTACTGTGCAGGTTTCAATCATTCAGTTTTGTTTGCTGCTTCTCTGATTTCTCTGTAGTAGGGAAACTGTGAAGAGGAAGTGGAGTAAGAGGGAGGGGTGGTGGAGAAGTCTTCCCACTAGAAGACTTACCCTTCCCTCAAATCTAGAAATAGATAACATGCTTTAATGCCAGAGTGTGATCTGTACAACTGTGTGATCCTGTCCCAGTTTGTTTTTCCATTCTGGTTGATTACAAAGTTCCATCCTTGAAATGGGTACATCATCCATCGGTATAGGACTTTGCTTAAATTCTTGGGAAGCAAAGTGGTATCTCTTCCAGGCTTCCCCACCTGCAGTGGCTTCTGCCCGGAAAGTACTTCATATGCCTTCCCCTGGCCAAACCTCATCAGCCTTTGTGCCATGGACGCTGCTTCCTTCTCACGCCAGAGCTGTGCTCAGCCCTTCCTTTGATTCCCCAGAGTTTTACACTTACCCTGCCAGATCCTTTGTTACCCATTGTCTTGTCCACACCATAACAAGCGTTTCAAAGGCACTCTACATGTGTTTGCCAAATTAGGTACCATGGCTTGTTCCAGTGGCTATGGATTAGGAATCAGGGGATCTTGCATCCTAGGATGCAAGGCAGAAGGTCTTTTTTGCACAGTGTTCTTCATTTGTGCAGTATCTGGAGTTTCTGTGTTTGCAATATGAGTAGCCACTAACCCACCTATGCTTTGAGGATCAGTGACAAAATATAATATTTATTATTGCCCTTTGTGACTTTTTTTTAATACATGAGAGATCTAAAGCAGTGCCTTGACCATGAATGTGCACTCTGGAACCAGGCCACGTTGACTCAACTCCCAGTACTGGTGTTTGGAATGAGTTGCTGATTTTCTCCATGTATGAAGTGGAATTTATAATAGAGACTTCTTCATAAGATTTATTTATCTGAAAGGCAGAGTGACTGAGGGAGGAGTGGATCTGGAGGGGAAGGAATCTCCCATCTGCAGATCTATTCCTTAAATGGCTGCAGCAGCCAGGCCTGGGCTAGACTGAGGCCCAGAGATAGGGACTCCACCTTGATTTTCCACAGTTGTGCAGGGACTCAAGTGCTTGGCCCGTGTTCCGCCTTCTCAGGTATTATGGAGCTGAATGAGAAGTGAAGCAGCCAGAACTCTAACCAGCACTCTAATATGGGATGCTGGCATCCCAAGCAGTAGCTTAACCCACTGTGCCACGCCACCAGTCCCTTAATTCTGTTTTATTGACCTCTACTAGGATTTATTATATTTGTTCCTTTGGGATTATGATGACTGTGTTTCAGGTTTAACTTAATTATACTAAGTTATTGTCCCAAAAGAACTTCAAATAACATATTTTTTTCCAAAAATATTTTTCATTCATAGATTGTGTTTGTACCGCTCTTTCTGTAGTTGTTCCCAGGGCTGTGGGAGACTGTACAGCATTGTATAGGTTTTTACCATCAGCAAAATACTTTTCAGAAACCATGAAGAAGGGGCCAGCATTGTGGCAGAGTATGTTAAGCTACTGCCTGCCATGCCAGTATGTCATATGGGAACTGGTTCAAGTCCCAGCTGCACCATTTCTGATCCAGCTTCCTGCTGGTGTACCTGGGAAACTGGCAGAAGGTGCCCTGGGCGTTTGGGTCCCTGCCATCCACATGAGAGATCCCGAAGAAGCTCCTGGATCCCTGCTTTGGCCCAGCCCAGCCCCAGCCGTGATGACCATTTGTGGAATGAACCAACAGATGAAAGATCTGTCTCTGCCCTTCTTTCTCTTTGTAACTCTGTCTTTCAAATAAAATAAATAATTCTTCAAATAAAAAAAAAAAACACAAAGGAGTTTTTTGTTCTCCTGTTCCCTTTTAGAAATGAGATTCTCCATGTACATTGGCAATTTATTTTTTCGAATAGGTACTCTCCACCCCACATAACTTCTTAAATTACTTTAATGATCTGTTCCGTTGTAATGATTTGTTCCGTTGTAAACATCTGCAATGTTAGGAGCTTGTCATAAAATTATTGAAAGATGGGTGGTATTTTCCTGATTACAGCGGGAGAGTGTTGCTGTTGATTCCAACCTTGCTTGAGAAGCGAGTTTAGCATTGAGGTTACCATCTTCCTCCAGTTTCTGAGGTTAAATGTGCTGAGAGCTGTCTGAGATTTGGTGCTGGGAGAGGAAAGTAAAAGAGAAGGAACATTTGCATGAGCAATAATTATTAGAAAAGTAGCAAATTGAATATGTTCACACTATTAAAAAGGGAAATCGCTTTATGCTCTTGATTTCCCTTGACCTGTTGACACAAACTCCTCAAGAAGGAGACAAAACCTGGGCTGGGGCAGTCACATGTCAGCCCCAGATACATTTCATTTTTTTTTTGGGTATAGGAGGGGTAAAGATGATATCTTATATATACAGTGTGCTCATGATGCTAAGGTCACTGTGACAGAAGTGATGGCCAGTAAGCTCTGACTGGTGCACATTGAAAGGAGGGGGAAGGTACTGCAAGATGAGACTGCTGATCTACCAGGCAACAAGTGACAGAGGAACAGAGGATCTTTAAACAATGTCAAGAATTTGTTTTTTTTTTTTTGTTTTTTTTTTTTGTTTTGTTTTTTTTGTCAGTGGGGAGGAGAGACTTTGAAAAGCTTGGTCTAGGAAGTAGAAAAACATTTTAAAAGCTCTTTCCAGTTTTAGGGTAGATAATGCATTGGGATAAGCTGTAGATTATTTGAATACACACAAGTATGGAAAGCTGTTGTTAGAATAACCCAGGCAAGTGGAGAGCTGTTTTTGTGGCCTTGTCTGGGAGAGAGGAGAGACCCAAGTAGATCTAAGTGTTCTTCATGGAAAGGCATTGAAAGTAAGCTGCTTAGTGGTGTTTTTTGCTTGCCTTTTAGTGAGATATTGGTGGCTAGTCTTGTGAAAGATTTAGAAATAAAAGCAAAAACAATTTGCCCTTTACAATATGTATTTGTGTGTGGGAGGGTGGGTATTTATGTGTGTACATACATGTAAATGTGTATTAGTGCCAAATTACTTTAAGTTCCTTATTTAAAACTGGATGTTCGAAGTGAATTTCTGTTAAGTTTTCCAATGTGAATGATAACAAAGATTTGCTCATTTGTTTTCCTTTTTGTAAACCATTTTCCCCTCTTAGACATTTCTCAACTTGGAACTTTCAGTAAGTGAGATGTAAAATTAAGATAGACGTTTTTGGACTTGCACCAAATGGTTCTTGCAAGTTCATGAGTATGACTTGGTGCCAGATGGCTAAGAACAATCATTAAGCATTTCTTTAGACTTTAATGTTTTCAGAGAACTTTATGATAAGTGACTAATTTAACTTCACATTTGCCTGGGAAGAAGAGTAGGGAAAAATAATACCCATCCATCTACAGCACATTTATGTAATTCATAGTGCTCTTTAGGTTCTTAATATTAAATAGTAACTTAGCTCATAGTATGCATGGAAAGGATAAGGTTTGGGGAAGAATTACTAACAGGGAACAAGATTGAAATAAACCACTGATATGTCATACCTAGATTTGGGGGATTGTTATTGGTTTTGTTCTTGTTTATTTAAGAAATAAAAAGCAGGACGCCAAAACTGTCAAATACAGATGGTCCACTTTCAATAACCGTAGATGGGAGATTTTAGTATGTCTCTTTCAGTTGAGGAAACAGGCCGGATAAATAGGTGAAATGCTTGTTTGTAAAACCCATAGGTTTGCAGATGAAGGGCTACAAGGTGTGGATGACTCAGTGCCTTGCACTGAGATGATGGTTTTTCCTATCTTTGTTGGAGAGTGAGGCTATACATTCTTCAACCAGGCACTTGGTGGCCTGCTGTGTGTCTCTGTGTTGTTTTATAAACTTTCTGTAATCTACCTCTTGATGGGGCTAAATATGTTGCTAAATCTAATTTAATCTCTCTGGTTTCTAATGTGATTTCAATGAAGCCTTATTTCCAATGCAGTGGTTTTGCAATTATGGTGGAGTCTCAGCTTATGTGCATTTAATTTATGTAAATTTGACTGTATGTGCATCGCAAATAAAGAACTATTTCAGTAGTGCAGAGGATTCTGTTCCCTGTTCCATGCAGTGAGCACATGCCCTAGAGTAAGAAGAGAGATTAAAGTTAGATTTCCTTTCTCTCTCTGTTCTAGTCCTCCCGAACTTTTATAGGGTGAGGAGTGTGAGTGATTCCATTGTTTAAAAAGATTTATTTTTCACACAACACAGCCCCTGAAGATAAGTTTTCACTTGTTTAAACAAACAATTCTCTCCTCCAAATTTGGGGAGAGATTTTTGTCTTTGGATTTATTGATGCAATTAACAGATATTTAATGAAAACTTACTTTGTGCTAGCACTGCCAGCATAGCTCTGTGCCCTGGAATTACTACTGGGAATACAGTGAGCACACACACAAAAAATGTTCTTTACTTTCCAGTTTAATGGCTTTGGGGATATAGAATATCAGTCCCAACATGCTGCTTGCCTAAGCTACTTTCAAGAGTAATACTGGTTGTGTGTGATTTTTCACTTATCTGCTAATATTTAAAATTAAACCTCACTGGAAAACTGTTCTGGAAAACAGTTCATCAGTGTCTTACGAACCTCAGCCTACCTTTACCATGTGATATAGCCATAGAATTTCTTGATGTTTATCCACATGAGTGCAAACTAAAGTGCACACTGAAGCCTGCACGTAGATGTTTCTAACAGCTTTGTTCCTAATTGCCAAAAACTGGACACAGACAACAGGCCCTTCATTAGGTAGATGGATAAACTGTCATATACCCAAGCAATAAATATTATTCAGTGCTAAAAATAGAGGCATTATCAAGCCATGAAAGTACATAGAGGAAACTTAAATGCGTGTTACTAAACTTTAAAAAGTCAACCTGCAAAGGCTGCGTGCTGTAAGACTACATAAACACAGCTTTCTACAAAAAAAGAAAACAACTATGAAGACAATAGGACAATCAGTAGTTGTCAGGAATTTGGAGGCAGGGAGGGACAAGGGCATCGCAGGTATTCTATGTGATACCTGAATGGTGGATATATGGCATTTTATATTTATCAAAAGTCATTAACTGTACACTAGGAGTGGACCCTAATATATACAGTGTACTGTAGGTGATCATGACTTTTCAGTGCAGTGGTTCAATGGTTCTAAACAAATACGCCACTCTGGTATGGTGGTCATATTAGTGAGGGATGCTGTGCATATAGGGGGAGAGATAGGGAGGGATAGGGCACAAAAGGTATGGGGGACTCTCATTACATTCATCATAGTCTTACATGAACCCTAAAATTATTATAATTAATAGTCTGTATAAAAATAATCCTCTCCTTCCCATCAGAAGCACCACCATACAAACCGGAACTCCTTCTGCATCCACCTGTTTGTTGGTCCTAATTTCTGATAGTAGATAGAATGAAGGTTTGTGGTTTTGCCCCCATCATACGGGCATTTGATAGGATGTCATGTGATCGGCATGGTCTTGGAAGCTGGAGACCATGTATGGGAGCCCTGGGTTCTGGTCAGCCTTCTGATGCCAATCCTCTCAGTGACTTTGGATGAGCCATTCTCATCTGGCTCATCTGTGAAATAACAGGATTTAACTGGCTGATCCATATGGCCCCATTCAGCTTTTTTCTTTGAAATATTTTTAACTGGATGCTTAGGACTTTTTCCTAGTCATTGAACACTATGAATTACAAGTCATATTTCTCTTCCTTTAATAATCAAAATGCTTGAAGATATATGAATTGGATTTTATTCTTGTGGGCTTCTCAGTAAGCCAGATTCCTAGAATCTGTTATACATTTCTTTTCCTTTTGGAAATGATTACAGGAATCTTTCTAAAATATATATTTAAAACAAAAATTTACTTCATTTATGGTACTTTGATTCTAGAAATGACTTTGGAGAAAGAGTATTCAATGTAACATAATAGAGAATAATAGGATCCCGATTTATTTTTACCTTACATGTAGGTACTGTACAAAAATTCATGGAAAATGAACTTAAATAATAAATTAATTTTGCAGCCTAAAAACTTTGAAATCCATATGTAAGATCTTAAAATTTCATGGAAAATGATTATTGTGATAAAATTATGTATGGATTAAAATTGTTACACAAAAATATACTTATCTTTTCATTTCACATATATATACTTGCTAAAAATTAAGGAAAATAATGTAAAGACTACCTTTGTTTCTACCACCTAGCCTTAGTAAGTATGAAAATGTTGCAATATTTTTCCCAGTTTTTTAAATAGTAAAGTATTACATATGAAATACTTAAATCTTCTTAGGAAATATTTTAAAATTGCCTGCCATTTCTGCTTGTAAGTGTGACACATGTTTATATTAATAGAAGATTTGAAATTTGAAATGTTCAAAATCATACATAATCCTACTGCCCAAAGATGATTATTATTACTATTTTGGCAAGCTTCGTTTGTTATGCAGATTCCGTATGAACTTATTTCCAGGGTTTCACACATTCCCCTGAGCCTGTACCTTCCCCATCTGCCCTGTTAGGCTAGTGAGAGAATTTCATGAGGAAATAGAAACTCAACACAGGGCTCATTCATTTCTGAGACTCTTCTAGTTGATTGGCAATAATGATAATGACCAACTGTGTTTTCAGTAGTGGTTTGGGTGTTGAGTGGTAATTCCATGGCTCCTAGACTCTTGAGTTTTGAGATTTATCAAACAATTCAGCATGGTAGATCATTGCAGTATGCCAGCCTTTCTAGTTGCCCACCCCAGGGTTAGCAAGGAAACTGTGTCTTTGTTTGGCTGTCAGTCAACAAAGGGCATCATATACAAATGAGTGTGTCCATGTACAGATCATGTGTCTACACAGTGGCTTTGATTGCTTTCTTCTTTTGTGCCTGAAGGAAATACACACTAAACACAGAGTTCTTGCTCTCATCTGCTTGATCTAGTGCTTGAGAGAAAATCTTTAGTAGCACAAAATGATATATGATATCTAAAGTCCTTGTAAGAGACAGGGAAGGAGAAGAGATGTTTTTGTGTCCATTTTATAGGTTAGAAAACTCAGACCCAAATATGACACCATTCTATTCTTGACCCCTAGAGAAGATTCTATTTAAGTCTAATGTTCACCTCTATAAACTTTTACCCAGCTCTCACGGACTGTGTCCTGCCCAGTTCATAGGTCCTATATTTGTATTTTTCTGATACGCCTCCTTTCTGTAAAGATGACGACTTTGTAAGAATTTTGTGAAAACAAAAATAAAATCTGAACTGTCATTTAACAGTATTAGCAGCAAATACATACTTAGCTAATTGCTAGATGCTATTCATCTTGTCCCCCACATGCGCTCAGTAAAAATTCTTAAGATCTTTTTGCATTCGTGATTTTGCCTTCTCTGGCTACCTCCCTCTCTTGTGGGGCTGTCTGGGTGCCAGTGTATCTGTAAATTCAGGCCTGTGTGTGTTTTCTACTCACAAGAGTGATTTTTAACACAGCCTAACCATTAGAGAGGTGTGGTTCAGATGCCATCAGAGCAGCTGCTAATTGAAACCTCTTGAAAAGTGACACATTTCCGAAAATGTTCAAGGCTGCCTGACAGCAAAGACGTCTCCCACCTCTGTGATGTGTGCTCTGCCTATGCAGATGCTGGTGATTTCAGCCATGTGTTCTTTTCCTTGGATATTGTTGACTTTTGTGATAGCCCTCGTGTGTACATTCTCATTTGACTTTACAACATGATAGCATTAATCCCTTTACAGTCTGCAGTGACTGCAAGCATATTAGTTTCTGAAATTGTTCCCTTTGAGTCTAGTGCTCTTTACTCTACTATGTGGCATCTTGTGACTGCTGGATAGTGTCTGTATGAATTTGATCTCTTTCTTTCTTTCTTTCTTTCTTTCTTTCTTTCTTTCTTTCTTTCTTTCTTTCTTTCTTTCTTTCTTTCTTTCTTTTTTTTTTTTTTCTGATAGAGAAATGAACCAGGATCAGTCCAGGAGAGGTGTGTGTTCAGTGGTATGTGAGAAGCACAGAGAGAAAATGAACCAGTCTCCAGAGAAAGCCAAGAGTGATAAAACTTCCGGCTCTATCAAGCAGAAATTAGGATGCTTATGTGAGCACCTTCTGTATCACTCTTGCGGAGAACCATCAGCCTTGCAGGAGTTTGTCATGTCTTCCTGTCTCTAGGCATAAGCTGGGAAATTGCAAAGCACGGAGAAAAACTCCTGAATTGATGCCTGCATGAAGGCAGAAATAAAGTCCTACATATTACCTGCTATGTATCTTTCTAACAAATCCCACAGGAAATTAGTAATTTCAGGAAGTTTGTCTAAAATGGAATTAAAAGATACATTTTGTGAAACTTGTGACTGCTAAGTGTGGTTTTTTCATAATATGCGTTTTAGATGAACTTTGTGAAGACCCTCTCTATGCATGGATTTCAAAAATTTTTACACCCAAATAAACACATCTTTTAATTCCATTCTCCTCTAAACTTTTAAAAATGTTCTCCAACACTCAATAAATAATTTTTGAATAAATTCACTTCTGACCATGTCCTCAAATGACTTAGAGGGGGGCAAAAGTAATGTTTCCCTAAAGTATCTTTTTTTTTTTTTTTTTTTTTGACAGGTAGAGTTATAGACAGAGGAAAAGGTCTTCCTTCCATTGGTTCACTCCCCAAATGGCCGCCATAGCCGGCGCTGTGCGGATCCAAAGCCAGGAGCCAGGTGCTTCTTCCTGGCCTCCCGTGTGGGTACAGGGGCCCAAGCACTTGGGCCATCCTCCACTGCCCTCCTGGGCCACAGCAGAGAGCTGGACTGGAACAGGAGCATCCAGGAGTAGAACCCCGGCGCCCATATGGGATGCTGGCGCCGCAGGTGAAGCATTAACCAAGTGAGCCACGGCGCCGGCCCCATCCCCAAAGCATCTTAACGATTTGTTAGGATGAGGTGTAATTAATGTTGAAAGGTGGTTGACATAGATTTACGGTGTTACTAACGGAACATAAGCATGTTCCTAATATCAGTTAGGAAAAAAATAACAAATAAAGATGCATTTGGATAGACTTGAGACTTGAATTCTCAAAGCTGTCAGCACAATTTCTTTAATAACTCCGTGCATCTTTGTGCTGAATTATAGCATTGTTTGCTTTCCAAAGTTGTGTCTCTTGGCTTTGAGATGCAGAAGTAATTGTAGACTATGGCTTGACAATTAGCAGCCTGCTATGAAACTGGGGCCAGGATCATGCCCAAATTGCTGGGTGTGTGCAAGAGGACAAGACATGAACCAGAAAACTTGACTTTCTCATGTTATAAATTTCTGCCATTTGCCCCAGAATGAGAGGGCAGTTGGGGTAACAGTGTCATTTGAAAAGGAGATGGCCCAGAGGAAGTTATTCAGAATCAACCCAGACCACAAAACAGTTCCACCTGGCAGAAAGTGGAAAAGATTCAGACTGTGATGGAAAATGACATGAAGGTAGATAAAATGGGTAAATGTCATGCAGAATATACACCTGCAATAGTAAAATTCAAAACTATCCAGAAAAGTTACTGTATACCTATATTGTAGGTGGTAATGAATGATTTCCTAGGTGACCTCATTTCATTTTCACAAACATCTAAAAAGAGTATGTATTTCTGAGGCCGGCACCGTGGGACAGTGTGTTAATCTTACGCCTGTGGCACCGGCAACCCATATGGGCTCTAGTTCTAGTCCTGGATGCTCTTCTTCTAGTCCAGCTCTCTGCTATGGCCTTGGAAAGCAGTGGGAGATGGCCCAAGTCCTTGGCCCCTGCACCCACATAGGAGACTTGGAAGAAGCTCCTGGCTCCTGGCTATGGATCAGCGCTGCTCCAGCCATTGCAGCCATTTGGGGAGTGAACCAACGGAAGGAAGACCTTTCTCTTCGTCTCTCCCTCTCACTGTCTGTAACTCTACCTCTCAAAGAGAATAAATAAAATCTTTGAAAAGATTATGTATTCTGTCAGTGCATTTTTACAGGAAAGGTTTGAAGTACTTGGAGAAATCCTGTGTATTGGCTAGGGTTTCACTGCAGTAGAAATAGGATGAATACCAAGATTATCCCAAAGCTTGCTTCTTAAAGACTATGTCATATTTCTCAGCTAGTTTTAGGTTGAGTATACGGGAGTGTTTTGTTAGTTAAGGAAGGAAAAAAGTCATGTTTCAGAGCTGGAGACTTGACAGTGTGTGTATCAGCCCAATGAGAACACTCTCAGGGAGAAGAAGTCATCACCTGATAGGCACACAGCAAAGTCACAGCCAGGTTAGACCCAGATTCCTATTGTAGCTGCCCTGTAGCATTCACTTTTGCGTTAGCATTTCTGACCCTGGGTTCTTTTTACTGATACTCTCCTAGTAAGGCAGGAACAGAAGTTTGAGGGAGAGAAAAGAAATAATGGCATGGAAGAAAAGGTAGAGAAAGTTGATAAAGATATAATGAAAGTAATTGTAAGATTATATTTGGATGTGAGTAGGACCATTCCAATACATGTAACACCTACACGTTAGATGTTTCTAGAAATAGTTTCAGAGTCTTCATTTGGTAGACCCACAAATTTCCATAATTGACATCTCCATCACGTGGCAGATCACACCACGCCTGAGCCCGACAAGTGCAAACCTCCCTGCAGTCGGTTTTAAGGGGTTGTGAAGAATGCTAGAGACAGCATACTTTGGCTTCAGTCTCTGTTCAGCCACGTAGCACCTGAATGATCTGAAGATAAACCTGTTTGTTTATTCATTCAAAAAAATATTTACTGAGCTGCCTTCATGCTAGGTTTGAGCGAGGTGCCTGAGGATAACAGAGATGAGAGTTCTTGCACAAATGGAGTTTGCGTTTTATGGGGGGAGGGCACATTTTAAACAAGTAACCATCAGGATCACCAAGGTTAAACCAATGAAGTGGGACTGAGAGATGTGGTAAAGGCTTAGGACTTTCAGTTGGGTAGTTACAAGAGGTCTCACTGAAAAGGTAATCTCTGGGTAAGGATAGTGAAGAGTGAGGGGAAAGGAGCATTCCAGATCAAAGGAACCCCAAATGCAAGGGCTCAGGTAGAGTATGTGAGAAGACTAGCATGGCAGAGAGTGATAAATGATAGTGAGAGGAAGAGGAAGCGAGGGCAGTGGCAACAGCTTCATCATCTAGAAACTCGGGTGATTGCGACATCGACTCTGAATGGGGTGGAAGTTTTTGCTTGGGGAAGTATTGTTCGCTTACTTGGGGACTCCTTGAGACAGACAACCATGACCTGAGCAATCCTGCTGTGCAGGCCTGGAGGCCTTTAATGACCACCTGGGGCATAGTAAAGGGAATGATGAGAAATGATAAGTGCCTACATTTATTCTGAATAGGGGGCTACCAGAATTTGCTGATGGAGCATAGAACATGGGCTGCGTAGGAGCGAGAGAATAAAGTTTGCCTTAAAGAGTTTGAGCCTGATGCATGGGGTGAATGGAATTGCCATTAATTGAGAAGGAATAAGCTAGGAAGTATATGGGCATTACATCGGGAGGTAGTTGGTGATGGTAGTAACAGTGTCATGGTTTTGCTTTGAAGGTGGTCTATATGATGGGCATGTTAGACTATACCAAGTGGAGTTGTTGGACAGTCAGTTGATACGCAGCATGGGAGTTGAAGGAAGTAGCTGGGCCTATAGACATATATTAGCATTATCAGTGTAGAAATACTATCTCATGTCATGGAACTGCTGAAAGAGATGAGGCTCAGAAATGATTCACAAAATTCTCTTGTAAATCCCAAGATGTTGTAAATGGCGAGGCTGAGAAGATCTGTCAGAGGTAGCTGGGATGAACTGGTCACTGATGATACTTAAGTTTGGAGTCTTACACACAAAAGGAGAGTTTTTCAATTGTCTCTTTATCTCCTTTTATCATTGATCTTGTTATTGATTGTGTTTACTGAGACTTTCCTGCAATGCCAGCATCTCAAATGGGTGCTGGTTCATGTCCCAGCCGCCTACTTCCAGTCCAGGTACCTGCTAATGGCCTGGGAGAAGCAACAGGAAGATGGCCAACTCTTTAGGTACCTGCACCCATGTGGGAGACCCAGATTAAGTTCCTGGTTTGTAGCTTCAGCCTAGCTCAGCCCTGTTATAGTCATCTGAGGAGCGAACCAACACATGGAAGATAACTCACTGTCTCTAGCTCTGGCTTTCAAATCAATCAATCAATTGATTTTTTTTTAAAGAAAGAAATATACCATGAGGAATAAATCACTAGAGGAAAACATTTTTTGCTCTCTGATCCTTGGTTTCCAAGTTGAAGAAGCAAATTTGGCTACTTATATCCTAAAACAACTTCCAGCCTTGATATGCTATGAACATTTTTTGTATGATTCTTTTTATCTTAGACTTTTGTTTATTTGTGAGGCAAAAATAGAGAGACTGAGAGAGACTGCGCTTATCTGCTGGCTGACGCTGCAAACGCCTGCAACCCTGCTGAAGCGGAGAGCTCCAGTAGCTCAATTCCAATCTCCCACGTGGTTGACAGGAACACTCTTGGTTGATTAATCACTCTTGCCTCCCAGGGTCTGCATTGGAAGGAGGCTGAAGTCAGGAGGCAGAGCTGGGACTCCACCCCAGTTACCGCAGTGTGGAACATGGGCTTCTTAACTGGTGGCTTAACCTCTTAGCTCAAGGCCTGCCCTGTCAGATTCTTCTATTCAGTAAGATTGAACTCCATTCAGGCATTATGCATTTTATGCCCATCAGAAGTTAAAATAGCTTGTGTTTATTCTCTTCAAATAAAATGGACTTGAATTTAATATCAGCCATGTGGGTGTGGGTATGCGTGTATGTGCTCTGTTCATACCGTCTTTCTCCTGTGATTTTGTAGACTTGGAAGAAACCTCCATCCTCGGGGACTTGGAGAAGTTTGCGCTGGCATCAGTGTGATGGTTAACCAAACTGTTCCTGTGGTGGTGGCCTGAGCAGATTATCTCAATCCCAATGTTGCCCTGAAATTTGTGTTCAAGATTGAAGATTAGGACTGCTAAGGTATGGACTTGAATTCAACATCTCTTTAAAAGAAAAAAGTGATACATTTAAAGGTATTTAATCATTTTCTCAATCTTTCCTGCTCTACCCTTGCAACCCCTGTTATATTTCCTTTGTCTCTTCTTCGACTGAAGGAAAAAAAAATCCTTCCTTTTGCTCATGGGATAAAATACAATGGGAAATATTATAGGATGATTATGTTGTTTTTTAATCATGAAAAGTGGGTCAGAGGTCAGTGAAACAAAGCATGTAGAGAAATATGTACTAGTGTTTCTGATAGAAAGACTTGAGAAATGGAGGCAGATACCAGTGTTATAAAAGAGTTCAAGAAATTAGTGAAGAAATGGTGCTGTGTAACATGTACTACTTGTCCCTTTTTTCATGGTTCATAGGAGACTTTGGGCAAAGATTTGTGATTTCCTCTGTCTTTTAGGAGAGCTGTCTTTATATGTTTTATACGTGTACTGGGACACACTCCAAGGTGGAGTTAAGAAGCTCATTGTCTTTTTTTTAATTATGATGGTCATCATGATACTAGTAATTATGTACCAATTAAGGAGTATATACAACTACACATATGTGTGCATATATGTATTATGTATATAATTTGTTGTGTGCCACATAATTTCTCCATACATATGTACACAATACAGAAATGTACACAATACACATGCATGAGGAGGCTTCAGAAAATTTGTAAAAGTAAAATGAAAAGCTAAATTTATTTTGGTAGAAAAATTTTTGAAATCAATTCATAGTTTTTTTGTAATATATATTTTCTATGAACTTTTTCAAGACCTGTAGATTATGTATGGCTATTAGGGAGGGAAGGATGAGGAGGAAGAGCTGAGGAGAGGGAGAAAGAGATAGTGTTCCACATGACCATTTATAGAGTGTTTATTATGAGTCAGACAGTGTGCTATAAACTTTGAAAACAATCATAAGTACAACTCTTAATAACCATGAGAAGTAGGAATTTTATTCTGGGAAAGCAAATGGTAAATAAGTAAACTGGTTTTCTAAGAATGTGTGGAGAGGAATGATTGGGGCCGGACTCATTCCCAAACTTCATTAGAATTAAATTACCATATCTATCTACTGTATAGAATGATAGGACTGAATTTTCTGCTGGTCAAAAGCACTGGGAGGAAATGGATTAACAGCTTAAGACCACATGGCGTGTCCAAAGGAAATTTGTGGGGTATCTTCGAAAATTCCATTGATAACTTGCTGCTCTTTCAATCTCCTTTAAAAAAGGCAAAAAAAAAAAAAAAAAAGAGCACAAAAACTGACAGTTGTAATACCACGTTGTAACCCAGTGGTTTCTGGGAACACCATCTCTGAATTTTGAGTTAGCTGCCGTCTCATGGCAGCATTGGCCTTGCATATGTCGTGTGTTTATGTGAGGTACAGATGCAGACCCAGTGACGGTCAAATGAGTTAGAGCCACAGCTCTGCTGCCCTGTACCTCTGCATTTCTCACTGCTGGAAATAAGTGCAATGTGTGTTTTCAGTTGATCATAAATTGGCATTCTTTTGAGGATGTTGCATGGACACTTCTGTCAAATATTCCCAGATGCCTGAAAAAAATTGCTGAGCTCCGCTGTCATTGTTCATCGTTGGCCTAAAATGGTGCTGAGAGACTAGAGAGCATGTGAGCAGGAGCCTTCCAGACACGCTCTCTTCCTCCTTCATTCCCGGGAATGGTCTGTCTGCTGTCAGCCACTGGACATTCTGTCACTCACTCCCTGCTCCCCCTTCCTCCCTGACCCCACTCCACCTTTTCTTTTTTAAAGTTCAATTGTTTTTCTCTCTCTTTACAGCCATTTAAGTATAATTACTAACTGTGAAGTAATTTTACATTTACATGATTTCGAAGGCCACACAGATATTAACAATCAGTGAAAATAGCAAGCAAGCTATGTGGTGGACAGTTTTGAGTGCATTCTATACAATAGGTGTAAAGTTGGGGCTCCATTCTCTCTGCCCTCACAGCTTGGATCTATTAAACGGCAAGCTAAGAAAGGTCTCTGCTTTTCCTGAAAAGCTAGGGAAGCTGAGGGGGTTGGTTTGAGCTTTTGTGACTGAATCCATTGGTTTGAGAGCACTGATCTTACATTCAGAATATTCAAGAATATTCACCTGGATGCCAAGTACTTAAATCATGATTCCAGCAGAGTTTTAAAGGACTTTGCTATAGAAATGTTCATCCTTTAGAGACCAATCAGCTGCTGAGGAGAAAACGGAACTCTGATTGTTGACAGAGGATGTGGGGAGAAGAGTGTCTGCCTCACAGCACGTGGCCATCCCCATGTGTGTTCAGCTAAAGCGAATCTGATGTGTCCCTGCTCTCAGGCTGAATCCCAGTTCCCAGGAAGAAGGGACACGAGCCAACATTATGACCATCAATCTACCATACCCCTGCCCTCTGGCTCCTAGGCTCCACGCACAGAGCAGGTTTTTCAGGTGTTCTTTCGGGTGAAGAGTAAATAAATGAGTGGCTTTACAAAATGCCTATCAGTGTTCCATTCAGGCTTCTGCATAAACATGAGCAAAGCCATTCCCTTGGTCTGAGTCAGAGGAGTTTAAAGTGTAGTCTATAAACAGCAGCATCACCATCTTGGAGTGGGATCCTGGAAGCTGTTTTCCAACAAGCTTTCCAGATAATTCAAGATGCTTTGCTGACGTTTGAAAGTCACTGGTAAAACCAATCCATAAGTCGTACTTTGGAAATTTATATTCATTAAATAAAAGTTAAAAAAAAAAAAAAGAAAGTCACTGGTAAAACCATTCCCTGATCTCCGAAAAATGGGAAAGCCTATGAAAAGTCTAATGTCTGAGAACTGGAAAGATCTAACAATGTTAATGATTAGTATGTCTTACGATGTGTATTTGTGTTCACATGTATGTATATGTATGAACACACAGATACACATATGTATGTGGCATGAAAAGGAAAAAACCTTTCCAAAACAAGCAAAATTACCAAGATTTTTAATAACTCCATTTGAAATCTAAAAAAAGAGTGAAAAATAGATAAAAATAATAAAAAGTTAACACAGCTGCCAATATAAATAAATGCATCCGTGGCAAAGAACAGAGTTTTGCAATAGGCACACACATCATTAGTCAAGTGGCTTTCATCAAGAGTATCAAATGAATTCAGTGGCATTGAGAAGAAATGCTTCAACAAATAGTGAAAAACTACTGGATATTGTTATGAAGAGCAAAGTCTCAACTTCTACCTCACACCATAAGCAAAAATTCATTAGGGTCAAATCATAGACTGAAATATAAAAGCTAAAACAGCAAACAGTCTAAAAAGCTAAGATATTTTTATAGCATCAATGGGTAGAGCTTTCTTAAGAAGGACATTAAAAAAAGCACAGAACTAAAGAAGA
Organism: Oryctolagus cuniculus; assembly: GCF_964237555.1. Classification (NCBI taxonomy): domain Eukaryota; kingdom Metazoa; phylum Chordata; class Mammalia; order Lagomorpha; family Leporidae; genus Oryctolagus; species Oryctolagus cuniculus. The sequence goes on from NC_091437.1 coordinate 43,133,064, forward strand.
AAAAATATTTTTCACATCAGAAAGATTAAGAACATCTGCTCATCCAAGATTACCACCAAGGAAATAGATACATGAGCCACAGACCAGGGGACAATTTTTGTGTGTGTGTGATACAGAGATCTAACATCTGTGTGGACAAGCGCTTCTTACATTAAGGTATAAAATGACCAACAAACACAGGGAATGATGTGTCACATCATTTGCTGTCAAGAAAATGTAAATTAAAACCACAGGCATGTGGCCCAGCAGTGGTTGAGGTACGTGCATCCCTATGGAAGTGCCCAGGTTTCAGTCTTGGTTCTGCAAGGTGTCCGGCGCATAACAAATCTTCCCAGGCAGACAAATCAATTAATTCACAGGCTTTTATTGGGGTTCCGCTCCCTGGTGAGGTTCCACGGTCCCAACAGAGCAACAGAGTGGGGGCCAGGGAAGTTGTGCGTCAGAAATTGGGAGAGCTCCTTTTATAGATTCAGGGCATGGGGGTTAAAGGTTGAGGCAGGTCTGATCCTCATTGGTTGACCTTTAGGCACCCACAGGGACCTTGACAAGGACTTTGCTTACCCGCAAGTACAGGTAGGGACTTCTCCATTCCCGGAAATATAGGCCTTCCTCCTTGCGGATCCCAAAGCTACCAGGTTCTGCTTTGGATTATAGCTTCCTGATGAAGCACAGCCTGGGAGTTAACAGGTGATGGTTCAAATCCTTCAGTTACTTGACCCACAGACGAGAATCAGATTGAATCCCTCGGTTGTGGTTTGGCCTGGTCCAACCCTAGCTATTGAGGGCATTTATTTGGGGAGTGAACCAGTGGGTGAGATTCTCTCTTTCCCTCTCTCTCTCTCTGTCTCATCTTTTAAAAATAAGTAATTACCATTGCTTTAAAAAAAATCACTCAAATACGCTGAACACTGATCAGAATGACTAAAAGTAAAAGGACACCAAATTAAGAGGAGGTGGAGTCACCGTAATTCTCATGCTCTACTGATATAATTTGCTCCAACCGCTTTACAAACTGATCTGAAATGTTCTTATCCTAGAAATTCCATTTGTACCTGTTTACCCAAGGGCGTTGAAAACATGTGTGCACACATGTTCATGGTTGCTTTAAGTATAATAGCCTAATGAGAAAAATATCACAGTTGTTCATCAACAGGAAAATAAACTTTGATATATCTGTAAAGTGGAATACTAGTCAGCAATAAAGAAGAGCATTCTGTTGGTACATACAAGAACACCAATGTATCTCAAAAAAAAAAAAAAAGTATGATGAGTGAAAGAAGAAATACCAGAAAATACTTACTGAATTATTTAATTTTTATGAAAATATGGCATAATCAGAACTAATCTATGATGATTGAAATCAGTAGGGCCAGCGCTGTGGCTCAATAGGCTAATCCTCCGCCTAGTGGCGCCAGCACACCAGGTTCTAGGCCTGGTCAGGGTGCCGGATTCTGTCCCGGTTGCCCCTCTTCCAGGCCAGCTCTCTGCTGTGGCCAGGGAGTGCAGTGGAGGATGGCCCAAGTCCTTGAGCCCTGCACCCCATGGGAGACCAGGAGAAGCACCTGGCTCTTGCCTTCAGATCAGCGTGGTGCGCCGGCTGCAGCGGCCATTGGAGGGTGAACCAATGGCAAAAGGAGGACCTTTCTCTTTGTCTCTCTCTCTTACTGTCCACTCTGCCTGTAAAAAAAAAAAAAAAAAAAAGAAGAAGAAAAGAAAGAAAAAAGAAATCAGCCGAGTGCTTGCTTTGGCTGAGGGCTTCCATGGGAATTGTGCTTACTGGACATTTCTGGAATGATGGGGATTCTCTGTGCCTTGAGGTATTCATCGAAACTAATTACATGGCGCATGTGGATAAATTATCCCTCAATTTTTAAAAAAGCATTCAACAGTTTTTTCTTATAAACTACCATTTGCCCAAAGTGTTTTTTCTTTAACTGCAGTAACTTATCTTATGCTTGGAACAACTCTCAGAGGTAGAGATATCATTCCTAACTTACATCTCTGGAAACGAATACTGACAGAAGTCAAGTCACTTGCCCCACATCATTCTGCTTGGTCACAGGAGCTGCAATCAGGGGATGGTCCAGCTGAGTCTTCATTCTTGCCTGGCCATCATGTCCTACCTTTGGTATAGGCGCCTTTTACACTGTCGTAATGCTAGATGAGGTAGAAGGAAATGGTGCCCTGGAAGAGGCTTCTAGAATGGCCAGTTAGGGTGGGTAGTTGTTCAATGGATGAATCATGTATTTTTACAGTAACTTTGAGGAGATAAATTGTTACTAGCAAATATTACTCCCACTGTTAGGGTCTGAAAACACCCCCCGCCCGAGGAACGACTCCAAGAGACTTTTTCTCATGCAACCAGCAAAGGGTTAAAGATTTATTGATCCAACATGTTGGGGCTCTCTGAACATATAAGAACAGAGGAGCCTTGAGGAACTAAAGTATAGGGTTTATAAAGGCAAAAACCGCAAAATCGGGAGGGGGGAGAGAATACACGGTTGCTAAAATCTTACAATCAGCAATTATGATCTTAAGACATAGACAAATCACATCTTCATTATTAGCCCAGGTAACCCACGTGCAACCTTTTTACTTTTAAGCTTGAGCAATCATGCTAGGGGGTTTTTGTGCTCTGCCAAGGGTGATGTAGTGCACTGCTATTGTCTGACTATTTGAGATCATAGTTTCAGACCAGAGTCTCACGGTGGTGGGGGGTGCTTTCCCAGAATGGAGTCTCAAGTGCTCCAAAATGCAGTCCCTGCTGTCAAGGTGCTACTTCATTCTGTCTTATTTTTACAGCTTCACCAGGAAGGTTTAAACCTGTAAGCTTAAGCTTAACTGTTTACACCCACATATATACAATTTTAACTCTTCACCACACTCGGGGATCATTGCTTTAAATCACTCTAATACAAGTCTGTTCTCCCAGGGTATCCCTCATGATCCTGGAACATGATATAAGTGGTCATGCCAGGAACTGTGAAATACACAGCTTAGAAAACATCGAATGAGGGCTAGCAGAGGCAGTGTCATTTAATAAAGGGCAACGGAGTGAGAGAGCCGTGGCTCAGGTCCAGAGTTTCCACTTCCACACGGTTTGACCAGTGTCAGTTATGGAACTGTCACCAGCCTCAGTTTCGAAGTCCACAGAATAGTGATGGTTCTCATGTCTGCCTTGATATCAAGTGTGAATTAAATGAGATTAGGCTTATATATCATTAAGATGTGCTGGTTCCTCTTAAGCCCTCCCTGTAGAGATGTTAAACCCCTACTTGTGTGTTTTTTTTGTTTGTTTGTTTGTTTGTTTGTTTTTTTGACAGGCAGAGTGGACAGAGAGAGACAGAGAGAAAGGTCTTCCTTTGCCATTGATTCAACCCCCAGTGGCCACTGCGGCTGGCACACTGTGGCCAGAGCACCACGCTGATCTGAACCCAGGAGCCAGGTGCTTCTCCTGGTGTCCCATGGGGTACAGGGCCCAAGCACTTGGGCCATCCTCCACTGCACTCCCGGGCCACAGCAGAGAGCTGGGCTGGAAGAGGGGCAACCGGGACAGAATCCGGCGCCCTTACCGGGACTAGAACCCAGTGTGCTGGCGCCGCAGGTGAGGATTAGCCTAGTGAGTGTGGTGCCCGGCCTTGGTTTTATAATTTGTATGAATAATGGTGTTCCCTAGTGACAGAATAAGATGATTCTGCATTGTAAGTGGCGTCTCTGAGCCTCCTGGTATATCTTTCCTTCCACTTCATTTTAACTGAAAGCAAAATGCTCTTATTTTCTAAAAATGGCATCAGTTTTGTTGTTAGAATTTGGAAATTCTGAATGAGTTAGACCCTGTTGCCCAAGGGGAGAAAAGTATTTAATTAATATGTAGGAAATTGTGTTGAGAAAAAACTGTCATTAAATAGAAGTGTTAGGCTTTATCTGTCCAGAGTGATTGAAAGGGAGCCTAAAACTATTTAGCATGTTTAACAGATACTAGCAAGGTTAATTGTCTTGGGGACATTGAAGTGCTAAATTCCTTTGTGCACCTCCACAATTTGAGTTACTGTCAGATCACTTTTTCAAGTCGCTTCAGCACTGGTCTTCATTTTGGTTGTGCTTTTTAAAGGCTTGGTTTCTAGAGTACAATCAAAAACTCAGAATATGTGCCAGCTAATTGTGCTTTTCCTATGTGGACAAATTAATTAGTTTACTATCAACCCACTATGTAAGTTGCAAATCTTGTTTGCACCTCTAGGAACTATTATTGTTCCAGGGAAACTCAAGGCTGCTTTTGAGAGCGCTTTTGGCTGGTATTTCTGAATGCGTCACGAAGGGTGGAGAGGTGGTGACTTTCAGATGCGGTGAGGCATGTGTCCAGGTGTGTGCTGTGTGTGCCTGCTGGTGTGTGTTTTCCCTTTTAGGATCTTTCTCATCAGTGAAGTCTTCTGTGGCCAGTGTAGAACTGTTCGTATTTACTGGATTGCTTTTGCACTTGTCTCATTCCTTTGAATGTGGGAGTGAAGGTTTTTATACTTGTCGTGCCTCACAGCAAAGCAGCAGAACCGTGGCTAACTTATCAAGTCTTGTGACGGCCCTTCACTTACGATTTCTCCTGAAATTCATCATGCATTGAAATTTTGCCTCAGATAATAAATACCTTCTTGTCCAACACGAGGGGATCAGCAGAACCAAGGCACGCATTCGTGTGACTAGAGACCATTTGGCTGGAGAATCACTAAATGCTGCTTTCTTCAGCTGGCCTGCTTTATTTCTTTTTTGAACCACTGTGAACTGAGCTCTTATTAGGAGGCAGCAATTGGCCAAGTTTTCTGTTTGATATCTGTATGGCAATTAACTATCCTTTTGGTCCCAGTGTCTTCTGAGTGTTTCAAAGAGCCCAGCAGGTGTTATAGTTTGATTCACTTTCAAGTGAGTTAATAATTAATTGTGACACAACATTGTCTATGCAGGCATGACAGCTGTCCGTACAGTCATTTCAAACATCAACCGTGAAGGTCACAACAGGGTAAACAAAAATTTTTAAAAAAGCATATAAACACTACACAAGACTTTGTGTGAATTATAAGCTTACTCTGTGCAATAAGACCCTAAAATTCCATTCAGAATGTCTTATTTGAAAGCAGGTCTCATTTTTCTAACTTCATATTTCAGAAATAGTTTATCTGTACCTTCTCTGCCTCCAGTAATTCCTCTTACAATGCTGTCTCTCTTTTATGGACGGATAAAGGGAGGTGAAATAACTTTGGTAAAGCCACTAGCAGAATAAGAAATTTCCTGATCTGATCTTGGGGTTGGGCCCTTAAAATACGTGTAAGTGGCCCAACTCACTGCCCAGATGTTCGTGACTCTACCCACCTGCAGGACACCTGCTTTAACATTCTTTCACTCTGCTTCGCAGTGCGGTAGCCTGGTTTTTTGCCTTTAGCTTTTCTTTCTAATTCAAATAGTTACTACTTTAGGAATAGTCTCCTTCTGACAGTTACTGAAGAAGAGATTTGTGTTTTCCCCTTGAGCATTATATTTTGCAGTCTGTTTATTTGAGCTGGATTTTACCCAAGGCCTTTGAAATTTAAAATCTGAGTTACAGTACATTCAATATCTTGTACAAATTTAGGTCTTTTTTGCTAAGTTAAAGCTTACTTTCTCTCTCTCTCTCTCTTTCTCTCTGTCCCCCCAACTCCTTGATCCTCACTCTCCTACTTTCTCACTCCCCCCTCCCTCTTCGAACCTTCTTCCATGCAACAGTAGATACAGTCATTTTAAGTTCTGTCTGCAATTTTACGTATGCTGTTTTCATAAGGAAAATGTAATATAGATTAAAATTCTCTATACTGCAAAGTGACATCCAAAAAACAATCTCAGAAACCTCTTTCCTTCCCATGCAACTTGGTAATTTTTCATATTCACTTTGCTGCTAACTCTACTCTCTCATTGACCATTTCTTTTCCATGAGATTTTAAAAAATATTCTTGTCAGCATTTTCCTAACATTTGAATTGAAAAGCTAATCTAGGGCCATCTCATTTGTTTGTTGTGATAATCAATGTGGAATAAATGTAAAAATGCTTTGAAGAGTGTATGCTTCTCCTTTGGTCCAAAGACCTGGGTTTATGTATCAGTTTCAATACAATGAAATACAAGCTCCTTGTTCTTATGAACATATCTTCTTGTTCCCAACTGTGTCTGATACATAGTAATTATTCAACAGGCATTAGATGGGTTAATAAATAAATTACAGAATACATTTGGTTTTGACACACATCATTTTGTACTTACAGGCTCTTTCTGGTTTTCATGGTTGCTTTGGTTTCTATTTGCATATCATGGCTTTTACATCTATGTAATATGTTTTAAAGGTCTTGTATCTATAGTTTCCTTCTACCTATGATGGGTACTTTTTTTTTAAATAAAATGATTTATTTATTTATTTTGAAAGTTACATAGAAGGAGTCACACACACAGATACACACAGAGGGTGGAGAGAGAGAGAAGGAGGGAGGGAGGGAGGGAAGGAGAGAGAGAGAGAGGTCTTCCATCTGCTGGTTCACTTCCCAGACAGCCGCAATGGCCAAGGCTGGGCCAGACCAAAGCCAGGAGCTTCATCCAGATCTCCCTCGTGAATGACAGGTGCTCAAAGACTTTGCCCATCTTCTGCTGCTTTTCCCCGGCCAACAGCATGGAGATGGACTGGAAGTGGAGTGTTTTGCGCTGGCGTCACAGGTGGTAGCTTTACCCACTACACCGCAACACCTGCTTCCTTGATGTGCACTCTTACTGGCTTTCTTGTCTGTGTAACACCATGCTTTTCAGCTTTTATTGAAGCCTTCACTCTTCATACTACACCATGGAGAGTACACATCTGGCACATGTGGCACAACCCATCTGTCCTGTGACCTTGCAGATTCATTGACCAGTCCTAACTCAGGACCCCAGCGTCCTTCCTATCGCTCCTGACAGTGACAGATATAAAACCTATTTCTCACTTATGGATTAGGACTGTCTTTTTTTTTTTTTTCTCAAACTTTTATTTAATGAATATAAATTTCCAAAGTACAGCTTATGGATTACAAACTTCCTGTTACTCTTTGGATGATCAGGATCTGATCACTATGATGCATTCAAATACCCCGTACCTTCTTTGTTTCTAAATCAAAACTCCTTGCTTGAGAGATTGTGTACTTTCGGTCCAAATGTCAGAAAATTACAGAAGCCAAAAAGGATTTCTACATTTTACTGTGTAGCAAATGTTCCCATGGCTGTCTGTATAGTCATAATTTTTATAAAAGCCAATGTTAATTTCTCTGGAGTTTTTTCTGATTTTAGTACATTTACTCCTTTAAGAGAGCATTTTCAAAATGGTTATAGATTTTTGAAGGATAGATTTGGTAATTTTTAACCTCATGTTTGTGTTTTTGTGATAGCTGATGTCTTAACTACCAATAACATTTTGATGCAGCAACTGTTAGTCTAACAAAAGAGAAATCTGATGAAAATTGACTTAAAACCATAATGAAGTTGTAAAATCTTGCATTTCCAGAAATAGATATATATTTTACTTAGGTGATCACTAATTTTATGTCATCCTTCTTCTATCACACCACATTCTGTCCGTCTCTATAATGAAAACATGGATTTTCTTCCTGCAAAAAATGACCGCATGTCAATATACGTGGTCTGTATTCACTTTCAGGATGTGTTTGGGTCCAGTCAGGTCCTTCCACGAGCTAGAGTTAGGGCTTCTTTTTGTAGTCATCTATAGAGGGCTTTATGATGTTCATATTAACTGGTTTGTGACTCTAATCTCATTGTCTTTTAGGAGATAATATGCTAACATACGGACAGACCAATATTCCAATTAAGCGAATCCATGACCTATAGGAGAGAATTTAGACTCGGGGAGATTAAATGTCATCTTTGGCATTTACTGATATCTGAGATTGTATGTGAAGCTGTACATTCGAACTCAAACAATATTTCATCTTCTTTCTGTATAGTTAGTTGTAAAATCCAAAATGTCAAAAGTGTTGAAGGAAGTTAGAAACTAGATACGATTTTAAAATATCACTGGATAATATACATAGGACATTTTTGTGTTTTTTTTTTAATCTATAATACATAGTTCACTAAGAAATCACAGAAAAGTGGTCAGTGTTCTCAAATTGCAAAGGCGAAGTATGGAAAAGAAAAAGGAGAGGAGCAGAAGGAACAGGTTACTTGAATTCTGGTCTGTGGTATGTCTGGTGGTTCTTCCTCTTCACCTTTGCTGCTTGTTAACAGGGCTGATAACAGTGTTTTGCCCCAGGATGAAAACAGGAGGCTCTTTTCTGAACACACTGAGTACATTTTCAAAGGGCTCATCTGTGAGCTGGGTGTCCTCGTAAGTCCCTGCTTTTATGCCCTCAGAGGACATCCCAATGCTAGGCTTAGTTTTCTGCTCGCCTATCCTTGGCAGTAGCAGTCATCAGTCCAATTCCATCAGATCCCCAGACAGCAACCGTATTCATGAGTGAAACCTACTGGGAAGACAGATCTGCCTGTAGAAGACTGTTATGTGTTAGGCATGCTTAACTTGTCTCAATTCAACTATAAATGATTGATATAAACATCAGGGAAAATAATTTAAGTATCTGTCATCCTACTCAGTGTGAGCGTGTTCCAGATAAACAGTGAAATGAAGACATAACCTGGGTAATCTAGTGGGTTTCAGGTCCTTCATGGTTTTCATAGTGTGACCATCTCACTGTATTGAACAAGATTGGACTAGTTAAAGATCTTTTTAGTGTTATTTACACTATAAATACATAAAGTATTTCACGTGGCATTCAATTTGATCTCTGACCTATGGAAGAGTTTTATGGTATATTACAAAATACTAGAACTTTTCTAGTGAAAATTTCAAGGGTTATTTGACTGTACATGAATTTTTTCAAATGTATATAGTTCTATGACCTAACACTTATATGAGATGGCTTTCCAACTATAAGAGAGTATTAATTGACTTTCATTTTATAATAAGCTTTCCTGAGATGAGATTTCCATACAATAATATCACAAACTTATAGTGTACAGTCTGAATTTTGACAAATGAATATACTTATGAAACTACTGCCCCATTCAGGATGTATCACATTTCCATGACTGCAAAGGCCACTCAGCTCTGATATTTTCTTCCCTGCTGTGAAGCAGCCAATACTCTATCTCTTTCAAAACTTCATATAAATTTTCTTAGAGAATATATTCTGTTGCCTCTGGCTTACTTCACTCAATATTGTTTTTGAAATTAATCTGTATTGCTGTGTAAGTACATCATTCACTTTTATTCCTCACCCATATAATTGAATAAATATACACAACTTACATAATGTTCTTTTTGGTGGACATTTTCACTGATTATGGTTTGGGAATATTAATCATGCTAATACTATTTTGAACATTTGTGAACAATGTCATTATTTCTTTAGGATATATATCAGCATATGGAATTGCTGAGTTGTAGAGTAGCTATACATTTAGTTTTCAAATTTTTTTCTAGATTTATTTAGTTATTTGAAATCCAGAACTACAGGTTGTAGGGGAGTGGGAGAGATTGATCTTCCATCTGCTGGTTAACTTCCTATATGGCTGTAAAGGTTGAGACTGGGCCAGGATGAAGCCAGGTGACTGGAACTCCATCTGGGTCTTCCATGTGGATTTCAGGGTCTCAAGTACTTGGACCCTCTGTCTTCCCAGGCACATTAGCAGGGAGCTGGATCAGAAATGCTGATTCTGAAATAGAAACCAGCACCATTATATGTTGGATGCGGCAGCTTAATTTGCCTGCACCACAATGCAGGCCTCTAAATTGATAAGAAACAGCCAAATAGTGCTCCAATGTAATTCACTCCCCTGATAATTTATTGTATGAAAGGTCCAGTTTTATTGTTTGCTTGTTGAAACTTATGTTACCCTTGTTAATTTTAAGCATTCTAGTAATGTGAAATAGTACATTTCTTGTTTTAATTTGTGTTCCCCTTTTGGCTGATAATATTAAGCCATTTTTAAAATTTGTGTGTGTGTATGTATGTGAAAAATCTTCTACTCAAATCTTTTCCCCAAGTTTTACTTAATTGAATTGGTTGTCTTTTTGTTATTATTGACTTATAGGAGGTCTTTAATATTCTGGGTACAATTTCTATATCATTTATATATATTGGAGATATATTCATCCACTCTGATATTTCACTTTTCATTTTCTTTTTTAAGGATGATTTAATTTATTTGAAAAAACAGGATGATGGGCTGGTGGGTAGATGATCTGCCATCTGCTAGTTAGTTCATTCCCCAAATGGCCTGAGCAGCCAGGGTTGGGCCAGGTTCAAGCCAGGGACCTGGAGCTGTATCCAAGTCTCCCGTGTGAGTGGCAGGGGCTCATGGACTTGATTTATCTCCCACTGCTTCCCAGGTAGATCAGCCGGGTACTCGATCAGATGTGTGCCAGCTGTGGCTCAAACCTGTGCTCTGAAAAGAGATGCCCACTTTGCAGGAGACAGCTTGACTTGCTGTGCCACACAATGATGGTGTCTACTTTCTGTTTTCTTGATGGTGTTATCTGAAGAGTAGGAGTTTTTAAGTTTGATAAAGCCAGTTCAGATTTTATGATTTGTGCCCTTTGTGTCTTATCTCAGAAATCTTTGCCTGACTCAGTGTCACAAAGTTATTCTCTCATTTTCTTCCAAGAATCATATAGCTGTAGCTTTCCCATTTAGAACTCTCTGGTCTATCTTCAGTTACTTTTTATAATTGGGACATTCCTAGTTTCAAATTTAATATGTCTGCTTATAGACCCAGCAGAAGTTTGGCTGGTGTCTGCTGGTCTAAGGAAAAGCCATTTTCTTTGGTGACCTTGTTCTTCGGCTCATCTTACCTTCAGCCTCGGCAGCTACTGGAGCCACCTTTGTCACTTGCTCTCCTGGAAATGTCCATGAGTTTATTTCTTACTTTTTGGCAGGAATGAAGCTGGATAATTTTCCATGTTGCATCCTAATCTGTGGTAGAATTTTAACAGCCCCAATATAAAAAAAAATAGCAAAGCTATGAATAAATCATTTTGTAAAAGAGAAAAATAATATAATTACTAAAATGTGGTTATGTTTTCTCTTCAAACTTTTGTTGAAATGTAATCTCGGATGCAATGCTAATAAGAGGTGAGGCCGTTGGACAGTGATTAAATCCTGTGGTCTCAGATTTCAGGGATGGAATTTCTCCCTTTAAAAGGATTCAGTTTACACACGGTGTTCATTCATCCAGAGGGTGCTGCTGCTGGATTCGGCCTAGGAAGCAGAGGAGCAGCCCTCACCACACACCAAGCTTGCCAGTGCCTGAATCTTGGATTTCCTACCCTTCAGAACTGTGAGAAATAAATTTCCGTGTGTGAATGACTGAGTTTGTGGCATTTGATTATGGTAGCACACGTGGACTGAGCCAGTATTCATGAAAGAAAGATAAATATTAGAAATTTATGATGTGTGACCTTTTCAAAGAGATAATGAGAGGGACAGAGAGTATATTTAAAACCCTATTATCATTATCATAAGCCCTGGTGTTAGTAAAACAGATAATCCATCCCTAAAATGATGACAGGATGGTATAAAAATGAACAATTAGAGAATAAGAAATGCCTCTTTTGTATTTAATTAGTGGATGGATAAAAATAAGATATAAATCTCTTAGTAAACAGCAATGAGGCAATACTCTGGTTTCTCTTCAGATCGTATAAACAGCAATGAGGAAGAATGATTAATAGAAAAAATATTAGATCAATACAATGCTCCTTCTATCCATTATGAAGACTTCCATACATAACAGAGACATTAGACAGGAAATTAATTATCAACAGAATTTAAAGATGTTTTTTAATCTGTAGGGAAACTGCCCATTGAGTTCATACATTAAGAGCTAAGTTCCATAAGTGGGAAATTCCTTTTGTATCATGTTCACTTTTCAAAATTCTAAGAATAAAGAATTATAATGACAGGGAGAGAAGAACACTTCATATACAAATAAATGGTTTTCAAATTGGTTTCAAACATTTCATCAATCAAACTAGAGGCAAGGTGGTGGAGCATTTTCTTGAATTTTCTGAACAAAAATTATTTTGAATCTTAAGTCAAGCTGGAAGCTTCATCTGGGTCTCCAAAATGGTTATAGGGACCCAAGGACTTGGACCACCTTCCATTGCTTTCCAAGGCACGTTAGCGGGCAGCCAGATCAGAAGTAGAGCAGCCAAGAATCAAACCGATGCCCATATGGGATGCTGGCACCTATCCTGACTTCTAGGTGTGCACTTATCATTTAAGGTTCACTTTGAGTGTAATTAATATTCTTAATATAAAAGATATGAGTTTTTGCAAACATAATGAACTTAAGTCAAAAGTTTTTTTAGTGCACTAATTTATGAGAATAATAGGAAAATGGTAAATGTAGGTCAAATAATTATTTTTTAAAGATTTACTTATTTACTTGAAAGAGTTACAGAAAGGCAGAGACAGAGACAGAGAGAGAGAGAGAGAGAGAGGAAGAAAGAGAGAGAAAGAAGTCTTCCATTTGCTGGTTCACTCCCCCAAAAAGCCTCAACAGCCAGAGCTGAGCCATTATGAAGCCACGAAACCTGGAGCTTCCTCCAGGTCTGCCTTGGAGATACAGGGGTCCAAGATCTTGAACCATTTTGCACTGCTCTCCCATGCCATAGCAGAGAGCTGGATCAGAAGTGCAGCATCTGGGACTTGAATCAGTGCCCATATGGGATATTGGCACTGTAGGTGGCAGTTTTACCCACTGTGCCACAGTGCCAACCCCCAAATCATGATTTTTTTAAAAAATTTTTCCTTATTAATTTGAAAGGCAGAGAACCAGGGAGAGGAGACACACACACACACACACACACACACACGATACACAGGTGTCACTCATCTGCTGGTTCACTTCTCGAATGGCCTCAATAGCTAAGTCTAGGCCAGGCTGAAGCCAGGGGCCAGGATCTCCATTTTGTTCCCCCATGGGATGGCAGGGACCCAAGTACATGGACATCCTCTGCTACCTTCTTAGGTACATTAGCTGGAAACTGGATCAAACGTACAGTGGTCAGGTGTCAAAACAGCATTCTGATATTGTAGGCTTGCATTAAAAGCAGGATCTTACCCTCTTTGCCACAAAGTAGGCCTCCAACGAATATTTAAATAAACAGAGTGTCTGTGGTTATTATAAAAGGTATTTTGAAATAATTTTAAATCAGAGACATAATGAGAAGGCTTTTAGAGTAATAGAATTGCAGTCTTGGTGGGCCTGGTGCTGTGACACAGCAGGTTATGTCACAGTCTGTAGCATCCTGTATGGGTGCTGTTTTACCCCAGCTGCTCCACTTCTGAGTACCTGGGAAAGCAGAAGAAGATGGCCCAAGTGCTTGGGCACTCACACCCATGTGGGAAACCCAGAAAATGCTCCTGGCTCCTGCTTTGACATGGCCCTGCACTGATTATTGCAGCCATTTGGGGAGGGAATCAGCAGATGGAAGATCCCTCAGTAATTCTGCCTTTCAAATAAATAAAATAAATCTTAAAAAAAAAAGATAAAGTAATTTCTCACCATCTGGCCAACCTTACAAAAGATAATTAAGATTGCACTACACAGATAAACAGAGAAACATAATTAGCATGATGAAAGAAATCTGAAGGAGGGAAACATCCTAGTAAAATATAAAGGATATTCAAAACAAATAATATAATATAAATGGAAAAATGGCAAGACCAAGTCATTACCAATGATAATCTTGCATGTAAATGGACTAAATTCTTCAATTAAAAGATACGGACTGACTGAATGGATTAAAAAACAAAATGCATCTATATGCTGCCTACAAGAAACGTACTTTACCAACAAAGATATACACAGAGTGACATTGAAAAGATGGAAAAAGATATTCCATGAAAATGGAAATAAAAAATGAGCAGGAGTAGCTATTGTTATATCAGAGAAAATAGATTTTAAGATCAAAACTGTTAAAAGAAACAAGAAGTTCATCGTGTAATGATTAAGAGATAAATTCAACAGGAAGAGTTAACTATAATAAATGTGTTTTCACCCAATGCTAGGGTACCCAGTTATTTGAAAGAAATGTTGATGGATGCTAAGGGACATATAAACTCCAGTGCAATAATAATGGGGGACTTCAACACTATACTTTCATCAAAGATAGATCAATCAGGCAAAACAAATCAACAAATGGACCTTTTTGATTTCTACAAAATGTTTCATCCCACAGCTGCATTAAACACATCCTTTTCATCTGTATATGGAACAGTCTCTAGGATAGATCATGCATGAGATAATGAAATGAGTCTCAACAAATTCAGATTCATTGAATTCATGCCATGTATCTTTTCTGACCAAAATGGAATGAAACTGGAAATTAATAATATAAGAAAATCTAGAAAATATAGTAACACCTGGATACTGAACAACATATTCCCAAATGAATAGTGGGTGAAAGAAGAAACCAAAATGGAAATAAAACATTCCTTGAGATGAATGCAAATGGCAACATAACATAGCAATACTTATGGGATATGGCCAAAGCAGTGTTAAGAATTGTGAAGATGTAGGCAATTAATGCCTACATCAAAAATTTGGAAAGTTATCAAATAAATGATCTAACAATGCCTCTCATAGTCATAGAAAAACAAAATTTACGCCAAAATTAGTAGGAGAAAATTAAACAGATGGTGGAAGAAGACCCAAATTTATAAACTCATAGTTGAAAAAGGAGATGTTATAAATGATACCACAGAATCAAAAGGAAGAATTAGGAATTATTACAAACAACCATATGCCAAAAACTGGTGAGCCTTGAAGAAATGGAAAGATTCTGGACACATGTAATACACCAAAATTGAGGCATGAAAACAGAAAACCTGGATAGGACAATAACCAAGACTGAGATTTAATTAGCAATGAGGAATCTAATTGGAATTTAATCAGTAATAAAGAAGAGGAAAAGCTCAGGACTGTATGGCTCCACTGCTGAATCTGACCAAACTTTTAAAGACAAGATACCCTGTTTTACTACTACTATTCAATATAGTTTTTGGAAGTTTTATCCAGAGCCATTCAGCAAGACAAAGAATTAAAGTGATACACTGGAAAGGAGGAAGTCAAATTATATTCATTTACAGATGACATGATATTTTATATAAGAAAATTTAAAAGCCCACTTTGAGACTATTGGAACTCATAAGAAAGTTCACTAAAGTTGTAGGACATAAAATCAATGCATAAAACTCAGTAGCATTCATATACACTAATAAGACCTTGGCTGAGAAAAAACTTATGAGTCCCATTCACAATAGCTACAAAAATTTTAAATAGCTTAGGATAAATTTAACCAAGAATGCAAAAGATCTATACAATGAAAATCACAAAACAGTAATAAAAGAGATACAAAAAGACACAAAAAATGGAAAAATTTTCCACCTTCATGGATTGGAAATATGGATATCATCAAGATGTCCATACTATCCAAAGCAATCTACAGATTTGATATAATCTGAATCAAAATGCCTGGAATCTCCTCAGATCTAGAAAACATGATCCTAAAATTCATGTAGAAATATAAGCAATCTTGAGTAGCCAATGCATTCTTAATTAAAACAAAGTGGGAGGCCTCACAATATTAGATTTTAAGACATACTACAGGACTATTAGAATTAAAACAGCCTGATATTGGCACAAAAAATAGACATGTTGAGCAATGGGATAGAATAGAAACCCCAGAAATTAATCCATGTATCTAAAGTCAATTCCTCTTGAACATATGAGTTAAAATCCCTCCCTGGAGAATGGAGAGTCTCTTCAACGAATGGTGTTGGGAAAAATGGATGACTGCATGCAGAAATATTAAACAAGACCCCTCCCTAATGCCCTATATGAAAATCAAGTCAATGGGTAAAAGATCTAATTAATGTCAAATTGCTAGCGGAAGAAATAGGGAAAACGCTTCAAGACATTGTCATAGGCAAAGAGTTCTTGGATAAGACTCCAGAAGCAAGGCAATGATACGAAGACAGACAGATGGGATTGCATCAAGCTAAGAAGCTTCTTCACAGCAAAAGGAATTCAATAAATTTAGCAAGCAACTGACAGAATGGGAAAATATTTGCAAACTATTCATCTGATAAAGAGTTAATTTCTAGCCTATATTAGGAGCTCAAGAAACTCAGCAACAAAAGAGACAGTGTAGTTAAGAAATGTGTAAATGACATGAACAGGCTTTTTTCAAAGGATGAAATACAAATGGACAACAGATGTATGGAAAAAATATGATCTGAATCATTTGCCATCAAGAAGATGTAAATAAAAACCACAATGAAGTATCACCCTATCACAAAATTGCTTTCATTCAAAAGTTAAAAAATAATAATTGCTGACAAGGATATGGAAAAAAATAGTATCCTAATACTCTGCCTGTGGGAATGTAGACTGCTGCAACCACTGTGGCAAATAGTATGGAGATTGTTTAGAAAATGAAAACTATATCTACCATATAACCCAGCTGTCCCCCTCCTGTGAATATAACCAAAGAAATGAAATAAGCATATGAGGGGCTGGCACTGTAGTGCAGCAGGTTAATGCCCTTGCTTGAAGCGCCAGCATCCCATATGGATGCAGGTTTGAAACCCAGCTGCTCCACTTCCTATCCAGATCTCTGCTATGGCCTGGGATAGCAGTAGAGGATGGCGCAAGTCCTTGGACCCCTGCACCTATGTGGGAGACCCAGAAGAAGCTTCTGGCTCCTGGCTTTGGATTGGCACAGCTGTGGCCAATTGGGGAGTGAACTAGTGGATTAAAGACCTTTCTCTCTCTCTGCCTTTCCTATCTCTGTGTAACTCTGACTTTCAAATACATAAATAAATTTGAAAAAAAGAAATAAGCATATGAAAGAGTTCTCTTTATGCCCAAGTTTATAGCAGCTCAATTCACAATAGTTCAGATGTGGAATCAACCTAGATGCCCATCAACTGAAGACTGGATAACCAAAATGTGGTTATATATACACATGATATAATGATACTCCATTATATATAACAGAATACTACTATATATACATGATAGAATGCTGCATAGCCATAAAAAAGAATGAAATCTTGACTTTTGCAACAAAATGGGTACAACTGGAGATCACTATGCTTAGGAAAATAAGCTACAACCAAAGACACAAATATCACATATTTTCTCTGGTTTATGGTAGTTTATATATAGGAAGAGCGTAAGAAATGTAATATATATTAGGAAATATATATTTTTGGATTTGATTATTTTTATAGCTCTTATCTATATTTTTGCTGAACAGTCATTTTCTGCATTTTAATTGTTGAACTCTATTTTATGGAGCATTAAACCTTTGACTATCAAATATATGTTATCACAAGAATTGGAAAAGAAAGAAGGAAAGGTGGAGGGGAGGTAAGGAGAAAGGGAAGTATTATTTCTTAGAGCTTTTGCTATGAAGTATATTAAATCAGTTCTCTTTATAGTAATTGAAATATAAATAAAAAACAAGTAATTTCTCTGAGTGCTAATGAACTAGTAAATATCAAAGTCAAATTCTGAATTCTCTTGAAGAGTGAAAGAATTCTTGTGTGAACTTGCTGAAAAATGTTCAACCCCAAACATCGAAAGATTGCATTTTACACTAGCGTTTGCCAGTTTAGAGTAACTTTTCTCAAAAAGCCCTAATGTCATCCTATGAAGATTTCTCTGATATTCTTTCACTTTCTCTGTATCTCCGTGGCATATCTCTATTGCAATAACTATTTTTTAAAAAAATTGTTGATGCCTCCTCTCTTGCTTCACTCCCCCATTAAGAAAGCACACTTTCTGTGCATTGGACTGGCACATAGTAAATTATGTTTGTTGAATTAATGATTTAACTTTCAAATGTTATTGGCTGTCTTTATAATGCAGAAAGAGGAAATGAGAGATGAGAAAGATCAGTAAATGGATAGCTTAGAGGGAAAAACTTAAATCTCCTACAGAATCTGTTGATGTGGCAATTTGCAGGTTGTCCAATAAATAGCTGAGAGAAATCCCACTGCCTTTCAGTGCAGCTGCATTCAGATGGTAAAGGAAGTGGGACTCACACAGAGGCACTGCCAGGTCACAGGACTGATTGAAGCCTCATCTCACTCTTGGATCTTTTGTAAACCTTTCATCTTTATGCCAAGCATCTTCCTAACAAGTAAAAAAGAACTGTTTCACAGAGACTGTGTCCTCTCCTTTGTAGCACTGATGGCACTCCAAAGCTGGGAAATGCCACCACTTAGACTTTCTCAAAGCCCATAATCTTGAACCTTTGTTTTACTGCTTCTAGAAAATGCCCTCCCCCATGCAGAGCATATGCAAAAACAGAACCTGGAAACTGGGGCACCTTGTGGTTTGTCTTGTTTGAAAGGGCACTTGGAGATTCAGCCTAGCTTCATGGTTGTGAAAATGTCTTTGCTCTCAAATAAGTTGGCTGGTCTTGGCATAAGTTTGGGATCTGTACTTTTATATGCTATGCCAGCATGGAAATCCATTCCCCCCCACCCCACCCACCCAACCACTTCATCAGCAGATTTTTTTTTAAAAAAAGATGTATTTGTTTATTTGAAAAGCAGAGTTAGAGAGAGAGAGAGAGAGAGAGAGAGTGTGCGAGTGGTCTTCCATCCACTGGTCCACTCCAAAAGTTCACAGTGGCCAGGGTTGGTCTGAAGCCAGGAGCTCAGAGCCTCTTCTAGGCCTCTCACACGGGTGCAGGGGCCAAGCACTTGGACCATCTTCCACTGCTTTCCTAGGCCACTAGCAGAGAGCTGGATTGGAAGTGGAGCGACTGAACTCCAGCCAGTTTTCTATGTGATGCCAGTGCTGCAGGCAGAGGCTTAACCTGCTATGCTACAGTGCTGACCCCCATTGGCAGTTTTTAAAACGGATCCCTGTTATTGTATCTGATTCATGGTCTTCTAGTGGGTAAACATACTGAGGCACATTTTGGATGGTACTCTTAACATGTTCCTTGTAGCATCCTTGAGCCAAGACTTTCACCTAACCTTAGCATCTCAGAGCCTGTGATTGCTCAGTGCGTCTTCTTACCTAGAGTATGACAGCTCTAGGAATGGGTGTCCTACCAAGTCAGCCCTGGAAGCTGACTTCTCTCATCAACCTGGAATGCACTTCCTGTGGTTTCTCAAGAGGATTGTGGAGGACCCCCAACATAAAGAACCATGGGAAGGAACTGTAAGAAGCTGGAGGACCCATGCCCTGCCACTAGGGAACTGGTGCCTCTCAACTCTAGCTCCTGTGTATTTTCATAATATCCTGAAAGTTCAGATTTTTATATGGAATCACCAAAGTTGTTGTTATTATTATTATTATTAAGGCAGGAAAACAGAGAAGGGGTTAACTGAAGGGAAGCTACTCTCTGCTGGCTCACTCCTCAAATGCCTACAACATAGTTGGGCCAGAGCCAAAGCCAGGAGCAGAGAACACATTTCAGGTCATCCACGTGGATGGTAGAGACCCAGCTAGTGGAGCCATAAGCTGCTGCCTCCCAGAGTCTTTATCAGCAGGAGGCTGGAGTCAGGAGCTGGAATGAGAGTTCACATCCAGTCACTCTGTTACAGGACACAGGCATCCCAACCAGTAAGCCAAATGCCCATCTCTCACCTAATTTTTGAAATGATCTGGGGGGCTTAATAAAATAAATTAGCAGATCCCATTTACTTGGGAGCCAGGTTGCAGCTCAAGCCCAGATTTTGAAGACAGAGGCCCTTGAAGTCTCCAAACTGCATCTCCCTAGTTCTTCTTGGTTCTCCACACGGCAGTTGGAGAGTGATTTTTTTTAAAATGAAGATTTAATTGCATCTCTTTTCTAAAACCTTTCAGGGGCTTCCTTTTGGGATCAAGGTCAAAGGCTCTATGGTGGTTTAGGAGAGGCATCTAGCTCCCCCTGGCAACTGCGCCCCTCCTAATTTTGTCTACTCTTTCTCTAAAGCCCCGCACTACAATGCTAGCCTTTGCCAATTAGTGCCCACCTGCTTGGGAGGCTTCCCTAACCTCCCACCCACATCATTCAGCAAACATTTGAATGCCTTTTGAGACACAGTATATACTGTAATAGGCTTTCATTCACCTTCTACACTAGGCTATTCCATTCCCGTTATGTGTGTTTGCTGGATGTGTCTGTTGCTCATGTGCTGTAAAGTCGCCTGAACCCTAAATTACAATTGCCTGCGAAACAGTTGTCTTTCCTATAGGATCGTGCTGTTCTTTATAAACCAACTGTGTTGCATTTGTCAGCACGTGTTGCAGAGCTTAGAAAACATGCATGGACTTGAAATGGAATTAACATTTCCTGTGGTTTTTGTGGAATGTTTTAAAGATACAGAATTTCATGAAAGGACAAGCTGTGACTTCCCCAAGGTAAGTTTTAGACACATGTTCTCTGTGCAAGACACATAAAGGCAGGCTTTTGGGGAAGCAGGCAGTTCCCTACAGTGGTTCTCCTTTCTTTTATTTTTTCTTAATGAACTTGTTCTGATCTCAGAAAGGTAAGTCATTAATTGTTTACTTTTTGTCCTGAAAGGCAATGGCATCTTTCGAATTCCTTTATTACCTTATGAAGTGGAAGGAATTACAAGGAGTTAAGTGTACAGTTCAATTTCATGTAGCTTTCAGGTTGAAAACTTATGTATTTCAAGAGCTGTTAACCTGACTGCAGTAGAAACATGAGGCATTCAGTAGGGAAAAGAGTTTTGAATAAAAAAATCAAGGATTTCTTGTGTGTGCGCATTTGAATAAATAAGAGAGAACATTAAGCATTCAGTAACCCGTAATATAAATTTAGAACCACAAGGAGGGCCAAGAGGGGTAGATGGGCATAGAAGAGAGACGCCAGAGAGAGAGAGAGAGATTGAGAAACTGATGGAGGAGACGCCTGCTTCCCTCTTTCCTCACCTGAGCAACACGGAAACAAATGCAGTGAAGAACAACCTTTCCTGCATCCCTGGCAGCCACCTCCTGGGACGCCACTACTAAAGGTGAACCGTGAGGCCTTTCTCTTTGGAGGTGTTCATCAGCTGTGGGTAGGCGTTGTCTTACTTCTCAAACCATGACCAGTGTGAGATTGAGTGGTGTCCACCTTTACCTGAAACAGTTGCAGGCTGTTGTGTCTTGGAGTGGTAGATATCCCATCTACCATTGAGAAATGTGGGCCACTCTTGCTTAATGTCCTGGATTGCTTATATTACATTCATATTTGGAGGGTAGTATTTACAAACCAGACCAAAAATATTCCCAAATGCTGAAATGCTCTGGCTCGTTGCCACTAATCTCCTTTCTCCAAGGAAAATCCTTCTTGGGTGAAAGATCATCAGCTCCTCTGAGTCCTCAGGGGCTGGCTATTTCTCCTCCCAGAATTCCAACTCAGGTGACATCACCGGGAGGGGAAGTTGACCAAAGAGATTGGAAGCCAGTGTAGCTTATCTTAAAGGCACCAATGTACAACACATTTGCATTTTTACCAGAAGGCATGGTCTCTTATTTTGCAAAGATCTCTTTGAGATGCAGCAGAGCTAATGATATGGCAACACATTTCCTGCCTTTCTACTTGTTTTGTCAGCTGAGGAACTGGTCTCCAGTCTTGCTAGATAGCTCCTGCTGGGATTTTGTGGTCCATAAGCAGAAGCAAATAGGAAAGTGCAAGACAAATGTGATGCTAATGAACTAAGTCCAAAGGAAATGTTTCTCTTGAAGTTACCAACACACCTTCAAACATTTGTTTATGAATAGCAAATGAGGAGTGGGAGAAAAAGGTCTTTAAAAAATAGAATTTGGGGGCCAGTGCTGTGGCACAGCGGGTTAACACCCTGACCTGAGGCGCCACCATCTCATGTGGGTGCTGGTTTGAGTCCCTGCTGCTCCACTTCTTATCCAGCTCATTGCTATGGCCTGGGAAAGCAGTGGAGGATGACCCAAGCCCTTGGGTCCCTGCACCCCCTCATGGGAGATCCGGAGGAGGCTCCTGGCTCCTGGCTTTGAATCCGCGCAGCTCGGGCCGTTGCAATCAGTTGGGGGGTGAACCAATGGATGGAAGACCTCTTTCTCCTCTCTTTCTCTCTTTCTCTCTTTCTCTCTTTCTCTCTTTCTCTCTCTCTCTCTATAACTCTGACTTGCAAATAAATAAATATATATTTTTTTGGACAGGCAGTGAGAGAGATAGAGACAGAGTGAAAGGTCTTCCTTTTCCATTGGTTCACCCCCAAAATGGCCGCTATGCCGGCGCGCTGCACTGATCCGAAGCTAGGAGCCGGGTGTTTCCTCCTGGTTTCCCATTCGGGTGCAGGGCTCAAGTACTCGTGCCATCCTCCACTGCACTCCCGGGCCATAGCAGAAAGCTGGCCTGGAAGAGGAGCAACCGGGACAGAATCCAGCGCCCAAACCGGGACTAGAACCCAGGGTGCCGGCGCCGCAGGCAGAGGATTAGCCAAGTGAGCCACGGCGCCGGCCATATAAATAAAATCTTAAATAAAAAAATAGAACTGGGGCTTATAATTTATCACCTTTAAAATGTTGAATAACTGTGATGAAAACAAAATACTTGGTTTTTTTGAAATTACTTTTGCCTACTAACATGTTTCTTTGATTAGACTTCTCTTGGTTGTTGACCTTATTAGAGACTCTTTTATGGGTCTTTTTAAAATTTTTTTAAAAGATTCATTTATTTATTTGAAAGGCAGAGATACACACAAAGAGGAGAGGCAGAGAGAGAGAGGACTTCCATCTGCTGGTTCACTCTCTAATTGGCCCATCTGAAGCCAGGAGCTTCTTCCGGGTCTCCCAAGTAGGTGCAGGGGTCAAAGGACTTGGGCTGTCTTCTACTGCTTTCTGAGGCTGTAGCAGAGAGCTGGATCAGAAGTGGAGCAGCTGGGACTTGAACCAGCGTCCATATAGGATTCCAGCACTGCAGGTGGTGGCTTTACTGCTAAGCCACAGCATCAGCATCCATCTTTTATGGGTATTTATGGGTAGAAAATGTGGGAGATGAAGGGCTGAAGTTCTGATCATTTCAAATACTGCTTTCTGAGAACATAACAGGGTACAGGGATGAGCCAAAGAGGAGGCAGACTAAAAATGTCTATAGTTCTTTTACATAGGTCATGGTTGTGCTCATGAATCTATTAACTCAGAAATCAAGTATAGTAGCCACTGGCTACTGTATGCTTGAAAGCCATGTGACAAGTCCAGTTGAGATACACTTTAAACATAAAATACTCTTAAGATTTTTTAAGACTTAGTGTAAAAAAGGAATAGAAAGTATCTTAATTTTATCAGCTTCATTGAGATGTAAGAAACCTGTAATTCATCTGTTTCTACTATGTGTTAAATATTGATTACATGTTAAAGTAGTAATTATTTTGATTTGTTGGGTAAAATAGAGTAAAATTTCACCATTGCTCTTTACATGTTAATGTGGTTGCTAGAAAATTAAAAATGTATGGCTTGCTTTGTATTTCTTTAGCACTGACATATCCTTTTCAAGGTTAGAAATTTTATGGATCTGCTTCTCCTCTTCTGTTCACCAGAAGCATGTCAGGAGACTTCTTTCTCTCAGTGAGTTAGCTAAAAATTTTCTTGGTGGATTTTGATTAACAGAAGTAGGGGATAAAAAATGGTACAATGTGCATTTTCAAAAGACATTCGATGTCACCTGGCAAAAATTTCCATCAATGTGTATTTATGTCACCTAATTACTCCTAGGTGATTATAGCTAAGTACCTGTGTTGTTTTGTTCAAATATTTCAACCTGTTTTCTGGGAGTGTTCATGGAATACCTTTCCATTCACTCTATGAAATGGAATGTTTGAAGCTTTTCACAAGGCACAAAGTCATATGTAAATAACCACTTAAAGGAACTGTCAGAGTGAAGTGAATCAGAATTTCTTCTTGTTTTCCTTCTGGAAAAAGCAGGACTTCGGTTCCCTTGATGTATGGGAATCTAAGCTATGATGGGGTTTTTAATGGGGACCTTGGCTTTATATAACTTCTTAAAAACTGCATTTATGGTTGCATTTACTATCTCCATGGCGGAAAGTAATTAGATATTAAGTCTTCAGGAAGATAAATAAACATCACTGGCATTCTGTAATGACCTGAACTCTAGAAATTCTGCTCCATCAGGGGTTGAATTTTTTTATTTCCTTATGCTTGCTTGGTAGGATCTTTGCATTGAATAAACTGAGGGCAGAGTGGTGGGTGACCCTGGCATTCTATTGGCTGATATTTTCATTAGAGAAATATACCAAAAAGCAGGAATCATTTAATTATGCCTCACTTAATATCCTCTCCTTGAGTGACTTTTTAGCTTTTCCTTTAGAAAGAGTGGCTGTCAGGGTGGGGAGACTCTAAGGCATAAGAAAACCTGTGGAGAGGCTGTTGCACACCCAATATCCAGGCCATATCCCAAATCAACTCTCTCAGTCTCTGGTCTGGGTTCCACACACTAGGATTTTCAGAGCTCCTTTGTGATGACAGTGTGCAGCCAAATTTAAGAAGCACTACACTTGAGATTAGCTCAGTTATTCTGAATACTTGATAAATGTCAAAACACTTTTTACACATGAAATATTGGTATGGAACCTTCATAAGAACTGTGGTACTCACTGAAGAAGTGGGAGTCCGAGGTCGACCCACATGTCCTGCCCTTTTGTCCCCAAGTGGTGCAGAGGGTGCTTCTGTGGGATTGGAGGGTACCTGCAGGCATGAATCAACCATCGGTTTCAACAGAAAGCCTCACTTAGCCAGGTCTGTGGCTCCAACAACCCACCAAAGGGACACTTTGTTCTATTGCCCCCACATTCCCTCTCCTGCCTCTAATTTCTTTCTTCTCAAAGAGGAAAACTTCTCAAAGTTGGTTTAGGATCAGAAACAGAATTCCAGCTCTATGTCTTGCATTCAAGTAGTGATGTTCCTTGTTTTTTAACCCTCTTCACCTTGGATCTCAAGGCCTTTGGAGGGGATGAAGAAGACAGCTCAGAACTCCCCCTGCACTAGGAATGGTCAGTGGAGTGAATCACCAATGTTTGATGAATATGTGTGCTGCTGTTTTTTGAATGAATACAGATGCCGCCCTTGTTAATGTAAAATAAGCACATTTCAAAGGGATAGTGTACATACGCCAGTTTTTGTCATTATACCTCATATCAATCTAAATAGAAATGGAATAATCCTTATGAGTATTTACTGTGTGCCAGATGCTATGCTTAGTACTTTAACATGTGTACTTTATTTCAGTGTCATTAGAACCCTGGAAGTCATGGTTTATCAATTATGCCCATGTCAGAATCAGAGACTGAGAGGTTAAGTAGCTGGATGACAGTTATAAAACTAAGACTCGATGACTTTAAAACTTTGAACCATGCTGCCTCCTAATAGACAAATTATATTTATATAATATCTATAATATATATACATATTTGGCAAAGCACTCTTAGTGTTTAGAAAGATTCAAAAAGGTTGTAAATTACTGCCCTGCAACATAGTGCTCCTTGTCTAGTTCCGTTTGTTCAGTGAGCTCTGGAAATAGTTCTATGCTCCTTTTCACGAAATGATTACAAACCCAATACCTATAGGAACAAGGTGGGGAATGCTAATGTGTGAGATGGGTCGGACCTGCATTTTAAGCCTTAGCATAGACAGTTTTCTGAGCTAGGAGTGGAATGCTACAGGCCGTGCAGTTTGTAAAGAATGAAGATTTACTTGGCTCAAGGCTGTGGAGGCTATGAAGTCCAAGAGCATGGCACTGGTGTTGGGTAAGGGCCTTGTTGCTGCAGCATAGCATGACAGAAGGCTCACATGGTGTGAGAGAACACAGAGACAGCTTGAGTCTCTCTTCTTCTTGTGAAGTCACCAGTGCCATTGTGGGGCCTCATGATGTGTGACCTCATCTAACTGCAATTACCTTCTCAAGTGCCCACTTCCAAATGCCAGCAACATATGAATTCAAGATGGATTGCCACTCTGTTAATGCCACCACAATGGCAACAGAATCTCAACACATGACATTTTGGAGAATACATTCAAACCATGGCAGCATATAAGAAAGACCTGCAGCATCACACACAGAAAAATGAGACCATAGATAGTTCTGAGACTGTTATTGGTTTGCCTTTCTGAAACCTGCTCCTCTCTTGAGATCACCTTTTCCCTCTTCCGAGCCTCTAATTTTGGTAGACATGTAGCTACCCACGTATTCCTCCACTGTTTATATATGACAGATCTTCAAAAAGTTCGGGAAAAAGTCGCAAGAGAAAATAGGTACGGATTTCAAAATCTTTGGCATAAACTTTATTTTAATACCATCATATATATGTTTCTCAAGAATGAGGTTATAAATGGTCGTAGGTGCTAGACTTTACTGTCGGGAATACATTGGAAAGTGATGGGACTGCGACAGCTTGGATGATATATATCCCCCCTAAATAGGACAATCAAAAATTCAGTACTAAAGGATTTTGACTGGTTCTGTGCTGCCTGACCTTTTGATTCAGGAGATGCTGGGAAATTGGATTTTTATGTGAAATATTCCAGTTTTCCAATTTTATATTAACTGGTACAAAAATGCTATGGAGGCCAAGAAGTTAGATTTTCAATCTAGTTATGGCTCCTGGACCCCTATGTCACAATCTTTATTTTATGTATTTATTTTTGTCCATTCTTAAAAATGTTTAATGTATTCGAAAAAGAGATGAGGAGATTGAGAGAGAGAGAGAGAGAGAGAGAGATAGGGAGAGATTGATTGATCCCATTCTCTTCTTTACTCCCAATTGCTGGCAACAGCCAAGGCTGAACCAGACCAAAGCTGAGAGCCAGGAACTCTGAGGTTCCCACATGGGCAACAGGTATCCAGCAACTTGAATGATATCTTGCTGCCTCCCAGGGTGCACAGTAGCAGGAATTTGGAATCTGGGGAAAGGCCTGGACTCAAGCCTGGGCATTGTGATATAGGCCGCAAATCTCCAAGTTACATATTAACTGCTATGCCAAACACCCTCCCACAATTTTTAAATAGGAAAGAGAGCAAACAATAATCAAATAGTAGAAAGCAGGACAAATCTGGTAACATCGTAAACTAGATATAGAACCAAAAGCCTGCAGGTTTTGCTTCTCCATGATATCTTCAGTTTCCAATATGGTGGCTTCTTGGCAGCCCTGGGCCAGTGACGGAGCCAAGTGGATGTCTTCCCTTTTGGCGAAGTGACTTGTGTTCCCTTGCCAGTGATCAGGAGAATTGAATTGATGGTGGTTTCCTTCCAAGGCTCAGTTTCTCATTAAATGTGACTTGATGAACACTTCAGGATGCAGAAAACGGGCAGCCTTGTCACAGAAACAGCCCACCTCCCAGATCAGAAGAAGCAGAGGGTTATGACCTGTGAGGTAGAAGAGCCTTCTGTGATGCTGTCATGCCAGCGGTTGACCTGCCAGAATTCCACCCGATTGTCCAAAGGTGCAATGACCTTTCCTGCATGTATCAGGACACCCTCTTGCACTTCTAGCTATTTCTACTTACTTTCAGCTATTCGCCCTCACCCAGTAAGGATCACAAGCTCCCAGAATGACAGTAGTGTTCTTAAAGATACTGTAATGCAGCCTTTTCATGTTCAAGTACATGAATGTAGGCCAAGAGAGGATTGAGCACTTGCAAACAACTGTCTGTAACGTTGTTCAGACTACATTTGAGGCTTCCTGCCTCCTAGTCCACGAGGCAGAGATTCCCAAATCTTGCTGTGTAGCAGAATCCCATGGAGAACCTTAAGACACAGCACCTGTAACACCTCAGAACTAATGATTTAGAATTTGCAGAGGTGTGAGCTAGGAAAGTATATTTTTTCAGGTTCCTTGGTCATTTTAATGTCTTTCAATTGACAGATTGTTGGGAATCATTGACTCTACCTCTGACTCCATACACAGATGGGTTACAGCTGAGTTGTAGTAGAGGTATTCTTAGTAGAACTCTTGATTTTAACATTTCTGAATAATATTTGATCCAAATGCACCATGGTTTACTTTTGCCTTCTGAGACAAATCCAGGAAAGTAGAAATTGTTATACATTGCATAGAAATGGTTTATTATCATAGGTCCCTGATGCCTGACAAATTTTAGTTAAAACATACTGAAAGATTTATTGCATCTGAGATTCTGAGTGCTTATGTGAGCAAAATTCCAGGTTTTCTTTCTAAAGCAAGAAGAATGAGATATAGCAGATTTGTAGCAAAATAGATTTTGGTAAGATGTTTATAACCACTGAGATCTTTAGTGTCTGCTCTGGTTCACCATATCCATAGTAATTAAAATAGTATGTATTTACTATGTTATGACTATGTACTTGAACTGGACAATGCTTTTATATCTATGGTTCCTCTACTCTTCACATTTACCATAATATGTAAGTATTATTTTCACCATTTTCCAAATGAGAAATTTAAGCCTCAGATAACAAAATTTGTCCTAGAAAATGGAGTTAACAAAAAGTAGACGTTTAGTTTGAACTCCTAAACTGGCCCCCAGTCTTTGCTTACGTCTAATCTGTGACTGTGCAGGCAACATGCCTCAGAATGAATGTCGATCTCACCTGTTCAAAACCTCCGCCGGGGGCTGGCGCTGTGGCGCACTAGGTTAATCCTCCGACTGTGGCGCCAGCATCCCATATAGGTGCCGGGTTCTAGTCCCGGTTGCTCCTCTTCCAGTCGAGCTCTCTGCTGTGGCCCGGGAGTGCAGTGGAGGATGGCCCAAGTGCTTGGGCCCTGTACCCACATGGGAGACCAGGAGGAAACTCCTGGCTCCTGACTTCGGATCTGTGCAGCGCCGGCTGTAGCGGCCATTTGGGGAGTGAACCAACAGAAGGAAGACCTTTCTCTCTGTCTCTCTCTCTCACTGTCTATAACTCTACCTGTCAAAAAAAAAAAAAAAAAGACAAAACCTCCACCTGGAGCTTGCTTTGTGGTGCAGCAGTTTAGCTCCAACCTTGTGATGCTGGCATCCAATTTGAGTGCCATTTAGAGTCTGGGCTTGCACTTCCAATCCAGCTCCCTGCTAGGTGTGCCTGGGAAAGCAGCAGAAGATAATCTGCATACATGGTTCCCTGTCACCCACATGTGAGATCCAGATGGAGTTCCAGGCTCCTGGCTTTGGCTTGTCCCAGCCCCTACCACTCTCTGAAGCTCTGCCTTTCCAATAAATGAATGTCTTATTAAAAAACAAACAAACAAACAAAAAACAACAACAACAACAAAAAAACTTCACCATTATTCCCTTCCCTCTACCTCTCTGTGGAATAGAAATACTGGAAAGTCAAACTGAGCCAAGGGAAGATACTTTTCTGCTAAACATACAGTCAGAAATACAGATTTTTCTATAGCATGAAGGTGGAAGGCTTTCTTCATTCTAAGTGTCTCTGTTGCTGAGGAAATGCATTATTCTGCAGCTTTGGTTCACTGACATACACATAGCATTGATAATTCATGCTGCAACACAATGGATTTTAGAATTTGTACTTAAGGATCTATTGAAAGTCACTGTAATTAGTACAATAGTTAAGTGCTTTAAATAAAGTCCATTGGCTGCTTAATTTGTTAGTGTTTGACAGGAATTCCACAGTGTCGTCTTTTTTCACTTAGCCTTTTGTCTTATTCAGTCAATATTTATTGCATGTAAATTGCAGTCTTGGTGCAATTGTACATGATTGGGATATTCTCTCTGATAGCTTTACTCAGGGCATAATCACTCTCTGATTTACTTTGTGCCCAATTTCGTTTTAAAGTTGTATCCTCTGACATCTAGGGGATATTCTTCATTTAGTTATAAGAATCATCCATTTCTTAAAATGTCACCTATTGAATTTTGTTATTGCTGAACATACTATACTAAACTTTTGTATGCACTATCATAATCCTCAAAAGCAGTCTTCGCAATGAGAGTATTACCCTCATTTTCCATATAATGAAACTGAAAACTTCAGATACAGAAGGCGTTCCAAGAAAAGTAGTCTCCCACCTATATGGCAGGGACCATCACCTGCTGCCTGCCAGGGTACAAATTATCAGGACTGGCTTACTTCACTAAGTATAATGTTTTCCACTTGCATCCATTTTGTTGCAGATGACAAAATGTCATTTTTTTTTATCACTGTTTAGTATTCCATGGTGTACATATCCCATAATTTCTTTTCCAGTATGTGTTCTCCCTGATCGGTGGTAATTAATATAGTACCTAAAAGGTAATCCATAGAAGTGCTAAACTGATCTTCTGTATATAAAGAGAATCGAAAATGAATCTGGATGTGAATGGAAGGGGAGAGGGAGTGGGAAAGGGGAGGGATGCGGGTGGGAGGGATGTTATGGGGGGGGAGCCATTGTAATCCATAAGCTGTACTTTGGAAATTTATATTCATTAAATAAAAGTTAAAAAAAAAAAAAGAAGTGAAATTGACCTTTTGAGATGCGATGACTTTGAACAACTCTTATCATGACTGTTGAATTTTTTTTTTCATACTATTTGTTGAACTCTGTACTTAGTGTAGGATTAATCTTGTGTGTCTAAATTTCATTGAAAGTTGATCTTAGTGAAAAATAAGAATGGGAATAGGAAAGGGAGGAGAAAGAAGTATAAGAGTGTAGGTGGGAGGGAGGGTAGGGTGCAAAGAATCACCATGTTCCTAAACTTGTACTTATGAAATACATGAAGTTTGTATACCTTAAGTAAAAGGATTCTGGGGAAAAAAGCAAGTTATCAGGAAACTCTAATCAGAAATGGACCAGGGGCTTAAACTCAGGCACATGTATTAAATAATTCAGGCATCCCAAGCTGTGTCTTAACCACTGTCCCTAATCATCTTTTAGGCTAGAAAATAGTTCTTGATAAAGAAAACACTTCTCATTGTGGTTTTGACAAACAGCAGATTTGGAAACATTTTATAAGTTTCTTTGCTTTTATTGGCTTATCTGACCAGCATCAGCACTTTGAACATCATTTCTACCATTATAGGGGTGCTCATAACTGTCCTAACTCCTGCATACAATTTTTCAAAAAATCAAATAAAGTAATCAAAGATCCTTATGAAAAGGCAAGAAGTCTCTTTGCAGATATATGTGATTTTATTCATATTTATTCAGTAATAAGTAAAAACTATCAATTACCCTTCAATTAGAAAAACATGTATTTTAGTTTTGCTAATGCTCTGAATATCTACTAATTAGTTGGAATAATTGAAACTTTAAGATATAATAATTAATTTTTAATTCTCAATTATTTAAAATTAGGTAAATAAAAATACAGCCACAAAAACTCAGAATTCTAGTTATTACCTATACTCTCTTTCTCCCAACTACTCATTAGAAAACAAAACAAAGATAATTATCACATTGTTGGCTTTGGAAGTTTTTTTCAGATTGTAATAATCACTATTTATGAATATTTAAATATCATTTATGAAATAACTTACTTAACTAAAAATAGAATCAAAATTGAAGACATAAAATTCATAAAATACAGAAAAGTTTGAAAGTATATAAAGAAAAATAGGTCACTAGTAGTTTCTTGACTCTAGCAAGAATCATGGAATATTTTGGAGTATTTATACAAAATTTTTTATTGAAGTATAATCTATTGTAACATTTTTATTTGCCTTGTTGTAAACATTTTCCATGCCTTCACTTAAGTAATGTTTTGTAAAGATTTAGTTTATTTATTTGAAAGTCAGAGTTATACAGGGAGAGAAGAGGCAGAGAGAGAGAGAGAAAGGTCGTCCATCTGCTGGTTCACTCCCCAGTTGGCCACAACATCCAGAGCTGTGCCAGTCCAAAGCCAGGAACCAGGAGTTTCTTCTGGGTCTTCCACACAGGGGAAGGGGCCCAAGGACTTGGGCCATCTTCAGCTGCTTTCCCAGACCATAGCAGACAGCTGAATTGAAAGTGGAGCAACTGGGACTCAAACCAGCACCCATATGGGATGCTGGCACTGCAGGTGCCGGCTTTACCTGCTACACCACAGCACTGGCCCCTTAAGTAATTTTAATGGCTACTTAGGCTGCCTTAATTTCTTTAACAAGTCATGTTATTACTAAGTACAAAGATTTTTGGAAAGTGTTTTCTTTTTTTTTTTTTTTTTTTTTTTTTTTTTTTTTTGGCAGGCAGAGTGGACAGTGAGAGAGAGAGACAGAGAGAAAGGTCTTGCTTTTCCATTGGTTCACCCCACAATGGCCGCCGCAGCTGGCGTGCTGTGGCCAGCGCACCACACCGATCCGAAGGCAGGAGCCAGGTGCTTCTCCTGGTCTCCTATGTGGGTGCAGGGCCCAAGAGCCTGGGCCATCCTCCACTGTACTCCCGGGCCACAGCAGAGAGCTGGACTGGAAGAGGAGCGACCAGGACAGAATCCAGTGCCCCAACCGGAACTAGAACCCAGGGTGCCGGCACCGCAGGCGGAGGATTAGCCTATTGAGCCGTGGCGCCAGCCTGGAAAGTGTTTTCTATTATGAAAAGGTGACAGGGACAGATGAGTTTTAGAGACAACAGGAAGTTCCATTTTTTTTTTTTAACAAAGAAATGACTTCAAATTAGTTTTCAGTAAATTCAAAGGGAAATCTTGAAAAAGTTCATGAAAATTGTGTATTACCAGAAAAGTCTGAACTGCAAAATTTTTTTTCAAAATAAGCTTTGCTTGTAATTTCCCACAAACTTACCAGTGTATCCTCATATTTCAGTGACTATGATTCAATGACTCAAATCTGTCTCAATCAATTGACACAGACTTTTAGATCTTCAAGTCAGATTTTCCACAAATATGTTACAGTCAATTATAATAATTAGATAATACATAAATTATCTCAGAAAAGGGAATAAGTTATCATCTAAGCTCTATTTTTAAATGACTGTTATGACACTGAGAGAAAATGGAAAATACAGTAAATTTTTTTCCATAGGGCTTTTCACGTATCAGTGCATTGGTAAAGATGTGTTCCAGAATCACCCTATATATATTAATTTGAATTCCTTAAATAATTCATTTATTTCATTTTTATTAGAAATATTCCATGGCATATATTTTATTCCTTCATTTCATTTCTTATAATAAAAAAAGTGAAACTATCATACAATCATGTTTACTTGAAAATACTTTATAGTTTTGACTCTTAGACCTATCAGTGTGATCAATTGTGAACTGAAATTGATCACTTGGACTAGTGAGATGGCATTGGTATATTAAAGATATCTCTATAAAGTTCCTATAACTCAAGAATCATATTAAGTTAAATCCAATTATTATGCTTAGTTCTTATTGGAGGGTATCTCTGAACTCTCCGTAGTTTCTTTAGCTGTATTTCTTAAGATGCCATATTTTTATGTTAAGAATCTGAGGGAAAAATTGCATGTGTGATCTTGGCTTCAAGATTTGGTTGTAGGTAGTGAACACTATGCGAAACAGTGACTTGATCAGCCCTCACCCTGACTGTTGATGAACAACTTAATACGTTATCCCTCTTAGTATTTCTTTTTGTTTGTTCTACTTAATACTTTTGGTTGAATACTGTAATCAATACACAGTTATTCTTAAGTGTTGAAACTTAACTGAAAAGTGATCGCTGTTAAATATAAGAGTGGGAATAAGAGAGGGAAGAGATGTGCAATTTGGGACATGCTCAAGCTGACTTGCCCCAAACGGTAGAGTTAGAAACATACCAGGGGATTCCAATTCAATCCCATCAAGGTGGCATGTACCAATGCCATCTCACTAGTCCCAGTGATCAATTTCTGTTCACAATTGATCATAATGATAGGATTAAGAGCCAAAGGGATCACATAAACAAGACTAGTGTCTGCTAATACTAACTGATATAATCAAAAAGGGAGGGAACCATCCAACATGGGAAGTGAGATACACAGCAGACTCATAGAATGGCAGATGTCCTAAACAGCACTCTGGCCTCAGAATCAGCCCTTAAGGCATGTGGATCCAGCTGAAAAGCCCATAGAGTATTTCAGGGCCGGTGCCACCGCTCACTAGGCTAATCCTCTACCTTGCAGCACCAGCACACCAGGTTCTAGTCCCAGTCGGGGCGCCGGATTCTGTCCTGGTTGCCCCTCATCCAGGCCAGCTCTCTGCTGTGGCCCGGGAGTGCAGTGGAGGATGGCCCAAGTGCTTGGGCCCTGCACCCCATGGGAGACCAGGATAAGTACCTGGCTCCTGCCATCGGATCAGCGCGGTGCACCGGCCGCAGCACGCCAGCCACGGTGGCCATTGGAGGGTGAACCAATGGCAAAAGGAAGACCTTTCTCTCTCTCTCTCTCTCTCTCTCACTCTCACTCTCACTCTCACTGTCCACTCTGCCTGTCAAAAAAAAAGAAAAAAAGGGGGGGGGGAGAGAGAGAGAGAGAGTATTTCAGGTATGGAAAGCCAAGACACTCTGGCAAAAAAAAAAAAAAAAAACAAAAAGAAAATGACCTAAATGAAAGATCTCCGCGAGTGAGATCCCAGTGGAAAGAACAGGTCTTCAAAGAAGGAGGTACCTTTCTCTGAAGGGAGGAGAGAACTTCCACTCTGACTATGACCTTGTCTAAATAAGATCTAAGTCAGCGAATTCAAAAGGCTTCCACAGCTTTGGCAGTTCATGACAAGAGCCTAGGGTGATTACTGATGCCATAAACAAGAGTGTCAATTTGTTAAGTCAACAACAGGAGTCACTGTGCACTTACTCCTCAGGTAGGATCTCTGTCCTTAATGTGCTGTACAGTGTGATTTAATGCTATAACTAGTACTCAAACAGTATTTTTCACTTTGTGTTTCTATGTGGGTACAAACTGTTGAAATCTTTACTTAATATATGCTAAACTGATCTTCTGTATATAAAGAGAACTGAAAATCAATCTTCGTGTGAATGGAAGTGGAGAGGGAGCGGGAAAGGGGAGGGTTGCGGGTGGGAGGGACGTTATGGGGGGAAGCCATTGTAATCCATAAGCTGTACTTTGGAAATTTATATTCATTAAATAAAAGTTAAAAAAAGAGAGAGCTAGAAAAAAAAAAAGATTTGGTCGTAGGTAGTGTTCATGCTCATAGTCCCTTGCTCACATTGTGCATGAGTTAGCTTCTTATTTCTCTGTCTCTTCTCTGTGGGTGTCCGTCCTTACACCATAGCATTCGAAGCCACTCCACATGGTGGTTTCCATGGATTTCCTTCTAGATTGTTTCTTGTATTATTGCCTCTTCATGTGATTTCTTCTTCTGCATCAGAGACCCGCAGACGCTTTCTCAAGGAAGTCTATTAGTAAATATTTAAAGTTTTGGAATCTTCCGAACTTCTGTCGCTGTGCAGTGCTTTCCTGAGCAAGAGCATCAGCCATAAGGACTATACAAGGATAGTTGTGATGGTGCTCCATCCAAACGTTATTTGCAGAAGCAGATAGTAAATTGGGTTGTCCTAACCCCTGTGTTAGATATCAGCATGACTCTACCATGTGTCTTTACCATGTGCTTTTTGTTATTGCAAATCTAGATCTGTCTTCCTAGACGTCTGCCATGAATGTTCAAAGCTAAATGAGCCAATAAACAAACGTGTCAAAGAACAAGAATTTTTGTTTTGCCTTAACAATGTCCCATTGCCTTTTTAACCTTTGTGAAGAAGGGTATAAACTCATAAGAAAGTTGGAAAACAATCGCAGTTTATTTTTTCTGTTTCTAATTTTCTAACAATAATTCTCCTATATGAGGGTTTTTCAAAAGGTTCATGGAAATGTATTACATAAAAACTGTGCATGGATTTCATAATGTGTTCCACCCAGATGAATGTATCTTTTAATTCCACTTCCCATGCACTTTTTGAAGTTCCCTCCTGTGTCACTGAGGGACAGTTTCTTTATTAATTGAAAATTCCCTTCACTTTCACAAAATCAAACACTTTGATAATGATAATAGTCCTAGCTTACATTTACTAAGTGCTGATTATTTACAGGGGTGGTACCTAGAACCATTTATTTGCTCTGAGAGCTCATCCCAGAGATATGTTCTGTTGTGTGCATTCTAGGGACGAAAGGACAGAACTCTGTTAAGTTACCTAAGAGCACAAAGCTGGTGAACTGCAGAATTAAGTCTAAGACCGGACACATCTGACACTCAAACCACTGGTCTTCTCTGTGAACTTCTTAGGTGCTGCTCATTCTGTCCAGTTCCACTGTAAAACAGGGAATGAGTGATGCCGGCGAGTCAGGGAAGCCATTGTCTGTGTTGGTATTGGAGATACAAACACCTTGCTCTCCTTTCTTTCCTACTTCCTGGGTGGTCTTTCATTTTGAATCTTAATTGTATGTTTTGTAACTCTAAGCAAGGACTTTTCATGAGGTTTGGATTTCTTCTTGTTTCTGAGTATTACAATTATTTTCTTCCTACCTCACAAGTCAGATGTATGAAATGTAACTTGCAATGTCTGTAGCCTTCATTCGGACCCTGACCTCCCAGTGAAGTCTTAACTGCTAACTGTGATCAAATATAGTCATTGATT
The DNA here is from genome assembly GCF_964237555.1 of Oryctolagus cuniculus. Lineage (NCBI taxonomy): Eukaryota > Metazoa > Chordata > Mammalia > Lagomorpha > Leporidae > Oryctolagus > Oryctolagus cuniculus. The sequence continues at coordinate 43,169,677 of NC_091437.1, forward strand.
GTTCATTTCGAGTCAGGTTAATGACCTTCCCCCCCTTAAAATCCTTTCTAGAATGAATTTTAAGTACCAGGGTCCCTTAGCTTAGATTCTCTAGGAAATAGAGTAGTGAGGGTTACATGCTAATTATTTGCCCAGTGTGCACTCCCAAGGTAGTGAGAGTGAGAAGAAAAGAGAAATGAGTGGTCAAGGAAGAAAAAAAGGAAAGGAAAGCTAGTAGATTACAAAACACTACAATTGCACATACCCAGCTGAACATACTCGGCTGTTTCCATTGGTCAACACTTGGAGTACACTTCTGGGTTTTTCACACAGCCCCGCCACGCAGCCGTTGGGAAACCTGCATCTCTTGATCCAGGAGTCTGGAAGGAGGGAGACAGAAGCTCTGTGAGCAGGTGGCATCAGGTTGGAAGCTAGAGACTCCCTGTGAGGTGGGTGTGCTAGAAGCCCTGGTGCAGTGCAGCACTCGTGTGCAGTGTGCAAAGGTCTTCCTAAATGAGGCCATAGTGGTAGTGGCGATAACTGTCCATTGGGCAAGTGGCCAAGGACTGTGAAAACAATGAGGTTGAGCAAATCAGAGGAAGAGCCTTAGCAGAGTCCAAAAAGCAGCAGGACTTTCACCATACCTTAGCATGTTGGCATTGTGGGCAGCTCATTTTTAGAGTTGACTCTTTGTTTTCTGGTATCTCCCAAGATGTATAATCATCCTCTTGAGTCCCACCGTGATTCCTGTTAACCACGAGCATTTGCCCATCACTTTGAACTTGAGGATTGTTTTACCTCCAGATTTTCTCTAAACAAATGCCCCTACCTTCACCCTGGAGCTCTGGATCTGCAGGAGGTGATCCACACATACTTGAGAAGCTGGCTTAGGACACAGCTAAAGCACTCTGCCTCTGTAATTCGACACAGCATGTGAACAATAATTCTTCTGTATAAAAATTTTAAACTAACCTGGATCTTTGGACTAAGTGCACACTGAACCTGGGGGAAGAGGCAAAGTACCAGCTTATCAACACATCACCTTCTAATTGTCTTGGCTTTTCTCTCACTTTTCTCTTTCTCCTCCAGTGAAGACATGGCTTTTTCTAGGATTGCCTTGTAGATATTGGGGTTAGAATGCAGATAGGCTTCTTTTTAAGTCTTTCCTGTGGTTAGGAAACTTGGAAAGATCTTTGAATTTTAGAACCAAATATTTCACTGTCTTTTTCCCCCTGTCAATCCATGATAAGTTTTCTTCCATTTGGAAAGTGTTGCATTCTATTTTTCTAAATGAGGGATCATAAGGAAATATTAAGGTGAGAGGTGTTGAAGAAGATCATAGATAGGTAAGATGTGTACTTGTATGTGCAAATTGAGGAGTGAGGCACATGAAAGTGAGGTCTTTCTCGTGCACAGGTATTGGGGAGTAAGTTCAAGGTCCATGCTGCTTTAGGAATGCATCAGACTCGTGGAAGGAAAGATGAACCAGCTTGACAGTGACCTTGGCCTATTCTATCTCCAAGTCACGAATGGACTCCACTGATAATCACACAAGATTTCCTTTATGGAGAGATGGGTATTTATCCTTGCCTGTTTTTACTGAGCCTTCTTTACTCAGTGTACAACAGCTGTTGGGTGTATGTGGTGCCGATTCATTTTTTTTTCTTTCTTTTCTGACCTTAGGTAGTACATTCTATTGGCTCCTTGTGCTGAAATTTACTCCTTTAGTAGAAAGCCATGACCACACAGCATTCACAACAAGCTCTCAGAAATAAGCATGAGCAGATTTCTTGGTTTGGAATCTGTTATCAAAAGAAATCATTTACATTTCCTGCACGTTTGAGCTTTGCCTGCCTAGGAGAATGTCAGGGAAGGAAAGCTAATACAATTTGATACAAAGGCTGAAATGAGTCTATTTACAGTCTTGCAGCTTTTAGAGCTGAGAATTTAAATATAGCCACATAGTCACCCATAAATGTGAATGTGTGTATATTTGGGCAGAGAATGAGAGCTGAGAGGTGATTTTGGACATGAGGTTCAATTTTCTTCTTGGAATAAATATTGAAGCTTAGGGTGGCTGCATTGAAAATTCTGTCAATTGCTGGACTGGTTTCTTATTCTCCTTTAGATTTTTAATCCACTGGATGCGAATGTCTGTGGGTTTTTCTTTCTTTTCTCTGCCTTTTCAGCCTCGTTCCCTCTCCCACCCTTACATCTCCTTCATGAAATGGCACTGAACTTTGGTGTCAGCTTCATTGTTTTACAATGAAGGAGCCCGCATTCCCGTTTCTACTCTACTTCTGCCTATGCTTGAAATACCAAAAGAATGACAGACATGGAAATGCCTCCCATTTATATTCATTTGGTATTTAGTTCCAGTATCAAATTTTTCTAGTCAATACTTCACACAAATGTCAGTTATTTTGTAGAGGTTACACAGACACACACATACACACACACAGACATATCACTCTGACTTTTGAAGAAATAAATCTCTATATATTTGAAATATTTATTTATTTGAGTGATTGTGAATTTCATGGGGTATCACTCCCATGATTACGTGATGTGGAAAAGGGACTTAAAAAAAGGTTTATTTGTTTATTTGAAAAGCAGAGTTACAGGGAGAGAGAGATTTTCCATCTACTGGTATACTCCTCAGATGGCCACAACAGCCAGAGCTGATCCATGCAAAAGCCAGGAGCAAGAAGCTTCATCTAGGTCTCCCACATAGGTAGAAGGGCTCAAGAATTTGGTCCATCTTCTGCTGCTTTTCCCAGGACATTAGCAGGGAGCCGAATTGGAAGTGGAGCAGCTGGGACATGAACCAGCAGCCATATGGGATACCAACATCGCAGGTGGCGGGTTTACCCGCTATGCCACATCTCCAGCACCTGGAGGTCATGTTTTAACCATTACTTTTTTGACTTTATTTCAGTGTGAAATAAAAACATAGTGATTTTGAAGGAAATTCATAAAGTTCATAGAAAATGGAATCCAAAGTTGTCGCTCCCCCTCTTTGTGGAGGAACGACACAGGACCCTGCGCTGTTCTTTCGTCTGCTCGGCCCTCCCCGGGTTTGCTGCTGGTTCTTCCCGGGTTGGCTACTGTCCCTTACACCTCCGTGGAAGGGCAGTTCCCCCTGCCACATTCCCCACTTCCGCAGGGGAGCGGCACACCGCCGGCCGGCTCTCTCGGGGGCTGCACAGGTGTTCCCCTTAGATGTTCCCCTTAGATGTTCCTGGTGCATGCCGTCTCTCTCCTCCTTTATAGTCCTCCTCCGCCAATCCCAACTCGGCTGCCCACACGCCGAGTACGCTGCTCTCCTCCAATCAGGAGCAAGTCCTACAGTTTATTGGTTGAACTGGAGGCAGCTGTGTAGAAGCTGTTTTCTTCTCTCCCAGCGCCATATTGTGGGAGAGCAGGTGCATAGAATAAGTCTTAATTCCAGTAACAGTCTAGTCCGAGCTGCTCCCCACACAAAGTTATGTTTATTTTGGTACAAAAACATTCTGAAATCCATGCGTACAAGAAGTGCTCACAAACTTCATGGAAAAGGAGCATGATTAAAAATTCATGTAAATTTCAGAATGTGTTGCCCCATAAATCACCATATCTTTTAATTCCATTTTCCCATGAACATTTTGTCTAGAGTATGAGGACACGTAATACTTGGCTTTCTGAGTAACACGAGCTTGACAATATGGGTTCTGCCTCCCTAAGGGCTCATAAACTTTTTTCATGAATTCATAAATAACCGAGAAAGATGGTTTTGCCTAATAAAGAAATTACTTTCCTCAATTTCCTGTTCTAGAGAATCGACATGATACTGTTTTCTATTTCTTAGAGTTATGTCAACTGAATGATTTTTTAATGTTAGTATATTTGAACAGAGCCTAAAATATAAGCATACTTTAAAAAGTTCATGAAAAATAGAATTAAAAGAAGGGGTTACTTTGTTACAAAAATGTTTGAAATCCATGCATAGATTTTCATCCTAATACCCAAGTTCCCATGAACTTTTGGAAGAATCCTGATTTGGTAGATGCTCCATTCAATGTGTATATATTTAGTTTCATTATTTTATGAGACCTCACCTGACAGTACTTGCTGAACCCTCATAAGATAGCAAGGACTCCAGGAGTTGAGGAGGGCAGGGTTTTTTCAAGCTGCTCTTTTGTAGATTTCATGGAGGTTGCATGGGTTTAGTTGGACTGTTAAGAATGGTGTGCAACAAGGAGAAGATAAAAATCTTCCAGTGGGTGCTCTAAATAGTGGCATAACATCCCTGTTTCTGTTTATTCTATCTGCCCTTTAGTATCCCTACTGAACATTGTATGAAATAAAACACTCTTTAAAAAACATTTTAAAAAATGTTTTTAGGATGGAATTCCTTTCAGAAATATTCTGCTTTGGGGAATATAGAATACATAATTGCCTTCTTAAGAAAGTAAGTTGAATTCGACCTCAATGTATTTTTCCTGACTTGATGATTAATTTTTTGTTGCCCAGAATGGAAGATGATATGAGCACAGATGTTTCAGTCTGAACCAGGCACAGCCTGGAGGTGTGTCCATTTTTTTTTTTTTTTTTGGTCAAATACTTTCACTTGATACTGGGTGAACTTGTGTGTTGCAGACCTGGGCAATATTGACAGTTACATTTGATTTTTTATATGCGATGTAGATATTTTGCAAGTTGGTTTCTAAGGCTCAGGACTTCAAATAGTTGCAGATAAGCTGTTTCAGGAAGAAATAACATTACTTTCTTGGGTTTGCTTACTGCTGTTAGTGTTATGTATCTCTTGATTCCAAAAATTTGGAAGTAAATATAAGGATACTTCAGAGTTTTACAGAAAGAAATGGAATTCAAAGGTAAGTTTTTCTGGGTACAGTGAATTTTGCAATCCATGCATTGTGTCTTCACAGTATATGTTTTCCATGAACATTTTGAAGGCCCGTGCTATTTTTTCAAAAGAAGGAGAAGCTTAGTTGTAAAAAATGTGAGATGAGTATGTCTGACACAACACTTAGGAAATAGCAACATTTTTGAGGGTGTTGCTTATGTATGACAAGGTAGCATTTGTGTTCCTCCTTGACTAACTTTGGGAGAAAATCCTCCCTTTGGTATCTGCCCTTGGCCCGTCCTTTTTCTCCTAGATGCTAGCTTTTCTTTCTTTTCCCGCATGTGTTATTATTTGTATTGCCTTCTCGTGATTACGAGAGGGCTGTGGCAGTTAACTGGAATTTATTTACTACTTCATGTACCTCTGTCCTGTTAACACATCAGTGAAGTACATCACTTTGATGTATTTTTAAAATCACTCATTGTTCCTTTTTAAGAACAGAAAGTAGACCAGGTAGGAGCAGCTGTGGCACCTGCATCTTCCAGAGTAGGCTGATCCAGCTGAGTTAATTGGTAGCCAGCCTTGAGCGGAGTTCTGTCCTTTCTCTTTCTGACTGCATAGAGACCTGCAGCCAACATGCCTGTTGACTTAGGGAATGAAGCCTAGGTAACATTTGGGGAAGAAGTTTTAGACAGTTGAGACTTCATCTAAGCTTACTGACATCCTTAAAAAATGCAAACCCTCGCCTCTGGAAAACGTGCAAACTCAGTTACACGTGCAAATGTTCCTCTTTGTCACTGCGTCCATCCACCTGACTTATACACTGTGTGGGGAAGACAGCTACACCCCACAGTGACCCTGCCCTTGTGCAGCTTTTATCCAATTGGCCATGCTCTTTCATTCTCCCATTCTGAATTTCTCCCTTTCTTCTCCACCTTCCGCTGATGTCTGGTTGTCCTCTTCTATTTAAGCCTGGCCCTTCCTGTGAGTCAGCAACTTGGCTCTAGTAGAACATGTCTCTGTCCCGGACTCTCCAGTCACTCTTACTGCCCAATTCCTCTTCAGCTCTGATGTCAGTTTCATTTCAGAAGAGCCTGCTCCAATTCTCCTTCCCCAACTGATAGCCCACATTGGGTCCCCGTTACTCTTTGTTGAGGTACCTAGTTTTCTCATAGTGACCTGTATTTTTTCATTGCATCCATGTTTCAATCTGCAATTCTGTGATTATTTGTGTAATTGCTCATTTAATATTCTTGTACCACAGTGTATTTTAAGCTGCATGAGAGCAGAACTTTGTCTGTGTTCTTCCCATGGCACTGCCCAGTAGGTGCTCATAGCTTTGTTCTGTGGGAGGGTATTTGGTTGATTTCAGGGAGGCAGCGTGGAGGTGTGTGCCACACTGTGTGGATTTGATTACCAGTGCTGTCTCTTAGCTTTGTGGTTTTGAGCAAGGAGCCTAAGCTCCCTGTGCCTTGCGTAAAGGGAAGGACTTGCACGATAGGCAGATTTTTAGGCCAAATGGGGTCTTTCATTTGAAACATTTAACAAAGTGCTTACCATATAGCAAGCTATCAAAGGATAACTAAGATAACATTATATTTGCAATATTGTGGTGGTCAGATTGAGCAAATTAGGATATTTGTTAACTTCTTCTGTGATTGTAGAGCGTAACTTCTTTTTGCTATTTTCTATTAAGAAGTATCAGTGCCCAGAATGAATAACTCTAATAAACATTTTAACTCTCTATTTCTGTATCTCAAGTGAAGTAATTCCATACTCTTTAAAATGCTCACTGCATACTTTTTTTTTTCTGTTTTAAAGTTAAAGAAACTACATCTTCTATGTGCTATTATGTCAAAAAAAAAAAAATTTGATTTCATTTGTTCATCCTAATAATCCTGGTGGAGAGCTCCACTCTCCCCATTCGACAGATAAGAAAACCAGGCCTGGCCTGATTAAGTGAACTGCCAATTCAATTTAACAGAGATTTATTGAACACCTGTTCTCTGCCAGGTGCTCTGAGAGATAGAAGGAGGAGGAAGGGTTGGGCTGGGCGCTCGAGAAGTCAGGTTCAGTCAGAAGAAATAGACTTATGCAATCATCAGTCACTCAGCCGCAGATCGGGGGCCCTTCCCACCTCCCTCTGCACGTCCTGGAGGTGATGAGTGTGTTTACTGAAGACGTGAGGCTGAGAGCTTCAGCTCTTGTAAGCAGGAATCACAAGGGCTGACATGAGAAACATCTGATCCCAAGGCCTAATGAAGAACCTCCCAAGCATGACAGCGATGCCTAAAACGCTGAGGCTTTCCTACTTTCTCACTGTCAAAACATTAGAACTAATTGCCCCAGGCTTCTTGATTATCTTCAACCCAGCTGTTGCTGTGACCAGTTGAAAAATGAATGGGCCTTCTCGAAGGTTTGTTTCCAGCAAAAGGTAGTTATTGCTGAGTAGACGCTGGCCTCCTTACTGTACGTGGTCAGGCCTCCTTGTGGGTCCCCTGCTCTCTGATAACTGGGTAAGTTACTGTGTCGTATTGTCACTTTTCTGCCTTTACATAACGACGCTTTCCATTAATTTCATTCTTCCTTGAGCTTGTACCTCTACAAACTGCTGTAGTTTGAACACATCCCCCCAAGTGCAAGTGTTGGACACACAGTCCCCAGATTCCTGTATTGAGGGTGGGGCCCAAATGAATGCCTGAGCAGCTTTTTCTTTATGTTTCTTTTTTTAAGATTTATTTGTGTATTTGAGAAGTAGAGTTACAGGCAGAGAGAGAGAGACAGAAAGAGGTCTTCTATCCACTGGTTCACTTCTCAAATGGCTGCAATGGCCAGAGCTGGGCTGATCCGAAGCCAGAAGCCAGAATCCTGTGCTGGCTCTCCCAGGCAGGTGCAGGGGCCCAAGCACTTGACCATGTTTCAGTGTTTTCCTAGGACATGACAGAGAGCTGGTTTTGAAAAGGAGCAGCTGGGTCACAAACCAGCGCCCATACGGGATGCAGGTAACTTAGGCAAAGGCTTATCTTACTATGCCACAGCCCGGCCCTGGCCCCACACCAGTAGCTTTTTAGGAAGAGGAAGCGTGTGGATAGCGAGGCAAGTTGGTCTTTCTCACACTTTGATGCCATTCAGTGTGTTCTGATGCAGAGAGAGCACGCAGCAGATGCTGGCAGCATGCTCTGGGACTTTCCAGATTCTACAGCTTGAGCTCATTAAACCTCTATCTTTCTAAATGACCCAGTCCCAAGGATTTTATTATTGCAACAAGAAATGGGTTAAGAGAGTCCCTGGGCTTAATTTCCTTAGGTGCACAATAGAAAAATAAAAAAAATATTATGCCTACCTCATAGGGCTGCTGACAATGAATTAAAACCTAACTATATGCTTTAATGGGATGATTTAAATTCTGGTAGGAAAGGGGACAGGCCATAAACAAGGAAATGGCCATTTTAAAACAGCAGGTGGTGGCCCGGGTAGGGTACGTCTGCCTGTGGCATTGGCATCCCACATGGATGGCCATTTCATGTTCCTCTTCCGATCCAGCTCTCTGCTATGGCCTGAGATAGCAGTAGAGGATGGCCTAAGTCCTTGGGCCCCTGCACTCATGTGGGAGAACCAGAAAAGGCTCCTGTTTTCTGGCTTCGGGTCAGGCCAGCTCCGGTCATTGTAGACATTTTGGGGAGTAAACCAGTGGATGGAAGGCCTTAATCTGTCTCTTCCTCACTCTGTCTTCGCTCTCCCTCTCAAATAAATAAAATCTTTTTAAAAAGATAGCAGATAGTGAAAAATGCTATGAAAAAGAAAATGGAACAGAGGATGAAGAGAATAGAGACAGGATACTATTTTAAGTAGGGTTACCAGAAGGTCACCCCAAGACAGTGATATATCAGTATATGAGTTCTAGAAAAAAATGTTCTAGGTGGACCAAACAGCAGAATAGCATGTGCAAAGGCATTGAGTTGAGAGTAGATTTGACTTAATGGATGAATAAAAATGATGCTAATGTGGTTAGAGCTGGTTAATCCAAGTGCAGGTGGTGAGTTAGTTACAGGAGTATCATTTGGACCTTAGAGAATATTACAGGCTTTATCAAGAATTATGAGTTCTCAGTAGAGAGCAATGGAGTGCTCTAGGTGGTGGTGGGACATAATCTCTGACAGTTAAAGATGGCTGGAAGGGTTGGCTGGTGGGCTCACCACAGTTGGGTTGTTAGGAACTTCTCAGCCAAGGCCTGGAGAAGCAGCTGCACACGCAAGAGCTAGAGGGGAGAGAGATACAAAGTGTGAGCCACCAGGCCTTGACCCACTTACAGGAACTGTACAAGACACCCATTGTGGACTCTGAGAATCCCCTTAGACCCTGGGAAGCAGGCCCAAAGTGAAGAAATTCCCTGAAAGATGGTGATGTTGCTTAAAGAAAAGAAGTTTCACACCGGAAGTAAGATGCATTTCACTCCTGCATCCAAGAGTCTACCATTTTTGAGGTTAGGGGTTAGAAAAAGGATATGTTCAGTTATGGAAAGACTAGAATTACAGTTAGCTTTTGTTCAGCTGCTTGATTTGTAAGGGGTAAATTTTGACCCTGATACAAATCAAAAGCCTTTGGTAGAGTGTCTGGCCGTGGGCCTAGGCAGTGCTCCATAAGTGTTTCCACTTTGGTTCATGTAGCAGTAGAGCAAGAACGGAATGGCAAGTAAAGGATGCCACCTGTCAGCACTGTCCCAGAAAGTGATGTATTTTGTGTTAGAATTTCCAGAATCAGGCATCAGTGGTATCTTCTCCCTCCAACTTCCAACAATGAAAAGTTGCTGGAAAACCTCCTTGTAGTCCTCTTTGCCCCTCCGTAGTAGAAGTGTAGAACCAGACAAAGCAGATTAGAAGGACGGGCAAGGAGGAATCCATCACAGTAGAAAAGTCTTTGATTAACACAAGCAGAAACCATCACCCCCTTATCCTCCTGCCCTGGCGGAGTTCCAGGCTGTAACCACATGCTGGCTCCTCATAAACTCCCATGTGGCCTTGGCAAGAGAAGAAATTGCTATGTTGCCTGTATCTCCACAAGTGCTTCCTCCTTGTAGTGTCTGGGATGAGTCCTTGGAATATCTCAGGTACTTATGGAAGACACCAGAAAGGAAGATACCTTTCTCTGGTTTGCTCCTGGGCAGCTGACAAGCTGGATACTAACCTTCTACTTCATTTGTGAATGAGCAGGCTGTCTTAAGATCTGTCTGATTTCTGCTGGCAGGATTCTTTTTTTCTTAATTTAAAAGCTGTGTCTTTGTGGCTTGGGCGTTAGAAATACAAATGTGTAACTCCCTAAGGAGGAACCTGGGATACCTAAGCATGCTAATCAAAGATGCCTATATCCGTCTTTTTAAACTTGATACTTCAAGACTTAAAGCACAGAGTGTAGCATCTGTGGCATGCTGAGTGGGCCCTGGAAGAGCTAATGCTATTTCCATTTCAATTACTAGTGGGCTGATGAATGCAGGCCTTTTCACTTATTGTAAGTGATAAAGTAGATCCATTCACATCAAGTCTTGCTTGCTTGTGAATTTCTTTTTCCATAATGTTCTCTTCTTTCTACTGAACTCCTTGGTTTTGATCATCAGTTGGATATAAACAGCTGCATTCTTAATTAGAGGAAGATAAGGCATGATAGAAATCCTAGTTTATACTAAATGTAACATGGTATCCTGGATTAAATTTTCAAGCACAATAAGGACATTAGTATAGGAAAAGAAGAAGTCCAAATATATTCTGAATTAATGGTCATATTTCAGTTTAAAAGAATTGTACCCATGTTAATTTCCTGGTTTTGTTAAATGTACCATAAATATGTAAGATGTTAGTATTAAGGGAAGTGAGTGCCATATGGACTGTAGCAGGCTGTATTGGTCTTGCAGTTCTTCTGTGAATCTAAAATTATTTTAAAATAATTAAAAATGGATGTAGTGGGAGGGAAACGGTTTGGGAAGCTTCTTGTGTCTTTTAAGTCTAGCCCTAGAAGCAGCAGCCCGTGGTGCACACAGTTGAGAAGCATTTGCAGCAGAATAATGCAGATGCAATTGCTGGAAGCTGGTAAGCCCCACACGTAAGCAGTGCCTGATTCTATGAAGCAGGTGCAATTTGATTTGTACTATATGGGTGAGGAAATCAAGGCATATGGCACGAGACCTTCTCTAAGATCGGCAGTTAGTGCTTTCAGATTTTTAAGCCCTGTTCCTTGGTATGCATGCCTACTCTCAGCAAGGGAGTGGAGAAGCGTTATCTTCAACATGACCCCACCATTTATCAAATGTGATCTTGGCAAATCCCTGAATTTCTTGGATTCTCCATTTTCTTATTTATAAAATAAGGTGATTGGGTTTGATGACCCTCAAGGCTTCTTTGAGTCCTGAAGTCCTCCAATCCGATGATCATGTAAAGTACCTCTTAACTGAAATATTACCACCACACATTTCTACCAAGTGGATCCTTTCAGAATGTGTGGAAAATAACCTTTCGATCTGAAGCAGGCTAATACGACAGCTGAGTTTCAGACAGTTTTTCTCCGAATAATCCTGCCAACTCTTTATTCCTGGAACAATATTTACCATTTTCTGGAAATGTGAACACTTACAATTATGGAAATTTTATTACAAAAAGTGTTCACAAATTTTAAGTCATTTTTGGCACTTTTTTGTGATTTTTTTATCTTAATATATATTATTGGCATTATGGTAATAAGGAAAGAGTAACAGTGATAAACTACCCAGAAATATTTTACACATCATCAGAAGTTGTTTTGTAAAGTAACATTCCTGTAATTTTAATGTTTTTGCATTAATTAATTAGAAACTTAATATCTATGAATTAACATGAGTTTGTTCCTGTTTACTTGAGTTATAATAACATTCTATTAACTCATTAGATATTTATTTTTTTTTTTTTTTTTTTTTTTTTTTTTGAGGAAGTTGAAAATTTATTTATGTTTCTTATTTTGCTGTAGAGCTGCTCCTTCACTGCATACAACAGCACCAGCAAATGCAGCATATTGCAAAAATTAAGATAGTATTGTTCTTTCTCTGGCACTGCAACTAACAAAAACTGTTGTGTATTCCCAGTTACTTCCAATGGAAAGATCATTACATATTTTGACCCCAAACCAGGGATGAGTATAAGCAAGTTACAATATTACATAAGGCTTAAGATAACAATGTTATCCTTGAATTACATTATTTGTAAAACTAGTTTTTACCACAGATAACTTCATGTATTCTGAATACCAGTGCCTAGGGCCTACTATAAAAATCACAAGGTACTGTGAAAAAGATGCATATTGAGTTTTTTCTGCAATCATTACAAAGTTAGGGTATATTTTCTTCCAGTAGCAGAGTTGAAAGTGGTATTTCTTCCATCAAGATTGCTAAAAGTTGCTATTTTAAGTCCTGTCCGCCACTAATTTAAGAGATAACTGTGCTGGATTAAGTTATTCCATACTAGTTCATGTAAGGGTTCCACTTTCATTCCTCAATAGATTTTATGTATTTCTCATAGGCTTCTTCACTCATTAGTTCATCTAGTTCTGAAGGGTTACTCAGTGTCATCTTGATCAGCCAACCATCTTCGTAACAAGATTTGTTGACAAGTCCTGGGTTTTCTGCAAGGGCTTCATTAATTTCAGTTACTTCTCCTGATAGAGGAGAATAGAGTTCACTAGCAGCTTTCACACTTTCCAAGGCACCAAATTCATCTTGTTTTTTCAATTTTGTCCCAACTTCAGGCAGACTACAATAAACAACATCTCCCAAAGCTTCCTGTGCAAAATTGCTGATTCCCACTGTTCCAATACCATTTTCTGTTGTTATCCATTCATGTTTCTCTGTGAACTTACGCACCGAGAGCAGAGCGGGTCCAGTGCGCAGCGTCCGGACGGCGCCCGCCCGCAGCCGCCAGGGCAGAGGCGAGCAGGGTGCGGCGGGCGCCGAGGCCGCGAGCAGGCTGCAGGCCGCGGCCCGCAAGCTACGCGCCACTCGCAGCGCCATGTTCTCAGGGGTGCAGAGGGTCGCAGCGTTGCAACCGGGCCACCGGACCCGCGGGAAGCGCAGGGAGGGTGACCTCATTAGATATTTAAACAAATCTCACATCAGAAAATTATATTAAGCAAAATAGAATAGTAATAAAAAATTGAGATTTCTTACTCCTGGAAAACAGTTAGCAATATGAATGAATTTCTTCAAAGTTCTATGCTGCTTGAATATAACCCACATTATCATATGAAATAAAAATAAGTGGATGAAAAAGAATCATCATTCTTTGGTATTCAGCATAAAATTATTATTATTACTATTTTTTGCCAGGCAGAGTTAGACAGTGAGAGAGAGACAGAGAGAGAGTTATAGACAGTGAAAGAGAGAGAGAGAGAAAAAGGTCTTCCTTCCGTTGGTTCACTCCCCTAATGGCCGCCACAGTCAGCGCTGTGCTGATCTGAAGCCAGGAGCCAAGTACTTACTCCCAGTCTCCCATGAGGGTGCAGGGACCCAAGCACTTGGGCCATCCTCCACTGCCCTCCTGGGCCACAGCAAAGAGCTGGACTGGAAGAGGAGCAACCAGGACTAGTACCTGGCGTCCCAAGCAGGACTAGAACCTGGGGTGCAGGCAAAGGATTAACCAAGTGAGCCACAATGCCGGCCAGCATAAAATTATTTTAAGATGTTTTTTCACATCCTCCTGTGCAGGATTTCTGTGATAGTCATGGTACTACCATGCATTGGTGCATACACACGTTCACAGACACCGAAATTAATTCTGTTTCTATTCTTGACAAAAATAAATGAAAAAAGCAAATAGCAGTTATTAAACTGAAAGGCATAAAATTGAAAAGGAAAATAATTGTCATTTTGTTAAATGCTGATATATCCACGAAACAAAAGGAGAATAAATTGAGTAAGTACATAAGCATCTACTTTTGTTTCAGTACACAAATTGAGTTGATGTCTTCATACATTATCACTTCCAGGCATAGAACCATTTTTGATTCCTCCATTCCAGTGCTCTTTTAACTATTTCTGTAAGTGTTTATTGCTTTTAATATATTTGGAAGACTGAGCAACAGAGGACAAGGGGAGACGGGAGAGAGGGAAGGGTAGGCCTGTCTTCAATTCACTGGTTCAAAATGCCCACAACTGCTAGGTCTATTCCAAACTGAAACAAGGAGCCAGGATCTCGGTTGGGGTCTCACCCATCAGTGACAGAGATTCAGTGTGTAAGCCATTACGTGCTGTCTCTCAGGTGCCTTCCCAGAAGCTGGATCAGAAGTGGATGCACACACAAGACATGATCCCAGGCACTCCAGGCCCAGGCAGTGGCTTAGCCAGCTACACAATAATACCTACCCCCTTTTAACTATTTTTAATGCAGAAAAAATTAATGGAATCCCAAAATCGCCCAAGTCATGTTAAATAGCAAAATTCATTTTATTTGCTTTAGACTAATAAAGCAATAGCTTCTTTAATAGTTAATTTGACCTTTAATCCTTATCCCTTTGATAGAAAATTTAGAAAAAAAATACTCTTTCTATAGTATTTTTAAATGATGATCAATCATATGGAAAATTAAGTCCTTTGTATTTCACCTGCACTTACTCATTATTTGACTTTCCAAAGTCAGGAACCCTTGTTGGGTCCTAGTTTTCTTAGGCAGACAGTGAGCCTAATTATTCTCGCTGAATTTACATCAGGGTCTTAATGGATTTGAAAGAACAAATGTGAAAGATGCAGAGCTATATTCTGAGAAGTCAAAAACAGTTCAGTGTTTCAATATTTATTGAGTGCTTACTGTGTGTGGGGTGCTGAATTCATGATGTTGCATTCAACAAAGCAAGAAAATGCATTTGTATTCATGGAGTTGCAATTCTAATTAGGCAAAACAACTAATGAGAAATAAGATGCTTGGAGATAAATGTAAGAACTATAAGGAAAATGGAAGTGGGTAATGAGTTGTTAGAGGGGAGAGGCCTACTTCAGATAGGTGATTACAGAAAGCCTTTCTGGGACAGTCATAGAGCTGTCCAGGGGAGGAATAAGCCAAACATGTCAAAGAAATAGTACATCCCGCTGGAGCAGTGGGAATTATGAAAAGATGCCCACAAAGTGGAGTGAAAGATAGAGAGAGGCAGGAGCCATATCATGCTGCAGCATCCATACCTTGCTATTTTGAAGTCCTGGATAAGCTCCGAAATAGGTTTTAAGAACTGCAATTATTCCAAACTAGCTCCCAAGAGCAGAGTACACAAGAACAGATGATGGTCACATGGGGCAGTTGGTGCTCTTGATTTACTTAAGAATTGTTTCTTAATTATGCGTGCTTTCATAATAGCAGTGAAATTAATCAGGGATAGACTCTCAGGGGTAGCCTCTGTAGATGAAAGAGGCTAACTCAACAAATAGTAAGAAGAAAAAAACACACTTCCTAAACAGTGGAGACAAGGGCTGTAAACGTTATTGAATCTCAAAAATGTCAATTTCACTCCTATACATTATGGTTTTGATAATATATTAGTTACCACAGATCAGGGCAAACAAATGGTATTAGTCTTTTTGGGACTGGCTAATTTCACTAAGTGTAATGATTTCCAGTTGCATCCATTTTGTTGCAAAAGACAATTTCATTACTTTTTACAGCTGAGTAATATTCCTATATGATATATATATATATACTATATATATATAATATATATATATATATATACACCTCACAATTTCTTTATCCAGTCATCTTTACTTAGTGTAGGGTTATTCTTTTTCTTTTTTTTTTTTTTTTTTGGACAGGCAGGGTGGACAGTGAGAGAGAGAGAGAGACAGAGAGAAAGGTCCTCCTTTGCCGTTGGTTCACCCTCCAATGGCCGCTGCGGCCGGCGCACCACGCTGATCCAATGGCAGGAGCCAGGTACTTCTCCTGGTCTCCCATGGGGTGCAGGGCCCAAGGACTTGGGCCATCCTCCACTGCACTCCCTGGCCACAGCAGAGAGCTGGCCTGGAAGAGGGGCAACCGGGACAGAATCCGGCGTGTAGGGTTATTCTTATGAGTATAAAGTAATCTGAAAGTAGATCGTTATAAAAACGAAGAAGAAATAAGAGAAGAAGGGGGAGGGAGGGCGGGAGAGTAGGTGGAAGGAAGGGTAGTGTGCAAGGTACCACTATGTTCCTAAATCTGTATATATGAAATACATGAAATTTGTGTACCTTTAATAAAAATAATAAAAAAGGAGCTCATTCAGAGACAAATTTTTGGCTTTTTCCTTGGTTCTTCCTTCATAGCTCATTGTCAGTTGGTGGTCCTCACTGGTATATTCCACTGCGCAGCCTTGGATTTCTGCCCATCATTCTTTCTCTCCAGCACTCACGTAACAGACTCCATAGTTGTCCCTCGTAACCTGGTTTCCAAATGACCTCTGACATGCTTAGTTCTAGAATCAATTCTGGTCATATTACCTGCATATTCTTTGATCCTTTCCTACCTACTCACAGCTGCTTTAAAACCTGAGACATGTCATCACTAAAAAAGTCCACAGATCTTTTAACCAATTCCATTTTTAGACTTGTCACCTTTGCTGTGTTTGGAGCTTTGTGTGTTCTTCCTTAGTCATCTACTGTATCCCCGTCCCCACTCTCCCTCATGTGTCTGCCTGTGGTCTTTCTTGTACATGGACACTTGTGCACTCATCACTCAAACTCTTTGCTCTGTGTTTCCTTAGCATCAGGATGTACAGTGGCAAGAATTTCAGAAATCTCTTGTCCTAAGGCTGACTTGTTTTTGCCAGCAAAAAGGTAAATCTGTGCAGTTCAGGGCTCATGCCCTAATTGTCTTTATGGCTATGATAACTAGCACAGTGCCTTCACAAAATAAACTGTTAAGAATGCTTGGTAGGGGTAAAATGCTTGGCCATGGGATGCATTTTAGCCAATGCTGTTACATTTTTTGGTCTGGTAAGGTCACAGTATGCAAGAACTCATTCTGGGTAACACTCCCTATTTCATACCCCCTTCTGCATTTGTTTCTCTATCTGTAAAGGGAAGAAGTGGTGACTCCAATCTGGTAATGTTATAGTGATTGCATAAAACTGCAAAATGAGAAGCACAATGACTGATGCAAATATTGCAGTCATTTAATAAATGGGGTGATCCGTGTTACTAAAAACACTACTGATATCATTAACAAGGGGGAAAAAAGAAACAAGAACATTGTTTCTACATTAATATTTCTGATCTAGTTGGCAAAGCAATAACCCTGTACAAAAGCTGAAATAAGAACAGAACACTCACGGATGAGGAAAAAATAGCCCTGCTATGATAATGGCTGACAGGTCACATAGTTCATATTTTATACCAGGCTTTATCTGCATATTTTTAGGTTATGTAATGAAAAATATAGGTTTATTTCTTTTTTAAAAAAGATTTACTTATTTATTTGAAAGGCGGAGTTACAGAGAGGCAGAGGCAAGAGTGGGGAGAGGGAGAGGGAGAGGGAGAGAGGTTTTTAATCTGCTGTTTCACTCTCCAGATGGCTGCAGTGGCTGGATCTGGGCTGATCCGAAGCCGGGAGCTAGGAGCTTCTTCCAGGTCTCCTGTGTGGGTGCAGGGGCCCAAGGACTTGGGCCATCTTCCACTGCTTTCCCAGGTCAAAGCAGAGAGTTGGATTGGAAGTGGAGCAGCCAGGTCCCTAACCGACACCCATATGGGATGCCAGCACTGCAGACGGCAGCTTTGCCCACTCTGCCAGAGTGCAGGCCCCTAGGTTTCTTTCACAAGCCTTCTCTGAACTGAAAACTCAGAACCACAGAGAAAACCAGTAATTGTCCCAACCCCACATATATGAGTTCAACTTCTATATCCAGACTGCCTGGTTGCTGAGGTCTGCCTTTTAGCTTGTAGAAAGTTACCCTAGGGCAGATGAAGATGTGATACAGGTCCTTGAAAACACAGGCGTAGAGGAGGAGCATCCTATTTGAATGGTTGGGAAGGTGGAAGGTAAGTGAAAAGCAGTGGGAGTAGCAGAAGAATTGGAATGAGTCTGGGATGGAAGCATTAGAGATTAAACTAGGCAGAGCAAAAGGAACAAAAGAAGCAAGGTTGAAAACAGGATTTTCAAGCATTTTTCTTCAGGGCATTCATCATATTCTGCCTATATTTTTCTAGTAATTTTTTTTACCACTTGTTACTAAATATTCAACTCATTCAGTTGACCCAGAAGGCTTCCAGTGATATTACTCTAAAAACATTGTGGTCTTGCAGATACTATCACTAATACTGTTGGCTTCTTCTTGCCTGTCTCATCGACCTTCATGTGAAGCTTTTAAAGCTTTGCTCTTTGGACGTGCTTTCTGGGGTCTAACTATATTTTTCAAAATTGCTTTTTTTGGGTAAAACTTTTCTGAAATGGCAGGTGTGAGACAAACTGAGCAAGAAAATGCAAAGTATGAAATCATTCTAAAGTCTTGTTACAGTGTGGAAGGTGAGTACATCGGGCTTGCAGAGATCAGTAGCTCAACAGTAGACTCAATATGGGCATTTTTATATACAAGTGGTAAGAAGATGTTAAAAAGTTATGGCTTCCTACCTGAATTTAGAGAAGAATCTTGATAATGATTGAGGTTGTGAGAACAAAATAGCTATAAGGGGGAGAGATTAATGGCAGATTATAAATTACAGGCCAAAGCTGACTCTCAAGAAATGCCTATTTTCAGTAGTTTGGGAGTAAGAATTGAAAAGACCAAAAGATAACCATCTGAGTGATAAGAGTAACACTACTAGCAGAGATTTATTACTCTAGGGAAGGTTTTAAGTATGAGAGGGTATATCAAGTGACACAACGGTAGAAAGTCGTTTGAATAGACTTTCTATTCAACTTCAAGAATACTAATAAAGTTAATAACCCAGGGTAACTATGGTGTGTGAGTATGGGAATGAGACAATATAAATAACCAAAAATACTCAAGATGTGTTATAGTTATGTTTAATCATGAAATATTAATTAGTCATATAAATTTGGAAATGAATTAACAAAATAAAGGAAAATTTACATTTACAGACTTACCTGGTGCTAATTTTTTGAGAATATTCAGAAAAAATGTGCATCTTAATGGCTACCAAATCACCAACTATGTAAGAATTTACCAGTAATATAGTCTCGTCTCTGTTCTACACTCAGAGCGAATTTTCATCAATCCTTTTCTTTGCTTGACTTGCTGCAAAACTGTAATTAACCTAGGGATATGTATCATTCAAAGACTGTGACTCAGTGGAAAATGAAATATAACAAGGAGATTTTGGTTTTGATTTATCTTTTGAAATAAGACAGTGTCAGAAACTACTAGTGTGTGAAGAAAAAATGGAAATAAACTACAAATAAATTTACTTGGAATTTGTGGCCTTAGGTTGTTTCTTGCGAAGATCAATTCATGTAATTCTGATAGTACTAATCAATAATGAGGAAAGTAAGTGAGGCTATATTTTACGGATACAAAATTATTGTTTGCAGTTAACTGGAAGAGAGAAGTTTTGTGTTCATGACAAGTAGAAGGACTAAGGAAGTACTTATGTGGCTGTTAGTGAAGCATTTGTTTTATTTTTGTTATAAAAAGGTTACATGATAAGAATAGTGTAAGTAGAATTACCACCTATGCCAAATGAAAAACATTGTGAAAGTCTGTTGCAGTTCTTTTAATTTATCTAAATTCTAGGGTAGTGGGGTGGAGTATGGAAGTCGGTGTGTACACTCAGGCAATATATTTTGGTTTTAATTGAGTTCAGCACTTGGTGGCAGCATGGCTGAATCTTCTAAATTCATGGACTTGGCATGTCATAATATAGTCTCCTATTCTCAGCCCAGCCTGATAAAAAACTGTTGAGTATTGATATTTTAATATGCTGGGGTCAATTCTAAAGATCTAATACATAGAGTTATTTATTTATAGGTTGTTCAAATAATAACATACTACAGACACAAAACATGGGACAAACATAGGTAAGGAATAGCTCTAAGGAAAACTGACTGTGTACCATTTTTAAATGCTAGGAGATATTCTTGAAAAGACTCCCAGTCTTCCCCCATTAGAGGAAGTGGAAGTAATATATTTTTATTCCATTGAAACATATGTTCCATTTTTTGAAATTCTACTTTCAGCCTAGTTTTTGTGTCTTTGGTATGTGTGATTTTTTTTTCTAAAATAATGATGTGTGCTCTTTGTTAACTTTTGGAAAGAGGAAAAAAGCTGAATGTATTTTATCTTTCAAGATTTGGGTAAACCTTATGTGTTAGATAAAATAGTAATCATTCTGGCATATTTCACAGAACTTATGAAATCTGAGGGTTGTCTTGATCCACTGTTAGTCTCCAAAAGATTCTATCAATATGTTAGTCTCCAAAAAATCTTGCTATTTTATAATTATATATTTAAAAATATAAGTTAAGTTGTAAGTATATTTAGTTAAAATTCATTTGCCTCAACAATATATTCATTCTCCTTCAATACCCTTTGGCTAGTTCTAGATAATTAAAAGGTGACAAATTGTCAAGGATGAGACTTTTGAAGATATGGGTACCCATCTTTTTTCTCAAAACAGTAATACGTTTGAACAGATCTTTGAATGCTATCTCTAGAGCAAAAAAGTATTTAAAATGAAATAGACCTTGAATGTCTACAAAGTGATTTTGGGTCTCTGACTCTCACATACTTAGAGCAAATGAAAATAAACATTTCCAGAATACATGGGCACAGCAAATAGAGATGCTTTTGGATCACACAGTTCTCCTGAAGGTGTTGTCTAATGATTATCCCACGAGTTTTTGTTTGTTTCTTTAATTCACTTTGTTAAGATACAGTTTATGTACAATGCATTGAATCTATTAAAAGTGTATAATTCAGCTATTGTGAGTGGGACTGAACTTACACATTCTTTCTTAGCCATGATATTGCCTGTGTATATAAACACTATTGATTTTTTTATGTTAATTTTATACCCTGCAACTTTACCAAACTCTCGTATGAGTTCCAATAGCCTCTTACTGAGTGTTTTAGATCCCCTGTATGTACAATGATGTCATCTGCAAACAGGGATAATTTGACTTTGTCTTTTCTAATTTGTATCCCCTTGACTTCTCTTTCTTGCTTAATGGCTCTGACTAAAACTTCCAGGACTATATTGAATAGCAATGGTGAGAGTGGGCATCCTTGTCTGAATCTGAATCTTAGTGGGAATACTTGCAACTTTTCCCCATTCCATATGACCCTGGCTGTAGGTTTGTCATATATTTCCTTTAATATTTAGGGATGTTCTTTCTATACCCAATTTGTTTAAGGTTTTTATCATAAAAGGATGTTATATTTTGACAAATGATTTCTCTGCATCTATTGAGATAAACATATGATTTTATTCTTCAGTTGGTTAATGTGATGTATCACAGTTATTGATTTGCAAATGTTGAACCATCCCTGCATACCAGCAATAAATCCCAATAGTCCAGGTGAATGGTCTTTCTGATGTGTTGTTAGATTCAATTAGCTAATATTTTGTTGAAGATTTTTGTATCTATATTCATCAGAGTTGTTGGTCTGTAGTTCTCTTTCTCTGTTGTATCTTTTTTCTGATTTAGGAATTAAGGTGATGCATGCTTCATAAAAGGAGTTTGGGAGGAATCCCTCCCTTTCAATTGTTTTGAATAGTTGAAAAGAATTGCAATTAGTTTTTTAAAAATCAGGTAAAATTCAGTAGTGAAGCCATCAGGTCCTGGGCTTTTCTTTTTTGGGAGCTTCTTTGTTACTGATTCAATCTCTGTCTTGGTTAATAATCCATTTAGTTTATTAGTTTCTTTGCGCTTTGATTTTGGTAGTTTGTATGTGTGCAGGAATCTATTGATTTCTTCTAGACTTTCCAATTTGTTGGCATGCAGTATAGTAATTCTTGATGAGTCTTTTTTTATTTCTCTGATATTCATGGTTAAATTGCTTTTTTCAGCTCTGATTTTATTAATTTGGGTCTTCTCCCTCTTTTTTGTTTGGTTAGTTGGGCCAATTTTGTTTATTTTTTTATTTTTTCAAAAAATCAGATCTTTATTTTACTGGGAAAAAATATTTGCAAACTATGCAACAGATAAAGGGTTAATAACCAGAATCTACAAAGAGATCAAGAAACTCCACAAAAACAAAACCAACAACCCACTTAAGAGATGGGCCAAGGACTTCAATAGACATTTTTCAAAAGAGGAAATCCAAATGGCCAACAGGCACATGAAAAAATGTTCAAGGTCACTAGCAATCAGGGAAATGCAAATCAAAACCACAATGAGGTTTCACCTCACCCCGGTTAGAATGGCTCACATACAGAAATCTACCAACAACAGATGCTGGCGAGGATGTGGGGAAAAAGGGACACTAACCCACTGTTGGTGGGAATGCAAACTGGTCAAGCCACTATGGAAATCAGTCTGGAGATTCCTCAGAAACCTGAAGATAACCCTACCGTTCGACCCAGCCATCCCACTCCTTGGAATTTACCCAAAGGAGTTTAAATTGATAAACAAAAAAGCGGTCTGCACCCTAATGTTTATTGCAGCACAATTCACAATAGCCAAGACCTGGAACCAACCTAAATGCCCATCAACGGTAGACTGGATAAAGAAATTATGGGATATGTATTCTTTAGAGTACTATACCGCAGTAAGAAACAACGAAATCCAGTCATTTGCAACAAAATGGAGGAATCTGGAACACATCATGCTGAGTGAAGTAAGCCAGTCCCAAAGGGACAAATACCATACGTTCTCCCTGATCGGTGACAACTGACTGAACACCAAAAAGGAAACCTCCTGAAGTGAAATGGACACTATGAGAAATGGTGACTTGATCAGCATAGCCCTGACTGCTAATGGACAACTTAATACATTATCCCTCATAGTATTTTTTTTTTTGTCTGTTCTACTTAATATGACTGGTTTAATTCTGTAATTATCACACAGTTATTCTTAAGTGTTGAAAATTAACTGAAATGTGATCCCTGTTAAACATAAGAGTGGGAATAAGAGAGGGAAGAGATGTATAATTTGGGGCATGCTCGGGCTGACTTGCCCCAATTGGTAGAGTTGGAAACATACCAGGGGATTCCAATTCAATCCCATCAAGGTGGTATGTGCCAATGCCATCTCACTACTGCAAGTGATCAATTTCAGTTCACAATTGATCATAATGAAAGGACTAAGAGTCAAAGGGAGCACATAAACAAGTCTAGTATCTGCTAACACCAACCGATAGAATAAATAAAGGGGAGAGTGATCCAACATGGGAAGTGAGATACTCAGCAGACTCATAGAATGGCGGATGTCCTAAATAGCACTCTGGCCTCAGAATCAGCCCTAAAGGCACTCGGATCTGGCTGAAAAGCCCATGAGAGTATTTCAGGCATGGAAAGCCAAGACACTCTGGCAAAAAGATCTCTGTGAGTGAGATCCCAGTGGAAAGAACAGGTCTTCAAAGAGGGAGGTGCCTTTCTCTGAAGGGAGGAGAGAACCTCCACTTTGACTATGACCGTGTCTAAACAAGATTAAGAGTCGGAGAACTCAAGGGGCTTCCATAGCCTTGGAAACTCATAACTGGTGCATAGGGAGATTACTGATGCCATAAACAGGAGTGTCAATTGGTAAAGTCAACAACAGGAGTCACTGTGCACTTACTCCTCATGTAGGATCTCTGTCCTTAACGTGCTGTACACTGAGGCTTAATGCTATAACGAGTACTCAAACAGTATATTTCACTTTGTGTTTCTATGGGGGTGCAAACGACTGAAATCTTTACTTAATGTACACTAAACTGATCTTCTGTAAAAAAAAAAAAAAAGAAAGAAAGAAATTATCAATTCCCAACTTGACTCTCACTGGGATTAAACATGACAATAGGTCTGATCTGATTTCATCATCATTTAAAAAAAATCATCTATTATTTTTCACTTTATGTTTCTGTGTGGGAGCAAACTGTTGAAATACTTACTTAAGGTATACTAAGCTGATCTTCTGTATATTAAGATAATCGAAAATGAATCTTGATGTGAATGGAAGGGGAGAGGGAGTGGGAAAAGGGAGGGTTGTGGGTGGGAGGGATGGTATGGGGGGGAAGCCATTGTAACACATGAGTCGTACTTTGGAAATTTATATTCATTAAATAAAAGATTAAAAAAAAATCAGATCTTTATTTTACTGATTTTTTTGTTTCGATTTTGCTTATTCTCTAAATTTAATTATTTATTTCCACCTGCTAATTTTGTGTTAGATTTGTTTTTGTTTTTCTAGGTCCTTGCGATATATTGTCCATAGGGTCTATCTTGTAGATTTGCTGTCTAGTAGATCTGTCTGTTGATGAAAGTGGGATGATAAGGTACCCATTACTTTTGTATTGGATCCTATGTTTCCCTTTAAAGTTATTAAAATTTATTTTATAAGTCATGCACTTTGTTGTTGGGGTGTATACATATCTTCCTATTGAATTGATCCCTTACTCATTACATAATGACCTTATTTGTCTCTTTTAACAGTTTTTGTATTAAAGTCTATTTTGTCTGATATTTGGATGACTACACCTGCTTCTTTTTTACTTCCATTAGCATCCTTTAAATTTCAGCTTGCATGTATTTTTGTTGAGGAGGTGTGTTTCTTCTAGATAGCAAATAGATGGGTCTTGTTTTTCAATCAGTTCAGCCAGTCTGTATCTTTTAATTTGAGAATTTAGGCCATTTACATTCAGTTTTATTGTCTGATAAGTAATGACTTAATCCAAACATTTTTCCATAAATATTCCTGTTGTTTTCTTTGGATTTCCTTTGTACTTTTACTAGTGGATTTTCTTTCTTTATATTTTTTCTTAATGATGTCTACCTTTCTGTGTTACTGTGTTTAGCACATCCTTATGCATAGTTTGTAAGGCTAAATGAGTGGTGACAAACTCTGTTATGAAAGATCACATTTTCCATCCTCATTCATAAAAGAGCTTTACAGGGTACAGCAATGGAAATGAAAGATCTCTATGATGAAAATTACAAAACATTAAAGAAAGAAATAGAAGAAGACATGCAAAAAAAGGAAAATCTTCCATGGTCATGGATTGGAAGAATTAATATACTCAAAATGTCCATACTACCAAATGCAATTATAGATTAAATGTTATCCCACTCAAAATACCAGTGACATTCTTCTCAGATCTGGAAAAAATAATGCTAAAATTTTATGGAAACTAAATAGCTAAAGCAATCTTGAACAACAAAAACAAAGCCAGAGGCATCATGATCTCAGATTTCAATACATAATACAGGACAGTTTAATCAAAACAGCATGGAACTGGTACACAAATAGACGTAGATAAATGGAACAGAATAGAATCTCCCAACTTCAATCCATGCATCTACAACCAACTAATCTTTGACAAAGGAGCTAAAATGAATCCCTGGAAAAAGGACAGTCTCTTCAACAAATGATGCTTGGAAAATTGGATCTTTGCATGTGTAAGTATGAATCAAGACCTCTAATTTACATCTTATACAAAAATCAAAGTGGATCAAGGATCTAAATCTATAATCTGATACCATTAAATCATTTATGCAGAACATTGGGAATACTCTGCAAGGCAATGGCATAGGCAAACACTTTTAGGAAAGGACCCTAAAACCACAGCCAATAAAAGCAAAAATAGATTTAAAAAAATTAATTACATCAAGCTAAGAAACATCTGCAATGCAAAGTAAACCTTAATAAGTTGAAGAGGCAACTGGCAGAATGGGAGAAAACATTTGCAAACTACGCAACAGATAAAGGATTAACACTCAGAATATATAAACAGCTCAAAAAACTCAACAATAACAAAACAGAGAATCCAATCAGGAAATATGCAAGGGATTTGAACAGGCAGGCATTTTTCTTTTTTTTCCTTTTCTTAAACTTTTATTTAGTAAATATAATTTTCCAAAGTACAGTTTATGGATTACAATGGCTTCACCCCCCATAACTTCCCTCCACCCACAACCCTCCCATCTCCTGCTCCCTCTCCCATTCCATTCACATCAAGATTCATTTTCAGTTCTCTCTATATACAGAAGATCGATGTAGTATATATTAGGTAAAGATTTCATCAGTTTGCACCCACACAGAACATAAAGTGTAAAATACTGTTTCAGTACTAGTTATAGCATTAATTCACATTGGACAACACATTAAGGACAGAGATCCCATATGAGGAGTAAGTATACAGTGACTCCTGTTGTTGACTTAACAATTTGATGCTCTTGTTTATGGCATCAGTAATCACCCTAGGCTCTCGTCATGAGTTGCCAAGGCTATGGAAGCCTCTTGAGTTCGCCGACTTTGATCTTATTTAGACAAGGTCGTAGTCAAAGTGGAAATTCTCTCCTCCCTTCAGAGAAAGATACCTCCTTCTTTGATGGCCCCGTTCTTTCCACTGTGATCTCACTCACAGAGATCTTTCATTTAGTTTTTTTTTTTTTTTTTTTTTTTTTTTAATTGCCAGAGTGTCTTGGCTTTCCATGCCTGGGCTTTCAGCCAGATCTGAATGTCTTAAGGGCTGATTCTGAGGCCAGAGTGCTGTTTAGGACATCTGCCATTCTATGAGCCTGCTGTGTATCCTGCTTCCCATGTTGGATGGTTCTCTCCCTCTTTTAGTCTTTCAGTTAGTATTAGCAGACACTAGTCTTGTTTATATGATCCCTTTGACTCTCAGACCTATCAGTGTGATCACTTGTGAATTGAAATTGATCACTTGGACTAGTGAGATGGCATTGGTACATGCAAACTTGATGGGATTGTATTGGAATCCCCTGGCACTTTTCTAACTCCACCATTTGGAGCAAGTCTGATTGAGCATGTCCCAAATTGCACATCTCTTCCCTATCTTATTCCCACTCTTATATTTAACAGGGATCACTTTCCAGTTAAATTTCAACACCTAAGAATAAATGTGTGTTAATTACAGAGTTCAACCAATAGTATTAACTAGAACAGAAAAATGCTAAAAGGCATAAAGTATTAAATTGTACATCAACAGTCAGGACAAGGGCTGATCAAGTCACTGTTTCTCATAGTGTCCATTTCACTTCAACAGGTTTCCTTTTTTGTGGTTGGTTAGTTGTCACCAATCAGGGAGAACATATGAGATTTGTCCCTCGGGGACTGGTTTAATTCACTCAGCATAATGTTTTCCAGATTTCTCCATTTTGTTGCAAATGACCGGGTTTCATTGTTTTTGACTGCTGTGTAGTATTCTATAGAGTACATGTCCCATAATTTCTTTATCCAGTCTACTGTTGATGGGAATTTGGGTTGATTCCAGGTTTTAGCTATTGTGAATTGAGCTGCAATAACCATTAAGGTGCAGACGCTTTTTTGTTTGCCAATTTAATTTCCTTTGGGTAAATTCCAAGGAGTGGGATGGCTGGGTTGTATGGTAGGGTTATATTCAGGTTTCTGAGGAATCTCCAGACTGACTTCCATAGAGGCTTAACCAATTTGCATTCCCACCAACAGTGGGTTAGTGTCCCTTTTTCCCCACATCCTCGCCAGCATCTGTTGTTGGTAGATTTCTGTATGTGAGCCATTCTAACCGGGGTGAGGTGAAACCTCATTGTGGTTTTGATTTGCATTTCCCTGATTGCTAGTAATCTTGAACATTTTTTCATGTGCCTGTTGGCCATTTGGATTTCCTCTTTTGAAAAATGTCTACTGAGGTCCTTGGCCCATCTCTTAAGTGGGTTGTTTGTTTTGTTGTTGTGGAGTTTCTTTATCTCATTGTAGATTCTGGGTATTAATACTTTATCTGTAGCATAGTTTGCAAATATTTTTCCCATTCTGTTGGTTGTCTCTTCACTCTCCTGTTTCTTTTGCAGTACAGAAACTTCTCATTTTGATGCAATCCCAATAGTTAATTTTGGCTTTGACTGCCTGTGCCTCTGAGGTCTTTTCCAAGAAGTCTTTGCTGGTACTGATATCTTGCAGTCTTTCTCCAGTTTTCTCTAATAATTTGATGGTGTCGGGTCGTAGATTTAAGTCTTTAATCCATGTTGAGTGGATTTTTGTGTAAGGTGTAAGGTAGGGGTCTTCCTTCATGCTTCTGAACGTGGAAATCCAGTTTTCCCAGCACCATTTATTGAATAGACTGTCCTTGCTCCAGGAATTGGTTTTAGATCCTTGATCAAATATATGTTGGCTGTAGATGTTTAGGTTGATTTCTGGTGTTTCAATTCTGTTCCATTGGTCTATCCATCTGTTTCTGTACCAGTACCACACTGTTTTGAATACAACTGCCCTGTAGTATGTCCTGAAATCTGGTATTGTGATGCCTCCAGCTTTGTTTTTGTTGTACAAGATTGCTTTAGCTATTCGAGGTCTCTTGTGCCTCCATATGAATTTCAGCATCATTTTTTCTAGATCTGAAAAGAATGTCTTTGGTATCTTGAGTGGTATCGCATTGAATTTATAAATTGCTTTTGGGAGAACGGACATTTTGATGATGTTTATTCTTCCAATCCATGAGCATGGAAGATTTTTCCATTTTTTGGTATCCTCTTGTATTTTTTTCTTTAAGATTTTGTAATTCTCATCATAGAGATCTTTAACGTCCTTAGTTAAGTTTATTCCAAGGTATTTGATTGTTTTTGTAGTTATTGTGAATGGGACATTTTTCAAAAGATGAAATCAAATGGCCAGGAGACTCATGAGAAGATGCTCAGGATCACTTGCCACCAGGGAAATGCAAACCAAAACCACAATGAAGTTTCACCACATCCCAGTTAGGATGGCTGTCATACAAAAATCAAAAACAATGAATGCTAGCCTGGATGTGGTAGAAAAGGTTCCCTCATGCACTGTTGATTGGGAGTTAAACTAGTATAACCATTGTGGAAGACAGTATTAGAGATTCCTCAGAAATCTGAAAATAGTTTTACTGCATGATATAGTTATCCCACTCCTGGGAATTTACCCAAAGGAAAAGAAATCAGCATATGAAAGAGTTATCTGTACCTCTGTGATTATTGCAGCTCAATTCACAATAACTAAGACATGAAATCAACCCAAATGTTTACTTGTTGAACTTAATTGATGATGTATTAAGCCTTTTAACTGTAATGTAAATTTAAATAAGTTATCTCCAAAATATGAAACAAAGGTAGAAGGAAGGAGGGTGGGCAGAAGAGACATGGAGAATGAGGAAGGAAATATGTTCTTAGACTTGTATCTACAAATCATTTTGGATTTCTTAAATATTAATTAAAAATAAAAGTGGAAAAAAACATAAAAATTATATAATTCTATTAATTATGTTGGAAGCATAGCCATTTATGAAATTATCACCATTGCTGTCAAAATAGAACATATTTACATCACTTCTATTCTGAAGCCCTTTTGCAGTCCACATGTTTTTGCCCAAGTTCTTTTCCTAATCCCAGGAAACCAGGGATCTGCTTTTTGTCACTGTAGACCAGTTTGACAGGGTGGTCTTTTAAGTACTCACTGTTTATTCAGTGTAGGATACTGACTGGTAAAATACATAAAGAAATGCAATGGATATTTTTATTATTTGGAGGGAGAGTTTGAGCAGGTTTTAGTATGAATTACATACCTTTTGTTTAAATGGTAACTAAAAAGAGTACCATTTTGATCGTTGTTGAAGGGCATCAGTGAGCACAGAGATGACTTCTAAGGAAACAGATTTACCTGTTTGGTGACAATGTCAGCTAATCATTAACATGCTAGAAGCTCAGTTTTTCACATGTCCTTTCAATATAGGAATTGATGAATATACAAGTCGTCACAAACTGATTCCTTATACAAATTAGCAAGTTCATTTCTTCAAACTTGTACATCTCAGGTTAATTTCCTTTGACCTGCCACATGTGCTGCAAGTATTCTAATTGAATATCATTTTATAATTTTATCTTACACATCAGTGATATACACTACCATAGAGCCTTAGTTTTCTTCTTCTACAGAACACTAGGGACAGATAGCCTATATGTGAAAACTATTTGCAAATGTCTGGCATATGTCTATTTAATAAATGGTAAACTTTTAATACGACAGATTGGTGAGATAAGAGATCAGAGCCTTCACTTTATTGACTATATTAACAGTTGTCAGTATCTAGTGCTTGAGTTTCTAGCAGTGACCAAAACTTCAGACTCGTGTTTCCCAAAGGGTCATAGTTCTCACTGTTTTCGAAAATGAATAATTGTTCAAAGCTCAGTCTTATGCTGATAAATGACAACTTTGCAATATGAAAATTGAAAAAAATGGCTGTTCACATGTGAATGACAGTGTTGTTTTCTACTATCATTTTGTTTTCATTTTTTCCCATTTTTAACTCATGCAAGGAAACTTCCAAAAGTTTATGAAAAAAGGCAATTTAAGCTGTTTATTTTTATGAAAAGTCATTTTGAAACCCAGATTTTTTTCATAATATACATTTTCCATTAACTTTATGAAGATCCATTATATATATGTATGTATATTCAACTATTAACATTTCATTTGTACTTTTGCATTTTTTGCATGTGTATACATGCAGATTTTTAAACAAAGTTGATTTCATACCATCTGTGCTCCATTTGTTTTCCTAATGGATTTGGTACTTTAAAATATCTCTTGTAAGAAAATATTTTAGGATTAAATGATGTGCAAATGATAAGGCTTTAATGCATGTTAATGAATTAGCTTCCATAAAGATTCTATAATTATTTTCTTCTCCCTACTACTGTGGATGCATTTTAATAAATTACTGATTTTACCACTTTTTTGTGTGATTCTGTAGTTGTCTAAACATGTGAGCATACAAAAAATACAAGAAGGTATATTCTCTTTTTTTAAGAATTTATTTATTTGAAGTCAGAGTTACACAGAAGAGGAGAGGCAAAGAAAGAGAGGAGAGAGAGAGAGAGGTCTTCCCTCAGATGGTTCACTCCCCAAATGGCTGCCTTGGCTGGAGCTGCACCAACCTGAAGCCAGGAGCCAGGAGCCAGGAGCCAGGAGCCAGGAGCCAGGAGCCAGGAGCCAGGAGCCAGGAGCTTCTTCCAGGTCTCCCACACAGGTGCAGGGGCCCAAGGACTTGGGCCATCTTCTACTGCTTTCCCAGGCCACAGCAGGGAACTGGATCAGAAGAGGAGCAGCTGGGACGAGAACCGGAGCCCATAAGAGATGCTGGTGCTTCAGGCCAGGGTGTTAACCCACTGCACCACAGCGCCAACCCCAAGAGGGTATATTCTTTGTGAGAGAACTGATTAGGAAAATATGCCAAGTAATTTACTTGGAAATGGGAAATAAGGTTTGAAGTTATGATTTTGGAAACAACTTCTTTGTCACATGATGTTTAAAGAGTAACAGAGATAATATGACTGTTTTTACATCTGTGAATATATTCGAGGCTCACTGGATGTATAAGAATTAGCTATTCATTGTTGAAACTCTTAGCAGGCTAGAATAAAATTTCTTTGTGTGATGACAAATATATACCCAAATCTACAAAGGAACTAAAGATATTGGGAACTATTGAAAACTATTACCCTAAGTTTGGGAATGAAATCAATATATCATTTACATTGATGCATTTTAACATTGTGCAGTTGCTCTTAGTCTGTGTAGTAAAGCAATAAAACAAAAGACATAAGAACTAAAAAAGGAACACATGAACTTATCAGTAACCACAGCATGATTACTCGAGGCGGAAAAACTAGAAGAAATATGTTGACAAATTCTTACTATTAATAATTGGCATTGGTAAGATTACTGAACATATAATCTATCCATCTGCCAGCTGCAGACATTTGGAAAATGTACTAAAAATTGCTTTTATGATACCATTAGAAGATACTTCTTATTTATTAATAAGGGATGAAGTTCATGTTTTCAGTGCTGAAAAATATGAGGTATTATAGTGGGAGAGATTAAGGAAAACATAAATAAGGGCAATGCTATACCATGTTCATGAACTGAGAAGCTTAGAATAGTAAATATAATAGTTTTAAAATTTATCTATAGGTTTGTTAAATAAAAAGAGAACCCAAATGTACATAAGAAGATACTGTATTTTAAGAGACTATTGAAATGAAGGGCTTTTCCTCTTGTGCATACTGCTGTCTTTCTTCCATTGCTGTCATGTCTGTCAATCTGCTAAAGAGCCTGATGGTGCAGAAGACCATCATGGGCGGGGTGACTTTGAGATAGCTGAGGAGAGTTTGAGGAGCCTTTCTGCATAATAGGGTGCTCAGGACTGTGTGGTGATGAGACTTTCAACCTGTAGGTATTCCCTAGGCTTTGGATATGTCACTTACACTGCCATGGAAGAGGCAGATGCAGCCATGAATGCAGGGTCACACAGGTGGATGTAAGTTTTCAGGGACCAGAGAGCTGTCTCAAGATTATCAAAGATCACTCACCCACCGAACTGTGGAAAAGATCTTCGTTGGTGGCTTTAAAGAAGACACTGAAGAACATCACCTCGGAGATTATTTGAACAGTGTGAGAAGATCAGAGTGAGTGTGCTAATAATGACTGGCTGAGGCAGTGACAAGAAGAGTGGCTTTGCTTTTGTGAACTTTGACAGCCATAACTCTGGATAAGTTTGTTATTCAAAAATTCTACACTGTGAATGACCACAACTTTGAAGGAAGAGAGGCTCTGTCAAAGCAAAAAGTTGCTCCTGCTTCAGCCACCCCAGGAGATGGAAGTGGTTCTGAAAACTTTGTTGGTGGTCATAGAAGTGGTTTTGTTGACGGTGGCAACTTTGATCATGGAGCACCCATCAGTGGATGTGGTGAGTTTGATGGCAGCCGAGCTGGTGGTAGATACAGTGGCCATGGGGATGGCTCAATGAATTTGGTAATGAAAGAAGCAGTTTTTGAATGCCGGAAGCCACAATGATTTTGGCAATTATAATAGTCACTCTTCATGTTTCCATGCATGGTGGAAACTTTGGAGGCAGAAGCTCTGGCACTTTTATTGGTAGCTACCAATATTTTGCCATACCACAAAATCAAGACGGCTATGGTGGTTCTATCAGCTCAGTAGCTATGGCAATAGAAGAATATTTTAATAACTTCTAGGAAACAAAGATTAGCAGTAAAGGAGAGCGGGGTAATTGACAGGCTATAAGTTACAACAGATTTGTGAATTCAACCCAGCAAAACAGTGGCAGGGCCTAGCTGCTACAAAGACATGTTTTAGACAATACATCTGTGTATGGGCGAAAAAAACCTAGAGGGCTGTATTTGTGATGAATTGTATAATAGGTAATTTTGATTTGTGTTACATAGGAAGTGGGGCGGGGAACCATTTTTCTTCCAAGTGCTATTTGGACTTTTATAACACCATTTGAGGGCCGTTCAAAATTAGCAACTTAAAATTATTCTGCTCAAGACTGTCAATTGTTAAATCAACAACAGCAGTCACTGTGTACTTGTTCCCCATGTAGGACCTCTGTCCTTAATGTGTTGTACTATGAGAATTAACACTAAAACTATTCAAATAGTATTTTATACTGTGTCTCTGTGTGGGTGCAAACTGTTGAAATCTTTACTTACTATATAGTTGATCTTCTGTATATAAAGATAACTAAAAAGGAATCTTAATGAAGAATGGGATGGGAGAGGGAGTAG
Organism: Oryctolagus cuniculus; assembly: GCF_964237555.1. Lineage (NCBI taxonomy): Eukaryota > Metazoa > Chordata > Mammalia > Lagomorpha > Leporidae > Oryctolagus > Oryctolagus cuniculus. The sequence goes on from NC_091437.1 coordinate 43,203,177, forward strand.
GAGGTAGGATGGTTTGGGAGTGGGAGGGGGGTTATGGGGGAAAGAATTGCTATAATCCAAAAATTGTACTTATGAAATATATATTTATTAAATAAAAGCTTCTATAAAAAAGAAAAAAAGTATTCTGCTCTAGGTTCATCTAATTCTGAGTCCCACCTGCAGTTGCCTTGGCAGGGCCAGACCAAATAATGTCATGGGTGTTATTTATCCTGAAGGCTGGATAGTCTCCATCCTTGCAAGCATTCCAACAAAAGATTTTTCTTCTCTCCCCCACCCATCTTTTTATGCACCCATGCCAATGATTGCTAAATGTAATAGTCTTTTTATGGTGCTGATTGTCTTTTTTTGAATAGGCTGTGTGAAAGTAGTCTATCTTGAAACCATCTTTGTAAATTTCCCCAGCAGGATTAAGTTGGAATTCATCAGGGTAATGCCAGGTGCCATTTGAAATTTACTTATAAACTGAAGAGGTAGACAGGCCATTGTCTTCAGATACTGACAGTGTTGAGACCCTCTGAAACTCACCATTAAGAGTCTCCCATCGTCTTGGGACTGTTTGGTTATAGAAGTGATTGATGTGGCGCAGCAGGTTAGGCCACTGTCTCTGGCACTGCCATCCCCTAAGGGTGCTGGTTCTAGTCCCAGTTGCTTCACTTACAATCCAGATCCCTGCTAATGTATCTGGAAGAGCAGCAGAGGATGGCCCAAGTACTTGTGCCCCTGTCATCCTTTTTGGAGAGTTGTATGGAGTCCCAGACTCCTGACTTAAGCCTGGTCTAGCCCCGGCCTTTGTGGCCAGTTGGGGTATAAACCAGTCAATGGAAGAGTCTCTCTATCTCTCTCTCTTTCTCTCTTTCTCTCTCTCTCTGTCAGTATGTGTGTATGTGTGTGTCTCCATTCCTCGGTGGCTTTGCTTGTCAAATAAATATTTTTAGAAAAGAAATTATTGTTGGCACATCTTATGAAACGTATCGAAATTGAATAGTGGTACCAGACTAAACTACAGATGGGAATGAAGCTGTGTGTTATCCACTGTGTGTAAGCAATAAATGATTTAATTATTTTTAAAAATATGGAAAAGAGGACAGTGTCAGTAGGCAGAAGACATTGCCTGCAATAGGAGAAACCGCCTGATCGTGAGATCTGCTACCTGTCAAAGATGAGGCCCCCTCTTTTCTTTCCTTCTTTTAGTTCAGGATACATGGCATATCATCACCTTAAACACTGATCACTTGTTGTGTTGGCAACATTCAAAATTCTTTCTATTAGCTGTTTTGAAATATACAACTAATTGTTTTCTTTTTTTTTTTTTTTGACAATATTCACATTTATTTCAACCCAGGCAATTACAGCAGTGCGGACTAAGCTATATGCTTACGCCTTGTGAAGAAAGGTGTTTTGAAAAATAAAAGTATTAGAGTATATAATCTGGAGATTAAGAACACATTCAACCTTTGCTTGATTTTCTCACTGATGAATGAACTCCTGGCATGAAACAGTATTAAGAATGTTAAGAAAATAGTGAACATTATGGCAAAACACAGCTCTCAAATGTATATAATAGATATTAAGTCTACTTTTAATTTCTCCATTCACATGTGTTTTCCATGGCCTCAGTTGAAGTATTTGCTGGTATTAAGAGAAAGAATATCATAGAAAATATTCCTCAGAGAGTAATAGCCTTCATTGTTTTCATTCTTAAACTGGATGGAAAAAGATGAGCGCATTCTCTTATAGCCAATATAGATTTCTCAAGCAATTTGGAAAAGTCTTACAGAATTAAAATACTATAATCATAGCTGATCAGACTGCTTACAAGTTTTATTTCCTGACAATAGAATTGACTGAAAGACAATGTCAAAAAGTGTTTAGTATCATTTGATGTCCTATTTATCTAAAAAACATGTTTGTAATATTACAGATCAATTATAGATAATTTCTTTGATTATGGAACAAATTCTCTCAAGATTGACCTTTTAAAATTCTGTGACTATGGGCTGGTGCCGCGGCTCAATAGGCAACTAATTGTTTCCAAACACAGTCACCCCACAGTGCTGTAGGGTATTAGAAGTTATTCTTTCTACACAGCTACACCTCTATATCTATTACCCGACTTCTCTCCATCTGCCCCCTCCTCCCACCATTCCCAGGATCTGGTAACCACTATTCTTCTCTCTACTTTTGTGAAATCACTTTTTAACTTCCACAACCAAATGAGAACTTCTTTCCGTGATCATGTATTCCACTTAATATAGTGTCCTCCAGTTCCATGCATGTAGCTGTGACAGTATTTCATTTTAACTTTTATGGATTAATAATGTTCTAGTTTTTTTGTTTTTTTCTTTTGCGTATTTTTTTTTATTCCACTCATCTATCGGTAGACATCTAGGTTGATTCTGTATCTTGGCTATTGTGAATAAGGCCACAGTATTGCTTTATTTCTTTTGGAGGTACATGCTGTAGTAGATCTTATGATAGTTCCATTTCTAGATCACATTTGTATCATAATATCTAGCAGATCTTCTGCTAGGTCTTACCATAGTTCTATTTCTAGCTTTAATGAACTCTCTATACTATTTTCCATAATGGCTTTATTATATTCCACCAAACAGTATATAAGAGTTGATCTTTGGCCGGCACCGCAGCTCACTAGGCTAATCCTCCGCTTGCTTTGCCAGCACCCCGGGTTCTAGTCCCAGTTGGGGTGCCAGATTCTGTCCCAGTTGCTCCTCTGCCAGTCTCTGCTGTGGCCCAGGAAGTCAGTGGAAGATGGCCCAAGTGCTTGGGCTCTGCACCCACAGGGGAGACCAGGAGAAGCACCTGGCTCCTGGCTTTGGATCGGTGCAGCGCACCGGCTTTAGCGGCCACTTAGGGGGTGAATCAACTGTCTCTCCCTCTCACTGTCTAACTCTGCCTGTCAAAAAAAAATAAAATAAAAGAGTTCATCTTTCTCCACATCCTCACTAGCATGTGTCTCCTTTTTTTTTTTTTTTGTCTTTTTTGATAGTGAGAAATAAATTATGGATTGGTAGGTAAGGTAAGCAAGGTTGGCAGGATTGGACAGTTCTGGGAACACATTTTTTTAGCAATCAGATGGTTCTTGGACGGTGCCTTCTTTCTTCATCCAAATGCTTGCTTAACCTTCAGGACAAGTCAGAGTTGAAGAACTTACGGAAGGAGAGAAGCTTGGCTATGTTTTGTTAAGAGAGTGAAAGCTGTGGCCCAGCTTAAGCTATCACTTGTGATACCAGCATCCCGTATCAGTGATTGAGTCTCCTCCTGCTCTATTGCTGATCCAGATTCCTGCTAATGTACTTAGGAAGGCAGCAGATGATGACCCAAATAGGTGGCTGCCTGCCACTCACCTGGGAGATTCAGATGTGGTTGCTAGCACCTGGATTCCACCAGCCTGCTCTCCCCACCCCCCACCCCAACCCCTGCTGTTGCAGCCATTGAAGGGAGTGAATATCTCTCCCTCTCTGTATTTCTGCCTCCTTCTCTGATGACCTGCCTTTCAAATTAATAAGTAAATCTTCTTTTAAAAATGAGGATACCATTTTCAAGGGGGTCAACAAATTTGATAAAATAGCTACAACTTTTTAAAAAGTTTCCTTAAGTCCATTTAGCAGGTGTTTTGTCCAGATTAGTCAGTGACTGTAAGAGATCACTTAATCATTTATATGGCAGATAATAGGAATTTGGAGAAACTGGATTTGAGTTTGCCAGAAGTAAACAAGGAACCATCTAGGAGTCTTTTTAAAAAGGGATTTATTTATTCACTTGAGAGACTGAGTTACAGAAAGAGAAGAAAATACAGAAAGATCTTCCATCAGTTGGTTCACTCCCCAAATGGCTACAATGACAGAGGCTGAATAGAAGATGGGCCTAGCCATTGTCAGGAGCTTCTGCTGGGTCTCTCACATGGGTACAGGGACCCACAGACTTGGGTCATCCTCTGCTGCTTTCCTAGGCTTATTAGTAAGGAGTTGTATCTAAATTGGTCTGGCCAGGACTAGAACCAATGCCCTTATAGGATGCCAGTGGGGCAGCCCGTGGTTTTAACCCACTGAGCCAGAGCACCTGCCCCCAGGAGTCTTTGCTAGATGCAAGCAGAAGAGTTTTTAGTAGTACCCTGCTTCCTAGGACACAAACACTGGGGGCGGGAGTTCTGGCGGTTGCTGCTTCCCCAGAGTAGAAGGCTCAGATAAAGCTCAACACTGTTAGCATCAATGCAGTCCCATCAAAATTCCAGAAGCTATGCAGGTGGAAATTGACGCATGGATTCTAAAATTTATATTGAAACATAGAGATCCAGGAATAGTCTAGACATTATGAAGAACAAAAAAATCTGAAAGACTTAACACTGTGGGACATCAGGACATTTTAAAAAGCTACAGCAAGTAAGCCTGGAGTTTTGGCCAATTCACACAAGTCGATGAAGAGAAGCAGCTGCCAATACAGAGGCAGTCCTATTCCTATGTAACCTGGTTAATGACTGGTATTTTCATTAAATCAGTGCTCTCCATGTATCACCTCTTCCTGTATCTGTAACCATCTGCAGTTTCTCCCACCAAAGGGTCCATTTTCATGCCTCTTGATTCTGATTTTGACCCTCTGACTTACCTTGGCCAGAATAGGTTAACAACTGTAACACATCCAGAGGCCAGGGGATAGAGTAAGCCTGCACATTTCCAGTTCTGCTTTTTCTTCTTGGCCATCACTGTGAGTGCACACTCAGGCTAGACTGCTGGAGGAAGATACCTGGGGCACATTTGTTAACCACCTGTCCCGGCTGAGACCTATGTCTTAGAGGTGGGAGACCGGTGCCTCTTAGAAGACAAGCCCAATTGCAAAGAAAGTTAAACATTTAAAGAATACAAGAAGCAGTTAACCCCGGGAGGATTGAAAAGCTGACGTGGAACAACATTGAAATCACAGTTTTCAACTTGGCTTAGTAATGAGCAATATTTACATAGTTATTATAATGATTTTAAAAACCACATATGGCTACAGATTTAATTGAAAATGTGATGGAAGTATGTCTTCCACGTGGAAGAGGGAGGGGAAATGAGTGAGTGTGGTAGAGTGGCTGCTGATATAAGAGTTCAATCTTCATCTTCCATAGTAGCAAGTCAGCAAATAATAGCTAAATATGAAAAATCAATAGTTGTAATATATTCATGTTAATTGGAAACGTGAAGTCAAATACTAGAAGGAAGTAATAAAAATGATTTAAAATGTTGTCTTTGGGAATAGATGACAAGGAGCTAACTGCTTTTGTTTTAGAACGAGTTGTAGAATTTTTAAGCAACGTGTATATAGTACTTTGATAAAATATTTTTGAAATATTTTGAGTAAGGAATTATCCCCAGTCTACACTCCACCATACCTTTATTACAGTAATGTCCCCTCAGAATTTTATCCATTGCCCTTTTCTTGACCTACTTACATTCATAAGACTTCCTGCAACACCTAACATAAAGCGTGTCTTACTAAAGAGGCTCCACTTGGTTCAATACAGAGGTAGACAGCATCTCTGGTATTTAACGTTACCCTGTTCCCACCTGCTTCCTCCCTGCCCCTCTCCCAGGCTCCTGTAGCCAGGAGTTCACTTCCACCTATAATCCAAAGACAAGTACTATTGGTAAAGACGCAGCTGAAATAGCGAGAACTCTAGACAATCAGAAGCCAAACTCACCTGTTGTAGTCTGTCTTCTGTTGCTGTAATGGAACACCAGAGGCCTGATAAGGGGTAGTTCCAGAGACTGGGTGTTCTGAGGTGTGGCACTGATACCCACTTGCCCTACGGTCAGGGCCTTGTGCTGTTTCCTATCATGGTGAAAAGCGAAGGCTAAGCAGGTTTGTGAGCAAGAAAGAGAACCTGGGGTGGACTTGCTTCACGGCAACCCTGGCTAGCTGGGACTGATCTAGTCCTGTGAGAGCAAGAATCCCTCCCTGGAGAAGGGCATTAAGCCATTGCTGAGGGCTCTGGCCCCGTAATGCAATCGCCCTTCTAGGTCATGCTTCCTAACACTGACCTCAATATAAACTTTAGGGGGATAATCAAACTTAGCACTCATGAAATGATCAAATGCTGTCTGCTCTTCTTTAAGGCTGAGATTGGGTCTTGCATAGTATACATTTGATAGGGCTAATTATAAAAATAACATAATCAAAGTAAATTGGGTTTGACACGGCTATTCTGATATGTAATATTCTTGTATCCTGTTAGAACCTTCAAACTTCCATTCAAGGAATGACACTACTTCAGGAATACACCTGATACTTCTTTTAAATGAGTCTATGAGTTATTTTAAATCTGAAGAAATCTAGGTTTTGCTTTAAAATGTTCTCACCTTGGTGATGATCAGATAGTAAAATGATTTGCTTTATTATACCATGTCCATTTCTTTTTACTTTAATTTTTTCTGTCCTCACTCTCCAGGTATCTTTATTCTTCTTTCCTTTAAAAAACCTGTTCACTGATTATCATTTTTTGCCCTTGATAAAAAATGAAGACTTGCAGCTGTGTGATACATACAGATTAACTTAAATTTCAGAATAATTCAGCATCTAACTTTCCCACACAGAAACCTTGCCAGGAACAGTGTGATTCGTTTTTAACCAATTTCATAGAGGCCATTTCTGGAGGGACCTCAACAAATGCCACTTCTGTTGTGAGCCTTTTAAGAATTCTGTGGACTGTGATTTTTACAAACCAAAATAAAATGCCTAAATCTCCCATGTGCTTTCTTGACAGTGTTCATAATTGTATTTCAAAACTCACTCAGGGCGTGGGGTCCTTTTCATCTGTTTCAAACATCTGTGATTAAAATAACGAGCTGTGGTAGAACCATCCTTTCATACATTCTTATTAGCCATTGGAGCATTTTTCTGGGACAAATACCTACTGATCAATTTGTAGAATTTCCTTGTCTTCATTTGTTCATTTACAAATACCTGTTGTACACCTCCTATTCCAGGGACTGAACTAGGGATTTGTTCATCAGCGGGAGGTACATTCCAGTTCTATATAAAGGTAGGAGATACATAGGATGACTTTCAGAGTTCTGAGCTATAGAGAACATTGTTGGTAGGGAGAAGGGGATGAGCAAAGGTTGATCATCTCCTGTCAGTGCCCCTAGCCGCCGTGATATCCTTGTTGCTATGTGATCTATTGTTCTCTGTAAAAACTACTCAATCTTTAGCTCTATAGTTCAATTCAGACTTTCCTGTCTTTCCCAGCTGGTTTGGAACATGTGCACTCATTCTGCTGCTCAAATGTCATGGCATCCAAAAGCACATCCGTGTCTCTCAAGGCTTGATCTGCTTGGATGCTGTTTTAGGGAGGACAGTAAGGCACTGTGTTGTCCCAGAGCCTGCTCAGCCTTGCTGATCAGTGCTGTCTCTGCCTACAGCTACAGCCCCAGGTTGTCCTCTGATTTATGCTGCTGTTTTGGGGTCAGTTGTTGAACTGGTCCAGGGTACTTTCTCCCCTCTTTCTCTCCTCTAGCTGCAGATTAATCTGAATTTGTCACATCTGCACTTGTGGAAAGTCTCTGCATTTCCAGGACTGTGAAATCTCTTTGTTCCTTTCCTGCTTGCTAGTCCTCATCCCAACTGGGAGTTTTTATCCGATTTGGTGGGGGAAGTGGCGAGTCAGCCACATAGCTTTGTACTTTCTCATCAGAAGTGTTCCCAACACCAGGGCCTTTGTTCATAAGTAATTGCTGTTCTCTCATAGGGAAGTATGCTTTGCTGTTGACACTCAAAAGCCAAGAATTCACCTCTGTTTTCTTCCTTTCATGATGTATCTTCTTTCTCCAGAAACAGTGAGCAGAGTCAGTATTTTTTTTTTTTTTTTTTGACAGGCAGAGTGGACAGTGAGAGAGAGAGACAGAGAGAAAGGTCTTCCTTTGCTGTTGGTTCACCCTCCAATGGCCGCCGTGGCCGGCGTGCTGCGGCTGGCGCACTGCGCTGATCCGAAGCCAGGAGCCAGGTACTTACCCTGGTCTCCCGTGGGGTGCAGGGCCCAAGGACTTGGGCCATCCTTCACTGCACTTCCCTGGCCACAGCAGAGAGCTGGCCTGGAAGAGGGGCAACCGGGACAGAATCCGGCTCCCCGACCGGGACTAGAACCCGGTGTGCCGGCGCCGCAAGGCGGAGGATTAGCCTAGTGAGCCACGGTGCTGGCCAAGCATAGTCAGTATTTTAACATGGGAAAAACACAGTTGCAGAAAGGCTTAATAAAGGTTAGTATTTCAGAATATTAAGTCATTTCTAGGTAGCTCCACATTAAAAGCTAATATAGACAGAGTAATAAAGATAAGTATAAACCACATTAAATGGCTACAATAGAGAGGAATAAGGTACTTGATACTAGCTTCAAGTGTGTATACAACTTCAGGAGGAAATAGAATTCGACATGGACCTTGGAGAATGGACGCGATTTCCACAGGGAAATTTTTTTTTTTTTTTTTTTTTTTTTGACAGGCAGAGTGGACAGTGAGAGAGAGAGACAGAGAGAAAGGTCTTCCTTTTGCCGTTGGTTCACCCTCCAATGGCCGCCGCGGCCGGCGCGCTGCGGCCGGCGCACCGCACCGATCCGATGGCAGGAGCCAGGAGCCGGGTGCTTTTCCTGGTCTCCCATGGGGTGCAGGGCCCAAGCACCTGGGCCATCCTCCACTGCACTCCCGGGCCACAGCAGAGGGCTGGCCTGGAAGAGGGGCAACCGGGACAGAATCCGGCGCCCCGCCCGGGACTAGAACCCGGTGTGCCGGCGCCGCTAGGCGGAGGATTAGCCTAGTGAGCCGCGGCGCCAGCCTCCACAGGGAAATTTTTGGAACAGGAGTGACAAGGCCTTCTTCGTAAAAAGAATAGTTAAATAAAAAGCTGACATTTGAGTGGATCTAGGATTTGCATGAGAACTGTTTCCTTTTAGCTAGAATGTTGGAAGTGTTTGTATAGACCCAGTCTCTGGGGCAAGGCTTATCTGGATTGGAATCCTAAGTCTGTCTTTACTAGCTGTGTGAGCTCAGGTGAATTACGTAAGCCCTGTGCAACAGTTTTCACATATGTAAATAGAAATCCTGACAGTACCTATTACATGGTGTTGTGTGAGGGTTAGGTGCGGTGTAAATGCTAAAATGCTTGGAATAGTGCCTGGAGCTTAGGAAACACTGTCTTAACTTGTTTGGTGAGAGACAAAAAGAGGAAAAGCTAAGCTCTGGAAACAGTGTGAAGGACCTTTAAAGAGATGAGGACGGAGCTAACTAGAGATAGTTTAATGAAAAATTCATCTTGGTAATAGTGCTTAACTTAAAGCAATGATTCTCCCACAAAATGGTGTGTAAGAGTGACAAAGAAGCTCATTAGAAATGCAATTCCCAGACCACCATCTCCGCACACTGATTCAGTAGGCACTGGAGAGATGAGAAATCTATGCTTTAAAAAAAAAAAAACATTTATTTATTTAATAAATAATGGGTGGCCTAGGTTGAATTCCTCGTTCCTGATTTTCATATATATAGTCCAGCCCTGGCTGGTGGGGACATCTGGGAAATAAATAAGTGGGTGGGAAAATCACTTGTTGTCTCTTCTCTCTTCCTCCTCCCTCCCCAGGCCTTTAAAAATAAGAAAAATTTAAAAAGATGCTCTGTTCTAAATAAGAACCCAGTCCAGTTCTAAGAGGCTCAATATCCGGGCTTCCCAAATCCACCTGGAGTGTTTATCTGGAGGACCATGTGTTTTGAAAGGGTTCAGAGGCCACCTCTTCCATCATCAGGAGATGCGTGTTATGAGCCATGGGCCGTGCTTGCCTGTGTTCATTTTAGAGACAGAAGGATTATCATTTCCATCTCTGTATTTGTCTCCTCTAACAAACAATAAATAGAAAGTTTTAGCATTTTCCACACCTGTCATTAAAGCAGTGGTGGAGTGTACTTGCCAATGACACAGATGTTCTTTTTGGAAGCTGAAAAACCACTGGTTATTGGAAATGATTCTGTGAGGAAAATCAAAAGGCAAATTGGCTGTAAAATACTATTGAAATGAAAAAGCAGGCTACAATGCTGAAAAAATTTAGAGGAAAATGAATTCTATGTTCTTGCTATTTGTCATACACAAATGTCATGGAAGTTTAGAACTAGAAGGATATCTTGGTGCTCATCTAACAAAGCAGCTATGAAATGCAAGTAGGAAATGAGGAGTGCAAAGATCATTTAATTAAGCAAATCTCTTTTGTAAAAAGAGTGATAAAGGGAGTGATCCTCTAAAACTAAAAACAGAAGACCATGGCAGGGGTTATCCATCAGATCACATGGCAATGAGGTATTTGAAGACAGAAAGTGGAGAAGACTAAGGGCATGGAAGGACAACAATAAATCAGCAGAATAAATGAGGCAAAAAAATGACAAAGCACTGGAGTTTTGGAGTTTGTTAGGTTCTGTTTTATGCTGTTGCTAGTACACAAAGAAAAGTACATGTCCCCGAGTACAGGGCATCCTACAGATCCTTAGGCCAGCAGTTTCTGTCTGCATCGCATTAAGTAAATGAGCAGCAATTAAAGGGTACCATTTCTGTGGTTGGTAGCACTGGAGAAAAGCATTGGGAGATTCTTCTCCCATTCACACAGTGGATATTCATTGGGTAGCAATAGGTTTCTTTCATTAGATGTTGACAAAAGTAGAGCCAGAGTTGCAACCTGGATCTGTCAACCTGTAGCCGATTTCCTTTCTGTTATTTTTGAAAAAGCTGCATTTGGGCTTTTTGTTGCATTGTGTTATCTGTAGTACTTTGAGACCTAGCTGGCTCTGTTGTCCTGTCTAGATGGTCCTGAGGATCTGCACATTGTGTCTTGTAATGTAAACCTGCCCCATCCATGAATCCATACTCAGGCTCAGCCACATTCCTGGGAATAATCTAGAAGAGTGCTCACCACACAGTAGGTACTCAGTAAACATTTGTTAAGTAATTAAAGAGCTAATAACCCATGTACTGTGTATTTCAAACAGCTTTGAAGAAAGTATCGGCTTGGAAGAAAGTCTATAAAACTATTAATTGTTGATAATTTTAAAGGGAATAGGATTATGGGGAGTTAGAATGAAGAACTTTCAAGTTCTATCCTATGTATATTTATTGTTATCTACTTGAGATAATAAAATCTTATCCAAGAAAATATCTGATGTTATATCTGCTATGTGCCTTGCAGTATTCTGGATGACTGACATACATTAATGAATATAATAGGCAGTAGCACCTACTCGTGTGGATCATATATTATTATAGAAGTAAAATTAAAAAGCATAATTACTACATTAATTGTATATTGTTAGTAGATGAAGTGTCCTATGGGAGAAAGGCAGGACCAAGTTGGTCATTCACATTGCAAGATGCCATTTGGAAGGAAGACCCAGGCCAATTCTCAGACTTTGAGTCTCCTGTACCAACTCACATCTCCTGGGAGAAGTTCTTTGCTATCATCCTCTTTAAAATTTTAAAAATGATAAAGTTATCCTTGGAGAAAATTCCCTGTAAGTGTTATTACTTTGAAGATGTAAATTTTCTATATTTTCCATGTAAATATCCTCCAAAATTAAGAATTCATTGATTTTCACAATAATCCTATGAACTAGATGGGCATGGTAAAAGGTACATTCATTTTTTATATAATAGGCAGGAGCTAGGTTGTGGGTCCTTGGTTTTATGGAGTACATGGCATTCGGGATGAAACATTATTATCACCTGATTCCTAGATGAAAACTTAGAGTTAATTTTTAAAGAAATGTCATAAGATAATCATGCTACTGAATTGAAGATCCCAACGATGGGATCTTAGAGACATGGAAGTATAATCCATGTTCCTTGAGCTATGATTCTAGGATCTAGTTCACTATTGGTGACTGAGAAGCAAAGGATGAATTTATCAATACCTAACACAAAAGGATATTTATTATTATGAAAGTTTATTAACTCACCATGTAGCTACAGATCTGCAATTTGCAGAGCAACTCTGAGGTATGTTCAAATTATGTTTTGGTTTTGATATGTTTTGGGTTAGTTCTAATTAGCAAAGTTTGTAAAACATAAAGTACATATACCTAGTAATTTTGCTCTATATCTTGTTCTCTCTTCTTTGTCTCTAGTGTTCCCTTTCTTCTTTGACCCATTTCCTTAAAAATACACAAAAAATGGAAAACCTTGAGATGTCCCTCATGGCTCTTTTGTCTCTGCATTTAGCTGCTGTACAGGTGCACTCTTAGAGGTGGAAAATCACAGACAAAACTCAAGAAGAGACACTGATGCTGCCGATCAGAATCCCAGCTTAGTGGGAACTAAGCAGTGGCTTCAGGGGCTCAGTGGGAACAAGCCAACAACTCGGATGCCAGATAGAAACCAACAGAGAGACTTAGCGTTGCCTGGATAAGTTTCATCTGTCTCCATCAGAATTTTTTTTTAAAAAGATATGTATTAATATATTTCCAAAATGAATCATAATGAAGATAATAGGATGGCCCAAGGAAAAAGACAGTAGTCATCTCTACTTTTCCTTCTCTTTCAGAGGATTGCTGTATTGGAAGAAAGGAAAAATTATCAGTGGTAATGAGAATGTATATTCAATAACTTTGGGGCCATTTTTACCACAAGAAGTGATCTTTCAGTATTGTGTGAGGATGCATTTGGATGCTTTCAGAGATATTCTTGGAACAGTTATCAGTGAAATTGTAGCACCCTCAATCAAAAAAATTTCACTAATGCGGCCAGCGCTGTGGCTCACTTGGTTAATCCTCCGCCTGCGGCGCCAGCACCCCAGGTTCTAGTCCCGGTTGGGGAGCTGGTTCTGTCCCGGTTGCTCCTCTTCCAGTCCAGCTCTCTGCTGTGGCCCAGGAGTGCAGTGGAGGATGGTCCAAGTGCTTGGGCCCTGCACCCGCATGGGAGATCAGGAGGAAGCACCTGGCTTCTGGCTTCAGATCGGCGCAGCATGCTGGCCATAGCAGCCATTTGGGGGGGTGAACTAACGGAAAGGCAGACATTTCTCTCTGTCTCTCTCTCTCACTGTCTAACTCTGCCTGTCAAAAAAAAAAAATTCCGCTAATGGGACACACCTTGTATTGGTTCTCTTAACAAGGGAGTTGAATAACTTAAATAAAAGTCCCCAGTTGTCTGCATTTTAGACTTTGTGACCATGTGGTTTCTGTCCCAAGTACTCTGCCAGTGAAAAAAATGAAATAGACCATATGCAAACTAATGAGCCTGGCTGTGTTCCAATAAAATGTGATTTATTGCCACTGAAATCTGAATCTCACATACTTGAACATGTCATGAAATATTTATTGTTTGTATTTAACCATTTAAGAGTATGAATGCATTCTCAGCTCTGGGGCAGTAATTTGCTGTTCCCAGTCTAACACAATCTAATCAACACATTCAGCTGATGTTCTTCATTTAATCAAAGGCTCATTTGTCAAACTCTGTCATGACAAGAGCAGCTGGACTTCGCTGCTCTAGGACTCTCTTTCTAAGGACTTTCTCAGGTCATCCCTGTGACTGTGAGGCTCAGCCCCCCTCTAAACTCTAGTGGTCTCTAAGAATACTTGGCTTTGTCCTATATGACCTGTGTCATAGAATTTGGATTTGTACAATTAACCTAGACTTCATTCTGCTCTCCAGTTTTCCTTATTATTTTGTGAAAATAGATCATCTGGCTGGCAAGGTCACTTATGTTTCTCCATTTTAGTTTCCTTGATAAGATGCTCACTCCCCTCCATAACTTGGTATGGCAGAGAACATGTGGACCACTCAGCATGTCCCCACGAGTCTGACCTTCCAGGCCAGACTTGGTAGATGATATGTGAAAGACAGTAAGGTGCTTCCTTGACCAATACTGTTAGGCATACTTTTTTTGAGTCTTATCATAAGGTTTTCTTTTCACCCAAATACTAATAACAGAATATACACTCTTAAGTGGAGATGCAACCACCCAGGAACAGGGTGGGGGGGTTTCATTCTTTGTTGTTTTGTGCCCTGTTCCTAATCCTGATTAACCAGTGTTGATAGAAATGAACACAGTCTGTGAAAAGATTAATATAAGGTTTAATCTGGGCAGAATATGGTGACTTGGTCCTGGGAGACACAAGCCAGACACCTTTTGTTAGGTCTTGAGAAATGCTCTGCTAGAAGTAACTTATGTAGTCCAAGACAATAACTTTTTATTTATCATCACCCAAAGAACATGCATTGACTTGACCTGAAGTTAACTTCAGGTAACTAAGGGCAAATTTTAGGTAAATAGGGGCAAATTTCTCTCATGTTGGTGATCACTTTCTTTAGAACATGTTTGGTTAAAAAACATATCCAGACATGATGGGGAATATATTGTCTGTGAAAAGAAGCCTACTGTTGCTGGTGCCGCAGCTCACTTGGCTAATCCTCCGCCTGCGGCGCTGGCACCCCGGGTTCTAGCCCTGGTTGGAGCGCTGGATTCTGTCCTGGTTGCTCCTCTTCCAGTCCAGCTCTCTGCTGTGGCCCGGGAAGGCAGTGGAGGATGGCCCAAGTGCTTGGGCCCTGTACCCGCATGGGAGACCAGGAGAAGTACCCGGCTCCTGGCTTCAGATCGGCGCAGTGCGATGGCCATAGTGGCCATTTTGGGGGTGATCCAACGCAAGGAAGACCTTGTCTAACACTAACTCTGCCTGTCAAAAAAAAAAAAAAGCCTACTGTAATTTTTAAAAGGATGTTTTCTGAAATGGATAGGGGATGCATAGTTAAGGAAAAATGAATTGGGGCTGGTTCTATGGCTTAGCAGATAAAGCCACTGCCTGCAGTGCCAGCGTCCTATGTGGGTGCCAGTTCAAGTCCTGGCTGCTCCACTTCTGATTCAGCTCTCTGCTATGGCCTGGGAAAGAAGCAGAAGATGGCACAAGTCCTTGGGTCCTTTCACCTGTGTGGGAGACCCTGAAGAAGTTCCTGGCCCCTGGCTTCAGATATGCCCAGCTCCAGCCATTGCGACCATTTTGTGAGTGAGCCAGAGGATGGAAGACCTCTTTCTCTCTTCTCTCTGCCTCTCTGTAACTCTGCCTTTGAAATATAAATCTTAAAAAAAGAAAATAAAAATGAATTGTTCAAGCTAGCTCTAGATGGCCACGACAAAACAGACCCTATGTAAGTGTCACCCAAGTCAAATTACCCAGTAGACATGACTAAGTCTAAATAATAGGTGTTTCCTTTGAATGCTTTGCAAGCTTTTTAGTTACTTTGTACTAAGCAGGCTTTTTTTTTCCCCCTGCATCCTTGTGTTGTACGCTGATAAATTTTCAAGATCCCAGATGGCTTCCTTGGAGAGGAGTTCAGTGATTGCTTTTGATTGCTGCAGGGTGGAAGAGTGACAGCACTCAGGTTGCTAGCCCTGGCCTGCAGCCTCAGGAAAGTACTTGTATTAAAATATGGGACACAGAATCTGGAGGATCAGACTCGCCATTGTGGCTGGGAGTTAACTCAATAACAGAATTTCCTCCAATATTTTAAGACAAAAATTTAAATAGCCTCCATCACTTAAAGTAAATTATTTTGATTGCTATTTCTCTATGTACATGTATTTAATAAATAAAACACCGCTATTTTTATTATTGGGAAATTACCAACCTTGTCATAAATAAATGGCAAACATTGGAGGAAATAATAAAGAACAAGATTAAGTTTTTTTTTGAATTGAGGCTATTTCATATGTATCATCAACAGATAAATTGATACAGTAAAAAATAAAATTATTAGCTTTTAATTAATATAATACCTTAAGTAGAATAGGTTTGTAATAGTATTTATGATTAGTGATACTATACCTTAAACTGATTAATAATATGATATAGTATTATAATATAAAACCTTAAGGAATTAAGCTGCTTTAGAGGCATCCCTATGGTCTTGGGCAAAGTAAACCATTCATTAAACTCAGTTTCTTCAACTTAAAACTGGGATTGATAACACAAGTCCCATAAGATTACGGAGAGGAGTAAAGTCAAGTATGCATGAAACATATAAAGCACATAGTAAGTGCTTAGTAATAATCTCTTTGTTCTTGGTTGTGTTGATGATGGGGATGAATAAAAGCAAGTTATAGGGAAAACTGGAAAAAAACTAGCCTCAGAAACAAAGACAATATCCATTATTAAATGTAAAGCCTTTCTTAGGGTATGTTAATTTCTTTAATAATTCTCTTACCCTATTTTCTTTCTAAATGGTGTTAACACAATTTTTAACCAGTTGATTAATATTTGATTTTGATCTGCTAACCTTATTTAAACCCCTTGCTAGCCTATTTCACACAGCCATTTCCATGTTAAAGCAGAGACAACTATTCATTAGTCTTACAGTAGGCTTACATATGCTTCCCATTAATCATCGTTTAGCTGTGTAAACAGGGATTTGCATTTTATTCTTGGTGCCATTAGGGAGATTACTGTAAATGAGAAATTTCATTCTAAAATGTTCTAAAAATATTTCAGAAGTTTTTCACATCTAAATGCTATATGGTATCATTTAACATTCTCTTAATCATGTTAGCTTTATGTATATTGTCAAAAATTATGATTTATTCTTATAGAAGAATTAGAAAATGAGGGAAAGTACCTGAAGAATTAAATCATTCATAATCTTTCACTGTCTTATAACAATCACATATCTATAAAGTTTATTATTCATATGAAATATTATATATATGAAGCATTTATTTACATGAAGTATTTTATATATATTTGAAAGACACAGAGAAAAACACACAGAATTCCCATCTGCTGATTCATCCCCCAAATGCCCACCACAGCCAGGGATGGGTCAGGCTGAGGCCAGGAGACAGGAACTCAGTCCATATCTCTTACATGTGAGGTAGAGACCTAGCTACTTGGGTCATCACCTGCTGCCTCCCATGGTACACATCAGGAAGAGCTATATTTGGAAATGCAAGCACTCCTATATGAGCTGTGGGCCACCCGAGCAGCCTTTCAGGTGCTTTACCAAATGCTCACTCCTTCTCAATGTCTTTGAAGACACCTGCACCTACCAAGAACTTCCCTTTCTCAGAAGTGTAAGTTCCAGATCCCTGGGAGCCTCCTTGGTGCTTCTTGGTTCTAATAACTCCAGTTTTCTCCCTCCACTTTGCCTGCCATAGAGGCAGTTGCCACTGAGTGCAGCCACTGTCTCTGTGATAAATCAGTTTTCCTCTTAGTCTTTCTAGTTGTAGATCTCTTGACACATTTCTCCACATGGAATTCTATCTGTCGAAATTTCTGGGGACCCCTGACTTCATGCCCTCTGAGTGAGATGATTCTTCACTATTTCACTCAGTTGTCCCCCTGTGCTTGAATGTCACTGCTAAAACCACCAACTACCTTTCATGAACCCAATTCAGGCTTTATGTTTCGGATGAGGAGCAGGCATTTCAGGCTAGACTATCGTCCTATTGTCTACCAACCAAATAACCTTGTCACTGTTATAATCTTAGTGCATCAGGATTTGCATGACTATTTAGACTTATTGGCTCTTATTTTATGAAAGTGAAGAAAAAGGAGTAAAAGCATTGATATTACAGGTACACCTTGTTGGCTATAACTTTAATATAATTTGGAAAAAAAAGTTCATAGCCCAGGCTAGTTGGAAGAAGTACTTTCACCACTAGCAGTTAGCTGATTGTAAGGCTGTCTACATGTCTGTTGTATTCTGAGGGAAAAGAAGAAAAATAAGCAATGTGTTTTAGTTCTAGAAATATACTACTAAGTATTATGGATGAAAATGGGAAGTAATTAGAAATATAGAACATTTTATTTCTTTGGGAATGAAACCTGCCCTAGCAAAATAAATTATAACTAATTTCTTATTCTGAACTCTTCCATACACTTTTCATTTACTGAAGAAATGCACTTTTACAATATTTTTTTAAATGGCATATGGTTTATGCAGTGCTTCATCACCTAATTTTGTGCTTAGTTTGTTACGATCATTTTTAAACTTTCCTGCTCTCCCCATAAATATTTAATAGTTTTTGTTTATTTAAGTAAATATTTTTGCTAGATAGTTGTTATTTCTAATTGTGTCATGGAAAGTTAAAGGTTTTTTTTTTTTTTTTTTTTTTTTGTAAAGCTTCTTATACATTAGTCTTTGTTTGTAATCTCAATGATCCCCTTAAAATTTGACTTGGACGTACCACTGAGTGGTCAAAGTGTATAGCCTTTATGTTAGTCTTTTTATGTATGCTACGAAATTGCACTCTTGGAAAAGTGTTCTGGTGGCACATCCAATAGCACTGAATGAGATATGCATTTCCCAGTCCTCACAGATTAGTGTATAACAACATAACGAATTTAAACATTTTTCACACCTAATTCATGGAGCCCACTTAATTTTTAAAAATCATCTGTTATAATACTGTTTGTCCCCCCAAATTAATTTTTCTATTAATTATTTAGAACTGAGTAATTTATTTTTCTTTTTGTAAATAGGTTGGCTTTTATAGGTAGTTGTTTGAGTGTTGAAAGAAAGCCAAGGAAGTAGAAGTGAGTCTGAAAAAACAGAATAGAATTAGTTAGAGGCCAGCAGATGCATGGAGCACCACATTGTTCAATGAATTTTAAATTAAAAGCTGTGAGAAAGTGTGTCATCTTTCTTGTGCATATCAACTGTATGTGCAATTTAAATTCTGTTTATTTTGGTGTGTTGGTTTTTATCTCTCCCAGGCTCTTTTTTCTCTTTACTTCATTTTTCTTCTTATTCATTCACATTTTGCAGTTGGCAAATAACTATATATGTTTATATGGTATAATGGGATGCTTTATTATCCATATCCATTGTGGAATCATTAAGTCATGCTAATTAATGTATTCACATACTTAAATTGTTACCTGCAGGAGGGAGGGTTGATCCTCTTTTCTAACCCCAAGAATGTTGGCTTTCACTTTTTTTTAAGCTTCATTATTTAAAGAGAGAGAGAGAGAGAGAGAGGAGAACAAGCGAGCGCCTCCATCTTCTTGCCTACTCCCCAAATGGCCACAGAAGACAAGGCTGAGACTACTACAGGCAAAGCCAAGAGACTGGAGCCCCAGCTGAGTCTCCCAAGTGGATGAAGGGGGTCCAAGCACCTGGGCCATGCTCAGATTCTGGAGGGAGGAGGGAGCTGGATTAGAAGCTGAGTAGCCAGGACTGAATGGACTTGCCATAATGGAATGCTGACACTGCAGACAGCAGCCTACTTTGCTGTGCCACAGCGCCAGTTCTTGGTTTTCACTTACCCTCCTCATCACTCAGTCCTCCACCTTTCTTCCACTCCTTCTTGCATCCAAGTAGGTATTTCTTATCCCGACAGTCCCCACCATCTGTTCTTTTCTGCATCAGAACTGTGTTTATTCTATAATTCGTTCTTAGGACATCATAAATTGTGAAAGAAACAGAGCAAACATAAAAAATGATCTTTACCAATCAGCAATTGCCCATAATAGAAAAGTAGCCTATGAAATCTTTTTAAAATTTTTTAAAGATTTTCATTTATTTATTTGACAGCTAGAATTACAGACAGAGAGAGAGAGAGACAGAGAGAAAGGTCTTCCTTCTGTTGGTTTACTCCCCAAATGGCTGCCACGGCCAGCGCTGTGCCGATCCGAAGCCAGGAGCCAGGTGCTTCCTCCTGGTCTTCCATGCGGGTGCAGGGCCCAAGCACTTGGGCCATCCTCCACTGCCTTCCCGGGCCACAGCAGAGAGCTGGACTGGAAGAGGAGCAACCGGGACTAGAACCAGCGCCCATATGGGATGCCGGCACCACATTCAAAGGATTAACTTAGTGCGCCACAGCACCAGCCCTACCTAAGAAATCTTAAAGCAAATGCAAATAGAATCTTGGCTTTGAGGGAACTATGTATAGACGATTATTTTTAGATTTACTAGATAATAAAATTTGTCCTTTTTATCCATTTATAATTTATTGAGTGCTTGGATTGTGAGACACAATGTTAGGGACTTGGAAAATGTTTAATTTATTTAATTTTCTATCATTGTTTGAATAGGTATCATTATGTCCCCTGCTTTATGTGGACAAGAAATCACATGTGAAGTGGTTGGTAACATAGTGAGTGAATGTTTGGACTGGGGTTTGTATTGAGAACCAGCTCTGGCATGATCAAGGGTACTATAGAGGTTATTTTTGAAATGGTATACTTGGTAGTTTGAAAAACTGGGGCTTGGAAAGTATCATCTTAGTGTGAACTGCAGCTCAGATTATAGTCCCAGGAAATAAGTGCACGTCCTTCACTCCCTCTGTAGCAGTGTGCAGGGCTCCACTCATCACACAGTGAGGGCTACAGTGTCTCACGTTGACCTTTCAGTGTACCCATAGGAGGTTTTGTTCAAGAGCCCACTGTGAACCAGGAGAACCACAAAATATTCGTGAAGTTCCCAACATCATAGGACCGTGGCCATTGCAAATGAGCTCAGCCTGGCCAGTAACACACTGAGTGTTTTCTAAGGGAAAATCTGTCATTAAAATCATTTGTGTGTCTCATGCTACAGGACAGAGAAGGACAAGCCCATAATTCCCAAGATATTTTGTTTTTTAATTAATAGGTACTTTATCACTTGCAGTTTTCTCAACCCAAGCTAGGGATATTTGGGAGTTATTATGAGATTTGGTAGAATGCTGAGTTTTTGATCTTGTCAGGACTGAAAGTGCTTTGTAAATGTCAGAGCTGGTGTGTGCGGATCTAGGGCACTGCTCCAGTGTGTGCCTGGGAGTCAGCTAATGAGCCCACAGGAGAGCTGCCGTCTCAGCCACTCCTGGAGTGGGCTTGACTTTGAAAGCAGCTCTCTGGGTCTGCTCAGCAACAGAAGAATTTTATGTTGTTGTTGTTGTTGTATCACAAAGTATTTGAGTTTAAATTAAATGCACTCCCATTGAAAAGGTTTCTGCTCTGGGTACCTGCTTGTTTGAAGGAAGATACCACATGGTGATTCTTTCATGGCCTTTGCATTTAAACTATCTTTTGATTGAATGTGGCTATACTCACTACTTAACTCTCCCTGAATAGCTTCTTTTTACCAGATTGTTCTTTGATTCTCCAAAATTCAATATTGTCTTCCATGTAATTCTTGTACACATAAACCTTAAAATATATTCTTACTCCATGAATGCATGGAATCCAACTAGGCTTACAGGTTTGAGTTTAGGGGTAGGGCTCTGGTGTTATTCCCATGGCCTCTGATTGAATCTGAGTTCCACTGTGACTGCTGGTGAATTAAATGAGGTGCAAGCCTAATGATTAACAATTACAGTTGTCTTAGTTTTTGTTTTTCATATGTAGAGTCTTAGACTCTCAGTGATAAAAAGGAACTAAGACCATGGAGAAACATTCATACAGTAAGATCCCTTCCCAGTTTGTTTCACGTGTACCGGGAAGTTTTGTGGTTCCAAGAGAGGCTGTAGCTCCAAGGTTTCAAATATAGAGATCAAGTGGTTGCTTCCTGGGAGGGTGGCAGAAGGCTGTCAGAATCAAGGTACAGTGGAGAGCATTTACTGTGTTCATGGATAGTGCTATGGAATAACAAGGTGTATGTATTCATTTTTTTAAATTAAAAATAACACAGCTTGGAACTGACTGGTGTTAATGCAACTGGAGATGGACAGCCATGTCTTCTGCTATTTTTTTTTTTTTTGCTTTGTCCTGTGCTCCATAATAGTAATTCCCAAAGGGTATTCTGTGTAACACCAGTTATAGAGATTTAATTGATCTATAGAAAGCAGGATTTTGTGAGAAAGCAAGTTTGAGAAATATAGGATTCAAAATAGGAGATTTTTCAAATTTTTGATAAGCATGTATTTTGGGACTCTGGGAATGTGTGAAAAGATGCATCCTATTCCATAGACTTTGATCATAAAAAACTTATGAGAATTTCCACTGTTAGCATTTTGTAGAATCCAGATGTGAAACCTTGCTCTATAATTTTGATTGAAAATCGCATATAACTTTTTATTAGTTCGTTTTTTACTTTGGCATTTTCTGTACTTTTTGTTTAATTATATTATGAGTGTATTTTTTATAAATTTGTAAATCAAGGCTATATTGCAAGTACTTAAAATTTAAATTATTCAATATCACTCAGATAATGAGTATCACAGTGTAATGATCTTCTTGTGGGAACCACAGCAATAATGAATTAAAAGGAGTAGTTCCTATATAGTTCGATATTTTGATACTGACAAAATGGAACATAAAAAGATCAAACTTTGAGCATTTACTCGTGAAACTGTATGGCTCTAAATTCTTGCATGGTAATGTTCTCTAATGACTGTATATCCTGACCACTTATTCATGTATTCTGCTATCCCATGTTTATTAAATATGTCCAGTGTTTCTGACATTGTACTTCATGCTCTTGGCATAATGACTGGATAAAGTAATAATCTCTTCCATCAACCATTTCACTCCTCAAATGGCCACAATGGCCAAGGCTGAGCCAGGCTGAATCCTGGAGTTAGAAGTTTCTTCTGGGCCACACACATAGGTGTAGGGCCCAAGCCCTTGGGCCATCTTTTGCTGCTTTTCTCAGGTGCGTTTTCAGGGAGCTGGATCAGAAGCGGAGCAGCCAGGACTCAAACTGCCATCCATATGGGATGCAAGTGCTGCAGACGGGAGCTTAACTGGTGCACCACAGTGATGACTCCTATGTGTTTGTTAAATTCCCTGTAAATAATGTCTATACAGTTCTGGTAGACCTCCAGCTGAAAGTGAGCCTTCTGTTTGTTTGGTGGAAACATCTCATTTTCTTCATTAGGAAAATGAAAAGCCAAATAGTGACAGAACTTGCCCAGTATCACAATGAATTAGTGGCAGCACAGAAAACAGAACCCAGGTGTTTGCGTTCCAGCCATTACTCCATCTCCTACTGTGACCTCCTGACAGAAATATGAGGAGGTTAACTTTTAAACTAATGATTGAGTTTAAATGAATGAAGGTTGGAACATATATTAAATAAGATCCCAAGATGTTATTTGTTGAACTTCATGAATATTTATTGTTCCATGTGTTAAATACTCTTTAGAATCTTGAAGATTAAATCTTCATTGAGCTTTTGTGCTAGAGGCATCTGTATTGCTTATGACTGTAGACTACTTAAACTCATGTATGTAGTGATGGCTATTAGAGATACCCATAAAAGCAGTAACTATACTTTGTGGAAAGCATTATCTTGTTGGATGTTTTGGTTCTAACCCTGACTCAGTAGGTTATAGTAAGTCAGGTGAATTTTTACTCCTTAACAATTCTTTTTCGGCCATAATCTCCCTCTTACAAGGTGAATAGCAGAGAGCTTATTGTTGTGTAGTGAGAATAAGAATACTATTTCAAAGAATAGTTGTGATGATGACTTTAAAGCTGATGTGAATTAGGTATAATTGATTCAGGATCTATGATTCAGGATTTTTTGAGGACATGTAAAATGTAAACATCTGATACAAGTGAATATGCATATAGTATGCTTTAGTGAGAGAGATTACAAAGGGATCACAGACACACACACACACACCTATGAACTAAAGTATGCATTGATTCCATAAGATTCCATTTGAAATGAATTAAGTAGACAGTGAACCAAAAAAAAAAAAAAAAAAGAAAATCTGTATTACTAGAAAAGTTGATGAGCATTTCAGCATATGGGGCAGTGGCAATATGGTTCTCTTTCTGAGCCTCAGTTTCCACTCTGAAAAAAAAAGAGATAATAACAAAATTGAGAATACATGCAGTTACATAGCTGAGTATACAAGGCATGCGATTTGTGTTAAGCAAACTTTGCTTTGTGTTTTCTTTTACTTCCAATTCTCCTCACAACTGGAGAGAGGACTACAATAAAATAGAAAGACATAGTTTAAGAAACTACCTAACAATTAGTGTAAGCAATCTATAATGAGAACGAGAATGCAACTGTGAGAGAGATGCATTATCTAGCAATGAATAATGTAAAGACAAAGTATTCCTTGTACTATCATCTCACAAAAACAGAAAAATATGCCTAGAAGACATGGGAATGTTGAATCTTGAGATACCAGCAATAAGATATACAATTAACAATGTCATATGCAATTTTCACTTGAACAGCATTCATTTACTCTGTTCCTCTAATAGCAAATTAATTTTTAATCCTTGTAAACTGTGCTTCCTTCATTGTAATGTAAGGCAAATTAATATATCATATTGTACATATAGAGTAGACTGTTTAGAACTTGCAGACACCCGTAAGTCCCCCACTTGCCTGGTTAATTTTGTTCTTAATGCCCTGTATTTTGAGTGCTATTCCATGACCTTTTACTTAAATTTCTTTTGTAAGTGAAAGCTTTGTTCGTGAAAATATGGATTCAAACAAATACTGGCTACATTTAGAGTAAACTAATAGCACAAAAAGGGCAAAGCAACAAAATGTTACAAGGAATAATAAAGTAAGTATATAAAGCTAATAAGGGCAAAGTTTATGCTGAAAAATAGTAGAAGACAACTTTGAAAAGATTGCATGGAATTAGATTATTGAGAACCTTGGAAGACAGCAGTATGGGCTTTCACTATGGAAGATGTACTCAAGCTGACAGAAACCTATTAAACAAGTAAATATCCATACATTTTATTCTTTTCAGTGTATGGTGTTCCAAACTAATGTATAAAATGTTTTGTCCATCTATCGATATATACTCTGAGACTGTAGTTTTGATATCCTTTCTCAAATAAGGACAATATACTCACCTCTACCTAAATGAAATGCAACAAATTATTAACAGTTTTGAAATGTGTCAATAATGTCTTAATATGAATAGGCTCCAATGTGTATGTGAGTAGATCATCAGATAACATGGGTGGAGAGAAACCATGGAGTAGGAGCCAGTGGGATTCTAGTCCTAGCTCTATTACAGAGAAGGTAATTGAAGTGAATGTAAAAATGTGTTCACCCACATTTCATGGATGGACATTTAGGGTTTTCCTCAATATTTTGTTGTCATAATTAATGACACATATTTGTTTATTTCTGTACAGTTGTCTAATTATGTTAGAAATACATTCTCTAGATAAATTCCAAGAATCTTAGAATATTGAATGAATATAGATAGAAGTTTGTTAGATATTGCAAAATTCTTCTCCACAGAGATTGAAGCATTATAGAGTCCTACTAACATTATTTCAGCTTACCAGTTTCACTGTGCCTCAGTAGCATAAGTCATTAAAAGGCTCTTAAGTATGGCGAATCCAGTCAGTAAGAAATGTAAAATACGTTATCAGTTAATTCAAATCCTTTGTGATTAAATTCCTTTATGTATTATTTTGGAACTTAAAGTTTTGCTAAACCAAGCAAAGGACACCTTGGTATTTATCTAGAAGAGTATAAAATTTAGATGTGGTATATGAGAGTTTTGTCATCGAATATTTTTCTTCTTTCGAAGAAGTTTTTCTTTTCTTTGTGACTCACTTTTTCTTTTCTTTTTTTTTTTTTTTTTTTTTTTTTTTGACAGGCAGAGTGAACAGTGAGAGAGAGAGACAAAGAGAAAGGTCTTCCTTTGCCATGGCCACCACGGCCGGCACGCTGTGGCCGGAGCACCGCGCTGATCCAATGGCAGGAGCCAGGAGCCAGGTGCTTTTCCTGGTCTCCCATGGGGTGCAGGGCCCAAGCACCTGGGCCATCCTCCACTGCACTCCCTGGCCACAGCAGAGAGCTGGCCTGGAAGAGGGGCAACCAGGACAGAATCCGGCGCCCCAAACGGGACTAGAACCCAGTGTGCCGGCACCGCTAGGCAGAGGATTAGCCTAGTGAGCCGCGGCACTGGCCGTGACTCACTTTTTCTAAGAGTATTGTAAGCCATAGAGCATATAGATATTTGTTGTAAGGAATTAAACTATTTTTATATCAAAATGCATCATATTTTCGAATATGACATCTCAGTTTCTTGAAAAGACTGATAGTTCTTTTTTCTATGTGCTGGGCCATGTGTTTGCAGGCTCTAATAACAGATGATTGAATGATAAGACCTAAACTGAAATGTTAATTGTGTAAAGAAAAATTTAATTAACTGCACTTTTACTAGTGACATCTCCCTTGAAGCTCACCAACTATCTTTTATTTTAAATATATTTAGTAAGTATAATTCAGATAGGGGAAACACCTGCCTGCAGATGCTCTTTAGAAATTTGAGATCCTTCCATTTTGAGAAAGGTCAAAATCATCAGAATGGGAGAGAATGACTTATATCCTTCTTCAGAGATCACTGCGTGTGCACTTTGATGTTTGCAAGATGCTTATGTTTTAGTCATTGTAATTCTATAAAAAGCAAATATATGTAGCAGGACCAAAATTTAGTAAAATAAAGAAGGTCACATAAGTTCTGGTCCCTGTAGTGTCCTTTATAATCTAAAACAAGTCATTTAATACTTATGGTCCTCAAATTTTCCTTCCTCTAAAATGTAGGCCATTTGGGCTAGTTTTTCTTTAATGCCCTTTATAGTTTGAGGATGCAATCTTATTCTAATGATACTATCAATCTTCGCTGTCTAAGTTTAACCTGTGGCATTTCTGTAGAGAATATCTAGGTCTACATCAAAATTAGCTTGTTCTTCAGTTTTCTAAGCCTTTCCTAAAATCAATTGCACAAGTATATCGATTGTTGTGTACTAAGGAAGTTTGTAAGTTGGGAGATAAAGAAGCTATCATTTACTTAAAATTGCAAGTAGAAACCAGAGGAAGAGAGGAAAAAATCTGCTTATTGATCTATCTGCATTTGTTATTGTGCTTATCACTGTAGCATCTTGTCACCTTGATAGGCATTTCTTTCCTGAATAGGAAAACATGTAAGTTGGTGTGTTTATTTATACTGTTTATTCATTAAAGCATCATCATTGAGAACCCTGAAAAAAATTAAATTTTTATACATCAAAACTGAAATATGTAATTCAGCATTACCAATAAGCATACAGTTTAACTGGAACATATAATATATAAATACATGATAATAATTGCAAACATATCCTAAAACTACAAATTATATCAACTTGGTAAGAGCACACCCAGAAGAGATAGAATTAATCCAAGAATGCTTTTTATATGAGAGTAACTTTGGTATAAGTTTTAACCAGTTAATCTGCTTCTAACTGCAGACCACAGCCCCATTTACCCTGTTTAAGAACTTGGCTGTAAATGCCCCTGTAGAAATTTGATTTAAAAAAATCTTCAAAACTATTTTGAGCTGTTATATACTGAGAAAACTGTCAAACTCATGTATGCTTGGTGGCTCGGAATCTCAAGTAATGTTCTCTCATCTTTTGTCTTCTGGTGTTGATTGTCATAGGTTGTCACTCTGTTGTTCCTAGGAATGATTAGACACACTTACGGTTCAGCACCTTGGAGAGCTACAAGAGGATTTAAAAGATGTAGATGTGCCAGTCAACAGCCATTGGAAGGATTTGGGGCTTTCTGGTTTTGTTGAAAATATTGACTGGCTTGCTTGAAATGAAAATCACACTGTTTTTTAAGTCTCTACACTCAACATTCATTTATGTGCTTTAAAATATTCAGCAGTTTCTCTATCAAGTCACTTCCACTGAAATGAAATACAGCAAATTATTAATAGTTTTGAAGTGTGTCAATACTATGTTAACATGAATAACCTGTAATGTGTCTGTGAGTGGCTCAGCAGGTAATGTCAGTGGGGAGAAACCATGTAAAAGGAGGCAGTGGGATTCTAGTCCTAGCTTCATTACAGAAAAGGTAAATGAAATCAGTATAAAAATGCATTCATACAGTATTCCATGGATGGACATTTAGGGTTTCCCCAATATTTTTTCTCTTATGACTTATTTTTGCTCTTATCTACATCCTTGTAGATTTATACTTCTAGAAAACTAAGTTCCTAGCTGGGCATCAGCATGGTAGAATTTCCAGTCCTCATCTCCCTGCAGAAACATCAATTTGAACAACTATTTGAACACAAAAATAACCTTCACGAAAGATAAGGAAGCCAAATGAGAGATTATAGCAACAGGGTATAACCCAGAAATAAGAAAAAAAAATTGTGATCATGAGAAGGACAATTTAACAGTACTCAAGTCACTCCTTCCTCTAACCTCTTACAGTGCAAAGTGGAGAGAGATTTATTTTGTATTAGGGAGAAAGAAGAAAGTGAGCATGGGAGTTTGTCTGATACTCCAGTATCAGGCCTGCCTTTCTAAAATCCAGAACTAAGGATTCCACTGCAAAGACTCTGAGCTAGTACTAACAAACAACTGAGCCTCCAAGTCTTTCCCAGTGCCAAGAAAGTTCCCAAAGTATCAGTTTCCAGGCTTGCCCCATGAACTCAATCTCTGAATCATCTTTTCCACTGGCCAGCTCCAATGGCCTCAGGCTCTAAACCAGACCCAGCACAATGATAGCGCCTATGCTTTCAGGCTCCATGTCCATACCACAGTAAGACTGGCCCAAGAAATCTTGGAATCCAGACTGATCCCAATACTGTGTTTATCCTCTATGATCCTGGGCTTCAAGTCCAACCCAATATGAAACTGACTCTTACGGCCTTAGTCATCAGGGAAGCCTCTCATGCTTGTCCCTATAGATCTATTCCCCAGGATCATCAAGTATCAGACCACCTCCTTTGGCTCTGGGTCTACTGTAGATTTTAGATCACTCCAGAGTGAGGTGAACCCACAGTCATGGTCTTCATGCCCACATCATCACCAACTCGATACCTTGGGAAGTAGGGTGGCATATGTGAACACTAGAACCAGAACTAGGCCTTTGCTATGCTAGGCCAGTCCTCAGCAATTCGACAGTCTGGAAGAGTTGATGCCTACCCTAGCAGAACCAAAGTTTAAGCATTACTCAATAGACCCCACTACTAGACCAGTCATTATGGGTCACTCCTATCAACACAGGTTCTAAGTTGGGTTTATAGTCCCAGAACCAATGCCAGCTGCTATAGACCCAGGCTCTGGGCTAGCCCCTGTGGTCTCAGATTCCAGTGAACCCAGAATCCACATGTGCCCTCATGATTCCACTCACCCAAGTTGACCTTAACTCCAGGCCAACCCCTGTAGACCAAGGCTCTAAGGTAGGCCCTGTACAGGAACCAATCCTCTCCCCATAGACTCAGGCTCCATGTTCATACCAGTGGAAGTAGGTTCTAGGCCCATTCCAGTGCCTGGCTGGCTCTTACACACTCAAGCTCAAGACCTATCCCAGCACCAGGACCCACACTATTGATACAGGCTCTAAGACAAAACCTGCAGACCCACACCCAGATTCACTTCCATGAACCCAGGGTCCCGGCCAGCCTGCATAAGAAGTCCAAAAGCCCCGCCCAAAACCACCCTAGATGGCCTACCAAGAACCCCTGGATGGATGGACTGGTGAAAAGCCTCCCAGAAATAGCTGGTTTGCAAATGATTAGAAGTCCCTTCTTTCTCAAATGCACAGACATCAACATAAGGCAACAAAGACCATGAAAACCAGTGGATATATAACAACACCATTCAACACAAAAATCTTGTGGTAGTTGACCCCAAATGAATGAAGATACATAGACTTCCTAAAAAAGAATTCAAAACAACTATGTATAAAACTCACTGGTAAAATCCTGGATTTTTAAATCCAGGATGCTCTGGTACTGTCATGCTAGTATGTAAATTGCATCTCTAGTTTGAAAGTTAAAAGTAAAATTATTAAAGATTACAATAATAACAATCATTGATTAAAGGATACATGTATGAAAAAGTGTACACTAATGTTAAATGTGTACAATGTGAAGATTAGGTACAGTAAAGTATAGTACTTTTTTATAAAATTAAAATTAAGTTACTATTAGCCTAAAATAATCCCTTATACCTATATTTTTATGTAAGCCTCATAGTAACCACTAAGCAAAAATCTATAATAGGTACACAAAGATTAATAAGTAATAATTACAACATAATGCAAGAGAAAATTATCTGATCACCAAGGAAAATAGCAAAGAGGAAAAATGTAACAAAGAAAATAAAAACAGAAAAAAGACATTAAAATTAGTCACAAATCCTTACCTGTCAATAATAACTTTGAGTGTAAATGTATAAATTCTCCAATGAAAACCATCAAGTAATTGAATAGATTAAAAAAATATCAAGCCCTAACTATGTGCTTCTTAAAAGAGACTTGTTTCTCCATTATGGGCATATACAGACAGGAAATAAAGGATGGACAAGGATATTGCATATAAATAGAAATAAAATAGGGCAAGAGTAGCTATATCTGTATCAGATAAAATGACATTGTATCAAGAACTGTAAAAGGAGGCAAAGAAAGCCATTAGACAGTGATAGCATTAATTCATCAAAAGAACATAAGGATTGTAAATGTATATCCATGCTTAATTGGAACACCTAAATATACAAAGCAAACATTAATAGATCTCAAAAGATGGGTGGACTGTAATACAATACAATACAAATACCCACCTTCACCAGTGAAAAAGTTATCTAGAGAGAGAACTAGTAAGGAAACACTGTACTTAACCTATATTTTATAGGCCAGAGCTGTGGCATAGTAGGCTAAGCCTCCACCTGCAGTGTCGGCATCCTATATGGGCACCTGTTCAGTTCGTGTCCCAGCTGCTCCTCTTCAGAGCCAGGCCTCTGCCTGTGGCCTGGGAAGGCAGTGGAAGATGGTTCAAGTGTTTGGGCCCCTGCATCAACGTGGGGGACCCAGAAGAAGCTCCCGGCTCCTGGACATAGATCGGTCCAGCTCCAGCAATTATGGACATTTGAGAAGTGAACCAGCAAATGGAAGACTTTTCTCTCTGTCTCTCCTTCTCTCTGTTTGTAACTCTAACTCTCAAATAAATAAATCAGATATTATAAAAAATATATTTTGTGTCAAATGGACCTAGTAGATATAAAAAGAAAATTTCAAC
The DNA here is from genome assembly GCF_964237555.1 of Oryctolagus cuniculus. Classification (NCBI taxonomy): domain Eukaryota; kingdom Metazoa; phylum Chordata; class Mammalia; order Lagomorpha; family Leporidae; genus Oryctolagus; species Oryctolagus cuniculus. The sequence continues at coordinate 43,234,117 of NC_091437.1, forward strand.
AGCAACAGAACATATATTCTTCTCAAGTGTTTGTGAAGCTTTTCCCAGGATATGTCAAGTATAAAGCAACAGTACAATTCTTAACAAATTTAAGAGGTATGAAGTCAAACACATGCTTTTTTATTTTCTGAACACAATGGTATGAAATATGAAATCAATAACAGGAGGTATTTTGGAAAATTCATACATACGTAGATATTTAAAAACATTTTCCTGAACAAGTAGTGGGTCAAATAACCAAAGGAGAAATAAGAAATATCTTGAGACAAATGAAATAGATACAAAACATAGCAAAACTTATGATACACAGCAAATGCAGCCCAAAGGGAAAAGTTCCTATCAATGAATGTCTGTCAAAAAAAAATCTTAAGTAACAGCCTAGTATTGTCTCTCAAGGAACTAGAATAAACTAAGCCAAAAATTAGTAGAAGGAAGGAAATAATTAAGGTCAGTGCAGAAATAACTAAGAAGACAAGGAAAACAATACAGAAATTTAGTAAACCAAGAGTTGATTTCCTGAAAAAATAAAATTAACAAACGTTTACATAGAAGAAGGAGGAAAGAGAGAAGACATAAAAGTAGAAATGAAAGATGAGACACTACAACTAATACCACAGAGATAAAAGGATCTCAAGAAACTATGAACAACTGTGTGTCAACAAATTGGATAACCTAGCAGAAATGGATAAATTATTTGAGGAATGTAGCATACCACAATGGGAATTTGAAGAAGTAAAATATCTGGACAAACCAATAACAAGTAAGAAGATTTAATAAGTTAAAAAAAAAAGTCCCCGATAAATGTAAAGCCCAGAACCTGATGAGTTCACTGCTCAATCCTATCAGTTAAATCGCTAATACCAGTGCTCCTCCATTCTTCCAAAATAACACAAAGACGACCTAGACTGCTTTGTACTGCTGAGGCAGAATGCCACTAACTGAGTTGTTTCAATGTTTTGGTGAATAGAAGCTTAGTGGCTTACGTTATTGGAAGCTTGAGAGTTCAAGATCAAGGGACCAGCATCTGGTGAGGGAATTCTTGATGTTTTATCCCAGAGTGGAAGGGTAAAGAGAGGGTGAAGGAATACGGGGGGAGGGGCAGAACTCCCTTCTTTTAGAATGAACATACTTCTGTGATAGATTTATTAATGCCTTCACCCAACCCTTATGGCTCAATCATCCCTCAAAAAGCACCCCCCTCCCAACACTGTTGTATTTGGGGATTAATTTTCCAACACATATGGTTTTGGTGACATATTTCAACCATGGTTTGCTGATCCTGGAGAACTCATGTAATTCTTCCATATGAAATATTGTCATGCAGGTGCTGGGGTTGTGGCATAGCAGGTAAAGCTGCTCTCTGCAAAGCTGGCATCTCATATGGGTGCAGTTTGTGTTCTGGGAGTTCTGTTTCCTATCCAGTTCTGGTAATGGCCTGAGAAGGGCAGTAGAAGATGGTCTAAGTGTTTAGGCTCCTACCACCCATGTGGAAGACCCAGACAAGACTCAAGGTTCCTGGCTTTGCCGTGAGCCAGTGCTGGTCATAACAGCCCTCTAGGATGGAAGATTTCTCTATCTCTATAATTCAAACTTTTAAATAAATAAACATTTTCCATTAAAAATGCTCATTCAATCCCAAGAGCCCCAAAGTTTAGTTCATTCCATTGTGAAGTCAATATTTCAGAGTCCAGAGTATCATCTAAATCTGATGAGAGTGAGACTTGGGGCTTGATTCATACTCAGGCAGTTTATCCTCCACTTATGAGCTGTAGAATTAAACAAGTTACCTACTTCCAAGATATGGGAGTAGAACAGGCATAGGAAAGTCATTTGCATTCTAAAGGAAAGAAACTAAAAGAAGAAAGGAGTAATATGTATCAATTAAATCCAAAAGCCAATGAGGTATGAGGAGAAACAATAAATCTTAAAACTACAGCACCATCTTTGACTCCACATGCTGCCCTCTGGGCACACTGGGGAAAGGTTTGCACCTCCAAGGTCTCAGGCAGCCCTAGCCCATGGCTTTGGTCAGCTCAAGCTATGCAGGGGCTCTAATAGGTAGCAGTATTGTGCCTAAAGCTCCCTCATGCTACCCTACAATCTCGTATTTTAGTTAGCATCTGAGGCTCTCCCCTCTCAGAGGTGTACTGAACTTATGGGGGACTCCATTCTACAGCTCTGACCGCCTGCCCCCCAGATCTATTGAATATTGCCCTAAGATGAATTAGCTGCTTTCCATCTTTGCAGCACATCTGTGGCTGGGTTCAGAGGCTGTCTGCAGCATCTTTTGAAATCTAGGTAGAAAGTGCCATAGCCCTGCAGCCTGAGTACTTTGTACACCCACAGGATGAGTACCAAGTGGATGTAATGACTTAAATGTTCATGAATAGATGAATAAATTGCTTTATGTTCTAAATGGAATGCTATTTGGCCTTCAAAAAGGAAATGGTAACATTTGAGACAATATGGATGAAACTGCAAGAAATTATCTTAAGTGAAATAAAGTACAGGACAGACAAATACTGAGTCATTACTGATACATGGATGGACTCTAAAAAAGTTAATCTTAAAGCAGGAGACAGTAGAATTGTAGTTACAAGGGGCTGGGTAAGGGTAAGATGTTGGGATGATGTGGATCAATGAAGGAAAAAATTCAACTAGGCAGGAGGATTAATTTAAACATGTGACTATGTTTATGATATATTATGTTCTTAAAAATTAGTGACAGTAGAGTTTAAATAGTCTTTTTTAATACTTATTTATTTGAAAAAATTACAGAGAGAGGTATAGATAGAGAGAAAGGTCTTCCATCTGCCGGTTCAGTCCCCAGATGGCTGCAACAGCCAGAGCTGAGCTGATCCGAAGCCAGAATCCAGGAGCTTCCTCTGGGTCTCCCACCCGGGTGCAGGGGCCCAAGCACTTGGGCCATCTTCTAGTGCTATCCCAGGCCATAGCAGAGAACTGGATTGGAAGTAGAACAGGTGGGACTCGAACCGACACCTATATGAGATGCCGGCGCTTCAGGCCAGGGCATTAACCCGCTGCACCACAGTGCCGGCCCCGAGCTTAAGTATTCTTACCACAAAAATCAAAATTATGTGTGATAGTGAGCATATTAATGTTCTTGATTTATCCATCTCACTATGTACACGTAGTTCAAAACACATGTGATACACGTTTCACATAGTACTCGAAATAAATACTAAAATTTTTATTTATCAATTTTAAAAACTAAAGATAAAGCCATCAGTTGATTCCTTTGTTTCTATAAGCATCTTTACAAAACCAAGGTAAGGCTTTTATTCTATTCTCCACTCTGTCTTTTCTCTCTTGTGCTACTACCCGTTAGTTCATTGCATGAAATAGAGCACCTCTGAAATGGAATATAGGCTTTGTTCAAAAGAATAAGGAAAATGGAGCCATGCATTTGATAGCATTTGATAAAGTTTTGTAATTTCTGTTCTAATCTCAGACATTTAGAAACATTTTGGTATGTAGAAGAGATAAAAATAGTTGAGTTGAACTGGCAGGGGTGGAAGGAGTATATGAATGATGTTGAAAAATTGGAGTAAAAGACAATTAATGTAATAATATATTAAGAATAAGAGTTCTAGGCTGGCACCGTGGCTCAATAGGCTAATCCTCCACCTGCGGCGCCGGCACCCCAGGTTCTAGTCCTGGTCAGGGTGCCAGATTCTGTCCCGGTTGCCCCTCTTCCAGGCCAGCTCTCTGCTGTGGCCCGGGAAGGCAGTGGAGGATGGCCCAAGTGCTTGGGCCCTGCAGCCACATGGGAGACCAGGAGAAGCACCTGGCTCCTGGCTTCGGATCAGCACAGTGTGCTGGCCGCAACATGCCAGCCACAGTGGCCATTTAGGGGGTGAACCAACGGAAAAGGAAGACCTTTCTCTCTGTCTCTCTCTCACTGTCTAACTCTGCCTGTCAAAAAAAAAAAAAAAAAGTTCTAAATCCAAAGATATATTATCATGATTGAATGCAAGGTACATGAGTCTAAACAGTGGCGTCTCTGATTGTATTGTGCTATTTAAATATACTTCTGCAAATGCCTCAATGCAGGGCTTAATGTATTCAATTGTGAAAGAAGCCTGACTTTTAATATTGTTATGAAGTATATTTCAGCTTTCAAAGATTACCTTAAAATCAATTCCACATCTTTCCAAAAAGTGTGATGATCCTTTCCTTTTGGAGATCAGCAAGGAGTCAGGATAGCCGCAGGTTTTTTGAAGGATTAAATCATGTTTCTATGCTCTTCTTTTGGCTTTTCTTGTACTGTTGAATTTCAAGTACAACAAATTAGTGTGAGATAACATTGCAATAGATTTTTAGTATCTAGTAACTTTAAATTTAAAGTGTGTCATTTTTACCTTAAAACAAGTTGTCGTTAAGCGCTTTTTGCTTGGGTGAAATGATAAGAATACTTTAACCCAGTATGTCTTAAATTTTGAACTCTACTTAAAAAAATTTAAATAGAGATGTTAAGCTTTTGATCCATGTATGTTTCAGCACAGGTCAAGTAACAGTTACTTTAAGAACACATGGATAAGTCATTGGGTGTCTCTTTGTAAATACATATGTGTGACAATGTCTTTTATTAATTGTTTCTATGTCTGTTTTTACCTCTTCAGAATAAAAATAATGGTTAAAATCTTGTAATAATTTGTTTAACAAAAGAACATCTTTAATAGAATTTTAATCTTAGTTACAAAAGTACGTATATTAAAATTATGTTTTGTATTATCTTTCAATCAACATTAAGGACATTATAAGAATCACTCTAGGGGTGGGAAAGAAATAACAAAATGAGTCAAGTTTACTTTAATTCTGACAAGGAGGAAAATCGCCATAGATGTACTAGTTCCTGATTATTTTATAAGATGATACCACTTAATTAACCCATCACATTTTGAGGTGAGGAGGGAACAATCCTATGGCCAACAGTTTTTATTTGACAAAACTTAACTGGGCCAACTGTAGTTTCCCAAACAGGAATGTTGCTGAGAAGTCTGGTCGTCTGAACCTTTTTAGAGGTCCTCATGAGGGTGACGCGATTCTTGTGAGAAAGTCCAGTTGTGCAAGCTGTCCTCCATTCCTACTGTGTTTCCTATCGCAGTTTGTGAAAGTCGCTGCAGTATATTAGCCATGTCTGTCGGCAAGTGAAATAAGGGCTTGCTCCATGATCTCTCTGCATGCATTGGTATATTCATCCTACCAATATAACAGTATATTAGCATATTGTGTATGCTTTTCATTCTTTTCTTAAATTTCCTGAAAAAAAAAAAAAAGAACTGTGTCCTGTGTAAACTAAGGCTATGCTCTTTTCCATCTCCATAGCATATCTGTAGTAGACAATGTTTCCCACTTATTAAACTCACAATCCACTGTTATATTCTGTCATTATTCTGACAATGTAAATGCCTTATTGTGTCAAAATTGATGAGGTAGTCATATGAGAAATGTACTTTAGTCATATAAATGTCTCTGGACACCTTCTTATCCTATCTTTATGACATTTTTAAATGAGATTTCCAAAGTTATAGGTCAAGAGACCTTGTGAAATTCATCAGTTCCTTAACAACTTCAATTTCTTTATCATTAAAGGGATCATTATAACCATTCAACATTTTCTGTAAGAGCATTGTAAGGGCAAAATTAGGAAAGAATTGCTAAAATGCTAAGAAAAAATAGTTTTTAAAATATTAATTAAATTTGGTAAGATGGATAAAAGTAAACACTTTGCTCATGTACATTTGTAAATATTAATTTATATACGTATGTGTTGTATGTATATCCATTTATTTAACTGAGGCAGAGTTCTTATAGTCAGATAGCTTATCCCAGCTTACTATGCCACAAAAGCATTCTGAATATGATTTTTTGCATATTTCTCAAAATGAAAAATGATTTTTGTGTTCTTGATCACCAAATCTGTTAAAATTAGATCCTATGATTGGAATAAGGGAAGCTGCCCTGAGAAGTGGTTATAAATTTGTAATATATTATTGAGGGCAGACTAAAAATAGTAGCTAAAGCCACATTTATATTTCTCTCTGTTAGTGACATAGCTACAATGCCATTTGTGCCTTCTAGACTTTAGTTGAACCAATGACAGCTAAGGCCAGCTGTAAAATTTTGTAATGGTAGAAATGCCTAATAATTTGGTCTGCACCTAGATAGCATCCAATGTTCTAGCCCTGTCCTGTGGAAGTATTTCACATCAAACTACATGAGATTCAACCCACAGAAATACCAAGATAACTAATGTACCCTTCGCATTGGTAGCAACTGTGCCAATTTAAAATGTGCTGTTTGCATTTAAATTCCCAGGGGGAGGGTTATGATGTTTAAGGATTTAGGGTAAATTCAACCCCTTATAGATTTTGATGAATGCTGAAAGTATAATATGGGACAAAATAAATATCTTTACATTGCTGCTTTCAGTTAAGACTTGGTATCATTTTTATAAGTATTTAAGAATTCATACATCCTGGAGCTGTCATGGTGATTCAGGATTTGGGGAAGGAGCATTTCCAGTTTTATTTGTTGTTTGCTTTGCAAAGCTCTGCCTTTATGAGTATATATTTCTGGAGTTTTATTGCAGTAGAAGTGCTGCTCCTCAGGTTTTCGATTTACACTTCAGAGTTCTAGCAAGATACCTTGGGGTTTGATCCATTTTGATGTTGCGTGTTTGTGCTTAAATCTTAACTTGTCCTGATGCTAAGAAGAAGTCACTCATGTATCCAACAGAGTCTATTAAGTACACTATCTTTTCCTGACTTTATAACTTACATCAAAAGCTTCAGGTTTAAGTATGAAATATCTGTTGAAAATAATCAGAAAGAAGAATTGTTTCTTAACAGAAAGGACTAGCAAGTGATAGTGATGGTGTGAATGGTAGACTGGACGTGCCAGCTGTAGAGAGACGATGATGTTGGCGGAACTCTCTCCTGCCCTGATTCAATCCTACTGAAAAGTAGGAAAGTTCCCAGAGGCAATCTTTCCTAGGTGAGCAGCTAGAAAATTATTTTACAAATGGTAAAATTGAACACTTCCAAAACAAAACAAGGTTGTACTCCTCAGGCACATCAGGCTATAGCAGTCCTGGTCCCAATGTTTCCTGGAGCATCCTTGACTATGAAAAGTAAATCTTATCCCATGAATCTCTTACCAATGTTGTACCTTTATTTTTCCTTTAGCTGGATATAATGCTTGCTCTAGGTAGCTGTTGGGGGTTATTCATAGTTCAGTCTCTCAGTACTGTAAACAGATTTGTGTATTTTGTGTGGTTGCATATAGTATTACTAGAACCAGTTAGTAAATGTTATAAGCAGAAACATTTTAATTATCCTCTTTTCATTAAAAATAAAATGAAGGCTGTCTTTAACAGGACTTAATTCGCTGTCATTGAAAATGTTTGTTATCAGACACTTAGACAGTAGTCAAGGAAGGCTAATATCATGCCATTGTAGGTATACATATATAATAAGGCCTGTCAATCCATTTATCTGCTTTAACAGAATGCCACAAACTAGGAAATTTGCAATGAATAGAAATGTGTTGGCTCAGTGTCCGGGAAACTGGGAAGTCTATGACTGGCAGTGTGCATCTAGTGGGGGCCTTCCTGCTGCATCATACATGGCGGGCACTGAGAGAGTAAGCAAAGAGGAAGCTGGCTTTTTACTTTATAAGAAGCTCCAGGGTAGGAGCATTAATCCTTTCCAAAGGATAGTGCACCCAGGACTCAGACATCTCCCAGTAAGCCCCATCTATAACACTGATGCATTGGGGATCAAGTTTCTTTCTTCTTTTAAACAACTTTTATTTATTTATTTGAAAGTCAGAGTTAAAGAGAGAGAATTCTTAGTGTGTTGTACATTGAGATTTAATGCTATAACGAGTACTCAAACAGTATTTTTCACTTTGTGTTTCTATGTGGGAGCAAACTGTTGAAATCTTTACTTAATGTATGCTAAACTGATCTTCTGTATATAAAGAGAATCAAAAATGAATCTTGATGTGAATGGAAGGGGAGAGGGAGTGAGAAAGGGGAGGGTTGCGGGTGGGAGGGACATTATGGGGGGGAAGCCATTGTAATCCATAGCTGTACTTTGGAAATTTATATTCATTAAATAAAAGTTAAAAAAAAAAGATGGTGTAATATAGTTACAAATAATACACCTCAAACAAAACAGTGAGGCCATAAAAAAAAAAAAAAGAAAAGAGAGAGAAAGAGACAAAGGTCTTCCATCCACTGGTTCATTCCCCAAATAGCTGCAACACCTGGGGCTTGGCCAGGCTGAAGCCAGTAGACAGGAGCTTTTTCCAGGTCTCCCATGTCAGTGCAAGGGCCCAGGCACTTTGGGCCATCCTCCATTGCTTTCCCAGGCACATTAGCAGGGAGCTGGATTGGAAGTGGAGCAGCCCGGATTTGAACCAGTTCCCATTCGAGATGTTGGCACTGCAGGTGGTGGTTTTAATTGCTAAGCCACAGTGCTGGTCTGGAGGATCAGGTTTTCTAACACGGGAAATTTGGGAGAAATGTTAAAAATCACTACAGACCCAGAATTATCTCTTAGCTCCTCTTTCCAATTCCAATACTGTTAAGATAACATTTTGCAAATTTCCTGGTCTGTATGTTTGCTAGTATTAGGGACACAAGTAACCTTATGTGGCTCCTGCATTGCTCTTGGTCTTGGGGAAATTTATACACCTTGCTAAGGTCACATGTCTTCATAGCACAGTGAAGCATGTTTTCCTCTGCTCTTGTTGCATGTGGGGGACATTACTAGAAAACATGGCTTTATCCCAAGGAACAGGGTCCCTGTCTTTATGACTTTGAGACTTCAAAATGCCTAGGGATCTATCAATTCCTGCCCTCAGTAACTGGTTAAAGGGCTGTTTCTCAGGTAGTTGCCTACTGGCATTTCTGTTCGATTTTTCTGCCAAATGTAGAGAAGCTGTGTAAAACTTGGGTCTCAGGAGGTGATAGAATGTGGTGATATGATGTAATTCACACTCCAGAGCTCGCTACATTAGGGATGACTCCTGGCTCCCTTAATGTAACTGCCTGTATGAACCTGAGCAGCACTGAATCTATCTTCCCCAGCTTTCTTATTTGTAAAGTAGGGGAAATCATAGTGCTGTCTGTTGAGGATGAGATGCAGTAAGATGTAGGAGCGCTTGTCTGAGTGCCAGCTGGGCACATGGTGAATGTAAAGGAGAAATGTTGATGGCAGTAGTGATGCTCACCGTGGTGACCACGGCAGCATTGTGAAGAGCAGGGAGCCTGGTTTGCCCCTTAGCAACTCTGTTGTGTGCTCAGTCTCCTTAATCCTTGTGTTGAATTCTGAAAATAAAAAAAAAGAGACCCTTTTGGAGTAGATGTTTAGCCCGGTGTCTAAGAAGACTCTGTGCTGTATTAGACACCTGGGTTTAATTCCCTGCTCCTGCCCTGAACTCCATTTCCCTGCTAATGTGAGCCCTGGGAAGCAGTAGTGATGGCTCAAGTCGTCGCATTGCTGTCACCCATGTGTAAGATCTGGATTATACTACTGGCTCTCAATTTGGACCCATCCCAGTTATGGCTGTAGTGGGGAGCTGGAGAGTGAACCAGCAGATAGGAACTCTGTCTATCTCCCCATCCCTCACCTCCTTCATTGTCTCTCAAATAAAAAAAAAAAAAAGTGGACTATTATTCTCCTTGTTCTCTCCTTCATGGGCTTCATAAAGCACTGAATTGAAATCCCACCTTCATGTTCTCTTGTCAGTTAGGTAATCTTTGTCAATTTACCAAATTCCTTTTAACTTCAAATTCTCTTTTGGAAAATTTCACAACACTAACTTCATGGTTTTATCAGGAAGGTTCAGTGAAATAACCATGTATAAGGCACATAGCAAGGAGTAGACAGTAATAAATTTCATTTTTCTACTCCATATGATATTACCATTAGGTGATGCAATCCTAGGTTTTGGAACTATCTCCTTTGCACCTTGTAATTGTTGCTTTCTGCAATTACACGTGCACACACACACACACACATGTAAACCCACTATGTGCAGGGATAATTGCTCTAGCTAATGAAACTCTCATACAAGCCTACTTTTCACCATGCTCATGAAATGTACTGAGGATAATGATGAATGAGTAAGGTAGATATAGACTCTGAGTTGTTATCCCCTATAAAAACATAGGCATAATTAGAAATACAATTTTTAAAATATATGGGGCTGACGCTGTGGCACAGTGGGTAAAGCCGCTGCTTGCATGTGCGTGGTTTGAGTCTCAGCTGCTCCACTTCCAGTCAACTCCCTGCTGATGCAGCTGGGAAAGCAGTGAAGATAGCCCAGGTACTTCGGCCTCCACACCCACGTGGGAGAGCTGGAGGAAACTCCTGGCTCCTGGTTTCTTATCGGCCCTGCTTCACCCATTGTGACCATCTGGGGAGTGAGCCAGTGTATGGTCTATCTCACTCTGTCTCTCCCTCCTTCTCTGTCCCTCTCTCTGTAACACAGTCTTTCAAATAAATAAATAAATCTTTAAAAAGTTTTTTAAAAGCATTATGGCTAACAGCATGAACTTTAGAGATAAGAGCTCCAATTTAGCCTCATCCCTTTTCAGATTCCATTTTGGAAAATTGTCCACCCTCTTAGAACTTCAGTCTTACTATCCTTATATGGAACGAACCCCTGCCCTATGTGTTTTTGAGAGAATCTGATGAGAAACTTATCAGATGTCCTAGCTGTATGGTAACTACATTTATCATTATAAAAATTTTTATGTCTATTACTCTCACTGTTACTCTTGGAGATATATTAGATTATTTGGAGTAAAGTCCATGGAGATAATAGTAAAGCAAAGTTGATAATAATAGAAGTTTTTTGAACATTTTATGTGTACTTTCAGCAAGTTACATACATTATCTAATACTTTTTATAACAAAAGTGCAAATCAAATGGTATATTCACAAAGGAAAACTCAAATGTCATAGAGATTAACTTGCCCAATGACTTGCAATTGAGGCAGAACAGACTTGGTACTGAGGCCTAGAGCAATCTGACTCTCAAGGGTTTTTTTGTTTTGTTTTGTTTTGTTTATTTGTGTTTTTTTAAGATTTATTTATTGGCTTGAAAGTCAGAGAAACAGAGAGGGAGGGTGACACAGAGGGAGAGCTTTTCCATTCCCTGGTTCATTTCCCAAATGGCCACAACAGCCTGGGCTGGGCCAGGCCAAAGCCACGAGAGCTCCTTCCATGTCTCCCAGGTCAGTGGTGGGGCCCACTCACTGCTGCTTTTTTCTAGGCCATTAGCAGGGAACTGGAGCAGAAGTGGAGCAGCCAGAATATGAACTGGAGCCATATAGATGCCAGTATTGCAGGTGGCAGCTTTACCCAATGTGCCATAATGTCAGCCCTGACTCAAGTTTTTAATTCACCTCTCTCCATTTTCCAAAATAAGCAGTCAAAACAAGTGGTAGATTAGAGAACAGAAGAGTTTGAAATAAGTTTATATGAACTGAAAGTATTTGATGGTCTATGCTGTTGAAATGGTTAAGCTTATTTTATGTGGCTACTCAAGGCATCACTGGGACCAATAGATAAACCAAGCAGGAAATTTTAGTTCTCTTTTCATTAAAAATAAACAAACAAACAGAAGAGCCTGCTTATAGAAGAAATGAGCTTCCCATTGTTGGAAATGATTCATCTACGACATTCAGACAAAAGTCACATAGAAGGAGGACTCAACCTTTAAATTGAAGATGGTGGCTGAGTCAGAGGCTCTGACACCACCTCCATGGCAGAGGCACCAACAGGAACAGCGCTCCACACACCAAGTCACCTTCCCAAGACCTACAGAAGTCAGCTCAGAGAACACAGTGCCTTGTCTTACAATCAGGAGTTGCCCCTATCACCTGTCCCCCAGCACCAAGGAGCTCAGCCTGGAAGATCTGTCTACTTGCAAGAGGGGCAGCAAACTGAATTTTAGTGAAAAAACTCAGACTTAGCCCCCCCCACACACACACCTAATCCTCGACCCCCACCCCTAGGCCCATCACTGTGGAGTATTTGGAATTTCTACAGCCAGCTGACCTCTGCCACCTTTCCCCCAACTTCGAGCAGCTAGCAGAACTCCAGCTGCACAGAGACCAGGAGAGGGAGCTCAGGCCATAGCCTAGTGCATAGAGACCTGGGACCTCAGAAAGCTCAGACCTTTAGCCCCCTGTCTGGTGCTCACAGACTGAGCCTCTAGATCTGGCCAGGATCATATGGAGATCAGCATGCTGCAGGGTTGGATTCATTTTGGTGTGTGTCACTGCTGGTCTCCGGAAATACCCCTAAGGCCTTTGTGGGGGCCTGTGACTGTGGCATTAGGTTTTACCAGCCTGGGGCCAATCTGGCTTTTTTATTTCCCTCCAAACTTGGGCAAACAAGGAACCACAGGGCTGTCTGCTGGGACTCAGTACTGGACTAGAAAGCCCAATGCTGGGCACATCCCACAGGTTTCTTTGGCAAGGCAAATGCCTGTGGACGGAGTCTCTGTACTTGCTCCAGTATCATGCAGAGACTGGCAGCCTGGTGAGGCAGACTTGTTTTGGTGTGTATGTGTGTATCACCAGCAGCCTCTTGCAGACATGGTATTCACCCTCAAGATTGCACATGGCCTGGTGACTGTGAGACCAATATGTAACCCATCTAGGGGCTGCCTGGATAGTTTAGGAGCAGCCTCTGTCACCCCTGCTACAACCCCGGACAAACAGTAAGAACTCATAGGATTGTCTGGGGAATGAGAACCAATCTAACAGATTCTAATGGTCCCTTTCCTAGGTCAGTGACTGCAAACAACCTCTGAACTTATTTCAGTACCCAGTAGAGTTTGGTGGTCCTTGCTAAGCAATCTTACACCTGAACCAGCATCACCAGTGGCTGAAGGGTGTGGCATTGGGCAGTGAGCCCACCTCAGCAGCAGACCACAGAAGGGTAAGCTTTGATCCCATCCCCAGGCAGCACTGGTCATGGTGTATTGAGGCCTCCAAATTTGATCTGACAGTCTGAGCCTGCCACCAACCCAGGAAGAAACTTGTAGGGATTAACTACTCCTTTTTAGGTACTTCCACAGTTCATACTTCCCTAGTTGAATATTTCAATTGCAAAACTTGGGACACATTTGAATTTGGGGAGTATTATAAGACTGGCTCATTAGAATATATCAATAACAGACCTGGGGTAAACCATGACTTAGGTTGCTAATTAGTGCTGAAGTAGCAAAATAATCCATAGTAGATTTCTTATAATTTCTGCTGAGACAGTCACAAATGAAGCTAGATTAATAAATTCTTAATACACAACAGTGCTATACACCAGGGAACAGCAAGAACTTTCAGGGAATCATGACTTCATCTAAAGTGCAAAATAAGGAGCCAGAAACGACCATCTAGGAATTGGAATTTCCAAATGCTCTGATGAAGAATTCAAAATAGCCGTTTCAAGGAAATTCAACAGAATTCAATGGAACACAGAGAAATGATTCATTATTCAAACAGAGATTTGATAGAGATACAGAAATGAAACAAAATCAAGCAGAGATTCTTCAACTGAAATGTGCACTAAAGGAAATTTAAAATGCAATAGAAGGCATCAGAAGAAGAACAGATGAATCAGAATAGAGGATTAGTGAGCTCAAAGATAAGCTATTTGAAAATATGCTGTTGGCAGTGAAAAAAGAATCCAGAGAAATGAAGAAAGCTTACAGGAAATATAGGATAGCATGAAAAGAACCAAATAGTCAAGTTTTTGGGATCCAAGAAGGACTTGAAAAAACCAAAGGGATAGAGAAATCCCAAGAGGTAGTTAGAGAACGAGTCCCAACCTAGAGAAAGACACAACTATAAAGGTACAGGAAAGTCAATGGTGACCAGTCAGATTCAAGCCAACCAAGTCTTCCCAAGACATGCTATAGTCAGGTTCTTCAAGGTTGAAGCTAAAGAGAGGATTCTCAGAACTACTAGAGAAAAGAAGCAAATAACACAACAAGAGATTCTAATTCTCTGGACTGCAGACTTAGCCACAGAAATCTTCCAGGCTAGTAGGGAGTGGGATCAGACTTTCACAGTATTGAGGTGGGGGCGTGGTACAAATTGCTAGGAAAGAATACCATGTCCAGCAAAGGATATGAGAAAGAGAGAAAGACATTGTTTGACAGACAAAACCTGAGACAGTTTATCTCCATCAGAGCTGTGTTCAAAGAAATGCTAAAGGGAGTTCTGTAAACTGAAAGAAGGAGGTGATAATAAGTAAGAAGAAGCTATCTGGAGCTAAAAGCTCACTTTAAGGGTGACTAAACAAGCAAATTCAGAATACTCTAATATTGTAAACATGCTGTGTAAATCATCTGTATCTTAACTATGATGATTAAAAAATCATAATCACTACATTAAAGTGATTTGCTAAAAATATTAAGCAACAAAAAGAACATCAATAGAGAAAACCATTTCACCACAAATGAAGATTGTAATTTAGGAACAAAGCAAGAATGGAACTACAATTAAAAATACAAGTATCAAAAATCACTGTAATATTACCTTACCTATGAATAATTGCTTTAAATGCTTAATTGCTTTAAATTTTTAATTCTCCAATTAAAAGGAATAGAAAGAGTAAATGCATTAAAAAACAGGACCCAAACATAAGTTGCTTAAAAGAAGCTCACTCCCCACTGTTTTAGGATACACATAGACTGAAAGTGAAAGGATGGGACAAGAAACGCCATGCAAATGGAACACAAAAGCAAGCAGAAGTAAACTTACTTCTATTAGATAAAAGAGATTTTAAATCAAAAATAACAAAAGAAAACAAGTGTTGTGGCATTGAAGGTTAAGCCACTGCGTCTAATATCAGTCTGGTTGAAGTTCTGTCTGCTCTACATCTGATCCAGCTTCCTGCTAACATGCCTGGAAAGCCAGCAAATGATGACTGAAATATTTTTTAAGCAAATACTTAGTAATTTATTTGAAAGGCAAAGCAGCAGAGTGTGGGAGAGAGAGAGAAGAAATCTTCTAGCCACTGGATTACTCACAAAATGACCACAATATCCAGGACCAGGCCAGGCCAAAGCTGAGAGCTGGGAACTGCACTTGGGTCTCCCACATGAGTGACCGGGCCTGTGCACTGGACCAGTTTCTGCTGCCTTCCTGACCCATGAGCAGTAACTGGATCAGAAGCAGATCACCCAGGACTCAGACCAGCACTCTGATATGGAATGTTGGCATTGAAAGAAGTGGCTTAACCCACTGTGCCACAATGTTGACCCCCCAAGTACTTGAGTTCCACCTCTGTGGAAGAACTTCTTGTCTCCTTACTTCAGCCCTGACTTTTGTGGCAAATCTGCTTCCACCCTGGGAGATGTGGGTAATGACTCCACCATATCCTGCAATACCAGGACTATATTCGACATAATATATCAGAGAGACACCTGCATCATATTATATGGGGAAAAGCTGGAGATCTGGAACAAAACAAGGATTCTCACTTTTAATCTCTTTTGTTCAACATGGTACTACACATCTTAATAGAGCAACTAAATCATGGAAAGAAGTAAAATACATCAAAATTAGAAAGGAGAAAGTCAAATTGTCACTATTTTCAGATGGCATTATCTTATGTATAGATAGCCCCCAAATATACCACCAAAAAGTTGTTAAAACTAAATCAAACTCAGCAAATTTTCAAGATACAAAGTCAGTGTACAAAAATCAGCAGCATTATTATACACCAATAGTTTATGGTCTGGGAAAGAAATTAATAAATAGCAAAAGAAATTAAATAATTGAGAATAAATTTAACCAAAGAAATAAACAACATATACAGTAAAAACTGTAAATCACTAATAAATTAAGAATACACAAGGAAATGGAAAGATATTATATTCAGTCATCAGAAGAATCAATATTGTTGACATGTGCATACTACCTAAAGTGATTTAAAAATTCAGTATAACCTCTGTCAAAACCTCAATGACATTTTTCACAGAATTAGAAAAAGTGAATACTAATAATGTATATGGAACCATAAAAGAACTGGAAGAGTCAAAGCAATTTTCAGCAAAAATAAAAAGCGGGAGGCATTAAATTCTCTGATTTTAAATATATCACAAAACAGCAATCATTAAAACATGTTGGTATTGGCATAAAAATGGATCCAAAGACCAATTGGACAAAATAGATATCCCAAAGTAAACCCACACAACTGTAGCCAACTGATCTTTGATAGAAGTGTTAAGAACATGCTTTGGGAAAATGTCAATCTTTTTAATAAATTGCATTGTGATAATTGAGTATCCACATGCAAATGAATGAAAATAGACTCCCATCTCTCACCATGCACAAAAATGAACTCACAATAGATTAAACACCTAAATGTGAACCTGAAACTTTGAAATTGTTATAAGGCAACAAAGGGGAAACACTTCTGGATGTTGAAAGGGCAAGGATTTTCTAGATTATACCCCCAAAGCACAGGAAATAAAAATAGACAAGTGGAACTTCATCAAAGGAAAAATAATCTGCACAGCAAACAAACAGTGAAGAGACAACCTACAGCAGAGAAGTATTTGCAAGCTATGCATATCACAAGGGGTTAATATGCACAATAGGTAAGAACTCACACAACTCAATAGACAATCATAATAATCCGGTTTAAAAATGGCCAACGGGTACATTTCAAAATACTCAGCATCACTGATCATCCAGGGAATGAAAATCCAAACCACAATAAGATAGCAGCTCAATCCAATAAGATTGGCTGTTATCAGAAGATGGAAGATAACTGTTACTGGCAAGGGTGTGGAAAACAGAGAAGCCTTGCATGCTGTTGGTGGGAATATAGATTAGCACAGCTCCTATGAAAACTAGTGTGGAACTTCCTCAGAAAACTAAAAATAGATCTAACATATGATTCAGCAATTCCATTACTGGCTATGTATCTAAGAGAATGATATCCATCTGTTGAAGAGACATCTGCATGCTTATGTTTATTGCCTCACTGTTAACAGTAGTCCAGAAATGGAAATGACTTAAGTGCCCATCCACCAATGAAAGAATAAAAATGTGGTACACAAACACAATAGACTACTACTCCATCACAAAAAAAGGATGAAATCTTGCCATTTGCAACAACATAGATGGAACTGGAGGTCATTACATTAAGTTAAATAAGCCAAGCACACAGACTAATATCATAGGATCTCACTCATATGTGTCATATAGAAAATAAGTGATCTCATAGAAGTTAAAAATACAGTGGTGGTTACCAGAGTCTGGGGATAGAAGGGGAGATGAGTAAAAGATTTAATAAAGTGTACTAGGTTATAGTTATATCATAGTAAGAAGTTCTATGGTTCTATTGCACAGGACGACTCTTGGTAATATATACTTCTTTATTAACAAAAATCTAGAAGGGGTGTTAGATGCTGTCACTATAAAGAAATGCTCATTGCTTGAAAGCATATTTCTAAGTGTGGATTGGTGAATGCAAGGTAGTAAATGTAACAATTCTCACACTAGGAGATTTCTACACTTATAGATTTTTCTGTATGCTAGCTACTCTGTTGAATTAAAAATGTTTGCAGCAAAGATGAACAAGTTTTGATAAGCTCATATTGCAACATATTCTGTTAACTTTTATTGATTATACTGTAGTAAGGTATTGTTGTTTTTGGTGATAGGAAATTTCAGGTAGATGTTAGTATCTTAAAATTCTTGAGTGAAGTAAAATGATGAGCTTTTGAAACAGTTCATTTTAGTCTTATTTTCTTAAATTTTCAAAAAACTCACATGTTGAGGGAGCATAAATGTCATGATGTACTTTCAAAGTAAATAATATATTTTAAACACCTACTAAAAAGAAAGAGGAAATCAAAACTCTTTGACTTTCAAAGATAAATAATTTTTTGAAGATTAGCTCATATAAGTTCACTGGAAACCACTCAGTTTGACTACTCGCTTAAAATATTTGTTTTCCACAAAGTCTGAGTTATAAACTATCATTCAGATTGCCTTTTCAGTCAATCATGTTTTGCTTTCTAAAATGTATTCTCTTCTCTACCAACCCCATCCCTCAACCACACTCCACCTAGGAAATTCTAATGTGCCTCCTTTGTCAATCTGAGCCCTCAATTCCACCCATGTCCACACCCACACATACCATTAAGATTCATTGTTCTGAATGTAAACAATAAATAATCAGTATGGTATGTATGAAAATAACCTTAGATTAGGAAGAATGTAAAGGTGAGTGAGTTCATGACAATGAGCAGTTTCTTCCCACCCTGGGAATATTAGTTTTATCAGATGAGAGGGAAAGGATTCATAGAATTCATAGGAGGTAAGGAATTTGAATTGAAAATAGTGGGAATCATGTTCCAGGACTGTGAAAACTCAGGGCCAATTGAATAGACTGCCTCTGGAGAAACAGTTATATCAAGTGATCAGTGGGTGGTCAGAAGGGCAGGGTTATCTAGAAATGCTATCCTATGAGATGTTGTTTATGAAGCAGGGAGATTCAACCCGGAAATAAACCTGCTGTGGTGCAAGGAAACTTAGTTGTATCGACTTGGCTGAGGCAAGGGAGAATAGAAAATTTCAAAACGAGGCTATTGGGGGAAGTGAGTGTATACCTCTATTGCTCATGGTTTAGGTGTAGAAGTGCTTAGGGAAGAACTTTAGTTCTCTAAGCAACACTTTGGATTCCTTAATTTTTTTTTAATTTTTTTTTAATTTTTTTTTTAGTATTTGACAGGCAGAGTTGGTGCGAGAGAGACAGAGAGAAAAGTCTTCCTTCCATTGGTTCACCCCCAAATCGCCACTATGGCCGGCGTGCTGCGCCAGGAGCCAGGTGCTTCCTCCTGGTCTCCCATGCGGGTGCAGGGCCCAAGGACTTGGGCCATCCTCCACTGCCTTCCCACAACAGAGAGCTGGACTGCAAGAGGAGCAACCGGGACAGAACTGGCGCCCCAACAGGAACTAGAACCCGGTTTGCCGGTGCCACAGGCATAGGATTAGCCTAGTGAGCCATGGTGCCAGCTGGATTCCTTAATTTTTAAGGATACAGTTGATGTACATGAGGTTGCATCATGGGGAATAGACTAGATATTGAACTTGTAAAGACGGGGCGGAATGCTGTGTTGACAAGAATGGAAGCATTGGGCTCCTGCTAGTGATGTTGTAGAATAGTAAACAACAGGGTGTGGTGACAGATTGGATGCAGAGGGGAGATAGAAATGACATTACTAGCTTTGTAGCTGAGGTGACAACAAAACAGCAGGATGTAGATTATGTGACAATTGCTTTCTGCCCAAGAAGAACCACAAATGGAACAGTAATCACAATGGGGCATGTCTTTGCAAATAACTCAACACAGGTGATAAGGTAGACATCTGATGGAGGCAAAATTAAAATTAGCATGTAAATTAATGAATCCAATTATGATCCATAACTTCTCTGACCTCTGTTTAGCTTTTGTAACAAATGTCAACATAGACACTGTATGAATTTGAGATAACAAACAACAGCTCTCAAGTACTTCTATCAAGACAAATGAAAACCATGCAATGCTTATTATACCTATAAAAAAGAAAACTTAAAATGCCCAGACATTTCCTGTAAAGCCTCCATTGGCCTTAGTTAACAATATTATGCTTTGCTACAAGTAGCTATGTGTTTAGGATTTTGAAAAATTTGCACTGACATGGTTTAACTCTCTCTTATGTGAAGGTCATGTCAGAGCATAATTCTCAAGAGTTCCTGCTAAAAGATTTTTGTGTGGGCACTGTACCTCCACCACTGCTTCACATATTAGAATATTGGTCTGTTTTACTCTCAGATAGCTCTAAGTACTGTATGGCTACCCAATGTGAAGGGGAAAATTGATATATTTGTCTGCTTGACCAGGAATCCTTGATCTACCCCACTTGTGTTGATATATAGATGGTCTAACACCCATCGGACTTTTGTGAGCCTTTTGCTTTCTATCTGATGATTTAGTTCTCTTAACTCTACTGCCCTGATAAACTAATGACAGTAAGCTGCGTTTATTCAGCCTATGCTGTGCTGACCTATATATATGAAATATACATTATTAGGACTCTACTTATCTCAAACGAAATGGTTTGGCAGAGAGTGAAATCCTCCTGGACTTGTAGTCCCCTCTGTGTATATTAGCATGCCCACTAGAATCTCCTGTAATAAATGCATCACTTTTACTTCAGGCAGATATGGGACTCGCCTCTCCCTTTTTCCCATTTCATGCCATATATAAATATTTGTTGAGTAATATTATTCTGAGTTCTCCCTGTGTACTCCTCTAGCTCCCCGATTTTACCTCCCTCCCATTAAAAGAACCATTTATCCCATCAGAAAAGATTGGAAACAAAGATATAGGACTTTTCTTTTTATATACACAAAACAAATATCTTTTAACTTCTCTCTGGTGTATGGTAGCTGGAGATGAAGAGCTGAGGAGGGATTGGCCAAAAGGAGTCCTTGATACATAGTTTTCTTCTTTGGAGGATAATACATATATATTCTTGACAGCAGGCAACCAGAGAAAGCTTGCTAAATTACAATTCATTTTGTTTATCCTAATAGAGCAATGATAAAATTGGTAGCTAAAAAGAAAAATAGTGCATAAGAAAAATGAGTATAGGCTGCATCTACTGTCTATGTAAAATGCTAAGATTTGCTCCAGACTTTATCCAGAGAAAGGCAATTAGTTGTGCAATGTCTTTGCAGCAAAGTAGAATAAAGTGGAGTCATAAATGTTGTATTTGAAAGCTGCTATAACTTTCAGTAATTAAACATCATAACGGGAAAACACTAACTGCCGCTTGCCCGTCAGTTCTCTATATGGATTTCTACTTACTTTGCCTAAGTCTGTTGATGAACAAGAATGTATTCTAGAGACAAGTGCTAAAAGCTTGGGCATTTAGTGCAAATGAAGCTGAATTTAAGGTTGAAAGGGTGTTTAAAGGTACCTCTGGGTGTTCTTTCACTTTAATTAGATAAGTGACAGATGCAGAGAAATTTAGGGAGACAAGAGTGAGGAACGATACTCTTACAGTGTCAACATTTATGTGTGCAACTAAATGAGAACATGTGGCCATGTTCGATGCATTCAAATAGGAAAGGAATCTATAAGTAGATGTTCAAGTTTTCAAAAGGCTAGCATGTTTTTCCACAAAAACAGATTATTTTTGTAGGAAATTGCCAAACTATCTTTTTTAACTTTTTTTAACTTTTATTTAGTAAATATAAATTTCCAAAGTACAGCTTATGGATTACAATGGCTTTTCCCCCCCCATAACTTCCCTCCACCCACAACCCTCCCATCTCCCGCTCCCTCTCCCGTTCCATTCACATCAAGATTCATTTTCAATTCTCTTTATATACAGAAGATCAATTTAGTATATATTAAGTAAAGATTTCATCAGTTTGCACCCACACAGAACATAAAGTGTAAAATACTGTTTGAGTAATAGTTATAGCATTAATTCACATTGAACAACACATTAAGGACAGAGATCCTAATGAGGAGTAAGTGCACAGTGACTCCTGTTGTTGACTTAACAACTTGACACTTGTTTATGGCGTCAGTAATCTCCCTAGGCTCTTGTCATGAGTTGCCAAGGCTATGGAAGCTTTTTGAGTTTGCTGACTTCGATCTTATTTAGATAAGGTCGTAGTCAAAGTGGAAGTTCACTCCTCCCTTCAGAGAAAGGTACCTCCTTCTTTGATGGCCCCGTTCTTTCTACTGGGATCTCACTCTCAGAGATCTTTCATTTAGGTTTTTTTTTTTTTTTTTTTTTTTTTCCAGAGTGTCTTGGCTTTCCATGCCTAATATACTCTCACGGGCTCTTCAGCCAGATCCGAATGCCTTAAGGGCAGATTCTGAGGCCAGAGTGCTATTTAGGACATCTGCCATTCTATTGAGTCTGCTGTGTATCCCTCTTCCCATGTTGGATGGTTCTCTCCCTTTTTGATTCTATCGGTTAGTATTAGCAGACACTAGTCTTGTTTATTTGATCCCTTTGACTCTCAGACCTATCAGTATGATCAATTGTGAACTGAAATTGATCACTTGGACTAGTGAAATTGGTACATGCCACCTTGATGGGATTGAAATGGAATCCACTGGCACACTTCTAACTCTACCATTTGGGGCAAGTCAGCTTGAGCATGTTGGGACATGCTCAAACTATGTTCTAAAGTGGCTGCATTCTTTTGCATTTCATGAACACTGAATGAGAGCCTCTCTTGCTCCACGTCCTTGCCAGCACTTGGCATTTGTTAAAGATTTTAGACATTGCAGTAGGTAGACAGTGATATTTCAGTGCAATTGTTTTAGTTTGCAATTCCCTAATGACATATGATGTGAGATTTCTTTTCTTCGGGTTATTTGCTAAATAAATGTCATCTTAGTTGAGATGTCTGCCCATGTATTATTGCCAACTTTTTATTTGGATTGTCTGTTTTTATTGTTGAATTGTAAGAGTTCTTTGTAGATGTTGAAGGCCAATTGTTTATTAGGTACGTGTTTTGCAAATATTTTCTTATGATCCATGACTTATCTTTCAATTTTTTTACCCCAGAATTTCCGAAGTCTTTAAACAATATGACTTGGAACATAGAAGCTAAAATAATTGACTTGTATTAAAGCAAAAGCATGGGTGGAAGGCTTGAGCGTCATCCAGTAGTGCCTTTCCTTACCAACTCCACAGTGGCTCATTAGAAACTGCAGCTGTACGGGGCCGGCGCCATGGCTCACTTGGTTAATCCTCTGCCTGCAGTGCCAGCATCCCACATGGGCGCCGGGTTCTAGTCCCGGTTGCTCCTCTTCCAGTCCAGCTCTCTGCTGTGGCCCAGGAGGGCAGTGGAGGATGGCCCAAGTGTTTGGGCACCTGCACCCGCATGGGAGACCAGGAAGAGGCACCTGGCTCCTGGCTTCGGATTGGCACAGCACCGGCCATAGTGGCCATTTTGGGTGGTGAATCAATGGAAGGAAGACCTTTCTCTCTGTCTCTCTGTCTCTCTCTCTCTCACTATCTACAACTCTATCTGTCAAATAAATAAATAAAAATAAAATAAAAAATAAAAAAAAGAAACTGCAGCTGTACCACCCAGTTTGGAAAATAGCAACCTTAATGCTATAAGCAAAAAACGTGATTTTCCTTGTGAGAACATCCTGATCCATTCTTGGTCCATGAGGTTAAGGTAAGCCCGGCACCCAGATCTGGCATTCACAATCACAGTACTTCAGTAGGTTAGATTTAGTGGTTGGATCACAGATGGGAATATGTTCAAAGACAACCTCTAGAGTCTCACTGAGAAACTTCTTAGAACTCATGCTCTTTCACTTGAGTTAGAACTGGGCAAATGTTCTTATTGTGTATCTGGCAGCCATAAAGCTACTGCGTAGCATTTGAGTATATTGCCAGTGTGGAGAGGAACAAAACCAAGAGGTGGAGGAACTAAGTGGGGGAATCATCATGTGATCCCATAATTAAAACGATGCCTGATGTGTCATCTATCAATGGGCTTTCTGTTAGTTTCAAGTAAAAGAGTCCTAATAGAAGAAGAGGGGTACATTTGATCTGTGTATAAATCATTTGTGATACAGGAGATTGGGGTTCTGAATATATCTTCTTATAATATCCATGAAAATTTTCTATAAACTAAAGTCTGGTACCTGATACTATATGGTATTTCCCCTCCCTAGCCCTCTGTGGCATGAGATTTACACAGAGAAAATAATTTTCATGAGAAGGAGCCCATCAGTGACAGTAACTAAAGACTACAGTATGGATAAATAATGTAGGCTCCTTTTTGCAAATTAGATTTGGAAAACTGTGTGTGTGGCCTATTTGACCTGGGCTTTATAATTTCATTTAGTGTACAGTGTTGTTCTGAGGCAGAAAATCAATTGTATTGTACCATGTGACTCTTAGACAATTTGTGTCAGAGCAGGCAGAATGGAAGTGAGCTAGCAAGGAATGTAGTTCTTCATTTCTTAAAAAGTATCTTTTGGTCATTTCCACAAACTGCTTGCCAAGTGGACAGAAAGGAAAGAGGACTACAAAAATATCAGACAAGGGTGTGCTTCCAACAACCAAGTGCAAACAAGCCTTTGGTGAGGACAAATATAGTTTCTCAGCTTTGTCAGAGATAAAATTGATCTCTTCTTCTATTGATTATGAATTAACTTCATTTCTTAATGAAACACACAGCTTTTTTCTTCTATTTCCAAGAGAAAATTGATGTTAAAATACAACGCAGTCCGTCCTACAATTGGAACCACTGTAATTAAGTAATTTAGTCTTAAAGATTTTAATTAATTTGAATCTATCATGTGAAAGTCCATTAGAAAGCTGGAAGTGCATCAAATAACATGGTTAAAATTGGATACTGTTTTGAGTGAGGTATTTTATTTTCCTATATTCCTTATAAATCTAAGCATTCTGTAATCTCCTCTCTATTTCTCTTATCATAGAAATTGGGAAGCAGAGAGGAAGTCTTTGATGTAATCAGTCTATTCTACCTTATCTTCTCATGTGAGATTCTTGAAGGAAACAAATAGAATTTAGTAAATATGATGGATGGAAATATATGGTGGGTGATTTCTTTTTTAAACACAAACACAGACACACACACACACACACACTGAGAAACAGAGAGAGAGAGACAGACAGACTTACTGATGCTGCAATATACCCACCTACATTTTTTGGAAAAACATTTTAGAAAGATGATTAAAGGCAAAATGTCTGATACTGTCTTTAGAATTAGTCACTACTACCCCTAGAGATAGTAACACATCACAAAATGACCCAAATATACTGCATAAATTGCTTTTCCTCACAGTGTTCTGTACCTGGCACTGGGATGATCACAGTATGCCCTGTTGCACACCCAAGACAAACCTCATTTAATCTGAAGAATTGCCCCTTGAGTTGAATGTTAGGACAGTAACTTCAGCTCTAATGAGTCCTGAGTTTACAAGAGTTAACTTTCCTCTCATTTGAAGTTAATATCCACTGATAGGGGTCAGGCATTTGGCGTAGTGGTTAAAAAATGGGTTGGGGATGCCCATATCACATATTAAAGTAAATGAGTTCAGGTTCTTGCTCCACTTCCAAATCCAGCCTCCTGCTAATGTGTACCCCAGGAGGCAGCAGGTGATGGTTCATGTAGTTGAGTCCCTGCCACTTGTGTGGGAGAACAATAGACCTTTGGGCTCCTGGCTTTAGTTAGTGCCAGTCCTAGCGCTTTCAGGCATTTGGGGAGCAGGCCAGTGATGGCAGTTGGAAGATCTCTTCACTCCTTCCCTGTCTTCCTCTCCTCTTCTGATTTTCAAATAAATACAAATAATTAAAATTTTCAAAGAATGGTTAAGAATATCAGTTTATCATTTTATATATAAAACTAATTACAAGGAAATGTTACTAAATTTTTATACATATATTTTTAGCACTGCCAGCATCAAAGAAACAAGGTTATACCTGGTAGGGTAATGGACTGCTGAGCCATCATTTTAAGCAACAACAAAAATGTAATATAATGTAGGTATTATCTCTAATGACAGCACCTTAATTGTTATATCGCATCAGGTATTTGGGTATACTGAAGACATGAAGTAGCTACTAAAGTCAATCATTCTGTTGTTATTGTTGTCCTGGATATTAAATATTATGTTCCATAGAGACACTGGCTTTGAGTTCTGGCTGTATCACTCTGTTGTTTTGGAGTATGAAGACAGTTATTAGTCCTCTGAACCTCAGTATTCTGGCCTATGAAATGGGGACAGATATTTCTGCTCCTTTTCTCTTATGTGGTTTTGTTGGAATCACATAGAATTACAAAACATTTTGCAGCTCTAAACTGTTAGGGAGATATAAGCTCCTGCAATAGTTTATTGAGACTCTTTTGTTTCTACTTTTCCATTTTTGTTCTGTAGGATTTATTAGCTTCCACTTCATTAATATACATTAGTGGTTACAACATTGTTGTTAGAGGTTCTAAGTAAGTAGCTTGGGTAACCAGACAATTGGGGACCCTGGGGAAACTAGAAGACTCATCATCTACAGGGGCAGCCCTACACAGTGCCATGCTTTTGCCACAGGTGAACATGGATCCAGGGCTGACATATGTTTTTAATATGCTACTTATACAAATAAAGCCTATTTATTGTGCATATCCATCCTAAAGGGCAATAATTTGTAGCTTGTGCTTTCTTCCAAATAATGATTGTAGTTGAATTGTATTCAAATATAGAATAAAGTGAAGGAAGAAAATCAGAGGATGAAATAAAATAAATAGAATAACCTGGTTTTTGTTGATCATTAAGAATGTATTAAGCTCCATTCATTTGATTGCTTTGGGAGGTACTAACAAAATAGAAAACATTGTCTCTGACCGGAAAGAGCATGGAGTATCCTTAGAGAGAAACAGAAAATACATAAATGCTTAGAAAGTGACAGAGTCAAGATATAATTGGGTCTGATATGTGTCAGTATAGACCAGTGCCAGTCAGTATTTGGTCTGCAGGCTGACACTGGACTGTACTGTTTGCTACCCAGCTATGATGAGATCATAACCTAAATGAAAGTAAGTGCTTAGAAACTTCCAGAGAAGTTTGACAGAATGCTTTTTTGACTCCTAAATTTGAGGCTTTATTTTTGAGTTTTTGTTTTGTCTTTTAGCTTTTAAATTTCATTTTCCCAATTATTCATATTTACTGTGTTTTATAAAAGTATTAACTGGCATGAGGTTGAGGTTAAAAATTTTGAAAAGCAAACAAAAGAAAAAGGAATAAGAGCAAAGCAAAAATCCTGGGCATTCACTATAGATATGTTTATAGATATGTTGAGAAGCCCTGCATGATACTGGGATTTGAGAAGTGGGAGGATGAGTAATTTGCTATTACATGGGAATTGTTGGCTTTAATTTTCTAAATGATCAACTCCTTAAAAATTATTAGAGGATGGAACTGGAGGGCATGATGTAAAATTACATAAGCCCGGCACAGAATAACAGATTCTGCATATTCCCACTCATTTGTGGAAGCTAAGTAAGTTGAGTTCACAGAAGTGAGAACAATAGAGGCCTGAAAGAGGGAGGCAGCAAAGGTCAGACAACAGGTGCTGGAATACAGTTCCATAGGGATGAGCTTAGTGCTCCTCAGCACAGCGTGGTGACCAGAGTTTACAATAATCCACTACACTTTCTATGAGAACTAGAAGAGCTCACAGGCCCCCAATACAAAGAAATAATAAAGGGGTAAAGAGATAGAAATGTTACTTACTGTGGTTTGATCATTATATATATTAAATATGAAATGAATTATCACATTAAAACCCATAAATGCATATCATTATTTTGTGTTAATTAAATTTTTTAAAGTCAAATAATAATCAAAGCAATTTTTAAATCACATAAATGCTACCATGAACTGGCTTTATAATTTATCAAAGTTGTTTCACTTAAGAGGAGGACTGTAAGTTGACAAAAATTTGATGGATGTTTGTTAGTTTGTTTCTAATTTTAGCTCCCACATACAAGGGAGAACATGTGGTATTTTTCTTTCTGTGTCTGGATTATTTCACTCAACATGAAAAGCTGACAAATATTTAGGCAACAATGAACTACGTTTGAAGTGGAAATGTATCCATTTCCTTAAAAACCATGGAGAAATTGGCATCTGCTGAAAGTCAGAAAATTGAAAGAAAGTAATTTTGAGCTGAGTAGCTCTAATAAGCCCACAGCTAACTGAATACAACCGGACATTCATACCGAGGCCAAAACATATGTGTGTGTGTGTGTGGGGGGGGGTGGTCACTTAATTATTGAACCAATTTATACTTTAGAAAATCATCACCTGCAAAGTGGGTAATTTTAATTACCAAATTAGAGAGAGCTTGGCTGAGAATGTAAAGGGAGATAACACATTTCCCTCCTTACCTCTTTGGCACAGAGGATAATGACAGCTGAGGGCTGTCGGGGGACGTGTGTGCATAGAACATGATATATAGGCAGTGGGAGAAAGTGCCTAGAATTTGACACGTGGTTCCAGGCTGCCCTGTACAGTTTTACTTCTGCAGGGGCAACCTCCACGTTGCTCTCTTTGATGGCGTCGTTTGTTCCTAGTCCCCATCTCAGGATTTAACGTTCACCAACTGCTAAGTTAAGAAATAGCCACTTTGTTGAGAGAGCAAAATGTCTTCCTTCACTTGTTGCTGTTCGCTGAGTAACTTCTGGGCTCCAGTCACTGTGGTGGTAGGTACTGGAAACACGTTTTCCAGGGCAGCCTTCCCACAGTGTGTATAGTGACTCCAGTCCCTTGGGGTTCCCTTTTTATTATTGTGGCCCCCAAATCTAGTAGGTTGGAAGACAGCTAGGCTTGTAATTGGCAGGGATGAGCCGTGGAGAGTGGTGGCCCACTGAGTGGAGCTGGCCCTCTAAACAGATTGGACTGGGTTTATGTGTAAGGGCTCAGGCCAGAACAAGGTGTCAGAAGCCATGCAATGCGTTCACACTAAATGCTTACATAGTAGCTTTGCATAATAGCCCGAGTGCAAAATAACCCATATGTCCTACAGTGGGTAAATTATTAAACATTTATACTGTGGACTAGTACTCAGTAATTAAAAGGGATAAAATTATTAATCTATTCAAATACTTAGAGACCCAGGGAATTAGGCTCAGTTAAAAAATGTCATTTTAAAACAGCCACTTACTTTATGATTCCATTGTGTAACATAACAGAACAGTGGCAATGGAGAAGATACAAGAGGTTGTCAGGGATTAGTGGTGATGCAGGAGGATAATTTGTGTGGTTATACAAGGATAATGTGAGGGATTCTGGTAGTGATGAGATGTCTCCAAATATGGACCATGTTGTTCTATATCCAAAAATATTCACATGATAAAAATGAATAAAGTATACATACACACACACACAATTAAGTGTCAGGTTTTGCAAATCTGAGTGAAAATGGTTGATTATGCTAATACCAATCTCTTAGTTTGTGACAGATTGTCTTAGGTGTAGGGAGAGTAAAGAGGTAACAGACCACATGAGAGGGTGTTAAGGAAATGTCAGAACTTGACCATGGTGAGGACCCTGACTGAAATCAAAGGCCAGCCTGGCATGGGATATCAAGGTCCAGTAAGGAGTGGAATGGGGTGTGGGGGGTCACAATCCAAGAAGGCTGAGAAGATCACCCAGGACCAGGGTCGTAGCACAGGGAAAGCAGATACGGTTTCCATGGGACACAGTGGCACGTATGAGTGAGGTGGACAGTCCAGGAAAGCAGTAGCCAGGTGTGGTTGGTGGTGAAGAGGTCATCTGCATGGGGAAGGGGCTGGGATAGTGACAGAGAACTGGGTGCATTCAGGGATGTTATCTAAGGAGTGAACTCATTAAGGACAATGAGAGCCGGAAATTTTTACTCTAAGAGACAGGAGTCAAAAATATGGAAAAGGCGGCTAAAATTAACCTACTGGCACTGGGCTGGAATTAAAAGGGATTCTATAAAATTATGTTGTTTTATATATGTGTGTAGAATATATAGAATATATAAAGATCCTTTTATTTCTCATCTGTCAACTGACATGATGTGAAAGTGCTGATGTCCCACGTAGACATAGCACTCACCTGTTGACCTTCACACATAAAGAACTCATGGTCTTTCATGGGTTCCCTGATTGTGAAATTAAAGACTCAGAGGAGCCTAAAGCATCTCCTTTTGCAACAAAGCATGTGCAAGCTCAAATAATGACAGGGTGATGCCAAAAGACAGAGGTCAGCTAGGAGGAAGCTGAACTAGACAAATCTGGGGCAGTAATAGGAACAAAATGAAGGACAGTGTGTACTGTAACCCACTGAATAAAATTTAGGAGTCTAAACTGATGAAGTAAATGATCGAATGTAGAGATCGATGAGAAACAGAATATTAGAGTGTGTTACAGTTCTTCCCTCTCAACTCCTCGCTGATTTTCACCAGTGCCTTTACAGTGAAAGAGCCCCACAGCAGCTGCTCTGACTCAGTCAGCAAACTTGAGTGCCACCTGGTAGGAAGCAGTAGGAAGAGCAGAGCAGGACTTCGGTGCTATTCCTGCCTAAGATGCAGACCTGCATCTAACCAAGAGAAAACATCAGACAAACCCAAAATGAAAAACAGAGCCCTCAGACATGTCAAGATCCTAAACAGCAAGAAACAATAATTGAGGACTATTTCAGACTGAAGGAGACTAAAGACATATGACAACAGGGTTGTTCTGCTATAGAAGACATTTTAGGAAACTTTGCAGAACTAGAATGGAGTCCAAGGATTAGATGGCACTAATGTGTCAGTGCTAATTTTCTGACTTTGATGGATCTGTACTGTGTAATAGAATGTCCTTATGTGATAGAATTGTGTGTAGGAAATAGAGACTGATGTATACCATGGTTATGGGACATTAGGTTGGCCATTTTACTACTAAATGGTTCAGTATTTACTACTAAATGGTCCAATTTTTAATGGAAAAAAGAGCAGATTATTTGATTCTTATCGGCAGTATTTCAGTATTGAGATTGTTCAAATTTGTATAACTTAAAAATAAGCAAGCATTCAAAAGGCTAGAATCAGTCTCAGCACACATCTCTATGCAGTAATATTTGTCAATTGTGACCATAATAACAATAGTGTAACATTATTAATGAAAAGGCAATAATTCTTTAGTACCCCCAAACAGTGTTCAAGTTCTTCCATTTATCTTATAAATGAGATCTACAGTTGCCTTGTTCAAAATAGTTAAGATCAATATGTTAAATTTAGTTAATATGTGGCTTAGAGCTCATTTAATCTTTAAGTTTATGCTTTATCCCCATTGTTGTGAAGTCATCTGTAGTCTTCTGCTGTTCCTCACATTTTGGGTTTTTGTTGGTTTTATTCCCATAGTGTTACTTAATGTGCTTAGGTATCCTCTGCTTCCTGGAAGTTGATCTGTAGAGTAGAGGTTTTATCCATTTCATATTCAAGTTTGGGGACAAGCTTTGCAGTAGGGGATTTATAATGTCTGGATGTCTGCTTTTCTGTTCAGTGTACCCAGTACATTTCTGTCTTAGGACTTCATTTCAACAGTATAAAATTCACTCTGTGGTTTATCCTCATGCATTATTATTATCTAGATCCATGATTCCAGTAGGAAACACAGAACACTGGTACTCCAATTCTATTCTTCCTCATTCGTTAGCTGGGATTTCCAAGTAAAGATAACTTTCCCTGAACAAATACTTGATTCCTCTGAAGTGCTGTTCACCCATGAAAGACTAAGTGTCTGACTTTCTCTTAATTTATCTCTTTCTTAAAGGTGGTGTGATGACAGGACAGCTGTAAAGATTGATGAGAAGATAAAAGGAAGGGCAGTGAGAAATAAATACCACCACAGTTAGGGGAGAGTGCCTCATGTCCTTTTTTATGTCTGTATTTACCATCTCAGTACTCAGCCTCCCACCCCTCCTATGCCCCATGTTAACAAATGGCAGTGAGTCTTAGAGGGGATCCAACGTGAGCCAAAGTGTGTCTTCTACCAGCTTTCTAGGAGAGTTACTGTGCATGTTTCCCATGTTAAACATTTAGAGCCTTTATTAATGCAAGCCAAAGTGGATATGAGCACTTAGGCTTGGGGGAAAAGGGCCAAGCACATACAGAACCAAAGTGACAGGACTGGGATTACAATATGTTTACATCAGATACGTTTAAACAGTGGCTGCCTTTCCAACATGCTAAACTTCCAGCTTTTTGTTCTGATATGTGGTTTGTCCCTATTGTCTGTTCAAGTGTCAGAGAATCCTGAGCTCTTTGCTGTTACATAGCTGGCCCATCCACTAACTATAATTCATACCCAGCACCGAAATCACTCTTAATGCCTCTGTGATCTAAATATTTTATGTTGTTTACATTTGTTTGTTTTGCTTCTGTGGAGCACTATCTAGTCAGCTGTAGTTGCATAAAATCATCACATTTTCATCTCTGCCGCACAGACAGTGGCAGGAGACTGATGTGAAAGAGGGAAAAGAAGTCTTAAAACAGTAAAATTCTATTGAAAAAAATCGATAGTTTGTTTTCTGTTTGGAAAAAAATAAGCTTATAGATTTTTTTTCCTAACGCACAATATTGATGGGTTCCATTAAAGCCCATGAGAAATTCGATTTTTAATGGAGTTGTTCTTTCACATATGCTGAGCAGATTGATTTAGGAAGTTCTTCTTCACACCACTTGAACACAAGTGTGGAAACTACTTCATGAAAACAAGGAAGATGCTAAAGCTAAGAGAAATGTTTCAAAACCACAAACGCAGGATTTGGTGACTATATTTACATATGCTTTAAAATAATTTTGTCTTAAAAATATTGTCATTTCTGTGCTCAGTTTAAGCCACAAGGTAGTGAAATGCTGCCATGTAATTCAGTTCATTTTTCCAAAAATGGTTATGCACGCTCCAAGAGTTTTGTCATGCCAGAGACCAGAAACAGAATGGCATCCTATCCAGGGATATCGCCAGCTCTCCTCTTATTAATGACCACTCTAGGCATAAGACATATAATTAAGCTGCCAGCTCTGAGCATCTCAATGAAGGATATTGCTAAGTAACCAGTCTGCAACCTACTTAATTAGCATAAACAAAAAAAAGCACCACTTAGACTCCCAGTCCTGGGGCACCAGCAGGCCCCTTTTCATTTGCAGTGCTTCGTGAGCAATTTTGAAAAGAGGAAGAGATAATGAAGATTATTACCCTGTTGCCCTGTTAGCCGCACTTAGCTTTAAGACTGGAAAGAATAAGAAATTAGAAGAATCGCACTAGCCCTTTTTTATATGAATTCTCAAAGTCGTGAATTGTTAAGTAGATTTTATTCAAGATATGAGACGTGATCTTCAGAGGCCTAATCATTAGAAGTCATTTCTTGACCTCTTGAGCTTCCCCTGGATTTTGAAGCTCATTGTGAGACTTGGGGGAGTGGAGGCTCCTGACTTGATTCAATAAGCAAGTCTTTGAAAAAATACCTCAGTGTGTGTTGTGGTAGAATAGATGACAGCAGGTGCTCGTTCATAAACTAATCATGATTTGGGGAGCACCTATGTACCTGATGGAGTGTGTGCACGTACACCCTTCCGGAAGTTTTCATTCTTCTTGGAGTTGTAAAGAAACAGTATCATGTGGGGCCAGTGCTGTGGCGCAGCAGGTTAAAGCCCTGCCCTCAGCGCCGGCATCCCATATTAGCGCCGGTTTGAGTCCTGGCTGCTCCACTTCCAGTCCAGGTCTCTGCTATGGCCTGGGAAAGCAGTAGAAGATGGCCCAAGTCCTTGGGCTCCTGCACCTGCATGAGAGACCCGGAAGAAGCTCCTGACCCTTGGCTTCAGATCAGCACAGCTCCAGTCATTGCGGCCACATGGAGAGTAAACCAGCAGATGGAAGACCTTTCTCTCTCCCTGACTCTGCTTCTCTGTAACTCTGTCTTCAAATAAATAAATAAATCTTTAAGAAAAAAAAAAGTAATGATGGTAGTAGTGGTTTTTTTTAAAGCATATTAAGGCATTTAAAACAGAATGTCAAAGTGAACTGATTTGTTAATTTCCCATAAGTCTGGGTATTCAGTAGAGAAATTATTTTAACAAAACAAGGGGCAAAATAGGGAGACCAGTTAAAAGTTTATTGTAATCCTCAAAGCAAGAGGACATAGTAGCTTAAAGCAGATGATTTTAATGATCGTAGAGAGAGGAAGAGTGAAGGAATTGAGGATGCATGTGGAAGATAAATGCAGAAGGACCCACTGGTACACAGAAGCAAGGAACCAAGTGTTTTTAACCCTCTAACACAGTGTGGTAGGGTATTGCACAGTTTTCTGCTTACGGCACTAGAAATACACAAAGGGTGATAGGATATTTAAAGTCATAATTTTGGAAGCAATTAGCCTTTTCATTTTTTTAAAAGATTTATTTATTTATTTGAAAGGCAGAGTTACACACAGAGAGAAGGAGAGGCATAAAGAGAGAGAGGTCTTCCATCCACTGGTTCACTCCCCAATTGGCCACAACGGCCAGAGCTGCACCAATCCGAAGGCAGGAGCCAGGAGCCTCCTCCAGGTCTCCCACGCAGTTGCAGAGGCCCTAGGACTTGGACCATCCTCCACTGCTTTCCCAGGCCATAGCAGAGAACTGGATGGGAAGTGGAGCAGCCGGGGACTTGAACCAGTGCCCATATGGAATGCCAACACTGCAGGCAGCGGCTTTACCTGCTACGCCACAACGCCAGCCCCAGCTTTTTCAATTTTAATGTTTCCTTTTCTCCCTATCTCTTTAAAGCAGAAAATTTTTTCCTTGTTTATTGAATATCTATAATGCCTAGTGCTACAGTAGATGCTGGGAACCCAGTCGCTGGTTCATGGAGAAAATGGATTTAAACCAAAGCCAGATAGAATGAAACTAATTATTAAGTAAAGGAAGTGTCCTGAAGGAACCGAGAAGGTTCTCGAGAGGAAGGTAACAAACGTGTCTGCAGGCGGCAAGAATGGGGTAGGGTGTCAAAGCACTTCCTTGAGGAAGCGTCTCTTGAGCTTAGCTGGAGAAGAAAGTTAAGGATGGGTGAACCTGAAAGAAAACAAAATGTGATGTTCTGTGTGTCTGTATTTCAGAGATAAAGAGGGAAAGAATGTGACAGGGAAATATGGGGTAGTCCAGGTTGAGGGAACAGAATCTAAAAGGCCCTGTGCTCAAAATGATCATGGTTTCAAGAAATTAAAACCAAGGCCAGTGAGATACAGAGAACAGGAGGAAAAATATACAAGAGGGATACCAAAAGACAAATAGAATTTATCTCTTGCTGCGTGTCAGGGGACAAACTGGGGGCTTAGGACTTTATCCTGTGATAATAGCAAGCCACCGCATTGTGAAGAGATGACTCTGGCACTGTTTGTAAAATGAATTGGGATGCTGATGGGAGATCAGTGAGGGGGAGATGGAAGTTTCTGGGCAAGAGATGAAGATGGATTAGACAAGGGCGGTAAGAATAGAGAACAGAAGGCCCTGGAGAAGCCTTCCCTGGAGAAGTATATTTTAGGACGTTTTATGAATAGGCTATTTGGTGGGCAGGGCAAGATAGTATTAAAGATGCTTCCATTCTTGGCTTATATGACTGACAGGAATAAAGTCCTTACTCACCAAGTTATTTAGGCACCAGGAGACTGTATTTAGAGAGGAGAGTCATCAGCTTCCTTTTGGGCCTACTAAGTGCTGATGCTCCCTTTGAGATGCTGAATTAATAATTTGAAGTTATTTTTGAATATAAATTTTTAGAATAGAGAAAAGAGTTTCTGGATGGACACATGTAGGTGAGTAGACGCCAGAGATATATGAATATGAATGGAAAGAGTACGGAATGATAGAAGACATTTGAGCGGTGAGCTTCGAGGAGTTTGCCATTCACAATCAGGTCGAGGAAGCTAAACTTATAGTGGTGAGAAAGAAGGATGGGCTACAGAAATGAGAAAGAGGGGAGCATAGTGAGATGTCATGGAAACAGAGATGAGAGGCTTTAATTTCTAGATAGGGATAACAGCATCCAGCACTTCTGAGAAGAGGCCAAATAACTTGGACTGTAAAATATGTTAGTTTCGCAGAAAGTCAGTGACGGCTTTGAGGGGAACAGGTGACGTCGGCATGCAGTAATGAATTTGTTTATGTGATTGGCATTGAGCAACTTTCTAGAACCTTTGATTTTCCCCATGTTCTGAAACTCCCAAGCTCCAAGGCAAACCATGGACACAAGGAAAAAAGCTTTGGACTCAATATCAGAAGACTCTGATATAAGCCAGAGTATGTCTGATCATTATCTGCTTGACCTTAGACAAGTCTTTTTCTCTTTAATACCTAGTTAGGCAGTGATGAAGGGATTGGGACAAAATATTTACTCTGTAAGATTATTGTAAAAAACTAAAACAGATAATACAAGTACATGTGTATTAGCCCAGTGCCTGATACATACAAGAACATCATCAACTGTAGATTCAGTTTTTCTGCATTTTCTAAAATTCTCTTAAAAACCGTATTATTACACTTTTAATCAGAGAAAAATCAAGATAAGAAATTTTATTTTTCAGATGGAAAGCTTCACCATCCAGTTGCTAAGAAAAATTTCCTGGCCAAGTATTCATCTAGGTTTTTCAACATGTGCCCACAGTTTTACATATTAAAAATGATAAAATAAAGGATTGTTTCGTGTAATGAGGCTTTCAGTACTCTCCTACAGTTTTATAACTAAAACAGACATTGAAACTTTGATTCATTTTCCTGCTTGGATATTCTTCTATGTCCATGAAAATTAGCATTGTCAATTTTGATGTCCTTTCTTTCCTTGACATTTACTATGAAGTCAGACATAATTTATAAAGAAACAATAAAAAGTGCCTTTTTCCTCACTGATGTTTCTCAATGATACCAAAGTATCTTTACAGAAAGAAACCTGATTTTCATGTCAAGGTATGGTCATTAGTACAAGAAAACCTACGGGAGAAATGTGCAACCCATGAGGATCACCGAGAAAATTAATGAGACTTCAATTTTTGAATGTCAGATTTCAGTGTTTCAACCGCCAAATAACTTGCTTTGTCCAAAATAATGTCAGACAGAGAGAGCACAGGAGGAACACCCTGAGCTGGGGATTGATGTCCAGGTCCTGCTCCGCCACTAATGAGCTGGGAGACCTGCATGCTCTTCACACCACTCCAGTCCAATTTGCCCTGGGAATGGAAAGACAAAGAAAACAAGAAAAATATGTTGAACTCGTGCTTCTTTTTCCTATAATACTCTCCAGCTCTCTGGCTCTATAACAAAATCCTGAAATGCCTGTAAGGAAGATGCTGCTAGTGGATGCTAGTGTTTGTTTACAGATTATCAACTATTGACACAGAACTGGAAGTTGGGAGTTAGCAATCAGAGAGAAAATTAAAACTCTTTCGTTTGGAGTCTGTGCCAATAGACAGTGAATCCATATTGAAAATAAAGCATATCTGAAATTACTGTGTAAGAAAGTGGGGAAGTAATGGTAATAAAGAGACAACTAAGTATCTTGTTGCTCTTTTTATAGACACTTAAGCAAGAACTTGGAAACAGGCATTGCCCTAGAGAGAATTTAATGATTTCTTTTATTTTAGCTTATTGAATTCAGCTCAATTTTATGGTTTGCCAGGTTACTCTTATCTTAGGAAACTTAGGTTAAATGTTTTTAAAATATAAATGTATTTTACATTAATAAAATTTTAGTTGAAATTAGGAAAGCAAATCATTAAAGAATCTTTATATTTTTTTTAAGCAACCAAATAGTTCATTTCTTTTTTTGTGTGTACAGTTTTTTTTCTTGGGCCTTCTTAGCAGCCATATTACAGATCTGCCTAAAGCAGATCTGGAAACATTATGCTTGCACAATAATTGTTTTTTGAGAACATCTTCCTTTTCTGCAAAGGAACTTGAATGAGAAACTAATAAGGCCTTTCTGATCTTTCATCTAAACTCTTGTATTCCCTACAAAGTAATTGGTATCAATGCAGAGTGGATCTTACAGACCTTTTGCTATGGATTTTATATTCCTAAATAAGTAGCCATGGGAAAAAATATATAGAATTGTTCAATGTTTTTAGTTTTTGTTTGAAATAGGTTTTACCTGTGTGTTCTAACAAAAAAAAAACCTTACTAGTATGCCTTGAATTTACACTATTAACATCTATTTTCTTCTATTTAATTACCCTATCCTACTCCTCACCCTTAAACCATAATTTATTTAACTCCTCAAATAAATACTTTAATTCAAAATACTCTTAAGCTTAGCTGTTAATGATTTTGTATTACTTAAAATTTTTAATCTGTAATTTTTTAAAAAGATTATTTATTTGAAAGCAAAGTTACAGAGAGGCAGAGAGAGAGAAAGAGATCGATCTTCTATCCACTGGTTCCCTCCCCAAATGGCTGCAAAGATCAGATCTGGGCCAATCTGAAGCCAGGAGAAAGTAGCTTCTTCTGAGTCTCCCACGTGTGTTCAGGGGCCCAAGTACTTGAACCATCTTCTGCTTCCCCAGGTCATAGCAGAGAGCTGGATTGGAAGTGGAGTATCCAGGACTCGAACTAGCAGCCATATGGGATGCCAGTACTGCAGGCAGAGGCTTTACCCACTTCACCATGGTGTCAGTCCCCTGAAATGATTTTAAATCCGCTAGTATAACATTTATTTTGACATTAGTGCTATGGATCCAGAAATGTAAATATGTGGATTGAGAGTGAACAAACAGTAGAATGTTGCCCAGGAGCTGTGGTGTACTCCAGATATTTTGAGCCTCTTTTTCTTCATTTTTTTTTAATAAAATTAAAGGTTTGTGTATCAAGAGGCTAAACCATATATGTTGGTAAATGGAATTACTTTTGGTCTGCTCTGATTGTTAGTACTTTCACACATGTACATTGTTCAAACTCTTCTGAAAAAGCCCTAATGACACAGGAAAGTGGTGGGTGACCCCAGGAGGCTCAGTCTTAGCCGGGAGCAGTCTGCCAGCAAGCAGGAAATTTCTTTGAAGTCTGGTATTTTCTCTTAAATATTCATGCAAAGTCTTATTTTAATAAAAAAAAGTTATTTTAGATTACACAGTATCAAGAAGATGTGACACTCCAAGGAGTTGCAGTGTGTTTATCCTGTAGCTTTGAATGCTCTTTAGGTGTGCTGCTGGGTGCCCAGGAGTCCACAGGCCCCGTTTAGAAACTAACGCAAAACACGTCCGTATAAGACTGCGCTAGCTAGAAGTGACTAGCAAAGTCGTTAGTTGCTACTCCTAGAATGTAGAATGTCAATTAGCAAATTAAGGCCTGAAGTTGTCACAAGTCTTTTTCTTCGATTACAAATAGCAGAAACCCATATAACTAATTTTAATTTTCATGCTGTTTTGGGAGTGTGGGTGTTGATTAAATGGAGATAAAGATGTTTCACAGAACTATATTAGAATGTCAAGTTAGCCTCCAGAAAGGACCAGAGCTAGGAACAGGAATGGGCACAGAATCGAGGTGACCGGGAAATGCGCCTCTCTGGCCAGGCTGCTTTATTCTCTTGGCTTTTCTGTGATCATGAAGGCTAGGATTATCCGTGTCGTGTACCTCATGGCCTAACATATACCTCTGCACAGATCCTCTGTTAGCATGTTGTCTATTCAAATGACTAGGAAAGACAAATTAGTATTTTTCAATTTCAATTTTATATTCTCAAGAAAGAGTCTTGGGGCTGGCGCTGTGGCATAGCAGGTAAAGCCGCCGCCTGAAGCACTGGCATCTCATATGGGCACCAGTTCGAGACCCGGCTGCTCCACTTCCCATCCAGCTCTCTGCTATGGTCTGGGAAAGCAGTGGAGGATGGCCCAAGTCCTAGGGCCTCTGCACCCATGTAGGAGACCCGAAAGAAGCTCCTGGCTCCTGGCTTCATATCAGCACAGCTCTGGCCACTGTGGCCAAATGGTTAGTGAACTAGCAGATGGAAGATCTCCTTCTGCCTGATCTTCTGCCTCTCCTTTTCTCTCTCTAAATCTGACTTTCACATACATAAATAAATCTTCACACTTGATCTTAGGCTAAAGGCCGAGAAGCAATTACATAAATAAATCTTAAAAAAAAAAATCCTCTCTTTCTAAAAAAAAGAAAAAGAAAAAGAAAAAGAAAAAAAAAAAAAAGAAAGGGATTCTGAACTAGAATAAGTCTCTCAACCCAGGTTAAGAGACTGCAGAAAGAGCTGAAGACTATGGGAAGAATCACAAAGATGATAAAATGAATTATTGGTGTATTTCTGATCACTTGAAATTGATCCAATTCCCTTAAAGTTCTTCTAAGAGGGTTTCACGTTGTTAGATAAATACCATCATTCAGAACACTTATTTTAAGTGTCTATAATTTATTAACAACTAGCAATCTAATACATTAAAAACATGTCTGGGCCATGTTCTATTACTCAGATCCCTTAGGTAACAGAAACTAAAGGGAAAATGAGATAATTTAAGAGTCCTCCACTGTAAGTGCACCTTCAGGGTGGTGCTCTGAATACAACTGTGCAGTAAGGATGACTTAATACTTGAACAGCTTATTCAAAGGGGAATATCAGATTGCTGTTTCCCCTAACTCCAAGAACACCTAAGCTTTTTTGGAAAGGTTAAGATCATTACAGGGAGATTAATGAAGTCGTAGTCAATAAGTCAAATAATAAAAGCCACCTTTCTAAACTTCTAATATTTTAATGACTTGTCCCTACATGTGAAAGAGAATTCTGTCATCTATCATATCACCTGCAAATGTCAGTTTTCATCTTCTTTTTTTTTATTTCTATTTCTTTTTTTTTTTTTTTTTTGACAGGCAGAGTAGACAGTGAGAGAGAGAGAGACAGAGAGAAAGGTCTTCCTTTGCCGTTGGTTCACCCTCCAATGGCCGCCGTGGCCGGCGCGCTGCGGCCGGCGCACCGTGCTGATCTGATGGCAGGAGCCAGGTGCTTCTCCTGGTCTCCCATGGGGTGCAGGGCCCAAGCACCTGGGCCATCCTCCACTGCACTCCCTGGCCACAGCAGAGAGCTGGCCTGGAAGAGGGGCAACCGGGACAGAATCCGGCGCCCCAACCAGGACTAGAACCCGGTGTGCCGGCGCCACAAGGCGGAGGATTAGCCTAGTGAGCCGCGGTGCCGGCCTATTTATTTCTATTTCTTACTGTAATTGCCAGGCATCCAAAACAATTGTAGAATAACACAGTGATAGTTGGCCCTCATGTGTTACCAATGATTTTAAAGAGAATCTTTCAAAGATTTCACCATTTATGATGATTACTCTAATTATTAAAACATTATAGGCACAAAATACTTATATATATTTGTAGGATACAGTGCTTTAATTTGATTCATGTATACAATACATAATGATCAAATCAGGCTAATTTGCATTCCATCTCCTCACAGATTAATCATTTCTGTGTTGGGAACTTTTATATTCTCTAGTTTTTTGGTTTTTGTTTTTTTTTTTTTGACACTGTCTACTAGTTTGTTGTGGCCAGCTGGGACTTGAACTGTTGCCCATGTGGGATGTTAGCCTCACAGGAATGGCTTGACTGCTTACAGCAAAAAGCTGGCCCCATTATTGCTTTCCTAGTCCCTTGAGGTGTTTCAGTAGATTATTAACATGAAATCTGTATTTGTTGTTAACTTTTATTTCTAGAAATTTTTCTTAGTACTGCCTTTGCAAGTAAGTGACCCAATTGATTGGTTCTGAACTGAGAAATTCTATGATGTCTGAGAGTAATTGCTTAAAATTTTATCATAAATCAAGTGGTACCTCAAAGTAAACTTTCACACACTTCTCAAATAAATGATACGTGGTACAGATATATTTAGTTGTGGAGAAGTAAAATTAGCCAAGACCATGTGCCAAATAACATTTTGATCTGTAAAGTTTTGACCTTGATAGAAATATTAAAGAAATTGCACTTGATAGAAATATTAAAGAAAACTAAAAGTTGATATGATCAAAATATTTAATAACTCTCTGAAGTTTACAGAGGAAAAGACAAACCTGATTAAATAATTTTAACACAGTAAACACAAAGTTAGAAAATAGCCACTATTTTATTGCATTTTAATCAAGAAATTAAATTGAATGAATGTAGCTCATTACAAAAATTTCTCAATGAAAATCTGATCTACACTGGTACAATTCTAATGTATATGCTTTTGCATATTTGCATATGAGAGAGAGAGAGAGAGAGAGAGAGAGAATTTTGTTCTTCTAGGAGACCAGTGGTTGGGAGTTATTTTTGTAAATACATCATGACCCAAGGGGCATGTGCCAGACAACATGGTGGATCCCTGCTCACTCTTTGCTCTCCTTCTAAATTTAGTTTACTGAATGCAACTGTGGCTCAGGCAGTCTTTGCAACAGGTGCAGTGGATAATCTTGTGAGTTGGCCATACCCTTCAAACAGGTCAGTCCCAGGGAGAACACCAACATTGTGACTCCCGGTGCTTCTGATTTCAAGCTTATGTTGAAATAAAGGAGGCTTGAAAATTCCAATAGTTTTTTTCTTTTCCTTTCTTCACAGAAGCATGTATGTTGTTAAGATTCTGTTTAAAAGGGGGTCCCACGGAGGTCCTAGGATAAATTCCCTG
Source organism: Oryctolagus cuniculus (assembly GCF_964237555.1). Lineage (NCBI taxonomy): Eukaryota > Metazoa > Chordata > Mammalia > Lagomorpha > Leporidae > Oryctolagus > Oryctolagus cuniculus. Next base: position 43,276,379 of record NC_091437.1, read on the forward strand.
CTACTATGACAGCTGTAAGAAAAGCACAGGCACTTAGTTCCTAAGCAGAGGAATTCCTTTTTGCTCTTGAGAATCTCAGGCTTGTTGCTTTCTGTTGAAGAAGCTGGGCTTCTCTTTTTCTGAGAGTAGGTACTTGTTTGTCTCTAATGTTGAAAATTTGAGGACACAATGAGAGCAATATTGATAACAGGGTAAAGCAAACCACAGCCCACGTGCTGTTGTCCTAAAGTTTATGTTGATTTTGTATTTAAAGACACACACACACACACACACACACACTGTACTCCACTGATTAATATACGTTATTTGTTTTCAGGCACTACAATAGCAAAGTTGAATGATGACAGAGATGGTATAGTTCACAAAACCAAAAATACATGCACTTCTGCCCGGTCCTACTCATTTCAGTGCTGCTACCTCAGAATGTCTAAGACTTGGTAGTTCATAAACAGCCGCAGTTTGTTTCTGCTTCTGCAGACTGGGGATTCCAAGATGGCAGTTCCAACATGTGGTAAGGACCTTCTTGCTGTGCAATCCCATGATAATAGAGGAACATGAGAGAGAAAGAGAAGGGAAGGGGACAGCCTCATCCTTCCGTTAGGAGCCCCCTCCCCTGCTAACCGCATGAATTACCTTGTGAAGACAGAGCCCTATGAGTTAGTTATCTCACAATGGCCCTGCCTCTCAACACTGTTGCACAGGGGATTAGGTGTTCAGTAAATGAACTTGGGGACATACATTGAAACCAGAGCATGACCCTTACAGAAAAATATTATGAACACCTGCTTTAGAGGGTGACACGTTCCCCTAGAAAACATTCACATTGCTTTTCCTTGTACTGTTTCTTTTTTTCTTTTTCTTTTTTTGTAAAGATTTATTTACTTGAAATTCAGAGTTACACAGAGAGAGGAGAGGCAGACGGGGGGGGTGGGGGAGAGAAAGAGAGAAAGCCATCATCTGAGAGAGAGAGAGAAGTCACTCTCCAGTTGACTGCAATAGTCGGAGCTGTGCCGATCCGAAGCCAGGAGCCAGGTGCAGGGGCCCAAGGACTTGCGCCATCTTCCACTGCTTTCCCAAGCCATAGCAGAGAGCTGAATCAGAAGTGGAGCAGCCAGGACTAGAACTGGCACCCATATGGGATGCTGGCATTTCAGGCCAGTGCGTTAGCCCACTGAGCCACAGCGCCGGCCTCATCCTTGTACTCTTTCTATGATTGCTTTCTCTGCTGTGAAACTATTATATTTATTGGAGGTGGAGTCAAGGAGGAGGGAGGGTCAGAGGAAAGGGCAGGGGTATACAATGAGAATGATTTGCTTCTTACCCACACATACTGTTTAGAATGACAAGTCCCAGGACTCCTTCTTCCTTAGAATTTCCTTCACTTGAAAGAAACTGGTAGAAAATAATTGCTCATGCTTACAGTATTTATTATTTATAGTACCTCTTTCTCCATGCATAGAAGAAATGGAAAGAAAGCTACCACTGGGCTGAGTTGAACTCCTTGTTCTTGCAAGTCAATAGGAAGCAATGCCAAGATTAGTAATAGGGAGAGATGGTGACAACCTGGAAATTTTGCTCACAGCACATTGTCAGCTCATCACCGCCTGTGACTTCTCTCAGTTTGGATCAATAGAGCCATCTTACCAGGAGCATAACTTTTTAATCGGGGCTCCGCTGTAACTCTGTGATGGAATCTTTCCATTTTACTGCCCGAGCTAAATTTATTTCTCCTCTGACCTTTGAAAGGGTCTAATCATGTAGAAGAAAAGCATTTTTAGCACCCCTTCTACCATGGGAGAAGTGAAGCCTTGGATAGTCGCTATGCAGGACACTTTTAAAATCTGGCTTTGGAATTTCTAAAAGTGGGAAGATAGTCAGTGCGGGAAAATGGAGATGAGTCACTTGGAGGTTATCACAGGATCCCAGAAGGGTGAGAAAAATTGATAAAAACTTCAAAAAAAAAAGTTGCTGTAGCTAAAATAAGTAATGTGAAAGTAGCTGCTATATTTATAAGGTTACCATGTTCTTGTTGGGAGGATAGGTAAATGAGAAGACCCAGTTCTGTCCTCAGTGGAGATGGGATGTAATCCCAAGGCTCCATACAACGTGAGTCAGTCATGTCACACTGCATTGCACATGGGACCTGGGCTCAAAGGGATGCCCAGTGCCCCACTGGTACCCAAAAGGGGCTGTGATGGCCTACTTGGGAGACATTGCTACAGGGCTTACTTGAGTGAGATTTTAAAGAAAAATAGAAAAACGAACAATTGGCTTCGGGTCCTATAGCAAGAGCCGGAGACTTGGTACCAGGATGAGGTAGTAGAAAGGAATGAGGAACTTGCTTCAAATACAAAATTTCTGAAACCTCAGCAGTTAACATAAAGATAAATGTTCCAATATATTTTTAAAAGATCAGATGCAAAAGTTCCTCATTAACAAAATATCAACAGTTTAAGTAACAGCAGAGCGTCTGTCTGCTCTGTGTTCATGCATTGTATTATACAATGGGCACAGCCAGTCCCTGTGCCCAGGAATGAAACATTAAGCTTGAAAGGGCCTTTCCTTGTGAAGGAGGTGTCATTCTAAGGTGCTGTGTTGGGTCATTTGGTGGCTTGAGAGTGCAATAATGCTAAGAGAGCCTTCACAGCACAGAATTCCCTATCAGGACCTCATTTAAAATGTTGTCAATTGCATTTGTGGGACATGGCTCAGCCCTGTCCTGCATTCCTCCTATCACTAGTTACCTGATTCTGACAATGCTCATGTGGGGGCAGGCGTTTGACCTAGCAGGTCAGACCTGACTTAGGCTGGCCCATCCCGTATCACAGTGTCTGGGTTCCCCTTCTAGCTCAGGCCCTTGATGCCAGCCTCCTGCTGATGTGTATCCTGGGAGGTGGTGGTGTTGACGTAAGTAGCTCGGTTCCTGTAGTGCACAGGGGGAACCTGGATTGAATTCCAGGCTCCTGGTTCAGATTACCAGCACTGTGGGAATTAGGACAGTGAAACAGGAGATGGAATCAATCAATCAGGCTCTCTCCTTCTCCCTGCCACATCACCCTGTCTCCACCTCTCCCTCTCTTTCTCTACCCTTCCTTCCCTCCATCCCACTCTTTTTCACTCCACCCCCTGCTCCTCCCCTTCAAACAAAGAAATAAAAACAACCACAAATTATGCTGTAACAGTTTGATGTAGCCCTTCTTTAAGATGGTAACCCTGAGTCTCAGAGGGAATAAATGACTTTTCTAAGGTCCTGTAGCTACAGAAAGTGGTTTCAGTTCAGTTCCTCTGTAGTGTCAAACATATATTCATAGCTGTTTTGTTCCAACCAGCTCAGCACCCTGGGCACAGACCGCTAGATATATGGCAGTTAACACGGAGTCTTTGTGCTGATAGGGAGGCTTGACACCTGCTGTATTTGTCTCCTTTATTCTGAAAGACACCAAGGTGTCATTATGCGATAATGAACAGCTCCCTGAGAGACAAGGTTCAAATTGTGAAGGAAGACTACCGTGTTTATTTGATTTTGTGAAAGGCTTTGGGTTTCAACGCCTCAGCCCAGGTTTGTGACTCACAGTCAGGGTAGGAGAGTTGACAAGGCAGAGGATGTGGTACCTTGGAGCTCAGCATCAATTTTCTCTCCTTCTTGAATGCCCTTCAGGGCTGCAAAGGTAAGGAAGCTAAAAGCTATATTGCTAGATGCCCATGTACCACGTGCCCTTGTTTGTTAATTTTTTTCATAACAAATAAGAGTATTAAAAAAAACTCTCTCTGGAAAAGTCTATGTGATTTTACTGTATGTTTGAAATTAGGTCATAATATTTATCCATGCTTCATGCATGTGACAGATACTCATGTATACCTTTTATGTGACCCATGCTATTCTGGAAAGAAGGTCTTTGGCTCTTACATATGTGTAATAGACAATAAATATATCTTATAATGTGTAATTAATGTATACAAATAATAAAAATAGGTGCATGTCAACTGGCAATCATTGATGTATAAAATTGAATGATGTGGTAATAGTCCAAAGACTAAATGTATCAAAATGTACATAATAAAATTCTAGAGATAAACATGTAGGTTGCTTTCAGGCTTTTGTGAGCAAAACAATGATCATTCTTGCTTCTTTTTTTCTCATGTGCAAATATGTGACAGGTGTTTAAAATGCTCATAGTCCATATGTATTCTAAAAACGTATGGATTTCAAAATTATTTTGCACAAAATTAAATTTATGTTTTCATTTAATTTTCCATGGTTTTTGAAGTATCCTAGTATAATTCAGGAAGAACTTTATGTCTCAGTGTTTAATATCTTGCTACATCTGGATGGCATTACAGATTAGCATAGACTTACAACTTGGAGATAACATGGATTTAGAAAGCTAAATATCTCTAAAATTATCTGAAATTAAAGAAATTGAACCTCATGTAGAATTAATGGGTCTTAAAGTTGAAATTAGCTCAAGCCATTTAAAAATTCAGGTTCACATATTTAAGGTAAATAATTGGAAATCAAGATATGTTTAATAATTTTTGGTTTAATTTTAAAAACTATTTTGACCTGTCAGCATTAAGAATATGAGGTTATTTCAAAAACATTTATGAAAAAAGTTTATTTTGGTGCAAAAAGGTTTTGAGATCCATAGCATAGTTTTCTAAAAATATGCATTTTCTGTGAACTCTTTGAAGACTCTGTTGCTGTAAAAGAACTCAGAAATTTCAAAATGGTGTAGTTTTTCAATTTTAAGAATTAATCACTCTGCGGCTTTTTTTTTTTTTTTTTTTTTTTTGGGACTGTGAAATGTAAGGCTGTGCTAAGCTTTGAGATTTCCTTAATTTTAAGATTGAATCTCATGGGATTTCAGGTCAGGGGTCATGGGGATCAGAGAGTAAGATGGGTCCTAGTACTGAGTTGGCCAGCGAGCCTTAGCTAATCCTCCACCCCAGAACAACATCTTTACTGGGATCCAGGCAGGCTTTTCCCTTCTCCACACTCTGCCCTGTCTGCTTCTTGTTCTCTCTCCCCGCTGTTATTAATGGCAGACTGACTGCAGGGAAAGCAGTGTTACTGTTAACCACTCTTGGCCCTTGTCATATTTTATTCCAAGCTTGAGGTTTGCTGATTGTTGGCAGCTAACAGGTATAAAAATAGCCCACTTGTAATGAAGGACTTGAAAATGCAAAGAGGTTTGTGGGCTCCTGGAACTGGCCTGAATTTGCTGTGGAGAGTTCACCACAGCACAGTAAGACTTGGATGAGCTAAGAGGGCTGGAAGAGAGTGCTTGGATGACAAATGGTAGACCAGTTTCCCTCTGTGAGGTGGGGGAGAGACGGAGCACTTTTGCAATCAAGCCTTCATTTATGCCCTGCTTCTGCCTTGAGAAAAAGCAGACTGTCTCCCCCTTCCCCACTGTAATACTCAGGCTGTTTTAGCTGCAGTTAGGGATGTTTAGCTTTATAGGGAAGCTGGCCTTTTCCATTATGCTTATGAGATGTGAAAGTGATTGAGGATTGAAGAGCACTTGTGTATTCTTGCCTTCAACCATTTGCATCTTATGCTTGCTAAAGGGGAGGCACTGATCTGAGAGATGGACATTACACATGAAATTATGTAGGTAGTTAACGAGTGAACTGGAGTATGTGGGATGCAGGAAAATAATATGTTGGTACAAGAGGTAAGTAAAATGGAGAAGAGAAATGTTGGGTTATGATGTCAAGGTAGGTGGTGCTTGAGTTGTTGGAGATGAGGAGCCGTCATGTGGGAGCAGGGTATGGGGATGAGGGAGTATTCTGGTTGCGGGAAGAGCTTATTAGAAAAGGGCACAGAGATGGGAGAGGAATGGAAAGGTCAGCATGCATGTAGAGTGAGCAAGATAAAACGAGCAAAAAAACCCTGCTGGGGTTCAGTGCAGTCTAAGGGTTGATTCAGTCATTTTCTGAGCTATGGTGGGCACCTTGGGCTACATCTAAAGCCCACTGTTGAAGGGTGTTAGACACAGAGCTACCTATTTGGAATTACATGTTTTTCAAGGTTACTCCAATTCCTCTTAGCATAGATTGGTATGGGAAAAGAATGAACACCCAGGGAAACTAACTGGAAAGGCAGCAAACACGAGCAGCTACTGACTCAATCCGGGAGAGGGGAGGAGAGGAGAGGAGGATGTGGAGACAAATAGGATGCCTGTTTTCTCAGGCAAAACCAGGGAAATGCGATGCCAGGCAGGAAGTCAGGACTGAGTAAGAGGGAGGCTTACTGGGATAGGGAACTCAAATCACTGTTATTTTAGTGAAGTATTTCATGATGCAGTGATTTTGCTGTGGTTTCAGAAGTACTTTTCAATCTGTCCTCTTGGAAATTGTAGGTTGCTTTTGTAAATTTACCCCTTTCATGGCAGTATAACCAAAGAACACACTGTAATACAGTTAACTTTTCAAAAGTCACCAGTGAAATAGACCCAAAGGTTGACTCCAGTGTTTATTTCCACAGTGAAGTTACAAGGCTATCAGTTCCTTTGCATTTTAAAAAAATTGGTTTGGTAGGGCGAACACTCAAATTCCAGTTTGGAGCCTATCAAAAATTTCTTTTGTGTGCATAAAATAGACCAGTCATTTTCAAATAAAGGTAAAATTTTTGGAGATAATCAAAGATTTCTATTAAATGAGAGACTTCAAAGGGTTCGTGAGAAAATGAAATTAAAGATAATGTGTGTTTTTTGTGAATCTTTTGAAGACCACTTAGTTATAAATTAGACCGGTAGTTTTCAAATATAACTTTGTCTTTTAAGGAGTATTTGGTGTTGGTTATCACTGCTGGAGTAGTGCTGCTGGCGTGGAGCACATCGACCCCGGGATGCTGCTGAACATCCTGCCACGTGCAGGACAGCCCTCGCTACCCAGAATCACCCAGTGCAAAGTTTTAATAATGCCCAGGGGGAGAAAATCTCAATTAGAAGGATGTTTACTGGCTCTGGGACATGTTGTTAGCAGTGTCACATCCAGAAAGAAGTTTTACCTAATAGACACTTCTTCAAATTTCTCCCAAATTACATCTTCACTCTTTTCTTTACTTGTTCACCTGATATCATGAGAAATATTCAAGTCAGTCCCATAGTGAAATGGGCAAAGTATACGAATATAGTTCACAGAAGAAGAAATTCATAAAACAAGCACGAAAAATGTACACCAGAATTTCAGAAATGTAAAATTCAAAGTTTCTGCATATCAAATTAGCCTACATTTTTATAAAACAGAAAAAAAAAATATATGAAGTAGGGAAGTCTGTCGTAAGTGAAATTTGCTTCTCAAACCACCAAAAATGGTTCTACTTACTTTTGGGAATAAAAGGCAGGAAAAGGGTATGTGTGGCAGGGACCCTGCCCCTCAAGGAAGGGAAAAAAAAAAACACCTAGAGGCAGACATATAGAGCAGCAGGGGCTTTCTGGAAACAGAGAGATGGAGGAGCTTTCTAAGAAATAGCACAGTGCAACCAGATCAACTAAGGTGATAAAGCTAAGTCACCCACAGTAATTTGGGTGCACACAGGTGTGACTTTGTATGACAGTTTTGTAAGAACTGTAGCTCTAAGATATCCTATCGAAAGTTGTATAACAATATGTATTAGAAGACTTAACGTTGTTTGTATCTTGGTACATAAGACAATGTCCTGCTTTGTCCAGGGCCCAGAATTTGGAGACAAAACTCTGGTCTACAAGAACAAAAGCCGTTTTCCTGTGTACAGCCACGGTGCCCCTCATCTCTGTCCAAGATTCCTGCTACACATGTAACCACAAGATTTTGTTCCTTCATGATTAGAAACTCTTCCATGCTATTTCTTGCTGTCCCTGGCTGCATCCTGGAGAGAAGGGGATAGAAAGCGATGGGGATCCTCTTCCAACAGTTCTTCCCACACAGATGGGAGTCCCAGAAAAGCAATGAAGACGGCAGCATAGCTGTCCATTCAGGCAAAAGTGATGGCAACTTAGAGCACCAAAGAGTGTTCCGCTGTCCAAGAAATAATTCACGTAGGAGTCCACTGCTCTGTGAAGTGGGTGAAGCTGAAATTATGTACTGGCAAGTACTAGTTAAAAAATAGATGTATGTTTTCCTTCTCCCACTTGCCAATCTTTAAAAAAAATATTTACTTCTATTAAATTATCTTGTCTTTTTCCTCTTCCCAAGGCAGATGAGATTTTATATGGACCAACAGCTGGTTTCTTCAGTATGCATTTCTGTTCACGTTTTAATAAAAATGGAGAGAAAACCCATATTGGCCAACAATTGGTGAGAGTGTTGCACTCCCAGTTTACCTCTTATGAAGCTAAGAATTGCTCATCCAACACATCGAGTTTTTCCTCAGCATTGTATTAATAGATACCCAATGCCATTATTACTGGAAAACTGTAGGTTTTGTCTGTTTTGACTGTAAGAGCACTTGCATAACGATGTGCAATTACAATGGAAACTTTTAAAACACTCACCTTCAGGTTCAAGCTGGAGAGCGCCCAGCAGTTTCAGAATCCTCCCAGCCACAGAGACTTTGAATATTTGATGTTTCAGAAGACCGCTTAATAGCATTTTTGTTTCCTAGTTTCCAGGTTATTCAAGCTAATGGGAAGCCAGAATTTAGGAGATATTTCTTTTCTCTTTGGGTCCTGCAATTATGCAGAGCAGAGAAGAAACAGAGTTTTAATGCTCCACTGGATATTTACTATTGGATGATATTTTTTCTTGTTCAGGGGCTGAATATACCCTGGTGTGCTGTTTTAAAAATCAATCATAGATACATTTACATAGTTAGTACAAGCACAGGCAATCCACAGAGAACATACATTGCAGTGCAGGGAAAAAAAGAATTAAGAATACAGCTTATGCTGGTAACATTTTGGACTCAGGCTCCACCCATTTTTCTTATGATGCAGAGAATATGTTACAGTAGTAGGTTTTGCCACCACATTGTATTAACTGGAATGAAAAATAATTATTAGAGCAGACCCACAGAGTGAGGTTGCTTAATTAGAAAGCAGTCCATAGAATTAAAGACATAGATGTTAGTGAAAACCCACTGTAGTATTACAAAGTGAAATTTTAACCAATTAACTTAGATTTATTCATCATTCAGCAGACATGTATTGAGTCCACATGGACTTTCAGGAGGCATCTAGGTGATGTTGGTGTAAGCTTAGATGAGGGGAAAAGGAACTTACACACTGGTGCTGTAAAATGTGTTAGGTTTAGAAATGTAAGTTCTTATTTCCAAATCTGGCATATTAATTTAGGGATCAGATGACTAATTTAACTGTTTTGTTTGCTCATTTGTGCACAGACAAGTAAAAAGCTTTTTTGCATCTCTTTGTGAAATGAAGATCAAGAAACAGTGTAAACAGAATCTGCAGATTGTGTGCAAGCAATGATGATCCTGTGAGGATTTAGGGTTTGTGACGCAGTCTATGGGTGAGCATCCTCTGTGTATGTGCATGGGAGAAGGAACAAAATGGTGCCCATGCATTCTTCAACAAATGGTCAGCACCTGTCATGTGCTAAGTTCTGTACTAGGTACAGAAATGTGGTAGTGAACCAAATAAACCCCTCCTCATACCAGAAAAGAAAAAAAAATCATGAGCCTTATATCTATGTGGGAGAGGGGTCCAGTAAAAAAAAAAAAAAAAAAAAAGGTTTGTATAACATGCAGAAAGTCAGGTGGAAATAAATAAGAAAGGATGGTGTGAAGTGTGTATATGCCATCTAATAGAAATCTGGAGGTTAGGCTAAGCTTCAGGCATGGCTGGATATAGGAAATGGATCAAATTATGTCATCAACACTTTTCATTCCCCCCTCTCATGCTGGATTCCCTCACTCTACCACTGGCTCTTGTAATGTAGTGACTTGAAGGGTTCCAAGTCTACCTTCTCATGACCATTTCAGCTAATGAGGCTTCTGTTTTCCAGTTGTTAGAGCATAGATCTGAAGTTGATTCTCATTATCATGGTTCAGGTCATGTGCCTCATATAAACCAGTTCCTTGCATAGAGACTATGTTGATAGACAAGACCTGGGTCATACGACCACTTCTGCTAACAAGGGGGTGGAGTCAGCCTCTATCAAACCATAGAAAAGGGAAACTCAAAAGGGTCTGGTTCTCCAAATGAAATGAGTATTTTCCTCCTGGAAGAAGGCAGAGTGAGTGCTTGGAAAGCAAAAGCCCCACCTGGGGCTAATACATACTTGTATTTGCTCTAATATACTTATATTTGATTATTCTGATTTTACTTTGTGAACAACACAAAATAGACCTGTAATGCTAGTATTTCTTGAGTAAGGGAAGAATGTTGCTCATCTGTGGACCATCATATTCTCAGCACAGTCCCCATGTGTTTGTAGGTATACAGATAATTTTACTAACTGAATCAATCAGAAAATGATTGAATGAGATATCCAGTTGTGGCAGACCTTGTTAAATAATGTTTTCTATCATTGTTAGCATAAGTGAATTATAAAACATCTGTGTATATTTAACCAGTTTATTGAATGAACAAAAAATGACTCAGTAATAATATGGTGACTCCTATTAGGAACTTAATTGAATAATTGGGGGTTTGCGTCCAGGAACACTTTTATTTGTTTACTCTGATTATCTGTATCTGGTTTACAAATGCTCTTAAAGATTCTTCTTTTAGAAAGGAAAAGGCAATCTCCCCCTTTTACACCCTACATTTGTTCATTTGTTTCATAATTTGAGAGGCAGAGAAAGAAAGAGACAAATGGATAGACAAAGATATCCCATCCAATAGTTCACTCCTGCAACAAACAATGTCAAGGACTGGGACAGGCCAAAACCAAGAGCTGGGAACTCAAGCCTTGTCCCCCAAATGAATGGTAGGAACTGAATTACTGGAGCAATCTCTACCGCTTCCCATGACCAGTGTAGTTAGAAAGTTGGAGTCCGGAGTTAAAGCTGGGTATCAGCCCCATACAGTCTGACAAGTCTTTAACTCCTAGGACAGATGCTTGCCCCTTATCTCAAAGACTTCTTTTACATTGATGTGCTTATCTGTCTATATTGAATATACTGTTCCACTGAGTATTTACAATGAAAAATATTTATTTTAATAAAAACACGTCATCCAATTGGTACATATCTGTATGAAAATATATTATTTTGAGGATATCTGTGATATCATTAACAGAAATTCTCAGTCATGTTTACTTCAGAAATTATTCCAAGTGATTAAATTGTTAGGAAGATGAAAAGGAATACTTTGGATTGTGTCTGATAACACACTCGGCAAGTCTATAGACTTTAAATAATCTCCCAGAGAATTTAGTATAAAAAAGTTTTTACCTAATTAGTAACAAATTCACAGATGATGGCTGCAGAGAATTAGTATTTTTCCATGGCCATATAGTCTATTAAAGAGAAGTTACCCACTATCAGACCTGGGGAAAGAACCATTTAAGCATTTCACTCGTGAGTAGTATTTGGAAGCCGAAAAACTGAGTTGGGTTTCCTTGTCCCAAATTGAGCTTTACTGTGGTTCAATATTATGAACAGTCCATGTATAGCCAGGATGGTAACAAAGTTAATTCATGCTTCCCTTACCTACTTTTTATATTAATTTTATTTATTTGAGAGGCACAGTTAGAGAGAGAAGGAGAGAGATATCTTCCATCTGCTGGTCCACTCCCGAAATGGCCACAACAACCAGGACTGGACTAGATGAAGGCCAGGAGCCAGAAATTTCTTCATGTCTTCCACATAGGTGCAGGGGCCCAAGCCCTTGAGCCATCTTCTGCTGCTTTAGCAGGTGCATTAGCTAGGATCTGGATCAGAAATAGAAAAGCCAGGACTTGAACTGACACCCAAATGGGATGCAGGCATTGCAGCTGCAGCTTTATCCTCTATGCCACAACACTGGCCCCATCTTCTTCATTATTTCTTGACACTGATTTATTCTTTCATTCTTCCTAGTGTTTCCCACTCCCCAAGATTTTATCATGGGACAGAAACTGTGCCAAACATCTGAGTGCATCATTTCATAATGTTCTGAGTTTTGCTCATCTCATGAAGTTCTCCACCTGTGCTGTTAATTAATGTCCACCGCTCAGTGCATTCTGACTTTGAAGTAGCTTTTCCATTTTATCATGGTTTATCGCCTAAGTGTGCACCAGAACCAACTGGGTGTGCTGTTAAAACTAGGTCCCTTCCAAGAGTTGTGATTCAGTAGTTCTAGAACAGAGCCCAAAGGTTTGAATTTCTTGCCAGTTCTCAAGTGATGCTGATGCTGTTGGACCACTGTGTGAGAATCACTGCCTAGCAGGTGATTGTGCTCAGTGGTCTTGAGGACAGAGGTAGATGTAGAAGGAAAAGTGCAGAGTGCTACCCAGGGTCTTTGAGGTGAGCAGTAGGTTTCTAATTTAAGTAGTAGTTGTTTTCTTTACCTGAATTGTTTTTGTGTATGTGCATAACTTCCTAGAGATTTTTGTAAGGATAAACTCAAGAAAGGATTTGAAATCCTTTTGAGAACCATGATGTTATTGGAAGAAGATTGCCAGAAAAAATAATAGAAAAGGTGTTTAAAGTATAGAGATAGGACCAATCAGGGTTTTTTGTCCAGGAAGGAGATGGTCATGAGGAAGAATATTGAGCACAGCATGCTTCATTTTTGATCGTTCAAATAATATTTATTGATTACACTCTAGGTGGTAGTGGACAGATACAGCATTGACAAACAAAGACAAAACTCCATGCTTATAATCTAGAAGGGCAGTACAGACAACAAAGAAATTAACCGTCTAGTCCTTTCAGTGGTACGAAGGTGGTATGAAGAAAAACGAAGTGGAGCAGACTTGGGTGAATGAAGAAAAGCACTTTTAATATATAGACTGTGCCTGCTTTGGCAACTCAGAGGGAACCTTTTAAAATTTGCTGTCCTAAATAATCTCTTGGGGGAAATTTGATCAAAATGTACATAACCAGATTCCTTTAGCCGATTCTTACTCCTACTCTGCAGAGCTGCGCTGCAGTTGAGAGTTTCTGTTTTGACTACAAGTTTGTTCTAATGCATAAGACTCTGAACCTTACAGAAAAACAGTGAACCGGATGATGGTAAGTAGAGTTAGATATGTAGCTAGAAAGGCCTCCAGAGGAATGTGAAACTAAAGGGATGCAGGCAAGGAGAGAAAACTTGAGAACCAGTGTCTGCATGGAAGAGATGGAGTGGAAAGCTGAGGCACTGTGGCAGGGTGACAAGAGCATAGGCAGTAGGTCTATGACACAGGTTTGATTCTGGATTCTGGCTCTTCCTTGCTAGCTGGGTGGCCTTGGATGTGCTACTTGGATAATGAATAAATAAATACTATGTGAAAATTTACATATATGCATACTTACTGGTATATGTTCCCCAAAAGAGGATGTGTATTACATTCACAACACACACATGTGTGCGTGAGTCTTGGTCTGTGTCTCTGTGATAGAATATGTGAAGCTAGGTAATTTAAAATGACTAGAACATTTTTGACTCATGGATCTGGAAGCAGGGAGGTTGGTTATGCAGATGCTGGAATTGAAGCGAGGTGACTTCTTGCTGTGTGATAACGCGGCAGAAGACATCACATGGCAGACGAGCCAGAGGGAGTCCAAATCTGCTCTTCATAAGGACACTTATTCCACCTACGAGATGAATCCCTCATAGCTTCATGACCTCTTAAAACTTTTACAGTGACCAATTTCAACATGATTTTTGAAGGAGACAAACATTAGAACAATAGCAGAGTGTGTGCGTGTGCACACACACACACACACTCTTTGTTGTGGTATTCTTTTAAATATCAGAGAAATACAACGATACCAAGTGCTACGCATTAATTCTGGATCATATGAGGATACATCAAAAAGATAGTGAAAAATGGAATTAAGAGATACATTTATTTTGGTTCTGCAAATTTTGAAATCCATATATATGTGAGTATTTAAAAAGTTCAAAGAAAGTAATCATACAACTATGCATGCATTTTAAATTTTTGTACCAAAATAAACATTTCATATTTCCTCAAAACTATTTGAATTACCTCTTGCGTGTGGTGATAATGGTGCACCTGATTTGCAAGCATATCAAGTTGAATTATAATACATTTTCAAAACAGCATATGAATCTTTTGAATGTAGGCATGTGGGGAGCAACCCGGACTAGACTGAGTTACTGGAATTAAGACTTATTCTATGCATCTGCTCTCCCACAATATGGCGCTGGGAGAGGAGAAAACAGCTTCTACGCAGCTGCCTCCAGTTCAACCAATAAACTGTAGGACCTGCTCCTGATTGGAGAGCAGCGTACTCGGCGTGTGGGCAGCCGAGTTGGGATTGGCGGAGGAGGACTATAAAGGAGGAGAGAGACGGCATGCACCGGGAACATCTATGGGGAACATCTAAGGGAACCCGTGCAGCCCCCGAGAGAGCCGGCCGGCGGTGTGCTGCTCCCCTGCGGAAGTGGGGAATGTGGCCAGGGGGAACCGCCCTTCCACGGAGGTGGAAGGGATAGTAGCCAACCCAGGAAGAACCAGCAGCAAACCCGGGGAGGGCCGAACAGACGAAAGAACAGCGCAGGGTCCTGTGTTGCTCCTCCACGAAGAGGGGGAGCGACATAGGCATATACCTTGAGAGTTGACAAGACAGGGAACAATTCAGAAACAGTCACTTTGCTACAACTCCTGTGAGCTTTTCTGTTACTGAATTCTATTTAGGTGTGTTTCTGAATAGTTGTCATAACTTAAGAAGACCACTGTTTCCAAGTCCATCACTTGGCACATAAAATATTTAACATAGTGGAAAGAAAAAACATAGTGGAACTAGGAGTTTGCACCTTGTTCCCTTTGCATGGTCGTGGCTGTGTTCTGATCCCAGAATGGGAGACATACTTCTTTGCCTGCCTGAAATTAACTTCATTTGACAACCTCTCTGGCTTTTGTTGTCGCCTGTTTGGAGTGTTTATATTTTTCAGTAAGTGTTTTGTACCCTAAAGAGCACTGTTACATGCAGTGTTTCTACGAAGTAGAAGCATCTAGTTTTGTTTGTTTTTTTTTTGTTGTTGTTGTTTTTTAATATTTCTGAGAATGAACTGAATCTCCCACTAAGTGAAAAACAGGATGGCAGTCTTAAGGTGTCGGGGCCTTCATGGGACTGAAGATCAAAAGAAATGACTTTAGTGCTTCCCCACAGGTGAGCAGAGGATGCCTTAGGACTCTAAGCTGCACACATCTTGAGTTCACTTGTTTTCTAGCTTGTGTCTTACCCATACCCAACATTTGGGCCAGGAAATTTGTTTTATGCTTTGATTCTGCCTTTAACACTGTTACTCCCTGAGTCATTCTGTGGAACCTAGGGACTAGCCTCTTGGGTCCCCCTTTCTAACCTTACACAGTTATTCCATGTGTACATTTTTTTATTCCACAGAGAGGATGAGATGTGGAAAATTCTTTTTGCATCCATGGCCTCTTAGCACAGAATTGGACACATTATTGGTGTCAGATTATTTGTTTAGATTGCATTGATCAAAACGGAGGGTTTGAGTTCTCAGGATATCACCTTAGTTCCTCTGCGGTGGAATTTTTCAAAATATGTTCTGTGAAACATTAGACCTATAAAGTGCTCTATTAAAAGAGTCTGTGGTTATAGGAGTGTTAACTTTAGGAAACACCCAGTATGCTAGTTCCCTGTTGGAGATTGACAAAAACATTGGATAACAGGCTCTGGAAAAAAAAAAAATCCACCATTAGAGAACTACTTAACACTGTATAGCTAGTTGCTTCCCAAATGAATGTGACTAAAAAACTCCTTTCCATGACTTAATTCTTTTTCCTGTGAGAACTCTTTGGGAAACTCTGAGTTACAATACTTGGGGCCCTGTAGTCATTTTAATTCAATGAATATTTACTAAGAACCTACTATATGCAAAACAGTGTGAGTTTCTGGTCTCCCATCTATATAATTATGAAATAATGCTGAGTTATATGCAATAAAGGGCTAATTCCTTTACTAAAAATCTAATGTGGTTGTCTGTTAGAGAAAGAAGAGAATTATGGGCAGGACCATTGTAGAAAGTTTGAATACTGGCAAGGTATTGAACTTGGCTTTGAAGAGTGGAAAGCATTTTGAATATTAATTATAACAACCATTAATTATAGCTGACAGTGTCAGGTACTGTGCTGAGAGTTCTGTGGGTCCTTGAATCTTCACAACTACCTTAAAACACAGGTATGGTTATGATCTCTATTTTACAGATGAGGTCCCTGAGGCAGAGAGAGGTTAAGTAATTTCCCAAGGATGTGGCTAGTAGATGAAGCGTGTGAATTCAGATAGGCTAAAACTGAAGTCCAGGTTCTCAACTACTGTGCTAACCAAGACAGCTGCACAGTAGCCCTGATATTCTTATGCTAACTCTATGTGTGATCATTCTCTAGTAAGTCACCCCTCTTCAGTATCATCTCATCAAAAATAAAAACGTTTACCCAATGATTTGGGTTCTTAGGCTGCTCCAACACTTACCTGGCAATGTAGTCTCTCCAAAGTACTATCCTCTCTGAATCCTAGAGTTCTCAATTTAAAAACAGGTATACTGGGGAGGCCTGCCTTATGTAGTTAAGGATTAAATGAAGCATTGCACACACAGGGTTGAACATCATGTCTGGAACATATTAAATAGTCAATAAATGGTGGCAGTGGTGAGAAAGCTTTAAATGATAGACTTCACAGAGCAGCGTCTAATTTTGCAGAAATGAAAGGTCCACTGTCTTTTAGTAACTATGACTCTTCTATTTCCATAGAATTTCTTCCTTTCTTCTTTGTAGGAAACTTGACATGCAAAGAAGGAAAAATAGAAATGAAATGAAATAAATTTCTCTCTTTGGAATTATTGACTGCATCTGGCACTACAATTATTTCTGTATGGTGATCTAGAATGCAAGTTGGCAAAGTTACTCTGTAAGGGTCAGAAAGTATATTTTAGGCTTCATTGGCCATAGAATCTGTTGCAAACTATACTCAACTCTGCCATTGAAGTACAAAAGCAGACAAAAATTGTATTTGAAGAAATGGGCATGACTGTATTCGAATAAAATGTTATTTATAAAAATAGACAGTGGACCAGATGTGCTCCACATATCTTCGTTTTACCAACCCCTTGAAACAGAAGAACAAGTTTTCCTTTAAAATTCACTTCAAAGTTAACTTGTCTGGTCACTCATTTATTAGATTTTTTTAATGTGATAAAATCTGTGCTTCATTATAGAAAGTTCACTCTTAATTTTTTATTTCCTACTCACTAAAGTGAGAGAGAAAATAGCTTTTTGTGGTATGGTTTCATACTCTTGATTCCTTCTTCATATATATTATTATCTTTTTAAGTAGGCAAATTAGAAATTGTATATATAGTTTTCAGCATGATGTTTTCAAATATGTATACATTGTGGAGTGGCTAAATCATGCTCATTAACATATGCATCACCTTATTTATATAGTTATTTAGACTACTTAGAATCTATTCTTATAGTGATTTTCAGATACAAAATACATTGTTGTTAACCATAGTCACCTCACTGTGCACTAGTTCTCTTGAACTTACTTTTCCTGTCTAACACTATAATGTTCTTTGATTCATTCTTTAGCCACCATTTCCCCAGTCCCTGTCTCCTATCTGTCCCAGCTTTGGTCAGCCACCATTCTACTTGAGACTACACCTAGAAATGAGATCATGCACTGCTTGTCTACCTGTGTCTGGCTTGTCTCACATTATGTAATGTCCTTCAGGTTCCCTTAACCATTTTTAGTTGTACAGACACTTAAGTGATGTAAAATAAATTCATATTATGGTGCATCCCTCAGCATTGTCCATCTCTGAAACACTTTCAGCTTCCAAAGCTGAAACTCTGAACCCATGAAAAATAATTCTCTTCTTGCCTAAGGCCTTAGCTACCCCCATTCTGCTTTGTCTCTGATTTTCACTAATTGAAGTTCCTCACATAAGTGGAATCAGCATTTGCCTTTTTGTGACTGGCCTGTTTCACTTAGTTTAATGTCTTCAGGATTCATCTGTGTTGTAGCATGTGTCAAGGCTTCCTTCCTTTTCAAGACTGAATGATATTCCAGTGTTCGGATGTAACACCTTGGCTCATCCATTCCTCTGTGGATGATGTATATTGAATTACCTCCACATTTTAGTAATTGTAAATAGTACTACCAGGATCTTTGGTTTAAAAATGACTCTTTGAAACTCTATGTACGTATAATTATTTGTATATATTTGTGTATATTTGTATCTATTTGTGTATGTATATGTATATATTTGTATATGTGTATTTGTATATATTTGTATATATTTGTGTATAGAAGTGGCATCACTGAGTCAAGGAATAATTCTATTTTTAAATTTCTGAGCTACCACCATACCATTTTCTACAGGGTACACACCATTTTATATTCTCACTTGCAGGCCGCAAGAATCCCAGTTTCTCCACATCCTTAACAATACTAATCCCCACCTCCACCCTCACCCCTACTTCAGCCTTCTGTCGGTGGTTTAAATGGGTAGGAGATGTCATCTTATTGTAGTTTTGATTGCATTTCCATAATGATTAGTGATCTTCAGCATCTTTTCAAGTGTTTCTTGATTATTTGGAGAGATGTATATTCTAGTTCTTGGGGTATTTTTTGAACTAGCTTGTTTATTTTCATGTTGTGGAGTTTGGGGAGTTCTCTATATTTTCTTGATATTACACTCTTTAATAGAAAAAGTAATTCAGAATGATTTTCTTCCATTCTGTAAGTTACCTTTTGACTCTGTTGTTAATTTTTAATGTAATTTATTTTCAATTTTCATCAAGTAAAATTTGAGCTTTTATTCTTTTTTTGTCATTGTCGTTGCTGTCATATCCAAAATAGCAACAAAAATATAATGTTTTCCAAAAATTTTGGTCCAATGTTTCCTTCTAAGAGTTTTATAATGTTTATGTAAGTCTGTTCCACTTTTAATTAACTATTAAAAATGGTGTTACATAATGGTCTGACTTCATTCTTTGGCGTGAGGATGTCTAGTTTTCTAAGCACCATTGGTTGAAAAGCTCCTTCCCCAAATGGCCACAACAGCCAAAGTCAGTAGCCAGGAACTTCTGCCATGTGTCTCAAGTGCATGCAGGGACTCAAGCACTTGAGCCATCATCCACTGCTTTAGCAGGTGTGTTAGCTGAGAGCAGCTGGGACTTGACCTTGCAACAAATGGGATGCAGGCATCGCAGGTGACACCTTTACTCTCTACATCACAACACTGGCCCCATCTTCTTCACTATTTTTTGACACAGATTTATTCTTTCATTCTTCCTAGTGTCTTTTGTCCAGCATTTATCATGGGACAGAACCTGTGCCAAGTATCTGATTGCATCATTTCATACTGTTCTGAGTTGTACTCATCTCATGAAGTTCTCCACTTGTGCTGTTAATTAATGTCCACTGCTCAGTGCATTCTGACTTTGAAGTAGCTTTTCCATTTTATCATAGTTCATCACCTAACTCATTTTTTCTCTAAAACCTTAAGTGTGCACCAGAATCAGCTGGGTGCACTGTTAAAACTAGGTCCCTTCCAAGAGTTGTGATTCAGTAGTTCTAGAACAGAGCCCAAAGATTTGAATTTCTTGCCAGTTCTCAAGTGATGCTGATGCTGTTGGACCACTGTGTGAGAATCACTGCCTAGCAGGTGATTGTGCTCAGTGGTCTTGAGGACAGAGGTAGATGTAGAAGGAAAAGTGCAGAGCGCCACCCCAGGTCTTTGACATCAGCACTAGGTTGCTAATTTAAGTAGTACTTGTTTTCTTTTCTGAATTGTTTTTGTGTATAAGGGTAAACTCAAGAAAGGATTTGAAATCCTTTTGAGAGCCATAGTATTGTTGAAAGAAGTTTACTGAAAATTATTCTCCTTTATCAATATGAGTTTTTGGTTTTGTTGTCTAAGTTTTTCACCTCTTCGGTTAAGTCAGTCTGAAGTTTTCTTTGTATGCTAATGTCAGTGATATTGTTTTCTTAATTTACTTTTTGGATTGTTTCCATTTTGTTTTTTAAAGATTTATTTATTGGGGCCAGCTCTGTGGTATAATGGGTAAAGCTGCCGCCTGTGGTGCTGGCATCTCTGTTGGCACCAGTTTGAGTCCTGGCTGCTCCATTTCTGACCCAGCTTTCTGCTGTGGCCTTAGAAAGCAGTAGAGGATGGCCCAAGTTCTTGAACCCCCATACCTATATGGGAGACCTGGAAGAAACTCCAGGCTCCTGACTTCAATTTGGCCCAGCTCTGGCTGTTGCAGTCATTTGGGGAGTGAACCAGCAGATGGAAGACCTCTCTCTCTCTCTCTGCCTCTACCTTTATGTAACTCTGATTTTCAAATAAACAAATAATTTTCTTTAAGATTTATTTTATTTATTTGAAAGTCAGAATTACAGAAAGAGAGGAAAAGACAGTGAGAGAATTATCTACTCACTGGTTCACTCCCCAAATGGCCACTATAGCCAGGACTTGGCCAGGCCCAAGCCAGGAGCTTCTTCCAGATCTCCCATGTGGTACGGGGGCCTGAGCCCTTGGGCTGTCTTCCATTGCTTTCGCAGTCACATTAGCAGGGAGCTGTATTAGAAGCTGAACAGCTGAGAATAGAACCAGCACCCGCAGGGGATGCCAGAGCTGCAGACAGAGGCTTAACCCACTGGACCACAGCACTGTGCCCAGTTTATTTCCTTTTAATTCATTGAAATGTAACTGACTTTTGTGTATTGTTTTAATACCCTGCTACTTTACCAAATACCTTTATTAGTTATAACAGAAATCGTTAGAGTTTTCTATCTGTAAGATCATGTCTGTGAACAAAGATGATTTTACTACTTCCTTTCCCTTTTGTATGCTTTTTATTTCTTATCTAATTTCCCTGGCTAATCCTTTGAGAATGAAATCTATCATAAGTGATAAAATCAGACATCCTTGCCTCATCCCTGATTTAAGAAAAAAAGCTTTCTGTCATTCACCTTTGACTGTGTTTGCTGTGGGTTTTTAGTTATGACTTTTATTATGCTAAGGTTGTTTCTTTCTGTTCTGTTGTTTAATGTGTTTACCATTAAAGTCAAAGCCAATTAAAGGGTGCTTGATTTTGCTAAGTAACTTTTCTGCATCACTCGACATGATCATGCAATTGTTTCCCCTTTATTCATTTAATGCGGTAGATTATATCACTCAATTTTTATATGTCACACCATGTCTGCATTCCAGGAATAAATCCATCTTGGTTTTGGTTTATAATCCTTTTAATATATTGCTAAAATAAGAATTTTTGCATCAATATTCATAAGAGATATTGATCTTCAGCTTTCTTGTAATGTCTTATTTGATTTTAATATCAAGGCAGTGTGGTCCTCATAGAATGAATTAGAAAATATTTCCTCCTCTTCAATTTTTTGAAAAAGATTAAGGATTAATGTTATTTCCTTAAATGTTTGATGGAGTTTGCCAAATGTAGTTGTAAAGATCAGGGATTCTCTTTAGTAGATACTGATTCTTTTTACTAGTTGTGGGTCTCTATATTTTCTCTTTTATGATTATATAGGTTTTCGGTTTCTATAAATTTGTTCATTTCATTCATATTATTTATTGGTGTTCGGTTGTGCATAGTACTCTCCTTTAGCTTTGTCGTGGATAATTGGTAGTCAAGCTGTCATTTTGATTTCTGATTTTAAAAATTTGCATCTTGGGTTGACATTGTGTTGTAGCACATTAAGCACCACATGTGATGTCAACATCCCTTTTTGGGAGTGCTGGTTCATGTCCCAGCTACTCTGCCTTCTGACACAGCTCCCTGCTAATGCATCTGGGAAAGCACCGGGAGATGCCCATGTTCTTGGGTCTCTGCCATCCTCCATGGAGACCTGAATGCAGTTGTTGGCTCTTGGCTTCAGCCTGGCCCAGCCCCATCCATTGCAGCCATTTTTAGGAATGAACCAGCTGAGGAAAGATCTCTTCCTCTCTGTGTACCTTTCTCTTTTGTTTTCACTCTATCAAACAAACAAAACAAATCTTGAAAAATAATATGTATTTTTCTTTCTTCTAAGTCTATCCAGTTACATGGGGTTGTGTAACTTATTGTTCTTTTCAGAGAACCAACTCTTAGTTTTGCTGAACTTCTCTTCACTTTTCTATTCTCTATTCCATTTACCTCTCTCTGCTGCTCATCACATCCTTTCTTGTGCTGTTGTTAAATTTAGTTGGTTTTGCTTCTCTAGTCCCCTACTTGTGCTTTCCTCTAACCTGGTTTTGAGTTATACCTAAGAGAATGGTTATAAACTCAAGCACAGCCTGAAGGGGCTCCAGGGGATTTGGTCATGGATGTTAACAGTGTACCTTTTATGAGATATTTCTTTTTCCTGGCAGACAGCCTAATTTCTAAATGGCCCCAACCCAAGATCTAGGGTTCCTCTTACAGGAAAGTTGTTTATATTGGCAGATATCCTTGTGGTTCTTTCCTGACTTGTGGCCAGTTTCTTCCTGGTAAGATATCTGCTATCTAGGAGAACCCTGACCAGAAAAGTTAGGTTCGGGTGTGCTGGTTAGGTGAGGCACAAAGGAGGCAACCCAACAAAACACATGAAACAGCAGAATAGCAGAGGCAACGTCTTGCTTCCAGATCTCTCTTCCAGGGAAGAGAGAAGCACAGCCCACATGATCAATGGGAAGGGGGAGACTTCCAAGACTTGCATACTCAGGCAGGAGGTTGGGAAGCAGGAGAGAGAATACAACCTGTGAGCTAGCGCTTGTATTAGGATACACAACATTAGCCACACAGATTTTTTTCCATAGGGTGTTCTAACTGATGGGTTTAGGGCAAGCAGACTTGAATTCTCTAGAATCAAGTTCTGGCTCAAAAATGGTTCCTGTCATATGTGGCACAGTCCATTCAGGATTTGGGGGTCAGTGGTGTAAGTCAGATAGGCTGTATGTCTCTCACTTAGGAGGTAGTCACTCTGAGGCATTTACATAAGGTCAGTATCTGGGTCTACCACCTTGGGGATCTGGGAGGAAGCTGAGAATGTGAAACGCTAATGAGAATGTGTTCACAATGGATGCCAAAGCAACATACATTGGAGTGAATTCACCAAATGGAGTTCAGCTGGTGATTGAAGATTCTGTTTTCTGATGTAAGAATTTCTAGCTCTAAATTTTCTCTTAGCACTCCTTTCACTGGTCCATAACTTTTGGCATTTTTTAAAAATTTTCGTTTTTCTCCAAATATTTTGCTAACCTACTACAAGATTTATTCTTTCATCTTTTTGTTGTTTAAAGTGTTTTTGGGGGGTAGGGGGGAGCTGGTGTTGTGGGACAGCAAGTTATGCTACCATATGAAACACTGGTATTGCATTTCAGCCACAGTTTGGAGTCCTGGCTGCTCCACTTCTGTGCCAGCTCCCTGCTAATGGAAAGCAGGGTCTACGTCCCAGGTACGTGGGTTCCTGCCACCCACATGGGAGACCTGGATGAATTTCCTGGCTCCTGGCTTTGTTCTGGCCTAGTCACAGCCGTTGCAGCTATTTGCTGAGTGAACCAGCAGATGAAGATTCATTCTCTCTCTCTCTCTCTGCCTTTCAAATAAATCTTTTTTTTAAAAAAGTGTTTTTAAATTTCCATAAATTTTCCATTTTGCCTTTTGTTTCTGAATTCTAATTTAATCTTATGTGGTCAGAAAAGATATTTTGTATGGTATCTGCCTTTTTAAGTGTTAGGACTTAACTTTGTGGTCTGACACATCATCTCTCCTAGAAAATTATATGTGCACTTGGAACATATTTTATTGTTGGTTAGGATCCTTTGTTTATTTTTTTTTATTTCATTGCCTTAACATGTTGTTCATGTTCAATATTTCCTTTCTAATTCCTGTTTGTTTTTGTCCATTATTGAGGCTAAGTGTTTAAATCTCAAACTATTAGTACAGAAATATCTACTCTTTTTATTTCTGTCAATGTTTGCTTCATATATTTTGATGGTCTGTTGCTAGGTATGTTTTTATGATTATGTTATCTTGCTCTTTAGAAACCTGTATTCTATGTCATTCGTCTCTTGCAAACTTTTTGAAATTAAAATCTTTTTTCTGATATTTGTGTAGCCACCTCTTCTCTCCTTTGGCTGTTATTTGCTAGGATATAATTCCCATCAGTGTACTTCCAATCTATTTGTGTCTTTGAATCTAAAGTGAATCTCTCATAGATAGCCTATCATTGAATCACATGTTTTAAACTACTCTGCCAGTCTCCATCTTTTGATTAGATAATACATTACATTTTAAGCAACTCTGATAACGAGGGGCTTTTTGATCATGTTGTTGTTTGTTTTCTATATTCTTTATAGTTTTTTATCCTTTGTTTCCTACATTACCATCTTCTTTTTTGTTTAGTTGATTTTTTGCAGTGAAATGTTCACATTCCTTTTTGAATTTTATGTGTATTCTTCAGTTATTTTGCATATTATTAACAGGTGATTATACTAAACTTACAACACTCTGGTTGGAATTTATAACAGGTTACTTTCAGTAACACAAAACTCTGCTCTTTTAGTAAGTCTGTACTCCTCTTTTTTTAAAAAAGAGAGAAGGAGAGGCAGAGAGAGAGGTCTTCCATCCTCTGGTTCACTCCCCAATTGGCCTCAATGGCCAGAGCTGCGCCAATCCAAAGCCAGGAGCCAGGAGCCTCCCTAGAGTCTCCCACGTGGATGCAGAGGCCCAAGGACTTGGGCCATCTTCCACTGCTTTCCCAGGCCATAGGAGAGAGCTGGATCAGAAAGGAGCAGCTGGGTTTGGAATCAGCACCCATATGGGATTCTGGCACTGCAGGTGGTGGATTTACTCCCTATGGCACAGTGCCGGCCCCACTTCTCTCTACAGTTTTGCCTCTGGTTTTCTTCTTAGATTACACAATGAGCATGTTGATCTCTCTAATTGTGTGCCTTTGGTACCTGTTCTCTTTTCTACAGTTCTTTTTGTTTTCTTTTCTGTTCCTCTGACTACATAATTTTTAAAAAATTTTTAATTTTAACTTTGATTTAGTGTTTAACAGATTCAATGTGCTTTGTAGATACAGTTCTAAAAACAATGATATTCCCTCCCTTCCTGACCCTCTCTCCCTTCCACCCATATTCCATCTCCCTTTCTTTCTTTTTTATTTCTTTTACTTTTTTATACAATTTTTTGTTAGGGTGTTTTTGATAATTTCTATGTCCCCTCTTCACACTAGCTGATTCTTTTTCTGCTGCCTCAAATCTGCCTGTGAAACTCTATTGATTTTTTTTTAAATTTGTTTATTTGAAAGTCAGAGCTACACACAGAGAGAAGGAGAGGCAGAGAGAGAGAGAGAGAGAGAGAGAGAGAGAGATCTTCCATCTGCTGGTTCACTCCCCCAAGTGGCTGCAACTGTCGGAGCTGCGCTGATCCGAATCCAGGAGCCAGGAGCTTCTTCTTGATCTGCTGTGCGGGTGTAGGGGTCCAAGTTCTTGGGCCATCTTCCACTCTTTCCCAGGCCATAATGAGAGCTGGATTGGAAGTGGAGCACCCTGGGTTTGAACTGGCGCCCATGTGGGATGCCGGCACTTCAGGTGGCAGCTTTACCCGCTATGCCACAGCGCCAGCCCCTGAATTTTTTATTTCAACCATTATACTCTTCTTCCCTAATTTCATTTTGGTTTCTTTTTTTTATGTTTTATGTCTCTTTATCAGTGTTTTTATTTTGTTCACTCATCATAATCTTGTTTTCTCCATTTTCTCCTTTAGTCCTTTGAACATCTTTAAGATGTGTGTTTAAAGTTTATTATATTTTATATATAAGTATATCAATCACCAGGTCTTTTTCAGCCATAGTTACTACTGATTTCTTTAATTTTTTTCTTATGACTAGGCCACACTTCCCTGTTTCATTGTGTGCCACATTTTTTTTTTATGGACATTGGAATTTATAAATGTGTTAACTCTGGCGATCACAATCTCTGGCCCCCAGTCGGTTGGCTGTGTTTCCTTCTGCTTTGCTTTTCTAAGTGTAGACCATCTCCGTAGCAACATTAGCCACAGTGTGAGCTCAAGATCTAAGGCCTTTCTGTGAATTTTTTCTGGCTCTGCATCTTTCCCAGAGCATGCAGGCTGGCTTTGTATTTTCACTTGTATATACGGTTGCTTTCAAATGTCCTCCTCTTCAACACCTGGCTCCTGGAAGTGGAAAAAAAAAAGAAAAAAGAAGAGATGGCATTGACCTTGGAGTCCCTTTGGAAGTCACTTCAGTCAGAGGAACAGACACGGGCAGCAAAGCACGGAGGGACAGCAACAATTGCTGTTGCCTTTTTGTGTGCACCTCAGTAATGAGAAGCAATCCGAGGAGGCATTGCTCAGTATTGGGAGGGTCCTGAAAGCCGTGCGGGAGCTGTATCACCAGCGTGGGAACAGGCCCTGAGATGTTGCAGGGTGGGAGCTACCGTGCTGTGAGTTGGAACTGTCACACATTAACTGTGATTTACCATCTAACCATGCCCCTAGATGTTACAAGCCTGCAAAATAATTATGTTGGGTGGATTTTCAGTAAAATGATTGTCTAGTTGGAAAAAGCATATCTGGTGCTTTCTTTTCCACTTTCATCTTTGGAATTCTTCATCTTCATTGGTTCGTTTAATGTTATGTGTGTGTGTGTGTGTGTGTGTGTGTGTGTGTGTGTGTGTGTGAACAGTTTATTTGAGCAGTTAGAATGTTTTAGACATTCACTGGGCAATCCAGTGTTCAAGAGAGGGATAATATCTTTGTACTCCTACTGCACTGGAAGAGACAGACACACAAAAAGAAAAGTACAAGAAATTAACTGCTTAGTCTACAGAAGAGAACACCTTTGAAAGCATCCCAGGGCTCATAAGCAGGGAGAGGCAAGGGAATAAGTTTTCCGTACGTCAGCCAGGTGAAGAGGAGCAGAAGGAATTCTGGATACAAGGACTAGCCCTGCAGAAACCCCAAGGACAAAAGGATGTTGGTGATTCAGGAAGAGAAGTGATTCAGCGTGCTGTTAAAGGTGGATGGAATTCAGGATGAAAAAAGTGGTTTAGTTACCAAATGCTGTATCAACTAGAAAAAGTAGTTTTTAAGAAATGTTTCCGTTTCTCTCCGGCTGTCTGGCACCCGCTCTTTGATTCTCCCTGTTTGAGATGAGTGTTCCTGCAGCCCTCCAGGCTGTCACCTCATAGGAAGGTTTGCAGAACTTGGATACAGGAGCTATGCTGGGAAATTCTCTCTGTCAGGTGCGGGGTTTCTTTGTGGAGCCTGGATGGAAGTGGTCATTTGATTAGACACACAGTTATTCAGGAATCCATGTTCTTTGTAAATGTTCTGAAATTTTCTATACTGCATTGAGTATAAATCCAATGGGCTTACCAAAATAACGTATGAGTAAATATTTTGTAAAATATTATCAAATGCCAAATGTGCTATAAAGTATCATGGAATAGAGTACCTTAGAGTGAGAGTCTTAGAGGGACTTCAAGAGATGATGCATCCAATTGGATATGTCCAAAAGGAATATTTTCAGAAGCTCCGCAGAGGAGAGTGGAGGCTGGGTTTAGAGCAGGGGTCTGTGTTCTGCTACCCTCTTCTGTGCAGTAGAGTTCGATTGTATCAGGCTTTCTGTGTTTAGGATTTTGCAGTTCATCATGAGTACAAATAAAACGTTTTTCCTTTTACGCAAGTTTTGAAAAATTCTGAACTAATCTCATAGTTTTACCCAGTGGTATGCTAGAGCCAGAACTTACCTATTTGGAAAGAATTGAGTAATCATATCTCTTTTCAACACCATGTTCGGTTATAGCATTTGAATTACTTGAAATTAACAAATGTTACTAACACAGGGGGACTTCAGAAAGATCATAAAAAATGGAATTAATAAGAATTCATTTTGGTGCAAAATTTTTCTAAATCCATATATGGCTGTTTTAAAAAAATTGAGATAGCCACATTATTATTATTATTTTATATGGATTTTTTTATTTGAAAGGCAGAGTGACAGAGAGAGGGGAGGGTGAGAGAGATCTTCCAGGACTGGACCATGCTGAAGCCAGGAGCCTGAAACACCATCTGGGTCTCCCATGTGGGTCTCAGGGGCACAAGCACTTGGGCCATCCTCCACTGCTTTCCTAGGTGCATTAGCAAGGAGCCGTATTGGAAGCAGAGCACTTTCAACTTCAACCAGTGCTCAAACAGGATGTTGTTGCGAGCAGGGGCTTAACTCGCTATTTTACAACACCGGCCCCAGTGTGTGTATACATGTCATTATATACATTTCCTGTGAGCTTTGTGAAGACTTCTCATAGGGCTTTCATTATTTTTGTTTCTAGAAAGTCTTTATCCACCTGAGGTTTTCAATGGGTGTGAAATATCAGCATCGTGTCACACTTGGCTAATGGAATGGTTGGGAAAATTGCTCCTTCTTCCAACTCCAATTCCAGGGCTGTTTCTCAGACACTCAGTAGTGTGAGAAGGTGAAAGAAAATGTAAGGTGTCGCCCACCTACATATACCCAAAACGCTCATATAAGGTACATGGTTTCAGGCTGGTAATACTTGCAGAAGTTAGAATTCTACCCACATATCAGGTGTAGATATTGGTGTCAGAGGGTTGGTTTTTCCCCAGAACCCTTATGTATCGAACGGCAGTGCTACAGGTCACTGGTGCAGTCAGCTCTTCCCCTTTCACTGTCACATTTACCTGCCCTGTGACCTTGAACAAGTCACTTAGCATCTCTGAACACAAATTTCTTCTCTGAGATACTTAGAAAAAGATAATCCTTAGCAACCACATAGAGATATTGAAACCAAGTGAAATGTTGTGTGTGCAAATGCATTTTATAAATTACAAAATGCTATTAAAATTACATTAGTCCATTACTCATATAAAATATTAAATCGTGACACCACTCTGCTTCAATTTCCTATTCATTAATAGAAATGAGAAGCTCTTCGGCATAACAATTAAGGACACGGAGTTTGTCATCAGGCAGGCTGGAGATGAAACCCATGTTTATCTCTTCTCCACTCTGCTGTGCGATTTGGGGCAGTTACTTAACCTCTCAAACCACAGGTAATTCTAATACCAACACACAGAATTTTAGGAAGATTAAATAATGCATAAAAATTTAACATGGTTCTATGTGAAGAGCTAGCTCTTTAAAAATTAATTGGAATTATTATCATTATGTTTCTCAACTGCGCTTACTTAACCAGCTCTGTAAGAGAATTCTTTGAGCTCCAGTTTCCCCACTGCTATTGGCCATCTGAGTACTTTTTAACTCACTCTGGCTTAGTTTGTCGACAAAGCCCTTGCAAATTACTCTCTTCCCGTCTGCATTTGTGTTCTTTTCCCTGACTTTCTCTCCTCTCTCTTGTCTACACAGCATGTGCCAGATGCAGCCAGATCTGGCTTGGGTCCCAGGTGGCATGAGTAAGGCCACCTTTTCTTCTACTTCCTCTCCTACTCTTGCTGGACAGTTTGGTGACTGACCTCACACCACTTTACAAATTCAGGAGTTTCTGATTCCTGATTCTTGAAATTTCACATTGGGAAAACTTGTATCTTTAACTTGGGAAGTATGAGACATGTTCTTGAATATCAGACAATCCAATTTTCAAAGAAAATTTTATTTCATTAATTTTTCATTTATTTCAAAGGAAAGGAAGAGAGAGAACTTTTTTTTAAGATTTATTTATTTGAAAGTCGGAGTTACACAGAGATAGAAGGAGAAGCAGAGAGAAAGAGAGAGGTCTTTACTCCCTCAACTGGCTGCAACGGCTGGAGCTGTGCTGATCTGAAGCTAGGAGCGAGGAGCTTTTTCTGGGTCTCCCACACGGGTGCAGGGGCCCAAGGACTTGGGCCATCTTCTACTGCTTTCCCAGGCCATAGTAGAGAGCTGAATCAGAAGTGGAGCAGCCAGGACTCGAACCTATATGGGATGCCAGCACTGTAGGCGGCAGCTTTACCCACTGCACCACACGCAGGCCTGGAGAGAGAAGTTTTATTCCTGGTTTCCTTTTCATTTGCCTTCAACAGGCAGATCTAGGCCAGGCTGAAATAGAGAGCCAGGAACTCAGTCTAGGTCTCCATTGTGCATGGTAGGGACCAGACTATTTGAGCCATCACCTGCTTCCTCCCAGGCTGTTCATTAGCTGGAACCTGGGATTGGAGGCAGCAGTAGGACTCTAACTCAGATGCTCCAGTATGGGATGCAGGCATCCAGAGCAGTTTCGCTTCCTCCTTCTTGTTCACCTCCTCTCCTCCTCTCCTCCTCCTCTCCTCCTCTCCTCTTTCTCCTCCTCCCCATCCCCTACTCATATCCACCTGCTCTCCTCCTCTCCCCCCTTCTCCTCTCTTCCTTTCCCCTCCTTCATTTGTTAGTTAGTTAGTTAGTTAGTTTATTTATTTGAAGGACAGAATGACAAAGAGAGAGAGAGAGAGAGAGAGAGAGAGAGAGAGATCCTCCATCCACTTGGTTCACTCCCCAAATAGCCACAACTGCCAGGTCTGAGGCAGGCTGGAGCCAGGGGACAGAAACCCCACATCCTGGCTTCCTGCATAGGTGGCAGAGGTTGAAGTACTTGGACCACCATCTGCTCCCTTCCAGGTACTAATTAACCAGAAGCTTGATTGGAAGTGGGGCAGCTGGGACTCGAGCCAGCACTCTGATACAGGATGCTGGTGTTGAAAGTGGCTTAGCCAACTGCTCCACAATGCCAGCCTCCCAAGCAGTGCCATGACCTCTGTACCAAATATCTTCCCCTAAAAGAGAAACCTTATAGTGGTATACACTGTATGGTGGATTTCCCATTTTTCATCCTCATTTTCTTTATTTTCTTCCCCTTTCACTCTAGAAGTAGTGGGTTTCAACCTTCTGAGTTGTTAAACAATGAAATTGTTTTAGAAAGGTTGTTTACCGGGGCCAGCGTTGTGGTGCAGCGGGTTAAAGCCCCAGCCTGCAGTGCAGCATCCCATATGAGCACTGGTTTGTGTCCCAGCTGCTCCTCTTCAGATCCAGATCTCTGCTATGGCCTGAGAAAACAGTAGAAGATGGCGCAAGTCTTTGGGCCCCTGCCCAGCATGGGAGACCTGGGGGAGGCTCCTGGCTCTTGGCTTCAGATCAGCTCGGCTCTGGCCGTTCTGGTCATTTGGGGAGTGAACCAGTGGAATGAAAGACCTCTCTCTCTCTCTGGCTCTACTTTTCTCTGTAGCTCCTTTTTTTTTAAGATTTATTTGTTTAAAAGTCAGAGTTACACAGAGAGAAGGAGAGGCAGAGAGAGACAGAGAGGTCTTCCATCTGATGGTTCACTCCCCAATTGCCGCAATGGCGGAGCTGTGCTGATCCAAAGCCAGGAGCCAGGAGCTTCTTCCAGGTCTCCCACATGGGTACAGGGGCCCAAGGACTTGGGCCATCTTCTACTGCTCTCCCAGGCCATAGCAGAGAACTGGATGGGAAGTGGTGTAGCTCCTCTTGCAAATAACAAAATAATTCTAACCAAAAAAAAAAAAGAAAGAAAGAAAGAAAGAAAGGTTGTTTGCCAATTTATTTAAAAATAAAATAGATAGCATTTGGAAAAACTAATTTGTTTCTGTTTTAAAGACTAATGAGTAAATGCAAGCATAATTAATTGGTTTTGATTTTCCATTTCTCTTCCTCTAGACAGTAGGCAGTGGTTGAATTCAGTGTCTCCCAAAGAAGAAAGATACTTAGTCAAGACTCAATCATTGTCACTTGTTTTAATATCTTGGCTAGAAAAGTTTTAGGCTTTCCATTGATTCCAGACCACCACACAGATAGAGACATAAAGAATAAAAGAAGAAATCACTGTGGCGTCGGAATTAGCTCTGTGCCTCTGACTGGTAGCTGAGCCCTGCATATTTAGAAAGAATAGGAGATGGCAAATCCCCACATACCCCCACCCCACCCACAGCCACATCTGACCTTCCATCTCTTTTTGTGAGGCTCATGGCTTAAAAATGACTCTTGCCTTTTCAAACTGAAAAAAATTCAAAAGAAAATGAACCATTCATGACATCTGAAAAATAAGAAAATCAAGGGGAGGCATTTAGTCTATGGTTTAAGATACTCAAGTCCCATATTACAGTACCCTGGATTAAATTCCTGGCTGCAGCTCCTGGTACCATCTCTCCTCCAGTGCAAACCTTTGGAGGCAGTGGTGATGCTTAAGTAATAGGGTTTCTGCTTCCGAGTCAGAGACCTGGATTTCATTCCTGGTTCCAGCCCCAGCTGTGATTGGCATTTGGGGAGTGAACCAACAAATGAGAGCTCTTTGTCTGACTCTACCTCTCAAACACATAAAAATAAAATATGAAATAAAAATATAGGATTCTATCAACAGTTTTCTTGGATCAAACTCCACCCACATATTAATGTATTATTAACAGCTGCTTTAATGCTACAGCAGTTGAATATAATAATTAGAATACAGACTGTGCAGCTTACAAAACCTAGCAGTTCATTTTCTGGCCTTTACTAAAAAGTATGCCACCCTCCGAAATAGAACTAGCCACACAGGGTTTTACAGAGAGAAATACTGTAATTAAAATGTCAAGTGCAGAGTAGGCACTCAGTGCATGTTTGCTGCCCTGGTTATTTGTAAGTATTTAGTTAATAAAGACAATCTGTGCATATTCTCCAATTCTGATTATAAATTAGAATGTTCAGCAGGGTCAAGTTTCTGAAATAAGTCTAAGTTCCTCACAATGGTTGTAGTAAACCAGATTTGAAGTGGTGAAGCTGCCTCATTCTTAAGCGTTGAAGGATGCAGTTATTTGAATGATACTCTAGCTTAATTGTGACATTTGGAGCTGTAAGATTGTAGTTTGGTAAGGCGGCAGCCATCTCAGTTAAGTCAGTCTCACTACCAGTTCTTTCATGTCTCTGTGTAAACTCCATGGTCAGATTTCAGGTTCCCCTGCTGATCTCACTCATCCTGCAGTTGATAATTAAGTTTTTGACTTCTGTGTGATACAGGATTCTTTCTCTTTAACATGAGGTTTTTTTTTTTTTTTTTTTTTTTACTATCAAACATGAGACACCTTTTCATCCATGCTGAAAATCTTGGTTCACAGTTCCTCAAAGTCTTCAGAAATTGCAATTCCATGATTACTTAATTGTGAGGAGAGGTTTCCAGTCCTGCTTAGATACATACAACAGAATTCTCAGGGGAAAATCCAGTTTAGTAAAAATTAGGAAATAAAGCAAAAACAGAAGTCTCAACCTCGGGGAAGCTTGCTGTATTGGTGTGGAGTCTATCTCACTTGAACCTCAGGGATGTGGTATTCAAAACTATATTATTAATATTTCAGCTTAGAAGTATTCTATTTTCTGTATTTATCTACCAAAATGAAACTGGAAAATAAAATTTAGGTGGCAGTTCCATTGGACTGTAAGGACTTTAGTTATCCTCGCAGAGCACAAATAAATAAAAAATTTTAGATGAAGCTCTGTGAGTTAAAGTTGTAACATAAGCACTGTTTCATATTAAAGTTTCTAATCTGTCACCACTGTCACTACCAACGCTATCTTTCTGAATTCAGTTTTGTGCTCATCCTTCCCTCCACCCTTCTTCCTTCACCTCACAGTTGCTAGTGTTTCCTACAGCCCAGGCAGCGTGGTGGGCTCTGCTGATGACAGACGAGCAGCACAGTCACAAGGCCTTATCCTAAAGAGCTAACAGTCTAGCGAGCACCCAGATTGCTATGTAACAACACTAACCAATAGCGAGTAGTATGAAAGGAAAATGACAAGATTTTGGAGAGAAAGCAGCAGAGGACTTAGCATAGAGTTGAAGAAAGAGGACAGGGAGATAAGGGAACACTTCGGGAAGAAGGGTCATTCATGATCTATTTATGTAAGGAAATTTCTACTTCTTTTTTTTTTTTTTGCATATAGCATACATACATAAGATGTGACTGAATCAGAAATCCAATATCAGGAAGTGGGTCAGTTTTCCAATCTACATTTGTTGTTTCTGCAAAAATGAAATATAATTATAACATAGTGTAGCTCCTCTTGTTTTAAATATCTTAATTCCTTTTTTTTAACTTTTATTTAATGAATATAAATTTCCAAAGTACAGCTTATGGATTACAATGGCTCCCCCCTCATAACTTCCCTCCCACCCGCAACCCTCCCCTTTCCCTCTCCCTGCCCCCTTCCATTCACATCGAGATTCATTTTCAATTCTCTTTATATACAGAAGATCAGTTTAGCATATATTAAGTAAAGATTTCAACAGTTTGCTCCCACATAGAAACACAAAGTGAAAAATACTGTTTGAGTACTAGTTATAGCATTAAATCACAATGTACAGCACATTAAGGACAGAGATCCTACATGAGGAGTAAGTGCACAGTGACTCCTATTGTTGACTTAACAAATTGACACTCTTGTTTATGGCATCAGTAATCACCCTAGGCTCTTGTCATGAGTTGCCAAGGCTATGGAAGCCTTTTGAGTTTACCAACTCTGATCATATGTAGACAAGGTCATAATCAAAATGGAAGTTCTCTCCTCCCTTCAGAGAAAGGTACCTCCTTCTTTGAAGACCTGTTCTTTTCGCCGGGATCTCCCTCATGGAGATCTTTCATGTAGGGTTTTGTTTGTTTGCTTGTTTGTTTTGGCAGAGGGTTTTGGCTTTCCATGCCTGAAATACTCTCATGGGCTTTTCAGCCAGATCTGTGTGCCTTAAGGGCTGATTATGAGGCCAAAAATTTCTACTTATTTTAACCTGTGTTTTCCCCAGTCTTATTGAGTTATGACTGAATAGATATCACATATATTTAGGATGGACTGTGTGATGTTTTCATATATGCGTATATTGTGAAATATTTACCAAAATGAAGTTAGTTCACATCTCATAGCCTGTTTTTCTCATATGTGTGTGGTGAATAGCCTTGAAATCTCTCTTACCAAATCTCAAGTGTACAGTGCATTAACTGTAGTCACATTGCTGTGCATTAAGTCTCCAGAGTTTATTAATCTCATAACTGAGTGTATCCTTTGACCAATATCTGTCCTCTGTCCTATCCATGAACTCCTGGAAACCACTGTTCCAGTCTCTGTTACTGCATGTTTGATTTTGTTTTTTAGGTTGTACATCTATGTGGGATTATGCAGAATTTTTTTTTTTTTTTTTTTTGGATCTGGCTTATTTCATTTAGCAAGTTTTCCTCCAGATTCATCTACATTATTTCGCATCTGGGCTTCCATCATTTATAATGCTGAATATTATTGCAGTGTTTATGTTTATATCAGTCACATTTTGTTTATCCATTCATTGGTTAACAGATACTTATTTCCATTTCTTGCTTATTGGGGATAATGCTCTGTAGAACACAGCAGTGCAGGTATCTCTCCAAATAGTGATTGTGTTTCCATTAGATATATGCAAAACAGTGGGATTGCCAGTGATAGTTCTATTTATTATTTTGAGGAACCACTGTACTGGTTTCCATAGTAACCCTACAAATCTACATTCTCCTTGACAATGTACAAATGTTCCTTTTATTCCACATCCTTTATGGCTTCTGAAAGTCTCATAATAGCCATCCTAACTGGTTTGAGATGTTATCTCATGATGGTTTTGACAGGCATTTCCCTGCGGATTAGTAAAAATTCACCTTCGGAAAAATATTTGCTAATTTTTAATCAAACTAATTGATTTTATTAGTTCCTTAAATATCTTAGATGTCATCCCCTTAGAGATAGATGATTTCTTAGAGAAACTGGGTAAGACAAAGAAATAAAAGGTATCAAAATCAAAAGGAAGACCTGAAATGGTATATTTACAAATGATCCAAGTTTATACCTAGAAAGTTCTGAAGATTCTGCAAAAAAAAAAAAAAAAAAAAAAACTATTAGAACAAGGAATAAATTCAGTAAAGTTGAAGAATTAAAAAGAAACATACAAAAATCAGCTTGTTTCTATAACCTAATAATGAACTGTCCAAAAAAGAAATTAAGAAAATCCCATTCACAATTGTATTTAAAATAATGAAATATCCAGGAATAAATTTTACCAAGAAGGTGCAAGATCTGTATACTGAAAACTAACAGAAACTGGTAAAAGAAATTGAAGACACAAATAAATGAAAAGATATCCTATCTTCATGGATTAGAAGAATTAATATTGTCACAAAGTCCATTCTAGTCAGAGAGATTTAGATTTAATGCAATCCCTATCAAAATCTCATTAGCATTTTTTACAGAAATAAAAAACATGTAAAATCGGGGCCAGTGCTGCAGCAGTGTGGACTAAGCCTCCTCTTGCAGCAGTGGCATCCCATATGGGCACTGGTTCATGTTCCAGATGCTTGTCATCAATCCAGCTCTCTGCTATGGCCGAGAAAAGCAGTAGAAGTTGGCCCAAGTCCTTGGGCCCCTGCCACCATGTGAGAGACCCAGAAGAAGCTCCTGGCTCCTGGCTCCAGAGTGGCTCAGTTCCAGCCATTAAAGACACCTGGGGAGTGAACCAGCAGATGGAAGACCTTTGTCTCTCCCTTTCTCTGTCTATTATTCTACCTCTCAAATAAATAAATAAGTATCTTTAAAAAAAACCATAAAAACCTTTCTCTCTGTCTCTCTGTCTATAACTCTACCTGTCAAAAAAAAAAAACATAAATTCATATGTAATCACAAAAGACTCCAATAACTAAAGTAATTTTGAGCAAGAGAAGCAAAGGTTGAAGCAGTATACTTCTTCATTTCAAACTATTACAAAGCTATAGTAATCAAAATAGTATTATTCTGACATAGAAAGAGACACATAGGCCAATGTAACCAAATGGAGAGTTCAGAAATAAATCCATACACATACCATCAACTAATTATCATAAAAAAGGCACCAAGATAATACCGTGGGAAAGGATAATCTCTTCAATAAATACTCTTAGGAAATTCACATTTTATTATAAGAGAAAGGAGGAGAAGCTTTGAAAAGTTTGTCTTAAGAATGAGACAAAAACTGTTTACAGATTTAAAAGTACATTGTGAAAGGGCTACATGACAGAGATTGGGGACAAAGACACTAAGTTAATGTCAGACCCAGATGAGTGATAATACAGGCCTGGATCCATTAGTTTTGAGTGAAGATACACTGAACAATTGGTGTTGAGTTTATCTTCTTATTCAAGATGTAAATTAGAATGACTAATTCTGTGTAATGTAACTCAGGCTTACACACACAACTGGTGAATCACAAGATTAAATTATAAGAATTAAGTCTACTCTTAATGCTATAACGAGTACTCAAACAGTATATTTCACATTGTGTTTCTATGGGGGTGCAAACTTTTGAAATCTTTACTTAATGTATACTAAACTGATCTTCTGTTAAAAAAAAAAAAAAGAAGAAGAAGAAATTATCAATTCCCAACTTGACTCTCACTGGGATTAAACATGACAATAGGTCTGATCTGATTTCATCATCATTTAAAAAATCATCTATTATTTTTCACTTTATGTTTGTGTGGGAGCAAACTGTTGAAATCCTTATTTAATGTATCCTAAACTGATCTTCTGTATATAAAGAGATTCAAAAATGAATCCTCATGTGAATGGAAGGGGAGAGGGAGTGGGAAAGGGGAGGGATGCGGGTGGGAGGGACGTTATGGGGGGGAAGCCATTGTAATCCATAAGCCGTACTTTGGAAATTTATATTCATTAAATAAAAGTTAAAAAAAAAAAGAATTAAGTCTACTGGAAAATGAGAAAAAGTAAGGGTAGTCTCTACCTTACTTTGAATGTAGACTGTTGCTACCAAAGCATACCTATGTTCTAAATGTATTTAGATCAAACTAACAAGATAGCTAAAAATAGATAATTTAGCAATATCTGTTAATATGCATTTACCATTGTAGTGTATAGTAACCCAGGAAGGCATGTTAGCTATGGTTCTGTATTTAAAAGCTATTTCTATTGAGATTATTTTATTAAACACATGCACAACCCTATGAGAGGGCTGCCACTCTGCCTTATATAAAGAATGGAATGGTGTAGGAACACAGTCTTCTCCAACCTAACAGTACAGTAATCCAGGTCTGTCAGTTCCACACGATAGCAAAGTCCAACTCCTGCAAATCACTGCATGGTGGCAGTTGCTCAGTTTTGCCTAATATGGTTTCTCAGACCTAGATGCTTAGAATATTTTCAACTCCATATTACTAAAACAAAAATCTCCAGTTTCAAAATGAAATAGAGGCAAGGTACTCATATGGATTCTTGAAATGCAGTGAATGTCAGTCCTTTCCCTAATCCCAAACACTTCTGCAGTATAAAATGTTCTTTATTTTGACTTCAGTTCCTAAAAATAATCACTTTACTAATTGTGCCGCTACAAATTGAAGCTTGAATTTTCCCCGTGTCCCTACTGCTGTGGTTCTTCTAATAATAGAACATATAAGTGCTTGTTTAGAATAAAACACTGATGCATGGTAGTTATCTTTGTGAGAGAATGAAGTGGCTCAGCTTCCATGATCTCTCATAAACGTGTTAAGTTGGGTGATTAGAGAAGTGACCCACTTATCTAGCTATAAGCTCTTGCCAATTCATTATTCTACATCCCACATATGTCTTGAAATGTATTGATGTTTCAGTAATTACTCATGTGAAACTGTATTTTCACAGAGTTTTGCAGAGTGTCTTTTCAAACTTCAGCGGACAGGCTTAGAAAGTTGATGTTATCAGCACAGTCTAGTGTGTGGCAAACTCACACTAATGAACCTCCTAAAATTAGTGTCTAAATTAG
Source organism: Oryctolagus cuniculus (assembly GCF_964237555.1). NCBI lineage: Eukaryota > Metazoa > Chordata > Mammalia > Lagomorpha > Leporidae > Oryctolagus > Oryctolagus cuniculus. The sequence continues at coordinate 43,315,237 of NC_091437.1, forward strand.
GAATATCAGTCCCTAAATTTACAATGAGACATGGTGTCACAGAGGTAGAAATGTCTGTGTCTTCTCTTCCTTTTGAAGATAGGCTCAGAAAGAGGGAACATAACGAGTAATATATTTGAAATCAGAAAGGGAGGAGTTAGATAAAAAAAAGTGTTTCTTAACAGCACCAGGCTATGTCAGCCCACCACAGATAGTTTTATCACAGGTGTCAAAGACACTGAAAGGCCTCTCACAAAGCTTTGCAAGTACATTGAGGCTAAGAACCTGTCAGTCTTGCATTTACCGTAGTTATAATGCCTGGCATAGACCAATCACACAGTGAACATGAGTGGAGCCCATTGGCTAGGATGCCTTCATGTAGTGATTGAACGAACCCTACCTTCTTTCCCCTTTTATCACTCTCCTTTCTTCCATGCATCCACAGGGGACATTCTGAATGCCACATTCTTTCTTTAGATGTGCCAACCTACTCACGTTCTAGACAGAGACGGATATGCTAGACAATCTTTGTCTTTTTGCTGACTTATATATGTCTGTGCTTATCTGCTTTTGAGGATGAGAAGCAGGGCATCTCACTACATTTCCTAAGTACATTTTATAGAAAATATATTTCATTGAATCTATTATAGCGTCACTCCATCCAAAGATAGAATAATAATAAAGCTCAGTCAGATTGACCCAGTCTGTTACTTCTAACAGTTTCTTCTAATTATGAGAAATAGGCTTGGATATTAAAAGATCTTGTTTCCATTGATAAAATGGAAGCCTTCAGGGGAAATCACTTGCTACTGAACCCTGCAGTCCACTGAAGATGCAAGAATGTTTTCCTTCAGTGCACTTCAGCAGATATTTAATGAGCAGTTGATCTGTTAAATTCAGGGTTAAAATTACATGAGATAATTTTTAGCTTCCTTTAACTTAGAATGGTTGCTGCTACCTTTGCACTCATCTTAAATTTTTTAACAGTCTTATGAATTTACATTTAGTGGCTGATACCTAGAAATACTAAAATGGACCTCCTGATTGCTCAAGAGGAGTTAAGGAGAAGTAGAGAACTAGAAAATACATCTTGGCACACAAATTGTGTTTCAGGAAGTAAAGTTCCAACAGAAAGTCCCCAACTGAGCAGAGAAGGGATGGAGTGACTGATCTGAGATTACAGTTACTGCCCCCTCCCAGGGGGGGCAGTGGAGTATTAGAGAACGTGGATCTTTAGCCACTCTATTCTTCTGCATATCTGTGTCACTCTGGCCATGCCGCTTTCTCTTTTCATTCTTCTGTTTTCTCACATAAGTAGTGCCAAGTTTGGATTTTATGATTTCTGGTTTCTTTCTAGATCAGAATATGTTACTGCCCACCATTTGCAGGCTTGATAATTTATATAAAGTTTTCTTGTTTGTAATCTACTGCAGTATGTCCCAAAATATTCTTTGTTCCTAGCAATGTTAATTATTGGTAAAGTAAAGCACCTATTATATTGCAGATACTGAGCTGGTATGTGGGTGTTTTCAGCTATGACTCTATCACATACCTAGTGAATTCCTTCTAAATAGCCAATGATTTGAAATGCATGGCGGTAAATTTTCAGTCTCTGACAGCCTTTGGGGTGTGTGTGTGTGTGTGTGTGTGTGTGTGTGTGTGTGTGTGTGTGTGTGTGTGTGTGTGTTTGAGTGTACCCAATTCCTGTGTTGGGTTTTAGGGTTGGATTCTGAGGTTTGGCCTTTAGTTTCAAGCAGCATTCCTCTTCTAAGCAGCAGTAATTAGCTTGGAATTCTTACCCCAAACACCTGTGTTTTGTACCATTGAGCACTGCTGGGAGTGTAAAAAGAAAGAGGAATGAAGCCCTGTGTTTTCAAGCACAGGTCTTACTCATTTCTGCCTATCATGAAGTGACTATCATGAAGTCTGGTCCATTTTTATTGATCAATAAATTTTATTTCCAAGTAAAAATATGATATTTCAAGAGTTTTATTTTTAGAAGCTAGGAAACAATGAGAAATTCTGGACCAAAAAGAAATTGAAAAGAATTGATGAGTGTTTTGCACTGAAAAGAATGCATAGACCCATCTATGTAGCTCTATTAGTATGTCCTTCGTGCTATTTAACTTATTTTTAAAATGTGTGTTTCAAATGTGTTTCACTGATAGTCATGCTAATTATCAACTGTGTCCATTCCTTCTCGAAATAATGACTCAGCTTGAGAATCCATCATTGCATGCCATATATCTATTTGAATTTCCAAAACCAAAGATGACTTCCACTTCGATGTTGGCTGGCAGATGAAGATATTCTCAGAATGTGTGGTTCAATGATTTGTCATTGGTCAAACTTCCTAGTCCAGATTCTTTTCCCCAAAGAAGTTTTTTTTTTTTTTTAATTTAAGCACATACCTTTGCCCATAGTCAATAGAAGTAGCATTGGATTTGCTCTGTCTGTTCTGAAGAGCCAAAGCAAGGTGAGTGTCATTTCCCATAAGGTACTGTTTTTGAAATGAGGCCTCAGCTGAATGGCTGCCATTATGTTTCTTTGCTAGTTATCTGCCTACTTATCGTGTCTAATTCAGCTCTTTGTGGCTTGTCTCTACTAAATTATCTGTCTTCTGACTAAATGTTGCCTCATAATATTTCCTAAAGGGGCTCCCCTAAGCAAGATGCTCGGTTGTGTCTTGGGAGCTGTCATCTCCCTGCCACCTTTTCTCAGTTTCCTAATAACGTTACTCAGCCCAAGTGGTACGGATGGAACTGACCCTTTCCCCTTTTGCCTCCCGGCTTGTCACATGAGCCTCACATGGTTGGCACGAGGACTCCACTCTCGGGATTATAGACCCTTGTTCAGGATGAACACATGGCCCATGCTGGAGTTCCTTCTTCCCCCAGAGAATGTATACTTCAGACCACTGGGTGTCTGACTGCCTGATGGAGTGCAGAACTCCGTGTCAGCCCAAGAAAAGCCTGGAGAAGCAGAGACAGGGTTGTGAGTGGTATAGTCAATCTTGCTTTCCCATCCAGTGCTTGGATTTGCAGAGTCTTGGTTTTCTACATTTCCCTCTCTCCCTGTTTCCATTACTCTAACTGGAGAGAGTTTTGTCCACCTAACCACAGGGGTCCTGGTGAACAGCACTTTTCAGGTTTGTGCTGTTAACTCTACTGTGCCTTTCTCTGTATAACACAGAATTATCTCAGTGTAGCCCACTCTCTACACCAAGATGGTAGCATAACAGACTCTCTTTCCTATCACCAGAGCCACCTTGTATTATCTCAGGTCTTAACAGATTTTCCAGGTACCTGATTTAGCAATCTCTCACAGACATCTTTTGGATAAATGTAACAGTGGCTAAATAATTTTGGAGAATGTGTGCATCATTTAAGAAAACTCACTTTGCTGAGTACAGTCATTATTTCGGCAGGTCAGAAAGAGTTTATGAAATCTAAAATCAAGCAGGCCTATTACCTACCCTCATGGAAAATATTCATTGTGCATCAGGAAAGATTGACATGAATCAAGTAAAATCTAAATAAATAGCTATATCACAACTCTGGTAACTGCCAGCCTGTGGGTATATATCACAGGGGATTGTTTGGTGTGAGGGCCTAGGGAGAAATGAGTCCTGGAAGAAGTTACTGTGGAGTATAAATTTGCATTCTAACTAGGCCTTAAATAGATGAACACACCTGAGTGACAGTAACTTTCAGGAAAAAGTAAGATGTTTCTAGATGGTGAGAGCAGTGTTTTCCAAATTCCTCAAGTGGAAAGACAGATGATTGATCTGAAGACATGCAAGCAGCAAGTGTGGTGGCTGCTGCAGCAACAGAGACAGGCCAGGGGCCAGCTGAAGCTGGGTCTTTGAAGTCGCAGTAAGGGCTACTTCCCTCTGCTTTCAGGTGACAATAAGCCATAAGATTTATTTTCTAAAGTGGCACAGTTAAGTTTATGTTTTAAAAGTTAGTGACATTTATATCTGATTCACATTGGAATAAACTGTTGGGCTTTAAAAAAGAAAAAAAGATTTTCACTTGGTATCCATCTCACTCCAGTAGCATGAAAATCTTTGGTCCCTGGTTCTAGTCATTTTAGTGCCTTACAGAAAAGCTCAGTTGAGAATCACAGATGCAAATGATGTGGGAGATGTGGCTTGGTAGTTGCACCTGCTATGGCTTTCCAAGCTGCCCTGACATGGTTTGACTCAAGGTTACTGCCGCCAAAGCTAATATCATAGCTGCTAATAATAGAAAAGCATAGTTTTTAAATGAGAGAAGGTATCATTCCTCCTCCTCATGTGATCAAACACATGCAACCAAACAAACAAGTTTGTTCACCTTTCAGTATCACGCTGAAGGGGAAGGTTCATCAAACTGTGATCAATGTAATCTAGTAATCTGAATGATAATGTGGCAAAATGACCCAATAATACCAAATATATTTAAAATATAACCAATACAGGGGCTGATGCTGTGGCATTGCGGGTTTACACCCTGGCGTGAAGTGCCAGCATCCCAGATGGGTGCCGATTCTAGTCCCGGCTACTCCTCTTCTGATCCAGCTCTCTGCTGTGGCCTGGGATAGCAGTGGAAGATGGCCCAAGTCCTTGGGCCCCCGCACCCGTGTAGGAGACCTGAAAGAAGCTCCTGGCTCCTGGCTCCTGGCTCCTGGCTTCGGATCGGTGCAGTTTCAGCCATTGTGGCCAACTGGGGAGTGAACCATCAGATTGAAGACCTCTCTCTCTCTCTGCCTCTCCTCTCTCTGTGTAACTCTGACTTTCAAATAAATAAATAAATCTTAAAAAATATAACCAGTACAATTCTTCATCAAAAATAAGAATCCTTGTTTATCAAGTAAGTCAAGCAGCTATTTATTCAGATGTTAAATATGTAGGCCTACTATGTACCAGTCCTGGACACTGAAAAATGTGGAAAATGGTGCATATGAAAGTCTTTGCCCTCATGGAGCTTATGTTCACATGAAGAATGAAGTTTTCTGGTTCATGTCATCTTCAAAGTCTGAATTTGTAACTGACTTTGGTGACTAACAAACATCGAATTGGTATGTTTTAGGGAGGCATCATTGAGTTATGGTTTTATAGCATTAAAAGAAGAAATTTTTGACAGGCAAAGTTGTCACTGCCTATGGAAGAATTCTAATGATGTGGCTATTTCAGGAGGGGTTCAAGAATCAAACTGTAAGGATAGAAATTATAACAAGAAAGAGACTCGTGAGAGATCTCTAGAGTTCTATGCAAAACCAAAAAGCAGGACTGAAGTATTGCACACTCTCAGTGGTTAACTAGATTGCACCGTTACTGTGTGGCATACAATTGATTACACTCTAGCTCACATGATACTCAGAACGCTCATGCAAAGAGAATAAAACAATGCCTCAAATCATTTTTAAAAAGTTAAAAACACAACTTCTACAAATAAAAAATGAGAATTCATGAAAGAATTTATTTGACTCATTAGTTAACAAAGGATTTCATACGATGGTTAAACTATTCCCAAGAGCATTTGAGGAGCTCAGGATTTGCAGGTGTGTTAAAGGAAAGCTAGGATGAGATTGCTAGATTAGATATGAAACCAGTCATGTCTTCCATGGCAATAAACCATCGCATTATTTCAGGATTTTCTTTTCCTCCTGGAGAGAAGTTATTTGTATACTTATCAGACAAAGAGGCTCTAAGCTAAGATCTAACTGTGCTAAGCCTGGAATCTTTATCTGATAGCCAAAAGTGAGTGCTTCCTGGCCCGACCACATTAAATTCTTCTTCAGAGGCTCTGTTAAACAGTTTTTACAAATGATGTAGAAAGAACATGACCACCTTTTATATTTTTTTTATTTTTAACTTTTATTTAATGAATATAAATTTCCACAGTACAGCTTATGGATTACAATGGCTTACGTCCCTCCCACCCGCAACCCTCCGCTTTCCCACTCCCTCTCCCCTTCCATTCAAATCAAGATTCATTTTCGATTCTCTTTATATACAGAAGATCAGTTTAGCATATATTAAGTAAAGATTTCAACAGTTTGCTCCCACATAGAAACACAAAGTGAAAAATACTGTTTAAGTACTCGTTATAGCATTAAATCTCAATGTACAGCACACTAAGGACAGAGATCCTACAGTGACTCCTGTTGTTGACTTAACAAATTGACACTCTTGTTTATGGCCTCAGTAATCACCCTAGGCTCTTGTCATGAGCTGCCAAGGCTATGGAAGCCCCCTGAGTTCACTGACTCTGATCATATTTAGACAAGGCCATGGTCAAAGTGGAAGTTCTCTCCTCCCTTCAGAGAAAGGTACCTCCTTCTTTGATGACCTGTTCTTTCCACTGGGATCTCCCTCACACAGATCTTTCGTTTAGGTCATTTTTTTTTTCCAGAGTGTCTTGGCTTTCCATGCCTAAAATACTCTCATGGGCTTTTCCGCCAGATCTGCATGCCTTAAGGGCTGATTCTGAGGCCAGAGTGCTGTTTAGGACATCTGCCATTCTATGGGTCTGCTGTGTATCTCACTTCCCATGTTGGATCGTAATTTTCAAGTTTTTGTTAATTTTTCTTAACATTTTTGTCTTTTTTTTTCCCAGAGTTTTCCAACCAGTAGTGATAAAGCTGGATCTCAAACTTTGCTCTCTGTCTCTAGATACATGGAAATGTACCATGTAGCAAGGGTTTGGGGAGACATCAGGAAAAGTCTCTTTTTGAGATATTATTTATTTTCACGTACTTGATAGGCAAGATTTTTACATGCACACACACACGTTCAGATGGATCTTCCATTAATTATCTTATTCCCCCCAAATGCTGCAATGCCATGGCTTGGAGACTCTAACTGAATTCGGGGCACCAGCGTGGATGTCAAGGACCCAGTGACTCCTCCGTTACCTACTACCTACCAGAATGCATAAGCAGGAAGTTGGATAAGAATGGGATCAGGCAGGAGTGGACCTAGCATTCCCATAGGAAACCTTAGCAGCTTATCCTTCTGCACAGCAATGCCTCCTTTAGAGCACAGCATCATTGCCCTCCCTCTGTGTAAGTATGAATGCAGCTCGTCTGCGTTTTTAAACTTGCTTACCAAAATAGTAGTAAATCAGAATTGAGAACTACTTTGACTCTTTTTGCCCCTAGCAGACACAGGGCACATCAAATGTGATTAATACATAGCATGTAGCTCATTAACGACTTGCTACTATTGGTTCTAAGACAAAGGGTGTGGCACCCCAGACTCCACAGACAGAAATCGGACAGAATTTGTAGCAGCTGTTTGCTCAGGAAAGTGTCCTTCTTTAAATTGTGGGGTATTATTTTGCTGCTGCTGCTGTTAATTTAAGTTGTTGCAGTTTCTGAACGTGGGGATTGAGATTGTTGGTGGACTTGTATTTTGGGTATGGTAGTTTTAAACTTTCACGGTACCCAGGGCGAGTCCAGTCCTCTGGGGCGGCACTTTGTTCAGCATCACGTAACTGTTGATTTGATCTCACTGTTCTTTCCTGTGAGTTAATCTCGAGGAAAGATGTCAGTGCAATACTTGGTGAGTAGATGAGAAGGAGCTGTGTGGCTGACTTAATGTCCCATTAAGGCTCTAGGACAGTTTCCTGTGTTGGAGGTGACGAGCCCTGATTGTAAAAAGGTGGATGAAAACTAGCCTATCAAGTAGTTTATTCTAGAACTCATACTAGATGTCAGCATGCGGTTTAGTTTTTAAATAAAAGAAAAGGTCTTTATTTTCCCCTCCCCGCCCTTTTTTCTGGCTCCATTGAAAAAGAACAACAAAAGCAAGCAAAAAACTCCATTAACCTGAAATGCATTTATAGGCACTGTGGTAAATACTATACATGAAGTCTCAAATTTTATCTGATAGATTCTGAATGTTCCCATTCCACAGATGAGGGATCTGAGGACCAGAGGGGTAAGCATGCTGTCTTGAGCATCATTCAGAGCCGGGAAGAGGCCAAGCTAGGGTTAGACTCAGACCAAACTGGCTCTAAGCCCGCTCTCACCAAGGGTAGATGATTTCACCTTCGGAAAGTCCGTGAACTCGAAGACGCAAGCAGAAGAGGAGCACAAAGGCCACGTTCTAGCCTGGGCTGTCACACTGACCGCCTTTGCCACTCTGGACAGGCCATCTGTCTCTGTCTCTCTTTCCCAGTGTAAGAGGAAGGTTGGAAACAATTGGGACTGGATGGTCATTGGGATTCCCTCTAATTCAGAAGTTCTCTGATGCTATAATTGTCTGGTGACCTTAGATGTGCTCATGCATCCCACCCCCACCCCCCACACACACAGCTTCCCAAGGCAAAACCATAATCCTTCTGAGAGTGCTCTTTGCAATTTGATGCTATTGCAATTTGATGCTAAACCCCAGACTCCATGGAATCCTATTGTTTACAGCAAACCCTTAGGAACACACAATGCTTTTCAAATCTGGCAAGCCAGTTCTTTAAAGTAAGTTGCTAATGATTTTTGGAAGAAAATGTTAATAGCAAAAACAAAACAAACAGAAAAACCCTCAAAACAAATGCTGTTCTTTCTTGAAAGCATCTCTTATTTTACAGTGTTACTCTGACAACTTCACTTTGCCTCTTTAGATATAGGGGGTTTTTCTGTGCCTCTTCCAGTGTTGTAAGATGCCGTGTTGTTTTACAGAAAGAGGAAGAATCAAAGGTGGACTAGAAGATCCAACAGAATGCACCCTGGGGATCTTGAGGGTGTGATTTCCTGAAGGAATCACAGATGCACGTTTTAGGGTACATCCTGCTTCTGGAGACATGCTCCTCTCCTCCGTCTCCCATAACCTTAACACACATTACAACAGCCTATAAAGTAGCACGGTTTTGGACTAGCACCGTTAGAGAGTGGAGAGCAACAAAAGTGCCTGAGAAATAACTGAATTATTTTTAGGTGCTGCAGCCATAGATGTCCATATCAGGGGTCCACTCTAAAGAACTGAACCAAGTCTACACACACCCAAAATAGAGTTTGCACTCAGTAATGGAAATTTGGAGCAAAGACTTAGGAAGTGGCAGGTGGGGGAACAAATTAGGATTCAGGTCTCTCAGCTGTAATAAGCTCGTTATCAGGACTTGCAGGAGCTCAGGGCTCAGGGGTCAGCTGGGGCTTGTGAGTTATAAGGTGCAAATCGGGCCATGTTAGCAGGAAAAATGGAGAGGGTTTGTCCACAGCATCCAGCACCACAGAGCAGAGCTATCGTGGAGTGTGGCTGAGCCATGAGGACCGGTTCTAGGAGCAGTTTCCTTTGTGGTTGTGAGTGTGAGCCCAGCAGACGCCGTGAGCACTGTGGCAGGGGAGGGAGTCCGAGTGTGACACATGTGTTTCCCATTCATAGCTGGAGACAGCCCAGTAGCTGGGAGTCGGCCTGACAAAGCCGTATTGAAGTATGGACAGAGTAGGGTTTCAAAGCCGGCAGAAAAAGAACGGGAATGCTGTTCAGGAAATTCTTCAGGCATGGGCAGGGACTTGGCTGTGGCCCTGCACTTGGAAAATCTGACTGGGGCAGCTTCTGAACGCAGGCAGGGCCTGCTCACACTCAGCGGCCGCCCCAGTGGCCGCCTGCTGCACGGCGAGTCAGCACGCCCCGGGATCGCAGGCGCTTCTCCTCGGTCGCTTCGTGAAACAGACAAGAGAGGTAGGGTACTGTGCAGCTCTCGGCTGGCTTTCCACGCCTCCCTCTGCTCTCAGCCCGCTGTCTGCTGTTTGCTCCCTGGCTCTCCGGAGTTGCGGCTGTGTGTGTGCGAGCGTTCATTTGGAAGTTTGACTTCCTAGCACTTGGTGTGGAGTAGTAATCTCGGCTTTACCCAGCTCCGCTCCACATCGGATTTTCTGGAGGGCAGAGGCACTTTGGAAACTTAGGGTTTAGCTGGAAACGCGGTGTCAAGAAAAGTATGTGAGTTCCTTGTATCGTCACGGTGCTGCAACCGTCCAGAACTTTTAACTATTCTGCGTGTGTGGACCCACAGTTCAGGGGCAGGAGAGGTAATTTTAGAAGGAAGTAGGAGCGTTCCTTGTGCGTGTTCAGAGAGGCGTTCTTAGCAGAAAATGGCTCTCGTGTTAGGAGGGAAGCGGAGTTGGAAGTTTCTGTTTTGGATCATACTTCAGGAGTGGAGGAACAGATGCTGTGCATGGGTGCCTGGCGTCTTTCCTTTCTCTCTGGGATTCTGTCATTGTATGGGACTTGACTGTCAGTAATCCATTTGCCTAGAAATATAAATTACAGCATTTGTAATTCTGTTTAAATACTTATTTCCGTTTTTTCCTCAGATGAAGAACTAACTTGCAGTTTGACTCTTAAATACTTCTGTCTGTTATGAAATACAATAAAAGTCATAGAAAACATCAGTGATTTGAAATCACTGTTTAAACGGATGGGAATAGAATGTGATAGTAATTGATTCCACCTAGTTATAAAAACCGAACTAATCAAAGAGGATTTTTAAATCAAATTTTAAATAATTTTTAGCACAAGGAGGGATCCCAGATTTTTTTTTTTACCCATATTCGTTACATTGCAGTAAAGATGTCTCGCCTCATAAAGCTACAGTGCTTTATCCTGCACTTAGCATTCAGAAAAAAAGAAAACACAGTGAAGTGGCATTGGAGAGACTGGATCAGCTCAGATAAACCTCATTACTACTTTTTGATGACCAGCAGAGCTACCCTCAGCAACAGTGTTGTTTTCCCGAGGGGCGTCGGCCAGGAGTCTGATTGGGGAAGTAGCTGAATGAATGGATTCTTGGATATTTCTGGAATAGCCAAAGCATGACTAAGCCTCTTAGGCTAGACTGCTGGGAAGACAGGTGTGTGTTTACTTCAGTGTCCTAATTAAATCTCCAAGCAAGAAGCAAGAGATTGAGATTAGCGAGTAAATCAAGTGTGGCAGACAGGGATTCCTTTTATTTCTGTCAGAGGTAGAGTAAGTGGGCAAAAGTTCTGTTCTGCTGCTTTAAGATCAGGACCGGTAGACAGCATTTTTGTTGCTAGTGTTGATTTCTTCCCCCAGTTTTGTACTTAGGGGAGGGAAATGAATCAGGCTGTGGTTAGCAGTAAGGTCTCCTAAGAGATCACTCTGCATATCGTTGGTCTCATCCCTGTGTTGGGATAGAGCAGGGGGATTTGGGGAACTCCGAGACTTGGGGTAGGAAGAGGCTGCAGTTGGAAGTCAGAATGGATGGAAAGTTCACTTTGTTGTTGGCTTTTTTTTCTCTAACGTGCCTACTGAGTGCTCAAAATGCCAAGGCAGATGAGGAAGTGGCGTGAGCCATCCCCAAGCTCACTGACAGTGCAAAAGGAGACCTGGGTGAGCTCGAATGTCAAACTCTTCTAAATTTAGTGCGCGTCAAGCCTTCAGCAGAAAGAGGCGTGAAATAGCAACTCCAGGTTGCAGGATTAGGAAGAGCAGTGCCAAAAACTTGGAAGAAACGACGGTTTTCTCTTTTAGAAATGAAAGGAGGGAAAAATCAAGCTCCCTTGACATTGGAGAAGCAAATAAAAAGTAGGGGAAAGGATAGAGAATTGGAAATCCAGGGCAGAGTTGGGAGCAGGCGGTCGGCTGGCCACACCATGACCAAGGCAGCGAGTGTAGACGGCAGAGGCCTTTGAGCAGAATGTTCAATATGAAGTGGATGTGGAAAAAATGTTAATAATTGTTCAGCTTTAAAGCAAAAAACCAAACTTATTAAAGTGACTCAAGTGAATAAAATGATAAAATATTTATATTGGTATAAAATTGTTGAAATCCATGCTTAGTTTTTTCTATTCATTTTTCATGAGATTTTTTTGAAAGCTGTGTGCATGAACCCCCTCCACGTTTTTTGCAACTACATAAATTGATCTTTTAATTCCATTTTTCATGAACTTTTTGAAGTACGCTCATATTAGAAACAGCAAACATTGCGAGGCTGTAATTGGTTGGGTTTGAAGTGTGCAGATACACCACGGCCTGAGAGGAGATCATTGTTTGACCCCCTTCAGGATAGGAGATCTCATGGCTGCCCTGTCGTGCTTTCTGGAAATAATCAGCAAGCACACTTTGTGGGATTGGCATCACTTGAGGGTTCAGATTTCCTAAGCAGGGAGGGAACAGGCCCTTAAGACTTTATTTTTAACCGGTGTTTGTGCCTTGCAGAGCTATTCCTGCAGGCAACATGGACTGAAAGGACCAGGTGGCAGTTGGAGAGGGCCCTTAGCTGAGTTTTTCAAGGCCCTGCCTGGGGTCGGTTTCTTAAGACAAACTTTTAAAAAGGATACAAAACGTTGTATAGGCTTTACTCTGATGACGAAATGTGTTTAATTTTATTTTTAAAAGTCTCCAAGTATATACACCACCATTTTGATTATAATAGTGAAGGTTCTGCACAGAGAAACAAAAACAGTAGGATATATATGAATATACTGAAGAGATTTGTTACAAGAACCGACTCCGACTACTGTGGAGGCTCAGGTGTCCCGGCTGGGGAAGCTGAAGGGTGGTGACGTCACTGTAGTTCCAACCACAGGGCCAGGAATCTGGAGAACCAGTGGTCTAGGTACTAGTCTGAGGCAGAAGGCCTGGTAACTTGGTGGGGGGTGGCATGGAGGATGTTTTCTGAGTTCCAGTGCATGAAGTCCTTAGAACCAGGGACTCTCATGCCTGAGGGTGGAGCAGGCACAGGAGCCTGGGCAAGGAGAGGGAGAGAACTAATCCTTCCTCTCTGCTTTTGGGCTACTCAGACCCTCAGTGGATTGAATGATGCCAGCCCACACTGGTGATGGCATTCTTCAGTCTACTGAGGCCAGTGCTAACCTTTTCTGGAAACTTCTCACTTATACACACTCTGCACATCCTTTGACACACACACCTTGGTACATAAGATGAACCGTCACACTGGTGAAAGTGTGTGATGTTGGTTTCAGAAGGTTGGGAAGTTCATGGAATCATAGACTCAACCAGCTAGAAGGGACTTGGGCTCTTTGGCTCATTATTTCCAGCTTTTCAGTCATACTCAAACTCCTGATAAGAGGGAAAAAAAATTATCCATGTGCCCACTGTTGAATTATTTTATTATACTATTATTTTATAGACTGAAAACCCCCACCTACTTATTACCTATTGAGCCTTTTTAATGAAAAGAAATAATTAATAAATAATGGACATCTCAACTGCTGTGACAAGTACTCACTCCTGTTGATTGACTTTTCAAAAATTCTTTTCCCCCAGAAACATTTTTTACTTTGATAAAGAGAAGAAATTTCCTGTATCTTATAGGCAATTTTAAGAGTATAATGATATTTTGCACCCTACCCTCTCTACGTCACTTCAACCCTTCCAATCTTATTTTTCTTAATTTTTACAATGACATAATTTCATTCTTCTTTATAATCACAAGCCTAACCCTCCAACCCTACATTAAATACAGAATTCAGCAAGTAGTAGGTAGAAAAACCACTGTTCTTTGAGAGTATAGCAAGGGCTGTAAACAGTACTCAAATCTCAAAATGGTGATTTTGCTCATACACGTGATATTTTCTTTGACTCTTTGTACCGGTTACCGCAATCAGGGAAAGCATGATCTTTGTCATTTTGAAGAGTAGGCTTATTTGACTACACATAATGGTCTCCAGTTGCATCTATTTTGTTAAGAAACACAGGATTTCATTCTCTTTTATGGCTAAGTAGTATTCCATTGTGTATATATACCACGTTTTCTTTATCCAGTCATCAGTTGATGGGTTGATCTTAGTTATTTCAACTTGAGCTACTATAAACACGGGGGTACAGATAGCTATCATATGCTGATTTCATTTCTTTTGGGTAGATTCCCAGGAGTGAAATGGCTGAATCGTACAGTAGACCTATTTTCAGATTTCTGAGGAGTCTCCATACGGTTTTCCAGAGTGGTTGTACCAGCTTACATTCCCACCAATGGTGGGCTAGGGTACCTTTTTTCCCCACATCCTCACCAGCATTTGTTGTTCTTTGATTTTTGAATGATAGTGATTCTAACTGGGGTGAAGTAAAAACTCATTAAGCTTTTATAGCTAATGCTGTCCATAACTTATCCCACAGAATTCTTATGTTTGTGACTGCTAATATAACACCAGTGTGTTCATCAGCAGGGAAATAAACATTCTGACATGTTTTGCTCTTTGATAAGGTAAAACATTAAAACAAATTTATAAATGCAAAATAATACTACATAAATTCAGGTTATTAACCTTGGTTTCTTACATAGAAGGTGCCTTACTAGAATTTAATAAGGCTTGCAAACCTGAACATGGCACTCACACTGACCTGGAGATGATTTAGGTATCGGCCCACATAAGGACATTTGCTGTGTCCACACGTTCTCCTCTGTCAGGTCTACCTGCACTTCAGTGCCCCGCTTTTCTTTGACATGCACCTGAAAGGTGGGTGATTTCTGTTACACACATTCTGCAGCTTTCTCATCATTCATGAAAATTAGCATAGAATCTCTGTTGCCAGTATGATTATACGAGCTGTATTGTAGTAGCCCGAGTCAACAGTAAGACCACTATTTATTAGAACAGAAGTTGCCTATATAAGCAAATGAGGTGGGGGTGGGAAGGGCAGGGATGAGATGAGGGTTGATTAACGCTGTTCTTAGCCAGCTCTGGTTCCAAGGAGGAGCTGGTTCTTAGCCAGCTGTTCTTAGCCAGCTCTGGTTCCAAGGAGGAGCCCTGGTAGGAATCGGGGAAGGCATGGCTTTGGAAACAGCCTTGTCCAATTGTATAACATAGCACAACCAGCTTTATTGGCTTTGTATACTGTGGTTTTGCCAGAGGTTTCTTCTGAAAAGAGGCTTTAAATGCTCTGAAAGGCTGCAGGAATGAAAACCCTGCTCCTAGAAGGCCAAGCATCCGATGGCTTGTTTTTGCTCTCTGAGATTGAGGTCAGACTGTAGCAGAACTGAGCAGAGCTCTGAAGGACCAAAGCTTCCTCCCTGCTCCTCAGTCTTCAGCACTTGGGCGCAACTACCCATTCTTAGCTTCAGATTCTTGTTCAGATTGGAGCACAAGACACAGAACACGAAGGGGGCAAATACAACTCTTCTGCAGGCTTTGTGCTTGAACAGGAAGCGATGCCCTTCCCTAAGACTTCCCTGCACTTCTCAGGGTCACAAACAACACTGGGTCACAAGCCCCAGATGAGGCACAGGCTACCCTGGCTGGTTTAGGCCAGTCATGTTTCAGCCTCCTGGTCTGGAGTGGGAGCCCACAAGTTCACGTTGAGTGCTTTTTTGCCTGATGAACGCAGGTGAGAGCAGGGAGAATGTCTGCAGGATAAGTGATGAACAGTGTTAGCTACAAATGCGTAAGAATTTTTTTTTTAGTGGAATCACCAGCGGAGGGCACAGGATTTGAGACGCCCACATCCCATGGTCACCTGCCTGGGTTTGAGTTCCTGCTGTGCTTCTAATTCCGGTTTTCTGTTAATACACTCCCTGCACTCAGCAGGCGATGTTTCAAGTACTTTCGTACCTGCCACCCATAGGGGAGAGCCACATTGTGTTCTGGGCTCCTGGCTTCAGCCTGGCTCAGCCCAAACTATAGCGGGCAGTGGAGGAGTGAACTAGTGGATGGGGTCACTTGTACATGTTCTCTCCTCTCTCTCCTCCCTTCTTCCCTCCCTCCCTCCCTCCCTCCTTTCCTCTCTCTCTCCCCCCCATTTGAAATAAATGCAAATGCATAATATTTTTTGCAGTGAATAAACACATTTAGAAAACAATCCGTTTCTTGTAGGTAGAAGTATCACAGAAGCTATGTGACCTGCATAAGGACTCCAGGCTGTGCTGATTATTCCAAGATGCTTACTGTGATGCAATCCACAGGCTGGATACTCCGGCTCAGTACCAACAGCTGAGGGATAACCTCTGGAGCCACCTTACAGACAGTAACACTTTGAGGTTCTCTTAGCAGTAGGAGATCCCTTGTAAGTCACACCGTCCATGGATTCTCAAGACCTTCCTGAATCCGAGTCCCGGTGTGGGAGGATTCCTCTGTGTGTGAAAACTCCTCCGTGATTCTGCAGAAGCCAGCCCGGCACTGGCCTGCAGATCTGTTGTAGCTGAGGCTTTCATCTATTGCAGGAATCTCGTTGGCAGCATCGCTAACAGATGTGAGGCAGATGTGGCAACGCTTCCTGTGACGGTGAGCCTCGCCACACTGCGAGAAGTGTTCTTTGTCCTCTCAAACCCCTTACATGGAGATAGTTGCCTAGCAGTACTGGGTCCCCTGTTACCCTGGGTCTGGCATCTCAGGCCCCGTCTCAGGGCAGTGGCCATGGTAATGCATGCAGAGTGTGCTCAGGAGAGGCAGAGGATCCAGTGTTGAGAAACCTCAGGAAAGGCCCTGGACCACTCTCTTCTGGATCTTGGTTTTCCCATGTGTAAAATGGCACTAAAATGTTTTCTGTTGGTCACAGCCTAGGAAGGGGTTTCACAAAGTCCCTCCAAAATGCACCTTGTCTTGCAGTTTTCCATGCATCTTTTGAAGTCCGCTGCTACGGTGTTGGCCGTTGTAAGGCTCCTCCATTTTCTTAAGAAAATCTCTGTCTTCCTTTCCCGAGGCTGGGTATCTTGAATTATTTCACCCACACTTCTATCTTTCTCTGCACTGTTTGCTTCCTCCTGAGAAAAATATGGTCCCCAAAACTCCTCTCTGGCCCTGCATGTTTCATGATGAGGATCCTCTGCCTCTCCTAACTGGAGGAGAAGTGGATGATGGTAGCACAGGAAGGAAGAGGAACGGGAGGTAGGATGGTGTTGCAGCAGAGGTGAGTGTTGCTGCTGTGAAGTGAGCTTGCATTTGTAGCCTGCCTTGTGCCGGCATCCTGGCTGTGTGTCCTTAGGCAAGCTCTGTCACCTCTGTGTGCCCCAATTTTTTAATCTTGAAAGTGACCATTCATACTATGATCTATGCTATCGTGTGTTTTGAGCACAGCACATAATGCACTTAGCATGGCCCTTTAGGCAAAATAAATGCTTCCATATTTTGAATGTAAATGCAGTTATTGCTAACTGAGATAGCACCATGCAAATTGACAGAGAATGAAACAAGGAGATCAAGAGAGCCAGACACAGAAAGACAGATACCATTTGGTCTCCCTTATTTGTAGTTTTAATGATTGTGTCTATTTGATTGACTTATTGTTAAGGACTTATTTTATTTAGTTGAAAGACAGAGTTACATAGAGGGAGAGACACCTTCATCTGCTGGCTCACTCCTCAGATGGCCACAATGGCCAGGGTTGGGCCAGACAGCAGCCAAGCCAACAGCCAGGAGCTAGGAGCTTACGCCCGGTCTCCCACCCAGGTGCAGGGGCCCAAGGAGGTGGTTCATCCCCTGCTGCTTTCCTAGGCATATCAACAGGGAGCTGGATCAGAAGTAGAGCAATTGTGACTTGAACCAGAACCCACATAGGACACTGGCATTGTAGGCAGTGGCTTTACCAATTACACCACAATGCCATCTCCTTTGTGAGTATTTTAAAACTTACATATGTGAAGCTGAACCTGTTTTCATTAGGTAGCCTTTACTTGTTTTCCTGCTGGACTGTGTTTTTTTTTTTTTTTTTTTTTGAAGTCATTAAACTTTTGAATATATTGTATATTTTAAAAATCTCAAAAATAATAAAAAAAAAAAACAGATCAAATGAAGAGTGAAGACAAAATCGGGAGAAGGCTTTCTACTGAATTGTCTAAATTAGTGTTTGTGTTGGCTGGATTTCTGTACCAATTCTACCGTCACCTTTATTTCACCTGTGCTGCCACACAGAAAGGTGACTGTCTTCATTATTGTTTAAAATTCCTGTTGGAGAGTGGGATCTGCCTCCCGGCAAGGAAAGCTTGTAAGCTGTGGCCCCTGCCCTGCCTCTCAGACAGGTCTGCAGGGCTGGGGGAAGAATGTGTCACTGTGGTTCACTTAGCGTATAAATCTTGAGAGATGGCTTTGCTCAGAAGTCTTTGCTGGTGGCTATACTAACGGAGCTCAGGTAGTGTAGGTGGATGTGGATGCAATTGCTTTATTCTTCTTTTTTAACCGATTAAGCAGTGGCACCTATTAAAGCCAACACAATTCCCTGATAAAAAGCTGTATTGCTGGGGATTAAAGACTCCCTCCTGTTCAGACCGCTTTCCCTTGCTAGGGTGATAGGATCAGACTCTGTTGCGAGCACCCTGACTTTCCAATATTACATTCTGAGTGCCTGGAAACTGCAGTCCCTTGGCAGGATTAAAGTACTCAGCCACTGACACTGCTTTCATTGAGCTCACAGTAAATAAATATCAGAGTTAGCTCCCTTCTCCAGCAAGTCATTTGCCAGCACGCAGTTGTACCAACTCTGATTGAGGTTGTGGTCCTGGGCATGGGGCCCTTAATGAAAGATTGCTTGGAAGTTCAAATTACTGGGGGAGCAGAGCCACATTGAGTTCCCTTGGTTTCAGTTCCACCTATGATGTTCTCTCCTCCCTCTCGTTGCTATATTCTTTCTAGCTCTTCCCTGCCATTTCTTTTTCCAACTCTTCCCATCGAAAGTTTGTTTTCTCTGTATTGTTTGTTTAGTGTGTACTCAGCAAAGTCATTATCTGCTTCCTTCCTAGGATCAGGAATATTGGTAATAGACCCGAGTCTGGACAGTATCATTGTTACTATGTCAAAATAGTCCTTCAACTGCTGATGTTGGCTCTGTCCTTCGGAGTTTGATAATCTCCCTGCTGTCTCTGACAGAATCAGCCGTTAGTTTCTCGGACTGGAATCTAAATAGCAGGTCACATTTTGGCAACCTAAGTGCGTGCACATAAAGTGTTTTGTTTTTTTTTGTTTTTGTTTTTGTTTTTTTTTTTTGGTCTCTGTCTTAACTGACAGATTTACAAAACAGTTAAAGATAGCATGCAAACATGTAAATGCATAGATCATCCAGAAAACTGGAGCTGGGTGCCTCTGTTCTAATTAGCCACAGCACAGGGGTTGCTGGTGTCAAGGAGGCTCACATCCCTTTGAGAAGGCACCCGCCCACTTCCCTCAGTGGCTCTGTCTTCCTGGTCCGTAGGTGTGAATGGTAGTCAAGTGTGTTTTTTTTTTTCAGTAGGATTTCTCAAAGCCAGAACATGGGCACTGATTTGAGGGACCCTTTTTTTCAGTTCTCTCAAGGGTAGTTCATTCAAGCACAGTAGCATTCTGTATGCACAGGAGAGGAGTTCGAGCATAATTCAATTGTGACTTAATTCTCTGAGAATACCATGGACATAGAGTAAGTATCTATTGAGGAGTGAGATAACAGCAAGGTGGCCAGGAGCCCAGGTCACCAGCTTAGATGTTCTTCTGGATATGTAACAAGATTACAAGAATATTAAACATTAAATGTAATGGAAAGGAGAATGGTACCTGCCTTAGGAAATGTGGTATTAATGAAGAAGGGGCATGAGGAAACTTTATGCAGTAATGGGAACATTCCTTATCTTGTTAGAATATTATTTACAAAGATGTACACATTTGTAAAATGTATTATGTGAATGGTTAATATGTGTATTTCCTTTGAGCTAAATTATGCCTCCATAGACATAAATACATTTTACATACATGCAGACATACAGGGTAGCATGCCAAGTGCTTAGTATAGGACATAATACATTTTGGCTATTGTCATGCCTATTTTTGGAAACTCATTTCTTTTCAAAAATAAGTAAAAAGGCTACAAATGAGATGAGCATTTCCTTTCAGAACACAGATTTCATTTTCAGCATTGGAGAGCCCGGGTGATAGCTGAAGATTCTTGCCAAGCACAATTGTCAAGGGAGAATCTATCAGATCAATGCTAATTTATGGAACTATTGAATCACTATGGAAGGATGTGCCTAATTTTTTGTAGCTGTTTTTCATGATGCTGTAAAAGTTTATGGGTTTCATAGATAAATCAAAGATGGTTTATCTCCTGGCAGAAAATGCCTATACTTAAACAAAAATCTTTTTAATAATTTCACTTAAAAAATACCCATGTTTAGAAATTATAATGACAATTACAAAAATATAGTTTTAGTTGGTAAGCATGGTGCCCTGAACAATGATTCATATATATCTGGAAGCTCTTAACAGAAGAATTGACAGAATGGGATTTCCTCTGTGAGACGCTCCGCCTTCAAAAACTTGCTAGATTTTTAACAAACTGAGTTCAAAGTTACCTGATTTCTCGGTTGCCTCAGTGTAAAACAGGACTGACCATTGTGCCTCCCTTATATTTCCATGTCTATGAGGGTTAAATAACTTAGGTGAAGCTTTGAGAAGTGTTCTGCTTACTGCACAAGTCACCATCTGTGGATGCTTTCATTGTGTTAGGAAACTGATGGTTTTGGTGTGATTTGTTTTTAAGCAACGTACAAAAAAGTGTGTAGGTGGTAGTTGATGAAAATGATAGGAGACAGGAGTTCAAGTGGAGAGGACCGAAGCCTGGAATTTGCATTTATTGTCGGTTGAGCCGACTTCGGTTTTATCACCAAATTACTGTGTGGTCTTGATTAAGCCACTTCATCTCACTGAACCTGGTTTTCTCATCTGTTAAATAAGGATTTGGACCCTTATTATCCACCTTCTCTTCAAGAATGTGTCTCCTTCTCTGATCTTAAGTGTTTGAGTCATGTTCATTATTATTCTATTACACAGCGTGGTCCCCAGTTCACAGAAGAGCTGTAGTAGCTCGCCTGCCATTGTCATTATCTGATCCTGGTCAGAGTCCGTGGGGACTTAAAAAGTGCTGGCCTCATACATCACAGAAGAATGTGTGGCCCCTGTGAAGAAAACTGGCCACAGATGTCCTTGGGATGGGACAGATGCAGCATTGTTTGCCTGTGAAAACGACATGATTAAGTCTGCAGTTGGGTGTTGAAGCTCTTATTTTCCTGTTCATGTGTGTTCTGTTGTCACAGGACCAGGTATAAATTGCCGTCTCTGAGTGTTGATACTGAGCTGAGTCTTCAAAACTCTTGAGTTTCCTTCAAGTCTTTGCTCAAATATTTACCTTCTTTGTGAAGTCAGCTCTGCCCCCTGTTTTTTTCTTTTTTACATTTTTCCTTCGGTTTTCTAGATGGTTTGCTGTCTGACCAATCACTACTACCTCCCACTTGGATGAGATCAAAGATCTTTGATTTTTGTCGTTCATTTATTACAATTGCTTGGAAGAATGTCATGTGAACACCTGAAGGAAAACACAACCGTGACAGGTGGTGGCACTAGTTAAGCCCCTTTAGATGTCTTCTGTAGTAAATGCACCTCCAACCTTTTTTTTTTTATTTATTTATTTTTGACAGGCAGAGTGGACAGTGAGAGAGACAGACAGAAAGGTTTTCCTTTGCCTTTGGTTCACCCTCCAATGGCTGCCACGGCCGGCGCACTGCGCTGACCCGATGGCAAGAGCCAAGTGCTTCTCCTGGTCTCCCATGGGTGCAGGGCCCAAGCACTTGGGCCATCCTCCACTGCACTCCCTGGCCACAGCAGAGAGCTGGCCTGGAAGAGGGGCAACCGGGACAGAATCCGGTGCCCCGACCGGGACTAGAACCCGGTGTGCCGGCGCCGCAAGGCGGAGGATTAGCCTAGTGAGCTGCGGTGCCGGTTCATAGTCCTTTTAAGTAATGTGATAATATTCAGGGAAAGCTGTCTTAGCCTTATTCTGTGTTATAGAAAGAAAATGGCCTTGGAGTTATTTAAGACCAGAGCCTACCCAACTTCTTAGAGGTTTGGGAGTGTTCACATTTTCCTGTGAACCTCATTTTTTTTTTTTTTTTTTTTACATACGAAACAGTCTTAATAATATATATCCCTAGAGTGTTGTCAGGGACTCAGGCCCTTGTTTATCTAATAATGCCTACTGTGAATATGTTAGTGTGTTTCAAAAATATATTTCTACAAGAAACTTCTGAGTTATTTCACACTTCAGTTTCATTGTTCACAATGATACTAAAATATTTTGTGGACCATTAGGGATAAGTATTTTAAACTTAAATGCAAGGTGCGTGTTCATAATATTCACATGCTGGAGACGTAAACATTTGTCCCTGAGCTCAGTTTTCCTCCCTCTGGATTCCAGATTCATTTCCAAGTGCCGTGGTGACACCATCTTCTTGGAATCTGATGCGCATTTCAAGACTACAGAGGAGTCTTCTCCCTCCCAGCCTCTGCACATTGCATTCCTCTCCAGCCCTAAAAGCCTCCTGTCCACCCAGTGCTCCCCATCCTGATAAATGATACCTTCATTCGCTTCTTCCTCATCCCAGAATCTTGGTGTTCTTCTTGACTCCTCTGCTTTCTCACCTCCTATTTCTCAGGCAACAGCAATTCCTCCTTAGGTTTACTTTCCCAACAGGTTGCACAGATAGCAATTTTTCTGCCTTCTCAACCACTTCTACTCGGGTCCTGGGCACTGTCACCTGTTGGGGAGATGCCAGTGGTAACTCCATACACTTGCATCCTTGGGCCCTACAGCCTGTTTCCTCAAGAGCAGCCAGACTGATCCCAAAGTGAAATGTGATCACCTCATTCTCATGCCTCAGTTCTCCAGTGATTACTGTCCCAATCAGTAGTGCACATAACATTTTTACTGCATGTCACTCGACCCAGTGGGTTGCCCCATTTGCCTGTGCCCAGCTGTATTTTCTCTGTGGTTCGCTGTGATCCAGCCATATTGTGCCTCAAACGTACCAAGCCACTCTGCATCTCAAGGCCTTTGCACTTGCTGTAGACTTTTCCTGGACAGGAGAGCTTTCCAAGTACCCTCGTGATTGATTCTCTTGCTCTTTTGTGTTTTTTTTTTTTTTCCTTTCTTCAAATCTCTCTACTACTGCGAGACTCTCCCAGACTATCCTATGAGTGGAAGCTCCTGACACTGTCTCTCACCTTCTAAATGGTTTTTTCACTAACACTGAGTTCCAGGAATAGGCACAAAAGATGCCCATATGTTTATTTGTTGATCATTTTCTCCACTCGTGTATAAGATCTAAAACGCCAAAAGTTAGTTCTCTGCCTGCTGGGTATGAAGTACCAGTAGTAATGATAATCAGTATTTATTGCTTGAAATGATAGCAGGTAACAGACAGTGACTAGAGACAGCCTTAATATTCACCTCTAAGGAGTTGGTTAAATTAAATATCATACATCATTGTAATTTTATGTTCTAGTTGCTATAAATGGATTTTGTTTTTATGAGACCATTATTTATGTTAATTTAACCACATTAAATTTAGAACAATGCTTTAAATATGCTCTTTTTATTTAAAAGAAAAATATAAATGTATCTATGCATTGAACATATATAGGGAACAAAGGCTGTATATCTGAGTATCTCTGTAAGGTAAGAAAAAAAACTGGAAATAATGATTGCTTCTGTGGATAGAAGCTGAAAGTGTGAATGCCAGAATTCGCTTAAAATGTGTGCTCTCTGATGCTCTAAGGATGTGTGTTTGTCTACTTTTTTTAGTACTAGTTGTCTAAACATGTCTGTATTTCAATTCTTTGGTATTCTATATTTTAGGTCTCTAACTTTTAGATGATTTGTTTAAATGAAGGTGCCAACCCAGGGCTATTTCACATAAAATAAATTTACAGAAAAGGATGAGTTTTACTTGAGAAAAATGTTGATTGTTAGGTCAAAACTTAGAGAAATGAGTCTGTTACAGTCATCTAAATTTTGCCAAACATCAGCAATCCAATGCTGATGACTTGTATGTGTGGCTGAATGAAAACAGCCCTTGAAAGGAAATAGTTTTAAACCAGAGACCTCAAAAGTAGCATGGTCAATGGACGACTGATTATGTGCCAAGATCGTCCAGGATGACTCAGGTTTCACAGCAAACTCTGAAAGCTGTAACAAGTCTGGGAGGGAACATGTGCCTGCTGTGTACACAAGGGGCTTCGAGAAGTTCATGGACATGTGGATCACAGAAAAGCTTTGCATGAATTTCAGTTTCTTTGCACAGAACTAAACTTGTCTTTTAATTGCATTGTCCATGAACTTGTTGAAACCTCCTCCTCCTCCAACCTGGTTACAATTGTATAGTTACATAATTCCTGTTAAAGTGCTTGCAAGTTTTATTATGCACCATCACCAGAAAACCTTGGCTTGCATGTGTTCTGTTACTTACCTTCTTTGGAAATATCGTAGTAATCAGTTTTTTTGTTTGTTTTTTCTTTTTCTTTCTTCTTTTTTTTTTTTGCCACTCCTAACCACCAAGATGACCCCCCTTCCTACCAAACTTAACTCTTACACTATGCCCTGTGCCCATTCAGTTCCAAACTGAGAGCATGCCCATAAAGTTGTTGGGTCTGCCCCGTCCTTTGTTGAAAAGCTTGCTCCCCCGGTGGGTCTCCCCTTAATTGTCGCCTTGGCAGAATGAGTTCTGTGACCAGAGAGAGTTATTTCTTTTCAGTATTGTGGAACTCCCTTGGTTTCCTTCCTAGCACCTAACTTCACTGTCTATTTTTTGTTAAGATTTAGTTTATTAGAAAAAGCATAGTGAGAGAAAGGGAGAAGCAGTGGGAGAGAGAGATCATCTCTCTGCTGGTTAACTCCCCAAAAAGCCTCAAGCCTCAGGGCTGGGCCTGGCTGAAACCAGAGACTTGGAGCTTCATCCAGGTCTCCCCGTGAGTGGCAGTGGCCCAGGCCCGAGAGCTAGGCTTTGCTGCTGCTGCTCCTTTCCTAGGCATTTTCACAGGAAGCTGGCTCAGGAGCAGAGGACCTCGAACTCACATTGCTGCTCCAATATAGGAAGATGGCATCACAGGGAGTGGATTAGACCATTGTGCAATAATGTTGGCCTCACGTAACTTTATTTATAATGGTGTCACTTGTTTTTTTGTCTATTAACTCCCCAATGAAATATGAGATTGATGAAGAATTGTAATCCTTCTCAGATTTTTTGAAAACCTGTTTGGAAGGTCTTCAAAAAATTAATGGAAATGGCTTATGACAAGAAAAACTGTATGAGGTTCAAAAATCTTGTGAACCAAAATATATTTGTCTTATTTCTGTTTCCATGAACTCTTTGGAGTACTCGTGCAGCATCAAGACCTACTAGGTGGGCTGGTGCCATGGCACAGTAGGTTAATCCTCTGCCTGCAGTGCCGGCATGCCATATGGGCGTTGGTTCTAGTCCTGGTTGCTCCTCTTCCAATCCAGCTCTCTGCTGTGGCCTGGGAAAGCAGTAGAAGATGGTCCAAGTCATTGGTCCCCTGCATCTGTGTGGGAGACCTGGAAGAAGCTTCTGCCTTCGGATTGCCACAGCTCTGGCTGTTGCGGCCATTTGGGGAGTGAACCAGCAGATGGAAGACCTGTCCCTCCCTCCCTCCCTCCCTCCCTCCCTCCCTCCCTCTCTCTCTCTCTCTCTCTGTGTGTGTGTGTGTGTGTGTAACTGTGACTGTCTGTAACTCTACCTCTCAAATAAATAAATAACATCTTTTTTTTTTTTTTTTAAAAAGACCTACAGAGATGCCTGGTACATAGTAAATTATGTAAGAACATTTTTTTTGTATATTTAAAGAAATAGATAAACACTGGGAGATTCCTTGAAGGACAGGTCTGTCCTCTGTCATGTTTCCTCTGTGGTACACAACTGAACAGAGAGCTGCACTCATCAACAGTCCTGTGGATTGCTTTATGAAACAAGTTGTTATGAAGCCCAGTAGATAGCAAAGCCAAGCAAGCATTAATAAAATGTCTGTCAGTGCCTCTGTATTCTCATCTCTACCTTGTGGGTAGAGTTGATCATGGCCTGTAAAATTTTAGAATCCAAAAAGAAAAACCAGCAAATATGATGGCATTGATACATCTTTGCAATGTTTACTTATTTCCTTATATCTTTGTATTGTCCCTGAAAACATAATATATTATTGCATGGCAGATTGATAATGCAGACACTGTAATGATTTTTTAGATAGTTCTGTGACTTGGAGGGAAGAAAAGGGAAAATACTTGTCCTCTTGAAGAACAAATGCACTGGAATGAAAAGACAATGCACACAGAAAGTTATGGCTTACAACTGAATTAGGGTGCAATATGTACTTAACCTCCCAAAGTACTCCAGCAGTGTTTTGTTTCTGTCCCAAGACCTTTGATCATTCTTAGATCTACTGATGAAATCTAGGAAGAAGGGTAGTTAAAGACGGTGGTAGTAGCTGTTTGACACCTTCCAGATATAAAAAGGAAAGCAAACAAGCGACGAAGTTATGATCAGCTAAATATCATCAAGCTCCTTTATCTGTTAGGATGTCAGGGATTGTCAGAGAAGCTGGACTCATGACCTTGAAACTCAGGGTGGCTTCCTTAATTTGAGGACCAATGGCTGAAGTACCACTTAGGTACCACTTACGATGGACCTGGTTCCGGTTCTTTGTGGCAACTTCACAGTGACTGTGGGCTTTATACAAAGTTGCAGGAACCCTGTGACTGATCTCAGGTCCTTGGCCATTGGAAGAAACTACATGAGAATGAGAAAGTCACTGAGGTGTTCATTGTGCCTGCCACGACAGAAGTGATACAGGGCCACACACCCTACTCAGAGGTTCTTCTCCAGTCCAGGTTATAAAAATGGCTCTTTTCCTGTTAGCATTAGACCTTGATTCTATAATACAATGAGATTCCAAGTATGAATATTTGAATGTCTGTATCTCTCAAGCCATGCTTTAGTATCATGTGCAAATACACAATTACTGTTGGAAACTGCGTTTTATTAGCCTATGGATATGGGTCGTTTATATTCGGACATTGCCTTGATTGTTGGCAGTCCCTTCCCATTGAATACAAAGAGTTGTACTATGTGGACAGTGCAATTGTATTACACTCTATGTGTGAGAAGCAGATCATCTTTAAGTCACTTGGATTTGTTTATGAACAGGTAAACAAAATAACATCATGGAGATGTAGAGTAGTGCTTTGGATTTAAGCCTATTTAGCAATGATACAATTGTATGCATCTTTGGAAAGGTAAAACTGTAGAAGTTTTCATGTCTTTACTTTTGATATCACTGCCACTTACTGTTTGCTTTAGAGTATATTTTGCTACTCAACGTTAACTTGACTGCCACTCATTTACTTATTCATTGATAAAAATGTATTACATGCCCCTGGAGTTTAAGGAGCTTTTTTTCTATTTATTTATTTATTTAAATTTGAAATAAAGAGTGAGAGAGACAGACAGGTCTTCCATGTACTGACAAGGATGAACCAGGTAGAAGCCAAGAGCTGAGGACCGAAACCAGTTTTCCCGTATGAATGACAGGGATCCAGCTGTTTGAATCATCATCTGCTGCCTCCTAGTATGTGCATTAGCAGGAAGCTGGAACTGGAAGTGGAGCTGGTAGTAGAAGCTAGGCACTTCAATAATGTGATGTGGGCATCGCAGTCTGTGTTAGACACTGTGCCAAATGCCTGCCCCTCAGGGATGCTTTCAATACTTAGAAAAGTTTAGGCTATATTCACAGAGATTATCTATCTCACTTAAAAAATTTTATGTTTGAGGCTGGCACTGTGGTTTACAAGATGAAGCTTCATCCTGTAGTGCCAGCATCCCAGAACTTTAAGCAGTTCAAGTCCCGGGTGTTCCAGTCCCAATCCAGTTCCCTGCTAATGCTCCTGGGAAAGCACCAGCCATAGCGACCATTGTGGGGTGAACCAATGGTAAAGGAAGACCTCTCTCTCTCTCTCTCTCTCTCTCTCTCTCTCTCTCTCTCCACTCTGCCTGTCAAAAAAAAAAAAAAATATAAGAGTTCGATGAGTGAGTAGGTGGGGGAAAGGCATTTTGATAAGTTCAAGTTGATATGGGAAGCTAAATAAAGTGGAATTCCCTTATCTTTTCATAGAAGTACACAAGAGGAGTATGACATTGAATGTTATTTCTGAAGGAAAATAGGTAACACCTACTCAGAACGCAAGCTTGGAAGAAAGAGGCAGAGAGGACAATTTAGAAAAACAGGCAACAATCAGATTTAGAAAAATAGGTCTTGGACCTTCAATGTCAGGAATTCCAAACAAAGGTAGTTGTCAGGTAGAAGCAAAGTGGATACTGCCCATGTTTGAGAAGGTCCACAGAGACTGCATTAAAAAAGCATGCAGAATTCTTGTGAGTGATTTTTGAATGGGCCTTGTCAGCAGTTGGGTGAGATTCCCTGGGCTTGGAAGTCCTGGGCATTAATGAAATTAAATTAAAGCAAAAAGTAGAGGGCAACAAAGATAGCTGACTTATTTTTTCTCCGTGGTAGATAAGACTTGTATGTGTTTAGTGACCAAGCAACCAAAGGCTGAAAATAATATAAAATGAAGTATATTGCTGCACCTACTTTGGGCCTTGGTTTTATTAACTGTTAAATGACAGTGTAATTCTAATAATAATTATAGATAACCACCTTGTAAGGTTTCTGCTAGTGCAAGGAGGATTCAAAGGCTCCCTGGAAAAATAGAATTAAAAGATAATTCAAGTATCCATGAACATTTTGAAGTCTGCTTGTATATGAAAATCGTTTGAAGAGAACCTGACAAGTAGTAAGAGCCCAGCAGATTTATTTACTATCATTTCTTAAAACAAACAAACAAAAACAGAAAGACACTACCACCACCACCAATAACAACCAAAAACCAAATTCTCTTAAAATTAATAATGGATTTCCTCAAAGAGCATAATGGAAATGCAAAGTCTAGCATAATTTAGCATAGGTATGAAGGGGAGAGTATAGTGTGTAAGGAGGGAGGTCGGAGGAGGATGAATAATCCAGGGAGAAGAGACAAGGAGTAGAGGTGGAGGTGGGCCCAGGATACCTCTGTGTGGAGTCTGAGTTGATGCTTAAAGCAGGACTCCCAGACTCTGATTTGGTGATTGCTAAAAATGCAAATTTCTGTGACTCAGTTCAAACTTACTAAATGAGAAACTCTTGGCATGAGATCTAAGCACATCTACATTTAACCAGTTGTCAGAATGGTTCTCATCCTTTCTATAGACTGAAAAACCACTCCCAGTGGAACTTGGGTGACTGGGCCTCCTGGTGAACTCAGTTCTGCAGTCGTGTCTGCGGTGGGGAACCCTGAGGACTTGGCTTATGCAGGTCTATTGCTTTATGAGTGAGAAAAGTGTAAGATCTGACTTTTTGGGAGCTTGAAGGATAAATAATTTCAGAGCTCAGGAAAACCTTAAAATGAGGAATACAAACAAGGTAAAAATATGATTAAGTATGTGGAATGAAAGGAAGTTAAACTCCGAGTTTGTGTAAGTGACATCAGATGCCCTGGAAGAATACTGTTGATAATAAGCTGTCTTGCATGACACTTCTTGGTTGTATGGCCTTTGATTGCCTCCTCCTGTGATAGTTATTTGTCGCTCTGCCTTGCTACGTTGACAATAAAGAGATAATTGCCTCCTTTGGCAATTGTGATAGAATTTTAAGAATTATTGATAATTGCTACATGCAAGGTAGAAAACTGACATGGAGACACACATGGTATACATAATCTACTAATACAAATAGTCTCATTAATTTTATTTTCCATAATTCCCTTTGAGAAAAAAGAAATCGTACTGAACGTTTTTAATTACATATGCTGAATTGAGTTTATTTTTGACAGTAGAAAATTTCTGTTTTGACTCTGTGTCAATGAGAATTAAATGCTACACTTGAAATTCTACCTATCTGAAAAAAAAAATGCTCACCAGCTTTTCACTCCTTTATTGCCTGTATGTTTATGGTTCTGGTCACTATAGGTATTCTTATTTTTCTTTTTGTGTATGTGCAAGGCCAGCACATGTTTCATTTTTTTTTTTTTTTAGGATTTATTCATCTATTTCTTAAGTTATAGTTACAGATAGATAGGGAGAGATAGAGGCCTTCATCTTCTGGTTCACTCCCCAGGTAGCTACAATGACCAGGGATGAGCCAAGCCAAAGCCAGGAGCTTCATCCAGGGTCTCCCATTTGGGTGACAGGGGCCGAATGCCATGAGAAGAGGAGTATTTTGGGAAGGTGTTGCTCTGCTAGGACAGCTACTAGTCAGGCATCTCTATAGGGAAATGACTGCCAGTCACAGACAGATTCCACTGCCCACAAGCTATGTGAGCTCCTCACTGACCTCCGCTTAATCAGGGCTTCCAAGTGATAAATCCTCCAAGGCCATTCAGCATAAAAGGAAATCACCATAGAAAAAGAAGATAGAGCTTAGTTGCAATTAAAATGTCTTACTTTTTGCAATTGACAGAAATATTCCACAATGTTCATGCATCCTTGGGGCCTTCCTGGATCTGTAAAGGGGCCTATTCAAGTGAGGAATTGAAATTTCAACTTGATTCCCTGGACAGCAATTTATTTTTGGAAGGAACAAGAAAAAACTCAGATTGGAGATTATTTCTCTTTCATTTTTATCATTTCAGCATGTTTTTTGAGTAGAAAAATTAATCTACTCAGCATATCTAAATTTCCCCATCTCATGCAAGATTATTGAAAACAGATGTATCCATTACCTTATGTTTGCCTGGCTAGACCTCCTGTTCAAATCCTTCGCAGAAAATGGCTTCTTGCCTTCCCTAATCTTTGCAGAGTTGGATACTAGAGTTTTCTGTTTCATGGGGCTCACTGAAGGGCTGTGGTGGAGACGCAAGAGCTGTATGATACACAGAACTGGCTATGACATCATGCAGCAAAGGATCTGAATTCTTCTCCCTGCTCAGCTGCTAATCTGTTCTGTAACATGGAAAGGAGCTCTTTCTTCCTGTCCTTGAGCCCCTCAGCTCCTCAGTAGGGATGGACAAAGGTCTTTCCAGGAGAACAAGGGCCCTGCAGAGCTGCTGCAAGGGCAGCCCCACCCTCATTCTTGCTTTCAGCAGAGTGGCTTGCTTGACTTGTTCTTGGACAAGCAAGAGTTTCTTTCAAAGAGTTTTGTCCTTAAATGATTATACTATAAAAAATGAACATTTTTTTTTATCTTTTATTTAATGAATATAAATTTCCAAAGTACGACTCATGGGTTACAATGGCTTTCCCCCCCATACCGTCCCTCCCACCCACAACCCTCCCCTTTCCCACTCCCTCTCCCCTTCCATTCACATCAAGATTCATTTTCGATTATCTTAATATACAGAAGATCAGCTTAGTATACCTTAAGTAAGGATTTCAACAGTTTGTTCCCACACAGAAACATAAAGTGAAAAATAATAGATGATTTTTTTTTAAATGATGATGAAATCAGATCAGACCTATTGTCATGTTTTTTTTTTTTAGATGTTGTTCCAAATGCTTAGAATCCTCTGGGGAACTTTTTTTTTAACCTTTCTTTCTGAGCCTCAGATTCTTTTTTTTTTTTTTTAAATGTGTGTTTAGTTTCAGCTACTTGAAAGCCATAGGTATAGCAATGCACACACACACGCACATAGAGAGAAGGAGACAGAAACAGAGAGAGAGAGAGAGAGAGAGAGAGAGAGAGAGAGAGAGAAAGAGAAAGAGAAAGAGAAAGAGAAAGATCTTCATCCACTGGTTCTTTGGTTCTTTTCTCAAATGGTCACTACAGCCAGGGCTGTGTCAGGCGAAGCCTGGAGCCTAGAACTGCATCCTTGATGTTGGGTGGTGCAGGTGACCCAGGCCACCACTTAACCTCTGTGCCTCAAAGCCCACTGAGCCCCAGATTGTAATAGAGGACGTGAGAATGTGCGTTTGTTAAGGTTCATTCAAATTTCAAATTCGGTTGAATAAATAATAAGTTCTGGGCTGTATTATTGTAGACCAATGATGTGCAATCCTGTTTGTCCTTAGAACTATCTGATGTAGTCTTGGGAAGTACTGCTATCTGGAGACTGTTCCTGTGGTTGTTATTAGATTAACCTGAGTGACTGCTATAAATCCAGGACTGAGAACCCTTGGCGGGGATAATAACTGTATTTTTTCAAGTTCCAACACTCTATATTGAAAAAAAAATCACAAGAGTTTTTTCTTGTCTTCATCCTCTTATAAATATTGACTGAAATGACAGTTTGATAAATAACTGATTTATAGTTATGTTATATGACATCATTAGTTGCAGTGAATGGTAGCAAGAAGAAGGCCAACATGTTGGCGGTATCAGTAGTTGCTACGTTCTCATTTTGGGGTGTCTTAGTGTTCATTAAGCAGAAAAAAAACAAAAAACAAAAAATGTCCCTGTATTGTTCTTACCTTTACCTTAATACAAACCATAGCCATATATACATGTTTTGACTTGTTTTTAATCAACTAATTTTATGAATGATTCCAATCACAGAGCCTTGAGATGTGATTCTAAGGTTCTGTGAACATTTCCTATTTCACAGAATAAGATTTAAGAGAAAATAAAGACCCAGTTTGCTTCAGGTTATATGCTACTCCTTTCATTTCTAATTGATCTTGGGGTATAAAAAAGGTCAGTGTGTGGTGACTGTTGTGCTCTCAGCTTCTTACAACACTTCCCTGATCTATAGGACGATAGTCAAAAGGTGACTGATGAAATGGAGGTCATCTTCCAGCACTAAACTCACTGCTCAGCTGCAAACCCAGTGACTTCAGAGCATGGAGTAGAAATTCGTGTACAAGACAACCCAGCCATACCACGCCTTGGAATTTACCCAAAGGAAATTAAATTGGCAAACAAAAAAGCTGTCTGCACCTTAATGTTTATTGCAGCTCAATTCACAATAGCCAAGACCTGGAAGCAACCCAAATGCCCATCAACAGTAGACTGGATAAAGAAATTATGGGACATGTACTCTATAGAATACTATACAGCAGTCAAAAACAACAAAATCCAGTCATTTGCAACAAGATGGAGGAATCTGGAAAACATTACGCTGAGTGAATTAAGCCAGTCCCAAAGGAGCAAATACCATATGTTCTCCCTGATTGGTGACAACTAACTGAGCACCAAAGGGGAAACCTGTTGAAGTGAAATGGACACTATGAGAAACAATGACTTGATCAGCTCTTGTCCTGACTGTTGATGTACAATATAATACTTTATCCATTTTAGTATTTTTTTTTGTTCTAGTATTATTGGTTGAAGTCTGTAATTAACACACAATTATTCTTAGGTGTTTAAATTTTAACTGAAAAGTGGTCCCTGTTAAATATAAGAGTGGTAATAAGAGAGGGAGGAGATGTACAATTTGGGACATGCTCAATCGGACTTGCCCCAAATGGCAGAGTTAAAATCATGCCAGGGGATTCCAATACAATCCCATCAAGGTGGCATGTACCAATGCCATCTCACTAGTCCAAGTGATCAATCTCAGTTCACAATTGATCACACTGATAGGTCTAAGAGTCCCACAAACAAGACTAGTGTCTGCTAATACTAACTGATAGAATAAAGGGGAGAGCGATCCAACATGGGAAGTGGGATACACAGCAGACTCATAGAATGACAGATGTCCTAAACAGCACTCTGGCCTCAGAACCAGCCCTTAAGGCATTCCTTAAGGCATTCGGATCTGGCTGAAGAGCCCATGAGAGTATTTTAGGCATGGAAAGCCAAGACACTCTGGGGAAAAAAAAAAAGAAGACCTAAATGGAAGATCTCTGCGAGTGAGATCCCAGTGGAAAGAATGGGGCCATCAAAGAAGGAGGTACCTTTCTCTGAAGAGAGGAGAGAACTTCCACTATGACTATGACCCTGTAGAAATAAGATCAAAGTCGGCAAACCCAAAAGGCTTCCATAGCCTTGGCAACTCATAACTAGAGCCTAGGGAGATTACTGATGCCATAAACAAGAGTGTCAAATTGTTAAGTCAACAACAGGAGTTCTGTGTACTTACTCCTCATGTGGGATCTGTCCTTAATGTGTTGTCCAATGTGAAGTAATGCTATAACTAGTTCTCAAACAGTATTTTTACACTTTGTGTTTCTGTGTGGGTGCAAACTGATGAAATCTTTACTTAATATATACTGAATCGATCTTCTGTATATAAAGATAATTGAAAATGAATCTTGATGTGAATGGAATGGGTGAGGGAGCGGGAGATGGGAGGGGTGCGAGTGGGAGGGAAATTATGGGGGTGGAGCCAATGTAATCCATAAACTGTACTTTGGAAATTTATATTTACTAAATAAAAAAAAATTATAAAATAAAAAAAAAATCAAGGGAAAGGAAGACATTTTCAGATGATCTGGAAAAAAAAAAGAAATTTGCATACAAGAGCTTAGACTTTTGTACACCTGAAGACAACAGCAAAGCTTGTAGTGGACAAAACAAATCACTCATTGGGTCATGATTTATGCATTCATGTTTCCCATTCATTCATTGCAGACACATACATTGAAATGTATATGTGTATTAGGCACTGGTTTCAGCAGCTAAGAATAATGTTTTGCATGAGACTGGTGTCACATAGGCCTTCACAGACCATTGTAGTTGACTGTGAATCAGAATTGACTTTTTCTAATGGAATTCCATTGATGTCTAATGGCTATGGTTTCCCTAAGGAATGTTTAGATTGTATGTGTTAGGTTGATTACCTAATAATCATCTCCTGAACCATCTGGAAGATGGCCTAGTAACCAATACGTGATTTTAGTCTTCACATTTTCATTTGTCGTCTTGGTCACTTTGGCACCACCTATTACTAACTTAATTGTTGCGGGCTAAGAATAAAACAAACAGAGGCAGCCCTTATCTGGAGGGATTGCAGTGTGCTTTCATGATGCCTATGTGAAGCAAAAATGTTTAAAGAAAGGTTGCAAAGAGTAGAAGAGGCCATGTTTTCACATGGCTCATGGCAGGTTGGGATGTTGCACTCAGAAGACCCTGTTTCAAATTCATGGTGCCACATCTGTGCAATTTAACTGTACCAAATCAATATTTTTATAGTAGCCAGATAGTTTCCATTTTAGATGACATGAATTTTGCAACTTGTATTTAATTTTGGAATTTGTTTTAGAATTTTGTAGAAGTGCTAAGCTCATCTAGACTTGTGTTGCTACTTAATGAAAGATGCTGGTACAAAGATCATTTTTGTTAATAGGAGGAATTTGGGAAAGTGTATTGACTTTTAAGGTGATTAGTTTTGTAACTTAACTCATTCTACCATGGTCAGTGTTTGGTGCATTCATGATCCCGTTAGCCTGTAAGCTCCTGGAAGGCATATTCATATCTTACTTGACTTTTAGCCTTTTTAAATTTATTAAATAAGTTGATGAATAAAAGTTAGAATTGCCTAATTCCTAAGGGCTAAATCAGAGAGTGGTGAAGTATCACACTTGTTGAAGATTCCTGAGTCAAGTGGGACTTGAACTGTGTGTCCACCTGGACCCCTTTAAACTGAAATACAGGAAAGGTCAAAATGATTATTTTTGCCCCTAGCTGTCTTAATACAGAATGAAAGCCTTGGAGGATTTCTTTTCTATACTCCTAACTCCAAATTAATTGCTAGAATAATGTTTTGACACTATACTGTACAAGATGAACTATTGAGGCTAATGTACTTTCTCAGAACCATTGCAAATTTAACTGTCAGGCCTTTGATAGGCCTTTGAGTGTATCCATAGTAAAGATGCTGGAATTTTAAGGGTCATTTGGACAATCACTTTCTGGGAGTCCCTGTCCTCCCAGCATAGGTGTAAATGTTGATGTTGAGACACAATGGAAGTGATGAGCTGCACAAGAAGGAGCGCGTTCAAGCAAGCACGCAGAGGAGCTACTTAGGTCCAGAAGAAGCCGTTCTTTGGAGTTGCCAGGAGGGTGGAAATGTACAGACAGCAGCCAGCCATATCTCTTCATCAGTTGATTTTTCCTTTTCCTTTTTCTCAGCAGTTTAATGGGAGTGCTTCTCTCTTGCCTTGTTTGTTTCAGATGCCTCAGGAACAGTACACGCACCACCGGAGCACCATGCCCAGTGCTGAGGGGCCACAGGTATACAAAGTGGGGATTTACGGCTGGCGGAAGAGATGCCTGTATTTCTTTGTCCTGCTCCTCATGATTTTAATACTGGTGAACTTGGCCATGACCATCTGGATCCTCAAAGTCATGAACTTCACAATTGTAAGTACACCCACATGGATTTCTTTAGTTCTTATTGAGGAAAAAGGAAGGTTGGTGCATGATGATGAAAAATGTGGGAAAGTAACGATAGTAGGATTCAACATATCCTACTACCAGATGCTTGGGTTGAAAAGTATTTCTATTTAAATTGAATAAGGGCATTGGCTTCTATCTGATCTCAGTGCTTCCTTCTTTACTAACTCTTGTATGTTTTCCCTTTGTTGTGCTGTGTTTCCATATCCTAAGCTTTGAAGCACTTTTAATAATGCAGGAATAAATATGGAATAATACCAAGTAGAGATTATACAGAAGTTTGTGAAGCAGTGGTGATCAAACATTAGATTAATAGTATGATGTGGTCTACAAATTTAAATTGTCTACACCTGATTGTCCAGCCCTGTGGTAATCTGAGAATCTCTTCAGTTGTATAGCAAGTCTTGCCACTGTGCGGGAGAGATGGAAATGAGAGGACTATAGCTGTATCTTATATTTGAAGAATTTGGGTATAGGCTTCTTTGAAGAAATTCTTGCTGTTGGTGTTTAGGGGCCCTGTACCAACTGGGCATTGATTTGCTGAAATTCTAATGAAAAGAAACTCCTGGAAAAATGGCTTCTGAAGTCATTCTGTGGATTTTCCCTTAGCAACTCCAGTCCGTGCCAGCAATGTGAGTGACTTCATTTATTAGTGAGGAGCGCATGAGCAGTAAGCTGCTGCCCTGAGGATGCTTTGCTTTCCTGTTCTGATGTCAGAAGTCACTAATGAGATGAGCAATCAAAACGCATCTATCTGATAAAGAAATTTAAGCGTAACAACATTAACAGTAAGGCTTTCCTGTGAAAATCTGAAAGATGTTAGTGGGCATCACAGTTTCTGATTTACAGAGTTCCTTTTTATGCATAATACCGTAAGTAGAGTCAGACTTCCTTGCCTTTGCTTGGATAGCATCTCTGGTTCAAAACCTTTCCTTTGTGCTAAGTATAGTCTGTTCATGCATCTCTTATACTTAACTCTCTAAATACCTGTCGTCATGTGTGATTCCCAGACTAAAGCTTGAGAAGGGTAAGGGCTACATCTTTCCTGTATTTGCCTTCACCTGTTGCTCATGATAGGTCCTCTTGGTGCTGACTGAATGGGGTCTCCGTAAGCCAAGGTTAGATAAATAGGTTCAGGCATCAGAATGACTGACTTTTAATCATTTGTGGTTAAAGCTAGGAAGCTATGTCATCAAGCAGTTACCTGTTAACAATAAATTGTGAAACAGTTTGGTTCTTCTAAAATAATAGGAAAAAAGCTGTATAGGAAAAATAACTTAGAAGATTATATGGGTCAGTTTTCATGGGATTGTTGGGATCCAAGTTCATGTGTTCTAAAATATTGGAACATACTTCTGTTTCTGAGTTGGACTCAATAATCATTTTTTGAACTTGGATTTATTTTCTTTTTAAATAAGAGTCTAGTGTTGAATCATGGGAGAAAGATGTAACCAATTTTGAGTCTAGATAGTGCATGGGTGGGAATGCAGTAGAATGGGGAAGGTTATTGGAGCTTAGGGCTATCAAGTATCCTCAATCCATTTGATCTCAAATCAGTGACCACAATTACCAAGTTTTGATGTGACAGTTCTGTGATGTCCTTAGTTCCTACTTCAGAATTTGTGAAATAGGAAACCTTGTGTATTATAATATTAATCAGGACAAGGCTGAAGCTGGGAGAGTGGCATGGGGGCTAAAAAATCAAAAGAGATTTGAAAGTTGGAATTGACTAACCCTGAATACTGGTGAGAGTTGAGGGATCAGAGGGTGTTTTGAAAAGTACCAGTTTTTGGCTTCTGAGATGATTGGATGGTAGAGCACATGAAGCAAGATTTAATTGATTATCTCCCCAGTGGAATTTACCTGGAACTCATGTGACCCCTTAATCTCTTACTTGAGAGTAATTGCCCTAATTCCATGTGTTGTATTTTTTACCCTAGTTCAGTATTAACTTCACTCATAATATCTGACTGATGTAGAGTCAAGAGGGGCAGAAAATATCTACTGAAACTTCATAGTTAGGAAAGTATATAAATAAAGCTTTTGAAATACATTTTATCTGGCAATCTTAATTGAAACATATGTAAATGTGTATCATAGGAAAATGTATATTGCACACCACTTCACTCTGAGTGTATGTGAACTTGGGGAGCAATATGACATTAAGGTAATAATCTATATGAAATCAGCTATTTCCTGTAGTTAACTAAATTGATTGCTAAAGTTGAGACTTTCAAGCACTTTACCAAACCAGGTACTTACTGAGGTAAGAATAGTGCCATTATGAGCAATAATTGGGATTTTAAAGCAGTAGAGCATTTGAGCAGATAGAACTAAAGTGTTAGAAAATTGGTGTTGCCCTGTAAGCTAAAAGCATATTTTCCATCAATCATAGTATAAAATATATTCTTCTAGAATTATGTTTCTATTGCACAAATAGTAATTTACTGTCAGTGAAGATGTGAGGAAAAGAACGTGCAGCCCTAACCAGTCTTAATTTGAGAATGTGAGTTGAACGAACAAAAGAAATCAATGAGATGACAGCAAAGCATTTGAATCAGATATTTACAAATATTCACCAATAGGAACACAGGATTATTTTGTATGCTTGGGATATTTTGTAGTTTGGACTTTGGGAAAGCTAACAATGTAATCAAACCCTCTGAGAGATAATGAACCAAGATAGTGAGGTCATCTGAAAGTGTTTCTGATGGCTTGGCAGTTTATCCAAGAGTGGATATCTAGGATTTTGTGTTATTGTCAGCCTTATGCTCTGTGCTATTCCCTGGGTTGTATAATGGAAGACTCCTTCCAAGATAGCAATCTGCGCAAACATCCAACCAAGTTATCTTTGATTCAGAGGAAAATTATTTTGTTTTCCTCTGCGCTTAGTAGAATAGCCTGTTGTTTATTTTCACTTTCTAAGTTGGAGAGTGTGTGTGTTATCTCTAGTGTAAACACACCTTATTTACTGTATTATGCACTGTACTTTGAAAGTTACTAATGTTTATTAGACTTATTTAGGGCTCATCACTGTAAATGACATCAATGCTCTCCGATTTAATTTCGAAACAACTCTGCAAACTTTGTAATGTTATCTCCATTGTACTCAAAGGAAAGTCAGTATTCAAAGAGGTTGAGTGACTTGATGAAACATAGACAACTAATACATGAAACGGTGTTGCTTGGCTTCCAAGCCCAACATTGCTGTTAGCCTGTGCCTACTGTTCGTGATTGCTGCAATGAAGCATCTCTTCAGCGAAGTGCTGAAGCTGGCAAATGCCTCGTTATGTTTGGTGTTCAGTGCTCACAAATTCTGCTTCCATCTGGGGTGTCCAGTCACAATTTTCTGCTTTGGGTAGTTATGTGGCCAATTGTTATCTCACTTCTCTTTGCACTGTAGCTGGTGACTTCCCTGCAGCCCCCTTCTCTTTTGCTCCTTTGTTTTAGCATGAGCATTTATAGTAAACTCAGTACTGCACCAGTGTTCCTATCTGAACACTGTTCTGAAGATTCCATGAGTTAATTCACTGGAAGCATTTATAGCAGGACAACCCAGTGTTGGCAACAGAAAGTCCTGAAAGAATATACACAAATGTGCAGTGGTTAAAGACTCAGACTTGTTACATGGAGTTCTGGGTTTTGCCACTTACTACATGGCTTTAGACACATTTGTCAACATTTTTTCTGCTGCCATTTTCTTAGAGTAATAGTAATATCTATCTCATAGGATTGTTGTGAAGATCAGAGGAAGGATAAATCTGAAGTATTTAGAACAGAGCTTGACACATAGTGTTCTATCTAAGTATTTGAATCATCATCATTTTTGTAGGCTCTTTTGTACAAGTCACTGTGCTGTTGAAATTTGCAAAAATTACTGAACTGACATTTATCTAGGGAGCTACTATTACGGTACCAACTTTACAAGGAGTGGGGGGAATTAGTAACTTGAATTAAGATGGCATAGTTACGAAATGATGGAGTAGAGATACAGACCTAAGCTATCTGGTTCTGGTACCTGGTAACTTATAAACCACATTGCCTTTCTCCTTGGGGAATCAGTATAGAGGTGAATAAGTGGACTAGGTGTGCTGTAAGACTTCTATTTGGACATGACTATTTTTCTTTGGAATTTCTCTTGGTTGTGTGAAATCTTACTCTGTAGAGGGCTATTGCTTCTCCCCACACATCCAATATCCCAATCCATGTAACCCGGCCTCAACGACCTTCCAAAATATGGAGCTATAGGTAATCTGTACCATCCTTTAGCACAAGTTGTTATTAAGTAGCAAAACTAAAATGGCTTAAGGGTCATCAAAAGATGGCACGATCTCTTGCCCCCAGTTCATATAAAACTAGATGAAATAGAAATCTTAGCAGTCACCTTATCAAGCATCCTTACCTTGTAGGTAATGGAACCAAAGTGGATAATTGGGTTCTCTGACCTAGCTTCAGCGTGCGAGCTGCCCTGAGAAGTTCTCAGGAGAAGAGCTCTCCTTCGATTATTTTCTTTAGTGTATCTTTTTTTTTTTTCCCCAGAGATTTTATTTATTTGTTTGAGAGGTAGAGTTATAGACAGAGGGAAAGATAGAAAGCTCTTCCTTCTGCTGGTTCACTCCCCAAATTGCCGCAGCGGCTGGAGCTGCGCTAATCCGAAGCCAGAAGCTTCTTCTGGTCTCCCACATGGGTGCAGGGGCCCAAGCCCTTGGGCCATCTTCTGCTGCTTTCCAAGGCCATAGCAGAGAGCTAGACCAGAAGTAGAACCGCTGGGACTAGAACCAGTGCCCGTATGGGATGCCAGTACCACAGGCAGAGGATTAACCTACTGGGCCCTCATTCTTTTCTTACAACCTTAGTCCATGCCTGAAATATAGTCATGTTCCATATGAGGAATATTGAAAAAGTTCAAGGAAAATGAAATTCACAGATTAATTTTGTGCAAAAACTTTTGAAATTGATGCATAACTTTTTGAAGACCTATTATATGTGTTTATTTCTTGTAAATTGTTTTTTGCAAACTGTGTACAAGAGAAAATGGAGATCAAATACCTGGTTGCTAGTGGGCTTATGGCAGGCCCCTCAGTAAACTGTGGCTATCTGTAACTATTAGATGGATTTCCTGATTTCTATTTCTCTTTACATTTATTAAAATTGCAAAATCCAAACCATTGTTGTTTGTGATCATGTGAGAAGTTAATGTTCATTTACTTAATAATAAACAGAACTAATGTTAAAATTTTCCCACATATTTCTCATTAAAAAAACCCATACAGTGTAGGTTCCATTATCATCTCCATTTTACAAATAAGGAAGCAAAGACTCTAAGAAGTGCAGTAACTTGCCCAAGGTCACACAGTTGGTGACTGATGAAGCTGGGGTTGGGTTTCAGGGAGTCTGGCTCTGGAGCCCATGCTCTTAATCAGTACACTGTGTTGCCCATCTTCCAAGTGCTATTTTTCATGATGACAAATTGAGTTTGTTCAGTGCAGTGTCTAAAACATGATTTATTTACCTCAAAGTAAGATAACGATCCACTGAGGGTCAGAGGAAGGCGTTCTAATACTTGGAAATTGGACACATTGTGAACCAATAAAAGCAGAGAGAATGGCCGGTGTGTCCCGTAACTGAGGACACTGACACATGGTCTGTTTTGGGAATGCTCAGAGCACTGTGACCCAGTCAAACCAACTCAAGGAGAAGGAATTGAGGATATCCATGGAGCAGGAGGAAGGGGAATGGGACCTCACGGAATTCAGGACACCAGTGGAACCAGGCGTGAGCTTCTAAGCAGCGCGACTAGAGCTCTGTCTAGAGCCCAGATTTCTTAGGGGATGCATGCGCTCCCTCCGGCTTTCCTGATCCAGAAGGCCTAAGTCTTACCTCTGAGGACCTACTTTGAAGTCCAGGTTCCCTCTACACTTCCTGCTACTGATGAACTCCCTGTGTCACTCAAGTTTTGTAGGTCCTTAGAACTGCAGCCTGCATCCCTTTGATCTTCCGTATATAACGACCTTTGCCCTTCAATCTCATGCCCACTTGTCCTAGTCTCTTGTTATGCAGGTGAAATTGCAGAGAAGGAACTATATCAGCCCAGCAGGTTGTTGGCTTCCATGCCCATGGTCCATGGAAGATGCCTTGTCCGGCTGTTGCTGGGGAAAGCAATGTCACCTCACTCACACAGTCCTGTTACTTAAGCAGCTGGTCTCAACTCCTTTCCCTTGAAAGGACAGAATTAACTTCAAAATTGTATATACAACTCATCTGCAATCCTCTTTGCCCTTTTAAAGATATTTTCTTGTCTGTTCTCTCTAAAGCTCTCCCAGATAGGGGCAGTGACTACCCTCCTTGTGCTTTGCTGTGCCTTGTGTCCAGGAGTGGGAGAGCATTTGACACTACAGTCACTTCTTTTCCTGTCCGTCTCCACTGCCAGGCTGCAAGCTCCAGAAGATGAAAGTGAAACTGTGCATCTTTCTTTCTTTCTTCTTCCTTTTTTTTTTTTTGACATGCAGTGTTAGAGAGACAGAGAGAGGTTTTCCTTCCATTGGCTCACCCCCTAAATGGCTGCTACGGCCAGCACACTGCGCCAATCTGAAGCCAGGAGCCAGGTGCTTCCTCCTGGTCTCCCATGCGAGTGCACGGCCCAAGCACTTGGGCCATCCTCCACTGCACTTCCAGGCCACAGCAGAGAGCTGGACTGGAAGAGGGGCAACTGGGACAGAATCCGGCACCCCAACTGGGACTAGAACCTGGGGTGCCGGCGCCGCAGGAAGAGGATTAGCCTAGTGAGCCACGGTGCCGGCCGAAACTGCGTCTTTTACCCCAATCTTTAAACACTTACTTTAGCATATAGTGGATATTTAGAATATGTTTTTTGATGAATGAGTGGAGGAAAATTATGAATAGGAAGTCACTCTAAATTAAATATATAAAGATGGGTTAATCGAGCTTTATTTGGCTTTTAAAATGAAATATTAGTTGAGTTATTAAGGTAGACAGATCATAAATGAGATGAGTGCTTGAATTTGATTATGAAAAGGTATTTTTAACACAGATACTCCCTTCTGTGTGCATCAGCTACCTGCTACTCTTTAATTACACAAGATGAGAAGAGTAATGAGGAATGTGAAATAGATTAGAAGTAGGAGACTTCATTCTGCTTACTCTACAGATTAGGTCAACAAATGAGAGAAAACATGTTCTTAGTATCAGTAAAACTTTCCACCTGACACTCTGGGATTCTATTTTGTGTATGTGAGAAGCACCCACTTCAGGGCAGATGCCAGCTTCACTCGGGTCTTGGAGAGAGCCTTCAATATGGAGAGTGTCATGCCTCCGTCTCAGTCCTTTGATTATCATGTCCATTTTTAATCCATTAGCCCAAATGCTAATTAACCTGAAAAATTACCAACATGTTATTTTTAAAGCAACATGAAAATTGTAATGCAGAAAAAATGCAAAAAATTCCTTTTGTTCCGTGGTCAGCCCTAGGTATGCCTCTCTTTCATCTACTTTGTTTGAGATACTTTGTACCTTTGCAAGAATGTCAGTCATCAAGGACGATTTTAATATTGTAATTGCTACAAAAATGAGATGAAACAAGAAAGTTACAAGCTTACACAAATTAGTGGGCATGCTTGCTTGAATTTACGAATTATTTCCTAAGCACACTACTTTTGCAGTATACTATGCTTTGTCTAAAAACTAAAGAATACCTTAAAACAATCCTTCACCTTAATAGCTCATAATTTACCAGGAAAAAATACCACGTATATAAGCTTATTTATTTTTTGCCTTGACATCTTTCATTTTACGTTTTTAAAATATTTGAGAGGAAAAAAAAGTTAAAGGAGAGACAGAGAGAGACAGAGACAGAGACAGAGAGCTGCTGATGGACTCCCCACATGGCTACCAAGAGCCAGAAAGTTCTTCCTGGCCTTCTCCAAGGTGCAATGGCCCAAACACTTGGGCCGTCTTCTGCTTTCCAGGGCCCATTAGCAGGAAGCTGGATCAGAAGTGCTGCAGCTGGGACTCAGCTGGCACCCATATAGGATGCTGCCATTACAGGTGGCAGATTAACCCACTGTGTCACAGCGCCAGCCCTCTAATTTTACATACTAACTAACAATAATTGTACATGTTTTAGGGGCTGTCGTCCGACACTTCAATACATACATACAGTATAATCTGATGAAATCAGGCTAATCGGCATTTCCTCTTTGACATTACTTTATGATTAGAAGCTCAGAGGCCCTTCTCTTTGTTCATAAAACACAGGCCAGGAAATGATGGACTATAGTCATGTGAGTACACTGTGTAACACCATGGAATGAATTCCTTCATTGTCACTCTGGTTGGGTACCTGGTGTCCACATTCCCTCTAAACATCCCCTCTCCAGAGTCTAGTAATCACCATTCTGTGTTACAATTGAGTT
The DNA here is from genome assembly GCF_964237555.1 of Oryctolagus cuniculus. Lineage (NCBI taxonomy): Eukaryota > Metazoa > Chordata > Mammalia > Lagomorpha > Leporidae > Oryctolagus > Oryctolagus cuniculus. The sequence continues at coordinate 43,359,708 of NC_091437.1, forward strand.
TCTTTCTTTCTTTCTTTCTTTCTTTCTTTCTTTCTTTCTTTCTTTCTTTCTTTCTTTCTTTCTTTCTTTCTTTCTTTCTTTCTTTCTTTCTTTCTTTCTTTTTTTGACAGGCAGAGTGGATAGTGAGAGAGAGAGACAGAGAGAAAGGTCTTCCTTTTGCCATTGGTTCACCCTCCAATGGCTGCCACGGCTGGCGCGCTGCAGCCAGTGCACCGTGCTGATCTGAAGGAAGGAGCCAGGTGCTTATCCTGGTCTCCCATGGGGTGCAGGGCCCAAGCACTTGGGCCATCCTCCACTGCCTTCCCTGGCCACAGCAGAGAGCTGGCCTGGAAGAAGGGGAACCCGAAAAGAATCCGGCTCCCCAACCCGGACTAGAACCCAGTGTGCCGGCGCCGCTAGGTGGAGGATTAGCCTATTGAGCTGCGGCACCGGCCACAATTGAGTTTCTTTTTTTATCTTCCACATATGTGTGATAACATGTAGTATTTGTCTTACTGTATATGGTTCTTTCACTGTCCTCTGCATGTGGTATGAATAATAGGATTTCATTGTTTTTCTGGCTGAATATTAGTCTACTGTGATTATATACCACATTATGTTTCCATTCAGTGATGGACACCTTGTTTGATTCCATACCTTGGATACTGCAGGCAGTGCTTTCGTGTACCTGGTGGGGCAGATGCCTCTTTGATAAAATAATTCCATGTCTTTTGGCTATATGCTTGGTAATGGGATTACGGGATCAGGAATTCTATTTCGAGGTTTTGCAGGAATCACCATACAGTTCTCTTTGCAGTCTGTGCTAAGTTACATTCCCACTGAAAGTGTCAGAGTTCCCCTTTCACCACATCCTCGCCAGCATTGCTGCTGCCTGTCTTGAATAACAGTCGGTCTGATGGGGGTGAGGAGTTACCTCGGTATGGCTTTGATTTGTATTTCCTTGATGACTAATGATACCAAGAATTTTTTCATGTATTTATTGGCCATTTGTATTTTTTTGTTTTTAGAACTGTATTTTCAGATTCATTGTCCATTTCTTAATTGCATTGGTTGTTTTATTTTGTTGAGTTTTTTGAGTTCCTGATATTTTTCTGGATATTAATGCTCTACTGGATAAGTGCCTTGCAAATATCTTCTTATACTGTATCTTCTCTGTTGATGGTTTCCTTTGCAGCACAGACACACTCCAGGTTTTGATATAATTCCGTTTATCTAGTTTGGCTTTTGTTACCTATGCTTTTGGTATCTTATATGTAAAAATCATCACACATACCAATGTTATAAGATGTATCAACTTTGTTTCTTATAGCATTTTCATGGTCAGATCTTGTATTTAGGACTATGATCCATTTTGATCCATTTTGAGTTCATTTTTATATATGGTGAGAGGTAGGTATCTAATTGTGTTTTTCTACATATATATGTCCAGCTTTTCCAGCACTATGTATTATTTTAATATTTTCCACTGAAAAGTGATCCCTGTTAGGAATTTGGAAAACATTATGTTGAGTGAAATAAGCCAATCCCAAAGGGACAAATACCACTTGTTCTCCTTGATAGGTGACAACTAACTGAGCACCAAAAAGGAAACCTGTTAAAGTGAAATGAACACTATGAGAAACGGTGACTTGATCAGCCCTCACCCTGACTGTTGATGAGCAGCTTAATATGTTATCCCTCTTAGTATTTTTTTGTTTGTTCTACTTAATACTTTTGGTTGACTACTGTAATCAATACACAGTTCTTCTTAAGTGCTGAAGCTTAACTGAAAAGTGATCACTGTTAAATATAAGAGTGGGAATAAGAGAGGGAAGAGATGTGCAATTCGGGACATGCTCAAGCTGACTCTACCGTCAAACGGTAGAGTTAGAAACATACCAGGGGATTCCAATTCAATCCCATCGAGGTGGCATGTACCAATGCCATCTCACTAGTCCCAGTGATCAATTTCTGTTCACAATTGATCATAATGATAGGACTAAGAAACAAAGGGATCACATAAACAAGAATAGTGTCTGCAAATACTAGCTGATAGAATCAAAAAGGGAGAGAATGATCCAACATGGGAAGTGAGATACACAGCAGACCCATAGAATGGCAAATGTCCTAACAGCACTCTGGCCTCAGAATCAGCCCTTAAGGCATGCGGATCCGGCTGAAATGCCCATGAGAGTATTTCAGGCATGGAAAGCCAAGACACTCTGGGGGAAAAAAAAAAAAAACCTAAATGAAAGATCTCTGTGAGTGAGATCCCAGTGGAAAGAACGGGTCATCAAAGAAGGAGGTACCTTTCTCTGAAGGGAGGAGAGAACTTCCACTTTGACCATGGTCTTGTCTAAATATGATCAGAGTCAGTGAACTCAGGGGGCTTCCATAGCCTTGGCAGCTCATGACAAGAGCCTAGGGTGATTACTGATGCCATAAACAAGAGTGTCAATTTGTTAAGTCAACAACAGGAGTCACTGTGCACTTACTCCTCATGTAGGATCTTTGTCCTTAGTGTGCTGTACATTGAGATTTAATACTATAACTAGTACTCAAACAGTATTTTTCACTTTATGTTCCTGTGTGGGAGCAAACTGTTGAAATCTTTACTTAATGTATGCTAAACTGATCTTCTGTATATAAAGAGAATCGAAAATGAATCTTGATGTGAATGGAAGGGGAGAGGGAGTGGATAAGGGGAGGGTTGCGGGTTGGAGGGACGTTATGGGGGGAAGCCATTGTAATCCATATTTTGTACTTTGGAAATTTATATTCATTAAATAAAAGTTAAAAAAAATATTTTCCAGAAATGGTATGTATTTTAAGGATGTGTGAAAAGAGAAATGCACTAAAGTTAGTAGGTACTAGGAGACTCTTAAGCCTTATCTCAAAGGATGGATAAGGCTTTTTGAGTGGTGTTCAAAGGATGGATAAGGCTTTTTGAGTGGTGTTCAAAGTAGAGAAAGCATTCTGGTTATACCCCTGAAATGGGCAGTGCCTTGCGGCGCCAGCACACCAGGTTCTAGTCCCCGTTGGGCCGCCGGATTCTGTCCCAGTTGTCCCTCTTCCAGGCCAGCTCTCTGCTGTGGCCAGGGAAGGCAGTGGAGGATGGCCCAAGTGCTTGGGCCCTACACCCCATGGGAGACCAGGATAAGTACTTGGTTCCTGCCATTGGATCAGCGTGGTGTACTGGCCGCAGCGTGCTGGCTGCGGTGGCCATTGGAGGGTGAAGCAATGGCAAAACGAAGAACTTTCTCTCTGTCTGTCTATCTCACTGTCCACTCTGCCTGTCAAAAAAAAAAAAAAAAAAAAAAAAACTTGGTCAGAGAGCCTCAGACACGTGTTCTGGTGTTGAGGTCTCGGGCCCCTGCAGCTGGAGATGGTGGCCAGTGATCTGAGTGGGAGGTAATGCTTATGAAGTCAAACAGGAAGCACATTAAAGAGATTCTTTAGAGGTCAAACTGGGGATCTTGAATTCCAGTTATAAACAAATCGCTGTGCAACTTTATCCTGCTATTGGAATGATTCATGATCTTTGCCACTTGTTTGAGTTTTCATATAGCCAAAGTTAATTTTAAGGTGCTAGATTTGGAAAAAAAAATAAAATGATAGAAATATTTTAGTCTTTATCACACAGATCCGCTCACATGGATTTCTTTAGTTTTTTTGATCATGTTGCTGTGAACTCTGAATCACTCTGAGAAATCAGAAATTGTGGCCACATTTCAGGGATCTCTTCTCACCTACTGAGGCATTAAACAGCCAGAAAAGAGAAGTTGAAAATCCCGAGAGACATGTTACCATAGAGACCTCCAGGGTCAATCCTTCCACAGAAAACTGAGGAATGTTCAAGTACTCAAAATGTTGAAAGAATCAGTAAATGTGAGGAAGTCTCCTGTCATTTGGTTCACCTGAATCAGGAGTTCTAAGTGCAGGGTGACTCTATAAATACTCTCTCTGGAATGATGCTGTTGACTAAGGAATTGAAAGTGAATAATATGGCTAGTGCCTTGGTGCACTAGGCTAATCCTCTGCCTGTGGCGCCGGCACCCCTGGTTCTAGTCCCGTTGTGGCGCCGGTTCTGTCCCGGTTGCTCCTCTTCCAGTCCAACTCTCTGCTGTGGCCCAGGAAGGCAGTGGAGGATGGCCCAAGTGCTTGGGTCCTGCACCCGCATGGGAGACCAGGAGGAAGCACCTGGCTCCTGGCTTCGGATGGGCGCAGCGTGCCGGCTGTAGCAGCCATTTAGGGGGTGAACCAACGGAAGGCAGACCTTTCTCTCTGTCTCTGTCCCTCACTGTCTAACTCTGCCTGTCAAAAAAATAAATAAATAAAGTGAATAATATTAACACTTCACTTTCTCAGTCACACTAGCCACATCACACATGTTCAGCAGTCACGTACATATAGTAGCTGTCATGATAAAACATATGAAGGATACTTTAATGATCAAAGAATAGTCTTTATTACAGAACTTATCTAGAATCTACTCCTCTGCCTTTTAGCTAGGTTTTGGAGGACATGCTAAGGTACTTGAAGAAAAAATGTTGTCATTCCTTCTCTTATGACAATTTTCACCTTTCCTTTCTATGACCTAGATGCTTTTCAAGACCTAAAGATGATGTATCAATTAAAGTAGAAAATAAACAGGGCCAGCATTATGACATTGTGAGCAGAGCCATGGCCTATGGCACTGGCATCCCATGTGAGCACTGGTTTGAATCCTGGCTGCTCGATTCCATATCAAGCTCCCTGCTAATGTACCTGGGAAGGCAACAGAAGACGGCCAACATCATGGGGCCCCCGCGCCCACATGGTAGACAAGGATGGAGCTCCTGGCTTGAGCCTGGCCCAGCCCCAGCTGATGCAGCCATCTGGAGAGTAAACCAGTGGATAGAGGATCTCTGTCCATTTCTTCCTCTCTGTAACTCTTTCAAATAAATAAATATTTAAAAAATAAACAAATATAGAACAATTTAACCTGAAAAAATGAATTTTAAGTTTCTCATCTCATTATTAATAGCCAACAACAGCTGTGTTTATAGCAGCTTTGTGCCTTTTCCACATAGTCATTCCTTCTTCTCTTCCTTATAGTCTTCTCAATTGAGAAGGTAATGAGGTTGTGGTAGATACTTCATTGGCCTGTGAGAAGCAAGATGGCCAGTGTTGCCTGAAGTGGTACATTGAGGAGAGAGGGTCAGGAACTATTTCTGAGCCTCATACTTCCAGTCTGTAAAGCAGGCAGTTTAGACCAGAGGACACACATATGATGTTGTCCAAGATCACTTAGTTTCTGTGTCTGATTGCTGGATCCTCATGTACTCCTTGACTCAGGTGGAGAGAGATGGAAGCATTTCTTTTCCTCTAGTTATGTGTGTATGTTCACTTGAGTGAGGGTCTGTGTTTGGCCACTGCATATCTAACTAGGCAAATGTCAGGAAATGTATATCAAGTACATTATTATTTTACTATTAGGCAGAGGGAGAGAGACAGAAAGGCAGATAAAGAGAGCTTTCCCACACACTGGCTCACTTTTCAAATGCTTGTGATAGTTGTTCAGCCATACTGAAGTCAAAGCCTGGAACTCATTCCAAACCTCCCACACTGCTAGCAGGAACCCAAGTTCTTAAGCCATCATTTGCTGTATCCGAGGGTGCACATTCCCAGGAAGCTGGAATTGGGAGTGGGGTTGGCAGTGAAACCTAGGCACTGTAGTATGGCATATGAATATCCCAAGTGGCATCTTAACCACTCCATCAAACTCTCACCGCTTCTTTTAATTCTCTTAATTCATTCCGTTGTTTAATGACTATTTGGCTTAACTGAGCACTGCTAAACAAACACCATCCTAATACTTAATGGATACATACAGATGTAGTGATTCATTTTACTCATTGACCTGCAGCTTGGGCAGAGCTCAGTGGACATGGCTTGTCTTTGTTCTCTGATGTCTAACACCTACGCTTGGAAACGCCAGCACTCGGGGTGACCCAACAGTTGGGGGTAGGATCACCTCAAGGTGTGTTTACTTATTTGGGTGGGAAGTTACTGCTGGCAGTCAGCCTGGACTTTAGCTGCCCAGACAACCTACATATGCTATTGCAGGTGGGTGGGCTAACTTGGGCATGATCTGTGTGGTAGCTGGGATACGTGGTATGTGTGCTACTTAAATAAGGTGGAAGTGTATGACATTGTTTTGACCTAGACTCAAGCCAGATAGCATCATTTTGGCTCTACCATGTTGCAGATAAGCAGACAAAAAGTCCTGCCTAGATTAAAGAGAAGTGCATGTAGAATTTGCTTGTTCATGAGAGAATTAGAATGTTCTGAGAGTACACAGGTAATTCAAAAGGTTTGTGGACAATAGAATTAAAAGATAATTTTATTTAGGTGAAAATTTTTTTGAAATTAATACTTATATGTGTGATGAGGAGCTGTAGTAGCTTGAATAGGTGTCTCAAAAAGGATTCAGGTTGAATATTCCTAAATTGAATTCAGAAATAGACCAAAATTCAAAACCTTCTGAGTACCAATGTGACACCTGCTGGTAGAGAATCCCACACCAGACTTTCTGTGATGAGTCACAGTCAGAGTGCATGTATAGTAGAAGTATTGCATAAAATTAAAATCAAGCTATCTATATGAGGTGTATATAAAATGTAATGAATTTTATGTTTAGATTTGGGTTGCTGCCAATACATCTTTCATATATGTACAAATACTCAGAAATCCAGAAAGACCCAAACTCTGAAACACTTCTGGGCCCAGGCACTTAATAGCAGACATTCAACCTGTGTGTCCAAAGCCTAATCCTTGGAATCTGAGACTAGGACCTCATTGGGAAAACAAGTTTCCTCTGTATTAGGGATTTAAGATGAGTAGATTGATGCTGGATTATTGGAGTGGGCTCTAAATTCAGTGACTAGTGTCTGTATACTACACTTGATCTTAGCCAAAAGGCCGAGAAGTGATTAATGTCTGTATAACAGTGAGACAGGGATGGTGTGACACAGATAGAGGAGGAAGCCATAAGGTTGTGCAAGCAGAGGCTCACATGATGCAGCCCCAAACTCAGGAATACCAACAACTGCTGAGGGCTCTTAGGAACAAAGCATGGATGCTTCTCTTGGGCCTCCAGAGGATGTATCACTCTGGTAACATCTTGACTTCAGAATTCTGACTTCCAGAATTGTGGGAGGATACATTCCTTATTTTATTCTGTTTTATTTATTCATTCATTTTATTCGGCGAACTGGCTATTGAACTCACAGAGGTTAAGAGGCCTCACAACTGGCAGAGTTAATTACACTGGAGTGAATCTTGTCAGTCCACACTGCTCAGACTCGTGGCTGATTTCTGTTGTGCTTGGAAGTTGCACTGCCAGAAGGTGCTTGGGGAGGATCCTGAGAGGTGAAACAGTGTGATCTTACCCAGGAGGTGGGATGTGATGCAGCAGGCTTTAGAGAGGGAAGACCTCAGCTTTGCTACCGATAAGCTGGGTGGTACAGGCAAGGTCGCTTGGCTTCTTGGAGTCTCACTTTCCTTACTTGTAGTAATGCTATAATAATATCTGCATGACAGAGTTGTGATGAAGATTAGAAACACCTGAAGTAACTAAAGCATTGTAGACAACTAGTGTTACCTATTATTACCATCAGCACAAAATACTTGGATAATTTTCTTTTGTAAAGATGAATAGAATTTACATGCTAAAATTTACTTGCTAAAATTCAGGACAGAGTCATAAGTTCACTTTTAAAGTAATGAGTAGTCGAGTCTTAAATGCAAGGTACTTGAGTGTTGCTGAAAATGATCTTTGCTGTAAGAATTACAATCATTCATATTTTATATGTACATATTATTGCTGATTCAACTTAATCTACTAATAGAACTCTGCATAACAGTGAATTATAACCATTCTCATGAATGAGATGGCCAGAAAAGAAACATTGCTGAATAAACAAAATAATTATTGGCTGTGATGTGTCCCTCTGAAGGAGATAGATGGGATGATGCCAAACTGGGCATGGCTTATTTTGACAAAGGTCGGTATGTGTATCTCTGGAGAGCTAAGATCTAATAGAAACTTGGAGGGAAGAGGTTGAGACAGCATTAGGAAGAGCTGGGAAGATTGCATATAGAATAGAAGTTGAGTTCAAAGCTCCTGATGGGGAAGAGGCATGGAGCCAGTCTCTGTATAGATACCATCTGGGTAGTGGCAAGAAGAGACAATTGCCATTCAGTCTCCCCTGCAGGAACAGACACCCTAGGTGAGAGGCAGTGAAGGAACAACACATGTGCAGTTGGTAGCCTGTCCTTGTCTGCTCACGGGAATTCATATGAGAACATTTCATTTTCAATGGGTTCTTACATCAGGTTCAAAACTTCTGCCCTCTAGCTCATGTGATAGGCCTTATTTATCCCTTTTTGACATCTTGGGTGGATTGCTTGTTGAACCTAGAGAGGCTAAGAGGCCTCACAATCAGAAGACTTCATTTTGCTGGAGCAAATTCCATTAGCACAGACTTCCCAGTCTGTTGGCTCATTTCCTTGTGGACTGTCACAGCCCGAGTCTCTCTGAAACTTCTGGCCAACTGCCATGGGACTGTTCAAAGGCAACATGCCTATCTCTGGGTGCAGATTGCGTGCTCAGATACTCCAGAGATAATGATGATGGCACATGACGTGTTAACTTCCTGGCTAAGCCTCTGAGGTGGCACCATTGTGCAGAACTTCTCCAACAGGAATGAAATAGAGAGCAATTTATAAAAGCACCCCATTTGTTTTTTCTCAGTATCCTCAGAAACCTTAAAGTATTGTAAATGAGCTCTGTTGTCTAATCCAAGAATTATAGCAATCTATTAATTGCCTTTACTCATTATTTTGCATTTAATTAGGGGGCACTTTTGAGAAAATGAAGGACAGCATAACCTCAAACTATGGCTTTACATCTTGGATAATTGACTATAATTTCAATCTTTACAGTTTTTCCTAAATTGTGCATTTCTCCAGATGGTTCTTAAAACTGTGATTTTTACCTCTTTTGCTCTAATGGGTGAGCAAGGCTTTCTGATGAAAGCCTATGTGATTTAGTTTTCTCAACTAAATTAAGGCTTAATTAGTCAAAAATTCAGATTTGTGATGTGTTTATGAAATTTATACAACATAATTAATTTCAGTTAATTGCATAAATAGCTTTTCCATGAAGAATAAACTCTTTTGTTGCTGACCTCTAAGCATCACATTTCAGTTGGTCTATATTTCTAGCTTTGCCTGGCAATGCTAAATCAACTTACATAATTCCAGAAGAATTACTTTTTCCTTTGATTTATGACTTTGATCATGCGAGACAGTGATTACCTCGGCAACCCATGTTTCATGTTTTGAAAATGCAGTGAAAATACTATACTTGAATAGCATTGCTTTTGTTTTTTATGGAAGCAAAAAATGAGAAATAAGATTTTAGTAGGTTCTTTTAAATTCACTCCTTCTCATAAAGTTACCTAGGCTTTTTTAGTCTATTTGAATGACAGTTTAAATTACATTGATCAGCTAAATGTCAGAGAATAGCTATTATTTTTCAAATCTCCTGATATTTCTAGGATTTCTGTTCTTGAGAAGAATGATGAATTTACCACATGCTGAGCCAGATTATTTTTGCTACATGGGCTATTCTCTTTGCAAATGTCTTTACGAAGATCCCTTTAATCCTAAGGAAATATTCTCTAAACATGCCTTGACAATTAATTGGCAAAAACTTTCTTATTAGTTTTCTCATAATGTTGAGAGTAAGTCTTGCATGTAGGCTGGAGCTGGTGAGTTCTCACTTTGATTCTCTGCCTTGTGATGTAGAAGGAAAGGGTGAAGGGTGTGACTCCAGGAGCTTTTTCAGAGGCCTTAGAAACTTCTTGTCCAGGAGCACCTAGAAAAGTTTGCCATCCATCTCACTGGCACGGATGGAGTCGTAAGCACGTGTGTGGAACTGTGCCTGGGTTACTGTTAGCAGCTTTAGCCTGAGTCCCAAGTCCCATGTCTGCTCGCCAAGGCCTAGGGACTGTCCAGGGATGTGCAGGCAGAAGAATGACAGTCACCCCAGGTGAAAGAGGAGGGAATGCTGGGAAGAGAACTGCAGTTCCCTATCACACAGTTGAATGTACTGAATAACACTGGGTTCCTAACAGAAGGCTGGGCGACCTCTTGGCTTTAAAGTGACTGTTGCCTCAAGATGGTCAGCATATGTGAATTTTGAATCCGAAAAGTGCTCTTCCTTGCTATATTTTTTCCGAGGTTCATTAACAACCAGTATTATAGAACCAATTCAAAAGGAACATGTTTTTGGTGCCTATCTTATTATTAGCTTCAGGGCTACATTTTTTTAAAATGCGTAATGGCATCCATGGAATATTTAGAAAGAATGTGGTACTTTGCAGAATTGACTTTGGGGGCAGTGCATGGCTTATAGTTGGAAGGAAAAGTGTCTGGCAGTTGTGTGAATTGAAAAACCTTTGGTCCATCTCTAGGATGTATTTGCCCATAAGCAGTTGCAAAATGATAAATCCAATGTAAGCGTGACTTTGAAAGGCTCTGTAAAGGTTCAGTACCTTTGCAGTCTGTACACAGAACTGTAGGAAGGTCATTTTCTCCCATGTGTTTGAAGTCAGCCTCCCTCCCTTTGCTCAGGGCTTTGGCTCTGTTCAGAGGATAAGAAATAGGGCCTGGCTATTGTTAGTGACAGGACAGTGCTTGAAGAATAATGAGAGTCACTCCTCCTGTTCCCTAAAGATTGGTAAAGCAAAAGTACACAGTGACTTGGTTGCTTTTTCTAAATAGCTGTCATTACCATTTTCTCTCCAGAGTAGTGTAGAGCCTCATCATGATGAAAGTCAGGACACTTGAGTTATGGTCAGGGCTTCATCACAAGCTATGGGACCCTGGGCCCACTCCTTCCCTTTGGCCTTACTGTACACGCCGATAAGAAGGAAAGTTGCAAAGCATACAGAACCAAGTGATGTCTCACATAGGTTTCATCACTAACATTGCAAACATCTGCATCTGGGACATGTGAAAAAGATGTTTCTGGTTTAAATGTGGCCTCTTCCTTAGCCTCTCTTAACCTTCTACTAAAATACATAGCATAAAACAGAATGAGGAACTATCCCAACATCAAGAACTAGAAATTGCAATCATCCTCTTGCCAAAGTCTGGGAGGGGTTGCCATGAACTTTAAAGGTTTATGAAACAATGTTAAGTGACACAGTTAGGGGTGGACATTTGGCACAGCTGTTAAGTTGCTGCTGGGAACACCGACATCCCATGTCAGCATGCCTTGTCTGAGTCCTGGCCACTCTGTTTCTGATCCAGTTTCCTGCAGGTGTTCTGCCTGGGAGGGAGCAAGTAGTTGGATCCCTGCCACCTGTGTTGGGAAGACCCAGACTCAATCTGGACTCCTGCCTTTGGCTGAGCTTGCCCTGGTTGTTGAAGTGGTTTGGGGGAGTGAACCAGCAGAAGGAAGATCTCTGTGTCTTAGTCTTCTTGCCTTTTAAACAAAAGTAAATTTTTAAAAAATAATAAAAGATACAATTAAGTATCATGTCATCTGATGTCATGCCATCAGAAATGGAGAGTTCCTCTTCCCAGTTCTTTAGGAAGAGCTTTATTTTTTGATCTGTATTTGTGTCTTGGATGAAAAATTAGTATCAATGTTAACTGAAAAAACTGACATTTCCTCTATTTTCTTTATTCATGGTTGTTGTTTGAGTTAGCCTGCTTATTAGTTACGTTTCTCTTAGGAAATGCACACACATACATGCAAATATATGTAGATATATACACAGATATACACATGTACACAGATGTGTATACATATATGTGCATATACATATATGTATAGGGCACTTGAATAAGTTTGTGGAAAATGGAATTAAAAGTATAAGCTTACAAGAGGCTTCCATAGCCTTGGCAGCTCATGACAAGAGCCTCAAGTGATCACTTATGTCATAAATAAGAGTGTCAATTGTTCAACAATGGGAGTCACTTTGCACCTGCTCCCCATGTAGGAGCTCTGCCGTTAATGTGTTGTACTATGAGAATTAATGGTAAAACTACTACTCAAACAGTACTTCATACTTTGGGTACAAACTGTTGAAATCTTTACTTAGTATATACTAAATTGATCTATATATAAAGATAATTTAAAATGAATCTTAATGAAGAATGGGATGGGATAGGGAGTAGAAGATGGGATGGTTTTCGGGTAGGAGGGTGGTTATGGGGTGAAAAACCACTATAATCCAGAAGTTGTACTTTTGAAATTTATATTATCAAATAAAAGTTTTTTTTAAAAGGGTAAATTAGCAAAAAAAAAGCATGAGTTTATTTTGGTGCAAAACAGATTAAAGATCCATGCACAGATTTATCATGGTACACATATTATGAAAAAAATTAAGATTTGTTTATTTCTTTGAAAGGTAGAGCAGTAGAGAGAAATCCTCCAACCTTTAGTTCACTCCCCAGTTGGCCACAACAGCCAAAATTGGGCCATTAATCAGTAACTCCAGCCTGATCTCCCACATGGGTGGCAGCAACCCAAGTTCTTGGGCCACCATCCACTGCCTTCCAAGCTGCATTAGTGGGTGGCTAATTAGCAGGAAGCTGACTGAAAGCAGAGCAACCTGGACTGGAAAGCGACAGCATAGCCTGCCTATTCCCCAATCCCAGCCATGAATAAAATACATAAATTTTCAATAAATTTCTTCACCAAATAAACTTTTAATTCCATTTTCCACCAACTTATATTTAGGTAAAGTCATACCCATAAAGTAGTGAGAGCTATAATATTTCCAAAACAGGTAAGTAATGTAGACGATGGAGCCAGGCTTGTTTCTGGGAAAGATGTAGGTGCTACCTAAAAAGCTGGGTAAGGAGAAGGTACGAGAAGATGTGAGTGGCCAGGCACTCCAGAAACTGCTGTTCTTTATGAACTTCTTATGTTTCTACCACTAAAAGCACAAGCTGCCCCGACAACCTGATGGACGTGTTGCGGATGTGAGAAGGGCGTTCAGTTGGTGCTGCGTGGATAGAGGCTGCTCCCTGGAACAGCATCACTTCTGGGTGGGTCTCCTCTCCTGGCTGTGTGCACAGAGGCCATGTGGAGACCATGGGACCATGCCAAAATTAAATAAGGAGCAGGAACATCACGTTAAGGTTTACAGAAAGAGCACACTGATGAAAATCATCTACTTGACAAATCGTAGGGATGAAGTAGAAAAATAAGATCAGGTGGTGGAGGAACAAGAAAAAAGTTACTGTGATTTTTTCCCTGGGAAAAGAGTAGAGATCCAAAGCATAGGTGTAACAGAAAAACACACAAAAAATATAAAATCAAGGTGAGACATCTAGGAACAAAAGAGGCAACAGTAGAATCCATCCTCAATTTGGAATCAGAAGAGAGTTTATGTTAAGGAAAAGTAAATCAGCTAAGTCAGAAAGGAAATGAAGGGCTTTCCTCTAGTGAATAAGGAAGAACTGTGATGAATTAGGGAAAAAAAATGTTCTCTGGAGACTGGAGGATGACTTACAGAAACTCCTGTGGAAGGCACTAGAACCGAAGCTCACATAGCAAAGATAAAATGAAATACATTCTTCTGAGCTGACATGCGAATGCAATGCTGGAAAAGACAGTTACACCCATATGCATCCTAACAAAGCATGTTTCCAGGGTAAAAACATGAAAATCTTTACAAAAGCCATGCTGACCAAAGGATTCTCCCTTAGAACACAGCAGGAAATAATGGAATATCTGGGCATTTTTGAAGGAAAAAACAAATTAGAGGAATGGATTAGTTAGACAAGTCATTTCTTGTCCATGAAGCAAACTAGGATATTATTTCATGTTATCTTAAGCCTCTGAGAACACACAGCCTGCCCTCTCAGTTTACTCTGCTTATCTAATAACTGAATATAAATTAGGACCCCAAATATGAGAGAATTGTACTGTAACACACCTGGGGCATAAGCCTTGGAATCATCGTCATACAGAGGATGTGTCTGCATATTGTCTGCACATGACAAAATGGCAGTGTAAACAGTTGAAAAAGATACAACATGTAAAATAACCTAAATTTTGATACCTAAAATGCCATGTTACATCCCCAGAAAGCAATGGAGAGAAGATGCAGCAAGGGGCATGGAAATATAAGGTTATATACAATTATATGTATTGTGTAGGAACAATTGGAGAACTATCATTTGTCCTCACTTTAATGACAGGTGAAATTTATATTAAAGAATTTTAAGAAAAAGATCCTAAAGGGTGTGTTCAGGTGGGGTAGTAGGTGGGCATTATAATTCAGAAGGAGCAGAGAGAAAGCACTCAATGAACAATCAAACAGGCCCCTAGGACAGTCAGGTTAATTTAAATGATGGAAATAGCTCCACCTAATTATTTTCTAATTCTAACATGGCCACCGTCCTGCAGTTGCAAGGCACATTTGAACATGCTAAATAATGCTTGGTCATAGGCTGTTGTGGAGGAAGAGATCTGCAGCCAGCCTGCGTGTTCCCCACACCATGTGGATGTCCCGGCTGGGCTGGGCTGGGCTGGGCTCCCCAGCAGCCCTGGGGAGCAGAAGCTTCCAGTGCTAGTCCACAGCTTGGTGACACAACAGGAGCCCTGCGCCAGGGCTACAGTGTTTGCTTTGTCTGATCTCAGTTTGACCTTTAGAAATGCTGTGGAATTTGAGCTCTTTTGGGGTACCCATTGTTGATGCTTTGTGCTTTACCATGTTTCTGCTTTTTATTTTGTTTTGTTTTTGTTTTTGTTTTTAAGAGAGAGGAGCTTACCAGGGAGTGCTGAGATCCATTTCCACTTGCAGTGACCCTTCCCAAGGCTGGATTCCTCTTCACTGCATTTACCATGGATAGTCTGTCCCTGACCTGTTATTTTCTTATATGAAATATGTTTTCCAGGGGAAGTCTCTTATTGAAAGAAAAAAAGACAGGTTTCCTTGTTAATACAGAAAGTCCTTATTTCAAAGACTCTGTACCTTTTTTTTTTTTTTTAACAGCGGTAACACTCTATGTGCCTGAAGACAGGGAGAGTTGCCTGGATGATTCTTTGAGATTCTGCCTCACTCTCAGATCTGTAACTTTTTATGGAGGACTGTATGTATGAGAGAGAAGGATTAGTTTTAATGGGAAAGATAACCAATAATCAGTTTGTCCAGGGCAAAAGCCATAAATTTGTGATTTTACTACTCATCCTAGAACTCAGAACTGAGTTGTCCGCATAGTTGCTATTTCATTGTGTTTGTCGTGCTGTATTTCCTTCTATCACCTAAGAATATAACCATAAAGTGAAGAAGAAATCAGAGGCTTTGGATTGGGAAGTACCACATCCCACTGGCTGCTCTTCATCTAATAAAGCCCGAAATGCACTCAGAGCTTTCTGGGTTAAATTTTCTTAGTTGTGGAATGAGAGTTTGGATTCTATTGGGATTTATTGACTGGTAGTCAGCTAAAATGCCCAGCAGGAGTGTTTTCTTAGACCTGTAGACACTTTACTGTTGTTAATTTCAAAGGTGTTAGAGGAAGTGCATGTGTGCTCTATTTGACCACAGTCCTCACCATTCCTTATGCATAATTCCAGTCTGTGCTGCTTACTTTTGCTTACTTTATGTTTATACTTACCTTAAATGCATTTGATAGAAATAAAAAGGAAGTTGGGGGATTAGATTTTATTTCTGAAATTGGTTCTAAAGCTATGCAAAGTCTAGGCAGTATGCACAGGCCTTTTTTTTTTTTTTAATAGACATTGGAGGTTAAAAACTATTTGACTAATCATACTGGATTGATGTGTTTAAAAAAAAAGTCAATTTATGAAGGCACACCAGAGAAATTCCAAATGGGTTTTAAAATGGAAATAGAAAAGTTGAATCATTCTACTGGTTTTCTGTTGCCTTTTTGTCACAGTCATTAGTTTGGCCTGAGCTCTACCAGAATTGTTCTAATGGCCCCAGTCACAAGAGCTATTACAGGTTGTCTAACTTGGTTAAATTCTTTTCTGCTCT
This sequence comes from Oryctolagus cuniculus, assembly GCF_964237555.1. Lineage (NCBI taxonomy): Eukaryota > Metazoa > Chordata > Mammalia > Lagomorpha > Leporidae > Oryctolagus > Oryctolagus cuniculus. The sequence continues at coordinate 43,375,757 of NC_091437.1, forward strand.
AAATTGTTAATGATTCAGCATTTCACGGCTTGAGTCAGGTGTTTTCAGAGGGCGCCTTTGTTAAAGGTCATGCTCCAGAAATCAGCACCCAAGATTAAGATGGCAGATTGTGCTCAGTGACCTTGGAGACAAAGTATTTATTAGACTCGGGGTTTAGAAGATAGTGTTTGTTGGCAGGAGATCACTGGTTGGCTTGACCCACAAAAATAGAGGAACAGTATTTTGGGAGAGGTGAGGCCTGAGGGTCGAAGGCCAGTGCTCCAGTACTGCTCCAGTTCAGCCTCCCAGGAGGCATAAGCTGTGAACATGAGCATTCAAGGTTGCAGATGAGCCAGCGGAAGCTTGGAGAGGAGTCATAATGGGCCTGTGTAAGATCATTTTCAAAGTTTTTGTGCTATTTGATGAAGGACATATTGCTATTCTCTGCATGCTGGTACCTGATGAATGATTTATGGGTTTTATTCATTTATTATGATGTTACAGTGCCTGGAAATAAGTTTCCAGTAAATGTTGACACGAGAACCCTTTTGTCACCTGTATGGGATTGTCATTGTGAAAACTAAGACTGAAACACAGACATTCGGAGATGGAGTGTGGTAGATGCGTGCATTTTGATTTATTATTTATTTTTATGATACTGTTAAACAGATTTCATAATTTTAGTAGGAATGAAAAAGGGGAGGGGCAGGAGATTTTGTGAACAAGCAGTAGATTGACGAGTAAGTGAAATGCTAATATAGTCAGCAGAATCATATGAATGTAAAAATAATTGGCCTCTAATTCCTAACATTCTGTGGGAGGCCAGTGGAGGATTTATGGTATTTTTTTCCCAGTTGCAAACCAGCAAGTAGATGATTCATGTACTGCAGGGGGTGGGGGGAGAAAATAATGATTTTTTTGTTGTTGTTTAAATCCCTTCATGACATGCAGTTACCTGTCAGTTTTCTGTTTTGACCCTACCTTAGGTCCCTGATCCTGTTTTTCCCTTATTTTAGGAAATCTGCAACTACAGATGAGTTGAATTCGTTTTCTCACCTTTCTGCTAAATATAGAGAACAGTATTTCCAGGCTTTGGCAGTATTTTCAGCAGGATTGAGAACAGTTGAAGCAGGTAGTCCTCTGGTGTTTGCATCCTGCAAGAACAGGCTGGTTTGCTATAAATTTGTTTTATAATCGAGAAGAGGCTTATTTTTATGAGTATTTTTACAATTATTTAAAAATATTTTTATTTTAGTTAGTTTTTAACAGATCCAATGTGAAATATAAGAATGTGAAAATCTAAGAACATGAATTTAAGGATAAAAATCTTTGATTAAGGTTTGCTATATACTGACAAACGGTATTAGCATTGCTATAGGGAACTGCATTAATTCTTCATAGAGAAAAAAAAAGAGGTGAAAGTTTATACTAGGGTGAAGGTGTCCTCTGGGAGGCCAGCGCTGACCATATGGAGAGCTGTCGGCAAGAGAGAAGGAATACTCAAGTGTCTGTAAGGCACATGCCACCTTGGTGTTAGGCTTGTTCCATGAGAGATGAATGAAGATGAGCCTACAATCAACACGTAGGTATCCTTTTGATCGTCATCACTACTGTCCATGAATCAGCATTTGGTCTCTGATGGCACTGGGAAAATTTTCCTCCTCTTAAATGTTTAGCCTGAGGCTTGCACCGTGGCACAGTGGGTTAAAGCTCTGATCTGTAGTGCCAGCATCCCATATAAGCCCTGGTTCAAGTCCTGGCTGCTCCACTTCGGATCCAGCTCTCTGCTGATGGTCTGGGAAAGCAATAGAAGATGGCCCAAGTGCTTAGACCCCTGAAACCAAGCAGGAGAACTGGAATAAGCTTCTGGCTTTTGGCTTCGTGTTGGCTCAGTTCCAGCCATTGCTGCCAATTAGGGCATTAACCAGCAGATGGAAGACTTCTCTATCTCTGTCTGTCTCTGCCTCTTTCGGTAACTCTGTCTTTCAAATAAATAAAAATAAATGTGAAAAAGAAACATTTCTCCTATCTTCTTTTTCCTCTTCGATTTTCACTCCTGCAACAGTAATTGGGGCGCTTGTTATCTCAATTAATTTTCACTGGTTTCGGTAGGTCCTGGCCTGCCCAATTAATCTCTCAAATGCTCCTTTGGTGTGTCACTCTTCTTAAAAATGCTCATCAGTTCATAGTTGCCAATTTTTCAAAGACAGAGTTCCTCTAACTTCAGAGCAACTGTATCAGGGAGTTTCTCATCTATCCACTGCATTTTTCATGTTCCCTGGTGGATGTTTCCCCCTTCATCTTAAAGTGCTATACTCAGCGTGGCACGAATGAATTCCTCCTGACTCCCATATTAGTGGACCTGATGTTTACAACTTAACTTTTACTTTGAAAAAACAAAAGATAAAAAAAGCTAGTGGTTATGCTGATCCACTTTCATGGAACAACTAACACTTCAAGTCTCTGTATGCTGAGTGCCAGTTCCGTGTCACTCCTTCAGTATTTATTCTGTCTCTCTAAAAATGCACTGAATTATACCTATTTCTCTTACATTTGTAACAGAGAAACGAAGCGATGATGAAAATCAGAGGTGTGAAGATGCTGAATGCAGTATTGGGCATGTGTATGTGTGTTGACAGTGGAAATTTGTTTTCTATAATAAGCTATCTATGAACTAAAGCTAGTTGATGATGTAGAATTATAATGGAAAAAAGCAAAATCAAAGAACATGGTGGAGTGGGCATTTAGACTGGCAGATGGAGACATTTATGTTCCACAATAAAGTGCCCAAATTCGATTTCCAGCTCTGGCACCCATCTCCAGAACCTGGGAAGCAGTGGTGACGGCTCAAGTGATTGGATTCTTGCCTTGGAGACCTGGATTGTGTTCCACAGGGATTACGTATCATTTTCAAGCTAAAAGATCTTTAAATGAGGGTTTTATTTTCTTTTTTCTTTGCCCCCCCACCAAGCTTTTCTCAGTTGCACTCAGGTACTCCATTGCCATTGTGTCTGAGGTTGCTTTAGCACTAGCTGTTGTAGGCATTAGCAATGACCCAATAAATGGGTTTCTTCATTCTCTCTCTTTTTATCTCTCTACCTGTCAAATAAATTTAAAAATGTGTATATATGTGTGTGTGTGTGTTGTGTGTGTGTCTGTATGTGTGTTTGTATTCAAAGAATATGTCAAAATACAGAGCAAGTATTGCTGAAGATTGTGTAAGAGCTGTGGCATATAGAGCTTAAATTTGTGTCACCTTCTTCTGTGCTAATTTTTTTGACGTATAGTTAACTGTGGTGTACCTCTTCGCAAATAGGCGACACAAGAAGAGGAAACAGTCATTGTCATCATCAACGATGGCACCTTGACCATTGTTCTCGATGGTAAATCTCTCATTCCCTTGAAGCTGGTAATGAGTCTTTAATCAGGCTCATTTGGATTGACTTCCGCAAGTAGTAGTCTTGAGTTGCTTACAGATTGCACATCATCATTCCTGTGGGCTGCTGTGAACTTAGCATAGGATGTGTTTTTATATTGCTTTTAGATTACTTTGTGTATCCTTCTTGCCTCATCAACCAAAGTATGAATTCCTTGAAGGCAGAAATAACAAGTTTTCCAGTGTCGATCATTTAGAGAAACATGAGAATATTTTAGATAGTTACTCAGAACTGTGGGGCATAGCTTTGCCTCTTACAAGTTAAACTTTTTGATGCTTTTAAAGCTGCATTTAGCATTCTCTCGGGATACTGAATCCCTTCAGTGTACTATTCAGTACGTTTTCAAATTTATATTGTTCTTTCTAAATGTGCCTCTTTGTCTAAGACACTCTGGCAGAAATGACCTACATGAAAGATCTCTGTGAGTGAGATCCCAGTGGAAAGAAGGGGCTATCAAAGAAGGATGTACTGTTCTGAAGGAAGGAGAGAACTTCCACTTTGCTCATGGCCCTGCCTAAATGCTGGCAAAGTTTTTGGACTCAAAAGGCTTCCATAGCCTTGGCAACTCATGACAAGAGCCTGGCGAGGTTACTGACGTCATAAATAAGAGTGTCAATTGTTAAATCAACAACAAGAGTCACTGTGCTCTTGTTACCCATGTAGGACCTCTGTCCTTAATGAGTTGTATTATGAGAATTAATGGTAAAACTGGTCTTCAGACAGTACTTTATAATTTATGTGTCTGTGCGGGTGCAAACTGTTGAAATCTTTACTTAGTATGGAGATGGTCTTCTGTATATAAATATAATTAAAAATGAATCTTAATTATGGCTTGAGAGAGGGAGTAGGAGATGGGGACAGGGGTGAGGGTGGGATGGGCAGGTAAGGGGAGAAGAACGACTATATTCTCAAAGCTGTACCTATGAAATTTATGTTTATTAAAAACAAAGCTCTCTAAAAAAAAGTTCATGGAAAACGTTCATGGTGAAAAAATAAGTAAATAAATAAATGTGTCTCTTTTCACCTTAAATAGCTTTACATGAAGGCCCCCAGTTTCCTTGTCCTGTTCCTTCCAGACCTATCTCAGTTAAGTGCAGGTACCCTTTTGCCCTTGGGCTTTCAGCCTGGGATGCCCTACTGAAGATGGCATTTTATAAAATGAAGAGAAATGCAGCGACTTATGTCTTCTGTGTCATTCCAGAGGGATGGAGCAGCGATTCTCGATCATGAGAAGTATTTGGTGTTTAAATTCAGTTAACAGTCTCTCTCAATTTAGTTGTTCAGGCATTAGAGATTGCGTTTGTGTTGGTGTTAGTATTCATGTCTGTCAGATAATTTATAGGCGAAGGAGTGTAATTTCGTCTAAAAGGTATCTGTAAGAGAGGACACTTGCCAATCCAATTACATTTTCAACTTCTCATTTCTTTTTCTATAACCTCCAATAATTTCACTGGACTTTTAAAGAAAAACATGATCTCATATTATTTTTATGTCTCTCCTCAGTCAATGCTAATTTTAGTTCTAATGTTCTCTCACTGGTATCTCCTCTATTGATTTGGTAAGTGCTACCTTCAATCATTTAAAAGTAAGTAATACATTAAGACCGCCCAAGGCTATCCTATATTCAGAAAAATCACTCCATTTAAGAATTAATTTAACAAGAGTCTACCACACATTTTACTTTGGAAATTCACCAGGATTCTTTCCATCTTTGAGAAAGCATTTATTATCCAGAAGAAATTAGGCCTAATTTTAGAGAATGCTAGAGTGAATAAAACTTCTTCAAATTCCCCCAAATCTCACAACTGTGACTTCAATAATAAAGTTTAAGATTCACAGAATTTCAGGGCTGGAAGAAAATGAGTGGATGGCAGTGTCAATTAGAATACTACCACCTGACTTCAGATAACTTAAAAACCATTTAAAAAATACATGAAGTAGTGGATAAAGCCGCCACCTGTTATGCCGGCACCCTATATGGGACCCAGCTGCTCCACTTCCAGTCCACCTCCCTGCTAATGTTCTGGGAAAAGCAGTGGAAGATAACCCAAGTGCTTGGATCCTCGCACCCATATAGGAGACTTTGAAAAAACTCCTAGCTTCAGCCTGGCCCAATACCAGCCATTGTGGCCATTTGCAGAGTGAACCAGCAGATAAGAGCTCTTTCTCTCATAACTCCACCTTTCCAAAAAATAAGAAATTTAAGCAATACAATGAGCATCAGAAAGGGGGCATCCTGCTTTGGTGGTTGTTTCTGTTTGGGTTTTATATTTCTGTAGTATATTCCTGATCACCTTGTCTGGTTGTTACTGGCGGTGGCTGGCTTGCCTCAGTTCTTTTTTACCAATAGAGTAACGAAAGGTAATTCAGTCAGACTTAAGTTGGGAAGTAGACCAGTTTATTAAAGTATGTTCCAGGAAAGGAATGGGGCAGTTGATAGAAAACATGACCCCTTTCTTCCTGGTTTGGGGCTTTTATCCCTAATATAGGAAGGGCATTAGCTGGTGGTGTGACCCTGAGTCTCCTGGTAAGCATTTTTGGTTGACATCAGGGAGTTGCATACTTTTGGGCTCTCTGAGCTTTTGGCTAAAAACTGGACTTTTCCAATTTAGCTGAATTCCCATTTTATCAGAGAGTACTTTAACCACAAATTAAATGGCAAAGTGGGTGGTTCTGGGTGGCCCTGGGGAGGAGGGAGCAGAGTCCTTGGTTCCACCCGGTAGGGGTAGGTGGACTCTGGGGCCCTTCTCCCATTCACTCCTGTGTAACTCTTTACTTAACACAGTGGTCATTGTGGAGGGCTGGACATGGCCAGACTGGACTGTTCTGCACTGGTGAGGCAGTAGGAACAATGACTTTACATGCACCTTCCAAATATTTTGCTTAAAAGAAAGTAGAAAAGAGAATAGTAGCTCGAAAAGGAGCTGTGAAGTCTACAGTTTTGTTTGGGATGGGCAGGTACTCTGATAAAAAAATAGCATAGTATGGAGAGAAGGGAGAAACTTAGAAGAAAGGGCTGAGAATGTGAAACTGAGTCCCAGTACCCTCAGAAGGAAGTGCCCCCCGGAAGGAAGCCCTTTCTGTCTCTCTCTCTCACTGTCTGACTCTGCCTGTCTAATTAAAAAAAAAGTTTTCAGTTCTTCTTCTCTGAGAGCAAAGAAGCCTCCAGACAGTCCGTGCCTTTTGTTTTCAGCACCCAACCTATTCATGGTTGGAGGGATGAGGGATGGGGAGAGATCATTGCTGGTGTTTTACACGAAACACAGGAGAATTAGAAAGAAAACAGTCCTGATTATTTATATCAGTTTCTGTGACTTAGTGGACCACACACCATCCTTCTGATGTCCTATGTAGTTGAATTTAGGAATTCCGTTCTGTGTTTTCACAGTATTTGTTAGACTTTAAAAACTCAATTTCTTTAACTGTCATCAAATTTTTTAGCTGATTAACCTTCTTTTGAAACGTTGAAAATAACTGATATTTCATAACAAAAACATGTAAACTCTGTCCTTCAAATACTACTGGTTTTTCTAATACTTGCAGTTGTGGATATAAAATGGCACCTGTGGAAGAAACGGTTTAAAAACGTTCATGGAAAATGGAATTTAAAGGTGTTCATTTTGGTGTAAAAATATTTTCAAATTTATGTATAGTTATTTCATAATATGTGTTTTATATGAACTTTTAAAAGACTCCTGTACACATGGATTTCCAACATTTTTGCACTAAAATAAACTTACCCGTTAATTCTATTTTCCATGAACTTTTCAAAGTATGCCGATAACACCCATGACTCCATAGCAGTGCCAAATGGTATGAGGCATATAATAGATTCTGTCAGTGACCAAGCTAAAGAGTTTGTTGCTTACTGAAGCTGAAGACAGTGTCAGGGGGATATTACATTTCTGTCCTCACACTTACTCAAGAACACAGGCTGAAAGGTTTTTGCCAGTTTGATTGAGGGCTCTCCAGACTGTCTTGTGTATTAATGTCCAGGCAGCAAAAATCTTATTTTTGTTTGTTTGTTTTTGTTCGTTTTGTACTTGAGAGAGGATGAACAACTATGGGCAAAGTTGTATGGTACTGGCTTATATCATTTAGGTGCACATTCTTCCGTGAGAATTCAATCACATGGTCATAATGGATGGAAGAAGGGCCTGCAAGTACAGTTCCTAGTTGGTTGGCTGCTTCCAGGTAGCAAGTTCAACTATGAAATGTTTATTCGTGTCTTTGCTGATAACAAGTCTCTAGAAGTCTGTTCTTGTGTGTGTATAATTGCTAAAAACTGTTATAGTATAATTTTTTTGTAAATCCTGTATTATCTAATGTTTTTTTCCCATTGACTCTTGAGTTTAGAAGGACAGGTATAAATATGCTCATTTACAAATGGAAGATTTATGTCCCAAATTAAGTGGTAGGAGAAGTCTAAAATTATTTATATGTGTCAGAATTTGATTTTTGGTTACTCATTAAATATTTAACACATACTTTAGCCTAAAATATATAATTGAGGGAATATTTTTTACTTTTAGGAGAAGTTCACTGAACGTGCTACATGCTAACTCGCCAAGGAATTAACATTGAAAGTTGTCCAAGGTGTTCCTTGTTAAAATAGTTTAAAAATACATCATATAATCTTTATTTGTTGGTAGATGACCGTGAAAATGGATAGTTGGGGGACTTTTGGCTAAGTAACAGGTGAGAGTTGAAATTACCATTGAAGATAAATGACAAAAAATGAAAAAGTAAAACTCATTTCTCCAATAGTTTGTCATTAAATAAGTATATATTAAAACCACTAAAACTGAAAATAGAACATTATAGAGAAAAATAATTCATGTAAAGTTCCAAACTTCTATTTTGAAAAATTAAATCGGTATATAGAGATAATGAACTTAATACCTACTATTTAATTAAACTTTAAGCTCATTAGTTAGCCTAATTAATTCATACGATTAGCCTCTGCATATTGCCAACATTATTCTGAATCTTCTGGAGTATGATTTTAAATTTAGAGGGAGTAATTTAATGATGCTCAACATTGATTGTTGACACTGCAACATAAACTTAATATTTTAATGGGTGCTCAACTCCTATTACAAAGTAAGATTTACCTGATTCATGCTGCTTCTACCCTGCAAGCTTGCCTATTCTATATTCTCACAACACACCATGTTTTGTCATTACAGCACATATCACAGTCATAAAATAATGACTTTTTTTATGGTTTACGTAGTATCTGCCTGCCTTTTCTAAATAACGTTAATCCTCATGAAAACAAAATTGGTTCTTCCTTGATCACTGCGGAATTCCCAGAGCCTGGAACATGGCAGGCATTCAGGAGATAGAGGGGACACATGGACAGATATTCTTGCTGAAATTATTACAAGAAGTTGGGATAGGAATGACTACACTGGTATGTCCAGACAGTTTACCTAGTAAGTGTAGTCCTAAACACCTCCTACCCTACAAAAATGTCCACTAGTTATTCTTTGTTATAAGTCTCTTAAAAATAAGATTGATGAAGCTAATTATATCAAGCATATTTCCATTAATTGCAAACCATTTCATGAATATTGAATGAAGTATCTGGTCTTAACAAAACTCTTAAGCTTTATAGACTTACCTGTTACTATGTAATAGGTTGAAGTGGCAGTAAGCATTTGTCATCTTTCACACGATTTCTTAAAAGATTTTATTTACTTGACAGGCAGAGTTGCAGAGAGAGAGACACACACACACAAAGAGAGATTGTCTCTCTGCTGGTTCACTCCCCAAATGGCCATAATTGCCAGAGAAGGGCCAATCCAGAGCCAGGGGCCAGGAGCTTTTCCTGTGTCTCCCACGTGGGTGCAGGGGCCCAAGTACTTGGGTCATCATCCAATGCTTTCCCAGGCAGTAAGCAGAGAGCTGGATCAGGAGAGAAGCAGCTGGGTCATGAACCCATAGCCTTCTGGACTTAGCCTACTGCACCAGTGCGCCGGCACCTCTTCCGTCACTCTTTTAACAATTACTGAGAGTACTTGTACTCTTTTTTGACAGGCAGAGTGGCCAGGCACTCTTCTAGGTTCCGAAGATGCGAAAAGAGAGAGCAAATGAAAAAAGAAATCTGCCCTAAATGAAGCTTGCATTTTAATATGGAATGTGACATTTAACAAGATGAAAAGTGATATACATACTTTTTTTTTTTTTTTAGATAGTGATAATTGCTAAGGAGAAAAAAAAATAAGTCATAGAGGGAGGTTAGAAAATGTCATTGGATGACTGGACTTAAAAGTTGAGACAGTAGGACATGTGTTAGGCATAATGGTTTGGCAGTGGTTGAGATATTGTGTTCTACATCCCATATCAGAGTTCCTGGGTTCAAGTGCTGCTTCACCTGCGGTGGCCCAAGTAATTGGATCTCTGTTACCTACATGGGAGATCAAGGTTGACTTTGTAGCTCTTGGCTTTGGTGTGGCCCAGCCCTGATCATTGTGGGCATTTAATGAGTGAACCCGAAGATGTTTTTCTTTGTCGCTTTCCTTCTCCTCATCCCCTCCCCAAAAAAAGTTTAAAAAATTTAAACAGTGCAGTAAAAGCCTCATTTAGGTGACTATGTGAGTGAAGGCCTGTGAGAAATGAATGAGATTTGTATGCAGTTATCTGGGCGAAGAACATCAGAGGAACCAGCAAGGCAGAAGCCCTGCGATGGGGTGCAGACACTGTGTACAAGACGGGAGTGTCGTTCTGTGGAGCTAAAGCAGTGTGATGGCAGAGACTATGGTAGGGATGAGATCAGAGTTAACAAAGGCCAGATGGTGGAGTATCTTGTCAATGAGAACAAGCTTTGGGCTTTTATTTCGAGTGACAAAGGAGACTCTTAAGTAGAAGAGTGCTGACTGGATTTTTCATTGAACAGCATCTCCCTGAGCATGCTTTGTGAAAGGGCAAGGCTAGCCAGCGCTGTGGCTCAATAGGCTAATCCTCCGCCTGAGGCGCCAGCACACCGGGTTCTAGTCCTGGTGGGGGCGCCAGATTCTGTCCTGGTCGCACCTCTTCCTGTCCAGCTCTCTGCTATGGCCCGGGAGTGCGGTGGAGGATGGCCCAGGTCCTTGGACCCTGCACCCACATGGGAGACCAGGAGAAGCACCTGGCTCCTGCCTTTGGATCAGCATGGTGCGCCGGCCACAGTGCACTGGCCGCGGCGGCCATTGGGGGGTGAACTAACGGCAAAGAAACACCTTTCTCTCTGTCTCTCTCACTACAATTCCACTCTGCCTGTCAACAACAACAACAAAAACAAACAAACAAAGGCAAGGCTGAGCAGAGGGGATAAGATAGGACAGCATTCTGACAATGCACATTCGAGAAAGTGGTGACTTAGCCAGAGTGAGGATGAAATAGGGAGGGAGTATTTTTTAAATAAGCATTTGTAGATTTTTCTTCTGTATCCTGATGGTCAGAAAGAAACAAAAAGGAACCTAGAGTGACACCAGTCTCTACACTGAGGATTCCTTCAACAACAGTTCGGAAAATTGTCTTAAAGGGCACAAAAAGCAAACCTGACTACACTCGAAGAGCTTGTTTGAGGCCTAGTGTATTTGTTGTTGAGCTTTATTTCCCTGTGTTTAAACAAAAGCAAAGAGGTGGGTTTTTTGTTTGCTTGTTTTTTTTGTTTGTTTGTTTGTTTTGTTTTTTTTTTGTCTTGGGTGTTTACTCAAGCTTTTGGTAATTGGGGCATGAACCTGACCTTTAATTTTCTGTCCTCAGTGGAAATCAGCATTGGAGTCATCTGCTTCTGATTATTTTTCAAGGGTCTTCTGGGCTCCCCAGTGTTTCTTTTATGTCTCAAAAACAAAGGGAACACTGCAGACTTGACCAGTGCCAAGTCAGGCATCAACAGACTATTTCAGCAAACCTAGAAAACTCTAGCTTGATCAGCACAAAGTTTGTATTTTGTGTTAGTTTTCCTTATTTAAACATGAGAGTGCAACCTGCCCCTGGAAAGCTGTATCAGAAGAAATTATCCAGCCTCAGTTTACAGAAGTTGGGAGAGCATGAGTCTTGGACATTGTTTTATTAAAGATCTTACCAGATAACTCCTGTGAGGCATTATGACTCGCAAGACTGAAAGGTTTACTTCTTAGGTGGTTTTAGGAGGGGTAACCCTGGGTAAAATGGCACAGATGTTAAAATTGTAGCAAATTAAACAGTATTTTCCCTTCCTCCTGTTCAACAACATTAAATGTATCTATAGATGTATTTTCTAAATAAATAACAGATACTTTTCTAAAGCTGTAGTTTCTAAATATATACTACATAAAAATTTTCTGAAGTTCATTTTCCTCATCTATGTAATGGAGATAGTAGGTAGTACTGCTCTCAAGTTTTGTGTGCCTGTGTGAAGCAAAGGAATGAAAGCAATGTGTGGAATACAGAGCCTAGAACTATATGTGGATGGGCCGTGGTTTGTATTCTTTTGTTAAACTGTGAGCAAGCCAAGAAAAGGGCTGTGGTGCTAAATGGAGTAGAAGCAGCACACTTTGCTTGATGCTTTGGGTGAATTTGTAGTATCATTGGAATTTGAGATGCCATTTCAGTAACTTAGGTAACAGAGTAAATTCAAAGTAAACAATGAAATTCTCCACATAGTCTCTTCCTGTCCTCTCCCATGACATCAGATAGAAATAATGGCGATTGAGAAATCCCAGACACAAATATCTCAGGACGGACTGAGTTGGTGGTATCAAAAGATGCCAGAGCTGAGGCCAAGGTAATCGTGCTTGTGAATTACCTGCACCTTTCTAGCAGATCTGAGGGTCTTCAAAATAAAGACACGAGTGTTACAAAGTGCGCAAATGGTATTTTGGCAAAGGAAAGATGACTTGAATATTCCTTTTCATTCTGTGATTGGCTAAGGGGGGAGAGAAACAACTCATGGATGACATGAAAATTTAGGGTTGCTGATGCAGAAGATGAGTGTCCTCTTTAAATTCTATTAAGTTAGAGTATTGTTTTTCACTCTTTCAAGGAAAATCAAATTTATCTTCAGCTTTTACAGAGGATATGAATATCCATGTGTATCCAGGGAGGCTAGTTCTGCAGGCTGTGCACAGGGCCATGGCAGAAAACTTCTATTATAATTTACCCATAAGTGTTAGGTTACAATAGGAGTATATGCATGCCTATGTTTAGAATTAAGCACTATACATACATTTTTAAAGATATTTTTATTTATTTGAAGGTCAGAGTTGCAGGGAGAGAAGGAGAAGCAGAAAGACATATTTTCTATCCACTCCCAAGATGGCTGGGCCAAGGCTGAAGCCAGGAGCTTCTTCCAGATCCCCGACATGGGTAGCAGGGGCCCAAGTACATAGACCATCTTCTACTGCTTTTCCCAGGCTGTTAGCGTGGAGGTGGCTCAGAAGTAGAGCAGCTGAGACATGAACCGGTGCCCATACGGTGTGGCAGCTTTACATGCTATGCCATGATACCAACTCCTATAATTATGTATTTAAGAAAACATTTTGTGCTAAAGCATGCCACAGCAAGTTACATCATCAGTATTTGTTTTAAAAGTCAGACCTAGATACAGAAGTCATAGAAAACTAATTTGTTGCACCTGATCTGTAAAGGTTTCCTATGAAACAGTAGGAAGATACAAGGCAGTAGTATGATTACAAATTCTAGAGGTAGTCTGTTTCGGTGTGAATTCAACCTTCACCATCTAAGCCTCTGCGACCTGGAGTAAGTTTCTTAAACTTCCACCTTCTCATCCACAAAATGGATACTTAAGTCAGGGTTCTTGGAAGGACTGGATAGCATAAGCTAGGTAAAACATTGGCCAAATAGTGTTCTGTGGATACTTACTGTTATCATAAATTTTATTTTTTCATTATAGCCTTAATTCTCACAAGTTGTTAATGTATTCAGCTTCATCCCTATCTTAAACCTGCTAAAGCTAGGGCTCAGGAATATTAAATTTTCTAAGAAATAAGAATGGAAGCCATGGATGCGGCACTGTGGTACAGCAATTTAGGCCATTATCTGCAGTGCCGGCATCCCGTATGGGCTCCAGTTGGAGTCCTAGCAGCTCCACTTCTGGTTCAATTCCCTGCTGGTGAGCCTGAGAAAGCAGCAGAGGATGAGCTAAGAATTTGGGCCCTTGCACTCATGTGGGAGATCCAGAGGAAGCTCCTAGCTTTGGACTGTCCCAGCTCTGTCTGTTGCAGCCAATTGGAGAGTGAGGATCTCAGCCAGTGAATAGAGGGTCGGTCGGTCTCTCTCTCTCTCTTTCTCTCTCTCTTACTCTGCCTTTCAAACTAATAAGTCAAAAACAAAACTAAACAGGAGTGGAAGCCAGAAGCAAACTTGGGTGTCTCATTCCAAAACTGAGGCTTGCAGGCGATACAGTGCTCATTGGTTGTTCTCCAAATACTTAATCAGTACTTCTTGGATGTTCATCTGCCACATTCCCTTGCCAAAAGAAGCAAAAAGAAATGGGACAAAATTTCTTTACAGGCCTTCAAAATTTACTGAAACCCATTCATATTATTGTACAGAAGAAGTAAACATAAATGTCTGTGGAATAGATACCAAGGGAAGTACCAAGAAAATGCTCAGAACCACTCAAATAAAAGAAAGCACACTTTTGTGTCTTGATTCCCTTGCAAATCAAGATGAAATATTAATAAGTGTTTCTATCTCATTTTCATCCAGTTTCCCATAAATTGTTACTCAAAATCTAAATCTAAAAACTGATGATTTTTCAAGATCTGTGATAGGGAGTTTAGAGGAAAAAGTAATAAAAATCAAGACACTCGACTTGTTGCCATAATATTAGTAAGAATCTAACATTTTCTAAATTCAGTAGAGGGATGTGTTTGTACTGGGGTTTCGTTTGTCATCTTTCCAGACCAGTCACTGAAAAATGTAAACAAAGCAAACTTCTGTCATCTAATCTGAAGTAGCTAAAATTGGTGATTCCAATTAGATATTTTATGGACTTTAAAGAATGATAGGACAATTTTAGGGTAGCCATATACCTGATTAAGGTACTCCAATCATGATGAATAGCTATGCTTAGTATAATTGCCCTAGCAACAACTAAATTTGTTCCTGTGTATAACAAGCCCATTGGCCATTTTTTGAGGGAGGAGGGTTGTTAATAGTATGGTAGTGAATGCCACTTGGTTCAAAAGACTGATGTAGTAAAATAGATGTGGAGTGTGGATGGTTAACCCTGATACTGCTAGATAACCTAGTCAAAGTGCTGTGTGGGAATTATTTGCTCATCCACATGGAAGTCTGATGGTTGGAGATGGGGGTATTTACTGGAAAGGCTGGAATTCTGGGGCTTCATTTCCTCTATTCTGCTGTGGAGTTTGGGCAAGTCATTGATTCTTGAGTCTGAAAATGAAAATCTTTCATTAGAATCTAAAACAAAGTGAATCCAGTGCCCATAATGCAAAACAGATGTGCCCCAAATGGCCCTTGCTTATCATTTCTCTTTTGAAACTTACGTGTTATTTCTGAAGAAGTCTAAGAGAGCTGAGTCATTCCTCCAGTATTAGAACAACCCCTACTACCTTTGATTAAGTGTTGTGTGTGTGTGTGTGTGTGTATACACACACAAAAAAAACAAATGCCAGAATGACATGAATATGGCAAGAGACTCAGGACTCAGTGTGTAAGAAAGACAAGGGGAGCCAGCACCATGGCTCACTAGGCTAATCCTCCGCCTTGCGGCGCCGGCACATCGGGTTCTAGTCCCGGTCAGGGCACTGGATTCTGTCCCGGTTGCCCCTCTTCCAGGCCAGCTCTCTGCTGTGGCCAGGGAGTGCAGTGGAGGATGGCCCAAGTCCTTGGGCCCTGCACCCCATGGGAGACCAGGATAAGTACCTGGCTCCTGCCATCGGATCAGCGCTGTGCGCCGGCCACAGCCCACTGGCTGCGGCGGCAATTGGAGGGTGAACCAAAGGCAAAGGAAGACCTTTCTCTCTGTCTCTCTCTCTCACTGTCCACTCTGCCTGTCAAAAAAAAAAAAAAAAAAAAAAAAAAAAGACAAGGGGACATATTTGATGGCAAATATTCTATCTCTAGAGGCCATTCTATTTTATTCATTTAAATACAAGGTTATAGGCTGAGATTGGTTATTTGGGTCAGGTATACACTGTTGGATCTGTTCAAATCAAACATAGGCCGTTACATTAGATTTCAGAAGGATCCGAAGACCGAAGGGAGTGAATGCTTGGCACTGTTGGAGTGGACTGTGTTCTTCTTCAGTTCTGGGCCACTGAGTGTAATGTTCTCTCTTCCTGGTGCACTGATTTCCCTGACTTTGTACTTCCTTACTGCTTATTTCTGTAAATAGCTCTTACTAAAACACCTTTCCACCAAGAAGCCTTGATCTCTTAACTCTAAGGTATGTGTCCTTCCTATATGCTTCTGCATTGTAGTAGGTACTTAGTGTCAAAGCCTTTCTCTTACTGTGCTATAATTACTCAGTGACTTAGCTAAGTAGGATAGGAATTCCATGAAAAAATACATCTGTCTTACTTACTGAACTCCTTTTCTGTCCCTTGATACTAGGCTAGGCAGAGGAGATAGAACAGTAAAACATATGTTGATTGATTGAATAGTTGCACAAATGAAACATTTAAATGCCAAGATACAGTGCAATCACCCAAAACCACCTCTGGTTCATCCTAGGCATTAAACATTTTTAGCACTTCCTGAAAGTATTCAAATAGCCAAATTAAAGTATGCTTATTCCTCATTGTTTCTTGTTTTGGTGGGGGGATACACACATTCATTAAAGTGCATTTTTCAGTGGTTTGGAATTAACATTCCAAAATATTGAACAGATACTAGAATCTTGCAACTCTGGAGAACCTTGTAGCATAGGCTTTTGTTGTTGGCGTTATTTTAGATGTTTGTTTATTTTGTTTAAAATGCAAAGACAGAGTTAGAACTTCCATCCCCTTGTTAACTCTCTGAACACCTGCAGCAGCCAGGAGTGGGCTAGGATCCTGGAATTCCATGCAGGTGTCCCCTGTGGATGGCTGGAACACAAGCACTTGGGTCGTCATCTACTAATTCCCAGGATGCATTAGCAGGAAGCTGGATTAGAAAGCAGAGTGGCCAGGGCGGGTGCCGCGGCTCAATAGGCTAATCCTTCACCTGCGGTGCTAGCACCCTGGGGTTCTAGTCCCAGTTGGGGTGCCGGATTCTGTCCCGGTTGCTTCTCTTCCAGGCCAGCTCTCTGCTGTGGCCCGGGAGGGCAGTGGAGGATGGCCCAAGTCCTTGGGCCCTGCACCCACATGGGACACCAGGAGGAGGCACCTGGCTCCTGGCTTCAGATCAGCGCAGTGCAAAAGCCGTGGTGGCCATTTTGGGGGTGAACCAACAGACGGAAGACCTTTCTTTCTCTCTTTCTCTCTTTCTCTCTCTGCCTAACTCTGCCTGTCGAAAGAAAGAGAGAGAGAAAGAGAGAGAAAGAGAAAGAGTGGCCAGGATTCAAATTGGCACTCTCACATAAAATGCGGTCATTTCAAACAAAGAAAATCTTGCAGACTTTCAAGTCAGGAAGGCCTATGGGAATAAGTTCACTTCCACTTTCCTTCTTGTTCATGCTCACTAATAAATGGTTTTATCGTGAAATGCATAGTATGTAAGCACATGAGCTTCATGAGTTTTGGTGTGTGACAGCTCCAAATGGTATTGTTTAAAAGAGCTTGCTGTTTAAGCATAAGTATAGTCAGTGTGTGGTGACATTTCAAGGTTGTAGGAAATTCAGATTCCATTTCTGTGTACTGTATTAAACACTGGATACAGACACAACTGTTGTCTCTATCCTACTACACCCTACCAGATGATTAATGTGCTTTTAGCTTAAATAATTGGGAGGGGTGGCACCTCAGGGAATGCTAAACATATTTTTAATTGCTATATAAATATGTCATTTCCTTGCTAATTTAAGTTATGCACAGAAGGCTATATAAAACCAGAGGGCCTGCAGGCATGATGTATTGCACCTCTAAGCTGAGTAGAAGGACTAACAGGACCCAGCTGAGGATAAAACCCAATGTTCTGATATAGAACAGTCAAACTGCTATCAGATATGCCCAATCAGTGATCATTATTTCATTTGCAGGGGCCTAAAAGTATCCTTTAATTTAAAGCAGAAAGGAATCAGAAATCAATTAATGACTGATTGCTGTTTTCTTGCAAATTGATTTTGGATTTGGCAGCAGTCTGAACATCCCATTGTGCCAGAACCCATGCGTGGGCTACATTAAAATAGACCTCAGAGCTTGGATCAGTTAATTAGACCAGCTTGACCGTTTTTTTCTTAAAATAAGTTTGACTTCTAAATCTTCCTCACTCTGCCTTTTGCTAACTGTCCTTGATTTTATTAATCTATACCTTTTAGCAACTAAAGAGGAAAGGTAGCACTTGTGTTTTAAGTATCTCTTTCTAGAGACAAAAACCTAATATAGATAGAGTTTTTAAATATGGATTATCAGAAGCCCAAGATCCCCGTGCAGGTCCTGTGAAATCAGTGTTACCTTATAATTATTAAAATCTCATCACAGGGATCTGAAATGTTGATTTCACTTTGTGATAGGCGTGGTAGAGTTTGGAAGTCTGGACCTTTAGAGGGAGCCTGACACAGTGTTCGTACATTCCCACCCACTATTGTCTTAGAATCCTATGGACATATACACTCAAGTGCTTAAAGATGCACAGACATTTGAAGCTCTTTTCCCCAAACCTCTTCAAAGATGAAACTATCCACTGTCTCATTTCCACCACCCTGCTCTGGTGGCAAATAGTGGCTTAAAAAGTTCTTCCTTTTCCAAGGCCTAGCTCCATGTGAAATGGTGCCATGGAGAGCTTTGCCTAAAAGCAAGCAGCTGGCAGGAACCCTTGTTCCTTGGTCCCTTGATTAGGGGAGACATTTATGTGTCTCCAAACTGGAGTTATTCTCCACCTTCTTCAAAAGCTGGATGCCATCTGCAGACTATCTCCTGAAGTATGAAAGTCTAAGGAAATGTGAGAGTTGTAGCATTCTTTGTTATGCTGAATACTACAGTTCATATAATGATTCAGGACAGAGACTCTGGAGCCAGATTGCCATTACTTTCTAACTATAAAACCCTGGGCAAGTGATTAACTCTGTTTGTGCCTCAGTTTCTTCACAATAGTAATAATCCGTGAATCAGAGGGTAGTTGTATGACTAAGTTGTTTAAGTTTTAGATATGAGGGGAATTCAGAAATTCAGGAAAGGTGAAATTAAAAGATGAGCTATTTTGTGCCCAGAAAATGTTGAAACCCATGCATAGTTTGTTCTTAAGATGTATTTTCCAGGCCTGAACTCTGGTGTAGTGGGTTAGGTCACCACCTGCAGTGCTGGCATCCCATATGGCCATTGGTTCAAGTCTCAGCTGCCCCACTTCTAATCCAGCTCTCTGCTATGGCCTGTGAAAACAGTAGAAGATGACCCAAGTCCTTGGGCCTCTGCACCTGCATGGGAGACCCAGAAGAAGCTCCTGCCTTCTGGCTTCAGATCAGTGCAGCTCTGCCCATTGTGACCATTTGGGGAGTGAACCAACGTATGGAAGACGTCTCTATCTCTCTGCCTCTCCTTCTCTCTCTGTGTAACTCTGACTTTCAAATAAATAATCTAAAAAAAAGAGATGTATTTTCCAATAAGTTATTGTATGTTCATTTTTGCACGCACGTGTGTGTGTGTGTGCTTATGTAATTTTTTGAAACTGCTTGGGTAAAATCATCCAAGTCAAATATTTTGTCCTTTGTTGAAACTTAGTGCTTAAATTATGAAATATGACTATAGTGGGTTTTTTTTTGGAATATATCTTTTTTTATTTTTAACTTTTATTTAATGAATATAAATTTCCAAAGTACAGCTTATGGATTACAATGGCTTCACCCCCATAACGTCCCTCCCACCCGTAACCCTCCCCTTTCCCACTCCCTCTCCCCTTCCATTCACATCAAGATTCATTTTCAATTCTCTTTATATACAGAAGATCAGTTTAGCATACATTAAGTAAAGATTTCAATAGTTTGCACCCACACAGAAACATGAAGTGAAAAATACTGTTTGAGTACTAGTTATAGCATTAAATCTCAATGTACAGCACACTAAGGACAAAGATCCTACATGAGGAGTAAGTGCACAGTGACTCCTGTTGTTGACTTAACAAATTGACACTCTTGTTTATGGCATCAGTAATCACCCTAGGCTCTTGTCATGAGCTGCCAAGGCTATGGAAGCCCCCTGAGTTCACTGACTCTGATCATATTTAGACAAGGCCATGGTCAAAGTGGAAGTTTTCTCCTCCCTTCAGAGAAAGGTACCTCCTTCTTTGATGACCTGTTCTTTCCACTGGGATCTCACTCGCAGAGATCTTTCATTTAGGTTTTTTTTTTCCCCCAGAGTGTCTTGGCTTTCCATGCCTGAAATACTCCCATGGGCTTTTCAGCCGGATCCACATGCCTTAAGGGCTGATTCTGAGGCCAGAGTGCTGTTTAGGACATCTGCCATTCTATGGGTCTGCTGTGTATCTCACTTCCCATGTTGGATCATTCTCTCCCTTTTTTATTCTATCAGTTAGTATTAGCAGACACTAGTCTTGTTTATGTGATCTCTTTGACTCTTAGTCCTATCATTATGATCAATTGTGAACAGAAATTGATCACTGGGACTAGTGAGATGGCATTGGTACATGCCACCTTGATGGGATTGAATTGGAATCCCCTGGTATGTTTCTAACTCTACCGTTTGACGGTAGAGTCAGCTTGAGCATGTCCCAAATTGCACATCTCTTCCCTCTCTTATTCCCACTCTTATATTTAACAGCGATCACTTTTCAGTTAAGTTTCAGCACTTATTAGAGGACTATAGTGGTTTTTATTTTTGAGATTTAAAAGCAAAGTTTAATAGAGTCAGAGACCTCCAACCAGAGTGGCATGGAGGGGGCTTCCAAGAAAGTCAAAACCCAAAGGGACTGGTTGTACTGGAGTTACTAAGTACAATTTGGGGGAAGAAAACATCTTATCAGCTTGACATTCAGTTTACAAGGCAGGGACAAAACCCATCGAAAGACCTGATTTGCAATCTTCGGTTCTGTTTTGCTCATGAGAAAACAAAAAGGGCCCTGGAAGGATGGGATACCGAATTTACTTTACAGTAAACTGGGAGCTCAGAAGGAAGGCTGCTCCTTGGCTATTCTCATGATAAGATTGAAGATTCCTAAGGAATTAGGGCAGGTACCTTTGACATTGCTAAAGATAACTTTTGGGGAAAGGAAGTATTTTGCATCCTAAGTTCCCACTGGAACCAACCTGACTGGCTAGTAACCCGTCTGACTCCTTGCATTCTCTCCCTCAGAAGAATGGACCCTAACTTCTGTTAGGGGATCTGAGAGATGACCATTCTGGCTGTTTGATGCTGAAAAGGGGTGGAGTTGGGAATGGCCATCAAGACCAGGTTCCAGCAGGTGGCTTCTGGAGAGGGATCCAGTGCCAGCTTGCAGGAATTGCTTCCATCTGAGGTTTCATGTGTGCATGGCCATCTAGAACTCACTGTTTCAAGTCTGGAGAAAGATGGAATACAGAGGATACAAAACAAAGTACAGACTCATTATTAAAAGACCTAAGAAAGGTGCTGTCTAAACCACAAGTAGGTTTTCCTATTGAGAGGTAAATAGAAACTGACAGAAGGGCCCTGATAATAATCAGGTGGACTTTAAAGCTTGGTATGAGGCCCAGACCTATCTATCTCTTCACATAGAGAACTAGAAAAGACATCTTAAGGGAGGTGTGAACCTCCTTAGGGAAGGCACCCTAGCTGGCCTGGGAGGAATTTTCTTAATAATCTATTATTTGCTGTGCAACTTTTCAGTTCACGTGTTAATGTCTACTGCTTTGTATAAACTGAAAAGGTGTTGCAATTGACACCTCTTTGTAATCTGGTCCTTTTTATACTACACATTTTGAATGTATTCCCAGGAATTTCTCAAACAGACGCAACATGGGGTCACATTAATGAAACACTTCCCCTTAGACGGTTCCTATTACAACCTCTGAGACATTGGCCATCTACCCTTCACTATTACTGTGATCAGCTCAGTATAAAAGTGATTGACTGGCAACTAAATGCTCACCTGTTTGATCCATCCGTGCATTCGACAATCATTTCCTGAGGTCCTGACAGTAGAAACCTAGTGTGAAAAAGTGACAGATCTTCACCCTCAGAGAGTCATAGAGCCTACAGTGTGGCAGGACATGTAGGCACTGAGCACCTGTTGTAAAAGGGAAATCTGAAGTAGGCCAGGATGGTACAGAGGCAGGAAAAACCTGAAAAAAAAGGAAATGAATCTAAGCAGTGCCTGTCCTATTGACCTAAACTCTCCAATGTCGAAGGGCTTTATTTTCACAAAAATCCTGTAAGCTACCTTCAAACAAGCTTCAGTGATCTCCATGGTGCAGTACAGACAGCTCATACTGGCTCACGAGAACAAATTGTTAAAGTCAGAAATTTTGCCAGTGAGTCAGTTGTTAAACACTGCCTTTATTAAAATTAAATTGTTTATAAACAAGTAGTTAATCAAAATAAAAGGTAATAAAGGCCCACACATTTGGCCTGGCAGTTAAGACATTGGTTAAAACATCCACACCACATCTAGAAGTACCTGGGGCTGCTCCTGATTCCAGTTTCCTGCACAACCTGGGAGGGAGCAGGTGATGACTGAGGGAGATGGGACCCTGCACCCAGGTGGGAGGCCTAGGCTCAATTTGCAGATCCCAGCCTCAGTTTCCTCAGCCACAGCTATGATATGCATTTAGGAAGTGAGTTAGTGAATGAGAGTATTCTTTCTTCCTTTTTCCTCTCCCTCTCAAATAAATAAATAAAAGCTCCTTATACTTAAATAAGTAAAAGATAATCAGTATTCAAAACCCATTACTTCATTATTTCTACAATGCCCCATGGTTAGTTATGCTGTTCAAGTTATATCCTGTATTATATCTGTGCAGTGGTAGAAATATTATGTGATAATGTGTCCTGTGCTTCCAGTACTATGTTCCATGCTCATTGATGTCATGTTGATAGCTTGAACTTGGCTGTGGAGTATTTATACCACAGAAATAGGTAAACCGTATAAATTAGGGTCCCTTACTCTTCCTCCACGAATCTATTACGAAGCAGTTACTAGCAAAGCACAATCTTCATTGTGAAATTGAGAACATGCATCTGCCTCCTTGGTCTGTCTGGCTACTGTTGGGAGATATGTAATCTCCCAAAAGTGTGTGTATGTGTGTGTGTGTGTTACAGAGTTACAGAGAAAGAGGGATTGACAGCAAGAGATCTTCCATCTGCTGGTTTACTCCCAGATGGCTACAACAGCTAAGGCTGGGCCAGGCTGGTGCCAGGAGCCAGAAGTTGCTCCTGGGCCTCCCACATGGCTGACAATGACCTGGGCACTTGGGCTGCATCTGCTGCTTTTCCTAGGCCATCAGTAGAGAGCAGTATCAACAGTGGAACATGTGTGACGTGAACTGGTGACCATATGGGATGCCAGCACCACAGGCGGCAGCAGCTTTACATGCTACATCACAATGCTGGCCCCTACTTTTGGGGTACTTTGGAAGGAACTGAAAGGAGAAAGTGCCAAGAGCTGGTGACTAAGTTCTAGGGCCACCTTTTCTGCTGGTGAATTTTGTGTTTTGAGCATACCACTTAATAATAGTCTTTGACAGTCTAAGAAAAGATGAACAAAGTATGATTCCCACCCTCAAAGAAGCTATATTTTATGCCACCATGGGAGACAGAGAGTATATCTAATTATAATTGATTCTGATTTAATGGTGCTTTGGGGGTAAAATGAGTTCATTTCATATTGGACTCTTGGGAGGAATACTTGCAGGATGTGATACATGAAATGGCAACTGAGCAGAATGTATTGGCTTTCTGGAGGTGGAAGAGGACCTTGAAGGATTCTGATTTAATCCTGCCTGGATGAAGGATGGAGAGGTTTTGGAGGGTGGTAATAGTGAATGAAATGGGAACATGTATGAAAACCAGAGTGCACTCAGCAGCTGTGTAGTGCCAGCAACGTTTATGGATTGTTTTTTACAAGTTGGGTGATAATCTCTTTGGTGTTTTTAGATATAGTAGTTTCAATATCTGCATAGGGTATAAGCTGAATGGATTAATACACCAGAAATGAGCTGGAGGGACAGTTTCAGGGTGACTGTGATGTAGGAGAAAGATGACGAAGGGAACCTGAAATCGAGAACTGAATGTGTCTGTTGCTTGACTCGTCCGCAGAAGGACAGTTACTCTTCCATGACCAGCGCCCTATGGTGATCTTTGAAGCCCTTCAACGTTTTCTCTTTGGTGGGTCTCTTCCTCCACAAATGTGTGTTAAACACTGTGTTTTACAATTGTGTGGGTAGAAAGCTATGCTAACAGTACTAGGAAGTGTTTTCCTTGACCTAAAACTTCATTTGATTTCTTCAAACTTAAAAAAATGAACATGTTTGTGGCCCTTGGCTTTGTGCACACTGTGCTTAATAGAAAATTCAACTCTGCCTTTGCCAATGCATAAAGAGGATATCAAATGAAGGAACATTTGGGCAAGTTCCTGGGAGAAGATTAAATGCTATCCAAATACTCAGTCTTCTTAGAATTCATATTGGCTAGAACAGGCTTAAGTAATCATATTGCACTGATTACTTCCTTTGCTATTGGCTTTAAAAAGTGGAAGCTAAGTCACCACACTGGCTTTCAGGATGTGTATCTGTTCTTAATTCACTGTATGGCAGACTTGCATGTGAGTATGCAGGGTACGTGCTAGGCTGTGTGTTAGCATTGTGCAAGCGAGGACCAGACAAATGAGAAAAGCAAAGGCTATTTATTCTGAGATTACTATGTCAAGGGAGTTAGCCATAATTGCTAGTGTTTCGTAGCTGCTCAAAGGCAGGCAGAGGAGTGAGAAAGCTTGATGATGGACAAGGAAACAGCTTCAGGTATATCCTGGGTGAGGCTAATGGCATGGGGCACTTTAGGCAGGCTAATTAGAAACCGGTCATGTGTTTTATTCGCATTTACATTTGGTATTCTCTGGTTGGTCCTATCTTGGCAACAAGGACAAAAACTGGGGATGTTGTCAGTAATGAAGCCCTGGCCGTTTGGGGCATATAGCTGCAGAGTTATGGAGTAGCGTCTTAGGATGCCTCTGAAGACCGCGATCTGGCCTCCTGAACATCTGAATGAGAGTGTGCTGCTTTCCTCAGTTGCTTACTGTGTGTTGGATGGGTTGACTTTCTGGACAAGGGCTGTAGGTTGTTGGTCAATTTTGTATGCTTGTGTATGGTGTGACCATTGTCCATTCGTATGTATCTTTCAGCAGTTACTGAGCGCTGTACTAAACTCTACATCCAGTCCTTTCAATGATTCTATGCTGAAGCTACTCTGCCACTTACAGAGAGAAAATGATTGTCAGAGACAGTCCGTGATTTGTTAATAAAACATGGGTGCTAGAATCCAATACACATGTCTATTTCAAAAGCCTGTGGGTTTAACCGCCATTCTCTATTGGGGGACAGCTTATTCCCTTGCAAAATAAAACAATCTCTAGAGGTCATTCTAAATTGAATTCACTAATTTGTTATTTGACTATAGTCCTCCTTCTTGGTCACAACCTTAGTAGGTCCACCAGAATGACTTCTTCCTGCCAACCCGGTGACACCATTAGCTTCATTTAGCTATTCCCATAGGGCCTTCAGCATGCACCTATTTTACTGTAATTTTTAAAGTGCAGAATTACTGAAATCAAGCTACCTGACCAGCTGAACCCTTTTTATGAAGTGGGATCCCTGGAGAAGTTATGCTTTCACATTTCTCCCACCACAGCAAGCCATTTTCCCCTGGAAGAATTTAATTTCATGCACAGAGAGAGATTCAGCGTGGGCGAGGAGAATGCACTATCATGTCATTCAGTCATGTCTGCGATTTCTCAGCTTCTCCCCAGTGCTGTAGAAATGATTAATTCCTTGGGAAGGAAGCCAAAAAAAATCATGGAAATAGCAAAAATATTTCGACTGCGATTGTAGAGCACATAAACTTGTCAGTGGAGTGATGAGAAAACTGCTGGGTTGCCTCTCATTAGCAGCAAAATATTTTATTTATTTATGAGGTTTTGTGTATGTTTTTATTTGCAGTGTGGAGGGAATCGGCGGGGCTTTGGGCTTAGGTGAGCAAGGTTTTGGAGAGGAAATACTTCATACTGTTGTTGGGCTTCCCAACTGAGGGATGCTGAGCCCTTTGCCAACAGTATTGATCAGTTAATATGTATTGAGTGTTCCCTGTTGGGGAGCAAGCCAGGGCACTTTACATCATATGACTGACCTTTGAACTATATTGTTAAAGCTGTTTCTAGAGGCAGGCATGTGTGAGACACACCCAAAGAAAAAGTGTGCTTACACAGTAACAGTGATGTCTTACATTGACTAAGGTGTTACTGTATACCAGGTCTCCTAGTTAAGGCTACGTATCCATTATTTCATTTAACTGTTCTGTGATCATAGAGGTAGGTAGTATTATGATTCCAGTTTTGAGTGAATGATATATGGCAGTATCTGTAAGTATTGAGAGAGAAAGCTAGGACTCAGTTCTGATGCCCTGATTCTGAAGCTTAAGCCTAACCACTGTGCAGTGTGGCCTCCCAGCAATGAAGAATCAGAGCCAAAAAAGGACATTACAAATATTTTCATCTAAGGCCTTGAAAATGTACTTCCAGGAGTTCTTAGGCTTTGCCAAGGCACTGCAGAGAAAAGGGGATTAATTAGGTATCTATGCCTGTATCAGCCGTGAATATTGGTATTTGGGCTATGTATGGAGTATTTAGACACCTTGTAAGATCTTCTTTTTATCATGATTGTTCCAGTAAAGGGTTAGATGGGAACAAGATTTTTAAGAAATAAACACTGTTTTTTGTTGATTTATTTCTTCATTTTAGAAAAGGTACAGCATTTTCTTTTCTGGAAAAGGCTAGATAGTAAAAATATCAGGCTTTGAGACAGACCAACATGTGGTCCCAGTTGCATATTCTATGTCTTGTTTTGATTTATAGAAACATTTAAGATTGTAAAAGCCATTCTTAGTTTACAAGGTGTACAACAGTAGTCCACAGGATGGATTTGGCCCACATGCTATAGTTTACCAAACCTCTTTGTAAATGATAAACCCAAAACTCTGAGAAGAAAGTGATTTGGCTAAGGTCACACAGCCATAACCAGAATTCAGATTGCCCAGAATAGCTCTGTGGGTCCTGCCAAGCAAACAGAGAAGTTTCATGTTGACCATGTGCTATGGTAGGCGGGCCTAGCGCTAAGTGTGTGGGAGAGTCATGTATGTTGGATGAAAACGCTGCCTCCACTATCAGCTCTGCATCTAGAAGGGAGATAATGCTTCAACGCATGATAAGTTATCCAGTGTTATGGAGCCCTCCCCAAGGTGGGACATGAATCATGGCAGGGAAAGGGACTGGCATTTTAAATGCTCACTTCCAAAGGAGTAGAGTGAACTGATTTTTGACGGTTGCTCACCAAGGTAAGGAACAATGTTTTAAGTCTCTAAATAAAAGGATCTCTTATTCTCTATCTCTCTTGCCTTCTGGGAAATGGTTTGCATCTGAGGCTGATAAACCACAAGGTTTAGTAATACAATGTCCTTTGGCTTTGGGGCCAGCATCAGCCCTTCTGTGACCCCTTTATACACGTATTCTAGGATACTTGGGAGCTGCATCTACTCTCTAGTGTAATAGCTTCCCCCAAGGTCTGGTCTGACTTCACTCTTGGTTTTTCCCCCTGCTTAGCATTAGAACTCTTAGTTTATTATACATGATGTCATCTGGGAGACTTGACACTATGAAGTGTTAGGATTGTGAATATTTTTATTCATATGCAAGTATTAATCAGATTAATACCTTCATCCAGCTAGGATGAGGAAAAAAAGCACATTAAGTTTGACTTGATGGGAAAGAGAAACAGAAAAATTGGAATGAAAATATGTGGGGAGAACAGGCCTCCCTGTAGGTTTTTTGAGAACCTCATTAGAATAAGAAAGACCTGTCATGGGTAATCCAACATCAACTGCGTACATATCTGATGAACAACTGAATGAAATAATCTGTTAGTTCTTCTCCATCTGTAGTGTTCTGTGACTCAGGTTGACAGGAGGAAGGGAAGTGATGAGGATCCTGGGAAACGAACTTCTTTTTTCATAGGCATGAATTGTACAGGCAGCTAGTGGCTACCATTTCAGACAGCATACATGTAGAACACTTCCGTTATTGCAGAAAGCTCTACTGGATTTTCCTTAAGCTTTCTTAAATATTTCAAGATTCATTTCTATATTTGAAAGGCAGAGTGACTTGGAGGGAGGGAAGGGTAGAGGGAGAAGGGGGGAGCGGGAGTGAGAGAGGGAGAGGGAGAAGGAGATCCCATCTGCTTGGCCCACCTGACAAATGCCCACGACATATAGGGCTGGGCGAGGTCAAAGGCAGGAGCCTGGAACTCCATCTTAGTCTATCGTGTGGGTGGAAGAAACCAAGTACTTGAGCCATCAACCACCAGTTCCAGCTCAGTCCCTGGGAGCTAGATGATAAGTGGAGGAGCTGGGAGGAAACTCTGATTCTGGGGTATGGGTGTCTCCATTCTAATGTGACAAAATATATATACACTGACCCATTGAGCCACAGTGTCAGCCTGTTTTATGTATTTTCATACTTTCTGCTTTACCAATTGGCCTACTGTGTACAAATACGCAGGCAAGGACAAGATTGACAAGACACCTAAAAGGCAAATAGTTCTTGGCTACCTGCTGCTTGTCATCTGCTGTTCGAGTGTTTAGGAATGGTTCAGTCAATAAACAGATAAAATTTTCCACTCTGGAGGAACTCATTATATTAGGACATACTATTTTGCTGTGGAATTTCTCAAGCTATGAATCCAGGCTTGTGTTGTGTGTTTTTTTTTTTTTTTTAATTTGACAGATAGAGTTAGACAGTGAGAGGTAGAGACAGAGAGAAAGGTCTTCCTTCCGTTAGTTCACCCCCCAAATGGCTGCTACGGTCCGCACGCTACGCTCATCCGAAGCCAGGAGCCAGGTGCTTCCTCCTGGTCTCCCATGTGGGTGCAGGGCCCAAGTACTTGGGCCATCCTCCACTGCCTTCCCGGACCACAGCAGAGAGCTGGACTGGAAGAGGAGCAGCCGAGACTAGAACCAGTGCCCATATCAGATGTGAGTGCCGCAGGCGGAGATTAACCATGTGAACCACGGCGCTTGTGTTGTCTCTTAATAGTGGCAATATTCCCTTTTACCAATTCCCCAGATCTCAGCTGCATTTCAAGTAGAAGTCCCACCATACAAGAGACCTGCCCTTAGAGGTTCAAAGGATGAGAGAACTTAAAAAAAAAACAGATGTGTCTGTGAAGATGTGTGTTGTGATTTCACTGGCCAGTCTCCTTGATGACCCTGCCCTTTACAGAGCCCTTGTCCTTGGGGCTTCCTAAATGCATGTCTGAATGGAGTGATCTTATTAGATCTGTTGGGAGAAGGTGCTTCATTCCACTTGTCCCAAGAACTTAAGACAAGCAAAGGATAGGATGCCTTGCAAAGCAAATTAATGACACAGAGATGTTGAAATATCCATTCCGCCCCCAACTTCTTCCTACACTGCGTGGGTTGCACTCAGCTTTACATATTCATTGTTGATCAGCCTCTCCCACTAAATTGTACATCCTAGGAAAGAAGGGATAATGTCTGTAAAGCATATCATGGTATTTTTGTGGTGTGGCACATAACATAATACAGTAAATATTCACTCCTGTGACTACGTATTGCCAAGTGCCTTGCAGTTTCTAATGTGAGCTACTAAATCTTTGGAAATTCATCAACATTATATGAAAGGGAGTTTGGGGGCAAATGCAATTTAGTAAAGCTACCTTACATCATTGTGTATCTTTGCTGATTGCCTTCTTGCACCATTAACATAGTAAAACTTGCACAGTGGTCCTCAAACTTCAGTGAGCATCAGACTCATTGGGAGGGCTGTTAGAACTCATGTCACAGACTCCATCTGAAAAATTGCTAAATTAGTAGACCTGGATTGGGCCTGAGACTTTGAATTTTATCAAATTTCCAAGTGATACTCACGCTGTTAGTCCAGGGACCACACTGTGAGAACCATTATGGAGATGTGCTGTTGACTGCTAGAGAAAAGATAGTTTGCACTCTTAGTCAAAACGTCACCCTAAACCCGGAATTTCAAAAACTAGAGTTCTCTCTAACATGTGGCTATGTTGACCTACTTTATACCCTCTAGTGCCAATGAATTATAAATTAATGGACCCACATTTTAAAAGGGACATCTGGGCAGAGAACTATTGAGGCTTACATATTATGTGTTGATCCTGATGGAATTGAGACTTTATTATTCCAGAATAATGAAGACAAAATTTCGTGATGGGGCATCAGAAGAAAAAAAGTCACCTACTCCTCCTGGTTATAAAATGGGTTTGATCTTTATCTATATTGCTTGGAAAGGAACGGCTTATAACTCAACTCAGTGAATTACTGTTGTTTAAAGCAATTTTGATGCTGTGTATCTGCAGCTGTTCCAGTTTAAATACACACTGCTTGGCCCTGACAACATGCAGCTTTTTGCCTCTTGGACTCTCCTATGATATGAAATGTGTTATTCATGAGCCTGCTGAATTTCAAGTATTTGAAGGAACAGATGTGGACCTAAAGGAATAATCAACTCTTGCTAATATTGCTTCAAAAGGCAGTGTATATATATTTTGTCACATTAGAATGGAGGGCTGCATGTGGCTTTTGATGTTTGAGTTGTTGGAATGGCAGCAGTGGCTGTAGGATAACTCAGCATTGTATGCCATTTTATGCTTATAGGAATGCCAGTCAGTCAACTTAGGGCTTATTAATTCTAGACACTGGAGGCAATATACAGAATATATAAGACATATTTCTTGTCCTCATGGAGCTTATTAAGCTAATTTAGGAATCAAGACATACTTAAGAGTAGAACTGAAGTTTCCAAACATATTTGCACAGTGGCTTATGAAAATATACCAACACAAATTCACATTTCCAGGGCCTGTGCTAGATCTAAATCAGCTGTGAAGAAGGGCGCTCCAGCTAGTACATATTTTCCACAAGTTCCCTAGTTAGTGCTGATGAATAGACAGAACTGTAAACCACTGGATATCTTTAGACTTCTTGGGTAAGAAAAGTTGTTTTATTTTCCATATTCTATTAATAATACAGAGTCTGTAGTGTTTAATGTTGATTTTTCATTGGTTGATACTACTGAAAGATGAAATGCATGCAAAAAAGCTGCAGAAGGCTGCCTTGTCTAGACACAACAGTTTGCAAATACAAATAAGGTACAGCTCAGTGACATTGAGGAAGTTATCAAAAAAGCAGGACTAGGTCAAAGGAAAGACACAGGTGGTGGGACTCCACACAAGTGGACCGGGTATTTAAACTATTACTGTGAACGTACCATGTGCCAGGCACTGTGCAAAGCACTGGGGATATAATAGGCAAAGCTGGTGGCCCCTGCTTCTAGTTAGATCCTACAGACTAATAAAGATATGCATAGGGAATAAGCCATCAGGGTGTTTCCCTCCTTTCTAAGAATGTGCAGTAATTTAAGCAACAATTTATCACTTTAATATTTTTCAAGTACATCGTTCAGTGGCATTAAATACATATGTATTATAAAACCATCATCACCATGCATGTCCTGAACTTTTTATTTATCCCACAGTGAAACTCTGCACTCATAAAATGGTACCTACCCAATGTTCCCTTCCCTTTCGTCCCCTTGTAGTCAACCACCATTCTGCTGTCCATCTGTGGATTTGAGTTCTCTGGATACCTCATACTGGCACAATCATATGACATATTTCCACTTGTATCTAGCTTATTTCACTTATCATGTCTTCAAGGTTAGTCCATGTTGTAGTAGAAGTCAGAACTTCACTCATTCTTAGGTTGAATATTAAACAATTGTGCGTGTGTGCATTTGTGGATGTTTATATATATATATATAGCCTTTTGTTTACCCATTCATCTGTCCATAGAGAATGATTTGTACTACCTTTTGTCTTTAGTACATGTCACTACAAATACTGATGTACAAATACCTATTTTTGTTCCTACTTTACATTCTTTTGGGAATTTTACCAAAAATATACTTACCAGATCATATGTTTCTGTGTTTGAATTTTTTGAGGAGCTGTCAACTATTTTCTATAGCTAGGATATTTTGCCAGATAGCAGAAATTAGGTAACATTCTCATAAGGATTGTGTCTGTGTTTATTATATCACTGTTTGCAAATCTTTTCAGATTGGATAGTTTGGGGCTGCACTGCAGCCCCAGATCCCAAATCTACCTAGGCTCCCTGTCCCATTAATTCTTCCAACCATCAACTCCAGTATGGAAAAGATACAGTACTGCATTTCACTTTTCAGAGTAAGAAGTTGAGAAAAGGGGCTTTACATTTGGGGTCAGACACTTTATACTGTGTTCCTTCTAATCATACACAGTTTTCCATCCCTCATACAATTTTCCATAATCCTGTTGCCATATCCCAAAGAAAAAGTGTCTGGTTACAGTGAACTCATGCTCTGTTAAGGTTGAACAAAGGCCTGGGGCAAAGGCACTGGGGAGCTCTAATCTCCACTTGCTCCATGTTGTGCAGCAGCCCCAGGCAGGTCATTTAACCTGCACAGTTCCTCATATTTTCTGACTCACTGAGATGATGGTAATGACCTCCCTTTGTGGCTGATGGTAAGGAATACGTAATGATAGACCCAGGAGTGTTTGCAAGGTCTTTTGCCAGGGGTTCACTAAGCTACAGAAAGACTTGGACTTGCTTTCTCCTGTTTTTGCATCCACATTTAGAATTGCAGTCTCTGAATGCCAGCCACAGCATCTTCTCAGATAAACTCCGCACTGCTTCATGAGGATTGATTTGGGTCTCAACACTCATCTACGCCACTTGCAGAAACCTCTGACCTGTGGATGCCTTTGTTTCGAGTCTTTGGACCACAAATGGAAAAGCACCTGGGAGAGAGGAGCATAATATTCTCTGGTATCTGGTGTCTTATGCCCCCTGAATATTCAGAAGGCATCACCAGTAGCATAAGGAGTGTTTCTTCTGTTTGCTTCAGTCCACCTGTGTAGATGTGCAGACAGGTTGTCCTCATATGCATTTCCTCTCTGTCCCACAGCATCCCTGATACAGAGTTCAGCTTTTGAATTTGTCAGGAAATTCCAGTTGCACAGACAGCAGTAGAGGGAGTGGAATGTAGGTTCTGCTCAAAGTTCCACAGGAGAGCCAGAGTGTGGGATTTACCTCCCCTCCTGCAGTGAAGACCTTAGTGTTTTTATCAGGTTAGTCTTCATCCTGCGTCAGCACTTCTGTCTGATTCAATATGGTGGTCTCCCTTCCTCTGCCTTTCCTCCTGGCACAGCCAGAATCTCTGGTTTCTTCTATCTGCGGGTCACCTCTTTAATCTCAAAGCCTGCATTCTGCACGTAGAACAGAGTAGCTGTCAGCCTACCTTCTACCTCAAACAGCTTTTCCTTCTTGCCTTCCCTCAGAAGCTAATGTGATGGTATGTATTATTTCTTTTTCTTATGTAAAAGCTGGTTTTACATAACCACTGTTAAAGTTTGCATTTCAAGAATTTTTTTTTAAGATTTATTTATTTAGAAGTCAGAGCAAGAGAGAGAGATTTTTCCATCGGCTGGTTCACGCACCAGATGGCCATAATGGTCAGGGCTAGATCCCACTGAGGTCAGGAGCTTCATATGGATCTCCCATGTGGGTAGAAGGGGCCCAAACACCTGGGCCATAGCCTGCTTTTTCCAGGCCATCAGCAGGGAGCTGAACCAGAATTGGGACACAAACTGGCACACGTATGAGATGCCAGCATCTCAGGCAGTGGCTTTACCAGCTGTGCACTAATGCAGTCCCCTCAAGAATTTTTAAAATCTACCCTCTAAAATGTGTTGGTATGTCCTGTGGTTAGGGTGTGTTCGTAGCCCCCAGGGTTCCTCCTTTGGAAGCTTGGTCCTTAGCGTAGCCGCAATAAGAGGTGGTGGAACCTTCTAGGAGGTCATTCAGTCTCAGGGAGAATTTCCCTGTAAGGTATGAAGCTGGTTATCATGGGATGCTGAGTGAGTTTTTTGTGAGAAGGTTATTAGAAACCTTGAGCCTTTGCCCTCTCTCTGGCTCCTTGTCTCCAGTGTGCTTTCTCCCTCTCCCACTTGCTCCTGCCACGATGACACCGTCCACCAGAAGATCCTTTCCAAAGCTGAGCTATGCTGGTGCTATGCCCTTGAACTTCCAAAACCATGAACTGAATTAACCTCTGTCTTTATAAATGTCTCAGCCCCATCTGTTTTGTTGTAGCAGTGGGAAACAGACTGATTGTGTGTAAATTTGTCACTTTCTCTGAAAGAGGTGCACCATAGTTAACTGAAACCCAAGATGGCTGCCATGCTCCATACTTCCTGAAGGGTGCATCCTATATGATCCCCTCTCTTTGAGGGAAAACTGTGTAACTAGGATGAGATAACACTCCTGTTATTGTCATTGCCTGAGGGGTTTTGTGGATGCAATTGAAGCTACTAATTAGGTGATTTGGAGTGAATCAAAATGGAGATTTTCTGGGTGTGGCTAACCTAACCTTCTGAGCCCTTTAAGTCTTATTTAAGTCTTATTGTGGAGTTCTTATTCAGAGAATAAGAACATTAGAGTGGAAGTGTGAAAGGCTGTATGGAGGGGACCCCATGGCAGAGGACTGAGGGAGATGCTGGAATAAGGCAGTTCTCAGACCACAGTAACAGAAGTAGAGGGAAATTGCCAAATTCTGCCCTCGGCCACTTACGTGTGAAAATGGATCCAAGTTCCAACAAAGGGCACAGCTTGTGTGATATCTTGATTGCAGCCTTGGGCGACCCTTGGCAGAGAACCTAATTCTGTACCTGGGCTTCTGACTTAGAGAAACCACAAGAAAATTATTGTTGATTTAAACCATTAAATCGGTGGTTACCCATTACCCCCAAAATAGAAAATTCCTGAGTGTGCTTTTTTTCTAAGCTTGTTTTTGATGTTAAAATATTCCTTGTTTTATTCAATAATGCCAGCAGAAGATAGGTTTTTCCATTTTAAACAGAGTGCTCTTTTTGGCAAAAAATAAAAATGCAAACCCATGTCAACTCTCTCCTGCCTCGTGGGGTTCTTCTGTGAATTTTAGTAAATAATGAAATTACCAACTCTAAAGTCACAGATGGAAAATGTCCCCTTCCATTTCTGTCACCTAAAATTTACCTTTCTCCAGAGCTCGCTTGATGGCAACATCCTCAAGGGTTTCCAGATACTTCCTGTGCCTGGGGAAGCTCTTTCCTCTAACAGTGAGTTCTTCACTCCTGTGCCTGAGCACTGACACTGGTTTTGCTGTCAAGATGGTTTTGATTCCTGTGTGGTTTATTTCCCACTATAGCCTCCCCAGCTATAGGCCTGAAGGCAGGACCACATTGTGCAGCTTCTCTGTCTCCTACTGAGCTTGGCCAAGTGCCTAATGCACACAGTGGGTGCTCCCACGTATTTGGAGATTGATTGATCTTTATATGTTAAGGCCCAAAGCCCCTTAATACATAGAAAATCTAACACCTTTTGTGTTCTTTATACACTCCTATGTGTAGGTAACACATGCTGGATGTGACCCCTTCCTCATTGAAGAAAAAAAAAGACCTTTGGGTATAAATCCCTCTTTCAGAGAGAGAAATAATTTTAGCAGCAGCTGGTCCGTGGCATTAAAGATTGAATGAATATAATGTGTTCAGTCCATGGTCGGCTTGTTAGGAATTCCATGTTAGAGGCCAGAAATAACCTGAGAGCCGGAGACCTTGGACACAGCACCGCAGTTTGGTGGTGGTGTCCTTCCTTGAGGCATCCTGTTAGAATTCCTGGGCCATTAACACAGACACCCTCCAACGGCTTCTCATTAACGGCAGGAAAACATCCAGCACCTCACTGTGTACGCAGCTCCTCACCCCCTTGCAGCCCCATCCGCACTGCCGTCCTGTGGGGGTTATGATGGATTGTGCTCATCTACATGCACTGCTCCCGTGCCTTATGGTTCTTCTGTCTCATTGTGGTGCGCGCACTTGTCTGCTTTGGAATGAACCCTCCTGCAGCCTCTTTCCCAACTCTGAGCGTCCAGTGCTTTCCACATTTATTCTTCCACATTCCAGTCAAGTATAATTTCCACAGTGGTCCCAGAACTCCTCAGGTAGTGGGCTTTTTCTACAAATAGTTATTGACCATTTTGCTGGTGGTAAGAACTTTATACAGGTTACTTCACCTAATGCCCAGTGAGGTGGATGATGTCCCTGTGTTACAGAAGATATAGCTTGGGTGTCAAGAGGTGAAGTTGCCTGCCAGGGACTGTTTTAACCCAAAGTCTGTGCTTAGAAGGCCAAGGCTCTTCCCTTAACCGGTAAGCATCCACTATACTTTATTCATTCTTTCCAAACATGAACTCCCTGCTTCTTCTCAGTGTTTGTTCACATCCACCTCCCTGGTTGGTCACTGAGTCTCAGTGAAGTAGAGATCATCTTTTCATCACAACATATACTCGAGTAACTTGTGAAATGATGGATGCCGCTGAGCAAAATAAATGAATAAGTAAAAATTGACAAAGGAAATAGGACTTGAAGGAAAGAATCATCTAAGGGAAATGCTACTCTACCCAGAATTAAATTTTCTATGAAAAGATAATTACTGGCCTTGCTAGGATTGCTTTGACCTGAGTTTTTGTTTCCTTGAGTAGAAAGGAGAATTGCAAGGAGAAATTCCACACACACAGGGAGATTAGAAAAAGAGTGGTGCAAGTCTGTTTCTCTCACTGGTGTGTGTTTTTTATTATTTCACTGATGTTTAAATCTCATTTATTAAATATTGGTTGAAATCTGCCTTATGCCACCCCCAACATTTAAGACATTTCACTCCCAACATTACTTTTAAAAAATAGCTACCTTATGGTATCATCTATAACACAGGAACAGAAGTGGAAAGTGATGGTCTTGTATACTTGCTCATGGGAATATAAATATCCTCATCAAAGACAGTTGTGTAGGGAAAGACAAGCTACAAAGGGACATTTCCATGTTCATTTAGGTGTGACGGTTAACTATGAAATTTAACATTTGAGACTATAGAATGATACCACATTTTAATGAAAGCTCATCACTGTCCTCTTAACTCTTTCATCCTTTCACCATTATATTTGATTGCTTCTCACAGATTTAAGCAAGGACGGCATCTGGTAAGAACACAAGGATGGAGCCACCTGACAGTGGCTATGGATTTGTGGACTCAATATCATGGGAGAAGCAACCCAGGAAGCTTGGGTTTTCCTCTTCAGCTTCTGTGCAGGAAATGGCCCCGTGCATTGTGCCATCATCCACATAGTTGCTCTTTTCTGTCACCACCCTCTCTTTATGTCTTCCAAGTGAATGTCTTCACTCATTCTCTTCTTCCCTTTTCCTGGCCCATCCCAAAGGAAGTAAGGTGTCCTTTTCCAAGGTAAGCATCTCTGTGTCCAGGGAAGAAGAACAGCTTGGAGAGCAAGCGAGCGAGAGAGAATTCTAAAGTTAGATCCATGACTTACAGATGGTGACTTCAGGTGGGTCCCTGAGCTTCCCTAAGTCTTTCCACAACTATAAAAAGATGATGGATTCTGTGTTGCTCACGTCTCCAGCTGCTGTCATTGCTGTTTGTCCCCCATGAATGGAGCTCACATTCTCTTGGTGGTAGGAAAACAAACACTAAACAGTGATATAGTAAAAACAGACAGACATAAAAAACACTATCATAAATCTCTATTCTTTCAGGGAAAAAAAAAAAAGCAACTTTGTTTTACTCTGTGTGTCCATAAGCCATTAACTCTTTCTTACTTTTGTAACAATCCAAAGGGGGAAAAAAACCTTATTCTCTGTGTCCATGGCCTTACCGTCCATTCATTCCTTAACCCATTGGAAACTCCCTACTTCCTTCATATTTTTCTAAATCATTTTCTTGGAGGTAACCAATGATCTACCTTTGAAATCCTATGATATTTGTTCATTGTTATTTCTCCTTGATGTTTCTGTAGTAGTGTGCACTGCTAGGCTCAGAATCCTCTGTTTCAAAACCATTACAAATATTGCTCTCTTGGCTCTGTCTATGAAAGGTAGTCTAGTTCTTTGGGTTACCCAAGCGCCAGACCATATCACAAAGTTGGAGTTACTCATAGCTTTTATTTTCCCATTCCTGGCCAATCACCAAGCCCTGCTGAATCTTCATTCCTACCCCTTTCGTTTACTTCCCTTTCCAAGCTGGTGTTGGAGTTGCAATTATCAGAACTGTAGCACAGTGCCTGTGTAGAGTTCCCATGCAGTCAGTGGTAACAGTCGGTGTGGTATCAGCCCTTTCCTGCTGTCTTTAACTCAGAGAATAATTGCTTAGGAGCTTGTCTGGATCATCAGGCTGATGCACAGTTCAGCCTCAACCTCTCCTGCCAGCTGCCATTGCCACCTTATTTCCTGTATCTCTTTACGTGCGTTGTTTGGCCCACATGTAGGGTCTCATTTTTCTGTTTCTGTTACTTTCCCCACTCTTCCCTTCTGGAATCACTGGCAATCTACTTTTCCTTCCCTCTTTATCATACTTTTGTTTGCCCAGCACCAGCTCAACTCTCAGTTGATGAAATAAAAGGAAAGATTTTAAGATGTTTCTGATCTCAGCTTTACCGTGCCAGTATGTGATTGGGGCTTTTTCACATTTATATATGAATACAGTACATCAGCAGATGATTGATTTTACAATATCTGGCTGTTATAAAAATAGTATTATTACATGTTTTTCCTCTTGATGGCTTTTTCCTGAGAGCCCTGTTTCTCCCATAATGCTGACACAAGTGTTGAGTTATACAGTAAAAGCTCAGTAAACTTTTGTTGATGATGTTTTAGGTTAATTTTCATGGAATTTACAGCTCATGCACCATATGATCCTTAGCTTGCACCATTTATTTCTTGGCCTCTGTACAGAACCTTTTTCTCCAAGAGGTTCCAACTGCTTTGTGTAAATTAGCTCATTAGTCATTTCCTTCCCCAACCTCCTGGTAAAGTCTGAAAGTAAAAGGGCTGCCCCTTTGAAGAAAGTGCAATTAGGGGTCATATGGAGTAGTAGGGAGTTGGATATTGGATCAAGATGGTCAAAACCTGGCTCAGGGATATTGTCCTCCAAGGCATATTAAGAAAGTAAGCAGGGGCAAGTCTGTCCATGGGGAAGGTGCTTTGGGGCCAGACAGGACTCATAGAAGATCCTGGCTCTGCCTGTTGCATGCTTTGAAACCTTTGGCAAGTCAATCAACCTCTCTGAATCTTTATTTGCCATTTTATGAAGTGAGAATAGCTATTCCTACCTCCCAGGCCCTACTCATAGTAGAGAGACCAAATGAAAAACCACTAGCCCAGGTCTCTGCAGAGTGCTTCCATTCTCCAATCCCCTTCTCATCTCCAAAGAGAACACTGGAGGAATTACTGAAGCAGACACCAAAACTTTGGCAAACTACATGAAGACTCATACTAACAAAATTCAGGCCCATAGTAAAATTGGGTATAAAAGTTGGCTTATTTTGTGTTCTTCCTTAACTGGAGGGAAACTTGATGAAAATCTTGTGTGAGCGAGGGCTGCTTTTATTATTTCTTAATACACATGCAGAAAGAAAAGTCTGAATGTTCTTTATCTCTTGACATTGAATTTTCAAAAGCTGATCCATTGTTCTGCTCCCTAAAGAGGAGTATTGAATAAGGCAGTCTGGAATTTGGTTAATGGTTCTGGGTGAATATTCTAGGATGGACTTTGCAAAATGTTTATTCCACCTTTGTGTTTTATGTTTGCATTTTATACTCATATAGGAAAACTGAATATTAAGGGCTAGACTGGGTAGGGGTGAGGGTAGCATCTTACTAGACCACATCCCAGCTGGATGACAGCACCAGTGCTGTGACTTTTCATTTCCTCATTATTTCCACTAAGAGTGATTATGGTGATACTTAGTTGACAAAACTTCCATGAATGTTGAAGCTGAAAATTAGATCATGTGCATAAAATTCTTTTAAGAATTGTAATTCAGCAATATTACAAATAACACTGAGTATTTTATGACCATATTTATAAATTGGAAAATAACAGAAATACTAAACATAGACATTTCAGAGTATTCTTTGTGCTTCAGGATCAAACTCAGTTGAATCTCACCAAACTCTACAAATCAGTTCCTATTTTTTTCTTTTGCCTATAACTAGTGAGAAAAAAGAGCACAGGAAAGTAAGCTACCATTTTTGACCATGTTCTGACTTGAAACA
The DNA here is from genome assembly GCF_964237555.1 of Oryctolagus cuniculus. Lineage (NCBI taxonomy): Eukaryota > Metazoa > Chordata > Mammalia > Lagomorpha > Leporidae > Oryctolagus > Oryctolagus cuniculus. The sequence goes on from NC_091437.1 coordinate 43,415,705, forward strand.
GAAGTGACATTATTCTAGTAGGGGTAGTCTGTTCTCAGAACCTGTGAATTTGGTGCTGTCTAGAGGGATTCCTCATTCCATTATTTATTAGTTCCTTAATGTCAGAAGCATATATGAATCACTTGTGCCAGGTGGTGCAAGTCATAGGGGACATTGACATTTAACAAGGCATACTTGCCTCATGTTCTTCTTGAGTTCATAACCTGATGGAGTCAATTAATAAACGTGAAACTGAAGAAATAAAATAATTGTATACTCCATAAATGCTGCAAAACCAGTTGTGGTGTGAAAGAGAATAAACAATCAAGGGTGGCCATTGTGTGGATTGGGTGTGCAAGGAAAGCTTATTGGAAGGAGGGACATGAAAGCTAATTTGCATGAGAGGAAAAGAGGATAGCCCAGCACACGTGTGGCACTTCAGCTTACCAGTTAAATAGCAACCTAGAGCACAGAGATGGTCAAATCTAATGTACAAGGGGATTTCCAGACATTCATGAAAAAGCACATTTTGAAGAAATTATGCACGGATTTCAAAGAGTTTTTGCACCATGCATGAAGCTGCTGCTTGCAAAGCCAGTATTCCATATAGGAGTGCTGATTTGTGTCATTTAGTCCTCTGCTTACAATCTAGCTCCCTGCCAATGCACCTGGGAAGGAAGGAGAAGATGGCCCAAGTACTTGGGCTCCCACCACCCACATGGGACTCCACTGGGATGGAATTCCTTGTTCCAGGCTTCAGCCTGACCCAGCCCTAACTGTCACAGCCATTTAGGGAATGAGCCACCTGATGAACTGAATTATTATTATATTGAATATTATATATAATATATATTATATTAATATATTGAATATATTATATTGAATTATTATATTGATATTATAATGAGTTCAATTCATTAGGTGGCTCATTCCCTAACTCTCTCCCCTTACTCTCTGCTGGTCTATCTTTGAAATAGATAGATAGATAGATCTTTCTTTAAAAGAAAGAACCCTTGAATTTCTTCCAGCACCTGTGCAGTCATGGCACTAGCATTCATCTTGTTTTTAAGACTTTGCAGCCTGTAAAACTTTGCTTTTGTTGGCTGGGCATTCAAAATGGATTTTTAACATGTTAGCCTCCTTGGACTCAGGCTAGAAAGGGGAAAGGAAACATTTTTAATGGAAGAAAGTTCTTTGCAAAGAGCTTGGGACTTATTAATGGGGGGGTCACAGTACCGGGACTTTGGAGATGGAGTTGCATGGGTTGCTTTCTGATGTGGAGATAGAACTCATTGATTGGAATTTTGATAATGCGTAGTTTCTAAGCTTCCTGAAAGGCTGAACTTTGAGATTTACTTTGCAGCCACTTTCTCAGAGTATAATGTATTGAATTCACAAATCCTGTTTTTTCCCAGCCAGGATGTCTGGGAGAAAATTTAGATTACTTTACATAATAATCAGTATTTAATTGCCCTTTCCTGAAACATGTTTCTTGTGGGTCTCTACCAAGTGCCACCTTTAAATGTGTCTTGATTCCTTGTTTCTTGAAATGCATAAACTCATTCTATAAAATTAACTTGAAATATCCACTCATAGGATATCTTTTAAATGACCAAATTTCTATAAAATCCAATGATATGTGTCTTTGATAAAGAATGACATAGGTATTGATAAAACCACAAAAAGATACTCTTAATGTGAATTTGATGGGAAGTAAAAGTTACGCAGCCTCAGTTGGCACCCTTTTTCTTTAGAGGGATGCATGGTATTTTAGGTCTTGCGGGCCGTATGGCATCTGTTGCAGTCACTCAGCTCTGCTGTTGTAGTGCAAGAGCAGCAATGGACAATATGTGAACAAATCACCATGGTGGTGTTCCACTAAGACTTTTTACACAAACAGGTAGTGCAGTGGGATTATAGACTGTAATTTGTTGGCCTCTGCTAGAAACCATGTACAGTGTGAAATAATTTATTGAACAATAATTCAATATTTGGAGAGATACACACCAAGTTGTTAATATCTGTTATATTTTAAAGGTAGAATAATGAGTGATTTTAGTATTATTTGATATGTTATCATAAGCAGTGATTGCTCTTAGGGTCATCAAAAACAATTAGGACACTACCATTTGGATGAAAAATCAGATTTTGCACTCATTCTGGGTAGCCTGTGGACAGTGAAGGACCACATTTAGTGGTACTCTCATCTCATAAACTAGAAGAAGAATCTGGACACAGACCTTTTGGGAAAGCAAAATAGTAGTAGCTCTGATATTTTTCCCATCTGAAATTGTATGTTATCAGAGCATTGCCCTTCTCTGGCATGCTGTGGCCCCAAAGTAGACGGAACCCTTAATTTTGTTTTGTTTTTCTGTCATACGGCATCAGTAAACACAACAAAAAGGAGGAAGCAACTCATCTCAAAGTCTGTTTTACATTGTTTCTTCTGCCTGATGATTATTGAAGATGGGGTTTGAAACTAGCATAATTGCCTGGTTGCCACTAACTCTGTAGTCTCTTCTGACCCAAAGGTTCTCCGATTCCATGATAAAACTGTTGATCAAGACGAGAGCATTACAAAGCTCACATCTCTGACCTTGAAATGAAATGAATGATTGAAATTTAACATTGGAGTTGTAGCATCCAGGTCCATTTACTGAGCAAGAAGATTAAACTGTTGTCCATGATAGAGCTTATTTTAATGAAAATGGAAGCACAAACTGAATTTTCGGGTACCATGTGGTGTGCGGGGGGGCTTGACCTTGGAATGCCAAGAGAGACATGTTCCCTTGTGGTATTGTTTTGATTTCTGGAAGTCTGGGTGAAGTTCAAATACTAGCAGTTACACAGCAAAGCTATGGTTTCTAACTTACTCTGAATGAGAAGAGACTCTCTAAAATTTTAATTTAAATAGGCTTTGTATTTTCAAATGCAAAATCATGGATTGGCAGATATATATGTTCAGTGAATATAAGTCTAATGGTTTGTCAATACTCTATAAAAATATGCTATAAAAATTAAACTGTTTTCTTACTTTAAAGCAATTACAAATATCCCATTGACTTTTCACAGTTTCAAATGAGTTACCAGACATGTAATTTTGTGTTCCTGTTAACCACACTGGGGAATGCCTTGGGTAGGGGCAGGGATAAAGTATCTTGGCACCTAAGTCTATTTGGTCAGAAATGCTTAATTAAGGCTCTGCTATATGACAGACCCTGTGCTCTGTGCTGAGGTTGAGTCACTAACATGCTACATGACCTTAGGCATGCCCCTTCATGTCTCTGTTCCTCCTTGTCCTGTTAAATTCCTAAGAAAATCATTTAAAGGAGGTTCACAGCCTCAGATAATCCATGTGTCAAGTTGCTTTACAGAAGTTTTGGGTATATTGCCAATACTAATAATTGTCTTAGACTGCACTAATTTTAGCACAACTTTATAAGCAGCCACTTTGTATTCCCTTTAAAATCTTAGTCATTTAAGTAAAGGGAAAAATAGCACTTTTTTCTTATTAATGAATTTGAAGAATGCACAACTTTGATTCTAAGTGAAGTGCAATTTCAATTCCATATCCTGTTCTTACATTTCCTTTGCTCCTCACACTTCCCCCAAAATTGTAATGGTTAGAGGTAGAAAGAAGAGAACAATGTTTTTTAATAACAACAGAAATCCCCCTTATTTTAGAGGAAAAAATTACTTGATTAAACTGATTCCACAACACATGGACAATGCAGTGATGCTTCAAATGTTTGAGTCAATTACTTCATCCTATTCCCCAAGGAAAAGCCTCACTTTCTCAGTTTCTACCCTTATTGTAAACATTGATGTTTATTTCCATCCCTGTTTCACTTTTGGAGATAATATCCCAAGCAACAAGACGATAGCATACTTCTCTAACCATTAATAAATGATCATGGACATTTCAAAATGTGGAACGCTCTATAAATACTTAGGGATAATGATGATGAAATACTCCATAGGAAAATGGCAAAAGCAGATGAGTTCTTTGAATTTGGTTTAATATTTGCAAGTGATTTTCAGGAAAAGCCTCAGGTGTCATTTTTGTCTGCTTGGGCTGCCATAAGAATACCACAGTTGGGGTGATTTGAACAACAGAAACTACTTTCTCCCATATCTACAAGCTAGAAAGACTGAGGTCAGAGTCTGGCAGGGTGGGGTTCTGGTGAGGGCTCTTCTCCTGGCTTGCAGATGGCTGCTGTCTCCTTGGTCCTCTCATGTTAGAGAGCGCAGCCTCTAATGTCTCTTCTTCTCCAAGGGCACCAGTACTGTCAGATCAGGGCCTCTTCTTTTTGCTTCCTTTTGGCTTTTCAGATCAGTGACTTCACTTAGCCTTAATCACCTTCAAGGGCTGATTTCTAACGCAATCATATGTGCTTCAACATACACATCTTGAGGAGACATACACTGCAGGTATATGCACAGAACTGTTGCTAGTCCAGAGCTCAGTTGTCAACATCCAATAAACTTTCTTGCATTCAATCTTTTCTTTTAAAGGTTTAAAAGCAAGATTTATTAGAGTCAAAGACCTCCAGCCAGAATGGCATGTAGCGGGGCTGCAAGATAAGCAAAACCCAAAGGACCCCATGGCACAGGGGTTTTCAAGTACAATTTTGGGAATGAAATTGTCAATCAGTAAAGTGGGGACAGCCCCAACAAAAGACCTGATTTACAGTTCTTTTTCCTGTCTGGCTTTGCATTCATTCTTTGCCACAGTTGGTTCATAAGCTTCCAAAGAGTTTCTGTTCTTTGCCTATCTGAGCGGTCTGGACTGGATAAAATAATAGAAGTATAGTCTGACTTCTTGTCCATTGTCTTGTCAACCATGAAGAGCCAAGAAGCTTGTGGTCACATAGATCTCGGAATTCATTCAGTCCCAGTCTTAGACCCAGATTTTCCAGTTGAGAAACTGAGGTTAATCATTCTAAAATTCAGTTACTGATATGATCCTGGAGGTCTTCTGACTCCTATTCTGGTAGGAGTGTAGTTATGGACATGGTTCTTTCAAATGTATACTCTTATGCAAATCCCAATGCTACAGAATATGCTTACATATCTGTGATGACAAGTAAGATAATTTGATGCCAATTCTAGGATTATAGAATTCTGGAAGCCCACAGAGTCAGTTAGAAAGGGAAGACTTGGGCAAGGTGCGTTTGTCACAGAGCAGGAAGTACCAGCAGTCTCCTGGTGGAAGTACCCCCATCCGCCCTGCTGAGGAACACAGCCTCAGCCTTCACCACCACAACCACCTGTGTTCCATTCATCCTTTTGTTTTTGATGTCAGAGTGCCAGGAAGGAGGTTTCCAGCCATGCCCCTTTGGATCAAGCATGTATGTCTTCCCTGTCTGAGACTGGAAAGAGAAAAGGGAGAATCTGGCCCTTAAATCTTTTGTAAGGGAACAGGAGCCCTATTTCTATAAAAAAAAAAGTAGGGGATACCCCTAGAATAGAAAGTGATTAAATGCAGCATATCCACAAACAAGACAGAGCAAAATGAAATACCTCCTTTTGTTTCCAGCATACAAGCTTCTGTAGCTGAAGATGTTCATTTTCAAGTAAACATTTCACCTTTGGATTTTCCATAGAGCTGTCTGGCCTATTGCTGTAGCAGGGTACTTTGGAATAACCTTTTATTTTCTCATTGAGAATGAAATTTATGGTACATTTTCTTCCATTTTAGCTACATTTTGTTGTTGTGTTCCTATTATTAATCGGGACATGTAATCTGGAATGGAAATAAGTGCTATTAACACAATTTGTTATTATATGAAGTTAAGAAGACTATCTCAGTGGGCGCTTGGGGGTGTTTATTCAACTACTCACAAAACGCAGGCATATCTGTCCACTCGTGAGCTGCCTACTAAAAATTTTATATGCATCTGAGTATTTGATCATGTTGGGTCACTTTTCCTCTTGTGGCAGTCAGTGAGGGAGAAAGTAGCAATTTCAGCCTCTTGCCCCTTAAACAGCAAGAGATACATTGATCTTAAACAAAAAAATTAGAATTTGTCAGCAGCAATCTTACCGCCCCACATTATATGTCAGCTGGGGTTTCTCAGTATCCTACCTTTTGTAGCTGTCATTGGTGGTCAGAGCATAGCCTAGAGAGGAAGCTCAGGAATGGGTGCTCTGTTGGAAGAGAACACAGAATTCTTAATTTGCTCCCCGAGATAGCACTCCCATCGATGTCTTTTTTAGAGTCATATTTATGGTTTCTGTCAAAAAGGAATCCTGCCGCTCAGAATGGCACCTGGCTGCTGTGCCTGGGACAGTCTAAGGATACAATACACTGTTCAGCAAGCTACTATCACATAGTAAGGGCAAGATGACAGTGTCATCAGCCACTGGCTAGGCATCAAAAAGCAAGGGAAAGGAGGGATGGATTGGTAGCTACCATTTTCAGTGTTTATATATTTCATCAATGAACAAGAGGAAAATAGAGGCTGGCCAGTCTATATACTTGATTTTTTAATGAAGCATTTAAAAGATATTCTGGACTAAGAACAAGGCCTGGGCAGAATTGACTTCCCATCTCTAGGTGATGGTTGCCAAGGTTGGATTGTATCTGTGTGTGTGTGCACTAGCTTTATTAATACAGCTAATTACTAACACAATAAGCCATTTTTCTTTATCCTTGCCCAGGTTAAGTTCATACCAGCAGAGAGCAGGAGTGTTGCGATGTGGTTCATTGGCACTGAATGTTGTGCTTTCTCAATGTCTTCCCATGGTCATGTTGCCTAATTATTCACTTAGACTTTGCCCTCAATCTTACCTATTTTTTGAACCTCCCATCTCTCAGGATCACCTGTGTTCTACTTCACTGAATCCAGAACACTGATGGTCCTATATTTACTGATTGAATGGATTTTAACAAGTCTGAAGAATTTCTACCAAGTGGTTTTACATCTGAAAATGTTTGCTGTGTTATACATGTAAGCTTTTTCAAAGGTGAAGTTGTTAATATGCATGCGAAGCATGAGGACAGTACCAGGTGAAATTTGTTTTGGGGGCATTTTTACTAAGCCAATATCATTAGAAGCTTAGAGAATATTGGAAGAATGCTTCATAATGTATCAAATAACTCAATACTGACTCTGTCTGAATTTCACAGGACTGCCAGTTTCTTTGCCTGTTATTTCTATACAATTTGCGTAAAAATCCGTCTCATCTAAAGTCAGATTCTAATCTCAATTTCCCTTTACAAAGAAACTTACTCTGTTTCTCCTGGGGATGCTGGGGCAACCGTGTGTGTGTGTGTGTGTGTGTGTGTGTGTGTGTGTGTTCCAGGATAAAGAGATCAGCAGGATATTTCCAGCATGGTATTTAAAGAGATTCTATGCTGTGTAATTGACAAGACAATTAGCTACAAGTTAGAGTTACTATCTCTTAGAGGATGAAAGCTGTTTCCCATTGTAAGAGTTACGTTACTCCTCAGCAATACTGACATGACAAAGAGCCATCTTGGAGGTTATGATTCTGAAATGGGAATCTCTCGGTGCTCTGCGGTACACAGTGGTTATGATCAGTTCTGGGGAAGTGACATGTATGGATTTTAGGTTCTAGACTTGGAGCTTTCAAATCAGCTCAATAAGATGTCTGCAAACAAGGAGCTATTATGTTTAAGTTTCCTGATGTCTTTCTTCCAAATCCATTATTTCCCCTCAATCAAGTGTGCAGTTCAGCACAACCTGAACATAAACAGCAAAAACCAACTACAAGAGGTCCCAGTAGAGTACTTTAAAGAAAACCATTATGAAAAGATACAAAGAAGTATTGAAAGACTTCAGAAGGGAGAAGGCCTGATGGCCTCTCATACTCTTTATGTATGTGTAAGTGTGTGTATTTTAAAGAATTACTAGTTTATTTTCATGAAAGACGCAGTGACAGGAAACAGCAGAGAAAGGAGAGAGGCCTTCCATCTGCTGGTTCACTCCCAGACTGCTTGCAGTAGTTGGAGCTGGGCCAGGCTGAGAGCAGGAGGAAGGAACTTCATGCAGGTCTCCCATGTGCGTGCCAGGGACTCAAGTATTTGAGCCATTGCCTGCCTCCCAGGCACATGATTGGAAAGCTGGACCGGAAATGGAAGAGTGGAGACTTGATCCCAAACACTCTTGTATGAGAAATGGGTATCCCAAGTGGTAGTTTGCCATAATGCTATCATACCTTTTAAGCTTGCATATTAACAATATTATCCCAGCTTAGATGACCAAGTACACCCAGTGCTTTTACCCCATATCAGTTCAGTGACCGCATCATCCTAATCAGAATGCTTAACTTGGGAGTATTTCATAGAGAAAATGGCCACACTGTTTGGATTTGCATTTTGACTCTGAATCTTTGGCCTAGGATAAGTTGCTATTCTTATGTAAGCATTTGCTTTTTCCCTCTGTAGACTCGGGGCACCACTGTTAGATGAACAATCTTTTTCATCCACTTACCTGCATTTACTGACCTTCCTTATGTGCCTGACACTGTATAAATCACTGGGAAGTCGGTTATAAAAATAAAAGAAGTCAGACCAAGTCCCTTGCCCTTAAGAAGCCTCTATTCTAACAAGGCTTGACAGTGATTATTAGTATTATTGTATCCTAGGATTCTGCTGAGGCAAAATTGCCTTTTGAGATCGAAATTAAATAAACACATACCTCCTAGTATGGATTCACTGAATAATTCAGCATCCTTGTTATCATCAGAAGTTCTTTGTACTTTGCATGTCTGCTCTGAACTTTGGCTTTTACTCCATTACTGCAGCACCTGACTCTTCTCCCTGATCAACCTGTGCTGTCTGTCCTGTGTCCTGGACACACTCTAAGCCATCAGCTTCCCATAGTTTCATCCATACTGCAAGGCTGTGTGTTGAGCAAAGGTTACATGTGATCTGGAAAATAAACAACAACAAAGTTGTCTTATATCCAAATTACTTGAAATTTATATATGTTTTTGCTTAGCAGAAAGTCTTTTTGCTTTAATCTCACTAGAAGTTTCTAATGAGCTCTGTTTCTCCTGAGGATCTGCCTTCTACCACATGTCTAAGCCCCTCTTTCAGTCTAGCTTCTTGTGGTTTTACCTGCCAAACTGAGTAATCTATTGGGGATTTTTTTTAAAGATTTACTTTATTTACTTGAAAGGTAGAGTTACAGAGAGAGGTAGAGACAGAGACAGAGAGGTCTTCCATCCACTGATTGACTCCCCAAATGGCTTCAGCGACTGGGGCTGGGCCAGGCCAGGCCAAAGCCAGGAGCCAGGAGCTTCTTCCAGATCTCCCACATGCGTGCAGGGGCCCAAGGACTTGCGCCATCCTCCGCTGCTTTCCCAGGCACATGAGCAGGGGGCTGAATCGGAAGTGGGGCAGCCAGGACTTGAACCTGTGCCTATACGGGATGCCAGTGCTATAGGCTGGGTCTTAAACCCACTGTGCCACAGCACCAGCCCTGTCTATTGAGGATTATCCAGGGTAAGTGTTCCCTTCTGAAATTCAGAAGTCTGAAACTTTTTGAGCACTTACAGGACGCCACAAGTAGAAAATTAGTTTACTTTCTTATGTACAAGGTAAATAGGAATTATATTTTTTGTATTGACAATTGAATCTCATCCCAGGAGATCTATTGCATTTATGCAAGTGTTTGAAAAGATTCCAAATTGAAAGAAAGAAAAAAAGTTCTATTTCCAAGCATTCCAATAAGGGGTACTCAAGCTACATCACATAGAGAGATGCATCTCACTTAGAGGAACTCTTGTAGTTAAAATGGCATTTTCTCCCTCCTCGTTATACCGTTCTTGGTACTTTGCTTGTTATACAGTTGAGTCGTTTCGCTTTATTTCACAGCTGTGGACACCTTCCTTCACAACAGGTGATGACTTTGACAGGAGTAGCGGGTCATCACGACTGTCCCCATGACAGAAGAAACCCAGCTGCACATAGGATTCTTTAGTTTTACAGCTTCCTCCTCGTACTTGTGCTGTGGTCCTGTAAGTGTTGGTACAGTGTCAAGGGCAGAACTTGAGAGAGGGAGAGGAGGTGACGACATGAGCAGCCAGGTCACGTTCAATAGCCACATAATTTGATTGGCTAAAACGGCCCTTAATGAAATGAAGCCCTTCATAGCCCCTGAGGCTCTCAGTTCTAGCCTGAAAAGGTCTAAGTTTGAAATCACTGGCACTACTTACAAAGCCCAGCAAATTCCTTTCCCTTCTCTGTATTGCCTTTGGAAAGATTTCTGATTAGACTCCGGTTTAAGGATAAATCCTAATACCCAATCAGTGAGCCTTTACCAGGCACAGCACTGGGGATAAATGTGAAATGACAGTGTGTGCCCTCCGGAAATCACAGAGATAAGTACAGACTCGTATTATGCTGGGTCTGTGCGTCCGTGGAGTGCCTTTGGAAACACGCACCTTCTGCCCAGCGGCCCCGAGTGTTTTATCAGCACTTTACTAATGTGGTTTCCATGGAAGGTCAGAAAGCTAAACTTATCACCCAGGAGCCAGGGTTGATAGTTTATATCTTGATCTTATCGTTGGGCTTCTTTTTTCCCATTCTGATTGCTTTCTGAGGACTTGGAACTGCTCACTTGGGGAGATGGTTTGCTGTGGGCAGGCACCTAAGTAAAAATAAAAATCGAGTTGTATGAGGCACAAACAAAATGTTGGAAGCAGTATTGCAGTCTGATGCCCAAATGTGGAATTAGACCCATATGTTTTTGCCAGAATGATGTAATCTAATAACAGTCACTATGTCTTCCTTGATGTCTGAAAAAGAGGAACTAAAAAAAAAAAAAAAAAAAGATTGAACACATCGCTGTCAAAGGAAACCTGTTTCTGTTTTTTCTGCCTTTCATTCAAATAGAATTGATGACACCAGCATCACGGCAGCTTTTTAAAGGAATCCACACCGCGATAGGAAGGGATTTGCTGAAAATGGCTGTCCGGCTACATCATTGATTTTCCTAAGCATGCTGACCTGATACGTTCTCACACCCCCTGAACATGAGCACCATACTTTCTGACTTTTCCAATCAATTTCCTCATGTACAAAGCTGGGTTCTCCATAGAAGCACTATTGACACTTTGGGCTGGGAAATTCTATCTCTGAATTTTTAAAACACCCTTTGAACAGATATATAAGAATTGTTCATATTTATGGGGAGGTATGGGATGTTTTGATGCAGGTATCCATGACATAATGTCACCAAGGAAACGCTGTTGTGTATGTCCTGTGTACTGCAGGGTATTGAAGCATCCCCGGGGTCTACCATACAAGATGCCAGTATACAGCCCCCTACCCTGGTGTGACAGCCCAAAATGTCATTAGACATTGCCTAATACCCCCATGTGGAACAGTTGCTGGCTTTTGCTTGTTGAGAACTGTTGATGTAAAGTGAGGTCAGGACTTTGATTTCTAGGTTGTTGGGAGGATTCAAGGGAATTGTGTTCAAAGTTAGAACAAGAAAGGTGCATGTCACAAATGCTAGGAGGGCTGATAGTGTTAACTCATGAATGGGTTGATTTCTTTAGACACCAAATGCACAGTACAGGATGTTTTGGCACAAGGATATAAGGCTTCATTTCACAAGGGTTCTTAAAAACCACTGAAACAAGAAATAGTAAATTGGGAGAGGGTATTGTTATACTGAGATCTCTTGGATATGAAGGTTCACCTAGCATCTTCCAACTTTGTTTTTTGAATGTTGCAATTTGGATTGTGAGAATGCTGCCTGGCTCTTAGTATATGCTCAGAAAATGGCAAAGGAAAGCCCCAGGATTCCATTGTCCACAGGCACAGGTTGACCCTCAGCACCCTATTGTCAGCTCGTGGATTCTACTCCAGCCTTGGTTCAGGTCTTGAGTCTCTGAAATCTATCTGTAATCTTGGAAAGGTCCTTTGCTGTCCTGTGGCTCTGTCTCCTGCTGTGTATGTCAAGGATATTAACAGTGCATACCTGTGGGAAGGATTTAATAAAGATATATGTGAGGGGCCCATGCTGTAGTGCAGTGAGGTGAGCTGTCACCTGCTGTGTGGGCATCTCATATGGGCACTGATTCAAGTCCTGGCTGCCCCATTTCCAAATCAGCTCCCCGTTAATGCATCTGGGAAAGCAGCAGAAAGATGGTCCCTGCACCCCTATGGAAAACCCAGAAGAAGATCCTGGATTCAGCCTGGCCCAGCCCTGACCGTTGCAGCCATTTGGGGAGTGAACATGCAGACAGAAGATCTCTGTCTGTCTCTCCTTTTTCTTTCTGTAACTCTGTCTTTCACATAAATAAATAAAAACAAATCTTTAATTTTTAAAAATAAAGTCTTATGTGAATAGCATGTGCCTGGCCATCTTCTCAGTTGATATTAACTAATATGATTATTGGTGTCCTCATCACGTTTGTTGTTACAGTGTGAGATAGGTTTCTTTGAAATCTCACATGCAATAAGTTAATCATACTTTTCTGTTCATGGTATAATTTTAACTGATCTATACAAGGCTTTCCTGTTATTTTAAAAGCAAAATAAGTCCTTTGATTCCCAGACCTCACTTCTTCCCTCACTGCCCTACCCCAACCTGAGAAAATCACTCGCATGTAGTTACTGAGTATCTTTCTGCTTGAATGCCTTCTTACAAACTGTAGACTTTGTGTGCATGCATCTTCAATTTGCATAGGCCATATTGTGCTTTAGCTCAGTTCTTTGACTCTTCTCCCTTAGCCTGTCACTGCATACTCACACATTCCTTTGTAGTTGTGTGGGTTGAATGATGTACAGCTACACATTTTACCTTTGTATTCTCCACCAAAAAGCACCCCAATGGCCTCCACAAAAAGCACAATCATGAATATCCTCACTCATAGATCCTTAAGCTTCTGTGAGGATGTAACTGGGAAATACTTTATTTACACATCGCTGTCAAAAAGAAGTGGATGTTGAACAACACTGAGTTTTTGGTTTTGCTATGTCAAAACCACTATCCCCTGCAGTATCATTCAGAGCAGTTACATCAATATCTCAAGATGGTCACAACAATCAATATATCTATTCTGGCTTTTTAAATACACTAATTACTATGCTAGATAGTTTGTGTTCTCGTGAGCGCTCTCAGGTGGTAACTTATTCAAAGGACTCAAAGGACTCAGTGTGCAATTTTTTTTTTTTTTTTTTAGAAAAAAAGGTGACAAGTCTAATCAGCAAAGAAAAAAGGCACAAGGGGTAAAGTCCACAGGAGATCAGCTGCCCGCATTGAGTTCTCTCCCAGTGGCATCACAGAGAATGCCCTTAACTCCCCCAGTAGGTACTGACAGCATGTGTGAAATGCTGTCATCCCGGGGTGGGGACTCTCTCTTACTGGGGCCATCATATAGGCAGACTGTGTTGACGGGCTCCCAAACTTCCAGACTCTCCGAAGGAAAGCACATGTTCGCATGAAACACACTGTACCAACAGTGGAGGGATAGTCAGTTTTTCTTCTCAGGTCAGAGAATGGTGGGAACCTTCCCAAAACCAAGTTCCCAAACCCAAGCTAAAGGCCAATCTGATAAGCAAGGCTTGCAACGTCCAGCAATCTGGCCCACTAAGCTACCTCTTGACTGCACATTATACTTTAACTATTGGTCAGTGCCTACAAAAGCAGATGGTTCTCATTTCAAAATGAGTTAAAACGGGGTTTAGAAAAATGGAATATCTTGCCCTAGATCATGGAGCTCAGAAGAGAAGCAGCCAGCAATAGAAGTATCCCAAGCTTCCTAGGAAATGCCATCTTTTTAAAACTACCTCCAAATATTGTCATCTTCTCCACTGTTAATTCAGGCTCATCTCAATCATTAGACACGCACAATTTGAGAACTTTTTCTTTCTTTGCTGAAAATAGCTTGATGTGTCATTTTCTTATTTTGTAGCAGCTTCTTGGGAAAACTCTAAGTTACTATTTTGACATAACTGCAGGGTTGAGCCATTGCTATAAATTACTTAGATGATGGGTATTTTCAACCGCAGAAGGGAAAGTTAATTTTTGTATTTACAACAAATATAAAATTAATTCCTATGTTGGAACCAATTTGCAAAGTACTGTCTCATTCCTGGTTTTGAGGAAGAAAACTTAATCCCTGTGTGCTAAGCACTCTACGTGCCTGCTCCCCATCATAGCGACAGCCACTGATGCTGACAGTTGCCGAGTTTGCCAGGTGCCACCTATCTAGTGAGTTGTAGAGCGAGGATTTGAAGCAGGCAGATGCCAGAATCAAGGCGAGTCATAGGCTCTCCTGTCATCCCCAAACACTACTCTAATGGTGATCCAGCCTGGGCCAGGGGGAAACATGTGTCCATGAACTTGGCAGGAGAACAGAAGACCACATTGGTGTCAACCACCTTGAAAGCCTAGTTTAACACTGGGCTGTGAGCTGAAGCCAGAGCCTGTCTCTTTCTGCCTCAGTCGTCTCGTCTATGAAGGGAAACTAACAATTTCTGTTGTGCCGTGTGCTCAGTGATATTGAGGAGGTCAAATAGAAGAGCACACATAAAATATTAGGGATGCTTTAAAGGCACTTACGGCAGTTATTGCTCCTTTGGCTACACATGTCTTCAGGCAGCAACATCTTTTATCGGGGCATAAAGCGGGCGATTCTGGAAATAGTTCCATCATTGTGTACAGTTTCATACACAGAGGCTGAAACACTGCAGCGTGAGATGGTTTCTCGCTGTGCAACTTTGAGGGTGCATTTTTTTCTTCTTAGAAGCCTCATACTCAATAGTCCGTGTGATTCTAAGAAGCCTATAGCAGTGGTTGGCCTTTGTTTTCTCTGATTCTCTAGTGCCTAGGGTAAGACAGAGGATGTTCCTTGCATAGCTCAAACTGAGATGTCCCGAAAAAAGTCTCCTTGGCTGTGGTTGGACTCAGTTGAGTAGAATGCCTGTCTGTAAACCAGTTTCTGTTACCAGGAGCTGCCAAGTGCTCATTTGGTGGGCCCAGGTCACAAGAAGCTCTTGTACTTCTGAGTGAAACCAACACCCTTAGCACCAGTTCTACAGGTGTTAGGGAAACTGCTGGTCTCTAGGTGGCTGATACTGAATGCCAGGTTACTCTGTTTGTAAGGAAGATTCGGAGGCATCTTCTCGATGTGATCTGTGGGTAAAGTCATAGAGTGGCTGACACTGTGGTGCATTGTCTTAGGCCACTGCTTGTGCATCAGCATCCATTTGAGAATGCTCCTTCAAGTCTTAACTGTTCCAGTTCCAATATCTGACTTCCTGCTAATTTACCTGGGAATGCAGCAGAAAACGATCCAGATACTTGGGTCCCTGCTACCCATGCGGGAGACAGGATGGAATTCCAGGCTCCTGGCTTTGGCATGGCTTGGCCCTGGTTGTTGTACCACTCTGGGCAGTAAACCAGCAGGTGGGATATTTCTCTTTCTCTCTCTCTCCCTTCACCCACCACCCCTTTTTCTCTGGTGTTCTTCTTTCTAGTAACTAAATTAACTTTTAAAAACCATAGGTCCACAACCTGCTTCTTTGTTAACAGGCAAATCTAAAACACACCTTTCTGAACATAGTTAAGCGAGGAGGGGCAGCTCCCCACAGACCCATGTTACTAAGGGAACTTGCAGAGGGAAAAGCAGTTCAGCAGTGGTGGACTGCCTCCCCACCCCAGCCTCACCAAAGGCCTGATTTTCAGGCCTTGTCCTATTCGCCCACTCAAGGAAGGGTAACTCTACAAGATAGCTGCAAAGAGAGTATTCAATTAGTTTTGGTTTCAACTCAAGGTGTTTGCTGCAAACCTGGGCAGCAATGCTGATGGACATTAATGAATGAAACCATGTGATTAAAACATCTGTCACTGTCAAGCAGGGTCAGTTCAGGGAGGGAATTGGCCCGTCCCTAGGAATGTGATGATGGCCACAGAAAGCCAAATTGGCCAAACCTAATGTTTCCCTACTCATTAGACGATTGAGCTGACAGTGATTGGTCGCAAACATGCACCGATGAGCAATAATGAAGTTGCTACTAGATCAGTTCAGCATAGGCTTTTCAGGCTAATTAGCTAGACAAAAAAATGTTAATTTAATCAAAGAAACTTGTATTCATTAAAGGTGTATAGAAGAGCTAGAGGAGGAAATTGGCTCAGTCATTGAGGAGGTGAAATTATAGCTGCCAAGCAAGTCATCTCAGCTTTACAAAATCACTCCTCAATTTACAGTATCTCCTAGAAAACAGTGTAGTTACACTTCAGCATGTCACATGGCCTTTTTTTTTTTTTCAGATCTGATGATCGCAAAGGAGAGATCATCTGCATAGCGATGTAGAATAAGAAGAGATGCTTATCTCACTTTATCCCCAGAGGATTAATTAATTCCTCTAGAAATATTCTTTTACTTTGATTCATTGACTGTCAAAATAGAAACTGCTCTTAGGGATTATTTAATTCCTGCTATTCTATTTACAAGAAGAGAAATGAGGCACAGAAAAGCTGTATCATTTGCTCAGGGCCACCCAGCTCAGCATGTTGTAATCCGTGCCTTAGACACAAAACTCCATGTGTAGCCAAGGAACTGTCATTTGTGGATTAAATGCTACAAATGGTACTTCCTGCTCTTGTCACTATGCTGAACACATCTTCAGAAGGTTTTAGAGAGGAATTTATCTCAGAAGGTTGCAGTCTACTTAGAATTGTAAATAAAATCAAAATACCTGTAATGTGAAGGGAGAAAAAGGGAAGCAAGGAGGGGAGATGGAGGGAGGGAGGGGGTAAGAGAATTGAGGTTTTCTTCTTAGAATTGTATTTATGAAATACATGAAATCTGTTCTCTTTATACTAATATATTTAAAAAGTACCTTTGATAGATTGATAGAATTTAATGTTTATTTCTTGTCAAGGCATAGTACTTGTGGCAGCACTGGAGACGCAATGAAGCTTTTAGATACCTACTCTTGTTCTATAAAGGACTAAAATGGGTTCCTGCAGCTACTCTGCAATAGCTCTTTGACAAATGATGCAGTCCTACAGGCATGGCTTTGTGAGTGCTGCATGTTGTCGCTAGCCTAGGTCGCCACAGTCCAACGTGAGCATACATGGGTTACTGACCACTTAATAAATCATGTGTCTGTCTATCCATTTATTCCGTAAATACTTTTGAAGGAGAATTGGTGCCGGGATGGTCTTCAGCTTAGGTCTTTGGTGATTGCTCTCTGAACTGGGAAGGGAGAAATGTGTGGCTTGTCACAATTGCATGAGTGGTTTCCTGCCTTTTGTTCTTTGCTTGAGCAGCTTTCCCTTGCTACGAAGCCCAGTCTTTACCGTGGTGTCCCCAGCACTATAAAGCCTGCACTGAGCATGCACCTGTGAGACCATCGCATTCCAGTCAGAGTAGCCAGGTTGGTCACCTGCCTCTCTTACCAAACTCCAGGCCCACAAAGTGTGGAACAGGAATCAGTGACATTGAAGCTGAGTGGCTTGCTTGCTAAAAATTTTGATTTGCTTGTCAATGCCCCACATTTAGTCATAAGAGTAGAGGTAGGCAGTGGATTTTATCAGGTTTCTTGCAAAATTCTTTTTTTTTTTTTTTTTTTTTTTTTGACAGAGTTAGAGAGAAAGGTCTTCCTTCCGTAGGTTTACCCCAAAATGGCCGCTATGGCTGGAGCTAGGCCGATCCAAAGCCAGGAGCCAGGTGCTTCTTCCTAGTCTCCCATGCTGGTGCAGGGGCCCAAGCACTTGGGCCTTCCTCCACTGACTTCCCGAGCCAGAGCAGAGAGCTGGCCTGGAAGAGGAGCAACCAGGACTAGAACCCGGCGCCCATATGGGATGCCGGTGCTGCAGGCAGAGGATTAACCAAGTGAGCCATGGCAACAGCCCCTCTTGAGAAATTCTTAAAACATTCTTTTGTTCTTTCAGCTAACTGAAAGATGGACAGTCTCCAGAAAGTATTCCGCATCTATTTGTTGAATGAATGCATACATGAATAAATCAATTCTGGTTACATCAAAGCCAATAATCAAGTCATGTCTAAGAACATACCCATGAAATTTAACTCATAGCTTTGTTAGTACAGGATCCCGTTTCTTACCTCTGATGCTGGAGAAATTTAAAGGTCAAGGCACTTAGAATTTTATAATCTTAAAGTCCTAAAAGGTCCTCCAAGCAACTCTAGAGGTTGACATGATGACAGGAGACTTGCCTGAAGTTGTAAAGCACAGTGATGAGAGACTGAATCACACGTATATTTCCTATAGGTCCATTGCCTTTCCTATTAAACCATATTTCCACTGCATTGGTTATACCTATGAAAGAGCAAAGCTGTTCCTGATGTAGTTCCTTTCAAGAAAATGCCCAACCCCTGATTTGTAAAGAAATAGAGGAAACAAATCAGAATCATGGTTGCTCATGTGTAACTAACCTCACCCTCCCAGAGACTCCTCTTGCATAGTTAAGGAACTCAGCTAAGTCTGATGTATACAGAGCTCTTATCAGGGTCAGGGCACAGATGGTTTGAAATTACAAAAGAGAGAAAGTCCAGCCTTCTACAGCTGGAGCAGTGTGTTTGGTATCATCTGAGCCGCATCCATGGTGTGTCCTACTTGACTCATCAATGGTTATTCATCATGTCCTTTTCTACAGAGTAGATCCAAGCACCAAACATTTTCCTTTGAGTGGACTTTTAAAGAAATACTGAGTTCATCCTGAATAGTTACATCCCTGGAATTTGGAGTCTGATACACTAGCTTTTTTTCTAAGATATATTTCAAAATACTGTTGTAAGAACCCTCCTTGTGTGCTCTAAGTCACCTTTTGTATCAAGATCAACAATGCATATATGCTCCTTGGAGATACAACTTCCTCAATGTTTTAGCTAGATGCTGTGATCACCCCATTATGTTCCAAAGCAGAGTATTCATACATTTTCAAGAGAAATGCCTTTGATTTTTAAAATACTATTGTAAATTCTATTAAATTTAAAAATATTTTACTGATATTGGTTGCAAGTATATAAAATATAATAAACTAATAATCATTAGCTAAATTCACTTATTGTACAAATTTACCTGTGGATCTTATGTATAGAATCATGTCAACAGGTAACATCACATTTATGTCTTCTAACCCTTAAGCTTTGAAATTTTATATTCTTGTCTAAACGACTCTGGCCAGAATCTGAAGTATAGCATTAGGTAGAAGTGGAAAGTATGAACATGTTGCCTTGTTGCTAGTCTCAGAAGGTTTCTTATTCATGCTAAAATAGGAACTTACTAGCTATACTCTATAGATTAAGGAGTTCCCTTTTACTTCTAGTTTAATGGGAGTTATATTTTTAATCATGAATAAGTACACTTTTGTCAAGTGCTTTTTATTCATCCTTTGTGTTGGGCATATGGTTTTTCTTATTCTGTACTGAATTTTTTTTACTGTTAAAGCTAAACATGGATTTTGAAAAAAGCTTTGATTTGTGATGAACAAAAAAGAAAATTTTTATGCTATAATTTAAATGAAAGTAAAAGCACTCTCCTAGAGTTATCTTGATTGCTCTAGAGTATTGTCTGTGGCAATATGGTGCTCAGAGCTATTTGGTTATCTTTAAAGAATGACTGATGGCATGAAGTTTACAAAGGTACAAATTAAAGTTTCTTTGTATCTTTGGCGAATTGTGTAGTATATCAAGGCAGGTTCAGTGCTGTGATTAAACAGTGTAAGCAGTTTCGCATTAACATCTAAATTTTACATCCTGTTCAAGAAAGTAGAGTCCAGGTAACAGATAGAAATGATGGATAGTTACTTAGCAGCAAACGGAAGTCACACTTTAACTACTGGGTGCTTAAATCTGAACCATCAAGGGAGATGGAGATTCAGGGAAAGTGAAGAGAAAGACCAGCTAATACCATCCTTTTGGAGGGGAAATAAAATAAGTATTTTTTAAACTGTTGGAAATGATAATTAATTTCAAGGCTGAGAATCAGCACTTTGTACCTGTTACAAAGGGATGTTTGGATGACTCCGAATTGCTACCAGCTGTACGATTTCTGTGGTTGATACAGTGAAACTATCAGAACCTTGGAAGCCTAAAGGAAATTTGATTTTGAGCGAGTGAGGACTTAGGACTTCGTGTGCTCCCTAGAGGATTCTGGGGAAAACCTGGATCTACAGCTCTGAAATGGCACCACTTCCACCCGGAATGGAAAGCTTTGCATGAGGGTTGTGAGTGAGGAGAGAGTATTTGTCAGATTTGGAGACAGCAGGAAATCCGGTGTTTTTAGAAAACCATAAATGAGTTAATGTAGTGTTCAGGACAAGCTGTGAATTGGCCTCTCCAAGGAGGCTTGTAGTAATAACCTGCTGTAAAAATCCCCACCGCCTTCCTGGCAGTTTTCACCATATGCTCCTGCCCCGAGAGCTGGCATTTCCTGGCAGTCGCTGGGGCTTAAGGACTGTTATTCTGCACAGTGGACTTTGGCTGCGTTCTCTGGGCAATTTGCAGCAAGGGAGGGAAGCCTGTGGGGTGTGGGAAGTGAAGCAAAGATGGAAGGATCTTTGGTGAAGCTTGTTTTCCTGCGCAGCAGCAAGGGGGAAGACACTAAAGAGAGAGGCTTTTCTTTCTCGGTGATCGAAGGGAAACTTCACTTCAACTCCCACTTCGCCCAGGAAGCGTTCTTTACCTCTTCCAGCTCATGCTGCTCTCTGCTGTTGATAAAATTGTAGAGTTCTTGTATCCCTTACTGTAGTGTTTGGAAATTAGTCATTTCCTATGGTCCCTTTTATTTTCTACTTCTAATCCTCCTAGGAAACTCTAACTAAACAGTGTCCCGTTCTCTACATTTAGAAAAAGTCCTCTGTACCCTCCGTAGCCCCTAGTCTATTTATGACAGCCAAGGAGGCAATAACAACAGCT
Organism: Oryctolagus cuniculus; assembly: GCF_964237555.1. NCBI lineage: Eukaryota > Metazoa > Chordata > Mammalia > Lagomorpha > Leporidae > Oryctolagus > Oryctolagus cuniculus. The sequence goes on from NC_091437.1 coordinate 43,436,558, forward strand.
GTAGCAGTAATTTTGGTAATAACAGTCCTAAAAATGTGTGTAGAACTTATTGTAAGGACGGATGCTGTTTCAATTCTCTTGGAATTAAATCTTTTAGTCTTGAAACAACCCTAAAAGAGTTACTGGTATTTCTTGAGATTGATAAACGGTACAGGCATTGAAGACAAGAATTATTAAGAATTTGCTCAAGGTCAGAGCAAAGCTCAGGCTAGGCTAGTCAATCTCTATGACTCCCTCTCCCAACTGCTGGGTTCTTGCTCTCCATGGTGAAAAATAAGGAATATGAGGGGTCTTTTAAGAATCCAAGAAGAATAAGGACAATATGATTATGAAAAAACTACGAATGGATTTCAAAATTTTCTGTACCAAAATGAACACTATTCCGGTCTATTTTTTCCTTGGACTTTTGGAAGTATGCACAGAGCAGCTGACTTTCATAAAGAAGTTGATAACTCTAGCATTCCCAGGTGTAATCCCATTTAATGCAGTAGCTATTTGCTGGGCTGCAGGACGTACTGGATCTTTATCTGGATGTTAAATATTATGTACTTGAAGATTCTTCCTTTGGGAAACTCATCTTTCAAGAGAACTGCATTCCTGGTTTTCTTTATTTGTCTAGTGTAGTGGTTTTCAATCCCTTTTTTCATTATTGCCATCCTTGGGAGCCTGTTTAAGTCTTTGTATCAACACTCCCCACCAGGCAACGTTAATACCACAAAGCACTGTGTATCTGCTGAAGTGCTATCTGTGTGTGTGTGTGCTTTATATATGTGCAAAGAGTCGGAAACTTTATCCTTCAATGGCTAATTTTCATCTCATTGGGGCAACCATGTTCTGCTGCGAATGCAGGGCTGAGTCTTCCCACACCCCCAGTTTTAAGCTGCTTTGCCTTGTGATCCTGAGGAGCAATGTACAGTCAACTTGTGACTAACTGAGAGCTCACAGTGCAGGATGCTTACCTGATTCATACAGGAACCCTTTATCTTTTTACCTTCACTGAATACCTTGCCTAAGTGTATCACTTTTTTTTTAACAGAAAATTCAAATAATTTGCTTCCTGTTTCTTCTATTCTACCATGTGGTGCTCAGAACACTAGGACACCCACCTACAGAAAGTCAATGCTTTTTTCCTTTAATTGGAAAAACAATGTGGTGAAATTAGCATGACATGAAAATGACTGTACATATAATTTATCTTTTCTTATTTGACAGGCGGAGAGAGAGGGAGGCGGAGAGAAGGGATACCTTTCATCCTCGGGTTCATTCTCTAAAAGCCTGCAACTAGCTAGAGCTGGGTCAGGAAGATGCCAGGAGGTCTCCCACCTGGATGGCAGGAACCCTAGTACTTGGGCCACCCTCTGTTGCGTCCTAGGCACATTAATAGGAGGTTAGACAGAAAGTGCAGAGTAACCAGGGCTAGAATCAGGCATTCTCTGATACAGGATGCAGGCATCTCAAACAGCAGTTAAACCCACCACATCACAATACCTGCCCAAAATAGCATTTGAAAGCGAACAACTTGGTGGTATTTCATATATCAAAATTTCATCCAAGAATCAGTTCCATCTAATGGTAAAGCGTTTTCCTCACCCTGCATGGAAGTTCTGTTGGATTAAGCCTTCCCCTTTCCCCTTATCCCCTGAACCACCGATCTGCATGGACCTCTGTGGATTTACCTATCCCAACCATTTCAGATAGATGGAGTTAAACAGAATGTTGTTTCTTGTGTCTGATTTATTTAATGTTGCATATATTTCATGCATCGGTGCCTCACCCTGTTTTACGACTGAGGCTTTTCTTTTCCGTGATTTACACACACTTACGTAGCAGCTGAAAGTCGATGGGTATTTGAGTTGTTTCTGGTTTGGGTTATTATGAATAATGCTGCCCTGCACATTTGTGCTGAGATGTTTGTGTGGGCGTGTGTTTCCAATTGTCTTCGGTATAGAGTCGCTGGATCATATAGAAACTCTAAATTGAATGTACTAGGGAACTGCCAAAGCATTTGCTACCCCGTCTGTACTATTGAATATTCACAGTGGCATTATAAAGGGATTCTAATCTTTCACATCCTCCTCAGGGCTCATTAATGTTTTTTGTTACTGCCATTGTTGGAAATAGTACCTTTTTTATGGTTTATATTGGCATTTCTAATGACTAATGCTGTTGAGCATAATTATCTGTGCTTACTGGCCAGTTGATACATTCTTTGGATAAATATTTATTAAAAATATTTTCTTGGGGCTGGTGCTGGTGTGCAGCAGGTTAAAGCCCTGGCCTGCAGCACTAGAATCCTATATGGGTGCAGGTTCATGTCCCAGTTGCTCCATTTCTGATCCAGATTTTTGCTATGGCCTCAGAAAGCAGTAGAAGATAAAAGATGGCCCAAGTCCTTGGGTCCCTGCACCCACATGGGAGACCCAGAAGAAGCCTCTGGTTCCTGGCTTCAGATTAGTTCAACTCTGGCCTTTAAAGTCATATAGAGAATGAACCAGCAGATAGAAGACTGGATAGAACACCTCTTTCTGGCTCTACTTCTCTCTGTAACTGTCTTTCAAATAAAAAAATCTTTAAAAAATTTTTTTCTCTTTGTTTAAAATTGGTCTGTCTTTTAATTATAAGAATTCTTTGTATATTCTAGATATTAGACATTTACCAGATATATTAGCTGAAACTATACGAAGTCTTCACAGAATTTATGGAATATGTATATTATAAGAAAACTATGAGAAACAGTGACTTGATCAGCCCTTGTCCAGACTGTTGATGTACAATTTAATACTTCATCCCTTTTAGTATTTTATTCGTTCTACTTAATACTATTGGTTGAACTCTGTAATTACACACAATTATTCTTAGGTGTTTAAATTTAACTAAAAAGTGATTCCTGTTAAATACAAGAGTGGGAATAAGAGAGGGAGGAGATGTACAATTTGGCACATGCTCAATCGGACTTGCCCCAAATGGTGGAGTTAGAAATGTGCCAGGGGATTCCAATTCAATGCCATCAAGGTGGCATGTACCAATGCCATCTCACTAGTCCAAGTGATCAATTTCAGTTCACAGTTGATCACACTGATAGGTCTAAGAGTCAAAGGGATCATATAAACAAAACTAATGTCTGCTAATACTAACTGATAGAATAAAAAAGGAAGAGAACGGTCCAACATGGGAAGTGGGATACACAGCAGACTCATAGAATGGCAGATGTCCCCAACAGCACTCTGGCCTCAGAATCAGACCTTAAGTCATTCGGATCTGGCTGAAGAGCCCATGAGAGTGTTTTAGGCACAGAAAGCCAAGACACTGTGGCAAAAAAAAAAACAAAACAAAACAAAACAAAACAAAAAAACAACAAAACAACACCAACACCAACACCAACCAACCAACCAACCTAAATACCTAAATGAAAGATCTCTGTAAGTGAGATCCCAGCGGAAAGAACGGGCCATCAAAGAAGGAGGTACCTTTCTCTGAAGGGAGGAGAGAACTTCCACTTTGACTATGACCTTGTCTAAGTAAGATTGAAGTCGGCGAACTCAAAAGGCTTCCATAGCCTTGGCAACCCATGACAAGAGCCTAGGGAGATGACTGACACCATGAATAAGAGTGTCAAATTGTTAAGTCAACAACAGGAGTCACTGTGCAGTTACTCCCCATTTAGGATCTCTGTCCTTAATGTGTTGTTCAATGTGAAGTAATGCTATAACTAGTACTGAAACAGTATTTTACACTTTATGCTCTGTGTAGGTGCAAACTGTTGAAATCTTTACTTAATATATACTAAATTGATCTTCTGTATATAAAAGTAATTGAAAATGAATCTTGATGTGAATGGAATGAGAGAGGGAGCAGGAGTTGGGAGGGTTGCAGAGGGGGAGGGAAGTTATGGGGGGGGAAATCCATTGTGATTCATAAGCTGTACTTTGGCAATTTATATTTACTATGTATGTATTTTCTAAATTGCACCAGAAGTTTTACCTTCCATTTTCTTTTTCCCATGAACTTTGTTTTAAGGATTTATTTATTTATTTGAAAGTGAGTGGGGGAGGGGAGGGTCTTCCACACGCTGGCTCACTCTACAGTTGGATGCAACAGCTGGAGCTGCTCTGATTCAAAGCCAGGAGCCAGGAGCTTTTTCCTGGTCTCCCATGCAAGTACAGGGGCCCAAGGACTTAGGCCATCTTCTGCTGCTTTCCCAGTCCATAGCAGAGAGGTAGATCTGAAGTGGAGCAGCTGGGTCTTGAACCAGTGCCCATATGGGATGCCAGCACTGTAGGTGGCGGCTTTTCCCACTATGCTGCAGCACCAGCCCCTTCCATGAACTTTTTGAAGAACCCTTATAGCTGACCTCCTTCTTTGAGTAATTACTTTCCTTTGCAATACACCATTTTTCTTTATTAAAATATTTAATTAACAATAATTACACATTTGTAAGGTACAGTGTGACATTCTTCTTTTCCCTTTGGGTTCCTGGAAGCATTTTAAAAATTTATTTTAAAATTTAACCACTGTTAGTATTTTGCCATATTCATTTAATGTGATTTTGCATGTAAAAATGTAGGTAGTGTATGCATAGATTTATTTTTACACATACTATTCTTTCTTGAAGATAGGGGTATTATCACATAATGCGGGAATCATGACTGATCATAAAGCAAGAAAAGAAGGTTATGTTGTAAAGCAGATGGTCTAATTCAGTGAAGACAATATCTTTAGCTCTACTTTAGATAACATTCACAGTATTTTTATAATCTCTATTTACTTATTCCAACATAAAAGGAAAGATGTGCAATTTGCCTTTCTGTGTTTTATTTATTTCCCTTAGCATAATGATCTCCATTTCCATCCATTTTGTTACAAATGTCAGGGCTGAATTCTTTTTCATGGCTAAGTAGTACTCCATCATGTATATGTACCACATTTTTTAATCCAGTCACCAGTTGGACATCTAGGTTGATTCCATGTCTTTGCTATTGTGACTTGGGGTGCTATAAACATGAAAGTGCAGGTATCTCTTTCATATTCTGACTTCACTTCATTTGGATGTATGCCCAGAAGTGGGGTATCTGAGTCCATATATTAGATCTATTTTTAATTTTTTAAGAACTCTCTATACAGTTTTCAATAATGATTGTACCAGTTTGCATTCTCACCAGAAACATATTAGGGTACACATTTCTCTATGTCCTTTTTTTTTTTTTTAATAATACTTGTTGTAGACGGCATAAGATGTTTCCTCACTATGGGTTTTACTTGAATTTCCCTTCTGGCTAATGATCCTGAGTAGTTTTTCAAATGATCATTTGTATTTCATCCTTTGAAAAATGTCTGTTCATATCCTTTGCCCATTTCTTAACTGGATTGTTTGGTTATTGTTGAGTTTCTTGAAATACAGTACTTTTAAATTTTTTGGATTATTTTATTTGAAAAGGAGAGTTACAGAGAGAAAGGGGGAGACAAAGAGAAAGAAAGATCTTCCATCTGCTGGTTCACTCCCCAAATGGCCACAACAAGCAGGGCTAGGCCAAGCCAAATCTAGGAACCAGGAGCTTCTTCTGTGTCTCCCACATGGGTGGCAGGTGCCCAGGCGGTTGGACCACGTTCTATTCCTTTTCCCAGGCCATTGAAAGGGAGCTGGATCGGAAGTGGCACAGCCAGCACTGGCACCCATTTAGGAAGCCAGCATCACAGCCTGTGGTTTAACCCACTACACTACAATGCTGGCCCTAGTTTTTAATTTTGAGGAAATTCAGTTCATTGATTTTTTTTTTTCCATTTTGGTGTATTTTTGGCCTCCCGTGGTGTACTGGAATTTTAATGGAATTTTCGCATCTATCAAACTGTTAAGCCAAACTTTGAAACTTCAGTGTTTTCCTTTCAGACTTGCAGTTGTTTGGGTCAGGACCATTTTGGGTGTGTGTGGCCTTGCAGAGAGCATCTTTCAAACTGGCACATCCTCAGCCACCTACTCTTACCACTAGTGAAGCCACATCACAGCCAGGAAAGAAACATCTCAGACTAGTGCAACACACCAGAACTAGGCACAGCTTTGGAGGCACATGGATCTGATTGTGAATCTAGCATTTCCTAGCGACCTGTGTGCTCTTGAACAAGTGAATGAATGTTTCATAGTCATCTTACTCTATAAAGGGAGGGTGATAATGGTGTCTTCCATGAGGACTTTGGTAAATGGCTTAATCAGCCTGTGGCACATAGGACATGCTTGAGAATGTTACTGGTGTCATCTGTAGTATTAATAGCCATTCTTTACCGGTCGGTACACATGATAGAGAAGTAAAAGTGAGTGATCATTTTCCGTGCAGGGGTTCTTCACTGTGTATGGAAGACTTCTCTTTCACTGTGATTAATTGAAGGATGATTGCACAGATAGACCTCCATTATTTTTCAATCAAAGTTTGCTATTGCCGTGCAGCTCAGTTGCTCCTTGCTCCATGGCTTTATCATGAGAGACCTATTGGTCACCTGTGTAAGCACAAGGAACGTTTACCTAGAAAAGTGTGTGGAATCCAGCCAAGGCTGTTTCCTTATCTCCGCTCTCTACAACTTACTATTAGGGTGTCAACAGACTTCGGGGGTTAATTTCATGCACTCTCTGAGTGCTGCAAATGGGTAAATTCTCAGTCACACAAGGTGGACATGGCTGATTTGGATGGGAGAAATGACTGTGACACTTGCACTGTCAAAAGAGTACCTTCCTAAGTGTGAAATTAACTCCTTCTCTGAGGAGTGGGCAGTAGCCGTCAGTTGTCTCAGGGTAGGAAGCCTCTAAATCTGGCAGTCCACTTTGAGCTCTTGTGGTATGCACGTCCTGGTGTAGCCCTAACAAGATGCCAGAGGAGAAATGGTAGATGTATCTCGGAATGTGATAGCAGGTTTGTTTTCCTAGGCAAAGGCGTAATAAATGTAACTCATGTTAAGAAATTGTGTATTGTTTTTCTTCATTCTCTGAGCTAATGAAATCCGTGCACATCAGTGTAGTGTGTTCAGCAGGTGTGTCTGAATTAAGAAGTAAGGCCTCTGCTTTTAACCCCAGGAATTCTATTAGCCAACTAATAGAACTGAAGGAGCACTGAGGTGGAATTAATTGAAACCATGGTTTACTATTCTCTATCTCTGGCCCTGCTCTATGTTCCTCCACCTCCGAAAGTCAGTTAGCTCAACTATGAAGTGTTAAGATTGGACTGGAAAAACTTGCTTAGTGATTGTTTAATTGTTTCCTTTTTCAGAGGCAGTAAATATGCATCATAAGATAAAAGGGAGTGGAGTATATCTCAATCCATGTTATGCGTGGAGTTTTGTAGGCAGTACCTTTGTCCTTCCATTATATTATGAGTATTTTTCAAAGTCTCCAAGTCATCTTTGTAGTTATAATTTATGTTCTTACTGCTGAGCCCTCTCTCCTTAACTGTCCGTCTAGGTAAAGGCCTTCGTCTTTTGTTAGAAAAGCTGTGAACTTTGTTTATTTTCAAGTTAGTAAATATAGTTTAAGCACTTAACTTCTCAGGTACCAAATGGGATTTAGGGAATAATGATGGAGTAAGACAGAAAATGTACCTGCCCTTGGGGCATATGTCCTAGTGGAGGAGAGAGTTGACAAGAAAACAAAAGGATTTTAGATTGTAATTCAGAGTTTGGAATGGAACGGTTAGGTATGATGGAGTAGAGCAGGTGTGGAGGGAGTTTAGAGAAGATATGTGTTTTAATATGTGTAGCATTTTCCACCTTCTTTGTGGAGTGTTTCCATTTAATATATATTAAAATTTGAGATGAGCATTTCAAAAGACAGTAACAACTTGATGGACCCTCAGTACAATACTTTGTTAAATTTTTGTTGAAATTACAGTCATGCAGGGCTTAATGACATTTCCAGAGACAACTGACCATACATGTGATGATGTTCCTGTAAGATTGTATCACCTAGTGGCATGTAGCTGTCTGTCTGAGTTGGAGCAAGCACACTGTTAGTCACACAGTGATGAGATACCTAAGATCACATTTTGTACAAAGTATCTTTGTCATTAGTTGGCACGTGACTGTTTTTTGCTAATACCAATTAGGTACATCCATGAGTGATTCAGTAGTGTTTCCACCCTGGGAATATTTAGACTGAGTCTCTGGGTCTGTGAGTGTTGAAGTTGCATTGGGCTGATTAATGTCTGACCTCCTGATTATCTGTTGAATCTTGGTTCACGTTTTAGACTGCACCCAGGGTCACAGCTGATGAGATGTAACGTGTGACATGCAGAGACTCCAGGACCAGGGAGGGGAAACGTTGCAGGTCTTTTTCAGTCTCTGACACTAGCTTGCTGTGCATCTCTGAGAAAGTCACCAAAACTTCTCTGGGATTTAGGCATGCAGGTATAAAAATGAGGGAATTAGTAGGCATCCAATGGCTTCTGAATTTCATCCCATGTGCCCTCAGCAGCATGGGACACTGGGTCAGGGCTCTGCGACCAAAAACACACAAAGCTGATTACAAGGCTTCGGCTAAGGGAGTGAGGAAGTTGTAGGGCTCCCACTGTATTGCACTGGACAGCCCCAGATTACGTCATCTTCAGAGTGCCTCACTTCCCTGTAAAAATCACCCTTTGTAAGTAGAGTCTCAATTGAGATTTTCTATATGGTGAAGATTCATCTGGACAAAACAGATACTTGGTGATTTGGGGCATCTTCCAAGTTCTCAAGATTTCGCTGTATGTTTGCCTGTCTCCAGTTGTCCCTTTAACAGCACTGGAGGAATGATGGTAACTGTCAGGCTGTGTGTCAGTCCTCAAGGACCTGGGAACCCTCTTGTGAACATAATGTCTGTCCTTTAGGGCAGACAGGCTTCCTCTGCTGCTGAAATGCTGGGCTTCCCAGCAGCTTTGGGCTTCCACGTGTATTCTGACTGAGGATGTCTGGCGCACTTCAAGCTGGGTCCCCAGCAATGCTGGTGGAAGATGCACAGGTAGCTGGCTGTGCTTCAGGGCTTGCCTGCTATTGAGAGATGATTAACTTGAAAGGGTTGACAGTCCTGTGCATAGACATCTCGCTGTGCCTCCCCCACCTGCAGCCATCCGCACCTCACAAACAAATGATTCTAGTGGAGGAGGAATGAATGTCTCCCTCTTCAACAGTCATCAGTTGCTTTTCCCTTCTGTAGAAATTGTGGTTAATTTCATTACCGTATATAATGGATGAAGAACATTCAGCACAAAAATGTATCTAACCACTGTAATTACATCAACATTTTTAGGCTTAGAAAATGTTAGAGAAAGAACTCATTTCATATCTATAACCAAGAGGGCTCCATGTGTTTTTACAAGAGGATAATAAAGACATAAATGGGATAGATGGGGCTAAGTAGTTTTACAGATGGTGGTTGCATATTAAAGATTAAATTGCTGTCTATAAATAAAACCACTTTTACAGTAACTAGGTTACTGCTTTATCTTAATTTAGGTGTAATTGAGAGCATTAGCGTTCTCCATAATAGCCCCATGAATGTTCCTGCCGACTGTAAACAGGGCTCCATGGAATGTGAACTGATGAATTTCCCTCGCCTCTGAGAGGCCCTAGCTTAAAAGGTTACCCTCCAAGCACTGCTGGTCTCCACTCCTGATGCTTGACGACTCCGAGGAGGAAGATTTTACAACATTCTGGTGAGACTCCACAAGTAGTGGTGCCCAGATCAGTTTTCATGGTGTTCGGGCACCTATATGTTTTACTACCATACATTGCATTTTCTTCTTTGTTTTTTTTTAACAATATCTCTGTTTGATTAAAATTGCAAAACAACAAATCTTGATCTTGTATCTTCTTGTAGAACTGAGAACCATAAATTCAAAAGGCTTAAAAAATAGGAATCTGTTTCAAAATAGGTCTTTTTTTAAATTGAGAATGAGAAAAAATATAAAGCCTAAAATATCCCTATCTGGATGTGAAATGAAGAGTAGAAATATAGCCTCTCCTCTCCATGGTGTGATCACTTCCCTCAGTCCAGTCCAGTTGTGTGAGTCAGAGTTCAGCAGCACCGCACCCTGACTATGAATGTGTGTGTTGTGGTTGTGACTGTGTCTATAGGAGCAGAGTGTTGGGGTTTCTGTACTGATGGCAGCCATGATGGCCCTGGATAAGTCACATAACCTCTCCCTGTCGTAGTCTCCTGCTCTGCAGAGTGGCATTATAATGGTATCGTTGACTCAGAGTATGTACAGATGACAAGCACCTATCCATGTAAAACTGGAGAAAAAAGTCCAAATACACAGAAAAAACTGGGTGGTATCACATAAGACTGTATGCATGCATCAGTTCTTACTACCCTTTGCTGTTGAGATAGTTTTATTCATTCCTTCACCAGTGGAGGTAGTGGTAGGGAGGGGGTTATACTGTGGACCAGGTAATGCTACAGAGAGAAAAATGTAGAAACACGAGTTCTCATCTCCAGGAGCTCGTATGGAGAGTATCTATCCCCTCAGAACTAGAAGCTTTTCATTCTAGCCCAGTCTCCTAAAAGCCTTGCACGTGGTTGGTCCTGAACAGAACCCTGCTAAACAGCATGAGTTAGCCGTGTCCTGAGGCCCAGCCCCTGAGCCCCAGGAAACACAGACACAGATATTTCCCTTAAAGCAAAATCGATTTACTTTTGTCAAAAGAAAGCAGTGTAAGTGCTGGGCAGCCAAAATAAGTGTCCCCTACAGACACAGGAGAGTGAAAAGTGTTTGGAGGAGTCTGAGAAACAGCATAGGAAGGGTATCCTAAGAGAAACTGAGCCATACAGACAGTTGCACTGGGATAGGAGGGTAAATGAAGCATTCTGTAGGGGGCCAAGTCAAATGGGCCTTGAGCTGCGGGTAGGGCTTGGAGGGCTAAAGAGAACTGGGACAGTGGTGTTTTTGTAAGAAGAGGGAGAAATGCAGACATTTGGGTCCAGTATGGTTGGGCAAGACAGATCTTGCTCAAAAGTCACTCTGATTTTCTGGTTTGGCAGTGTGTTTTGTGATTTCCCCCAAGAGGCTTCCTTTCCTAATTAAATTTATCCTAGGCAACCATTCAAAAACAGAGGCTGTGGTATAAAGGGACAGATGGCCAGAGTTCTGCCTCCCTTCTCTGGCCTGAAGAGCTTGCTCCAGAAAAAGGCTGGCTGGGTAGGAATAATTGCTGGGCAAATTAGGCCTTGGTAATATTCCTGGACTGGAATGATTTTATGAAAATGAGATAATATGGGAGAAAATATGAGTCCTGATCCCCTCACACTGGAACCCAGTTACCGAGTCCAGGGATCTCAGAGCCCTCCACCACTCTCACTTTCTGTTACAGTTGGGGAAATCGATGTCCTGCCAAATTAAGCAGATTTCCCAAGGTCACACATTCAATAGTGGCAGACCTAGCGCTTTAGCTCAGGTAACTACAAGTACTGCAAATACTGAAAGTCCTGTGTTGAGAAGACTGCTCAGAACACAGAGAGATGTTAAAGAAACAGAGACAAGGCTCTAAACATGAGAAAAATTAGTGTGTTTAAAAATCAACGGAAAACAGCGCCAACTTTCACCACTAATCCTGTAGAATCCTGAGATCAACACATTAGTGAGATAAATGTACAGTACACCCATCCACCAGCAAATCTGTGTTTAAATCATAAGATGAGAAGGTATGATATGTCATTTTGTCCCTGTATAGATAGAGCCATATAGAATTGCAAATTTATTACAATTTTGTGCATACAGAAATGGAAATTCCTGTGCTATTGAATCTAATATAGTATAATAGAGAATGAGTGCATATTTGATAGTCTGAAAAAGCCAGGAAAAATCCATACACCTTGACTACTCTGGTCGAATTTTCTAATCCTGCTCTGTTCATGTTGCCTTTATCAAAATTCATCTTTTTCCTGTAATCTTGGCACATCTAACGGAATACAAATACTCTAATGGGAAGTGTGTATGTTTAAAAATTGGATAATGCTAAAATGTTTTTAAATAATATTCATCACTACTTGTTAATAATTATCAGGTTACCAGCTACCATGCTAAATGCTTTAATATTGAATGTTATTACTGCTTTATGAGCTATAGACAGTATTCTGAATCTTCATTTTATAGGATGGAAAAATGAGGGTCAATGAGATGAAATAATTTTGTTCAGCCTCAAACTAGTTTTCATAATCAGGTGACAAAATTCTTACTTAAGTGTATCTGAACCTAGGTCTTTAATTTGCTGCCCACTCTGCCTTTGTAAAACCCCATTGTATTGCCTCTCAATCCCTCTGTCCTTTGTTTTTGAAGTGCCAGTGACTGAGCTCAACTATCACTGCATGATTCCAGCTGTTCAAAAGTTTGTCCGAACCTCAACCCCAAATACCCTCCTTTTGCTCTCCAGTTCCATTCACTGACTGAGCCCTGTGCTACACTTGTTGCATAAGACATCAATTTCTATTTGACCACCTCCCTGAGTTTGCACAAGATAAAATGAGATCACATTAATTAGAATACTCTATTGGGGAATAAATTATATTGATTTCTCAATCAGAGCATGACGATGGAAAGCAGTTCTTTAATTTCTTTATTAGCGTGGTCTGTGTTACGACACTGAACAGCAGCAAGCTCTCCATGGGACACCTTTGGCAATTCCATCTCTTTACAGAGTAAAACAGCATGAGTTGGAAGGGCATGCTTAAAATCGCCTCACACTGCCTGGAAATTAATTTTCAGGACATTTCTGCATATATATAACTTAGGAGTATTGGCAATCACCTCTTCCAAGGACAGGCAGCTGTCTATGAGACGTGCATAGCAATCACAGCCTCATCCATGGGCAGGCTTGAAATGGGCAAGAAGGTTTCAAGTCCCTACCTTTCTTTTCCGTAAAGACCTTGTCAGAGCACCCAAAACGTTGGTACCCCTGCTTAATGGTTGAATCTTCACTTCCTAACAGTGTATTGTCCAAAAGATCAATTCTATGGACTTGAGCAGGTCTTGCTCTGAAAAAGTGTGTGGTCAGATAAATTTTTAAACACAATCAATCAAGTCTCTTTACTTCCTCCCAACTTCAAATTTATCTTCATTTGTCAAATTATGTGGGTCATGTTTGTTCCTAACTGGGTCATGAATTTTTGGATGGCAGAATTTAGTCTGATTTCCTTACCACTGATTTTTTGCTAACTATGTAATGTCTGAAAAATTCAGTATGCAATTGCAAACTGGTTGAATGCTTGAGTAAAAGAAGGAAGTTAGGCAAGGAACAATAAAGGAAAGGTGGCCTGAAAATACGCTAAGAGGGCAACAGAGATGATTTATTGAATTAAAGAGACTTTTTTAAAAGATTTATTTATTTATTTGAAAGAGTTAAACAGAGAGAGGAGAGGCAGAGAGAGAGAGAGAGAAAGGTCTTCCATCCTGATGGTTCACTCTCCATTTGGCAGCAACAGCTGGAGCTGCACTGATCCAAAGCCAGGAGCTTCTTCCATGTCTCCCATATAGTTGCAGGGGCCCAAGGACTTGGGCCATCTTCCACTGCTTTCCCAGGCCGTAGCAGAGAGCTGGATCGGAAGTGAAGCAGCCGGGTCTCGAGCCAGCGCCCATATGGGATGCTGGTGCTTCAGGCCAGGCGTTAACCCACTGAGTCACAGCGCCAGCCCCAAGAGACCTTTCTAAATAGGAAGTTCCTCCAGAGTTGGACCTGCTTTAAAGTCCGAGTGCACAAGGTTGGTTGTTGACATTTGTTAAAATGGATGACTACAGTTAGTTTTAGGTTCAAAAAGCCTGACACTGTGCATTCTGCAGATGGGAAGGAGGATGAGGGCATCTGGGGGCAGATTTGCCCAGAGGGCTCTCTGCTAGGTCCCCTTGCATGCTGACAGCTGGAGAGAGGACCGCTGTCAACAGTTACTGCTCTCCTTCACTGTTGTTCCTTCTTAGCCCTCACAGTAACCTTGTGTGGGCTGCAGGTTAAGTTCATTTTTCGGGAGGATTGCATCTGCTACCTTTGCTGGCAGCTTGGCTGAAGTGACTGCCTGTAATGGGCCATTTTTCATGTCCATACCATTGATGGGAACCCAGATGTGGAGCTGGGCCAGGTGGAGAGGGGTTGACAGTCTGCGTAGCGTGCAAGGTCTCCTGGCTGGATGGGACGGCTCAGTGAGAATACAGCATCAACATGTCATACAGAACTCATGCTACATTTTTCTATTGAATGGCAACAAACGAAAACAAAGAGTGTATACACCAAATAGACATTCACTGTAGGATCAGTGCGATCAACTCTGAATCCTCTTTGGAAAGAATGTTTGTGTCCCAGATTGAGCTTTGTAAAAACCGATGTTCTGGTTATTTTCCTTTATTATTTGAGAGGGAAAGGCATCCTACAAAACAGTTGTATTCATTTATAAATCATAATATTTAAACTGTGAAATTTTAATTACTTTGTAAGTGAAAACTAATTAGAAGGAGGGTAGTTGGAACTTAAATTAGTGGTAGAAACAAATTAATGCTGTGTGCATATGTGTGATTTTTGAGAACACTTTCTGTTCATATTATTAACATAATGCAGACTTGAAAGAAAATCTTCTGTATATAAAGAGAATCGAAAATGAATCATGATGTGAATGGAAGGGGAGAGGGAGTGGGAAAGGGGAGGGTTGCCGGTGGGAGGGATGTTATGGGGGGGAAGCCATTGTAATCCATAAGCTGTACTTTGGAAATTTAATATTCATTAAATAAAAGTTAAAAAAAAGAAAAACAATGGGCAAAAACATAAATCAATAAAAATCAGAAAGCCACCATTCTGAAAGAAGCCCTTTATATCCTCTTTGCAGACTTAGGGAAACAGGTTGGTGTGACATACTTTCTCTTTTTTTTTATTTCTCTCCCTCCCTCCCTTCTTCCCTCCTTTACTTCCTTCCACCCTTCTTTACTGTCTCTTTTCTTCATTTTTTTCCTTCCATGCATATTATCTTGTTGTCTTTACATCTTTCTCTACCCCTTTCCCTCTCTTTCCTGTGATCATACTGTTTCCTGGAACTCTGTTTCAGCTAAACATTGATGGCTTTGATTAGTAGATCAATGTAATGCTACAGACATGAGGGTCTGGGTTCAGTGAGGCATTTGACAAAGTCTCTTATTACTTACTTGCAGACAAGATGGAGAAATACGGTCTGCATGGCAGGACAATTAGATAAGTTCACAGCTGGCTGAACAGCTGTACCCAAAAGGCCTTGATTAATGCGTGGATGTCAACCTGCAGGAAGGTCCCAGTGGTGTCTGTAAGAGTATGTTTAGCAGATATTACGTTCAAGCAGGACCCAGTGTATGACTTGTTAAGAAATTTTTCAATAAGTGCTGAACTGTCTTCTCTAGCTAAAACCTTCACAGCAACTTCTAGCCAAAGTCCATTAGGCAATGATGGAGCAGCCGTCTAAGAATGAAATCATAAAAGTACAGTGTATCATCTAGCTACAGAGCTAGAACTAGCTGTTTTACACAGTAATGAGCATTCCTCTGGCCCGAGCATTCATTTAGAGGCTACAAAATTTTATATCATGGATGGTAAAAAGGGAAGGGTTACACCGAATTCCAAATGGTGTGGCAGCTCTGGTAGAAGTAGCCCCAAACTCTAATACTCATCAATAGTTGGATGGATAAAACAGTTGTACTCAACTGGAGCAGTTTTGCTCTCCCAGGAGACATTTGGCAATATCTGGGGACACTTTTCTTTGTCACAATGGGAAATAGGAAACCATGCGTATCCAGTGTTTAGATACTGAGGATGCTGCTAAACCGGCTGCAATACACAGGACGGTGAAGAATTATCTCACCAAATGGCAGTAGAGCCACAGCTGAGAAACCCTGGGGTAAACAACTGTGCAGCATCCATATGAAATTGGTCAGTAGTAAAAAGGAAGGGACTGCTGATACACACAGAAGCATGAATGAATCCTACGATGTTATACCGTATAAAATAAATGCACAAAAGGTGCATAATCCATGATTTGTACAAACTTCTAGGAAATGGAAGCTGGTCTGTACTGGCAAAAGCAGATCAGTGGTTGCCTGGGACTGAAGGTTATGGAAAGAATGGATAGTGAAAGGCCACGAAGAACCTGTGTTCTTGTATCTTGATTTTGCTGGTGCTTTTTTCAGGTATATTCAACTGTCAAAACTCATTGAACTGCATACTTTTAAAAAGATGCTCTTGATTGTATAAACATAATGCATCAAAAATTATTTAAAAATTAAAGGATATGCTACATTGGGAGGGATTATACTAAGAGTTTCCCTTTTGCTTCCCAGATCCAAGATGCCACATGTTGATTGCTTAGATCCACTGGGTTGTCAATCTAGTGGACATGCAAGAAGTCTGTATAAAAGAAGGGTGATATGTATGTATGTCCAGTCGTGATATTGAAACCACTCAAAGAGTAGAGGTTTAGTAAATTCTGATGAAAGCGTACTTACAAGACTAGGAAACTTGACATGTACCCTAGGGATTAGGTACACTATCCAAGGAAGGCTAAACTTGGAAATGGACCTTCTCCCCAAAGTTAGGCTTCATACTTTGTTGGAGAAGGTATGGTTCAAGTTACTGGATAACAAAGATGCTTCCTTGTTTGTCCATTCTGGAGCTGGTCTGTGGCCACTGGCCAAATAACGAGCAACTTAGTAGAGTGTCATGGGCTGGCTGTGGTGTGTATCTGCAAACAGATGAGGCCCCGGGGCACAGGTGCCACATGTCTGAATCTACAGGGCGGATGGTGACAAGAGCCACACCCTCCTGGCTGTGGTAGGGCTTACTGTGGGCTTGAAGAAGGAATCGGGCTCTTTGAAGGCAGGAGAGGCAGAGCTTGTGATGCATCTGTCAAGAAAACAACTGGAAGATGACTTTGAGGCCAGGCAGAGGCTGAGGGAAGTGTGCTCTGGATGCCTGGCGCAGCAGGGCTCCACTGGAAGCTCACACCACCCGTAAAGCTGATCAACCGTGCTGGAGGCGAAAACGGCGAGACATACCCTCCTCCTGCAGTGTCTCTCCCAGACAAAGCTCAGCAGCGTCTCTGTGGTAAAGAAGGAATAAAGATTTTCTAACACTTATCTTTTTTAAAGATTTATTTATTTATTTGAAAGGTAGAAATAGAGAAGGAGAAGGGTGGGGGGAGAGAGAGAGGGAGCAAGTGCACTTCCATCCACTGGTTCACTCTTCAAATTGCCACACTGGCCAGGGTTGGGCCAAGTCAATGCCAGGGGCCAGGAGCTTCTTTTGGGTCTCCCACTTGGGTGCAGGGGCCCGTGTACTTGGGCCATCCCCCACTGCCTTCCCAGGGGCATTACCAGGGAACTGGATTGAAAGTGAAACAATGAGGGCACTGTAGGCAGAGCACCAACCCTTCTAACAGTAATGAAAAACCATAAGAAGAGGAGTGAATTTGGAGTTGAGAATTGATACTTGGCATGCTCGATGTTATGGTTGAACTGTGCCCTGCATAACAATAGGTCAAAGTCCAGACTTGTACTGCCTGGAGTGTTAACTGATTTGGGAACAGGATCCTTAGACAAGCTATTAGTTTAGGATGAGGTCCTGATTGGTGGGACCTAATCCAATATGCTAGACAAAGGGAGAAATACACACGAACTCCACATTACTACTGAAACAGTGCTCAGACTGTACAACTTCAGGCCAAGGAGCAGCAAGGATTGAGGACCCCCATGGAAGGAAGGAGGAAGTGAGGAGGGATTCTACCGGGAACCTCAGGGGACCATGGTCCCATTCACACCTTGGTTCCCTACAGTTAGCCTCCAGATCTAAGGGAGAATACATTGCTCTTGATTTGAAGTGCTGACTGTGTATGTACTTTGTTATGGGAGCCCTACAAAACTAAAACACATGAGAAGTTTGATTCAGTAATTCAAATTAACACATTTAGTAATTTTATTGGCTCTTTTGATTATAACATAGGAAAATTATATATTACAAAAATTCCCATTAATCCAAGAGTAATTAATTTGATGTTAGTGAAAATGACTTACTTGGGACATTCATATTATGAAATATTTCCAGAACCTATTTTTTATCTTTGTGCAGTTATCTACATTTCACTGACACATAGACCCAGGTCATATTTGTTATGCTAATTTACTTTCCCATTTGTGAAAATCTGTTTATTATATATCATTCAGAGCTTAGGAGGATAACTCAAAATTGTTTTGGAAAATAAATTATAACTTTGGTCATAATTCATTTCATTGTATACATTTTCCATATCTGAAGACATCTCATATTTCTTAAAAAGTGAAGTTCTTCACCATGATACTTGTTTTGTTTTTAATAATACAGCCTTTTTAAAAACCTGCTTTGTTTCTTTAAGTTGGTCATGTTTGGTATATCTTGGATCCCTTCAAATAATTTCTGCTACCTATAAACATGCATTTTTTTTCAAGATTTTATTTTGTTTATTTGAAAAACAGAGTTAGAGATCTTATCTGCTGGTTCACTCCCCAGTTGGCCACAACAGCCATGGCTGGGCTAGGTCAAAGCCCAGCACCTGAAATTCCATCCAGGTCTCCTATACGGGTGGCAGGGTTCTGAGCGTTTGGACTATCTTTGGGTGCTTCCTCAGGCACATTAGAGGGAGCAGCCAGGACTAGAACCATGCTCAGACAGGATGCTATCTTAGCCCTCTATGCCATAATACCGACCCTATAATAAGCAGTCTTGACATTTACTAATTGAATATACAGGAGTTTTTCACAGAGACTTTAATTTCTTTTACAACTTTCACAATAACAAAAAAATTAATTTTAAACCAGAAATTATTTCAGTGAATTGGTAAATATTTGAGAAATCCACTCACATATGTAGGAAATATTGCATCTGTGAATTATGGTTTTAGATACTTTGAGATACCAACATGTCAGATTTAGACCATTGTTTTAGCTCACACTTAAGAAAACACCAAAGCACCATAAAATCCACTACTCTGTCTTCCATGGCATCAAAGCCCCTTCGCCAGTAGATTTGAGCCTTCAGCACCCACACACAAAGATAGCCTCAGAAGATTCAAAAACTGAGGGGCCGGTGCTGTGGTACAGTGGGTTGGAGCCCCAGCCTGTAGTGCCAGCATTCCGTGTGGGCACCAATTCAAGTCTCGGCGGCTCCACTTCCAGTCCAGCGCTCTGCTGGTACACCTGGGAAGGAGGTGGAGGATGGCCTGGATCTTTGGGCCCCTGCACCCATTGGGGAGACCCAGAGGAGGCTCCTGGCTTCAGATCAGCTCAATTCCGGCTCTTGTAGCCACTTGGGGAGTGAACCAGTGGATGGAAGACCTCTCTCTTTCTCTGTCTCTCTATGTAGCTCTGTCTTTCAAATAAATAAAATAAACAAACAAAACAAACAAACAAAACCCCGAGTCCTTACCCTGTGGCTCTCAGGGAGGGATCGAAAAGTGATTTGGCTCATTCCTTATTTTGTGGCTGCTTTAAGGCTTGCCTTCTTGTCTGCATTGGCAAGTTTGGGAGCTGGAGCCCGTTTCACTTAGTTCTCATGGGCAGGTAGTGAAGAGGACAGTGCCACTGTTGGCACTAGGGACACCTGGAGTCCAGGCCAGACTCTTCTAAAACTTACCTGAGTGACTTTTGGCACCTTGATCACTATCTCTGATACTCAGATTTTATCAAATGTTAAAAATATTTTTCTTGCAGATGTTGTAAAAAATCATTGCGATCAGATTATTTATATTGAGGATAAACACAGTTGCCTTGTATGAGCTCAATTGTCACCATCATGACCTGTAAATAGGAAAAATGGTGATTTTTACCTCAAGGGTCTTAGGAATATCATCACGTGGGAGAGCCTTGGTAAAATGTTTCTTCTTTTGTTTTTGTTTTTAAGATTTATTGTATTTATTTGAAAGGCAGTTAGAGATCAGTTTTCCATCTGTTAGTTCACTCTTGCAATGGCCGTTAAGAGCCAGGGCTGCACCAGTGGAAGCCAGGAGCTTTATCCAGGTCTCCCATGTGGGTGCAGGGCACGCACTTGGGCCATCTTCTGCCTCTTTCCCAGGTACATTAGCAGGGAGCTGGATCAGAAGTTGAACAACCAGGACTCAAGTCAGTACCTAATGTGGGGTGTGGGCATCGCAGGCAGTGGCTTCACCTGCTACACTGCAATGCCAGCCCCTAAAATGGGTGACTATCACTGGTAGGTTTTCTACAGATTTAAATTGTCTCTCAAAACTTGTTAGTAGAGACTAATGATAGGTTTCTGTTTTTTCTTTGCCTTTTCAAAAGACATTCAACCTACATCATGAAGAATATAAAAATGTCCTTTGAGAAAATATTGAGGTTATCTTATTTTTCATTTAACAGACGACATGTAAGAATGGGGAACTCTTTATTTGATGCAAAAGTCAAGGGAGGGATCAGATTCACTGTGTCCAAACACCCTGGATAAAATGCTCCTTTCAGCCCTTTCTCAATGCTCTCTGTTCCCCAACCCTACACATGAAAGTGTGGGATTACTTAGAATATGACTCACACTATTGTGAATGCTGGACCTTGCGGTTAATAGGTTCCCAGCACTCAGGTGTCCTAAGTTGAGGAAGAAAACTTCCAGTCTAAGTGGAGAATGTATCTCCATGGTGCTGTGTCCATTGTTCCAATTTTTTCAAATAGTGCTTGTCAAACTTTGACTTGTGTGAGATTCCTTTAGGAAACTTATTTAAAAGGACAGACTTTTAATTTAAGAAAAGAAGTAAGAGTCATAGAGACGTGGCAACTGTTTCCCATGTTTCCCATGTGTCCTGGGATAAATTGTTGGGCTTTCCTTGGTGTCAGAAACCTGACCCAGTGAGCATGATGTCCCCAAAATGAAATGAAGAGCTGTTTTCCTGTTGTCCATTTCCTCTCCCAGCAGTGTCTGTATTCTAAAGAACTCTTGGCAAACACTTGTTAGGTCTTTGATAAGTGTTTGGTAATCTCAGTGCATCTAATACACTTAAACAACCAGCACTGCTTGAATATTAGAAAGGAACAATTAATATCTGGACTTAATTTTTCAATTTTTTCTCTTGGAAGATATTTCAAGGATTAACTAAACTGATTTGGAAAGTCCTAGGTTCAGCTGGGCAGCACATATTTACCTACAAGTTTCCCTTTGATTTCCTCTCTGTTTTCACAAATGTTGATTGTCAAGCAAGAGATAAGTAATGGCTAAAAGTTTCCCGGCTCATTTGCAGTGAAACTCTTTTGTACAGACCCTTTCTTCCACACGTACAATTGAAATGTGTTTCTTTATTGCATATGGCACCATTGTAATGAAACCAAAAGCACCACTAATGGAATGGTCCCATCTATAAAGCCTCTTGTGGGCCCGAGTTCTTTCCTCTTAAACCTCAGCTGAAGGTCAATTAGAGCAATGATAGAAGTCAGTTAATTTCCTATTTTTATAAATACAGACTAGGAAATGCAATATTGATTGGTGAATTTCAAGGAGGGGGAGAACTGCCCTCAACTGCAGGTGGTGTAAGATAATATAATTTATAATGCTAGAAAGTACAGTATTGCTGCATATATCAAGTGAACAGTGATTTATTGGACCAAGACCACATTAGGTCTATGAGTATAAAATATATAATATATAGTCCTTGCATTTTAAGAGCTTAAAACTTTTTGACATCACATTAAGATCTAGTAATCTTAAAAGATTTAGAATCATTGTCATAATTATATATATGTTAAATGCTTTTAGATTTAAAAGATGGGAAAGAATTTAGATAGTAGGAATTTGTGATAGAATTCATAAAGTGTGATTTAGCCATGAATGTGAAGAACAGGAAATGTTACAGGGTGCAGTACCAGTAATGTTGCCACAGATGGAGGGACCGGATCTTGATATCTACAACATGGGGGGTTTTAATGCGTGCTCGTTGTTGAATGAGTGAGTGAATGAAGGAGTGAATGATATTCTAGGATTTATTGTCTCTAAGCCCACTTAAAGGCTACTCCATAGAAAATTAGAAGAGGATTCATGAAAAGGATTTCTCTTCCCAAGTAAATTTAAGTTAAGCAGATCACACTGAAGGTTTCTTGGAACCTTGAAAAGGTAGCTATGCTGTCATTCCCCAAGAAGTTAATAGAGAATAAACATTCACAAAATGACCACAGAAAGAAATTTATTAACTGTATCTTTGTATTTGCATATAGATAGAGACATATATGGATAGATACAGATTTTGTTTGTTTTTCAGATTGTTTCATAGGGAAACCATTTGCAGGGCATACTTATTTTGGGAAGTGTTCATAAAAACAGTTTTTCTTGCTATATTTTTATTAAATATCTGATTATCTTGACTTTTTATTTTTTTAAAAGATTTATTGTATTTATTTGAAAGGCAGAGTTACAGAAAGAGGTAGAGGCAGAGAAAGAGGTCTTCCATCTGCTGGTTCACTCCCAGAAGGCCGCAACGGCCAGAGCTGAGCCAATCCAAAGCCAGGATCCAGGGGCTTCTTCTGGGTCTCCCACGTGGGTGCAGGGGCCCAAGGAATTGAACTATCTTCTATGCTTTCCCAGGCCATAGCAGAGAGCTCAATCAAAAGGGATCATCCAGGACTAGAACTGGTGCCCATATGGGATGCCAGCGCTTCATGCCAGGGCATTAACCCACTGTGCCACAGAGCCTACCCTGACTTTTTGTTTTTATGACAACATTTTCCCTATATAATATCAATTCAAAGAAACCCATAAAATTGTCCGAATATGTAGCATGAGGTGTGTATTACCTTCTCAAATACATATTGTTAATGGTTACAAAATTGCCCATGATGATGCTACTTGATATTTCTTGTCATAGTAATTCAGCAAATGTCAAACTAAATATCCTGTTCTCATAGGAGTTTCTATAATAGGATATTATTACCAAAAATTCTGGAATAATGGAAATGATACTTTGTATTACTAGTAAATGAAACAAAACTTAATGTGACAATCAGTGGACTACAATAAAGCTATTTTAAATTTTTTGTTAAAGACAGTTAAAATGATATCTCATCTTAGGGAAACAATACTCCATCCTACAAATTGTTTCTCATATGTAAAATAGTATTAGAAAATTCATTTTTTCCAGGGACTTACGTATTTTCCCCTGTTCTTTTACCTTTCACCTACCAGGAAAGATGGGGATTTATACTGAGAATTTAATTTTCACAGTCTAATTTCAGATTCTTAAATATCAAGTCACATATATTGTAACACACTCAAAGAACAGTAAGTTTTGGGGCATTCATTTGAAAGGAAGGGAAAAAGATTTGAATTCCTACATTTGCTCATTTGATATTCTTCTCCTAAAAATATCCTTTGTGATCCACCAAGTCAACTTCTATGTGCTTCCTACCTGGATAAATTAATTCTGTATTGTCCTTAGTGCTCTATATTAAATCAAGAAAGCTTGGATCATAATCATATCTTGAGACCTTGAGCTTCCTACCTGTGTAGTTTTGTACATATTATAGATTCAAGAGATAGGTAGAACTATGAGACAAGGAAGAAATATATGAAAAGCTTTTTATAGAAGAATAGCACTACATTTTATATGGTCAAGTTCAATTTTATAATGCTTGACACAAAGGGCAAGAGAAAGGGGAGAGGAAGTGGGAAGAGGGAAATAAATAATCTATGTTCCTCCCCCTGTTCAAATGAGATCTTGGCCTTTGTGTCACCATGGACCAGGAATCTGCAACCAAAGGCAAATAGAAAAAAAGCTAATTCTGAAATGTTAAGTCTCTGAGAAACCAGCTCCTGGCTTCAAGGAATTGGTTTAAGAAAACACCAAAGTTAATTTAGACTATGTATATTTTTTTTTGTTTTCACCTTATCTGTGAATTGATACCCATTCTTAATTAAGATGCTGTACTACTAGAATTCATATTTAGGTTTTAGAGCTCCATTTAGAGCTCCAGGAAGACAGCTTTTTTTTTTTTTTTTAAATAGTTTAGCCACCCTCTTTTACTGTTGGGGAAGACACAAGGAAAGAAAATGATTTGAATTTAACTGAATTTGAGAACGGTAGATAAAAACTGTGGTCTCCTTAATTCTAATATAGTATTCATTCAACTGTGTCTAGAAATTGGATAACCAAGCTTGTAAAACTTAGGCATAAATTTATAATATGTGAGTGGCTGGAACTAAGGAAACTAAAAAAGAAAATACTCTCTCCTGAATAAAATAAAAGTGTTTGGAATATAGATATATTTGTTTATTTTCTTTTTTTTAACTTTTATTTAATGAATATAAATTTCCAAAGTACGACTTATGGATTACAATGGCTTCTCCCCAATACCGTCCCTCCCACCCACAACCCTCCCCTTTCCCACTCCCTCTCCCCTTCCCTTCACATCACATCAAGATTCATTTTTGATTATCTTAATATACAGAAGATCAGCTTAGTATACATTAAGTAAGGATTTCAACAGTTTGCTCCCACACAGAAACATAAAGTGAAAAATAGTAGATGATTTTTTTTAAATGATGATGAAATCAGATCAGACCTATTGTCATGTTTAATCCCAGTGAGAGTCAAGTTGGGAATTGATAATTTCTTTTTTTTTTTTTTTTTTACAGAAGATCAGTTTAGTATGCATTAAGTAAAGATTTCAACAGTTTGCACCCCCATAGAAACACAACGTGAAATATATTGTTTGAGTACTCGTTATAGCATTAAATCTCAATGCACAGCACATTAAGGATAGAGATCCTACATGAGGAGTAAGTGCACAGTGACTCCTGTTGTTGACTTTACCAATTGACACTCCTGTCTATGGCATCAGTAATCTCCCTATGCTCCAGTCATGAGTTTCCAAGGCTATGGAAGCCCTCTGAGTTCTCCGACTCTTATCTTGTTTAGACAAGGTCATAGTCAAAGTGGAGGTTCTCTCCTCCCTTTACAGAGAAAGGTACCTCCTTCTTTGAAGACCTGTTCTTTCCACTGGGATCTCACTCACAGAGATCTTTTGCCAGAGTGTCTTGGCTTTCCATGCCTGAAATACTCTCATGGGCTTTTCAGCCAGATCCGAATGCCTTTAGGGCTGATTCTGAGGCCAGAGTGCTATTTAGGACATCTGCCATTCTATGAGTCTGCTGAGTATCTCACTTCCCATGTTGGATCACTCTCCCCTTTATTTATTCTATCGGTTAGTGTTAGCAGGTACTAGACTTGTTTATGTGCTCCCTTTGACTCTTAGTTCTTTCATTATGATCAATTGTGAACTGAAATTGATCACTTGGAATAGTGAGATGGCATTGGTACATGCCACCTTGATGGGATTGAATTGGAATCCCCTGCTATGTTTCTAACATTCCCAAAGGAAATAAGGATACAATGTGATTTTGTGGGCTATGAGCTTATGCAGAATTCTGAAGAATAGACAAGTCTGATTAATATGAATTCTGATTAATTATGTTCTATGTCATCAAGAATCTGTTATTACTGAGAAAAATTCATTGTAAAGTGAGCCAATCTTTCTTTTCTTTCAAGCTCATCCCCAAATTTAGAAAGCTCATAATGACACATTGGAAGAAAATGATGACCTCTGGGAAACCTCAGAGAAAATGCAGAGACAAGGTGTTGACTTTTCCCAGACAAGTGCTCTTTAGGAAGCAGACAGACAGTTCTTGGCTTTTAAGACTATGATGAATTTGTAATCAGGTCCTTTGGTAATTAGGCTTTGAAGTAGAATTGTTTAACTCACCTATACATTTGTTTGTGCAAATTAACATAGTGATGACTTGACCTGTATTGTGGTCATTGTGGTGGTAACTGAAGTGTGAATACTTCCAGGTAGCAGCAGGTGAGAACTGAGTGGATATTTGTTCTTATCCCAATTGTGTATCATCTGGTGTGAATTGCTGGATTTGTCTTTGCCTACTCCACTCAAGATGGGGGTTATAAAACTTTCCACGTTGAGGATGCTGATGAGAGATAAATTTTAGCTAAATGTAGTATGTACGTGTGTGTGTGCATAATATATATATATATATATATATATGTATACGTATGTGTATATGTATATATGTGTGTGTATATATATCAAGTACTGTTCAAAGCATTTTGTATTCCCTGCCATATCTGAAAGACATGAAGTCATGAGAGCCCTATTAAATAGCTACTACTATGAAATCCATTTTACAGATGCAGCGGCTGAAACTAAAAGAATTATGTAGCTTACCCCCCGTTAACACCACTAGTAAGTGGAAGAATCTAGACTTGAACCTAGAATCCAGCCACTATTTTATATTTGAAAGTATCTTGAGAATAAACATCAGAAATACAACGGATTATTTATTTAGTAGTAAAGATTCTTGTTGAAACCAAATGGCAAGAAAGGATGCTTGGTTTACAAGATCTCTTTTTAAGAAGCCAGCTTTGAGTTAGTGCTTTAACTTCCTCCTCAATGTTCTTTACATAAACAAATATGGCTCCTACAACACACTGCAGTTCAAGAATGTTCCACATTATGTTTGTCAAATGATGTAATGACGTTTAGGCATGGGCAGAGTGTAGCAGAGGTGTTTCAGTTCCAAAAACTAACAATTCCTTGGCTCAAGAATTAATTATTTTTTTCTGTAGTTGAACCTACATGCCGCAGAGGAGAAGGTTATTCTGTACACTAAAGATTCATTTGGAGCAAAGTCTCCAGTGTCTCAGCAGCAGTTTGGGAATAGATTGGCTGTAGTTGGACACTCACCCACAGTGCTGTGCCCATGACAGCTTGTTACCAGAGGGCTTCAGAGTAACTCCCTCTAGGATGACCTCCAGGAAGTCACCCACCTACCTCTTATTGGGTTTCATTTCAAGTGTGTCTTTAGGTAGTGCTTTTAAAGCTGTTAGTTGTATATTAATCGGTGGGAACCTGTGAAAATGCACTCAAATTCTGTAGCTCTGGGGAAGAATCATGTGCATCCAATGTATTGAGTTTGTAGATAGCTAAGGATACTTTCCTATCCTAGAGGAAAAAATTGATGTACTCTGTGAACTTCGGGAAGATAATAACCTCTGGCAGTTCGCAAAAATTGTCCTGAAATTCATGGAATCATCATGAAATTGGAAAACAATTTTTGTAAACATATCCATAAATGCGAACACATGCTACATGTACTTTCTTTTTTAAAATAATTAGTTAATTTTTTAAGGAATAAAAATTTCCAATGTACAACTTCAGGAATATAGTTATTCTTCCCACCATACCCACCTTCTCACATACACTGCCACCCCTCTTCCACCTCCCTCTACCCTTCCCAGTTCCATTCTCCATTAAGATTCATTTTCAATTAACTTTGTACACAGAATACCAACTCTATACTAAGCAAAGAGTTCAACAGTTTTCACACACACACACATACACATAGTTTGAGAACTAGTTTTACAGTTAACTCTAATATTACAACTCATTGAGGACAGAGGTCCTCCATGGGGAGTTAGTACACAGTGACTGCTATTGTTAATTTAATAATGAACACTCTTATGTATGATGTCAGTGACCACCCGGGGCTCTTGAACTGAGCTGCCCAGACTATGGAAGCCTTTTGAATCCACAAACTCTGTCAGTATTTAGACAAGGCCATAAGCAAAGTGGAAGTTCTCTCCTCCCTTTAGAGAAAAGTACATCCTCCTTTGATGGCCACTGCTTTTTGCTGGAGTCTTATTCACAGAGATCTTTCATGTAGAACAATTTTTGCCACAGTGACTTGGCTTTGTATGCCCGAACTGCTCTCACGGGCTTTTTAGCCAGACCAGGAAGACTTAAAGGGCTGATTCTGAGGTCAGAGTGTTATTTAAAGTGATTGTTACTTTATGAATATACAGGGTGGACTGCTTTTCATGTTGGAACATTCTCTTCTTTTTAATTTGATCTATTATTATTATTATTATCAGGCACTAGATCCTATTTATATGATCACTTTAATAATTAATCATATCTATATGTTCATCTTACACTTAATATGATCACTTTAACACTTAAGATGGCATTTTTACCACCCAGGTAAATGGGATTTGGGGTCCTCTGACAAGTTTTTAGAAGTAAGTCCATAGGAATGTAGGCATGACTATACAGCTTTACAGTTAGAAACTTCCTCCTCCCTTTCTTATTCCCACTCTTATTTTTTACTGAGATCTCTCCTTAATTGACTTTATACACATATGATTAACTATGTGAAGAAAAGAGTTCAACAAATAGAATGAAGAAAAAAGAAAAGAAAAAACAAAAACAAAATTGTTCATCCACAGAGACAAGGGCAGTTCAAGTCACCCCTTCTCAAAGTGTTAATTTCACTTCTACAAATTTCGTTTTAGGTGTTCCTTAGTTATTGAGGATCAGGGAGATCATATGGTATTTGTCAATTTGGGGCTGCCTTATTTCACTAAGTATAATGCTTTCCAGATTCATCCATTTTGTTGCAAATGATTAGATTTCATTTTTTTTTTTTT
Organism: Oryctolagus cuniculus; assembly: GCF_964237555.1. NCBI lineage: Eukaryota > Metazoa > Chordata > Mammalia > Lagomorpha > Leporidae > Oryctolagus > Oryctolagus cuniculus. The sequence continues at coordinate 43,465,026 of NC_091437.1, forward strand.
TTTTTACTGCTAAGTGCGATTCCATAGTGTACATATCCCATTGTTTCTTTATCCAGTATTTGGCTAACAGGCATTTAGGTTGATTCCATGTCTTAGCTATTGTGAATTGAGCTGTGATAAACATGGGGATACAGATAACACTTTTATTTACTGATTTCATTTCCCTTGGGTAAATGCCCAGGAGTGTGGCTAAGTCAAATGGTATATCTATATGCAGATTTCTGAGGTATCTCCATACTGTCTTGTGGTGGAATGGGAAGGCCATGCCAAGATGGCCGCTGGCAATGGAGCCTGCCTGGCAACAGACTGTGATTGGATGGCTTCGGAAACTGCCTGGCAACAGGCTTGATTGGTTAGGGCATAAACCACCCCTTGACTGGATTGGCTGCCTCAGCTATAGAAGCTGCTGTGCCAACTGAAATAAATGACTGTGGGCTGCTTGCCTCTGGCACGCTTTCACCTGGCTCCCAGGGTCTGTGTGGTGACTCCATGCCTCTTGCCCCCAACGCACTCCTCCTCTTAGAACGAATCCACAGCAACACTGTCTTCCATAGTGGCTTTACTAGTTTACGTTCCCACCAACAGTGGGTTAGTGTCCCTTTTTCCCCACATCCTCTCCAGCATTTGTTGTTTGTTATTTCTGTATGAAAGCCATTCTAATTGGGGTGAGGTGAAACCTCATTGTGGTTTTGATTTGCATTTACCTGACAGCTAGTGATCCTCAACATTTTTTCATGTGTCTGTTGGCCATTTGGATTTCCTCTTTTGAAAATTATCTGTTTAAGTCCTTTACCCATCTCTTAACTGGATTGTTTTGTTGTTGTGGAGTTTCTTGATCTCTTTGTAGATTCTGGTTATTAATCCTATATCAGTTGCATAGTTTGCAAATAATTTCTCCCATTCTGTCAGTTGCCTCTTCACTTTCCTGACTGTTTCTTTTGCAGTACAGAAACTTCTCAATTTGATGCAATCCCAATAGTTGATTTTGGCTTTGACTGTCTGTGCCTCTGTGGTCTTTTCCAAGAAGTTTTTGCCTGTGCCAATATCTTGGAAAGTTTCTCCATTGTTCTCTAATAATTTGATCTTGTTGGGTCATAGATTTAGATCTTCAATCCATTTTGAGTGGATTTTTATATAAGGTATAAGGTAGGGGGTCTTGCTTCATACTTCTGTATTTGGAAATCTAGTTTTACAAGCATCATTCATTGAAGAGACAGGTATTTGTTTTAGCTCCTTGGTGAAACATAAGTTGGTTTTATTGTTGAATTGATTTGTTATTTCTATTCTGTTCCATTGGTCTACCCATCTATTTTTATACCAGAACCAGGCTGTTCTGATTATAACTGCCTTGTAATATGTCTTGAAATCTGGTATCATGATGCCTCTGGCTTTGCCTTTGTTGTACAAGATTGCTTTAGCTATTCGAAGTCTCCTGTGCTTCCATATGACTTTCACCATCTTTTTTTCCTATATCTGAGAAGAATGTCTTTGGTATTTTGATGAGTATCACATTGAATCTATAAATTACTTTTGGAAGAATGGGTACTTTGATGATACTGATTCTTCCAATCCATGAACATGGAACATTTTTTCCTTTTTTTGGTATATTTTTCTATTTCTTTCTATAATGTTTTGTAATTCTCATCGTGGATATCTTTGACACCCTTGGTTAAATTTATTCCAAGGTATTTGATTGTTTTTGCAGCTATTGTGAAAGGGATTGATCTTAGAAGCTCAAACTCAGCCTTGACATTGTCTGTGTATACAAAGGTTATTGACTGATTTTTGTGTATTGATTTTATATGCTGCTACTTTACCAGACTCTTCAGCGAGTTCCAATAGAGTCTTGGTGGAATCTTTTGGATTTATATATATGTATATGTGTGTGTGTGTGTGTGTATATATATATATATATATATATATATATATATATATCTGGAGTCAAGTCATGTGATCTGCAAATAGGGATAGTTTGACTTCTTCCTTCCCAATTTTTATCCCCTTGCTTTATTTTTCTTTCCTAATGGCTCTGGCTAAAACTTAAAGGACTATATTGAATAACAATGGTGAGAGTGGACATTCTTTTCTGCTTCTGGATGTCAATGGGAATACTTCCAACTTTTCCCCATTCTAGAGAGTTTGCCTCATAAAAGGGTGTTGTATTTTATCTAAAGCTAACTCTGCATCTATTGAGACGATCATACTGTTTTTGTTCAGTAGTTTGTTAATGTGATGTATAACATTGATTGATTTGTGAATATTAAACCATCCCTGCATACCAGGATTAAATTCCACTTGGTCTGGGTGTATGATCTTTCTGATGTGTTGTTCAACTCGATTGGCTAGAATTTTGTTGAGGATGTTTGTGTCTATGTTCACCAGTGAAACTGGTCTGTGATTATCTTTCTTTGTTGCATTTTTTTCATATTTGGTAATTAAGTTGATATTGGCTTCATAGAAAGAATTTGGGAGGATTTCCTCCCCTTCAAATGTTGTGAATAACTTGAGGAGAATTGAAGTTTAGTTCTTTGAATGTCTGGTAGAATTCAGTAGCAAGGCCATCTGGTCCTGGGCTTTTTTTTGTTGGGAGGGTCTTTATTACTGATTCCATTTAAGTCTTGGTTATGGGTCTGTTTAGCTTTTTTATGTCTTCATGGGTCAATGTAGGTAGGTTGTATGTGTCCAGGAATCTATCCATTTCTTCTAGGTTTCTCTGTTTTTTGGCAAAGTATTTGTCGTAATTTCTGATGAAATTTCTTTTTATTTCTGTGGTGTCTTTTCTTACAGTTGCTGTTTTAACTCTAATTTTATTATTTTATTGATTTGAGTCTTCTCTCTCACTCTCTCTCTCTTTTTGGTTAGCTGGGACAATGGTATATCAGTTTTGTTTAGTTTTTCAAAAAACCAACTCTTTTCGCTGATCTGTATTTTTTTGGTTTCTTTCAATTTTGCTGGTTTCTTCGCTAATTTTAATTATTTCTTTTCTCCTCCTAGTTTTAGATTTGTTTTGCTGTTGTTTTTCTAGATCCTTGAGGTACATTTATAGATCATTTATTTGGTGTCTTTCCAATTTATTTATGTAGGCAACAACTGCTATAAACTTTCCTCTTAACACTGGTTTTGCTGTATCCCATAAATTTTGACATGTTGTATTGTCATCTTCATTTATTTCCAGAAGTTTTTTTATTTCTCTTTTGAGTTCTTCTATGACCCACTCTTCATTCAGGAGCATGTTGTTCAGTCTTGATGTGTTTGCAAATGTCTAGAGATTCCTGAGTTGCTGATTTCCAGCTTCATTTTATTGTGGTCAGAGAAGATGTATGGTATGATTTTGGTTTTTTTGAATTTGCTGAGACTTGCTTTATGGCCTAGTATATGGTCAATCCTAGAGAAAGTTTCATGCACAGGTGAAAAGAATGTATTCTTCAACTGTAGGATAAAAAGTTCCATAGATATCTGTTAGGTTCATTTGGTCTACTGTGTCCTTTAGCTCTGCTGTTTTCTTGCTGATATTCTGTCGGATTGATAGGTCCATTATTGAAAGTGGAGTACTGAAGTCCCCCATTACTATTGTATTGGAGTCTACGTCTCCATTTAGATTCCTCAGCATTTCTTTTAAATATCCAGTTGCTCTGTAATTAGGTGCATATACATTTATAATAGTTACATCTTCTTGTTGAATTGATCCCTTAATCATTACATAATGCCCTTCTTTGTGTCTTAACAGTTTTTGTGTTAAAGTCTATTTTGTCTGATGTTAGAATGGCTACACTAGCTCTTTTTGGATTTCTGTTGTCATGGAATATCTTTTTCCATCACTTTGCTCTCATTACGGGTGTATCTTTGTTGGTGAGATGTGTTTCTTGTAGGCAGCAAATAGATGGGTTTTGTTTTTTAATTTATTCAGCCCATCTGTGTCATTTAAATGGAGAGTTGAGACCATTTACATTCAAGGTGACTACTGATAAGTAACAACTTTGCCCTGCCATTTTTTCAAAAATATTCCTATTTTTTACTTTGAATTTCCTTTAAACTTTGAGAGATTTTCTTCTTTTATCTTCTTTCATAATGATGACCATGCTTCTGTGTTTCTGTGTACAGCACATCCTTAAGCATCTTTCATAGGGCTGAGTGGGTAGTCACAAATTCTTTTAATTTCTGTTTGTTATGGAAGGTCTTTATTTCACCTTCATTCATAAGTAAAAGCTAGGTTGACAGTTTTATTGTCTTAAAACTTGGACTGTATCTCATCATTCTCTCCTAGCCTGCAAGGTTTCTGATGAGAAATCAGCTGTGAGTCTAATTAGAGATCCTCTGAATGTAATTTGGCATTTCTCTCATGTAAACTTAAATCTGTTCTTTATGTTTTACTGTGTTGAGTTTGATTACAATGTGTTGTGTTGAAGATCTTTTCTGATCATGTCTATTAGGATTCTATTTGCTTCCTGTACTTAGATGTCCCTTTCTTTGTCCAAACTAGGAAAGTTTTCTGTTAATATACCCTTAAAAATGTCTTTTAATCCTTTCTCTCTTTCCACGCCTTCAGGAACTCCTAGAACCCATAAGCAGGGTCATTTTATAGTATCCTGTAGATTGCCAAAAGTGTTTTTTAGTTTTCTGATTTCCTCTACTTGTCTTGTTTTAACTGTAAAATGTCCTGTGCTTTGTATTCTAAGTTGGATATTTTTTATTCTGTTTCACCAATTCTGTTGTTAAGGCTTTTCTCTTTAAGATCTCAATTTCATGGGAGAATCTTTTTTCATGACATGTACTGATTTCACTAGTTCATGCATTTGTGTTTGACTACTTCTATTTAATCTTATGATCAAGTTCTTGAATTCCATTTCTGGCATTTCTTCAGTCTCGTCGTCTTCACAATCTGGTATTGAAGTGTTGTATTCTTTTGGGAGCATTGTATTGTCTTCCTTATTCTTGTTTCTTAAATTGGTACATTTGTTGTTCAGCATTTGTGGAGATAACTTACTAGTTTCTTCTTTGTTTTTTCTGTGTGGTGGCTTTTGTCTTTGTATTATACCTCTGTCTACAAATCGAGTGTCTGCTTTCAGCAAATAGCAAGAGGTGTGTGATAGGTGTGACCAGGGAGCTCTGTTCTGTTTTCCAGGATGAAGGGTACGTCTAAGGTAACACACCCAGGTTTGGTGTGGTGAATCTCCACTTTTTTTTTTTTAATCAGAAGGGAGGTTTATCCTGCTCAGGAGATCTCCTCTCCTCAAAGGAGGCCAGTGCCTCAGCGCTAGCTCCAGTGGGTATAATATTCATCAGCTCTGCCCCAAGGGCCACACAAAGGATCTGTGCAGCCCTCAGTGTAAGCTCAGATTCCCCAGAAATGTCCCTCACCAGGTAACCAGGAAGCCCTGAGGGTTTAGAGTCTTCCACAAAGCCCAAAGCCACAGCCACACCGTTGAGTCTTCCCACACAGCCTCAGTTTTTTTCACTCTCCAAGCACACAGGCCTCCCACAGTCATGAGCTCCCAGCCCCCTGTTAGTTCTCCCCATCAGTCAGGAGTCCTCACTTGGCTGACTGCTGGATGTGGACAGGAGCTCGTGCAGCTGTTACATATGTCCAAAATTGCACCTGTTCTTTCAGCTTGTTACAGGAAGCCGTTGTAAAGTGATTGGGGAGACAGAAACATGTCCCTCCTTTTTTTTTTCTCCTCTAGTTTGACAGGTACAGTATCCCCCACAGGGCTCCTAGCTGGGATCGCTCTAAACTCTTCCTGCAGCTTTATTGGCAGTGACTTGGGCTGCTTGGGTCTGGTCTCACCTCACTTTGCAATGCCTGTGCATAGGCTCTCGGCTGCTTGAGTCCTGATTTATGGGCTTCCATGCCTTCCACGTAGGTCCACTGTGTCCCTCTAGCTTTGCTAGAGTTTTCCCTGCTGTTTTCTCCCTAATTCTTTCCTGAGACTGTACTTTTTAAAAACTATCTTCTCTTAGAGTAGAGCAGTAAGCTCCCTCCCTACTCTGCCATTTTGGAAGCTCTTCCTGTTCTTTCCTTTTTTTAAACTTATATGCCCACGTCATTGAGTGTTTATGCTCTCTGGCATCTGTCCACCTTTCCCACATGGCCCTGTGTCTCCTACACTTCTCCCTCTGTTTGATCTCTAATGTATGGCATGCTATTAACTGTTTTCTGGCACACAATCTCAGAACATTACCTGCAATCTGGTGCCCACCTAATCTAACCAAAGTCTTTATCCAGAACAAATGAATCAGGGAAGTTGGATAGAGAGAGCTAAGAGGGTTTGTGACAGAAGATGTTTCTAAGACACTTGAAATTATGTCAGGTAATTCTTTCTTACCATTTGCGTCTGCAGGACCTGAGGAACCATTACTCTTTGTACCGGGAAGACAAGCTTCTTCCCTTGTTACTCTATCTAGAGAATTTAACTTCCAAGACATCTTTTTTACTTTTTGTCTAAGAAGTTCTTGGTTGGTATGTATTTGTAAAGAAAAAGAATGTAATATACTTATTCTTTTCCCTTTGGGACAGTATCTTTCCAATCTCTCATTTCTGTGTAGCCTCCTGAGCTTTCTCTGCAGCCAGCAATGTCATATACAAGTTGTAGATAACACCGGAAGGCAGCTTAAATTATTTTTCAATATATTCTGAAAGTGAAAATGCCAAGTCATATATTTTTCACCAACAGATGCAACTGTAAAAATTCAGTGTTTCTTTAACTGGGAAACTATAGGGGAGGACTAGGTGACAAGGGAAGTTATTTCATCTCCTCTTGGTTAAGGTGTCTTTAGACTTTAGGAAGTAAAAGCATTCTAAGAAGTAAACATATTTAAACTTTGTCCAAAAGTATTCGTTTTCAAAACATATTATGAACACTAATGAAACTGTCTTCTGGTTTTAAGAATGAAGAAGACTACCAGGTACTCAAGTAGCCCTACTTCCTTAATGGAAAACTCTATTCTGCTTCTGGTGGTTCTTGATTCATTTACTCAACTCTACTCTCAGACAAGGCAAAGCATAGAGCATGTATGGGAACACTACCCCAAATCAGGCAAAACCCATGTTTGAGTTCTTTTTGGTTGTGTTGGCTTATATGAATAACTTTGAATGCTCTAAGGTTTTCTTTTTTTCCATCTCTTTAATGGATAACTTTTGGGGAATATATGATGTACACAGAGCTGACTTCTCTGTTAGATACAGTGGGTATAGCACTTGTGTTAACTTTAGGGCCCCATAAAACTATTTTTAATCATAAGAGAAAATGAATATTTTTGGAGGAAGAAGACAAAAAGACAAAATTGCCAAGAACCCATAAAAGTCACAGGAACTCTAGGATGATGTGGAATATTTGGAACAAGGACTGGTACATGTGAAGTATATTTGGAGCATCAAACATACAGGGCTAGAGAGTAAATATTTTAACCTTTGCAGACCTGATAGGTGTAACTAATCTTTTGCGACTCTCCAGTCTGCTATTATAGTCTGAATGTAGTCGTTGTTGGTGTGTAAACAAATAGGGAAAGCTGTGTTCCAGTAAAACTTTATTTACGAAATCAAAAAACAGGCTGAATTTTATTCTTAATTGGTGTTTTCTAATCCCAGATTTGACATTAACACTCCTAGTATAGGAAGTATAGAGAATAATTTTCATTTTATTTGTTCAATTACCTGTAAAGTATCCCCAAGAAGAATAAAGAGGGGAGGAAGTATATAAGTGACATACAGTAATTCAGGTAGTAAACACAGCAAAATAATGATTAAAAATATTTCTGTTGTTGAAGATACATACAGCTAGAATAGATTAGCCCATTTTGTTCTTACTCTACTAAGAAGTCAAATATACATATATATACCTATATATGCATGCATAATTTAGTGTGTGTATATATATATATATGTGTGTGTATATAAATATGTATAAATATATTTAAGTGTGATGGTAACAGTTCCCTGTTTTCCCAAGAACACTTTGTATGGAAAAATAATGCATTCCTGAATGAGAGCTGTATTTATCAGAGAATTATGTGCATTTGCACTAATGCATAAATAAGGATATATATGTGACATATCTAGCCAAACTCAAGTTATAAAAATTAGAGTTTGAATCTGCAGATTCCTCCCTATATTTTCTTCACCAGATCATGTATTGGAGCCACAAATATCTCTCATATCTTTTGGCCAAAGAAGCAACTGGCTAAACTTGTTGGTAGTATATACAAGATAGTAGTAGCTATTACAGGTAGGAGGAAAGGAGAAAACATTAGTATTTATAAGTAAATTTGGACTCAGATCCAGGGTCTGCTACTTGCTCCATCTGCAGTGTTCAGGTATGTTTTTGTAAGCATAAAGTGGGGTTAAAATATCTATTTACATATTGTATATATTGATGTACAGCATGTAACATCATGAGATTTTTATATGTAAAGCCTCTGTATCATTGACAAAAAATAGGTGCTCAACAAGTGTTGCCTTTTCAATTTCTGCTCAAGGTAGGAATAATTATTTTTGGGAAAAGTGATAATAGCTAGAAATCTGTCTAGAAATAACATGTGCTAATACTTTGACTCTAGATTTTGAATCTTCTCTGTTCCCTTTTTAGGTGTATCATACCCCATTCATCCTTTCTTTTTCTGATTTTGAGTTTCTTATCAGAAAACTGAGTACAAAGAGCATGCCTCCTAACACTGTAGGGGATATTAAGGAAGATAATGATTAATAAACCTGGGATAGTGCTAGACATAGTGCCAAGTTCATAGCATATTGTAAATGTTTATCTGCTTCATCCTAATCAATGTTAATTTTGAATAATTGACTCTGTAGACCCCATAGGGGCACATGTTGGCCTTTAGGGACACATGGGTATTTTAAAATTGAATGTGCTAAAGCTTGTGTTGTTAGGGTTTTGTTGGTTTCTTTTTTTTTCTGCATTTTTTCCAGCATGTACATTTCTCTAGAGAAAAAATTCATCGCTTTCATCCATTTTTCAGACACATTGATGACCTAATAGATTTTGCAAATCATGTCATTAGACAAACAGTCCTTATGCTTTGAGGGCATTACTTATGACAGTACGAGTTACCAAGAAACTGTCCCCTAAAATTGATGTACTATATGTGAAGTGATACCAAAAGATGTGTAATAATATACCTTAGCAAGTTTCCCAGATATTAAAATAATTGTTTTTATATAAGAGAATGAAGCTCATCTAAGTGTGCAAATTACCTTGAAAATCAAGTGAAACAATTCATTCCTTAAAGATTATGGATAAAGACTGTGCCATGATAGAAATAATAGATTGGCTAATATGTATTTAATATTTTACATTCATCTTTCTAATGAGTGATGCTTGCCATTTACTTCTTACCCCAACCCTAGAATGATTCACAGTCATTCTTGGTTTCTTGACTAAAAACAGTCCTTTCATAGGTTGCTATCAAGTAACACCTAAACATCAGTTTGATAGGGACTCAAAACAGCTGCCAAAAATATTAAATTATTCCATTAGCCTCTGTTGATAATGACTGCTTGGTTTGATTTACTGTAAGTAGAAATCATTTGTCAAAAAACACATTCAGAGAGGTGTAGACCTGGGATAAACAGAAGTGTCCAGTGCTGCTCCATCTTAAGTCTAGCAGGTTCATATTGGCGTAATAAACTCTGAAAAATATTCTGGCTGTAGAGAGGAGCATAGTTTCTGAAGTATTCAGCTTCTACTGAATTACCTGTGAATTCTATTCAATGCTTTTAAGCCAAATTATGTTGCTGAGAATCTAGGGAGAAGTTGTTGCCTTAAATGGTAAGACAACCTCTTTCTGGATATGAATAGACTCTCTTCAAATCAAATTCATTTATTTCTTGAGCACCTTTGTGGAAAGAGAAATATACATCTGAAAATACTTGTATATTCACCATTGGCTTCTCATCTCACTTCTGGGATATTATGTGAGAAGAATGTTAAAACTAAAGAATTATTCCATAGGCTATGTATCCAACTGTGACTGGTTGTTGCATAATTCATGAAGTTGCTGATTTTTTGAGATCTTCCTATCATTTCTTTTGCTCTGAATTTTCTGAAAAGGACATTTTTTGACAAATTACAAATGTGTACTCTGTCAAAACAATGGAACATGGGTTGAGTGTTCAGAATATGTCAAAAATACTCAACATAAAAATTTTATTCAAATTATGTTCACCACTAATAGTGTTAAATTTTGCAATAGTTTCATAGTCATTAAAAATAGTTTACTTAGGAAAATGTTGAAGTATATTAGGTAACTGACTAATTTGAAAGAGAACTGAAATCAAAGAAATACAGAATCCAAGTTATCTCTGGGAAGCTCAGTCAAATCTCTAAGCCAGGGACAGACATTTAGCCTAGTGGAACCTAGTGGTTGAGACTTCAGTTAAGATGTCACCATCCCACATCAGAGTATCTGGATTCAATGCCTAGCTCCAGCTTCCTGCTATTGCAGACCCTGAGAGGAAGCAGTATTATTTCAAGTACTCAGGTTCCTGTCACAAAATTGGAGACCTGGACTGAATTCTCAATTCCTAGCTCCAGCCAACTCCAGTCATATGGACTATGGACATTTGGGCAGTGAATCAGCAGATGGGAACATTTTTGTCTCTCCCTTGCACCCCCCATCTACTTATTTCTGTCTCTCTGCCTCTCAATGCTTTTGAAGACTCAAATCCAGTTTTTTATATGCTTCTTAAAGGTACAACTCTTCAGATTTAAGTTTCTAAGAGTGAATTAACTAGCTAGCAGTAGCTTAGTCATTTCTCATTCACTGCAAGGATATGGATGTCATTACAGAAGGCAAAAATAGTAATATTTTTATGGAATGGGAATGAAACTACTCTCTATAATACAATTTTTAAAATCAATGAAATAAAGAGGTATACCATATTCATGGACTGGACAGCTCAGTGATTTTTTTTTTTTATGGAGGCAGAGGAAGAGAGAACAAAAAGACAAGCAATTCCATGTACTGGTTCATTCCTCAAATGCCTATAATAGCCAGGATTGGACCAACTTCAAGCTGGGAGCCAGGAACTCAGTCCAGGTCCTCTGTATTGATAGCAGAGACCCAAATAATTGAGCCATCACTTGTTTCATATCAGGGTTCTCATTACCAGGAAGCTATAATTGGGAATCAGAGGTATGACTTCAACCCAAGTACTTCTGGATAGGATATTGGACATTCTAACTACTGTCTTGACTGCTAGGCCAAATACTTGTCTCAGAAAGCTCAGTATTATTAAGATACTATTTCTGCTCAGGTTGCACTGCAGTTTTTCACCATCACAGTCAATGCCAACTGGGCTTTAAAACAATAAAATTAAATGGAAATACCAAGGACTAAGAATGGGCAAAGCAATTTTTAAAAAGTTGTAAAACTTACTGCCAGATTTTGTACAAAGATAGAGAATCAGGAGAGTATGGTATTAGCAAAAGAATTTAAAAACTGAATTATAGGATACAGTATAAAGCCTATAAATCGACTCATATACACAGTGAACACATACAGGTACATTAGTTTTTGACAATGATACTTAGGCTTTTCAATTGTGAAAGGAAAGTCTTTTATCAAACCAAGGCTGGAAAAAATAGCTTAAAAGTCAAACTTCAGCCTCTAACTTACACTATATGAAAACTTTGTTTAAAATAGAAACTACACTAAAACATCCAAGATCAAACTAGTGAACTTCCAGAAGAAAATAAAAGAGATGATCTTTGAGAGTTTGAGATAGGCAAAATTGTAGGAAATGAAAAGCACTAAACATAGAAGAAAAAAATGGCTACTTAGACGTCATTAAAATGAAAACTTCTGTTTATCACAAGAGAAAAAAAAAAAAACACCATTAAGAAAGTGATAGAGCCAGTAAAAGACTTGGAGAGGGGCTGCTGGCATTGTGACATGGTAGGTTAAGTCACCATTTGGGATGCTGGCATCCTATGTCAGAATATTGGTTTGAGTCCCTACTGCTCCACTTCCAATCCAGCTTCCTGTTGATGTGCCTGGGAAGGCAGCAAATGATGGCTGAGGTACTTGGTCCCCTGTTGCTCTCTGGGGAGATCTGGGATGTAGTTCTTGGCTCCTGACTTCTGCCTGGCCCAGCCCTGGCTTTTGGGACCAATTTTCAAATACTGTGTTGAAAGAAACTAGATATAAAGCATATATACTGTAGGATTTCACCTATATGAATTTCAAGTATAGACAAAGTTAAATCTATGTAATAAAAATCACAATCATATTTGGTCATGAGATAGAGCTCTGGACTGAAAGAGATAACTTGGAGACTTTGGGATAAGATATAGTATTAAATGAAACAGTAATATTGTGTGTGAGTGTTTATAAAATGTATTATTAGCTTAAAATCTGTATATTTCATTTTACATAAATTTTCCTGATAGAAAAAGTGAATTCATATGAAGTCATCTGATATCACATACTCTCTTTATCCTATGTCTACATTGGATAGACTCTGGTTACTATTTCAATCCTTTTCCTTCGGTTTTGTAACTTTGCCATACTTCATTTCCTTAATGATTTATGGCTTTTTAGGCTTTCAAAATCATTTCCTATCTTGCAGAAAGGATTACAGACTCCCTAGAAACATCATCTACATAAGTGGTTCTCCAACTTTAATATGTACATGAATTACCCTGGGTGTTTATTAAAATGCAGCTTTTCAGGCTTCACCCCACAAATAGACTGATTCATTACATTTGGCCTTGATCCAAGGCATTTGTTTTTAAGCGACATTCCAGGTGATTATTAAACATCACCTTTTGAGAAGTCATAATTTATCTAAGTTGGAATCATTTCTGTTGTATCAACAAAACTTGAGTGCTGGTGTACACAGGTACGCTTTGCAATAAACTCGGTGAGGTTGAATTCCTCTGACGCCATTTTCATCTACAGATGGCGCTGTATGTGCAGAAGCCTCACATAGCATCCTGGGAAAAGAGACATAAATGAGAATATAGATTTCTTCAGCTTCTGCATTTCACAGATGTGGGAACAGGCCCAGGGAACAACTGAGACTTCCCCGTGGTCCTCTGGGTAGCAAAAGGTGAATGGAGCCTTGAACCAAGATCTGACCCCAGTCCGATTCTAGCTGTATCAAGACACAAAAACCTCAAGATGGGAAAGTCCAGTGGCTCACAAGTAGACTGGGGGTGGGGCATTTGTCTGCCCTGAGATACTGGAAATGGCTGAAGATATCTGATGCTATCCCAACATCGTGGAGGGGCATGGCTGGCATTTAAAGGCAGAGACCCAAAATACAGCTGTATGCCCTGCAGTTGGCAGCTTAGACCCCCTAATAAGCAGTTGTCAAGCCCAATATGTCACTAGTGCAAAGTACGGTTCCTATGAAATGTAATAGTCTCCAACAGTCCTCAAAATAATTCAGCCCTGTGCAAGCAGTGTGTCAGGCTCTGCCCTAAACACCCTGGAGAAGCTCTGTGCCTACTCCATGTGGCTCTGAACAGCAGGCCTGGCTGCAGACATTGCTTTCCTGTAGACAGCTTGCACTGACTCCTTAGCACGTCCATGGCAGCTCTTCTCATTTCTTTAACAAAGCATCTGCCAGCAGCCGCAGCGCAGGGAGCCTGAACATGGCCGGCGCCAGCCCCGCTGACAGCTCTCTGGTGAGGTGGGAGCTGCTCCAGCTGGTCACAGAAAGATGCAGCCAACTAAGTTTGAAAGGAAACAGATTTAATTTCTGTCCCAATGGAAACAGAATTCAGTCTAGAGATGTGCCCTCTCTCATTTGGGATTCTTAAAAGGATAATTGGGGTAGCAGATAGAAAAGAAATCTCGTAACTCAGGGTGTAAGGGAAGACAGATGCTGAGTGTGTGCCCGGAGTCTGTTTGGCCCATTTTTGCTGTTACGTGAGGACAAGATGAACCTGATATATGTGCATTAGGCCTCAGTGACCCAGCACTTCCTAGGCATGTGACCTTGGGAATTTAATGAACTTTTGTAAGCTTTAGTCTCCTGACTACAGAATGTTGGCAATAATAATGCCAAATACCACAGGGCTGTTTTAAAGATTAGCCGAGCTAATGCATGTAGATAAATATGGTAGTATAGTGACCGGCATGCTGTAAGCACTGAATTAATGAGCGCTATTAGTGTTATTTTCCTGCACCATTAACTTTAACAAATAGGCCAGGCTCCACTAGCCCCAGGCTCTCCAGGAAGTCCCCCTGCTTCCTTTATATAGCCAAGGTATATTGGCACGAACTCTCCCTGCCTAAATACTCTAAATTAGTTACTGTTTAAGATAGCCAGCCATCTTTTTCTTTTTTAATTTATTTGAGAGAGCGAGCAAGTGCACTCCTATATCTGCTGGTTCACTGTCCCAATGCCCACAATGGCCAGGACTGAGGTGGGAACTGAATCCAGGTATTGTATGTGGGTGGCAGGAACCCTCCAAGAGTCTGCATTAGCAGGAAGCTGGAATCAGGAGCCAGAGCTGGCTGTGAAACCCAGGGATTTTGATATAGGATGCAGGCCCCTTAGCTGCTGGATGAAACCCATGTTTTTGGATTCATTTTGAAAAGTTTGCTTTTAAATTAGAAAAAGTCCTTCCTATGTGGCCACAAATCAGTCTTTGAGCTGCAGCTCCCTGCCCCTTGACTGTTCTTCTCACCTGAGGTGGCTTTCCTTGTCCACAAAGGCATTGATTTGTAGATGTCCCTCTCCTGTCACAGTGAGTCTACAGTGTACCAGTGCTCCTGCTGTTAATTTAGACTATGGATTCTCCCACAGCTTCTGGTGTTAGAGATGTCAGAGCCCATCCTAGATACACATAGAACAGGAAAATGTTGCAGCTCTGTGCCTTTTTTTTTTTTCTTAAAGGCCACACCACAGTGTTTCTGTTATTTAGAATCCCTGCTGGATGGTATTTCAGCTTGTTCCTCTACCCCTCTCTCCAAAGGAATTGCAACTCATCCAAAACATTGGAGAAGAGATATGCTATAGCTGTCATCTTCTCCCGGTCCCTCTTGCAAGTCAACACTTCAACACTTTCTGCACTTGCAGAAAGTCTGCCGGTTACAAACACTCCCAGGAATACCAGCAGCTGCAAACAGTTCCTGGATGGCTGTCGAAAAGTGTGTGTCTCTTCGGTGGTTTCAGATCCACAGCTTAGCACGTTATTCTCTGGATGAGATCTATTGGAAGGCTGGACCATCTGGTCAGGCATACAGAGAGGCTCTGTGAAGCAGTTATTGGATAAGGAAGCCAATCTGGGAAAGGTGGAAAGATGAAAAAAAAATAAAAAATTCAGGGGGAGGAAGCAATCCCTTGGAGTAGGATGCACTGGAACTTGAAGGTTAAGTTCTCTGGGGCCACAGAGTAAGAGAACAGAGGCAGTCGCTTGCCTTGTATTGATTGGCCCTCGCTGAAGGCAGGAGGTAGATGTGCTGTCTTCCTCATGACTGATGCAGAGCAGGCTTGGCTAATCGAGGTCTCCAAGCTGTAAGTCATCATCAAACAAAACCAAGGGTTGGATGGTGTCCAAGTTGTCTCCTGCAAGGCTATTCCTTGAACTTGAAGTCTAGGAGGATAGCATAGGATTCATGGGGACCTGCAGGTCTGTATGTCAACAGCATGCAGTTTCAGTTCTAGGGATATTTTACCCAGTAAAATCATGAGTTTGGGGGCCAGTGTTGTGGTATTGTGGGTAAAGCCATCCCTTGTGATGTCAGCATCCCATATGGGCACTGGTTTGTGTCCTGGCTGCGCCACTTCCAATTCAGCTCCCTGCTAATGGCCTGGGAAAAGCAGTGGAAGATGGCCCAAGTGCTTTGGCTCCTGCTACTCTCATGGGAGAGCTGGAAGAAGCTTCTGGCTCCTGACTTTGTCCTGACCCCAGCGCTGGCTATTGTGGCTATCTGGGAGTGAACCAGTGGATGGAAAATCTTTCTCTTGCTCCTTCTCTTTCTCTGTAACTCTGACTTTCAAATAAATAATTTTTTAAAAATAATGCTTTTCAGTTAATCCTTGAAAAGAACATTAAGATCTATAAAGAATTGAAAGGAGGAGTAGGTGTTGTGGTGCTTTGGTTTGAGCCACTGCTTGTGGGACTGGCATCCCATATCAAAATCTTTGTTCTAATCCTGGCTGGGCTGCATTTCTGATCCAGGTTCCTGCTCCTGCTCCTGGGAGTCCATGGAAAACGACTTAAGTATGTGGGTTAACGCCACCCATGTGAGAGACTCAGATTGAGTTTCAGGCTCCTGTCTTCAACCTGACCCAGCCCTAACTAGGAGAGTGAACCAGTGGATGGAATTAATATTTCTCTCTCTCTCTCTCTCTCTCTCTCTCTCTCTCTGCCTCTCTAGGAGATAATAAAAAATAAATATTTCTTTTAAAAAATGAGAGTTCCAGATAGAAATTGGGTATGCAAAGATTGGAGTAGCCAAACTGGGAACAGAATTAATTTGCTACAGGAGCTGTGAATGAAATGAATTAGAAGAGTTGCAAAATTCATTAGTCATCATTTACTCTAGTACTGGACAAACCCAAATAATACTGCACTCATTATTTTCAAACATGGTGGCAGTAAATTTAAAGTTTAAGATTTTTTAAAGAATCATTTCATTTTTTTGAAAGAGTTAGAGAAAGAGAGGGAGAGGGAGAGAGAGAGAGACAGATTAATTCTATCCACTGTTCACTTCCCAAGTGGCTGCATTGGCTAGGGCTCAGGCAGACAGATTATAGGAGCCAGGAGCCTCTTCCAAGACTCCCTGGGGGTTCAGGGACCCATGCGCTTGGGCCAGATCTCTGCTTTCCCAAGCACATTAGCAGGAAGCTGCATTGAAAGTAGAGCAGCTGGGGCTCGAACCAGCACCCATATAGGATTCTGGGGTCATAGGCAGCAGCTTTGGTTATAATACCACAATGCTGACCCCAAGTTAAGATTTATAAAGAAAGACATTTGAGATGAATATTCTTAAAGATATGCTTTATTTATTTAAAAGGCTGAGTTATAGAGAAAGCAAGAGAGGCAGAGATCTCTCATCTGCTGGTTCACTCCCCAGATGCCTGCAAATGCAGGAGTTGGGACAGGCCAAAGCCAGAAAATTTACCCATATTTAAAAACAACAAAAACATGTGATGTCAAAGCCATAGACACTTCATCTAAATTTCACCTAAATGATCTGAAATTATCATCGGTGCTAAAATGGGCAGCCGAAATTTACCACTGTATCAGTTACTTCCTGTGTCATTAGGTGCAAGATAAGTCATTTTCTAAAATATATTCTCTGGAATTCTGTCTCATTCCACAAATGGTTAATAAATAGTAGAGATCCAACTTTCATCATTATCTTGGTAGTGCAGGAAATGATCAAGGATGGGGAGAAAAGAGGATATACAAGAAAAAAATGCCTATAGAAGCAGTTTGGATCAATGCAGACCAGGCCCTGGGGTCAGATGTGAGAGAGCCGGGGCTGCCCTTCACCGCTATGTGGACCTTGGGGTTGTGGCATTTCTGATCCTGACTTCATCTGTCAGGTGGAAATAACAGTCCCTGCCAGAGGTTATGACTCAGTGATATGCCACATTTGTTTTTATTATTTATCTTTGTTTGCTTTCTGAGTGTCTGTAGCAGGAGTTTGAGGAGGCTCTCTTCCCCTGGCCAGGAGAAGACTGGTGCTGGTCATTGGCAGTAGGAACCTGTCCCCAGTGAGGTCCTTAGGAAATCAGATGCCTTGTGCAGACAGCTCTGCCCTGTGCTATTCTGGGTCACAGGAGCTTTGTGGAAATTTCAAACACTGCTGAGGTTCATCTCAGTCCCGACAGTATCCACATTACCATCCCCACGAGAAACTCAGTTCCCTGAGGCGTCTGTACTCAGACCACTCGGGGACTCCAATGCTGCATCCACTTTCCCCGTCTCACAAAATCAACCCCTGCTTGAAAGATTTAGGAGCAAAAATACCAGCACTCATTACTCCACTTTGACAATGCAGCCAACTCCTTCAGTTGTGTCTTCCCAAAGAGCCAAATCCACTCCAGTACGTTGTTTTTACTGTGGAGAGGGAAAAGTATACACACACACCTATTGTAAGTATAAATAAGGATATATACATATGAACATTCAAGACTAAGCACATTTTACCTTAAAAAGATGTATTTAGGAATCTTATCAGAGATGTTTGACTGGGCTGGTGTTGTAACTCAGAGGATTAAGCCAACACTTGCAACACTGGCATTCCGCATATTAATACTTTGGGTAATGAACCAGTGGATGAAGGTTGATCGGTCGGTCTCTCTCTCTCTCTTCCATTCTACCTTATAAACAAATAATCCTAAGCAAAGATATTTCAATGGGTCTGAGTGGCCGTGTCCCTCTCAGCATCTGCACTTCCCACCCCTCTGTCTGAGTATCCACTTCGACCATTGAGGTCCTGGGCCCAGGCTCTGTGAACATGTAAATCTTGGAGCTCTGCCGTAGGCATTAAATCACTCAGACCTGAGGGAATCTCACTCCCTTCTTGTGTCTCCATTGTGCTGTCTTCCCTGTGTTTAGATCTCCTGGAGCTCCCCTTTCTCATGAAGGCATGAGTAGAGAAGATACAGGAAACACTTAGGGAACAATCAGTCATGGCTTTCCTGGAAGTCGCGAAGTTCTTCCATTCTTCTATTTCATTTGTATAGAGTAGAAGGCATCCTTGATAGCTCACCCAAGCACACACCATTGACTGAATCAGTAAGTGCCAGGATCTGGCCTCTCAGAACGTCCAGCACTTTCCATGAAGAAGTGTCCTGCTTTGATGTGAGATTAGCAAGTTACTGCAATTTCACACCAAAGCAGTCCTCTGGTGCTGCTGTCTGGCCAAACATTGAGACACCAAAGATGCCCTGGCCATGTGGAGGAGTGCCTTTAGACCAGCGGGTCAGCCCCTCAGCTGCATCTCCCCTCTCTTCTCTACCTGACTGGGCTGGGTGAAGCAGCAGCAAGGTCAAGTTGCCGTCACAAAGGCTCTCAGCAGTCAGGAAATAGGCTGGTGGGCGCGTTCTCTTGGTCCTAAGCGTCATCTGACATTCCTTACTGTAGACTTGCTCTAAGAGGATAGACACAGTTCCCTTCAGCTCTACCGAACAGCTCAGCCTGGATCAGTGAGAGTGTACCTCACTACTCAACAATGGAAATCTCTGGAAATAGTGGGGCTCTTATTGGAATTTTGACTCTTTTGTGAAATTCCCTTTGTTTTGTTATTGCCGTTAGTTAGATTCTCCTCAAATGGTTTTACTCATGGTAGTGAAATGTCAACAGCTGTTCCAGGCATCACATGTGCACGCCACACAGCTAACTCATGAAAGGACCTCTCTTCTCCCCTAGCACTGCCTTGAATAAAAACCTGAAGCTTTGCTCTGATTGGACCAACTTGCTTCCTATCACCAGCTAGAGCTACTCACTGTGCAAGGGCACTCAGAGGACCTTCAGGGGTCTGAATCAAGCAGCACATTCCCTTGGCACTGGTGACGAAGTCAGACCGCTTGGTTGCTTGGTTTGGTACATGGGCAGTTACATATGACCGATGTTGTTAACCAGATTCTAGGGGGAAGGAATTAAGATTTTTCGAAAATGCTTCTCCATTCTATGAATAGAACTGGGCACTTTACTTATTTCTCAATTGTCACTACTGAAAATCAGGGTATCTTTGGTGTTTCCTTTTTTTTTTTTTTTTTTTTTAAAGACAACTCTGAAAACTGAATCTCAGGAGGTTAGGGAACTTGCTCAATGTGTTTGAGGCAGTCCATTGGGTATTCACACCCAGATATTTATTGCCTCTAAAGGCCATACCTATAGAAAAATGTGTAAAAGGTCACAGTAGTCCCTGACGATTGAATGTGAGTAGCACTAGTCAGTAATAGAAAGATGAAGCTGGGAGACAACTCCAACCCAGCCACTAAGCATTTTGTGTGATCCTGGTTTCTAACTTAGCTCTAGATCTCTCTGGGTGCTGGTTTGTCAGCTGATAAATCAAGAATAGAGCAGTAGGATGGGCTCCATGATGCAGAAGAGAACACTGGTCTATGATAAATGGAGAATCACAGCTGTAGAGGAGAACCATAGCACAAATCAGTATTTTTCTCTCAGTCTGAATGTTGGCACTTGAAATTCCAGCATGAGATGTTTATTCTAGCAGCTTCTTAAATGTTTTTTAGAAAATAAATTATGTGCTTTTGACATCTAATAGTAGGGACTCAGATTCAAAAACCCATGAGAACGGTTGCTGTGGTTTGAATGCCCCCAACCCCCCCCCCCAAAAAAAAAGTGATGAAACTTAATTGTGATGATGCCAAGGGATGGGACCTTTGATTAAGTTTTTTATTTATTTGACAGGTAGAGTTACAGACAGTGAGAAAGAGAGAAAGAAAGGTCTTCCTTCCATTGGTTCATTCCCCAAATGGTTGCAACAGCTGGTGCTGCGCTGATCTGAAGCCAGGAGCCAGGTGCTTCCTCCCAGTCTCCCATGCGGGTGCAGGGCCCAAGGACCTGGGCCATCCTCCACTGACCTCCAGGCCTATAGCAGAGAGCTGGACTGGAAGAGGAGCAACCGGTACTAGAACCCAGCACCCATATGGGATGCTGGCACCACAGGTGGAGGATTAACCGATTGAGCCATGGCGCCAGCCCCTGATTGAGTTTTGAGAGGTCCACCACTTTTATTGGCAGCATATATGTTTGGAGTGAGTTATTGCCCGAGTGGCTTTGTTATTCCACAGGTTCTTTTCGCAGGTGTTCTCTTGGTCCCTTCTCTGATATGTACCCTCCCTCGCCTCGTGACGCCCTCTGCCATGCTCTTTGTGCAGGGGGAGAGCCCTCACCAGATGCTGGCACCATGCTCTTAGGCTTCCCAGTCTCCATAGTTGTAAAAGGCAAAAAAAAATTTTGTTTGTATTTTAAGTTACACAGGATCAGATGTTGTGTTAGAATAGCAGAAAATTTGCTAAGACCCTTGGGCAGTAACAAAAGGATAAAGGAGGGCATTTGAGGACATTTAGGAGGTAGAGGGATTGTGATGCTTTGGGACTGGTATCCTTGCCCATGTGAAGAAGAGAGAGTGTCTCAGCTTCCACCAATCGGAATCGTGTAAGAATTTGGGCGTTCTTGTTCAGTCTTACACATTTTCATGAGAAATCTATACTCCAGATATGGATTTTCATTTTGCTTTATTGTTTATTTTAAAGCACTTTGTTGATCCAAAACACTACATCTGCTAGCCTAAAATAGTCCCCAGTTGCCTAGTTGGAAACCCCTTTTGTCATCTGTTGCTTGATCTACATGAGTCTGGGGTTTCCTTCTCTGCATCTGTCAGGAGAGAGAGATATTTGTAACACCTCCCCCTGTAGGATTTTAGGAAAGAAGAGAAATTTTTCTACAGTGAGTACCAGATCCCCTCCTAAGAGCAGTTTATGAAAGGAGAGCAGTGAAGAGCTGTATATTTTGTGGAAATACTTGTGGCAAAAGAGCACACCCAAGGTGTGGAGGCCAAGATCAGGGTCAGAACCCAGGGGCAGCTTTTGTTTTTCCTGTGTTCTCTGCTACCAAGTCCCTGAAAGAGGCAGCAGCTTCATCTCACCTCACTGAACCTTGCTGATGGCAGACAACCCCTGCCTAGGGAACTTTCCCTTAGCCACTCAGTGACTCAGGAACCACGGAGCAGGCAGTCTGGCACCAGCTCTCTAAGAGGAGACACTCCTCTCTTTTCCCTCTCCCCTGCCTCAGTGCCTCAGTCTGGTTGTCAAGGTTTTAATGAGATGTTGAGGGAAGGAAATGAGATGTTGAGGGAAGCAGCTAAGACTGAAATATCAACTTTGAACCAAGAAGAAATCCACGGGATCAGGGATGGGATTCCAGTGCTCTGAGGTGAAAAGACTTAATGCAAGCTCACTGCAGCCTGAAAGATCACTGTGATTTGGCCGGTGCCATGGCTCAATAGGCTAATCCTCCGCCTGCAGCGCCGGCACACGGGGTTCTAGTCCCGGTTGGGGCACCGGATTCTGTCCCGGTTGCCCCTCTTCCAGGCCAGCTCTCTGCTGTGGCCCGGGAAAGTGCAGTGGAGGATGGCCCAAGTGCTTGGGCCCTGCACCCCATGGGAGATCAGGAGAAGCACCTGGCTCCTGGCTTCAGATCAGCACGGTACGCCGGCTGCAGTGCATGGCCGCAGCAGCCATTGGAGGGTGAACCAACGGTAAAGGAAGACCTTTCTCTCTGTCTCTCTCTCTCTCACTGTCCACTCTGCCTGTCAAAAAAAAAAATCGCTGTGATTTGGGTTCTGGCTGCACATTTTCAGAAATGAAAATACTATGAAAAAAGTGCTAAATGGTAGAACATGCTTAGATTGCCACTGGCCAATATGGTAGCCACTGGCCATTCATGACAGCACTTAAGCAGTCATCTGTAGTAAGGAGCTGGTGATACTTACTTCATCTTGTTGTATACACTAACATCAAATAATAATATTCTAATTAGTGCATAATTTAACTGTAATGCCCATCTTTGTCTCCTTAAGGAAAGGGTCATATATTTCCTCTACTGATTTTTTTTTATATCAAAAACAGGAGCAAGAAACCTTGCTAACTAGAACTTGACAATTAAGGAGTTTTGTATTCTCTTTGGAATAAAGATTATCTCTAAAGTCAAAATCCCGTGATTTTAAACTTCCCTCTTAATACTGCCTTTTGCTGTATCCCATAATTTTCAACATGTTGTATTGTCATCTTCATTTATATCTGGGAATTTTATTTTCCTTTTGACTTCTTGTGTGACCCATTGTTCATTCAGTAGCCTATTGATCAGTATCAATGTGTTTGGCATATTTTCTAGAGATTTTTTTTTTTTTTGACAGATAGAGTTAGACAGTGAGAGAGAGCGAGACAGAGAGAAAGGTCTTCCTTCCATTGGTTCACTCCCCAGATGTCCGCCACAGCCGGCCTTGCGCCAATCCAAAGCCAGGAGCCAGGAGCTTCTTCCGGGTCTCTCAAGTGGGTGCAGGGGCCCAAGCACTTGGGCCATCCTCCACTGCCTTCCCGGGCCACAGCAGAGAGCTGGACTGGAAGAGGAGCAACTGGGACTAGAACCCAGCGCCCATATGAAATGCCGGCACCGCAGGCAGAGGATTAGCCAAGTGAGCCACAGCACTGGCCTAGAGATTCTTAATTGTTAATTCCCAGCTTCATTCCATTTTGGTCAGAAAAGATACCTGGTATGATTTTAGTATTTCAAATATTAGAAATGAAGAATTCAACAGGGCAAAGAATACATCGGAATGCCTTAACAACATACTTGGTGATCAGAAGAAACAATATCCAAGCTAGAAGAGAAATCTTAAGAAATTTTTCAGACAAAAAAATTAGAAAAATTAAAAACAGTCTTGGAAATGTGTGGGATACATCAAATGACTCCTAGGAGTTCCTAAAGGTGTGAAAAGAAAATGGATTAGAAGGCCTATTTAGTGAAGTAATAGCAGAAAACTTCCTCAATTTGGAGAAAGAAAGGAACATCCAACTTCATAAAGCACATAGCTAAAAGACAAAACCAAAAAAGATTTTCACCATGGCCCATTGTAGTCAAACTTCCAACAGTAAAACATAGTGAAAATATTCTAAAATGTGCGCAACAGGTTATCTTCAGAGGGTCACCAGTTAGTCAAAGCTGATTTCTCATCAGAGATCCTACAGGCTAGGAGAGAATGCAGAGACTTAATCCAAGTCTTAAAAGTCTGGCAACCCAGAATACTGTATCCTGCAAAGCTGTCATTTATGAATGAAGGTGAATTAAAGACCTTTTGTAAGCAACAGAAATTGAAAGAAGTTGTTACCTGCTGTCCAGCCTTACAAATGATGTTTAGGGGTGTGCTACACACAGAAAGGTAGTCATTATGATATAATGTGAAGGCAGAAAAATCTCCTAGTAAATGTACAAAGGAAATCCAGTGCAAGCAATAGGAATATTTATGGTAAAATGGCAGGGCCAAGTCAATGCTTATCAATAATACTGTTAAATGTAAATGTCCTAAATTCTCCAATTAAAAGATATAGACAGGCTGAATGTATTAAAAAAAAAAAAAAAGATCCATCTATTTGCTGCATACAAGAAACGCACCTCATGAACAAAGGTACACACAGACTGAAAGCAGAAGTGTAGAAAAAGATATTCCATGCTAATAGAAAGCAAAAATGAGCAGGTATAGCCGTCCTAGTACCAGGCAAAAATAGATTTTAACACAAAAACTGTTAAAAGAGACAAGGGTATTATGTAATGATTAAGGGATCAATTGAACAAGAAGATGTGACTATAATAATTGTTTATGCACCCAGTGCCAGGGTACATGGCTTTTTAAAACAAATGTAAATAGATCTAAAGGGAGACATAGACTCCAATACAATATTACTGAGGGGTTTCAACACCCCACTTTTATCAATGGACAGAACTAGACTGCAAATCAACAAAGAAACAACTGAGTTAATCTACACTCTGAACCAAATGGATTTAATTGTTACCTACAGAACATTTCATCCCACAGTTGAAGAACACACATTCTTTTCATGTACATGGAACTTTCTTCAGAATAGATCATATGCTAGCCCATAATGCAAGTCTCAGCTAATTTAAAAAAAATGAAATATTGCCATGTATCTTTTTTAATCACAATGGAATGAAGCTGGAAATTAATAATCTAAGAACCTCAAGAGTCTTATAAATATTTGCACCCTATTTAATGTGTGTGGACCCAAGAATCTGATTAGGGGGAACCCCTCTAGAATTGATTGAGTATATGTGTGCTTCAGTCTACACCATCCAGCTGGCCTACTCTGGCACTGTGGTTAATCCAGAGTAGTTTACCTTTCCAAACACCTATTGTCCTAATCTTAGATTTTTGATTGCCAGGTGCAGTTTATATAACAAAACACCACAATGTTTTGGGACAGGACTGTCAAAGTCTTTATAAATTATTTTAAGTAAATCAGTTTTAAAGTATGTCTGTTCTTTCCAGAACCTCTGGAGTTGCCTTAGCAACTTCTGTTAACTAAGAGACCATAATTCATTTGAACTAATATTTTTGCTTGCACCCAATCTGAGGGCATCATTCAAGGTGTCTGGTTTGGAGGTCTTTGGGAGCTACTCTGTTACCATATCCAGTGCTTAGTTTTAATTCCCATTGCCATGCATCAAAATTATACTTGGTCCTGTTCCTTTCTCTTTCACATTCTAATGCGGACATCTTGTTTATTCCACCCACTTATCCATTTCTTCATTTAATAAGACTGTATTAAGTGTCTGCGCTAAGTTGGACTCTGGGCAAGTTTCCCTTGTACCTTGAGCCCCACATGAAAAATCTGTTGGATAAGTAGAATTGTTCACTATTAAAGAGAAATTGACATCCCCACTAGAGTGTTTACTCCAAATGCTGGTTGTCCTTGGCATTGATCATACCATTTTCTGCTAGTGGGTACATTTGATTTGAAAAAAATCTTGGATCATTATAAAATTAACAAAGTACCTCTGGGTCCCAGAGTCTCAGACAGAACCATATGTACAGAATACTATTAAAATAATTGTATTAACTCTTTGAGGTTTCATTTTAACACTTGTTTTGCACTGCTAAAATAACCCCTGAGCCACATTTATGATCTGTACAATTAAGAAATTGTTATTAATGATTCCTAAGGAGCCTCTGACTCTAAAATAAATTAAAATCAATTGGGGGAATATTACAATTCTGTGTGGGGGGAATGTTTTTCCTGATGGCTTAAACTTTGGGTTTCTGCAAACAAACCCTAGAGTGAGGTATTCCCTGTTTTAATACACTTCTTGACATTTTGTGTTGCTCTATTCCAAAGTAAATTCCAAAAGGTCTGACTAGTTTGGGCACTGCTTAGTGCTAACAGAATGTTATGGTGGAAGGAACTGGGGCCACAGAGTCTAGGGAGGAAAATCATGGTGCTAGTTCTGCTACAAACTACTTATGTAACTGTGAGCAGTCACTGCACAACCTCAAGTCCTAGTTGCTTTTCTTCTGTTAAATGTCAAGTTTGGAGTTCTTCTCGCTGTAAATTTCCGTAGTTCCCTGTATAGATAAATATTCAGTTCAATTCTGATTTAATTTTCTTCAAAAACCAGAATCACACACAATAAATTATCTTTGTGAATGGATTTCCTATAATTGCTGTGGATTTTGTGAAATCTGAGTTGCAGTTGTGGTTAGAGAGACGTGCATTTCATTGATGAGTTCTTAGTACCCAGACACACTCAGGGCAGAATCTGCTGTCATCTGTGACCACACATCAGTAAACCTGGTGACTCATTCAGTGTTTTCCTCTCGACAGCTGCCATTATCCCCAGGCTTTCAGCTGGAAAATTCTTAGGTATAGAAAATCTTGTCTCACCAGAGAGCCATGTATTTGTTGCCATATAATAGAGAACATTCATAATGTAGGTTTGAACTCCTGTTTCTGAACCTTTGATTAATCATGAGTCTTGTTTTCAATGATTGCTTTAACCTGGACTTCTGCTTTGGGATCTAATGCAGCTGCTCTTTCTGGGGCTTGGTTTGGAGTCTCTGCGTACTTGTTTCTTATTGTAACCACTTTTGTCTTACTTAGTGGCTTTATGAATCAAAACTATACATTGGGTCCCATCTCCTTTTGTTTTACATCTCAATATTATTAAGAGCACCCATCCATTTGTCTGTCTATCCATCCAGCAAAAACTGTTGGGCCTACATTAACTCAAGCCTAAAGAGAAGAAAAAAATGAGGCTTTATTTCTACTTGTAATGAGTTGACCTATTCCTGGAAAAGTATATGAATCAAACAAAGTTCTGAATACATTCCTGCCTGGAGTTTTGATGGAAGAACTAGTGAACAGTGAGGATTATCATAGAAACTACTACTAATACTTTAGTGCAATTCTTAACTTATCAAGTAGTTTTTGAAAGTGTTTTAATCCTCTTGCAACATTGGATGATATTACCTATCTTTATTCAATTAATAGCTCAGAAAAATGGCTTGACTTCAGTGATTTGTCATAAATAACACATTTATTGTAAAACAGTATTTATTGACCTCCTAGTATATGTCAAACATGGTTTCTGTGATAAATAATGTCCCTCTCTCCATGGAACTACATTCTGGTAGGGGATTCCAACCACACACAAGTCAGTGAAAATGGCAGAAGAGATGTTAAGCAATGTAATAAGACAAATGAAACAAAGAATGCCATTTCAGAGAGAGCAGTCAGGGAAAGCTTCAAAAAAATGTTTGCATAATGACTTGAATTGAGCGAAGGAAGTTGCTGTACACAAAGTCTGAAAATAGCATTCAAAAAAGAAGAGAAGGTGCAGATGCCCTGAGGCTGGAGCTGTTTGGTGTGTTAAAGAACCAGCAAGGTGGTCACTGTGGCTGGGGTGGAGTTTGCATCTTCTTCCTTTGCCTCTTAGCTGCAACATCATGAAATTGGCTTACACGGAATATTTCCTTTTTTTGAATTTTGTTTCCTACAGTTGGAGAGTATTTCTTGTGAGATATGCCCTAGTTTTTTTTTTCATTTTATTTGAAAAGCAGAAATATATATAGTGTGTTTATATATATGTGTGTATATATGTATATACATATATGCATATATGTGTGTATATATACATATACATATACAAGATACATGTATATCTTGGTCTCAAATCTATTGGTTCACTCCCCAAATAAGTACAACAGCTGGGGCTGGGTCAGGCTGAAGCTAGGAGCCAGAACTCAATCCAGGTCTCCCACATGGGTAGCAAGTACAGAAATACTTGAGCTGTCATCTGCTGCCACACCCCCACCATGGTCCTTATTTCGGAATTCAAGGAAGAGTTGAGTTTCAATCCCGACACTCTGATACGGGATACCAGCATACTGAGTAGTGTCTTAGCTGCTGCACCAAATCCTGCTCCATTTAATAGGTGTTCGACAGTGGCATTTCTGTAAGACAGTGAATATGAAATACCTGACTATGAAGGAGAAGCGAGGCACACTGAGGTTGAGGAAGAAGAACTGGTAGAAATGGCAGTTGATATAGTTTACCCCCGTTAAAGGCTTGTTGACCTCTGCCACACACACACACACACACACATACACACATACACACATACACACATTCTTATGGTACTTCCCTTTCTTCTTTGTGCATAGACAGACAGCCAGACATAGTAGAGTCCAGCATGTGCATTTGTGTGTGAGGTCAGCCTTGGGAAAGTTTGAGTTTCATCATCTCTTCAGTATTTCTTAATCCTGCTCTTGGGAGCAGTGGCCTCAATAACTTTTTGGGGACTTTGTGCAGTGTGGTAAGCAAAGTATGTCGGGTGACCCTCAAAAGCCAAAGGATACTTTATCCATTTAAACGGGGATTTACCTTTCTCTGTCTGCCATTCCAACCAATTTGTCCATAAATATCTGTTTTGAGGCATCCCTATTAAGGTTCTTATTACCTTTTAGACAGAAGCTCAGAATAAGTTTTAAAGCAGTGAATTAAATCTGAATGAGAGAGGCAGTAACTTCCTACCTACTTTGGCGTGACTGTTATGGTTTTCAGGAATTGAAGGTTAAATTTATAGAAACAGAAAGAAGTTTTGTGAATACTTCTGCTAGTCTACAGTTGACATCCCAGAAACTAGGTTTTTCCAATCAACAGGAAGTAATATCAAGTGAATTTTATACATCAGGCATGGACTGAAGGGAAAGAATTCTATGAAATTCTGTATGGACACACCAAAGAATTCATAATCTAATAATATAATTTTATTATTTTGAAAAGGGAAAAGTTGAAATAATCCAAACCTAAGGAATATCTTCCCTTAACAGATGGAGGTTTGTTCTGGAAAGACATATCAGGGAGCGAGTAGTTAGGCTAACAGTTAAGACGCCCACGTTCTGTGGTGGAGTACTTGGGATCAAGGCCCAGTTCAGTTTCCGGCGCCAGCTCCCTGCTCATACACATCCTGAGAGACAATGGTGATGGCTCAAGTAAGAGAGGTTTTACTTCACACATGGAAGACCTGGTTTTTGCTCTTGGCTTCAAGCTTTGCTGCAGCATCTGGGCATTTGAGAAGTTAACCAAGAAATAGGACTCCTCTGTCTCTGTCTCTTAAATGAGTAAATATTTTTTTAAATAAAGATCAGTAAAAAGATCATGTTAATACCAAATCTATGTTTATATTTTTACTAGAGAAAGGAGAGTAGCATATATGGAGTCCCCATGGCACAAGGGTGCCACTTGTACTTTGTGAAGTGGTTTAAGCGTGGTGTTCAGTACTTAGACCCCTGCATGCACATAGCATGTTCATATTCTATAAGGGAGAAAATTGTAGCCAAAAATACCAAGTGATTTCCCAGGGTCTCACCGGTAACAAGCACAGCTGGCATTGGAGCATGGGCCTTTTCACACTAAAGCTGCTTCTGCAGTACTCCCTAAATACAGACTTTTCAGATCAGCCCTTAAGAAGGTATTGAGTTAGCCTCTAAGCTAACATCTTCATTGTATAATTGCTTTTAAAACTGAGCATTTTTTTTTTCAAGCTATTTGTGTTCCCCTCTTACACAGCTGCTCTGAAATTGCTTTTTTGTGTTCCCTGGACCTGGTCTCATTCTTATGTATACATCAATCATGGCAACATACACATTTTTTCAGCTTGCCTGTTATAAGGTATTGTATGATGAAAAGCTGGTTTAGAAAATGTTAAAGATTGGAGAGTTTCCCTTGCGCTCTCCAGCACATGACCATTTATGCTGAAAGAGTTCCTTTTACCGGAGCATGGTCATTTGCAGGGGTTATCTTGGTTAAATTAGATGTTAATTCTGAAATACTGGTGCTGGGAGTGTTCCCACTGGCCGATTGATATCTCCTGAATAAGAGAATTGAAGCTAATATGGAGAGAGGTAGTAAAGTGAGGAAAATCAGCCATGCAACCTTTGAGAAAAAACTTATTTTTGAAAAGCACAGTGTTTTACAAGCAGAAGAAGTTGATCCTCTATTGCAACCCTGAGAGGTAGAAGTCTCTTCCAATAACTTAAGGTGTCCCACAGCACATCTTTTAAACTTGAACTGAGGGTGTTTCATTTTCTACTCATTCTATGAATGTCTTTCTTTCTGCCTGTTTTGAGCACTAGAGGGGGAGGCTTCTGTTTACTAACTTTTGTGACATACTCGGGTGTACAAAATGCAGGAAAAAAAGTGAACTTTACTTCCTTTATCTTCTTTGTTCCTGCACAATACATGGAGATCCATTAATAAAATAAAGGCTAGTTCAGGCGAAAGCCAGCAGTCTAGAGACCAGGGTGGGTCTCCCATGAGGGCAGCAGTGACCCAAGTGGTTGAGCTATCACCTTGTGCTTCTCAATGTGCAAATGAGTAGCAAGCTGGATCAGAACCTGCAGCCAGACTCAGACGCAGACACTCAGACATGGCACACAGACATCTCAAGACACATCCCGGATGCTGCACCAAATGCTTGTCTGCTCATGAACATTCCTTTGTTTGGAGCTTCTGACCTCCTTTCTTATATTTTTTCCTAAAGTCCCTAATACCTCATTGTGAACTATAGTCACCACACTGTGCTTCCTTCTGTGAAACTCGATTTTGATACTAAGTATCCATCCTCCTTAAATACCCTCCACCCTGTTCTCACCTCTAGGAGCAGGGGTGAGGAACACTTTTTCTGCCAAGGGCCATTTGGATATTTATAACATCATTTGTAGACCATACAGGGGTAACAACTTAAAATTAGCCTGCTATACATTTACTGAGTTTTGAGTCCCACCTAAGATTGTCTTGGCAGGGATCAACCCAATGGTTTCATGGGCCTTATCTGGCCAGTGAGCCAAACATTCCCCACCCATGATTCACTATTTTACTCTCTATTTCTATGAGCTAATTTTCATTTTTAAGCTAGTACATGTGAGAGAGGACACAAAGTATCTGTCCCTCTGAGACTGGTTTATTTTACTTAACATAATGTTTTATAGTCCCATCCATTTTGTTGTCAGTGACAGGAGTTCATTCTGCTTTGTGGCTTAATAATAATCCATAGTGTATATTATATATTTATCCTAAATCTTCCTTATACATTCTGCCATTGATGACACCTAGGTGGATTCTGTGTCTTGGCTGTCATGAGTAGTGTGGCAATGAACACAGGACTGCAAGTATCTCTTACATGTACTGACTTCATTTCTTTGGACATATAATCCAGAAGCAGTGTGGCCAGATCACATGTAGAGCTACTTTTGGTGTTTTGAGGAACCTTTGTACTTTCCTCTGAAATAGTTGTATTAAGGTACATTCCCACCAGCAGCAGATAAGTTCACTTTTCTCCATGTCTTCACAAGAATTTATTTATTTTTTGTCTTTTTAACAGTAGACATTCTCATTGTAGTGACATGGCATTTCATAATAGTTGTGATTTGCATTTCTTTGATGGCTAATGGTATTGTGCCCTTTTCATATATTTATTGATTATTGGTATTTCTTTGAAAAATGTTCAGATTATTTGCACATTTTCTAATTAGCTTATTTGATTTTTAAACATTGCTGAGTTACATGAATCTTCTGGATACTAATCCTTGTAACATGAGTAATTTGCAAATATTTTCTCCCTTTCTGTTAACTGTCTCTTGACTTGGTTGATTGTTTGCTTTGGTATGTAGGAGCTTTTTTCATAAAATCCCATTTCTCTGTTTTTGCTTTTGTTGCCTATGCTTTGGAGGTCATATACCAAAAAATTGTTGACGAAGCCAAAGTCTCAAACCGTGTCTTCTGTTTTCTTCTCTTAGTTTGGAAGTGAATCATCTTATATTTGCATCTCTGACACTTTTTGAATTAATTTTTGTATATGGTGATGTGTAGGGGTCATTTAAATTTTGTATGCATGAATTTCCAGTTTTCATTACTTCTTTTCCATGGAACCCCAACTCTGGGTCCCTGAAACTGCTCAGGACACCGAAGAGCTCCTCTTTAAAGGATAGATTGGGCTTGTGGAATGGGTGAGGAAAATAGCTGATGTGATTATTGAAATGGAATAAAACACATATTATGTCCTTTTAATGCATTATATCCATTTAACTAATATTTGATGATCTACTTATTTCCTGTTAATTAATTAAACTGTGTTTTTGTCCCAGGAGGAAACTGCCTCAGTTTTTGCAGACCCTCAAGCATCTCATCTGCTTTCCTTTCCTCATGGATTCCAGCTCTGAGAGGCTGAGTGAGCGCTGATCCCTTCACTTTGTGCTAGAAATTTTCCAAGACAAATTTCCTGAGACACCCCTTCTCATCTCATCATCCCTACCCCTTGTCTCCCGCCTTCTCCATCGTCTTGTAGGTGGCAGTTCCATTACTGGCGCTCATTTTCCTTCCTCTTACATAAGCCTCTCAGAGCATATCACATCAAATCAGTGCTCACCCATGCGTGGCAGACTGTACCTGCCATAGCAGATCACAGAAGGTGGTCAGGAAAGGAAGCGAGATGGAGATGGCTGTGTAAGTCGGGAGATGGAAGACGCTGCTGCTGGTAAGCGCTTACAGCATGCCAGACAGCACGTGAGCAGAGCGAGTGAACACAGAGTCCTTAGAGAGCAGATACTGTGATCTCCATTTTTAAATGAGCAAAGGTTCAGGGAAGGCCCTGGGACTAGAGAGAAATTAAACCTGCACTCAACGTCGAATCTTTCTGATTTTAACACCTATGGTCCGGTCTGGTGTGTCTATGTGTCGGGCTAGGCAAAGCAGGCATGGAGAACATTCCAAAAATTAACTACGTTGACAAAACAAAAACAAAAACAAAAACACACAGTGGGTAGTCAGCATTCCCTTGTTTTCAAAGTTATTTTTGAAATGTAATCTGAAATCGAAAATTCATCATTCTGGTTCAGTGCCTTCATGGAAGTCTTGTTGGAATTTTCCTAAATTGAAATGTAAATCAGCTCCCACCCTTCCCTTGCTTAGCATACTTGATGGGCAGCTGATCACAAGAAGACTGTGAATGCACACTACTGAGTAACACCTTCCTCAGATGCTCTCTTAGTGTGATCACATCCCACCTCTGTGTCTCCTCCTGCCCCGATGCAGAGGTAGGTAGACATCCCCAGTGCAGTCACGTTCGCAGTCAGCATTCTTGATGTTCCTCACGTGCAGCAGACTCATTCCCCTTGGCCTTGATCTCCCCAGGACTGTCTTCCTCATCTCTTGGGTTTCTTTCCAGAAAGGCTCTCCAGGACCTCCTGTCTAAGGTACGCTCTACCGCTTCTCCTCACCCTCTTTCTTCCTCTTCCGCTCATTCTTTTCAGCATTTCCCAACACTGATTGTATGATACTATTAAGTGATAGGAAAAAAGAAGTCACGCCTTTGTTCCCTAAGCAGAAAGGATTCTCCATGGTTACGATGATTCCTCAGTGTTTCCCGTTTTTGCACTATCTCAGGAGCAAGTTCATGAAATCAAGGAGAATTATTAGTGCCTAGGAGTGAAAGCAAGGGGAGCAGCAAAGACATTTCCCCTGGACAGTTGCTGCCTCTCTTTAGTTGAAGTGTAGACGTAATTGTGGAAATTGGTGGCACATCTGGGAGGCTGAGTGCGCTTCTGATACCCTGCCCTGCAAGGCCAATTTGAACGTGAAAAGGTGACGAGAGGGCCAAATTAATAGGTAAGACAGCTCTAGTGCTGGGAGTACACATCCAGGCTTTCGTATTTCTGAACTTATCCCTGGAAAGCTTTCTCACAAGTATCAAAAAGGCACTGAGCTCTTTGAAGCGGTAACTTGAAGTCTCATAAAAGACACTGTCGTGTACAACTGACACCTTTTCCTAATGAAAATAGAGAGAAGACAGTACAGGTAGCTCCCTCGGGGTGTATGCCCTGGTGAAAGAAGCTATTTTGGGAGGGATTTTCACAGTGTGAGTTTTTAATATCACTCAGGCCAGCGTCTTAATCGAGCTTTACTGGAGGGAAGCGCTCACCTGGCAGTAGGATTGCCACAGTAGGAATTTAATCGGAACATTTGGCATAGGCCTAATCATATTTCACTTATTTTCTTTTATGTGTCTGCGTAAGATAAATGAGTCCCTTCTTTTATCAACAATAGCTCAGGATTCATAAGCTCCCATTTTTCACCTAGGACAGGGGATGTAGCAACTTGCACTTTATTATCCATCTCTCATTTTCTTCCCTTCAAACAATCAATAAATCCTCGACCAATGTCTCTTTTTAAAGGTTGCTTACAAGTTTCTGTTTCAGAACGATGTGTTGCTATTGGTTTTTATGCCAAAGTACGCTCTGAATTTAGATGAGCTTTTTTTTTTTTTTTTTTTGAGGTGTTTCTTTTTTTTTTTTTTTTTTTTTTTTTTTTTTTGACAGGCAGAGTGGACAGTGAGAGAGAGAGACAGAGAGAGAAAGGTCTTCCTTTGCCGCTGGTTCACCCTCCAATGGCCGCCGCTGCAGCCGGCGCACCGCGCTGATCCTGGCAGGAGCCAGGAGCCAGGTGCTTTTCCTGGTCTCCCATGGGGTGCAGGGCCCAAGCACCTGGGCCATCCTCCACTGCACTCCCTGGCCATAGCAGAGAGCTGGCCTGGAAGAGGGGCAACCGGGACAGAATCCGGCGCCCCAACCGGGACTAGAACCCGGTGTGCCGGCGCCGCAAGGTGGAGGATTAGCCTATTGAGCCACGGCGCCGGCTTTAGATGAGCTTTTGCAGTGATTTGCAAGAGTTTTTGCAGGAATCCCTTCAGCAAAACTACAAGTCATACGAGATGCCCTAATTGCAGCCTCCTTCAGTTGAGGACCCAGTACAAAGTGACAGCTGGGATTTGTTGTCCTGGTAGCATCCTATTTCTGCAAATCATACAATAGGACTTTTTCTTAAGTGGAAAAGATTTTACTATTGACATTGTGTCCAACTATCTATTACGAAGTAGGAGGAAACAGATATAAAGAGCCTAAACTTGTCCAAGTTAACATCAATAACTAGCAGAATGTCAAGGCCAGAACTCAAATGTTATAGTCTTTCTGTAATTGATGGGCCATGCTTAATTTTCTTCAAAAATTTTTTAAAGATTTATTTATTTACATATTACAAAGAGAATGAGACTGAGAGAAAAGTCTTCTACCCGCTGGTTCACTTCCTAAATGGCCACAACAGCCAGAGTTGGGATGATGTGAAGCCAAGAGCTTCTTCTGGGTCTCCCACACTGATGCAGAGGCCCAAGTACTTGGGCCATCTTCTACTGCTTTCCCAGGCACATTAACAGGGAGCTGGATTGGAAGTGGAGCAACCAAGACTCAAACTTGATGCGAGCATAATCTAGTATGCCACAGTGCTGCCCCCCCTCATTTTTGAAGAATAATGTTTAGTGTCCTGCACAAGTAGTGTCCAGAGTTGCTAACATTTAAGCCACACTTGACTGTTTCTAAGCCTTAATAGTGATTTTGTGTGTGTGTGGCCAATAGAAGACTTTTCATCTAATTAGTTACATTTTGCTGTCTACCTTCTCTGAGTCAGTGATTATCATAGGCAACTGGGATTAAAATACAGCTGTAAAACTACCCCTGGCCACTAAAAGCTTATAGTCTAGAGAGAGGAGAGAATAATAGTTGAGTGTGGTCAAGCTTACGGTGATTCTAAAAGCATCTGCTTTGAACTGACTGCCAATTGCTCATGTTTTATGATCCAAGCCAATCATAATGCTACAAGGGGTTTACAGGGGTTGCTGCTTTATTATCCTGTGTCCCTGAGCGGCTATCCTGTTAACCCTCCTTGGCCCTGTATATTGGTTTAGAAGTAAATTTGTATTTTTTCAAGCCATTACTATTTGTCTGTCATCGCAATATAACCTAGCTTCTTTTGACTAACACACATAGATTGTATGATTTAATCCTCAGTTTAGCCATTACAATTGTCTGGATTCCTTAAGTGTCCTTATAAGGACAATTAGGCTTGGAAGGGGTTCCAGAAGCTAAGAGACAGAGACAGGAGCCTAAACCAAGGATTCTTACTCTAGAACTCATTTCCATAGTCCATGTACCCAAGTGGTGTGTGTGTGTGTGCATGTGCATGTGTGTGTATTTGTGTGTGCATGTGTGTATTTGTGTGCATGTGTGTGTGTGTGTGTGTATTCTGCACTTACTGAGGAAGGATGGCTTCTGAAGGACTGAGGAAAATGGACTAGGACTCCCCCAAAAATCTGACCGGCAAGGCCTAAAGAACAAGTAGCTCATAGGCAATTTGGTAGTAAAAAGTATTAGACTTAGCTCCTTCTATGTATGTAAGGAGAGGGGGTTCCCCCATCATTGATTTACTTACCTCTGGGAAAGTGGACAGTAAAGGATGCCTATCTATATATAACTGAAAGTGACAAGGAAATACGGAATGCTTGAGAAACATTGGCCTTGGATCCACAAATAATTACAAGCAACCTTGTAAGATGTTATAAAACTTCTGACAAGTCACAATCCTGACCTACTGAGGCAAAGCAATTCAACGGTCACCTTTGTTTTGTCCCACTATCACTCCCCCACCCCTCCCCACTGTTCTTGCCAACATATGGGCTTAGCTTTCTGGTAACTTGGAAATAGTAAGAAATAATATAGACATATTTGTGTGCATTTTATATCAATGTCAGTGATAAAAGAAAAAACTATGAAGTTGAGATAACATAACAGATGACAAAAAAGGACTCCCAGTTATGACCCAGACACTGAGGAGCCATCTGGTACTCTCTCTTGCTGTCGTACTCGTCATCCAGCACTGATGAGGTCCCTCCTGGTAACCCTCCCTAGGGGCAAAAAACAGGGCCAGTAGCTGCCTTTGTAACCCATACCACAAGGTGACTGCCTTAGTCACAACATATTGTTGATATTTCAGCTCTGCCTTTCTTCATGCTAGAAATCCTTCATCAAGCCTGGTCTTGGATGTCAACAGAACATAGCCACCCTGTTCCTCGACTATTTCTCCTCCAAGTTTAGAGCAGTCACAGAATCCCTTGTTCTCTGTCCCCTCTAGCTTGCTACCTTTTTCTCCAGCACACATCGGTGAATCAGTTCTCTCTATTGATTTGGGCATTCCAAAGCGCAGAATGCCATGTCACTTGAACTGGATTCCTCTTGTCTTCAAGCGCATTTCATGTCTGTTATTCCTCTTAAAAGCATCCTTGTCAAGCCTGTGTTTGCATACTATAAGATTTACTCGTGACAAGTATATACTTCTATGGTTTTTAGTAAATTTTCTTTTATGTAGCTACCAACATAATCCTATTTAAAGCATTTCTGTCACCTCAGTAAAATCCCTCAAGTCGCTTATAGTCATTCCCCATTCTACCACCAGCACCAGGCAGCCACTAATCTACTCTTTGTCTCTCTAGATTTATGTCTCTGGACATTATATACAGAAATGGAATCATACAGTATGTGGGTTTTTGTGTCTAGCGTCTTTCACTTAGTATAATCTTGGTGAGGTTTAACCATGTTGCAACATACATCCATGTTAAAGAATATTCTGTTGAATGTGTATATATATATATATATGACTTGACTTACCCATTCATCAGCTGATGATCATTGAGTTGTTACTGATTTTTGGCTATTATGAATTATTTTGCTATAAATATTTATATGTAACTATTTGTGTAGATGTGGGTTTTCACTGTTCTTGGGTAAAGAGCTAAGAGTGGCACTACTAAGTTGTATGATAACTCTTTGTCTCACTTCTTAACAGTGAGCTCCTCCAAAGTCGCTATCATTTTATGCTTTCCCTGGTGGTAATCAGAGTTCCTATGTCTTCACAGCCTCACCATCCAGTGTGTCCTATATTTTCCTCTCATTTGGAAGTTCCCAGAAATGAGCCCTATCTGCAACTCTTCTTCGGTCTTTACCTGGCATTTAGCATGGGGCTGAGCCTGGAGCTAGAGCTTAATAGAAGAGCATAGAGTGTGGTGGCTAAGGAGTTTTGTTTTGGAGTTAGATTGCCAGGGTTTCTTAGCATCAGTTTTCTCAACTATAAAAGGGGGCTTAATAGTGGCTACCCTTATAGTTAGAAGAATTAATGAACACAGTGCAGACAGTGTGCTTTGTCTAATGCATATATAAGTGATAGGTTTCACTATTAATGTTTTAGAATTCACATTGATGAGTACTTTTTGAGCAATCTCAGCTTTAGTCAATTTGATTTTTTTATTCTCTCACAGTACCATATTTAGGTATATCTGAGCAATGTATGGGGCTCCGGAAATAGAGCAGTAAACGGCAAACAGATTATCATGTCAAAGATTTCAAAGTTTAGGGAGGAAGGATAAAATTGCAAATGGACAATGGGAATGATATGTGATGTGAGAGATGAGCGCCATGAGAAGGGGTCTTTGAGTTGGGAGCTGTGAGATGAGGACTAGGAAATAGGATAGAGATGCACATGGTATCTGATGGGACCTCCAGAGGAAGGATACCTATTCCAGAAAAGAGTCCTAACCAGAACCAAAGACTGAAGAGAGGGGCAAGAAGTGTTCATTAGACTGTTGCTGGCCAAGGAACAACATTTTCCAGCACTCAGAAAGGGCAAGAGTCTGTAAGATTTCCCAGCTTGTTATGTGATACAGGGAAGGGAGGTTGGCAAAGGGTGAGACTGCAGGAGCAAGCAGGTGCAGATGAGGAAGAATGTGAGATTGTAAATATATCACACTAAGGAGCTGGCTCTTTACCTATGCCAGGGTGGTTCTGCTATATTTTAAAGTCTACAAAGCTACGAAAAGAATAACTCAGCACGTGAGTGGTAGAAGTGACTTTTCATAAGTAAAAGCTAAGAAAGAGCAACCCCAGAATCACAATGTTCTAATACAGAATTTTGCATCTTGCTGTATTACTTGCTTTCCCTCTCCTACTGTTTTTAGACCAAGTTTTCTTATCCCTACAACTGTACACTATGTAAGTATGTTTGTGGTTTCTCCATAGAAAGACTAAGATTTTTTCCCCACCTTCCAGCCCCCAGTAAGGGGCTGTATCACATTCCCTGGGAAAGCATACTCTACTAGATTGGAATCTGATGTAGGAACAGGTACAAGCTTTTACATTTTATAATTCCAGTACTGCTTTTTAAAATGCCGATACAGCAGGTGCCCGCCCCTACAGGGTTTGACTTAAACAGCTGAGAGCATTCAGCAGAGACTGCACTTCCCCTTCTGTATTCTGGTCTTCTGGGCTAGCGATGCGCCATGCGCCATAGGATCCTGCCCCTGGGCAGCAGCAGGCAGCACATCTCCCAGGCAGCCCCCAGCATCCCAGGAGGGAGGAACCCATACTCCACAGGGTGCTCTGTCGCTGAGCTAGGGTGTTCAGTAGCTTAGGTGTGTTAAATGCTTTTGTGACTTAGGATATTTTCAAATCACAATAGGTTTGTAGTTGAGGGGTTCCTGCATTTGGAACAAGTAAGACTTCACTAATCAGGTTCTGTTTGTAAAACTGTAGGAACTGAGACCACCACAGTGAACAACATAGTCAAAAATACACCCCTCAAAAATTAGAATTGAAAGCAAGCTATAGGTAAGTACATTTATTTTAATCCCAGATCAAAACTAAGTCAAGCCTGCCATTAAAACTCTTCCAGTAAGTGATAGTCTTGGGACATGGTTAT
Source organism: Oryctolagus cuniculus (assembly GCF_964237555.1). NCBI lineage: Eukaryota > Metazoa > Chordata > Mammalia > Lagomorpha > Leporidae > Oryctolagus > Oryctolagus cuniculus. Next base: position 43,504,684 of record NC_091437.1, read on the forward strand.
TAAACAGGACTTGGCATTTCTTCAAGCCCGAAAATGTGCTGATGGAATTAAAAACCTGTCAGATGCTGAGGCAGCTGGAAAATCAGAGTGGGAAATAACCCTTTCTTAAAATCAACATAACACCAGTGGGCAGCCCTCGTCCCACAGGGGCCAGCAGGAAAATCTCCACACTCAGGGTTTTGCAGACGTGCTGGTGTGTGGCCCAGCACCACTGGAAAGGCCGGTGAAGGGCGCTGGTCCCTGCCCTGCATTGGTCTTAGGAGAACTGTGCTTCTATCCATGTGATGCCTTCAAGTTCAGAGGCGCTGCAGCCCTCTGCCACTTCCAGATAAGGGAAACCTCAGTGAAGTTGCTGCCTTCTCCTTCTGAGGCCTTCACCCCTTATGGGGACATGGGCAGGACAGGGGTCTCTGGGACTCGGGGGGAGCACAGATCTCTTGCCCCACCCCCAACTTGGCAAGCATCTCCTCTTTACCACTCTGTGCTTCCCAGCACATGCCATGTCCAGTTGGTGAGTTGTGTCTTCTGTAATTGATAGGAAACCCCATCACTCTTGGGCTGCCTCTGCTTCTCACTGTCTCTAATCCAAGTAATACAAAGCCTGGGGACCTGCTGGAAATGGTGACGAAAGGGTCAGGGCCAGTATCAGACTTACAAGGAAAGGAACAAATTAATAGTTCAGCCTATTGTCCTGGCACTCTGGAATCTCTATTTCTTCTATGCTCAGCTCACAGGAAACTGTCTATTGCAACAACGAAGCATCCAGTCTGGCCAGATAAAGGAGGAAACATGAATGCCCCAATCTCGGGCCAGCCCAGAGGGAAGGTTGCCAGACTCCACACACCTCTGCTCCTGATCCCCGTCTCTCCCGCAGGTCCGGTCTCTGCCGCAAGATCATACACGGGAGACCTTAATTGAGATAACACAGGCATAGGATTTTGCTCATGTATTTTTTTAAAGATTTTTTTGTTTTTTTTCTTTAAGATTTTATTTATTTATTTGAGAGGTAGAGTTAAAGATGGTGAGAGGGAGAGACAGAGAGAAAGCTCTTCCATCCATTGGTTTACTCTCCAAATGGCTGCAACAGCCAGTGCTGTGCCAATCCAAAGCCAGGAGCCAGGTGCTTCTTCCTGGTCTCCCATGTAGGTGCAGAAGGCCAAGCTCTTGGGCCATCTTATACTGCTTTTCCAGGCCACAAGAGAGAGCTGGATTAGAAGAGGAGCAGCTGGGACTAGAACCAGTGCCCATGTGGGATGCCAGCGCCGCAGGTGGAAGATTAACCTGTGCCATGGTGCTGGCCCATTTTAAAGATTTATTTATTTTAGTTGAAAGGCACGGTTACAGAGAGGCAGAAAGAGAGAGAAATAGAGAGACAGAATCTTCCGTCTGCTCGTTCACTCCCCAAATGGCCTCAGTGACTGAAACTGCACAGATCTGGAGCCAGGAGCCTTTTCCAGGTCTCCCATGTGAGTGCAGGGGCCCAAGAACTTAGGCCATCTTCTTCTGCTTTCCTATGTGGTAGCAGAGAGCTGGATCAGAAGTGGAGCAGCTGGAACTTGAACTGGTGTTCATATGCGATGCCAGCACCACACAGGTAGCAGCTTTACTTGCTACACCACAGCACCGGCCACCTGCTCATACATTTTTTAAAACTGTCATTCTAAATGAGCACCCACTGCATGCCAGGCTCAAGGTAGGGCACTGGTAATGCTTCAGAGAAAAGGGCAGCCTTTTCCTTATTCGGATTACATTGAGAGCCTGGCCCCCACTTCTGTCTCCGGTAATGGACTTCAGTGCCATTGGCTGCACAGCGCTTCCTCACTCAGGAGCAGCTGTCTGTCTACTAGGATCCTCATGCTTGCTTTAAAGGAAATTGAAGTTTCGCCATTTGAGGAGTCAAAAAACCATTTCACTGCTTACTTTGGAAGTGATTCCTGACCTCCTAAATGCCTCTTTTACATCTTACTAGAAAGGAAGTCATGCTTGAGAAATGATCTAAAATTCCTATCTTGATAATACACAAAACTTTTTATGTAGTTTGAGGTGCAGCTCTTTTAAGTCACATTGATCTCAAAGTATTTATTTGAAAGGTATATAAGATATTTTCTTAAAAAATGATTTGTTTCATTTATTTGAAATGCAGAGTTAAAGAAGAGAGGTCTTCCATCCACTGGTTCACTCCTCAAATGGCCACAATGGCCAGAGCTGTGCTAGTCCGAAGCCAGGAGTCAGGAGCTTTTTCCAGGTCTCCCACGTGACGCAGGGGCCCAAGCACTTCTGCTTTCCCAGGTGCATTAGCACGTAGCTGGTTCAGAACTGGAGCAGCAAGGACCCAAAGCAGTGCCCATATGGGATGCTGGTGCCACAGGCCATGGCTTAACTCACTGAGCCACAGTGCTGGCCCCAAAGGAGATTTTCCAAATGGGAACAGATTTAGCTGGGTACTTCATAATGTATTTTGCCTCATACTTTGGAAATAGAGATCAGTAACAGGCAGTTACCCTATTGGCAGACCGTTCCCACATTTACACAGACCTAGAAGCAGAGTAAGGGGCTAGAAAGCTGAAGCTAAGGATGCGTAAGGATGGAGAGGATCTGTAAGTGGAAGAAATGCTAGAGACCTTGGCAAGTTTGTGATGAACTTGGAGCCACGAGAGGTAGGCAAGCAAAGAGGCAGAGGAGCTGGCTGATGGGCAGATTATCTGTGTGCATCTGAGACTGGTCACGTGTCCCTCCATCGCAGTCCGCTCAGGCACTTAGAAACTCTCTCGCAGGACAGGGCTCGCAGGAGCTTTCCCATTGTGTGACTGCCCTGGCCCAGGACACCGTGATGTACACATGAGACTTATCCAAAAATAGCAAATGATTTCTTCTATTGTGCTCCTAAGGATGGAGGCAATTGGATTGTAAAACTCAAAAATCTCCAGACCCTGGGAACGTGGCCTAAAGGAGTCGGTAAGAACGCACAGCGTCTGTCTTTGGATATTGGGTGGGTCTATATATTGAATGCAGTTTGCAAATAAGTTGAATTGAAAGTGACATTAAGGGGCTGGCGCTGTGGCACAGTGGGTTAAAGCCCTGGCCTGAAGCGCTGGCATCCCATATGGGTGCCGGTTCTAGTCCCGGCTGCTCCTCTTGCAGGCTAGCTCTGTGCTGTGGCCCGGGAGGGCAGTGGAGGATGGCCCAAGTGCTTGGGCCCCTGCGCCCACGTGGGAGACATGGAAGAAGCACCTGGCTCCTGGCTTCAGATCAGCATAGCTCGGTCATCACGGCCTTTTTTTTTTTTTTTTTTTTTTTTGAGATGTCATCGTAGGTTAATTTCTTTTTACACAAGGTTATGATCGATTCAAATCCCATGGTGTGGTAGACCCACCCTCCGCGTGCTGCCTCTACAAGGCGATCTTCCCCACGATCACCCCCACGATGAAGAACAAGACCACCAGGGCCAGCAGCCGGGCACTCAGACCCTCGTCCTTCCCGGCGGCGGCCAGGGCCGCGATGGGGCTGTTGCTCTGTGCCGTCTTCCTCAGGCGAAGCCTGTCTTCTTCCTTGAACTGCCTGTTCTCCTCCTGCAGCCTCTGGACTTCGCCTCGCAGCCTCTTACACTCCTCCATAACTTTCTTCACCTCGGCGTCGTCCACAGAAGAGGTCAGGGATTTAGACGCTGCTGGCGTCTCTGTCTTTGACGCAGCAGCGGAGGATATGATTTTATTCATTTCTACATCATGTGGTTTATCATTGTCTGCCGGCAATTCAAACACACAGATGGAAGACCTCTCTCTCTGTCTCTGCTTCTCTCTGTAACTGTCTTCCAAATCAATAAATCTTAAAAAAAAAAAAAAAAGTGACATTAAGAGATCCAGCCAATTCAATCAGGATATTAGTTTAGCATTTATTGAAGATTGGGTTAGGGCAATGATAGAGTTGGTAGTCTGACTTGGAAGATATGGGTGAAAATTAGGGGTCTGCCATTAGCAGGCTGTGTGAGTTTGAGCAACGAATTTGCTCACTTCTAGAGTAAGGGAAATAATTATCTCATGAGGTCAGTGGAAAGATGACATGAGATAATAAAGCACTTAGTACATGACACACTGAGTACACTCGTGATAAATGTCGATTTGTAAAATAAAGCAACGAAGAGACCTTTATTTTCCTTTTGTTACATATATTTTCCAATACATTTGGTATTTATAGAAAATTGGAAAGTGCAGATAAGCACAGAGAAGGAAATAGAAAACATTTATAATGCAGACACACAAAACTATTAAATATTACCATTTAAATTCATTTCTCTCTACAATTCTGTGCCTATAAAATTTCCTCTGGAATTTTCCCTGTTATGCCTACATGACTATATGGGTATATGTACCATTGTGTGTATTTAGTTAAGTAAAAAGAGCTTATGTCTTTCTTGAACTGATATTCAGTCAAGGATACATTGTGAGTATCTGCCTATATTCCCGAGTACTCCTATATTAAGAGCTGCATAGGATTCCAGGCTAGTGGATTCAGTCATTCTTTCAAGAGGCAACTTTTAGATAGTTTGTGCATTTTTGTTTGTTCTCTAATACCTGACATGATGATAACTCTGCACCCAAATACTCTGACATATATATGAGTATTTCCTTATGATAAAGTCCAGGAGGTATCATTGTATTTTTAGTAACCATAAAGAAGATGAGAAAAAGCATAAAAAGTGCAAAGTATAATAATGAGCACATAGGAAGTCATCAATCAGTGCTAAGGCTGGGGAGTCTGTGTGCAGTCTGAGACAGGAAATAAATTCCCTTTGCCATTGGCTTTCTAATGACTCTAAAAGTTCATAAACTTCATGGAAGATTCATGTTGATTAAAAAAAAAAAAAGTGCCTGAACTTTAAAATTGTTTGCCACCCCAATAAACTTAGTTTTCAAGGCCAGCATTGTGGCATAGCACATTAAGCTGTTGCCTGCAACACCAGCATCCCTTATGAGTACGGATTCCAGTCCCTGGAGCTCCACTTCCAATTCGTCTCCCTCCTAATGCACCTGGAAAAGCAGTGGAAGATGGTCCAAGTATTTGAGCCCCTGCCACCCATGTGAGAGAGAAGGACGAAGTTCCTGGCTCCTGATTTCCTCCTGGCCCAGCTGTGGTGGCCATTTAAGGAGTGAACCAGTAGATGTAAAATAACTCTCTCGGGCTCTCCTTATCTCTCTGTCTCTATCTCTATAGCTCTGTCTTTCAAATAAACAAAATAAATCTAAAAAAGTAAAAAAAAAATAAAATACAAACTTATTTTTTAACTCAAGCGCTTTGTACCAGACTTGTAAATTCCCTCATAGAACTTTGAAAGAGTATTTAGGAGTTCTTATTTGTTTTATGAATACACATGTTAAAGGCAAGCCAGCAAACAGACAAACAAAAACCAGTTTGGTTTATGGCCCTCGGGCTCCATGTGAGTTTCCATGAAAAGATCTGCCTCTGGGAGAAGGGAGGTGATGAGGAATGACGTGAAAGAGGGCTGGTCTGCCTGTGTCTTCCAGGGAGGGTTTCAGGGCACAGTTGCTGTTTCCTCTCTGCTGCAAGATTCTACCTGCTGCTGGTGAGACCCTATCATGCCTTCGAGCATTCTTCTCCCAGTCCAGGGCAGATGCCCTACTCTTGGGCCCTTGGGGCAGAGCTGCACGCACAGTGCCACAAATAGAAATGTCCAGATGGCGTGCTAGCTCCGAGGGAGCTCTGAGGACCTGCAAGAGCTGCTCTGATCCCCAGGCTGAAGGGCTTTTATGAAGGGAGTAGGGAATGCAAGCCAGGGCCTGGGGCAGGGAGTGCCATTCCCCTTGGTCATTCAACTCCCCCATGTGGTATCTGCATGAAATGCATTGAGGTACACAGCACACTGGCGCAGCCAGAGAGGAGAGCTGCCTGAGTCTGAGATGGCAAGGTCCATGAAATAGGTGGGTGGAAACTATATTGTGTGCAAGTAATACCATCAGTGGATGGTGGTAGCAGACATAAAAGGTCAGTTCCCCTGGAGTGTTGTCAAATAATCAGCCCCCAGCAGGAGTTACTTAAAGGAAGCTTCATTTACATGTGAAAAGCAGAGGAGCCAGGAGGAAAATAGAATTCCCTAAAGACACCACCTCCATGGCCATATGTTGTGGTGCAGCAGGTTAAGCCACTATTTGCAATATTGGCATCCTATATTGGAGCACCAGTTCAAGTCCTGGCTCCTCTGCTTCTACTACAGCTCCTTGCTACTATGTCTGGGAAATCAGCGGGAGATGGCCCAAGTAATTGGTCCATGCTACCCGTGTGGGAAATCCAGATGGATTTCCAGGCTCCTGGGTAAATCCTAGTCTGACTGTTGTGGCCATTTGGGTAGTGAATCAGCTAAAGGAAGATCTCCCTCTCCCTCTCCCTCTCCCTCTCCCTCTCCCTCTCCCTCTCCCTCTCCCTCTCCCTCTCCCTCTCCCTCTCCCTCTCCCTCTCCCTCTCCCTCTCCCTCTCCCCCGCCCCCGCCCCCGCCCCCGCCCCTCTCTGACACTCTGCCTTTCAAATAAATGAAATAAATATTAAGGAAAAAAAAGCCTCCAGAGAAGTATTTTCCCATATTTTGTTATTGCAAGGATGGAAAGAGTGTCCAGGATATAGAAAAGAGGGAGCACGAGGGTCCTTGATACACTGCAAACATCCTCAGAACAGCAAGCACATCAGTGGAAGGCTTTGGATTCTCTGTCTCTATTCCTGCACCCCATTTGTCTCACTCCTGCACTCCTGGTTAGAAGGGTGGCCTGTGAGAAGAGAGGCCCAGTATAGCCAGGGCTTCCAGTTTTCGTCAGAAGCTAGAAAGCTGGAATTTTCAGCCAGAATGTATATGTGACATGTATATTACTTGAAGTGTTACTGGAGAAAGCAAGGGTCCTTGTCTTCGCGCAAGAAAGAATACAGGTGTGAGACGGAGTAGTGGAAAGCAACATAGCAAGGATTATTAGAGCAGGGATGTCTGTAAGAACGGATGGGCACCTCTCCAGACAGAACCTGAGAGAGAGTGCCCAGTCGCTCAGACTGGGGGAGAGCGGGGTTACGTGGTTGAGTGGAGAGAATACACCTGGGCAGGCCAGGCGGGCAGCTCAGCAGAGAGGCAGAGAGCTGAGCGCATAGTCCGGTGAGGCCAGGGGTTTTTAAGGGGATGGGTCTTGTCTTCCCACATCTTCTCCTCCTGGAACAAAGGACTTTTTGGACGTAAATACTAAAAATTCCTTTCTGAGTTTTCCCCCTGAACTTATCAGACAGGAGGAAGCCTGGGTTGCCTGGGTTAGAGGAAGGATGGGCAGGATGACCTGGAAGATCACAATCGGGGCATGATGTTTAAAGTGCAGATACTGGGCTGCACCTGGAAGGTTATGGGGATGACTTTGAGACGCAGATGCTGGACCTAGATGTCAATTCCTTAGGCCTTTGTCGCACACACATAAGCTCATTTCTGACTTCCTACCTAACAGAAGGAGATGAAATACAGCGAAATACAGACAGAAGCTAGAGCTCTTTGAATGTGTTTTGTTTTGTAGATTTGACTGTGAGGCCTTAAGAAACATTTACAGTTCTATAAAATTGAATTCTACAAAAGTAGTCATGAAAAACTGAAAATAAAAAAAAAAATGAACCAGTTGAACCTCACTGCAAATCAGGTTGGTGGCACAACCACAAACAAAGGCACTATTTCAAGTGACTACGAAATACAGTGATTTGACTCTACTTTTCTGTTAGGATATATTTCAGAATTTTCAATAATGATAGATTTTATATTGATTTATTAATCATAATGTTTGCAGGTGGTGGCATTGTTATTCTGAAACAGTTTCATATTATTGTGAGTTAAATAAGAGATCATGTTGATATTATTGAAAACAGTTATTTGGAGTATGGGAGAAATGTGAAAACATTGTAGGACCCTTGGGGTTAAAAGAAAAGCTTCAAGCCCTGATTTTGAATTAGACTTTCGTGTGAAATTGTAGTGTATTTTACTTTAAAAATAAGAAAATTTCATTTTCTAGCTACCCACAGAAACGAAGTTTAATCCGGTAGCGCTGGACATGTGAAACTCCAAGCCTATGATCTTTAGATAGCAGTTCCTGATCAAATGAAGAGGGGACACTTGTTAGAAATGGCTGATTCCAGGCCGTGTGCAATATAACCTGGCGTGGCTTAACAACCGGAAGTGAGCAGGCCACCAAAGGCTCACTCAGTCACATTAAGGAGAGTCAGGAGGCGACTTACTGAGCTTCCCCTTGACCAAAGGAAGGGAAGTTAGAAAATCAGTAGAAATGCTAACTGTGCTAGAATGAAATAAACACAAAAGTTCACTGTTTGGAAGATATTAGGTAACTAATTCAGTGTTTTAAAGAAAAGTAGATAAGGAAGGGGCAAAGTCAGGGTATGTCAAGTTCCTGTCATTGAGGTTAAGCAAATGGTTGATAAAATGAAATTTGTCTTGATATTATATCTCAGCTGATAAATAAAGAATAAATAGAATTAGGGTATCAAAATTTGAAACCCCTAGTGAAGTCATGGACCCTCAATCATCAATGGCTGATATTATCACAGCAGAAGTTGTGTCCCCAACTCATCTCAGAATCCATGAGTAGCTTACATTATGTAGCAAAGAGGAACGAATGTGGCAGATGGAATTACAGCTGCTCTTCAAGTAATGTTTGTAAAGATTTATTTATTTATTTGAAAGGGATAGAAGGAGAGATTTTCCATCCATTGGTTCATACCCCAAGTGGCCCTAACAACCAGAGATGGGCCAAGCCAGAGTCAGGAGCCTGGAACTCCATCTAGTTTTCCCACATAGGTGGAATGGGCCCCGCACTTGGGCCATCTTCTTTAAGACACAAACGAAGTGGTTTAAAGAAACACAGATTGTTGATGCTATAGTTCAATGTGTTGGAATCATGGCCCAGGACTCAACTGGCTGCAGTTTCAGTGTCAGGGGCTGTGATGTTTCTAGATGCTCCAACAGAGGATCCTTTTTTTTTTTTTTTCTCTTTTTGAGTAATTCACCACATTCTGACGCTCACAAAACTTTTCATCTTCCAAGTCAGGAATGGCTGATTGAATTTCTCTCATATTCAATTAGCCTGGCACTGACTCTCCTGCATACCTCTACCATTTTTCAGAACCATGGTGATTACATGGCATGTCGAGATTATCCAGCATAATCACACTGTTTAAATGACTTGATGAGGGGTCAGTGTTTTGGCATAGGTTATGCCACTGCCTGTGACACCAGCATCCCTTATGGGCACTGTTTGAAGTGCCAGGTGCTCCATTTCCAATCCAGCTCCCTGCTAACCCATCTGGGGAGGTCGCAGATAATAGCCTAAGCACTTGGACCCCTGCCACTTGCGTGGAAAACCAAGATGGTATTCCTAGCTTCTGGTTTGGTGCACTTGCTGTGGCTATTTGAAAAGTGAACCAATGGCTGGAAGAACTTTCTCTCTCTCTCTTTCTCTCTCTCTCTCCCTCTCTCTGTGTGTATGAGTCTGCCTTATTAATAAACAGGACTTCTTTTTTATCAAGGGGTGTGTTGGGGGTCAGGGAGGTAGCTAGATGTTAGAAGGAAACTCACTTGGGAAATAAGAAATGACCTGGTATTTTACGTGATTTTTGAAAAGAGGATGTTTCACTATAACCTGGAGAGTCAATCCTCCCCCAGCTTCCCACTCATTTCTTGCCTCCTTTCTTTCTACACTACCCAGTGAGGAGGGTCTCTACCATCTGTGCATGTGAATGACTAGGGGGCATTCTGGATTGCTTGGAATAGAATTTGCTCAGAATAAGTGAGCAAAAAGGATAATATACATAATTGCATCGAACAATGCCCCCTAGTAGTTTATGTGTTCGTTTGATCTCTGCTTCATTCTGCACCCCTCATAAAAGGCAATAAGTATATTTTAATTTTTGATAGCCCAAGGTATTTTGAAATTTTGGCTAACCACATTTTCCATGTTATCTCTGTGTCTCTGTTTCAGGATGGAATGGGGAACCTGAGAATCACAGAAAAAGGCCTAAAGTTAGAAGGAGATTCAGAATTCTTACAACCTCTCTACGCCAAAGAAATCCAGTCCCGACCAGTAAGTTTGTGCTAAGAGAATAAGGAGTTACTGTTGCTCTGGGATCTATATGTAGGGAAGTGTATCAGCAAAGTTAAAGAGTGGGACTAGGGGCTGTCATAGGTAATAAGATGAATTTACATTCCAGTCTGAAGCCTTGGGTATAATCACAGCTGAGGCACGAAGCCAGCAATTTGACATCTCTGAACTTCCTTCCTTTCCTGCCCAATAGCAGATAACAACACCTGCAAACCAGCTTTAAAGATTGTGGTGCACGAGATAAGACAGCAGATATAGAAAGGTCTTAAATACTAGACAAATGCAAGATAATATTGCTCTCATTTTTAACTGTGGAGGGTCTTGAAGCCATATTGGGAAAAATGTTAATAAAACTAGCACTGTTTTTCATTGGAATTTGACTATGTAGCTGATGTTTGATTTCTTTCAGTTTCAGTAACCATACTCTGAAATGGGGTTCAAATAATTACCGTACAGTGATGTGTTCTAGCCACATTTCTGTTTTGTATGAATACTGATTGTCTAAATTAATTCACAGACTGACCAACTGGGGTGGGGACTATTGGTGCTTCCATTTTATAGATTAAGGAATCAGAGCTTAAAGTAGTTCTGTGACCAAAGCCACATCCTTACCAGGTAGCAGGACAAAAATTCCATCTGCAGAAATCTAGCTCTAGAGCCATCCTGATAACAGCAGTGTCCTCCCTAAGTTGTTGCTTTCATTCCTATATTTTTATCAAGAAAGGAGTGATTCCTATGTAGCTTGCTTTAATTAACTAGACCTTTTCCAGTAACTTTTCACGTTAGGCACTTTAGGTTGAGGGCTGATGTTAATGGTTTTATTGCTGGTCTTGGGTAAGGTGATGGACTTTGTGGCTTGAAAAGGTTGCCAGTGTTTGTGCTCTGCCTAAGGTGATCTGTCTTCACCTACAAGCAAGGAGTAACATGACAGTTCCCCAAGCATCATTAGCATTGTGTGCGTTAATTAGTGTAATTAATGAAGTTCAACCACCTGCTGCGGTGGTGGTTTTATCTGAAACTGTGTTAAAGTGATCTCAACTACTGAACTGTCAGTGAGTTCACTTCTTGTTTGCCGGGTGAGAGAAAAGGATCCAGAATGTTAAACTCCTTGAAAACAAATTATTTCAGCCAGACAATGATTATTTATAAAATTTAACTGGAGCCCATATCACATTGGCTTGAGCAGGTAAAGTACCAAAAATATAGAAAATATACTCACTGTCATCGAAGAGCCTATTCCCTAAAAGGAGCCATAAGGTAAGTCTATAATGAGGAGGGTCAAGTGACAATTTCTGAACAGGACAGTCAGTTGAAAATTTGAAGACATGTTGTTGAGTCAGGCTTTTGCTGCTATGACACATGCATCCTGTATGTCTCTGAGTTTGAGTTCTGGCTCTGCTTCTGATCCAGCTTCCTGCTGATATGTACCCTGGGATTCAGCAGGTGATGATTTCTCATGTTCTTGGGTCCCTGCCACCTACGTGGAGGACCTCTATTGAATTCCAGGCTTGTGGCTTTGGCCTGGCCCAACATCAGTTTTTATGGACATTTTGGGAATGTATCAGCAGATGGGAAACATGCTCTCTTTCTCTTCATTTATTTATATTAAATATAAATTAAGAAAAAAAAAAACAGTGTTATATATGAGTCGCTTCAGATCTGTATTTAGTTCTCCCAACCTGGCAAGTTGGTTAGTTATACTTTACATTGCCTATCCCATCTGTATTACTTATTTAACTCACTAGTTCATGTTAGCCATTTTCCTCTAACGGTGCATGCAAAGCTTTTCTGTAAAGGGTCAGAGAGTAAATACATGAAGGCCTTACTTGTGTAGCTCTTTAAGAACATAAAACCAATTTTTGCTTAGGGCCCAAGCCAAAAGAGGCCATAGGCTGTAGTCTGCCAACCACTTTAATCTTTATTAGTGATGTTTCCACAAAAAAAGGGTACTTCAGAACATATATGGAAAAGGAAGATAAAAGTTTACTTTGATAGGAGAAGTTAAGGAATCCATCCATAGCTTTTTCATCATATACGACTTCCATGAACTTTTTGAGAAGCATATATGCTGATTTAATTGTATGTGGTACATGTAGTGGTTTTAAGGTATTGGGTAGAAGAGTTGAATAGATATTAAATAATACCTCATGACATTAGTTTCCATGGTCTAGAATTAGAGTCATGGAAAGGAACTGAGAAGTGTGTTTTGGGAGAACTGGAACAGGATATGTTGTGTACACATCACTTAAGCAAGTATGGGAACCAGCTTCTCTGAAAATTGATGGGCTGCTCATCTGAACTCAGAAATACATTTGATTAAAGCTTAAAAAGCAGCGACAGTTTCAAAACTTCAAAATTGAAGAGTCAGTGCATTAAAATCAGTGCTTTCAAATCATTGTTTTGTGAAAATAAAAAGTATTAGAATTCACCATTTTCCAATGTTTTTAAACATTTCAGATAATAACACTTTATAGCTTTTTTGTTCCTGATAAAATGGATATCTCCTAACTTCAGAGAGAAGATACTGAGATATACAAACATGAAACCTGTCAGTACATCCTGGGAGCTGCATCTGAAATGTGTGACATAATTCAGCCATTCTTCTTCATCAAGTGTCAGGTTATAGTTCCAGTCTGCAGCCTCTCTCGTTTTACTGCTGCGGCAGCCTCTTGACTCTCTTCTTCCTTTCACTCAGCCTCATTTCCTAAATTGTAGGCAAACTTGTATTTAAAATGCCATGTCTCCCACCCCTTTGAAAGGGGTGCTCTGTTGACTTCCCATCTAAAATAAAATCCATAGTCCTCATCAAGCCTCTGTAATCACTTACCAGATGCTTTTCATGGAGGGCTCCTTCTGTTCCCCCTGGTATCAAGTCAGACTCACTGTTCAGAAAGTCAGTCCACTCACTCGAACACACATAAAGAGCACATTGGTTTTTCCCCCTTAGCATTGTCATTATTGGACATCATTCGTGTTTTAAAATATGTATTTGAAAGATCAAGAAATTGTCTGGATTTCTCCTATGAAAATTTCTCATTTCTGTTGTTTGCTTAAGTGTAATATGTATTCAGTGTGTTCATAATGTTTAATAAATTAAGTACTAAAAATGAAAGTTTCCCTTAAATATACATCAAAGAAAAAAGCACCACTTGCAGGTTAATATGGCATTTCAGACATTTTCTGTGCTTACATATTATTCATTTTTTAAAAGATTTATTTATTTATTTTAAAGTCAGAGTTACACAGAGAGAGGGGAGGCAGAGAGAGAGAGAGAGAGAGAGAGAGAGAGGGAGGTCAGTCAGTCTTCCATCCGGTGGTTCACTCCCCAGTTGGCAGCAATGGCTGGAACTGAGCCGATCCGAAGCCAGGAGCCAGGAGCTTCCTCTGGGTCTCCCATGCGGGTGCAGGGGCCCAATGTCTTGGGCCATCTTCTACTGCTTTCCCAGGCCACAGCAGAGAGCTGGACAGGAAGTAGAGCAGCCGGGTCTTGAACCGGCGCCCATATGGGATGCCGGCGCTTCAGGCCAGGGCGTTAACCCACTGTGCCACAGTGCCGGCCCCTTGCATATTTTTCAATAAACCCATACTTTCTTACTATTTCTATCTTTTTCCTCCAAATAGGATATTAATTGTAAATGTTCTGTATGTATCTATATCTTATATCTTTTTTCTCCAGGCAATATACAGTGAACCAAATGCATATTTCTAGTGTACCATTTGAAAAGTTGGGAAACATTTGTGTATATGTGTAACCATCAGCACAATCAAGAGAACGAATGTATTCACCACCTCTGAGGATTTCTCCTGCACATTATCACTGCTTCCATCCCACGATATCCACCCTACCTCGCCTACTCCTGCACTTAGGCAGCCACTCACCTGCTTTCTGTACCATGCATTACTTTCCACTTGTTAGAACTTTATATAAGTAGAATTATCTATTATGTGACTCTAAGTAATTTGTCTGTGTCAATTTATCAAGATCATTTTTAATATGTAATATCTAACCTAAAGAACAATAAGGTTTTTTTTTTTTTTTTTGCCTGCAGTTGGGCTGTGTGTTGATGTGCAGGGAGAGATAGTAGAAGTTGTTCAGGGCCCAGGCCTTTTTATTAATTTATTTATTTTGACAGGCAGAGTGGACAGTGAGAGACAGACAGAGAAAAAGGTCTTCCTTTGCCGTTGGTTCACCCTCCAATGGCCCCCGTGGCCGGCGTGCTGGGGCCGGCGCACCACGCTCATCCGATGGCAGGAGCCAGGTGCTTCTCCTGGTCTCCCATGGGGTGCAGGGCCCAAGCACTTGGGCCATCCTCCACTGCACTCCCTGGCCACAGCAGAGAGCTAGCCTGGAAGAGGGGCAACCTGGACAGAATGTGGCGCCCCAACCGGGACTAGAACCCCGTGTGCCAGCGCTGCAAGTTGGAGGATTAGCCTAGTGAGCCGCGGCGCCGGCCGGCACAGACCTTTAATATTTCCCTTTTCAATGCCAGCACAGCACAGAGAAGGGAATAAAGAGTAGCATAGCAGGTAACACAGCAAAAGTGGAATTAATTTCTCTGAGTTGTCACAGAAAGTGAAGTCAACTATATTAGTGTAAAAAAGGTGAGTGAAGTAACAAGTTAATAGATGATGGCTTAATCTGCGATGCTCCCTTTCCCTCAAACACACCTGCCAAATTAAACAGGGTAGCTTAGCAAATGAAGTGGGAGGAATGACTGTTGGAGAACAGCTGTAATTGCCAAATCATAACCTCCTGTGACGCTCACATGACTGTACGTGGCTTATGCAGCTACTTTGGCTGTCATTTTCAGCTCACTGCCTTGTTTTGGTTTAATTTTATTTTTTGGTGTTCCTAAAAGTTACTTGTAGATCACTTCGGGAAGACTCCTTTGCATTAGCTGCACTGTCATGTCTCCACAGATCATAACTACTTCTATTTCACAAAACATTTCCTTCTGCTTTTCCCACTGGAAAAGGTGAGCATCCAGTTGAACAAGATGAGTCACTCGGTCTAAGTGGGGATAAATAATGAAGCAGCACTTGACTTCATCTTAGCTTTGTGTTTCACTGATCTGAAAGGAATTGAGATTGCTTAAGCAATCTTCACAATGTTCAATACTGTTTCTGATTTCATTATTTAAGGTTGCAACCCTGGTAAAGTCACTACAAATTGATCAGTGTGGTAGCAGTCACTTAGGAAGCAAAATTAAAGAGAAAATGTTCATCTTTATCAAAATTTTCTTCTGTGCCTTGAGTGAAAGCCCCAGTATCTTCTAGCTTCAGCCACATGGATGCATAGCTGCTAATTGGTCAAGGGTCATGCTGTTCAGAAAATAGATTAAGAGGCAAATACTGCATTAAGTATTCTTCCATGATGTTCAAAGAGAGCCAGTGTTAGCAATACCACTTGGATGCATTAACAATAAATTTTAATGCCATAAATCTTTGTATTTGAATCATTATGTCAGTGTTATTACACACATTGTAAGTTGGCAAATACAACTATAGACTTTTAGTAGGAACTACTGAATGATTGAGTATCAAAGATACCTTTATTCATAAAGATTTCTTCTAATGAGAGGCTTCATACCTTGCTTCTCAGAATGCTGAAATTAGTTGATGCTTTTGCATAACTTAAGGTGTAGTGGCAAGAGATAAGAAAATTGGAGCTTACTGAGTACCTGCTATGTTCCAGACCAAAAGCAGGGAACATTGCTTAATGAATTAACTTAAAAACTATACTTGGCCGGCACCGTGGCTCACTAGGCTAATCCTCCACCTTGCGGCGCCAGCACACCGGGTTCTAGTCCCAGTCAGGGCGCCGGTTCTGTCCCGGTTGCCCCTCTTCCAGGCCAGCTCTCTGCTGCGGCCAGGGAGTGCAGTGGAGGATGGCCCAAGTGCTTGGGCCCTGCACCCCATGGGAGACCAGGAGAAGCACCTGGCTTCTGCCATCGAATCAGCGTGGTGTGCCGGCCGCAGCACGCCAGCCACGGCGGCCATTGGAGGGTGAACCAACGGCAAAGGAAGACCTTTCTCTCTGTCTCTCTCTCTCACTGTCCACTCTGCCTGTCAAAAAAAAAAAAAAGAAAAAAAAAAAACTAGAGGGTGGAGATACGGCCATGGCCTATTGCTCTTCCCATTATTCAACAAAAGAGAGTAGTAAGGAAAATTGGACAAGGGATCAAAACATTAACTTACATTTGGATAATGAAGTAGAAAACTATTATGTAGGTCTTGAGGCTGCTTATGCCTTTTAAATTATTTTACCCTAATAAAACATTTGAAGATGTATTCACCTACCAAAATAAACATGTAAATATGAAATAACTAAATGAGATTCTTAGAGGTACCCTGTACATAGAGACAGAATTATATCATGGTTAAGCACATGTATTATATTGTTGGTTTTGGGTGGCATGTGGTTCTACCCTGTGCCAGATGATTACTTTTTGGGCACTTTCACTTTGTCTTAGCAGTACAAAATACAACTGCGATAATATGAATGCCCGGATCATGAGTAAATGAGATCATGCCAAGAACACATAGTTGGATGTGAAGTGGGTGTCCAAAAATGGTTACTGCAACCCCACCCCTTTCTGATGATAATGACAGTGATGATAATGATGGTGATGACAGTTGTAATTTTCACTATCATCATCATCATCACCACCTGTCGCTCCCCCTCTTCTTGGAGGAACGACACTAAACCCTGCGCTGTTCTTTTGTATGTTCGGCCCTTCCCGGGTTTGCTGCTGGTCCTTCCCGGGTTGGCTGCGGACCCCTCCACCTCCGTGGAGGGGCGGCTCCCCCTGCCACTTTCCCCACTTCCGCGGGGGAGTGGCACACCGCCGGCCGGCTCTCTCGGGGGCTGCTCAGATGTTATCCGGATGTTCCTGGTGCATGTTGTCTCTCTCCTCCTTTATAGTCCTCTTCCACCAATCCCAACTCTGCTACCCACACACCGAGCACGCTGCTCTCCTCCAATCAGGAGCAGCTCCTGCAGTTTATTGGTCGAACTGGAGGCAGCTGCGTAGAAGCTGTTTTCTCCTCTCCCAGCACCATCTTGTGGGAGAGCAGATGCATAGAATTAAGTCTTAATTCCAGTAACTTAGTCTAGTCTGAGTTGCTCCCCACAACCACCACCACCTATCCCAATCTCATCTGATATTTGAACACCCTCTAAACCAAATTTTCTGTGAACCTCTGCTTAAATATCTGTTTAATGAGAAATTCTCTACCTTTAAGGAAACCCATTTCATATTCGTTAGCTTTCAGTTGAATTTTTTTTTTCATGGAGTTGATCTCTTCCAGTATTCACCTCAGTTTTCTCTTATTCTTCTCCTTAAAATTTGTTTCTAGGTGTGGCATCTGATGCTGTTGGCACAGCTTTTCAGAAAATAAAATTATCTTGATAGTGCTCATGTATATCAAATCCCTTAAAAATGATTACTCCCTTTGATCTCATGACACTTTTCATTATTTTATAAC
Source organism: Oryctolagus cuniculus (assembly GCF_964237555.1). Taxonomy (NCBI): domain Eukaryota; kingdom Metazoa; phylum Chordata; class Mammalia; order Lagomorpha; family Leporidae; genus Oryctolagus; species Oryctolagus cuniculus. The sequence continues at coordinate 43,522,308 of NC_091437.1, forward strand.
ATAGTAAAGGCAAAATAAAATAGTTAAGGTCCAAGTATACACAAACCTATGCTATACCAAGGACTCCCTAAGTATTGGTTCATATTAAGTCTGAATCCATATATTAAATGGTGTGTGAGGGCATCCAATTTTTCAACATTTCTGAAGGCTCAAAAACAAATGCATACTCTTTGAAACTCTGAACTAGTAGTCCTCACTGTCAATTTTTACTCTGGGATCCGTCAACTCTGTTCTATGGAAGAGTGAACTTTTTAAAATCCCATTTTGATTTTGGTATGAAATCAATTGAGATTTTTTTTCCATTAACTTTAATTAGCAACATAGGCTGGAGGTGGGAGGCATTAAGAACTTAATTAAACTAGTCTCTTCATTTAATGGTTGAGGCCCTGAAACTCTGCCAAGAGGTGGGACCTACCAAGTTGCACCCAGTTAACATCACAATGAGATCCCTGACTGCGGTATCCTTCCCTGTGACTGCACTGTTCAGATGGGATTCAGTTTTCTCATGGCACCCTGGTCCATATGCTGACCTAATGCTCACCTCATGATTTTCTTCTCACAAGGAATAACTGACTAAATCCATGTGGAGTCCCTAAGAGGATTATAAAAAGAAAAAAAAGAAAAAGCACTAAGAAAAGGAAACTGGACACAACAGTGGATAACGCAACAAACTTGATCTTAATTATGACTGAACTGATCACCAAGATCTTATTCACTACTTGACACATTTCTTGTAGGAGTTAAGTGGTACAATAAAAGTGGTTACCTTATAACGTATCAGGTGAGCTGATAAAGTTTTGTAATAGCAGTTAGACATGAATCTAACCTGCAGATACAGTATTATTATTAAAATGAAGAATTTTAATTTACTTTTGTTTCTAGTTTTATAAAAATCTGAAAATTTCAGGTTTTTTTTGCATCTACGTTTTGTCATTGTCAGGAGAAACAGAAAATCTGACGGAGCTATCCCCCAGGTCTGGAGCTAAATAGCAGCAAATGGGACATTTGTTCTCCAGCTTGCCGTTCTCCACTAGTCACAGTTGGACCATACTTAACAGCTTAGCTCATTTATAATATGGGTCCCTGAAGTCTCCTGCAGGTGAAGTCCATGGTTTTTCGAACTGTGAATTTATGGATCTCATCATACAAAAGTCAGGAAGTTGATTTCTTAATATCCATGGTAATTCCTCATGCATTGTTTTTTTTTTTTTAAGATTTATTTATTTATTTGAAAGTCAGAGTTATACAGAGAGGAGAGGCAGAGAGAGACAGAGAGGTCTTCCATCCGATGGTTCACTCCCAATTGGCCGCAATGGCCGAAGCTGCACAGATCCAAAGCCAGGATCTTCTTCTGGGTCTCCCACGTGGGTGCAGGGGCCCAAGAACTTGGACCATCTTCCATTGCTTTCCTAGGCCATAGCAGAGAGTGGATTGGAAGTGGAGCAGCTAGGTCTTGAACCGGTGTCCGTATGGGATGCCGGCACTTCGGCCAGGGTGTTAACCCGCTGTGCCACAGCGCTGGCCCCATCCATTGTTCTTGCTTCATCCTCCTTTCTCTGTCTTGTGCTCCATTTCTCCTGGTAATATGGCTCCTGAGAGATTGCACAACCCCACTTTACTGAGGTACAATTGACAAACAAAAGTTGTATATATTTAAGGTATACAACTTTAATTATGTTTTGATAAACCTATATACTGTGAAATGACTACCATAAGCTAATTAGCATATCCATCTCCTCACATAATTACTTTTTTATGTAATTATGTGGTGAGAATACTTAATAAAGCTACTCTTAGCAGATTAAAGTATGCACTGTATCACTAATAACTGTAGCATCCATTTTGTACATCTGAGCACTAGAACTTCTCATCCTAGAAGTAAAAATTTGTGCCCTTCACCCATATTGCTGTATTTCACCCCCCTCTTTGTTACTCCACTTTCACTCAGTGTTTCTATGCGGTCAACATTTTTAGATTCTACATAAAACTGAAATCTTGGATTTCTTGTATTTCTGTGCCTAGTTTATTTCTCTTGGCATAAAGTCTTACAGGTTCATCGCCAGTGAACAGGGATTCCTTAACTTTAAAGCCTTAATGTTCCACTGGGTATTTTCTTTATCCATTTTCTTTATCCATTTATCTGTCAATGGCACACTTAGGTTGATTCTGTAGTATTGAGAATAACACTGTAGTGAATAAGGGAATACAGATATCTCTTGGATATAGGGATTTCATTTCTACTGGATATCATATACCCAGAAGTGGGATTGAGTATTAAATGATATTTTTCTTTTTGAAAGTCTTTTGAGGAACTGCTATACAGTGATGTCAGTAAGGTATATACAGATGTAGATGCCACCTAACAGTATTTCCTTATCTCCACATCTTGCCAGCATGTCCCATGTCCAATTTGTATCTTTTGTAATTGCCATCCTAACAAGAATGAGATGGTATAGGGCTGTGATTTTGATTTGCATTTCCCTGATGATTGCTGATATTGATCTCCTTTTCATAAACTTGTTATCCATTTACATACCTTTTTGTAAAAATATTTATATTATTTGCCCTTTTTTACAAAAGATTTATTTATTTATTTGAAAGGCAGAGTTACAGAGAGGCAGAGGCAGAGGCAGAGGCAGAGGCAGAGAGAGAGAGAGAGAGAGAGAGAGAGGTCTTATCTGCTGGTTCAATCCCCAGATGGCCTCAGTGGCCAGAGCTGGACTAGGAGGTTCTTCCAGCTCTCCCATGTGGGTGCAGAGGCCCAAGCCCTTGGGCCATCTTCCACTACTTTCCCAGGCTACAGCAGAGAGCTGGATCAGAAGTGGAGCAGCTGGGAATCAAACAGTTGTGTGTATGGGACGCCAGCGCTGCAGGCAGGAGCTGTACCTGCTACGTCACAGCACTGGCCCCTTAATTGCCCTTCTTTAAATGAAGGGATTTTTGTTTTTGTTTTTTGGAGTTTTCTTTCTTTCTTTTTTTAAAGATTTATTTTATTTATTTGAAAGACAGAGTTACAGAGCGAGGTAGAGACAGAGAGAGAGGTCTTTCATCCACTGGTTCACTCCCCAATTAGCTGCAATGGCCGGAGCTGCGCCATTCCAAAGCTAGGAGCCGGGAGCTTCTTCTGGGTCTCCGACGTGGGTGCAGGGGCCCAAGGGCTTGGGCCATCTTCTACTGCTTTCCCAGGCTATAGCAGAGAGTAGGATCAGAAGAGGAGCAGCAGGGACTAGAACTGGTGCCCATGTGGGATGCCAGCACTTCAGGCCAGGGTTTTAACCCACTACACCACAGCTAGCTTGCTTGCTTGCTTCCTTTCTTCTCTCTCTCTCTCTCTCTCTCTCTATATATATATATATATATATATATATATATATATTCTATCTTTTATCATTTTACCCCTGAGATTCTCAGAAAAGTAACCTACTTCCAACCTCTGCTTTTTTTTAAAATATTTTTTTAAATATTTTTTTATTTGAAAGCCAGAGTTACAAAGAGGAGGCAGAGATAGAGAGAAAGAGAGAGAGAGGGTCTTCCATCCTCTGGTTCATATTCTATATATATAATGTGGTTTGCAAATATTTCTCCCATTCCATGAGCTGCCTTTTCATCCTATTGATTATTTGTTTTGCTCTGTAAATACTTTTTACTTTGCTAGAGTCCTACTTGTTTATCTTTGCTTTGCTCGCCAGGGCTTTTCACATCATACACATAAAATTATTGCCAACACTGATGCTGTTTTTTTTTTCGTAGTTTTATGGATTCAGATCTGTGTAAAACTTATTCATTTATTTTGAGTTCTTTGTATATGTGGTATGGATATTCAGGTTTCCCAGCACCATTTACTGTATTTGTTGGAGAGTATCACTTCTCATCTTGAGTTCCTGGTACATGTTCCTGGTACATGTTGAAGATTGGTTGGCCATATATGTATGAATGTATCTCTGGGCTTTCTCTTCATTCCCGTTGGTATAGGTATCTGACCTTATGTTGATAGCCCATTGTTTTGACCACTATAGAGAGACTTGTAACAGAATTTGAGATCAGTAAATGTGATGCTTTAGTTGGTTGGTTTTGAAATTCTTGGGAAGCTCAATGGCAGTGGGTAAAAATCTTAGAGTCTCTGGAAGCTGATACTATAACCCACCACAGCCATTTCTCTCTCACTCTGCCACAGTCTTCTTTTGTGTGTATTCCTTGAATCACTAAACAATGTGAGCTGGAGAAGGAGGAAGACAGAGACAACAAAGTAGATATTTGAATTCTGCAGGCTGTGTGTAAGGGGAAAAAAGCTGAAAAACAGAATCAATACAGGATGGCTAGCATGCACACATGTTGTCTGACGAGGCCCCTCTGACTGTAGACAGTTCAGTTGCAGTGGGCAGAGGTGTGTCTTTCATTAGTTTAGAAGCCAGACGAAGGCTGCGGGGGCTTCTCCTCAGTAAGCAAAACAGCTCCAACTCCCAGCTGAACATACTGTGCACAAAACAGTATTTTCTATGCCACTTGCATGGAGCATGAACATCTTTCTGTCTTTAATTAAGAAGTTAACTGGACCATGAAGTATTGCCTGAGTAAATAGAAGTGATTTGTACTAAGTCAAGGGGCTTCATTAGGCATCTTTGCATTTCTTTGCTGACACATAAATTAAGGATATTATTAAAAATTATAAGGGTCATCTATAAGCCCATCTGCACTGTGAAGCCAACTCCCATTCCCCACACGTATTTGTCTGTTTACATGTTGTAATTTAGTGTGGACAATAGTGTGAACCAGCTGCTACCTTGTTTTTGTACAGACATAAACTTGGAATCAGTCGACAATACGATAGTTTGTTTATCCTGGAAAACAGAGGTAGTTTTTTTTTTTTTTAAAGCTTTTGGTTACAATAGGATTAAATTAGGAGAAATTGAATGTATGCTTTCCTTGAATGAAGTTCACACTAGAAATGTAAGTTATTAAAGGCATTGGTCAGATATCAGTTATAACTGTCAGCCAGAATTTTGGTAGAAGAAGTTGGTCTGAAATTTAAATAAGGCTAAGAATGTCCAATTGTTGATTTGAGGACTTTGGGGAAAGTAGAATATCTCAAATTCTTTCTTGTTACCTGTCATGATATGTAAAAGTCCATCATTAGAATCTCATTTATTTAAGAACTCATGGATCTCAGAAATTTCTGTTCATGCCAAGTCCTACTACAAACACACTTCTCCCCATGCACATTCACATTTCCATGAAGGATTGGAAACAGCATTTAAGAAATATTATAATAACATAGGAGAAAAGATATAGTGGGTAAAGACCAGGAAAAAACGCAAATAAGAATAAGAAACAGAGATGAGAACAAATTAATACACTGCATGGGAAAGGCCAGCGCATCCATGTAATTGCTCTTCCTAAGCCTGGGGCATGCCTATGAGTTTTCTTAAAAAAATGTCATGTATGTAGATAAACTATATATACCATTTAAAGACTGGATCAAAATGTCCTGGGTAGAGGACAGTTACAGCTGACCGTGTAGATTATAAGTTACAGCTAACCATGTAGATTATAAGTTAGGGAGTTTTGGTTTTCCTCTTACTGCCCCACTATCAACAGTGAGCCATTAATGAAATTTCTTCTTGTCATGTCTCACTTTATTTGTGAACTGAAAAAATTGCGAGTTATCAATGTTTTCTATAATTTCATTTTAAGCTTTGGGATATTTTTCAGCCAAATTTTACTTGGAATCAAAAAATCCAAAGCAAATGGAAGCTGAGCTTCTGAAGTTGGACTGAGGATGGGTCCCTTTCCTACATACCCAGTGTCTGCCACATCCCTATGTGGGGTTCCACCGCCCATAGTTTAAAAACTACCAGACTGGCCTTTTATTTCATCCAGGTCTCTTATCAGTTTCCTCTTCCTCATGGAGACCTTCCTGACCGCTTGTCTAGAAGTCTATTGTTAATCTAGTAACTTTATGTGTTTATCTGTGTTATTTTTAGTCATTTATGTATGGTTCCATATATTTACATTATATCTACTTATCCTAAATATATCTGCATACCATACAATTGTATATAATTGTAGTATATGCAGTTATATATTTATATACCACTCTGTTTGCTTTTTCTGTTATTGTGCTATATAATCCCTACCCAAGCAGGGTGATTCATGCCTGGAGGCATGGTTGTAAAGCAGCTGAAAGTATGTAATTGCAAAAATTAAAAGGAAAATAAGAAAGGAAAAATAAGGAAGAAGAAGGGAGGGTAGGGTGAGAACTATTATTATGTTCTAAAAACTGTCTATATTGGGCTGGCACTGTGGCTCACTTGGTTAATCCTCCGCCTGTGGCACCGGCATCCCATATGGATGCCAGGTTCTAATCCCAGTTGCTCCTCTTCCAGTCCAGCTCTCTGCTGTGGCCCAGGAGTGCAGTGGAGGATGGCCCAAGTGCTTGGGCCCTGCACCCGCATGGGAGACCAGGAGAAGCACCTGGCTCCTGGCTTCGGATCGGCATAACTCTGGCCATGGCGGCCATTTGGGGAGTGAACTAACAGAAGGAAGACCTTTCTCTCTGTCTGTCTCTCTCTCACTGTCTTTGTCAAAAAAAAAAAATGTATATATTAACTATCTGAAATTGGATCCATATATGTATATACACACACACACATATATATTTATAAATAAAAGAAAGCAGGTTCTGGGGAACGACTTCCTGGATTCACATCCTGGCTCTGCCATTTGCTAGCTGTGTCTCCTTGAGCAAATTACTGGACCATTTGTTTCACTTGCTTTACTCCTCTGTAAAAAGGGGACAATAACAGCATCCCCCGTGAGCTGTGAATCACTATGTGCAATTTGAGTAGTTACATGTATTTTTTTGGTAGCATTTGTTAACATTACTGCCTTTGATTACCACTCTCTCCATAGTTTTTAGACTAATTCCTGGTGCATGATCAGAAAGCCAGTCTCTGAATTAATGAACATCCTCATAGGGTCCTTCTGGATCAAAGATCCGAGAACCTCTCGGGTAGAGAGATAGGTAGCTCCTTTTATAAATCCATTTACTCCAGCAGTAGAAGGAGAAAAAGAGAGACAGACAGACAGACAGACATAATATTCATGAGTAGACCAGAACCAGAGACAGGAGTCAGGAAAGCATTCCAGGTCTCCCAAATGGGTGGTGGGAACTGTTGGTTCTCAGCGTCCATATTGGCATGAAGCTGGAATCAGGAGCCAGAGTCAGAAATAGAAACCAAGAACTGTGGTGTGAGATGTATACGTCCCAACAACTAAACTAAACACTGTACACAGTGAATAATTACCTGTGTAATTTCATGACATAGGCGATGACATGAGCAACTGGGTGGCATAAAATCGTGGGAAATGAGAATAGACCCAGTAGAGGAAAGGAAAGTGGACTGAAAGTGTTGAAAGTCTTATGTTCCTAATCTGCAGTTTTGTCCTGTTGTACGCTTTGATTCATGCCATCCATTCATTACAGGACAGTGTAACAGAGCAGAATCAGTACTGCCAGGCCTTGAAAATGCTGAGCTTGTCATCATTTTCACTATGGAATATCAGCATCGTCCAGCACCTTTGCATCCAGGAATATACTAGCTGCCTATAGTGACTACTTGGATATAAGAATTCTTGTTTATTTCACAAATAACATTTGAGAGAAAAATACATATTAGCGATGATAGACTTTGGTTTATGTTCTTTAAATGATAAGAAGAGACCTACTTTGGTTAGGTGGTGCTTCAAAACCAGTAACGTCTCCTGGGATGGATAATGGAGACAGAAGCTTGGAGGAAGGTGCACATGTAAATGTCTGTTTCTGTTTTTCATTTTGTTCATTGACGTATCAAAATTGTATGCATTTATAGGGTGCAGTGTGATAGTCTGATCCATGTGTACAATGCGTACTGATGAAATCAGGATAATTAACTGTTTTCCTTGCCTATATTATTTAGCATTTCTTTTTGTCAGGAGGTTTTGAACTTCTCCAGTTCTTTATAACATATGCAATAAATCGTGAACGCTAACCATGCTACCATGTTGTAAAACATTAGAACTTATTTTTCCCACCTAGCTTTCCCCTCCCCACCACTCTTCTCTTTCTAATCATGAGTGACTACTGTTCTACTCTTCACTGTGAAACCAACTTGTTTAGCTCCCACATACGCTTTGGAACATTTAGTGTTTGTCTTTTTCTGCCTGTCTTACTTCACTTCTGTTGTTATACATTCTTGAAAGCTTTGTTAATCTTCACTCCTCAATTATTGGAAAAAAAAAGTTGTTTTAAAAACATTTTTTCATAACATTTCAATCAAATTACACCTCGCTCTTGGCAACTGTGGTTGCACCCAATGCTTTATACCTGCTATGGGTGGTTGCACTTAACAATCTTGACTTGAAAAATTAAAAGTTGTTCATTTTCAAAAACACTGATAATTTTTCACAAGATATAATCTTAGAGACTGAAAAAGACACTTCCTTGCACTATGAAATGATAAGCAACTGCTTGCTGTTATTTTGGTTTTGTGAACTGCATCAGTAGCTAAGCATAACCTTTGGATGGAGTGTTCTATAAATCATTACCAGTGATGTTTTAAATGGCAGTTGCCTAAATTATGAGTGTGGGACTTTCCATTTCCATGAATTCTTTTTTTTTTTTTTTTTTTTTAGTCAATGATGATTATGCCTCTAGGCAAATACCAAATGGTCTCAAAGTAAAGGAGGCTCTTAAGGCTGATACACATTTTGTGGGCACACTTGTTGCATGTTGGAGGGAGAAGGAAAAGGAGAGGTAGATTGAGTAAAATCAGCACAGTGAAAGCATGAGACAGACATACTTTCATGCCTTCTTGCTTGCTTGGTGCATTCATGTATATTTCTTCTCCTAGTGAGCCACAGCTTCCGTCTTGCAACATCAGAGTCATGAAAATAAAAAATGGGATCTCTCTATAGTAAAAGGCAAGGACAGATGGTATGATAATTGAAGTTTTCCCCCATCAAGCTGTGTAGATTTGTTTTAGTCCTCAGTGAAAATTCAGGCAGTTTTGTTTAAAAAATATGAGAGGAATGTTTATGGAAAGATGAATAATCCTTAGATGTAGTTCATTAAGTGATGAAAAATGGCGTTGGGTTTATTCTAAAATCAGTAATCCATGACTTCTCTCATAGTTCCAGTGTTTGCTCCTGATGTCACTTGTTAACAAACGCAAGTCTTTCACTGGTTTCTTGGTATTCTCAGTGGTTTTTGGATTTGCCCCTCCCTGTGAATTTCCTGAGATGTGGGATTTACCCCTGTGCCTTCTGTGGTTGCCGCAAAGGGCTTACTGAGTCACCAAGGGTTACTTTCTTCTCCATCATATCTTAGCAGAACCTGAGTTGCAGAGTGCTGTGGCTTCACTGTGTCACCTCCAAATGTCATATATTGAAGTGTAATGGCCAGTGTGATAATGAAAGAGATGGGGATTTTAAGAGGTGATGAGATCTTGAGGACTCCTCCCCTGAGAGTAGGCTTTAGACCCTTATCAAAGAGATCTCATGCAGACTCTGCCCATTCTTGCCCCTGGGTGCCTTCTGCCCTGTGAGGACATTGCTGTCTTCCTCCTTGGAGAGCACATCAGCAAAGCAAAGCACCCTCTCGGAGGTAAAGAGCTCCTGTTTCCAGACAGCTGAGCATGCTGGTGCCTTGATCTTGAACTGCCCAGCTTCTAGAACTACTAGAAAATAAATTTGTAGTGTTGACGAATTACACATTGTGTGGTATTTTTATAGCAGTACAATTGGACCAAGACAGAACTTTACAAGAACTGTAATGAAAACAGGGTTTCAGGGCTGTTCTTGTGGTGCAGTGGTTTAAGCTGCTGCCTGCCATCCCATAGAATAGCACCGATTTGAGTTCTAGCTGCTCCACTTCAGATCCAACTCAGAGCTGGTGTACCTGGGAAAGCAGCAGCAGTGATCCAAGTATTTGGGCCCCTATTACCCTATTCATGGGAGACCGAAATGAAGTTCCGTGTTCCTGGCTTTAGCCTAAGTTTCAGTCATTGCAGTCATTTGGCAAATGAAGCAGCAGATGGATAGTGTTTCTCTCTCTCTCTCTCTCTCTCTCTCTCTCACACACACACACACACACTCTTTCTCTCTCTCTCTCTCTTCCTTTCCTGTAAATAAAATGTCTTAAAATCCTAGAAAACAGGAGTTGACAGAATTATGATTGATATCTTAAAAGTATGAAAAGATGACCTATCTCAGTGCAGTGGTAGGTGGTAGATGGGTATTGCCTTCTCTTAATAGGTGATACCTTATGTCAAAGTCCTTACAAATAGAGTGTTACAGGGCTCGTGGTCTAATGAGATCCAGCAACATGCATTAGAGATGAAGCTGTGTGTTTTGATTTTAAAGTTGACACTGATAATAAGAAGTCTATTTCTAAAGTTGCCATTGGAAAGAAGCCTTAAATTATTCACAAATTGTAGTATCCATGGCTTTACATGTGCATCCTCAGACAGTAAATCTAACGCCCAAGAAAATCACCATGTCTAGGCTAAGTAATGGAGTAAAGCACTCTTTGTAGATATTGGGACACTCAAACCATCCTGAAGATCACTAACAAATTTCTACCATGAAATGAGTAATGCTTAGAAAATTTTAAACTGTGCTTAATTGCCTACAGGTCTTTTGCTGTTCTGTTTTTCATAGAATATTTATTATTTTAAGACATACTAAAAGGTTTGTTGCTGTGGAGGCAAGATGAACTAAGAAGTGTGAGTGTGCCTTGGCAAGGACTCAGCCTGTATCAATTGCTCCTAAATGTATGCTAATTTTGAATCTAAATAATATGTTGTTAAAACTTGATGATATGATAGCTAACAGACACAGTATTAATGTAAAAGTATCTCGTTTATGCCTGACTGTGGTCCTGGGAAGGATGTACCCTTTTGATTTTCTATTTAGAAATGAACAGTTGAAGGCTTCAGAAGAACACATTTAACTTTCTAATCCTGGATGACTTTAAGGCCTTGTCTTTAGACAGAATATTCTGCTACCTAGAATCATTAGACAGTGGTTACACATTGGCCCCTCCCCACTGCTTGCCTGTCCTGCCTTCTCCGTAGCCCAAGGAAAATGGCAGAATCCTTGCCAGTTTCCTGAAGAGGAGACCATCTTATTCTTGGCTCTACTGATTACTGTTTGTCTGAACATTGCCTACACCTCCTCTGATGGCTTTTCTTCAGTGGATTTTTTTATGTGTTCATATCTTATGAGGCTATTTTTTCTTTTGTTAAAACCACAGATCTTCTAAATTGGGCTGTTTGTCACTGCACTGTTACTTCTCTATGTTTGTGACTTTCATTGGAACTGCACTGCAGTGCCTACTTGGAAAAAGGTCAAGAACTCATATGCATATTAAATCCCCAGTATGCCTGCAGTATTTCATGCTATGTTTTCAAACGGAACCTCGGATCATAGCTGAATTTTTGGATTTCTAAGTGGTCTTCTGATTTCTCATTCTGAGTCCACCAAAATGAAACGATTGTCAACTTAGAAAATCCATCGGTATTCCAAAGATCAAGCCATTCTTGATTCCAGTTTCAGATGTGGGAAAAAAAGATGAAAATATAGAAAATATAGACAGTAATGTCAGGTAAGGGAATAACTAAAGATTTTACTAACCATTTTTAGGAATTATAATCAATGCAGACAATATATTTAGAGATCATGTGTGTATACATCATTCTGATTTTTATTTTTACTTTTGCCACAAAGATTACATGATGACCTTGTCTAGTTCTGCCCCACTCCATGAAGCCATCAACCCTAGGCATGCGATTTACCTAGGCAGTACACAAAAATGGAAATCATTCTGTTCCTTGTGCTCAGAATGTTGGCGTAGCTAACCTTTTTGTGTGTTCTGTTCCTCTGTTCCATTTCCCGGTGTTTCCGCCTACAATCTCAGTTCCAGTCTACCTTTTGTTTGTGGCCTTGCAATATCCTAATTGTTGACTCTGTTTTGCCTTGCCAATTTGGAGGTATGCTTCTCCCTGGACTATGATACCAGTTCTCCCTGTATGACTCTGTAGCCTTCAGCCATGTTAGACGGTCCCGGATTCTTTCCACATGGAAATGTTCTCTGTGGATCCATCCAGTCCATGGACAGGCTTAAACAGGGTGTGTGTGTGGAGGTAGTGTTGCCTGGCAGCAAAGCACTTGTGATGTAGAATAAGAAAAAATGCACTGAAATGGCTTTTCTTGTAATTAGCTTTGTGACTTGGGGCATATTATTTGATGTCTTAGCATTTTAGTTTCTCTGCCTATAATATGAGTAACTGTAGCATCATAGAGTTCAGAAAAGTAAATGAGAAAATGTATATAGGATGCTTACAGTAGTCTTTGCCACTTAACCCACTACAAATAGACTCTGTTCTCAGCGAAGTCTTCATAATAGGAGGAAGAAACTCAAGACAAGTCTTGCTGAGCTTGCAGTTTGATGCTACTACGTCTTGAAAATATAAGGAAGAATGTTTATGTTCATTTAATAATTCCAGTTACACTGGTCAGACAATTTAGAATCCGTGCAAAATTGCACCTTCTGAACTGAATCAAATGGAAAGAGAAATCTCTTTGACAGAAGCCAAAGCCATTCCTCAAGAGGTGTCGGACTCTTCAGCCCACACACCTAAGCGCAGCAGTGAGGACGTCATCAGCGCTTGTTCCGAGTATCACACCCCAGTGTTAGCCTTAAAGAATGTTACTAGGGCTTGTTGCCTCTTGGTTCCTGGGGTATACCCACAAGGAAAATAGAAACAAAACAAAGGTAGGTAGCCCCACTTGGCACAGTTGATTGACTTTAATAGGTCCTGATTATGCTGCTCATATTCCATGAAATTAAAAAGCTTACAAATGTTATGAGCCATTACCCTTCCATTTAAGGGAGCTTATGACATGTTAGCAACATTTAATGAAATTCTTTTCAAAATGCCATCGGCACACTCACTGAGATTCCATGTTGAAATTCAACTCGACAAATTGTTTGAGGAAGTTTGTTCTCAACCTGTCTGTCTGTATAAGATGTGAGACCCACCTCTAGGCCAAAGAAGTCTTTAATTTGTGTGGATCGGGAAGTTTGTCTGCCTTGATCATGACAGTATTTTCTATTTTGAGAAGAGATTACAAAGATTGCCATTTAATGTTTGTGCCTACAATGGCTTCTCAGAATAGCCTGAACTTGCATACAATAATAAGTTTTAGAACTTATGTCTTTTCTGCTCAATTCTTCCTGTTGTTGTTGACAATCTAAAATACTGTAGCAAATATTCCAAACTGTTATTGTCTGCCCTATTTTCAGTGAGCTGTTACAGTATAATTTGGGAGATAAGCCTTTGTGCAAGAAGACAATTAAAGCATAAGAAATGAGGTGATTAAACCCTAGATTGTGTGGTACTTATTATTTATACAATAAAAGTTCAGGAAATAAAAAATATTACAATCAGTTGAGCAGGAATTTTTATGGAGTATTAAATAGATAAGTAATGAGACATAAGTTATTTAGAGATAATTAATTCTCTCTGTTAAATAGGCTTTCATTTTAACTTTTATGATGAAAATAGTTAATGGCAGGATCCATTCATGTTATCTGGGTACTGGCCTGTTTTGATAGGACTGTTTTGGTGGTACCTCCACTACTTTTTAAGGTTCTTACAAATCAAGAAGAATGCAATGTACTTTATAGTCATGTTCCTTAAATCCTCATTGAGATCTTGTGAGGTATATTGTATTATCTCTCTTTTACTGGAAAATGAAACCAAAGTGCAGTTAGGCAGCTTTCTCTGCCTAATTTGTGGAGTAGTTGGAATTCAACTCCAAATGAGAACTATCTAAAATCTTACATTTTCTGTCTTCATACTAATTTGCTTTGAAGAACAGTTACGTCTCACTGGACAGGGAACTCTTTTCAGGGAGGAATCCTGTTACAGGATTATTCACCATTGTATTCATTTGTCTGTCATAGTGCTTGACACTTGACAAGTGTTAAATAAATGTGCAATTAGTATGTCAAATAAGCACAACTCATAATTACAGTGCAATATTTTTTCTCTTCGCTGTTTTCCAGAAGAACGAGTAGGGATATTTTTCTTCTACCAGAAAAGTTTGGGTGGTTGGTTCCTAGTGGATTTTTCTGCCCAGTAGAAAGTTGCAGTCAGATAGTATTTTAAGATGTAAAGTACAGGCTCAGCTCAGAAAGTTCAAATGCCCGGCACCAGCATCCCATATGGGCTCCAGGTTCTAATGCCAGTTGCTCCTCTTCCAGTCCAACTCTCTGCTGTGGCCCGGGAGGGCAGTGGAGGATGGCCCAAGTGTTTGGGCCCCTACACCCGCGTGGGAGACCAGGAAGAGGCACCTGGCTCCTGGCTTTGGATTGGTGCAGCACCAGCTATAGTGGTGCTGGAGAGTGAACCAGCGGAAGGAAGACCTTTGGCTCTGTCTCTGTCTCTCTCTCACTGGCTATAACTCTACCTGTCAAATATATTTAAAAGAAATTTCAAATGCCTTATCTGACATACGTATCAATCCTTCAAACCTCATTCAAACTTAAGCATCTTTCTTTTTTTCAAACATACCTTTGAGATGGTGGCTGTCTACCTTTGAAGGAAGAAGTAGGGGTTGTATAGCTTTCTTTGTCCTCATCCTTTTCTTACTTGCTACCTGCTGGCTGAAGTCTTAGACCCTACCAGCTTGACAGTAATGGCCAAGGAGGCAGTTCTTGATTGGCTGGATAATTCTGTGCCATCTGGGACTAGTCAGATAAACTGACATCCTTGCAAAACAATCTCTGGGTTCTGTGGACATGCCTAAACCAAGAACAGCAATACAAATCCTACACCACTATGGAAAAAGCTGACAAGACATTTCCATGTTGAATAGGCTGCTTCACGCCTCATTCTCTTGAGTAGCACTTTAGATGTCTCCAGAAGGGTTGTCTATCCTACTTGGCTTATCTCTGCTCTATGGAAAGCAGTAATACATTTTTGTACCTGCCTAAGTCTGAGAATGCAGGTTCTTCCTGAAGAAGTAACACACGTCTACCTTGAGTTCCCTGTAGATTGCCTAGTGGGAAATCTCAGGTGACCTTGGACATGGACTCCAAAATATATATACCCATATTAATTGATTTACTCTCCTCCATTTGTTTGACCCTTACATCTTGAAACCATGGTGGCTTTTCTTGTATGTATCCTTTGTCAGTTCTTCATATTTTAATCTATTATTTTGGAATTTCACATCAGTTCTGTATTAAGGCCTTGCTGAAGTCTTATTTTTAACATCTTGCTGAATATGCCCAGGGATAGGACTTAACTGAGCTTCAGAATAAAATTGTTAGATGTGCTCTCTTAGCCAGTCCCAAGCCATCCTGTGTATAATGTTCTCAAACCACTTAGTGAACCGAAAGGAAGGTAAGGGTGCCAGAGGCGAGGAGAAAGATGTTTGACCTTCCATGACTTTAATTGCCTCATACTCCTCTAGACTTGGACAGGCTTGCTAGCTTTTCTTCTTAGAAGAGTTAGCCAGGTGAGAGATGATGTATTCTTTCCTTACCACCAAAATTCTATGGAATTTCCCTGGGATGCCTTTAGAAGTCATCTTAGGGGTCGGCGCTGTGGCACAGTGGGTTAACGCCCTGGCCTGAAGCGCTGGCGTCCCATATGGGCGCCAGTTCGAGACCCAGCTGCTCCTCTTCCAATCCAGCTCTCTGCTATGGCCTGGGAAAGCAGTGGAAGATGGCTCAAGTCCTTGGATCCCTGCACTTGTGTGGGAGACCTGGAAGAAGCTCCTGGCTCCTGGCTTTGTATAGGTGCAGCTCTGGCTGTTGTGGCCAATTGAGGAGTGAACCATCGGATGGAAGACCTCTCTCTCTCTATGCCTCTCCTCTTTCTGTGTAACTCTGACTTTCAAATAAATAAATAAATCTTTAAAAGCAAAAAAAAGTCTCCTTGGTTAATGGTGAGTCTCCCTTAGTTCTCTAAAGCACATAGAGTCTCAAAAGTAATATTTTGGACAACATTGCTGTTGAATTAGGGTAAGCTAAGGGGTGGGCTGAACCTTTCTGTTTCACTGCATGTTATGGTGCTGTCATCTGGAGCAGTTCACTTTATTTTCTTTTCAGGGAGGAGAGCAAGTACAGTAACCCTCCCTTTCACTTTTTTAAAAATATTTTGCTGTCACTCTTTCAATTAAAAAAAGGTAAAAACAGAGAGACAGATCCGTTTACTATTTCACTCCTCAGATGGCTTCAACAGCCAGGGCTGGTCCAAGCCAAAGCCAGGAGCCAGGAACTTCTACCAGGTCTTCCACATGGGTGGCAGGGGACCAAGCACTTGGGCCATCTTCTTCTGCTTTCCCAGGCACATTAGGAGGGTGCTGGATCAGAAGTGGAGCAGCTGGTACTTGAACCGATGCTCATATGTGATGCCAGCATCACAGGCAGTGGTTTCAAGTGCTGTTGCAGAATACCAGCCCCTGTTCTTCTGCTGTGTTAATGAGCTGCCTCTGCTATTGGGGTATTTGAGGCTGGGAATCAAGAATGGCTTTTCCACTCTACAGCTGGAGACTTGCCTCACACAACTGACTGAGTTTGCTGCCTGTATCACTTCATTTTCCCTGCTCCCTGAGCTCTGTGATTGCTCTGCGCCCAGTGTCTTACACAGGACAGGCACTGGGCAGATGTTTATGACCTTTAAGTTTGGGATCTTAATGTGAATCAAGATAACCTCACTTCTTGAACTCCTTTTCCTGGTGTATAAAGCTGTAAAACATCTCTGAGATCTTTATGTTTTCTAGGATTGTGTTAAATGTTTCATAATACACAGTAGGTACTCAGTGTTTATTTGGATTAATGGGGAGAACTAAGAAAGGGAAGGAATTGGGGTACAGAGCACCCCTTCTCCTGTGATGACTTGCTCTAGTCCAATTTTTTAAGATTCATATCATCCCATTATCATGTTAAATGTCTGTGTTCCATTCCTAACTCTTTCCCAAGCAATTTGTTATTGTGGTTTTATTTGAGTTAGGCAGTAGACAAAAGCTAACAATTTTATATGTTAAACTTAAGGATGTGCACATCATGGTGTATTTCAGAAGACAGTCAAAATTCAAAATAGTGGTTTGGGACCTTTTGATGGAACCTCTGGGGAAACTTGACAGTGGGTGCTTTGTGGTGCTTCTAAATTCACGGAATAAAAGCTGTCACTTACTCTACCAATATCTGTTTCTGACTTTATGCATTAAGTGGTATATCGGAGAGCTGCAAGAGGTAAGAAAGAGGTACCTTTTTGTCTTTACACCTTTGTAGGTACCTTGCACAGGTTGCAACTCTTGAAATGGATTTCACCTGAAGAGAAACAAGAATATGATGGAAAAAACATTTTGGAAGACAGCTTTGTCTGAAACAAATTGTTGAACCTGTCTGATTCATTTTACTTAATCATAAAATGAGAATGGAGCTCATGCTGCCCCTCTAAGGACCATAGGGAACACAAAGAGAGTGAAAGATTCCCGCCCCCCCCCCCTTTTTTTTTTGACAGGCGGAGTGGACAGTGAGAGAGACAGAGAGAAAGATAGTCCTTTTTATATCTACAGTGCCCCTTCTACATATGAACTTTTTCCGGTTCCATCTTTAGGGAAGGAATCAGGTTCTGAGAGTTACTAATTTTTCCAAAATTTTACAGATATATAGCACTTTTAATCCTTTGACTATTGTTTATAATATTAATCCCTGTTCATGATTTTTATGTAAGGCTATCATCATTTCAAACTTGATATGGCTGTAAATAAGAGAACACTTACACATACACCTCTTACCATAGTCTCCCATTTAGTTGGCACTCAAGTGGTAATAAGTTATTTATTCTGTATTTTGTTTTGGGATTTTCCAGTATTTATTATCAAGTTGTTTAAGGAAGAGTCTTAAAATTTTCTCTCTGAGGAAATTAATTGGCATACTCTTTTTATTTTCTTCAAACTTACATCTTTGGCAATATCTGGAGCTAACAAACCTGGAGAAGAGAGATTTACTTCCTTTTGTATGTATAACATTAGGTGAGCCATACAATTTAAGTAGTTGTTTAACCCCCATTCTGCCCCGAATGCTTATGTGGGAATCCTGAGCCTTAAATGCTGCTGGCCCTTGATAGACCTTACACTTATGAATAATTTAACAAGTACTTATTTATTCTTATTTTGCGTCATAGTTGCTGATGAACCGCATGCTCCATGATAAAAGCAGTAATGAAGTGTGTTGTGTGCCTGGTTGCCTTACTATCAACATGGATTCACACACAATTTTCATGTTGATCAGGCGTTTGCTTT
This sequence comes from Oryctolagus cuniculus, assembly GCF_964237555.1. Taxonomy (NCBI): domain Eukaryota; kingdom Metazoa; phylum Chordata; class Mammalia; order Lagomorpha; family Leporidae; genus Oryctolagus; species Oryctolagus cuniculus. Next base: position 43,540,668 of record NC_091437.1, read on the forward strand.
GTCCACTGAGCTGTATTAAGAACCCCCTGAGTACTGGCAGGTGGCTATGGTTTGAATACAGTTGTGAAAAGGTAAATATTTTCATGCATCTATGGAGTTAGTCATCTATTAGAAGCGGTAAACAATAAGAAACAAGAAATTATTGACTGTGTTACAAGCTAAGAGGAAGAAAAAGTATAATGTGATGAAGACAAATTACTGAAGACCTAAATTAGAAATCATTATTATTATTGTTATGGAAGATCTCTCTGAGACCCAAAGAAGCTAGCCATGTCAAGAGCAGAGAGAAGGATATTTTGCACCAAGAAAATCTCAATGCAAAGAGACTAGGAAAAGCATTTGTTAAGCTCAAGGAGCAGAATAAAAAGTCTGATACAGTTGGACAGATAAGACAAAGGAATGGTTGTATAACCTGAGTTGGAGAAAGGCTATGTAGGTTATGTCAAGGAACTGAATTTTACACTTCATGATCTTGGAAGTCATCAAAAAATTTTAAGCTGCAGGAAGATAGAAGAGACTTTGTAGACTCTTAGCTGGGTGAGCAAAGTAGGAACAAAACCATCACAGAGGGAGGCGACTTGGTGGTTCAAGTGGGAGAAATTGCAACTCAGAGTGGTTTGGTAACAGAAGAGGTAGAGTATTGGGAGTTTAAGGAGTATTTGAGAAGCACAGTTGATTGCTGAGACAAACTCTGGGAACAAGGAAGAAAAGGGAAGGAAGAACTGAGGGTGACTCATGGATTTTTTGGGGGAATGCTTATATATTAAAGAAAATGTGTCGGGGGCCGGCGCCATGGCATCCCATATGGGCGCCACGTTCTAGTCCCAGTTGCTCCTCTTCCAATCCAGCACTCTGCTGTGGCCCAGGAGGGCAGTGGAGGATGGCCCAAGTGCTTGGGCTCCTGTACCCGCATGGGAGACCAGGAGAAGCACCTGGCTCCTAGCTTCGGATGGGTGCAGCGCTGGCAGTAGTGGCCATTTGGGGAGTGAACCAATGGAAGGAAGACCTTTCTCTTGTTCTCACTGTCTATAACTCTACCTGTCAAATAAATAAAAATAAAAAGAAAAGAAAATGTATGTTAGTCTTGCGTAGGTCATAAACTAAGTCCTAGTGAAGGTGTACATCAGAAAGAGAGAAGGGAAAGAAAATTTATTATTTTGGAGACCCTAGAATATATTAGGAAGGATGCTAACCTTGGATATGCTAGTTAATCTTCTACCTTATAAATATAAAATAAAATTTAATTTTTTATAAAATAAAAATCAAAACAGATACATTTTACATATGAAGAGATAGAGCTTTAAAAATGTTAAATAATTTACCAAAGGTCTAAGAGTTGGCAGGCAAGGGAATTAGCCATTGAAATCTATCTGCAACATCTATTTTCTTTCTGCAACACTATGGAATTCCAAAGGCTCAAATAATGCCATAAAGCTCAACACTTTACTCCTTGGAATATGATTCATACCATGCTAGATAACCGCTGAATGTTCATGGTATACTGGCTAAATAACACATCTCTAAGTAATCAGTGTAAACATCTCTCTTGATTAAAATGCAAGAGTTTTTGAAAGCTAGTGAATATAAAATATAAATAAAGTATATTTCTAGGAGGATTGATAAAAAATGATACATGTGGCATTAACTGGAAAAGATAAGGAGAAAAGTTTATTTGTATGCCTATCCCTCACCTCCCAGTCAATTTAAAGGTAAATTATCAGATTGAAGCATACAACAGCCCTCCGCCCCAGAATTTAAAACTTTAAATACATGCTTTCTTAAAAGATGGAGCCAGAAGTCCTAGGATTGATTGCTAAACAATTCATGTTGGTTGGGTTGAGAGGAAAGGAAAGAATTCACTGTATGCTAAGTTGGTCAGATGAGTGCATCCTGTGTTTGAAAAGATGACATCTGCTTTATTTGGCTTTGTACCTGTGTATCATGCTCTGGATCACCCACTCTGGGATCTGAGCATCTTTACATTAGGCAAGACACTACATATAGTTCATTTGGAAAATGAGATAAAAGTTACCAAAATTCTGGGGAGGAGCTGACAAATTTGAAAATATGATATCCAATTTGGAGGAGCGTGTGTGTGTGTGTGTGTGTGTATGCATGCACATGGCTTCAGAGAATATTGATTATTTTAAAAAATTCTTTGGGCAAGCTGTACCATTCCCCAGATTTTCATTTACCTGCCACTCCTTTTTGCTATCTGACATTTTTACCTACTTACAGTAACCATTCTGCCCTTCAGGGTAGTTTACATAGCATTGGCTATATTAAATGTAGTAGCTTTTGAATTCTACATTTACATGCAGAAATTTTTCAGAATGATTGACTGTATTAGTATGAGTACAACTATATAAGTCTCTCATACTGGCTTATAGGAGTATACACAGATTTCTGGAAAAATTAAGTTAAAACTTCTAGATACTGTCAGGCAATATGCATTACACATATTCATTCACGAAATGTGCCGACCAACTCACTGAAGTAAGCATTATTACTATCTGTATATTATAGGGAAGAATACAAAAGACTGAACAACAGAGAGATGGAATAACTTTGTGTTGTTATTATTCTGCCAATAAGCCACCCAACCAGCACTTCCACTTAGGCAGTATGACTTTAGAGTAACTTTTTTTTTTTTTTTTTTTTTTTGACAGGCAGAGTGGACAGTGTGAGAGAGAGAGAGAAAGGTCTTCCTTTTGCCATTGGTTCACCCTCCAATGGCCGCTGCGGCCGGCGCACCGCGCTGATCCAATGGCAGGAGCCAAGGGCTTCTCCTGGTCTCCCATGGGGTGCAGGGCCCAAGCACTTGGGCCATCTTCCACTGCACTCCCGGGCCACAGCAGAGAGCTGGCCTGGAAGAGGGGCAACCGGGACAGAATCTGGCGGCCCGACCAGGACTAGAACCCGGTGTGCCGGCGGCACCGCAAGGTGGAAGATTAGCCTAGTGAGCCATGGCGCCAGCCTGGAGTAACTCTTACCACTATTCTTTTGATGCCTTCCTTGAATATTAACCAAACCCTAGGGGTTCTGCTTTGCTGCCTTGCAAATACTGGCTTAACATAAATAATTATCCACTGTATCCCAGCAAATCAGAAAATTGTATAGCAAGAACTGAAAATCAGGAGTGCTGGGTGCTTGTCCAGTTTTTTGAAATTAGAACCTACCAAAGCATATGGCCTGTGTTTGTGAATTCTGGTAGAGAAGCAAATATTCTAGATGTGGACAGAAAGCATGAAATCTATATGGAGAGAAGATCTGGAAGCGAAAGATGAAAAATTGCTTTATGAGCTATGGTTATAAGTCTGGCTGGCTTCTTCACACCAGGGGTTCACAACTTAAGCACTATTGATATTTTGAGCTGGAGAATTCTTTTTTCTTTTGTTTTGCTTTATTTTTGTGGGATGTTTTCTTTCTTGTACACTGTAGGATCACTGCCCCCCTACCAAGTAGGTGTAAGTAGCACCCCACATATACACTAGTCACAACTGTTAAAGAGTCTTCCAGTGAAGAAAGGATGCAAGATCTCTTTATTCAGTCAACAGGTGCTTGTAAGTGCTTTAGGCTTCAGGTGCCTTTTCTTGCAGTAAAGCAAGATTCCTGGGTTATGATTCAGCTCTGAAGGCTTCAGCAATATGGTGTTTTATGGAGAACATGTGCTCTGGGTCAGACTGCTCTGGACCTAATCCACTTAGAACGTGGTGTCTTTACCTTGAGCAAGTTGCTAATTTTAAGAAAGCCACACATTCCCTCTCTGCAAACTAAAGATACTAAAAACCTAACACATGGCTTTGTGGAGAGGATTAAATAAGAAACTAAGACTAAGCGCCTGGACCAAGTGCCAGATGCAGGAAATGTGCTCAGTTGATATGCTCAAGTGATACTTAGGGTAGATTATATCATCAAGACCATCTCCAAGGACACCCAGAGCTCTCCCTTGGTCCTCCACATCTGCAGTTGCACAAACCACCTTTATGACTGTACTATTAGGGCAAAGTGAAATAAATGGCCAGAGAGGGGGTTGTTCTCTTGTAATTGTAGGGAAGCTTTTCCATAACCTCTTGTGGACCCTGTGGAATCCGTCCAAAGGGTGGGCTGGCTCGGATTCTGCAGGATAGTGATTAAAGGATTTAGGAGATTAACAGCATCTCTTCAGGATGTAGCTCAGAAAGCTCAGTTGGGTATATTCCAGTGAAGAGGGATTTGCTAAATGAAATCTCTTCTCTGAAATGGGAGAAGTGTGTGTACATAGAAGTGAGGTGGAGGACTTCAGTGTGGGGAGCAATCCGGACTAGACTAAGTTACTCGAATTAAGACTTATTCTATGCATCTGCTCTCCCACAATGTGGCGTTGGGAGAGAAGTAAACAGCTTCCGCACAGCTGCCTCCAGTTCAACCAATTAACTGTAGGACTTGCTCCTGATTGGAGGAGAGCAGCGTACTCGGCGTGTGGGCAGCCGAGTTGGGATTGGCGGAGGAGGACTATAAAGGAGGAGAGAGACGGCATGCACCGGGAACATCTATGGGGAACATCTAAGGGAACCCGTGCAGCCCCCGAGAAAGCCGGCCGGCGGTGTGCCGCTCCCCTGCGGAAGTGGGGAATGTGGCCAGGGGGAACTGCCCTTCCACGGAGGTGGAAGGGATAGTAGCCAACCCGGGAAGAACCAGCAGCAAACCCGGGGAGGGCCGAGCAGACGAAAGAACAGCGCAGGGTCCTGTGTCGTTCCTCCACGAAGAGGGGGAGCGACATTCAGTTTTAAAGTTAACAAAGAGTTTGTTACCAAGTCTAAGTGGCATCTGTTGGTCTAGGTGATATTAGCAAGAATATCAAAGAGAGGCAATAAGCAAGTTGTATCATTATCCTTCCTTTCCATAGTTGGGGGGAAAATGAATATTGTAAAGTGCAATGCTAGCGAAATGTCATGCTTTGACATGGTCAGTTCATCACGTATTTCCCATGGGAACTGGAAAGTTACTCAACCTACCCAGATAACCACTTACCTATGAAATAAGAGGATTATTTGAGAACTGCTAGATTATGAAATTTGAAAGTTTTTGGGTCACAACATCAGAAATGTGTAACTTTACACAATTTAAGAATTGCCATCCAATCCAAAGCCCTGGTACCTGGTTTGTCCTGAGGAGACACAGCAGGAATGTTGGTTCAGTGGAAATTAATTGCTGAATAGTGTCATGTGACTATCACAGAGTGTTTAACTGGGGAAGCATCACGTTGTTAAAGCAGGTTTTGGCCAAGGTTACAGATTTCTCATCCCTTAAGCTTTGTGCTATGGGGGCCTGGGCAGACATCTCAGGCTCAGAAAATCTCTTTCAGTTGCTATGGATATTTCTAGTTCCATTTCCAGTAATTTCTTTCTTTACAAGTCTGGAAAAATTGAATGCGAATGGTGATCTCTATCCAATGCATATTTCTCAATCTAAGCCATCTAAATACTCCAGAACAAGGCCTCTGGAAGGTTCCAGCCAGAAGAGACATTTCCTTCAGTCCTTAGTGCTGAAAGTTGACATTTTCTGAATTTTAACTATACATTACAGTTTGGGAACAGGACAGGATTGTAGTAAGAGATATCTAAGGACTAGAGGAGGAATTTTGCAATGAATCGGGAGCAAAGAAATCATTTGTGAAGGGCAGAAGGAATGATGGCTTGTTCTGCATCAAAAGGAATCTCAAGTCCAGTACATACAGGAGACCTTATATGCAGTATGTGTGTGTCATTGCTTTGTCTTCTTTAGAATCTTCAGTTTGAGGGGTTTTAGGTGATCATGAACATGCCCATAAATCTTAGGTATAATCATTTTCTATTATTTGGCCCCTGAAGGCACTTGAGTTTTACTCCTCAATTTGAAATAAACACAGAGTTGGCATATTGGTATCAACAAGTGGGCTAGCAAAACAAATAGAGGTTAGAATGGTTTTACTCTTGGACAAGAAGGTAAAAAAGTTTTTTAAAGGGCAAAATTTAAAACCTATAGAAGCTATACTATACAATGATAATACTTCTTCTGTAACTATGGACTTTCTGGTGTCTTTTCAAGGGGTGACAATGATGATGATAATGGTTATTATTCTGCATTATGAACTTCACCATGCACACACACAAAGGTAGTGATGGTTACAATAAGACTCATGACTCCTACCACTACCAGCCATGTTGGCTTGACTATACACTGTCTCCCTAAGTCCTATTAGGCATTCAGAGCTGGGTATTAATAGCCTTATTTTTCTGGGAAGGAAAGAATGTGTTTTTTCTGCTTTTGGTACTCATTTCATGAAACAAAATACTTCTAATAAGATTTTTCTTTGTTTTAGCTGAATATGAAGAGACAGCAGATTATGCCTCCCCATGTGAACGTTTTGTCAAGAAGTGAGCAAGGAGTCAGCAACCATGGGTTTCTAGTCCCTGCCTACATGGCTCTGACCAAGATGCTGTGCCTTTCTGAGACCTCACTTTTGTCATCCAGAAAATAGGAATCACACGTTGCCAGATTATCACACAGAATTTCTAAATGGAAGTCTGCGTGTGTCTGGGGAAAGCCCAGTGTTGGGAAAGCTCAGAGAACACTGAGAAAGATAATAGAATGAGGAAGGAGTCCACAGCAAGGAACCTGGCATCAGCTACTGGTTCTGTACCTAATTATCCAGTGTACTATGTGGCGTCAGTTTCATGGTTTGAGAAACGAAAGCATTGTGCCGAATGAGCATTTCCAGTAATATCTGTCAAGAATGTGTGTCCAGATGTGCATTCTGATAGCATGGCGAACTCTGTCTCCCTCTTAGACACAGGCGTTTGCGTATCCTAAGATGTTTTGCAGTGAGAAACACATTTTCTTTTATTTAAAACATTTGTGAAATTATGATGACCTTGAAGTATTTTTTGCTGGAATACTTGTTAATATTTTATGAGACACATTCAGAAAATATAAGATTAGATATATCTTATGAATAATTATAAAGAAAGGTTGTAACTTATCTGTTGCATGTATTCTATCTGCAAATATTGAATTTTTTTTTTTTGGTTTTTCTGTTTTCTCCTTGTAAACTTTGGCCTTCTTAGTTGGAGTGTTGACAAGCATATATACTTGAGGATACACACTTATGTGTATGTTATTGTCAATTATTTTAAACACCAGTGAACCTTCTACTATGGAAGAATTTATAGACATTGGAAATACAATATAAAATGTAGTTACATAACTTCAGTTGGTGACTTTGGTATCAATGAAGATATCCTAATGTTGAGTAATTTTCAGTTGAATTCTGTGGCACTGAATACTAAAAAAAACCCCACAGAAATGATAATGGATCAAGGTGATTAGCTAAAGTTTTGTGGAATACAGGAATTTTTTCTAGACATTGAAAACGTGTGAAATAAGGTATTTTGGGTGAAATAGGCACAAAATGGAATAGACAGGAATGGAGCCAGAATTTGAAGTTCAGGTAAAGTGTGTTAACTTGTTATGGTGGACCCTAGCAGCCATCATAAATTGCTGAGAATAAAGAGCCTGTACAAAGTGAGTTTTAGTGGAGAGAGATCTGGGAGGTGAAATTGGTAGGAGGCTCTTAATCTAATCTTTACAGTAGAGCATTGTTGTACAGAAAAAATTGTTAGGTTTCGAAAATGAAGAAATGGGGCTGGCGCTGTGGTGCGGTGGGTTGGTCCTCCGCCTGCGGTGCTGGCATCCCATGTGGGCGCTGGTTCTGGTTCCGGCTGCTCTTCTTCCGATCCGGCTCTCTGCTGTGGCCTGGGAAAGCAGTGGAAGATGGCCCAAGTCATTGGACCCCTGCACCCATATGGGAGACTAGAGGAAGCTCCTGGCTCCTGGCTTTGGATTGGTGCAGCTCCGGCTGTTGCGGGCATCTGGGGAGTGAACCAACAGATGTAGGGCCTATCTCTGTGCCTCTACCTCTCACTGTCTGTAACTCTGACTCTCAAATAAATAAATAAAATCTTAAAAAAAAAATGAAGAACTGCACTTGTGTCCCATTCATTGACTTATTTTTAAAAGTTCACCTGTATAAACACCTTGTAATTAACTACTGACCTACAAAGTGGTTGGTTTGGCTTTTGGCACTGCCCTGTCCCTGCCTGCACTATTTCTCGTGTGCAGAAGCAGTTACTCTTCCTACTGTCTCATGCATTCGTTCAGTTCAGCTGTGGCTTTGAAGGGCTAAGAGTAAAAGAAAACAGAATGGGGAACAAAAGGAGGGTAGTGGAAGTGCAAGGCGGGTCTCTGTTTGGACCCCTGGAAGAACTTTAACATTTAAGTATTAACCAGTATCTCCAGGTGCACATCCCAGTGCTTATCCCTGAGCTGCTTTGAAGTCCCAGCAGCCTGTAATACTTACTGTCTTTGGCAGCAGACTTCCCTGGATCATCCCTGCCTCCTCGCTACTGCATTCCTTTTCACAGCTCAAGGAAAAATTTAATTATTGAAGCTCTAAAAACTAAACAAAAAAATCAGTGTGAATCTGAGAAACACATCCAATGTTTTTTGGACTTTTTAAACATTCTGTACAGCATTTAAATATGAGTTCACCATGCCCCCGGTATTACATCATCTTTGGCCACAGATAGGTACTGAAGGGAAGCAGTTTCCCTTGGAGTGGAATTTTTTTCAGTAGAACAGGAGGTAGATAAATCCCTTGGTAAAATCGGAGAAGTTCACATTGTTGGTCTAGATGGGAATGTGGTGGTATGTTACAGACCTGGGTGATATGAACCTCTTCAAAGTATTTCTCTGTTGTTCAACACACTTGGCTACAAATATCCCAGCATTTCATCAAACACTCAGTTGTCAAGCAGCTACTGAGGCAGGTTGTAGACGTAGCTTGATACCAGCGCATGGACTCTGAGGTAGGGAAGGCGCTGGATATGAAGAAGGACTACACATTTAGGCCATGGGTTTCACTTCCAAAAATGGGCTGGCAGTAGAACACGCTAGATGGAAATGCACGTGTCATTTTGCCACTATTGCTGCCTTGTTGTTCTAGGCCATGTTTACTGTGTCTAACATTAATTGTAGCATCAATTCTTCTTTCGTTAGGTGATCTTGAGATACTTCTTCCAAATGCTGAATGTTCCTCAGACTCTTAACTTTGTGTGCTGTTGTGCTAATTCACAGAGCTGATTGGCAGTTGAGCTGAAACTTCAATTTGGAATTCCTAACTACAGCGTCCTTTCCACTAAACAGCACTGCTTTAGAGGTGAAGCAGAAAGACTCGCTGCTACCAAAAAATTTGTTCTCTTAGAGGCAAGTGCAAAGTGACCAGAAATAACCATAGATATCATTTAAAAGTGATGAATCTTTATTATAAGCCAGGCACAATACCAAATGCATTACAGACATAAACACATTCTGTCTTTAAAATATAAATCAATAAAACCTGAGATTTTTACCAGTATCAGACCAATTTCACAGATGGAGAGCCAACTGAGGTGCAGAATGTTAAAAGCTGATGCATTGAGTTAGAGGTAAATTCAGGATTTTAAACCTGTAAGACTCTCCTAAAGCTCATTAATGTGTCAGCACTATGGTACATGGTTACAGATGACATGGAATGAATCCTAGGAGAAGTCTGGTTAAGTCATATTTGTTTTCAGAGTAAATGGATGCTGTCTTGGGGGTGAAAGCAGAATTTGTTCTAACTTAAGGAAGAGGACAAAGTTGATTCTGCAGAGAGAGGTAGGGGAGTCGGTGTTGCAGGATCAAGGTGTTCCAGCTGGGAGCAAAGATTGAGGGGGTCCTGTCACCTGCAGGGCTGGGTGTCGGACACCCATGTTCTCTGATGAACTCTAGCATGGCTGTGTCCCCTGTTGTCAGTGCCTCGGTCTCCCCGCCACCTGTGCAGTGCTGTCCTGGTGCTGCCGGTGCAGCCTGTGCAAGCCGCCTTTCTGTCCGTGATTTACCCTCGCATCCCTCAGCCTGCAGACACATCACCACGTGCTCGTGCTCCCGGCATCTCTGAAGGGAGGTTTATGGCTCAATTTTATTCCCTTCCTTGTGCAGACAAGTGGCTTCAGTTGTGGAGGAGTCGTTTGAAATAAAACATCATTATTAGATTCTCTCTCCCTGAACCCCCTCTCTTGGCCCGCGATTACTTCTGAATTAAGGCTCAAAGCAGGACCTGCTTGAGAAATTTTCTTTAAACTAGAAAAGGTCCTTATATGTCAAAAAATAAAAAATGGGGCCGGCACCATGGCTCACTTGGTTAATCCTCCTCCTGCAGCGCCGGCATTTCATATGGGCGCTGGGTTCTAGTCCCAGTTGCTCCTCTTCCAGTCCAGCTCTCTGTTGTGGCCCGGGAAGGTAGTGGAGGATGGCCCAGGTGCTTCAGCCTCTGCACCCACATGGGAGACCAGGAGGAACCACCTGGCTCCTGGCTTCGGATCAGCATAGCTCCGCTGTAGAGGCCATTTAGGGGGTGAACCAACGGAAGGAAGACCTTTCTCTCTGTCTCTCTCACTGTCTAACTCTGCCTGTCAAAAAAAAAAAAAAAAAAAGAGAAGAATGTGTGTATTGCACATTTCAGTGAGGCATTGAAGGACCCAGGGACCAGAATGCTGGGTGTCAGTGGCACTGGAATTGTCCCTTTGTTTTCTACCTTTGCGGGTCATCTTTGCTTTCATTTTGTAACAGTGGATTTTTATTTACTGGACATTTTCTTTCGGTACCTGACTGGCTTGACCTTTCAGTATCCCTACACATATACTGCTATTATATTTGTTCTCAGTCTAAACAAGTTTCTGCCCCCAGATGCTTTGTAACCTTCTTCCCACAGTAGCCCTGTCAGATCTTTAGCTGGGCTCACAACACAAACAAAGCATCTGCCTCTGGGCCTTTGCACTTATTATTATTGCTGCCTGGAAAGTTTTAAACTGAGATCTCTAATTTTTATTTCATCCTATCTTGACTAACATTTCTATGATTCCCAAGCATCTTTTCTATGAGAAATAGATCATTCCTAACATGACTTGTGTTTTATTTTTCTCCTTAGTACTTAACCCCACTTCAAATATGGCGTAGTTCATTTTTTGCTTGTACCATCACAACCCTTCCCCCACACACACTTTGTCCTTTGGTTCTCCTTCCATCTTCCAGATCCTGGCTCTTCTAGGGGCACAGTCAGGTGTTTGCTTCCTTGCTGCTCCCGTAGAATGGATTTGTTCATGGGGAGGAGGGCAGGGGGTTTTCCGTTCCGTGTTCTGTATTTTATAGTGTGTAGAAACTGGTGAAAATTTCACTCATTAAATGAAAGAAAGGAAAGTGAAAACGGAGCAAAGCAGGGAAGAGAGAGGAAGGGAGGGGTGGAAGGAGAGGTTTGCCGGCTGAGCCCGGTCACCGTGGCTGCTGGTTCTGGCGGTCTGGCCACCGACACTTGCTGATGGGCTCCCGGTCGTCCCCGGTTCAGAAGCCTCCCTTTGCTGACTTTTCCATTCCCCGCTTTCTCACGTTCTGCTTCCTCCTTGACTTCTACAAATTTTCTCCTCTTTCTTCACCTCCTTTTCTGACCGCCTTGAATAAACAGGGCTTGTTAATTATTTCTTTCTCACTTGCCCTGATCGCTTGTACTGGTGTATTTGGTTTGGTTCACTTAACCCCAAGGAGCAGCTACCCTAGCCTTTGTCACCTTCTGTGCGTTTGCTCTTCCAGCACACAGCTCCCCACAGTATCCCCACAGACACATGTGCATAAGTTTCTTTCTTTTTTTTTATTTTTAATTATCTTTATATACAGAAGATCAACTTGGTGTATACAAAGTAAAGATTTCAACAGTTCACACCCACACAGATACACAAGTATAAAGTACTGCTGGAATACTAGTTTCACCATTAATTTGCATAGTACAGAGATCCTACTGTAAGGCATTCGGATCTGGCTAAAAAGCCCATGAGAATTCCTCAGGCATGGAAAGCCACGACACAGTGGCAAAAAATGACCTACATGAAAGATCTCTGTGAGTGAGATCCCAACGGAAAGTACGGGTCATCAAAGAAGGAGGTACCTTTCTCTGAAGGGAGGAGAGAACTTCCACTTTGATTATGGCCTTGTCTAATAAGATCAGAGTTGGTGAACTCAAGAGGCTTCCATAGCCTTGGCAGCTCATGACAAGAGCCTCGGGTGATTACTGACGTCATAAACAAGAGTGTCAGTTGTGACCAGCGCCACGGCTCACTTGGCTAATCCTCCGCCTGTGGTACCGGCACCCTGGGTTCTAGTCCCGGTCGGGGTGCCGGATTCTGTCCCGGTTGCTCCTCTTCCAGTCCAGCTCTCCGCTGTGGCCTGGGAGTGCAGTGGAGGATGGCCCAAGTGCTTGGGCCCTGCACCCCATGGGAGACCAGGAGAAACACTTGACTCCTGGCTTCAGATCAGCGCAGCACTCCAGCCACAGCGGCCATTTGGGTGGTGAACCAATGGAAGGAAGACCTTTCTCTCTCTCTCTCTCTCTCTCACTGTCTACACTGCCTGTCCAAAAAAAAGTGTCAGTTGTTAAATCAACAACAGGAGCCACTGTGCACCTACTCCCCATGTAGGATGTCTGTCCTTAATGTGTTGTACTCCAGCATATGTTTCCTTCTAGTGGATGATTTCCCCTTACATGTTCTCTGATAACATCACAGTGAAAGCCTATAGGAAATGTGCAGGTAGTTGTCCTTTTGGTCTTGTTTGCCTGGAGTACTACCTTAAGAAAATATAGTGCAAGGGAATCTGAACCTACTGGAAAACCTGAGCAGCTCTCGGCACTGCCTGCCCTGGGACTGTGGGCTGATGGGACTCCATTGTGCATGGTTGCCCTACCTAGTCCAGCAGTGCCTAACATTCTGCATGTTTGTTTCTAAGCCATTGCCAGCAAGCATGCTGATAGTCATGATTCATCTTTGATTAGAGCCAAGTCCAAACAGTAGACTTTCCTTGACCTGCCATCTGGATGTTCCACAATAAAGAAGGGCAAATGGATTTGGAGTCCCAGTGAATGGAGAACCACTGTCATACTAAGAATAAGGTTCAGCTCATCAGAAAATAAGAATATCCTCCTGCAAGCTTCCCAGGGTGCCTTATCTCTTACTTCTTTCTGAGATATCAATAATATAATTCATCACAGTAATCACAGTAGAAGGAGCATGAAGTACTTTGTAGTAGGGCAGAGTTGTCGTCTGCTTTTGTCATGAGCCCCCAATGTGTATTCCTTAAATAAAAGGTTCCTGGGGGGAAATCTGAGTGATGGCAGCTGCTGGGACGGCCCTCTGCAGGTGCCACCATTTGTCAGCTCTGCCGGGCTGTGCTCAGGTGGGATGGAGGGGTAGAGCCTCTGACACCAGAGCCCTCCCCCAGGGGCTGCAGTGGTAGGAAGCCCTCAAAGAGTGGGCCTCTTGTCCTGGTAGAGAATTTGAAATTCTTTGCTTGGAGAGCGGGACTCATGGATGTTGAAAATCTCTCCCTCCCTGGGGCGTCTCCTCACAGTGTCTCAGGCTCCTGGCATCTCCCTCCTCCGGGAGAAGGCAGGATGGTGGTGTGAGCCTGGCACGCCTAACTTAGGTAACGCCCACCGTGGGAAGGCCAGGGGAAGGGATTAAAGCAGGTATCTACAAATGGCTTTGAATGGCGGTGGTCTTCTCCAGGGAGTTTATATGAGTGCCTGAGGTCAAATGAGGCGTCCTTGGTGTTCTCCTGGCAGAGCAGCAGCAGTGCAACAACCGCTGTCTTGTGCTATGGACTAGAGTCTGGTTCTGTGGGGACAGAGTGAGGCCGAGGCCGCCCCGGCACACAGCCTCCCGTTGCCCCGTGAGCAGGAAGCAGTCATGGCCACAGTGTGCTCTCCTCAAGCCCAGTGTCCCCCACTCAGCATTTGATGCACACTGGAGTCCAGTGTGGTGGGAGGAATGCAGGGAAAATGCTGTATCGCAGAGGCCTCTGGGTACAAGGCAGCGGGATGGGAAGGATCCAGAGGAGCCATAGCTGGCAGAGGCTGGAGACTGCTCTGAGCTTTGAGTTCCGTTTGCAACCATGCTTCCTTTAGACAAGAGGGAGGTGCTAACCCAGCCGTGCTCATGGGAGGCCCATTTCCTTTCCAAACTGTTTGGACTTCCCCATGGCCCAGGTGCTCAGTGACCCTTGCTTGTCCAGGGCTCTCACTGCTCTTCTTCATTTGGGTTTTGGGAGCCCAGGTGGGTCTTCCCCTCATCCTGTGTCACTATCAGAGGCACATCCCCCACCTCCCTAGTCTGTCCCTTGCCTGGAGCCCGTGTGAAGTGGCGCAGTCCTTAAACACCTGTTCTCCACTTCCATCTTCCCTGATTTCTCAGGGTGAAAGCTTTTCCCGAGGGCATAGATTTTGGGGGACACAGTGCACAGCTGCTCTGGGAGATAAGCAGGAAGTGAGAGAAGCCTGGCAGGGGTCTCCCCGAGTCAGATCCCAGAGACGATCCTCAGCTCTGCCCTCCACTGCCTTCCTCTCTGGCTGAGTCTGCCTGGGTTCCTCCTGCCCTTTGTGTCTCAGCAAAAGCTGAGTTCCCATCTCTACACAGAACCTTCAGAAAGCTCATGCTGGGTGGGCTCCTTCACATCAGTCTCAGGAGCGCTCCCGTTTCAATGTCCCCTTTGCAACAGTGACTTTAGCAATGGTCTTCAAAAAGCCCAGTGAACTTGCTCATTGAGATGGTTGAAAAACCACATTGCTTCATACATTAACAGTCATTTTCAACATTTTGAAATGAAAAAAAAAATTAAGATTTTTTCAGACTCTTCATTTACCTATTGATTTAAGCCCCTATCGCCATTAATGCCATCGTTAGCTTAATCTGCCCTAAAGGATGCTGCCATTATTTGGATTTGGTTTGTCCCACAGGGGCTTGAACCCCAGAGTGGCTATTTTGAGCTGCTGGGACCTTTGAGGTGGGGCCTAGTGGGAAGTTACTGGAGCTCCTGCTAATAAAAGAAATTAAGGTAGGTCTCCTGCATCGTCATGGTAGTTTTTAGTAGAAGAAGCCTGGCCCCCTGCATTCACAATCAGTCTCAGTCTCAGTCTCAGTCTCTCTCTCCCTCTCCCTCCCTCTCTCTCTCTCTCTCGATCTGATTGCTTGCTCTTTGTGCTCCTGCCTTTTTCATCATGATATGACACAGACGAAAGGGCCCTTGCCAGCACTGAGCTATTGCTAGTGCCATGCCCTCGAGCCTCCCAAGCTGTAAGCTAAAGTAGCCTCTTTTATTCTCGAGTGGCCTGCCTCAGGTACTTCTACACAGCTACCAGTGTGCATACTTACTTCTTCTTACTGGTACTGCATACCAGTGCAGACGTACTTCTTCTTTTAGATGCCCTGAAGTCACTCATTTCCACATTTTACCTAAGTGCCACTGATTTTGTCCATTTAAGTACTAGTCCATGTCCATTCTATATTCATCTTCATAATTTTTATAAAAACGATTTAATTCATATAAGATACAATTTGCCTTTTAAAAGAATACACTTTAGTGGTTTTTAGTATATTTCCTGAGTTGTGTAACCATCACTGCTATCTAATTCCAGAACATTGCTGTCACCCCAACGAGAAACCCCATGCATATCAGCAGTCACTCTCCATTATCCCCTGCCTTCAACCCCTGACAACTACTAATCTGTTCTCTGTCACCCTGGATCTGTTCTGTGTATTCCGTATAAATAGAATTCTGAAATAAATGGCCTTTTGTGTCTGACTTCTTTCCTTTCGCATAATGTCTTCAAGGTTCATTCACATTGTATCTGGTATCTGTCCTTTAATGCTTTTTATGGCTAAAGTAAATATTCTGCTGTTTGAATAAATTGCATCTTGTTTATTTATTCATCAGATGGTGGGCATTTGAGTAGTTCCTACTTTCTGGCTGTTTTGAATAAGACTGCTATAAATATTTTCGGTGTAAACATACATTTTTAACTTTCTTGCTTATGCCCTTAAGAATATAGTTGCTGGATCATATGGCTTCCCAGGGTTTACCTTGTTGAAGAAACACCTAAGTGCTTTCCACAGCGGCTGTACCCCTCTTCGTTCCCATCAGCACAGCTCTTATGTGGACTTTCCATTTCCTTTTCTTTTTTTTGCCTTAAAGATTTATTGGTGTATTTGAAAGGCAGAGTTACAGGGAGAGTCATAGAGAGAGAGGTCTTCTCTCTGCTGGTTCACTCCCCAAATGGCTGCAACGGCTGGAGCTGCGCCGATCTGAACCAGGAGCCAGGAGCTTCTTCTGGGTCTCCCACGTGGGTGCAGGGGCCCAAGGACTTGGGCCTTCTTCTTGTGCTTTCCCAGGCCATAGCAGAGAGCTGGATCCAAAGTGGAGCAGCCAGAACTTGAAATGGAGCCCATAAGGGAAGCCGGCACTATAGGCAGCAGCTTTACGTGATACACTATAGCACTGACCCCCAGGCTTTCTGTTTTCTGTGTTCTGCTTTTTGCTTTGATTATGGCCATCATATTGAGTATGAAGTGCTATCTTACTGTGATTTTCAAAGTATTTCCTTCATGGTTTATGATGGCAGACATCTTGTAGTGCATTTATTGGCCATTCATATGTCTTCATTGAGGAAATCTTTAAATTTTTTTCCCACTTTTTAATAGGCTGTTTGTCATTTTATTAGTTCTCAAAGTTCTATATATGTGTGTACTGGATGTGAATCCAATGTTTATCCCTCTCTTTTCACTATGAAAAGTGACAGCAGTGTTTATCCCTGTCTTTTCACTTTTCACTGTGCTCTTTTCACTTTCTTGATTGTGTTCTTTGCCATGCAAAGGTTTTTATTCTGGTGAAGTTCAATTTATCTACTTCAGCTTCAATTGCTTACACTTTTAGTGTCATATTTGAGAAATGGTCGCCTGATTCAGTGTCACACGGATTTATACTAGATTTCCTTGTAAAATTTTTATGATTTTAGATCTTATATTTAAGTCTTCACTGTGTTTTCAGTTAATTTTTTTGTAAAATGTTAGATAGGAAGCTAGATTGGTTTTCTTTTTGTGAATATGTATATTCAGTTGTCCCCAAACTATTTGTGGAATAGCCTGTTCTTTTGCTTACTGAGTGTTTTTGGCATCTTTGCTGAAAACTTGGTGACCATAATTAGATTAATTTATTTTGGGACTGTCAATTTTATTCCATTGTCCTGTATGCCTGTCTGTATGCCAGTATCATACTGCCTTAATTAGTGGAGTTCTTTGATAAATTTTGAAACTTGGAAGTGTGAACCTTCCAAATTAGTTACCTTTTTCTGAGATTATTGAGACCATGCATGCTCGTGGTGCTGGTATTCCATATGGGCACTGGTTTGTGTCCTGGTGCCCACTTCAGATCCAGCTCCCACCAAAGGCCTGGGAAGGGCAGCAGTGATTGACCTAAGTGCTTGAGTCTCAGTCTCCCAGGTGGGAGACCAGGATGAAACTTGGCTCCCAGCTTTGGCCTGGGCAAGCACTGGCTGTCGTGGCCATCTGGGAGTAAACCAGCAGATGGAAAATCTCTGTCTGTGTCTGTATCTCTCTCTGTTAACTCTGAATTTCGAATAAATAATCTTGAAACAAAAAAGCAAGGGGAGACACGTGATTCAGAGGACCCCAGGGAGTCAGGCAGGACCCCAGACCCCCCAGCCCCATCACCAACACTTCCCTGACCCCAAGAAGCACAAAGCTTGACACGCAGACATCCTAGAAAATGGTACTGTTCTGCCTGTGCCTCCCTGTGTTGGAGAGAAAAAGGCAGGTGCGTCTCTCCTACCATCTTGTTAGAATATGTTTGATCATAAGTTTTCTGTTTTTTTCTTAAAGAGCAGACAGAAAGAGAGACTTTGGTCTTCTAACCCCTGTTTGACTCTCCAGATAGCCATAACAGCCCAGCCTCGAATAGGCTGAAGCCAGAAACCCAGAACTCAATCTGTGTGTCCCATATGGTTGGTGGGGACCCGAGTGCTTTGACCACCACCTGCTGTCTCACAGCAGCAGGAAGCTGGAAATGGAAGCTGAGCCAGGCAGGCATCCCAAGGTGGTTCTTAAATGCTGTACCAAATGCCTGCAGCTGCAATCTGTCACTTCCTGTGGTTTCCCAGACTTCTGCTGTCCAAGTGTCCACCTAAGTTCTTCCCTTTGTTGCTATTTATTTTCTACTGTCATGTTCCAGAGTTTCCTTCCCTTCACTATATCTGTGTGTATACTTCAAATACTTAATGGTAATGTAAAACCAGGGAAACCATCTCTGGTTAGAAATGGCTTAAAGGATGAGTGCTGACGCTAATGCTGAGGTCCTTATGGACTGCAACTTAATTTTGTTAATTTCTACATCCCTGCAGCTCCTCTGTTTTCCGCAGCTGTGTGCTAAATACATATTTGTAAAGTAGACAAGAAAATAATCATCTCTATACCCACAGCAGTTGAAAGCAATCCAAGAACCAGTGTGGAGTCAAACCACGTGTGTTTTCCTCTTGGGTTGCCTGAAAAATACCTTAAGCCCTTTTTAAACATTTTCTTTGTTTTTGATAGACATTCATGTAAATGAAGACATAATAGTCCATCTTCACAGTCTTGGAGAAAATAGCAGTTTTTCTGTAACCATGGTTGTAGGTTATACCCAAGTCACATTTACAAATGCAGACTTAGGTGTTTTTCCACATAATAATTTCTATTTTTCTGAGAGCTCATTTCACAGATTGTGGAGTTTAGAGATCATTGTGCGTCATAAGTGCATGCGAATTTATCTACTCCTCTTAATATACTGTGCCTGCCTCTCCTAAGTTTAGTGATTTCCTAGCTAATAAGGCCCAGTGCCTTTTATGTCCCTTTTTTGTTGACAAGTTCTCTTCATTTGAAAAAATCAAGCCTGACTCTGAACTTTCCATGTGCAGAATATTTGTGTCTTTTAAATATTTTCTCGGGATGTCATCAGTTGGTTGATCATTTTCTGCCCACGACCTGCATAGGTAACAGCTGCAGCAGAGGGTGTTGGAGACTCCGTAGAAACCCCATCTGTCCCTTCACAGAATGCTTTCTCCCAGAGGAAGTTGGGAAGTGTTAGTCTTAATTAGGCAAGTTGCATGCTGCTATTAAAAGCTGGTGAGATCTCCCAGGATTTCTGCACTGATAAGTATTGCTGGCCATGTGAGTTGATTGAATTTGGGGTCCCATTACAAGTTTTTTTGTTTGTTTGTTTTTGGTTTGTTTTTTTTTTTTTTAACTTTTATTTAATGAATATAAATTTCCAAAGTACAGCTTATGGATTACAATGGTTTCCCCCCCATACCGTCCCTCCCACCCACAACCCTCCCCTTTCCCACTCCCTCTCCCCTTCCATTCACATCAAGATTCATTTTCGATTATCTTAATATACAGAAGATCAGCTTAGTATACATTAAGTAAGGATTTCAACAGTTTGCTCCCACACGGAAACATAAAGTGAAAAATAATAGATGAATTTTTTTAAATGATGATGAAATCAGATCAGACCTATTGTCATGTTTAATCCCAGTGAGAGTCAAGTTGGGAGTTGATAATTTCTTTTTTTTTTTTTATTTTTTTTTACAGAGGATCAGTTTAGTATGCATTAAGTAAAGATTTCAACAGTTTGCACCCCCATAGAAACACAAAGTGAAATATATTGTTTGAGTACTCGTTATAGCATTAAATCTCAATGCACAGCACATTAAGGACAGAGATCCTACATGAGGAGTAAGTGCACAGTGACTCCTGTTGTTGACTTTACCAACTGACACTCCTGTCTATGGCATCAGTAATCTCCCTATGCTCCAGTCATGAGTTTCCAAGGCTATGGAAGCCCTCTGAGTTCTCCGATTCTTATCTTGTTTAGACAAGGTCATAGTCAAAGTGGAGGTTCTCTCCTCCCTTCAGAGAAAGGTACCTCCTTCTTTGAAGACCTGTTCTTTCCACTGGGATCTCACTCACAGAGATCTTTTGCCAGAGTATCTTGGCTTTCCATGCCTGAAATACTCTCATGGGCTTTTCAGCCAGATCAGAATGCCTTTAGGGCTGATTCTGAGGCCAGAGTGCTATTTAGGACATCTGCCATTCTATGAGTCTGCTGAGTATCTCACTTCCCATGTTGGATCACTCTCCCCTTTATTTATTCTATCGGTTAGTGTTAGCAGGTACTAGACTTGTTTATGTGCTCCCTTTGACTCTTAGTCCTTTCATTATGATCAATTGTGAACTGAAATTGATCACTTGGAATAGTGAGATGGCATTGGTACATGCCACCTTGATGGGATTGAATTGGAATCCCCTGGTATGTTTCTAACTCTACCATTTGGGGCAAGTCAGCTTGAGCATGTCCCAAATTATACATCTCTTCCCTCTCTTATTCCCACTCTTATGTTTAACAGGGATCACATTTCAGTTAATTTTCAACACTTAAGGATAACTGTGTATTAATTACAGAATTAAACCAGTCATATTAAGTAGAACAGACAAAAAAACTACTAAGAGGGATAATGTATTAAGTTGTTCATTAACAGTCAGGACTATGCTGATCAAGTCACCGTTTCCCCTAGTGTCCATTTCACTTCAGGCGGTTTCCTTTTTGGTGTTCAGTCAGTTGTCACCGATCAGGGAGAACATATGGTATTTGTCCCTTTGGGACTGGCTTACTTCACTCAGCATGATGTGTTCCAGATTCCTCCATTTTGTTGCAAATGACTGAATTTCGTTGTTTCTTACTGCGGTATAGTATTCTAAAGAGTACATATCCCATAATTTCTTTATCCAGTCTACCGTTGATGGGCATTTAGGTTGGTTCCAGGTCTTAGCTATTGTGAATTGAGCTGCAATAACCATTAAGGTGCAGACGCTTTTTTGTTTGCCAATTTAAATTCCTTTGGGTAAATTCCAAGGAGTGGGATGGCTGGGTCGAACGGTAGGGTTATCTTCAGGTTTCTGAGGAATCTCCAGACTGACTTCCATAGTGGCTTGACCAGTTTGCATTCCCACCAACAGTGGGTTAGTGTCCATTTCCCCACATCCTCGCCAGCATCTGTTGTTGGTAGATTTCTGCATGTGAGCCATTCTAACCGGGGTGAGGTGAAACCTCATTGTGGTTTTGATTTGCATTTCCCTGATTGCTAATGACCTTGAACATTTTTTCATGTGCCTGTTGGCCATTTGGATTTCCTCTTTTGAAAAATGTCTATTGAGGTCCTTGGCCCATCTCTTAAGTGGGTTGTTGGTTTTGTTTTTGTGGAGTTTCTTGATCTCTTTGTAGATTCTGGTTATTAATCCTTTATCTGTTGCATAGTTTGCAAATATTTTTTCCCATTCTGTCGGTTGTCTCTTCACTCTCCTGACTGTTTCTTTTGCAGTACAGAAACTTCTCAATTTGATGCAATCCCAATAGTTGATTTTGGCTTTGACTGCCTGTGCCTCCCGGGACTTTTCCAGAAATTCTTTGCCTGTGCCAATATCTTGAAGGGTTTCTCCAATGTTCTCTAGTAACTTGATGGTGTCAGGTCATAGATTTAGGTCTTTAATCCATGTTGAGTGGATTTTTGTGTAAGGTGTAAGGTAGGGGTCTTGCTTCATGCTTCTGCACGTGGAAATCCAATTTTCCCAGCACCACTTATTGAATAGACTGTCCTTGCTCCAGGAATTAGTTTTAGATCCTTGATCAAATATAAGTTGGCTGTAGATGTTTGGGTTGATTTCTGGTGTTTCAATTCTGTTCCATTGGTCTATCCATCTGTTTCTGTACCAGTACCATGCTGTTTTGATTACAACTGCCCTGTAGTATGTCCTGAAATCTGGTATTGTGATGCCTCCAGCTTTGTTTTTGTTGTACAAGATTGCTTTAGCTATTCGAGGTCTCTTGTGCCTCCATATAAATTTCAGCACCATTTTTTCCAGATGTGAGAAGAAGGTCTTTGGTATCTTGATTGGTATTGCATTGAATCTATAAATTGCTTTTGGGAGAATGGACATTTTGATGATATTGATTCTTCCAATCCATGAGCATGGAAGATTTTTCCATTTCTTGGTATCCTCTTCTATTTCTTTAAGGTTTTGTAATTTTCATCGTAGAGATCTTTAACGTCCTTGGTTAAGTTTATTCCAAGGTATTTGATTGTTTTTGTAGCTATTGTGAATGGGATTGATCTTAGAAGTTCTTCCTCAGCCATGGCATTGTCTGTGTATACAAAGGCTGTTGATTTTTGTGCATTGATTTTATACCCTGCTACTTTGCCAAAATCTTCTATGAGTTTCCATAGTCTCTTAGTAGAGTTCTTTGGGTCCCCTAAATAAAGAATCATGTCATCTGCAAAGAGGGATAGTTTGAGTTCTTCCTTCCCAATTTGTATCCCTTTAATTTCTTTTTCTTGCCATTACAAGTTTTAAACTGTACTCTTAGAAGTTAATCCTTAGGAATGTATTCAGAACTATACAGCTTTACAGTTACAAACTTCTTCCTCCATCTCTTATTCCCACTCTCATTTCTTACTGAGATCCATCCTCAATTGACTTTATACACATATGATTAACTCATTAAGTAATGAGTTCAACTAATAGTATGAAGAGAAAAAAAAATGAAAAATAAAAACAAAACAAAACAAAAAAACTGTTCCATGACAGTCAAGCCAAGGGCAGCTCAAGTCATCCCTGTCAATTTCACTTCTGTAGATTTCCTTTTAGTTTCTCTGTTCATGATGGTAAATCACGGAGAACATATGGTATTTGTCCCTTTGGAACTGGCTTACTTCACTAAGTATGATGTTTTCCAGATTGATCCATTTTGTTGCAAATGACCAGAATTAATTTTATTGACTGCTGTGTAGTATTCCATAGAGTAAATATCCCATAGTTTCTTCATGCAGTCTGGTTGACGGGCATTTAGGTTGGTTACTTGTCTTAGCCAGTGTGAATTGAGCTGCAATAAACAAGAGGGTGCAGGTAACTCTTTTATTTATTGATTTCATTTCCCTTGGGTAAATTCCCAGGAGTGGGATGGCTGGGTCAAATGGTAGGTCTATATTCAGATTTCTGAGGTTTCTCCATACTGTCCTCCAAAATGGCTTTACCAGTCTGCAATCCCACTAACAGTGGATTAGGGTACCTTTCTTCCCCATATCCTTACTAGCATTTGTTGTTTGTTGATTTTTATATGAAAGCCAGAGAATAGGACTCTTAGCATGTTTACCTCTGATACTGTGCCCAGGTCCCAATTCCTGTATGCATCCTATTGTATAACTCTAAGCTATATATTATATAAACTTTATTAGTGTGTACAATAAATCATCAGTTCACATCCTGTTATTCCCCTAGGCCTATGATTATTCTTAGATCAAAACTTGTGTGGATGTCCATCAATCAAAGGTGACATCCTTCTTGAGGGAGGACTGTGTCTTATTCATAGTTTTGGTGCCTCTGTTAGTAGATGGATAAAGATCACACTCAGTAAATGTTGAGTGAATGAATGTCCTCACTGAGTTATTAAAGATAAATCAAAATATTATTAGGATTTCTTTTCAAGGCAATTTGGGATAGTGATTAAGTGTGTGGTCTCGGTTCCATTTGCTTACACTGAAAGCCCCTTCTCACCACTTACTATTGCTGTCTTGGGTCAAGTTACTTCTCCTCCATCATTTGGGCTTCCTTAGCCATAAGACAGAGAAAGCATTATTAACTCCCTCCTACACAGTGGATGACAAAGTCATATCATCCATGTAGGCTTTTAGCATGGCACCAGTCACATAGCAAGTGTTCAGTGCGTGGTGGTCTTTACTGGTGACCCCCATTATTTCTCTTAGAAAAAGTTTGACTCCCTCCCTCCCTGTTAGCTTTACCACTCTTTAGTATGACTTGTCTGCAGGCATGAATGTATCTTTCATGCAAACAACCATATAAGTGATCTTTGCTGGAGACAGAAAGATGGATTTGATAGCATCAGGAGACTTAAGTGGTTCTGAATGCAGTGCACCAAGCCTAAATCTGCCACCCAGGAAAGATGTGTTGCTCGTTCACAAAAGAGGTCAGAGAGCAATAATAAGTAAAGATGGCTTCTATTACCCTTCCATTTTTATGATGAGAGAACAGAAACCTAACAGGATGAAACAGTGCTGTATCTAAGGGATTCCAGAGTCCAGTGTTGGCCCAGCAGCACCCTGATCTCCAAAGAATGTGGAACCAGTGTTTCCTTCTAGCTTTGCAGGTGGCTCTGCATAAAAAGACACTGAGTTTTCCACATCTGAGGGAAGGTCTATATTCAGTCCTCTGTTGCATAATGTGACTAACAGTACCGTAGAAGACAGTGGCAGGTATTTGGTGGGTGGATTCCAAAGCTGTTTGCTGGACAGAAAGCCAAGAGAGCTCCTATTCTGAGACAAATAGGTGGTTGGCTCTGGGCTGCACTATTCACTAGATACGTGACCTTGGTAGGCCTTTTGCTGTCTCTGGTTTTTAATCTGTGAAACTGGAGTACTCATAGTATCGGTTGTATGATGTGTTCATCTTGGTTTTAGCTGATATTGTTAGGAACAGTGAATCTTTCAAACTGGGGTGGTGGGGATGGTGTGGGGCAGCTCTATCACAAAGGCAGCAAAAAATGGGACTGGCCCATCTGCCAGCCCCGCCTTGCCTGGACTCACTCTGGACTCATTCAGATTGCTTCATGCTGAGATCACACCACTTTAGAAAGGGAATCTTCAGTATATCACACAGCAATATGCCATTATGTTTGCAAAGTAGAATTTGAGTTTCATGCATTTTAGAATATTGAAAATACATTGTCGGCCGATGCTGCAGCTCACTAGGCTAATCCTCCGCCTGTGGCACTGGCACCCCGGGTTCTAGTCCTGGTTGGGGCGCTGGATTCTGTCCTGGTTGCTCCTCTTCCAGTCCAGCTCTCTGCTGTGGCCCGGGAGTGCAGTGGAGGATGGCCCAAGTGCTTGGGCCCTGCACCCCATGGGAGACCAGGAGGAAGCACCTGGCTCCTGGCTTCAGATCGACGCAGTGCGCCGGCCAACACGCCAGCCATAGTGCCCACTTAGGGGGTGAACCAACGGAAAAGGAAAACCTTTCTCTCTCTCTGTCTCTCACTGTCTAACTCTGCCTATCAAAAAAAAAAAAAAAAAAAAAAAAAAAAAAAAAAAAAAAAAAGAAAGAAAGAAAGAAAAGAAAATACATTGTCTAAGTAGACCTTGAAGCTTCTTCTGCATGAAAAATCTATGGTGGCCCAAATACAAATATTGCCACAAGAGACAGACTAGAGTATTAACTGAAAATGCAGAAGGGAGTAAGAAGTTTCGAGCTTGCCACTTTGAAGCTGTGAGACTTGAGCAAGTTTCCTAAACTCCCCACAGTTCCCTACACTCTCCACAGTTAGGATTCAGTGCGTGCTTCCCCCAGGTACCTTAAGAATTAAAGGATTTAGCAGAACTCTCAGAAATAATGGATGTTAGGCAAGATAGAAATCCGTGAACCTCTCTCAGAAACACCTGTATTCTGTAATCATTAACTTCTTAGAGCTCTGTGCCTGTGTAAGTGAATTTACCTTCCTTTTTAGGCATACATTCTGAGGAGACTGAAACGCTGCATTTATTTATCATCAAGCTCTGTCAGTTTCTAACTAATGGCATTATCAAGTTTAAGGTGTAAAAATTATGAGTCCTTTTATATTTTTCCCTCCAACAGGAGAGAAACATGAACAACATCAGAAGTTTCCTTAAAAAGCTTCCATTGGTGATAGAAGTCAGAAGTCAGGAATATAAATATGCATTGCCATGGTGATGGAGTTAGGATTCTGTTACAAGCTTATTTTATCTAGGGTTAATTATTTCTATCAATTTTCTTTCATCCCCTTTGTTTTTTTCTTGAATGATGAAACAATGAAAGAATGTGATGAGGAAAATGAGCTGTATTTAAGTTTCCTCTTAAATTTCTTAATGGGAGCAAACGTGCTCCAACGTACTCCTCCCCTGAGTTAGTGTCACAGCAGTGCCGAAGCCTCTGGAACTGAAAAAGCCTGATTCTCAAAAAAACCAATTAAATTGAAAGAATGTTCTATCAGCTGATTAGAGAGGAAAATCTAAACAGAAGATTTTCTGGTTTCTGAAATTTACTCCAAGATACACCCATGAATGCTGCCAAGTGATGACATGAGGTTTCCCCATGACAGTGGCATCAGGGTCCACAGGAGCTGTGTTTATGCCCTGATGAAGGGGGCTCAAATAATCTGTAAAAGTGATGAGAGAATATGTACAGGTTAGTCATCGGTTATCCTAAAATCCGACAGCCCAAATTCTCTGATATCTCAAACTCTTGACCATTGACCTAGTACCCAGAAAGATTCGGATTTTACAAATGGGGATTTGGCACAGTGTTGGTACACAGCCTGGGATGCCTGCGTCCCATCTAGGAGCACCTGGTTCAGTTCCTGGCTCCCCACTTCTCATCCAGCTTCCTGCTCCTGTGTATCCAGGGAGTCAGCAGAGGACAGCTCAAGTACTTGGTTGTCAGCTACCATGTGGGAGAACCAAACTGAGTTCCAGGATTCTGGCTTTGGCCTGCTCTAGCCTCAGCTGTTTCAGACGTTTGAGATGTGAATCAGCAGATGTAATATGTCTCTGTCTTTCTTTCTCTTCTTTCAAGTAAATAGTAAAAAAAAAAGGGGGGGGGATTTTCAGATTTGGGAGCATTTGCAATTTCTGGATTAGGGATGTTGAATTATTAAATTCTATGCTAATATTTGAAATCATTTCCTTAAAGATCCAAAAATAGGAAACACTTCTGGTCCCTCAGAATTTAGGATCAATAGAAAAAATAATTTAAAATTCAGATTCTCAGATCAGTAAGTTAATACTGGCTAATTACTAACATTGTGATAAAACTTTTTCTCTCCTACTCAGTTTCAAAGAAGTGAAACCAACTAAAGATAATTTTAATAAGAAACAACGTGATTATGTATGGTGGCTTCCAAACTAGGCAAATTCCTACCCAGTTCAAATCTATGCCCTAACTATGGTTCTCCAGATGAACTGAAGTGAGTGAGTTTACATTCTTAATCTTTAGTTTTCTCATATGAGAAGCCAGTGTGGGATAATATCCATAGCTAATGAGGCTACTGTTCAGTTGAAATGGTCCAATGAATTTAAAGCTCTTACCCTGGCATATAGTATATACTCAATAATAATGGCTATGCTTGCAATCATATTTAGGCATTAATGTTCAGTGGCAGCCTCCTTAATTAAGTTCACTCCAGGGGGAAGGAAGAAACACATAGGTGAAACCAGGCTTAATGAAGGATGTGATTGAATTAAAGAAAATATGGAGATCTATCCCTTCTGTAACTCCTACCTGCTTACAGGATGTGAAGTCTTCTAAAGAGAGGGTTTGATTCTTCATTTTCCAGCTCTGATTCTCAGTTTTTCCCACGTGTAAAAGAAGAAGTCAGATGACCTCTGAGAACTCTGTCCGGTCTGACTTTGTGTCCTCTGGGAGATCCTTCTAGGAGTCCCACGCCATTTTTAAAGTTGTTGCTAAAATAACTCTTGCCTAAATATATGACAACAATGATCGTTTGAAAGGAATTAACCAGCAATCCCATAGCTAGAGAATGGTTGGAATTTATGAAGCCTTCTGTGAGGTTCTCTGACTATTCGGCGTGGATAACTTGGATTTGTTGAGTGAGAAACACAGGTCAGAGCTGTTCCTGTTAGGCCACTGGCCGGTGTCACCTGTCTGCCTGAAGGTAGAAATCATCAGCCTAATGGGAGTGAATGCAGGTCGGTCCTCCCAGTAGGAGTGCAGTCTGCAAATGGATCAGCTTTTGTTACACATCACATCTCCTTTTTCTTTCCATTGTTACGTTGCATTGTGGTCTTATGGGAAGAATGCAAAATTGAGAGTAAAGAACTTGTATCTAAATGCAGCCCCCCCCCCCATAATTTCGATGAACTGCTTCACTCTTTCACTGACTTTGAGCTGTCTTCTCATTAAAATGGGTGCAGTCTTCAACCTAACGGGTCACAAGGAGGATTAAAGAAGATAGCTCATGCAGAGTCAATCCCAAGCATATGTGTTGTACACAGAAGGCATTCAATAAGTGACTGATCATTTCTTCTTTTAAAAAAATTTTTATTTATTTGCTTTATAAACAAGAGAGTTTTTCCATCCACTGGTTCACTCCCTAAATATCTGCAACAGCCAGGGCTGGGCCAAGGCCAAAGCTGTGAGCCAGGAACTCAATCCAAGTCTCCCATATGAGTGGCTAGGACGCTGCTCCTTCAGCTCTCACCTCTGGCTCCCAGAGTGCACATGAGAAAAAGGCTGGAATTGGAATCAGAGCTAGGATTGGGACTCAAGTACTCTGATACGTATTGCAGGTATCCCAAACAATACCTTATCTGCTGTTCCAAATGCCAACCCCTCATTTATTCTTTTATTTGACAAATATCTACTGAGCACTTAGATGCCAGGTATAATTTTAGCTACTTAGAATGCATTAGTCTCTGCCAATTGTATTGCATTGTGTATTTGGAATACCAATACAGACGAAGATTCCATATCTATGGGTCTTAATTTCTAGTGGTGAAGTCAGGTAATAAATCTGAACCATAGTAAAGTAAATCAGCTATGTGTGAAGCATGAAAGTAATAGTTACTATAGAAGAAAAGCAAACTGTAGCAGGGTTTTCAGGTTATGAAGGGGTAGGGTAAGTGGGGCAAGAGTTGGGGAAGGTTGTAGAATTAAGTAGGGTGATCAGGTTAGGCCTCTCAAGAAGTCGCCGTTTAAGCAATGGCAGGGACGATGAGCGGATGAGCCAGAGGGGTATTTACCAAGAGTGTTCCTGGCTGCGGTGCACAGGCAGGGGTCTGCTTGGCGTGCCGAGCACAGGCAGGAGGCCAGGGTGACTGAAGCACAGTGAACACAGGGCAGCAGGAGGAGGTGAGGTCAGACACTGCTGTTCTGTTCTAGGACACCAGTGGGGCTGAGAGCAGAGACCAGAAAGAGGCTGTAGCAGGCAATCAGATTTTGATCCATGGGTAATAAGAGATGATCAGATGCTGAATATAATTTAGAAGTCTCTCTTTCCACTTCAGTTTCTTCAACTGTAGTGACAATATTTACCCAGTTAACTTAAGAGACCTTTTAACAGGAAGATGGTGGTGAGTTATATTAACACTGTCCTGAAGTAGGTTCTGGGCTAAGTACCCATCAACCCTATGAGGTAAGCATAATCATTAAATCTTTCTGACACATACTGAGTTGAGGCACAGAGAGATCAGAAAATATCTCCACAGTCCCCTGCAGCCTCAGTGGTGGAGCTGGGGGTCAAACCCAGTCAGTCTGACTGTGGAGCTGCATGGGAGGAAATGGTCTGAGCAGGTCTCCATCTTTCCCCCAAGAAAGCGCTCTCTTCACCCTCTCAAGTATTCCTAGACTAAATCACAAATAGATTTTCCATGCTCAATCTCTTTCATGTCTGTAATCATCAGAGAATGAAAACATTACTTAGAATGCTCAGCAGCAGAAGCTTGCCCTCTGAGGATGTCAATCAGAGGGTAGGTTGGTTAATGTTAGGATATGGGAAGAATCAGAAAATATAGGATATTTTTTAAAAAAAAAATAGGATATGGGGAAAATCAGGAGTCATATAAAACATTCTTTTTAAAAACTATTCTAGGATTATAATTATTTTAAAGTTAATTGTAAGATACATATCACATAAAAATTGCCTTCTTTGCCATTTTTAAGTGTGCAGTGAATGGCATTAAATACACTGTAGACCGTCATCACCATGCATCGCAGGGATTCTTTTCATCTTATAAAATTGAAACTACACCCATTACGCTGTAACACCAATTTCATCCTCCTCCCAATCCCTGACAACCACTGTGGACTCGGCTTACCACCTCTGTGATCTGTGAATGTGATTACTCCAGGTACCCACGGAAGTGGAATCATACAGAACCTTTGACTCCATGACTAGATGATTTCACTTAGCATCCCTGTGCTTAGTGTATGTGTCAGAATGCACTTGTTTTTTAAAACTAGGTAATACTTCATTATATGTCTAGACCACATTGTACTTGTTGATGCACCTGTTGATGAATCAAAATGCGTTAGGAAAATCTTATGGCACATGGACTTAAGAGCTGAATTTTCAAAGTCACAAAATTTTATAATCAAGTAAAAACCAAAAAGCAGAAAGTCTCTTGCTTGCTTCTTGCCTGTAAACAGCACAGATCTGAGACTGAGCAACTGATGTGTTGAAATGAATAGGACAGCCTCCTGGTTCCTGGAACAGAGGTTGCTGTTGACTTTTCTTTTAAAGCATCATCAGTGTGGAGCCTAGCCCACTGTACATTTTCATCGCATTTATTATGTTTCATTTGTCCCAAATTAAGCTAATCATTTTGTTTGTACAACAATTTGCAAATTGGGCTCCATTTAGCCTTTGTGAAAATTCTGCTTTCACAGTAATAGATTTGTTCAAATATTAACCTTGGAGAAAATATGATTTGACAGTTCTTCAAAGAATGTATAAAAACTAATTATAAGTGAAAGTCATTTCAATTTCAGTATTTTTTGAAAGAACTCTGTCAGCTCTAGATTATTCTTTTGCAACTCATCTCATAAACCTTTCCATCACTGTGGGACGACACATGCCTGTTGATAAAACTGCACAAGGCAAAGCACTGAGTGCTTAATTGTTTGGGGGGTGCAGTTATTGGTGTCTTTTTCTATAAGTAAAATTTGCATAAACTGACTTTAAATATAGAGGTACATATAAGTATATATCCCCAAATAAAGATATTTCTAGTGTTGTTTTCCAAAAGTTAATCATATGGCTTATTTTGCACATTTTAGATGGCATTTTGTTTCCTTGTTAGGATGAGATCATACCAGTTTTAAAGAGACCTTTGTGTTCAGGATCGGCACATTCCAGGAATGGCAGAAACTTTAAAACCGCCTTCATCCTGGTGTTCAGCATGAGCTGAATCCACCTGGTGTGCTGTGCTCCTTAAGCCTTTGCTTGAATGCTGTCTGCCCTGTGTTCCCCAAACCTTAGTCACTTGGGTACCCCTAGCATGATTGGGGAAGTAACTGTGGGCTCTCCTTAGTAGTATTGACTTAACATTTTCCTTTTGATGGTTTCCTGTTTTTCTTTGATACTCTGAGAGAAATATGACACTACTCAAAGTATAAAAAGAACATGATTCCCCATACATGAAAGACACAGGTAAACATACCTATTACTAGATAGCAACTTGAAACCACCTCTGCCTTTGATTCAAATGGAAATGTGAGCATTAATGTCACCATAGGCCCAAGTAAGGCGTTACATTTAATATTATCAAAGATATTAAACAAATTGAATACAGATAATGCTGCAGTCTGTGATGCCTACATACCACTGACTGCCAAGCTTTGGAAAACTTGGCTTCCTCCGTTCAGTTCATTCTGTTTGTGGAACAGCTTGACTATTAGAAAGTTCTCTCCTGGAGCAGAACTTGCCTGTGTCCATAGGGCGCCCAAAAATTATCCCACTTTTGGAGTCACCCAGAATAAGTTTGTTCTCTCGTTCCCTGATAGTTGTAGACGGATTTGAAGGCACCTCTGACATCAAGTTAGCTTTTTCTTCATTGGGATCCACTTCTGTACTTCTTCCCATCATCCCTCAGATGAAATAATCCTGTAGTAATACTCACCCACTTTCTGCTCCTTCAGTATGTTTGGTGCCTCTATGAGGGTTCTCCAATAGGATGTTATGAGTGAGCCATCATATACATGTGTGGATAGATAGATGGATAGATGAATGGAATAATCATTTTAAGGAATTGGCTACTGTGATTCTGGGAGTTGTTAAGTCTTTGATATGCAGGTCGGCTGAGAGGCCTCAAGTTTATAGTTCACAGGGAATCAGAGTGGATACAAGAATAGCCATTATATCCAAATGTCCTCCGTTGCAGAATTCTTCTTGCTTGAGGGAGTTCAGCCTTTCTTCTGTTCAGACTTTGAAGTGATTTGATAAGGCCCAACCACACTGAGTAGAGCAATCTGCTCTACCCAGTGTCCAGTGACTTGTATAAACATTAGCTAAAACATGCTCTGGATGGATAGTGGGAGCTCAGAATAATTGAATGATTTGTCCAATGTATGGTATGTAACTTAGAATGAGGTAGACCTATGCACATGAGAAGTTTACTATTCTTTTGAAAACAAACAACGTAGCCCAGTGTGGTGGAATGAGAAGGCCATGCCAAGATGGCCGCTGGCAAGTGAGGGTCAGTTACTCAGGAATGGCTTTGAAACCGACCTGCTAACGGAGCCTGTCTGGCAACAGGCTGTGATTGGATGGCTTCGGAGCCTGCCTGGCAACAGGCTGTGATTGGTTAGGGCATAGACGGTCCCTTGACCAGATTGGCTGTCTTGGCTATATAAGCTGTTGTACCAACTGAAATAAACGAGTCTGCGGGCTGCTCACCTCTGGCCTGCTTTCACCTGACTCCCGGGGTCTGTGTGGTGACTCTGTGCCTCTTGTTCCTACCATGCTTCTCTCAGGAACAAATCCACAGCAGCAGCCCAGAGATTGTGGTCAGTCAGTGATGGGTGATACATAATGACAATGAGGCTGTAATCATTTTTAGCCATGTTAACACAGTGATTAACATGGGTGGATGGATGGAGAGTGCCCTACTGTCTGCTAGGCACAATTCTATCTGTGTAAATCTCTATTAAGGTAGGTTCCACTTTGATTTATATTACATGACTCAAGGACCTGGGTGATGGAGGAATTAAGTCATCCATCTAGGATTTCATAGAGCTTCTGAGAGTTAGGGATGGATTCAAACTAAAGAGGTGTGAGTTGATCAGTCCATGCTAAAGATGGCCCTAGATACTCCTCTTCGCCCACTGAGCTGTTGAGAAGTCCTGCAGGGTATAAAGGGTGGCCATGACATCAGGAGACAACAGTGTATATTTTACATATTGGACCAGGTGAAATGTCCAATTTATGCCCACACTTGACCAGCTAGAGAGTCTCTCAGAGTGGTTTCTTTTCTTTTTTTTAATTTTTTTATTGACAGGCAGAGTGGACAGTGAGAGAGAGAGACAGAGAGAAAGGTCTTCCTTTGCCGTTGGTTCACCCTCCAATGGCCGCCATGGCCAGCGCGCTGTGGCCGGCATACCTCACTGATCCTATGGCAGGAGCCAGGTACTTATCCTGGTCTCCCATGGGGTGCAGGGCCCAAGGACTTGGGCCATCCTCCACTGCACTCCCTGGCCACAGCAGAGAGCTGGCCTGGAAGAGGGGCAACCAGGACAGAATCCGGCGCCCCGACCGGGACTAGAACCCGGTGTGCTGGCACCGCAAGGTGGAGGATTAGCCTACTGAGCTGCGGCCCCGGCCTCAGAGTGGTTTCAACAGGATGGCACCAACCGTACCAGGGTAGTGAACTACTTGGCTGAAAATTTCTAAAAACCTGGATTGGACAATGAGAATGTACAGTTGTCTACATATGTGCTGGATTTGAACCCTTTTAACATGGTACAAATGCAAGTTCAGTAAAAATCAGAGACAGAAATTGTCTGAGGCAGTGCATCACAGATCCAGGCTCATCACTGAGAGAAACCTGTTCTTGGACTACATTTGTTGCAGTTTTTCACAGCTCAGGGAACTGTGCATGACTAATGAGGAACAGCACATTGAACATAGCATGTAATGTCATTGAATTCATCCTGTGTTGTCATAAAATACCATGAAACTATTGTTGGGAATGTAGGCCAATTTGTACAGACTTTATGCCATTTTGTAGTTATCATCTTGATTATTCATTGTTTTGTATATCTCATTCTTTAAAGTGAACATCTGTATCTGTACACTTTTTTTTAAAGATTCACTTATTATTTATTTGAAAGAGTTACACGGAGGAGAGAGGCAGAGACAGAGGTCTTCATCCACTGATTCCAATTGGAGAGACAGAGAGAGGTTTTCCATCTGCTGGTTCCAATAGGCTGCAACAGCCAGAGCTGTGCAGATCTGAAGCCAGGAGCCAGGAGCTTCCTCCGGATCTCCCATGCAGGTGCAGGGGCCCAAGGACTTGGGCCATCTTCCATTGCTTTCCCTGGCCATAGCAGAGAGCCAGATGGGAAGTGGAGCAGCCAGGACTTGAATTAGGGCCCATATGGGATGCCGGCACTGCAGGCATCAGCTTTACCTGCAATGCCATAGCGCTCGCCCCTGTATCTGTACACTTTGAGTCTTCCAGAGATGTTCTCACTATATGTGCTGAGGCAGACAGTCCTCTCCACGTTTTGTGTTCAGTGAGCACATGTTGACTTTGGCCTTCATCCATCTGAATCATACTTTTCTATATCTGCAAAGAGTAAGACACAAAATCAGGCACAAATGATATAATGGTAAATATAAAACCAAGTGCTTGCCTTATAAATCTTTTATTGCAGGGGGTGCGGGGACAGATAAAAATTAGAAGTTCAGGTTCGTGTGTGAGAAATTGTTCAGTAAGTTCAGTTAAGTGAAAGGAAGGACAAGAAAGCAAGACTACAAGGCATGAAGAAGGCAGAGACCACTGTTCTAGACAGGCAAGACAAGGCAGCTAAGACTGTCTCTAGTGGAAGATAAATCCACACACAGGGACAGGAAACAGAAATCCTAGGAGGACTGAAGGCACATGTTTTGTTTGAAGGAAAGGAGGCCGATGTGGCTGCAGTGGCGTTAACATGGAAGGACTGAGCAGGGGATTAAGATTCCTAATAAGAAATAAGAAAGGAGAGAGAGTAGCAGACCAGATCCCGGTCTTATAGTGAGGAGTTTGAACTTAAGCCTGGTTGTGACAGGGAACCTTTTGAGGAGTTTGCCTGCCTCAGGAGTGACGTAATTTGTGTTGAATCTGTAAAGGATTACCCAACTTCTCCGAAGATAAGAGACTTCAGAAGGACAAGAGTGGGAGTAGAGAAATTGATGTGTACTGAAACAGCTCTTTCAGATTTCTAAGATGTGTTCCTTTTCAATTATCATTTTTATTTGATTTATAATTTAATGGCACTGCAGCCAAAAAAATGTATTCTGTATGTCACTCATTGTTTAAGATTCTTCTTTGAACTAGCACAACATTGATTTTTGAAAATATTTTCATATACTTTAAAATAATGTAGACCCTCTATTTTGAGGGTGCAGAATTCTTACATATCTGTTCAAACTAGTTAAATATTGGTGTTCAAATCATCTACATCCTCGCTATTTGTTCTACAACAAAGTCTGCAGTTTTCTAATATATTTTTGTTAAAATCTCCCCCTAGAGTTTTGCTAATTTGCTACATATTTCTGATAATGTTTAATGAAAATGTGTTCAAGCAAACTTCATAGATACAGATCCAGTCATGATATGTATATCCTTGTTAGTTTTTATCTTATAGGCAGTCTCTACCATATTCATTAGTTTTTTTTTTTTGCATTACATACTGTTTTGTATCAGATTAATATTGATACCCCAGCTTTGTCTCAGTATTTGCCTGGGACACTTCTTTGTTTTGCCATATTTTAAATTTTAATCATTCCACATTACTTTATCTTAAATATTTATTGTAATAATAGGATATCTTTGTATAGTATGACTATTTTGTACTCCTACCATTACATTTCTGCTACTCTTTTTCTTTTAAATAAATTTGTCTTTCCTTCTGATGGATAAATTGTTTTTTATTTTTCTGCCATTCTTTTCTGAGGGCTTTGCAACTACAGATCATGCTTCAGTTAGTTCAATGACCACTCAGTTTTCAACATGTATACTTACTAGGTATTTACATCATTTTTCTTAAAAATGATGTAGACATCGATCCACTTTATTCAGTCACCTCTTAAGCATGCTCTGCTCTTCGTCCTCCTGCAATACACAAACCTCCCAGAAGGGGGCATAATTCTTCTCTCTTGTTGCTAGTCCTTAAGTTTCCCTCTGCTTTGCCTGGGCTAATTGAGCACACAATCACCAAGGCCTGCTTCTAGACCTCGTACCAGAAAGCTCACACTCTACTTAGTATTCTGTAGCTGATCTATGAAGATAGTTACCCAAAACATTTCTTTTCATTGTTGTGAAGTGTATGTCACATCTATAGTGTACGTTTCAGTGACACTGAATACATTTACAATGCTGTACAACCATCACTTACATCTAGTTCTACATTTTCTTAGAAATTTTTTTCATTTATTTGAAAGAAGTGACACAGAGAGGGCCTTCCATCTGTTTATGCACTCCACCAAAGGTTGTGATGGTTGAGGTTGGACCAGGCTGAATCTGGGGAGTTAGGGATTCCAACCAGGTGTCCCATGGGTATGCAGGCATCCAAGTACTTGAGTCATCTTCTTCTGCTTTCCCAAGCATCTTAGCAGAGAGCTGGATTGGACAGGGAGCCCCTAGGACTGGAACCAGAGCTCCATTTTGGGATCTGGAGTCAGCCTTAACTTGCTGCCCATAAAGCCTGCCCTAGTTCCACATTTTTCAAAACATAAACCTTATACTTACTGAACAGTCACTCCCATGTGTTCCTTCAACCCATGGGAAACATTAATCGGCTTTCTGTTTCTGTGGATTTGTGTTTTCTGGATATTACATATATGTGGAGGTCATACACTGACCAGTGTTTCACATCTGGCTTTAGTGGACACAAAGTTTTAAGGTTTACTCATGTTGTAGCATGTATCCAAGCCTCATTCCTTTTTCTTTTTTTAAAAAAGATTTATTTATTTGAAAGCGTTACACAGAGAGAGAAGGAGACACAGAGAGAGAGAGGGAAGTCTTCGATCTGCTGGTTCACTCCCCTGTTGGCCACAATGGACAGAGCTGTACCCATCTGAAGCCAGCACCCAGGAGCCTCCTCCAGGTCTCCCATGCAGGTGCAGGGGCCTAAGGCCTCTGTTTTCCAGACCATAGCAAGGAGCTGGATAGGAAGTGGAGCAGCTAGGACTCGAACCAGCACCCATATGGGATGTCAGCACTGCATACGGTGGCTTCACCTGCTATGCCATAGCACCAACCCCCTCATGCCTTTTTATAGCTGAATAATATTCCATAGATTGGTCATGACACATTTTGTTGAATCATCTGTCTGTTGATGGGAATTTGGGTTATCTCCACCCTTTGGTTATCATGAATAACGCCACCATGAATTTTTTTAAAGATTTTGTTTGAACACTTGTTTCCACTTCTTTAGGGTATTTATGAGGGTCCTTCAAAAAGTTCATAGCAAATGGAATTAAAAGATGTTCAATGTTGTGCACAAAAAAATTGAAATGCATGCATATATGAGGTCTTCAAACATTTCATGAAAACCACAAATTATTAAAAGACTATGCATGCTGTAACTCTGAGAATCCAATGTATTAATAAATTCCTTTTTAAAAGACTATCTTAATTCTATATGAATCTTTCATGTCTAGGAGTGAAATTTCTGGGTCATATCATAATTCTATGCTTATCTCTTGGAGGAAGTAAGCAAGCTGTTTTTCACAATAGTACCCTATTTTATCTTTTCACCAGCAATTTATGAGGGTCCAGTTTTTCCACTTCCTTCCTAACATGTGTTTTCCTCTGTGTGTGTGTGTGTGTAGTATGCCGATTCTAGAATGTGCAGAGCTATCCAATGTTTAGTCCAACTAAAAATTACTAGATTATTTTTTATATTTATTTTTTGAATGGCAAAGTTAGAAAGAGAGGAAGAAACAGAGACTTGGCATCTGCTGGTTCACTCCCCCAATGGCTACACTGGCTAGAGCTGGGTGGATTCAAAGCCAGGAGCTTCTTCAAGATCTCACATGTAGGTGCAGGGGGCGCAAGTACTTGGGCCGTCTTCCACTGCTTTCCCAGATTGTATTAGCAGGGAACTGGATCGTAAGTGGAGCAACCAGGACTTGAACTGGCGCCCATATGGGATGCCAGTTCCCAGGCTTCACTCTGCAGCAGTGCCAACCTCAGCATACTGGGGTTTAATTTGTTGTTACTGTAGCACTGAGGTGGGCTTGTAGCACAAGGATCCATCAAACATGATCTGCCCTCTCCATCTTGATTGAACCTCAAGTCTTTTTTAATCAGCTTGAGCTATATTCCTTAAGTGGACGACTGAACACCCACTAGCCAAAGAATCTGTCAACCCAGATAGGATGAGGAAGAAGCTGTTACCTTTGTGAGATGAGTTAGACCCACACCAATTTAAAGAAAAAAACCAGTTGATTTCCTCCCTTGATCTCTTTACTCTTCCATCAAACTAATACAATGCGGGCATTACATTGCAAAAGGGAGGGGAGTGGGGTTTGCATAGGCTTTTCCTACAGGAACTGAGCTGTTTTCTCAAAGGATTAATGCCAGTTAGAAAATTATTCCTCTTGCCCATCTTGTGACTGCCTAAGAAATGAAAAATATTAAAAAGACAAAGAAAATTTTAAAAGGTCACAAAAATTAAGAAATTTATGTTAGCTATATTTTTCAATACCTTATTTAATGTCACTGTCTTTTTAAGCATTTTATTCAAATACAATATACATATCAAGAAATGTATACAGATCACTGAGGTTTTATGTCACACATTCTTACATAACCGACATCAAATTAATAACAAAGCACTGCTAGTACCCCAGGAGTCCTCACTGTCACCCCTC
This sequence comes from Oryctolagus cuniculus, assembly GCF_964237555.1. NCBI lineage: Eukaryota > Metazoa > Chordata > Mammalia > Lagomorpha > Leporidae > Oryctolagus > Oryctolagus cuniculus. Next base: position 43,579,317 of record NC_091437.1, read on the forward strand.
CCCAGTTCTGTTACATGTGAAACAAGAGTATCTGTCATTTATGTGATATGATTCAGTGAAGCAACATTCATAACTATGTACCAAATGATCTGACATCCATACAGTGTGTATCCTGTCATGTGTATTAACTACCACAAATAAGAGAAAATGTGACATTTTTTCTTTTTGGATCTGGCAATTGCATTTAGCATAATGATCTCCAGTGGCATCTATTTTATTGTAAATGTCAGGATTTCATGTATATATTGCAGATTTTCTTTATCCAAGTGATGGACATCTAGACTGATCTCATAATTTAGCAGGTAACTCTTTAATTTGCTGTTTTCGTTTCCTGTGGCCATATTCCCAGGAGTGGGATGACTGGGTCATATGATAGATCTAGTTTGAGTTTTCTGAGGAATCTCCATACTGTCTTCCATGACATTCATCCAATAAAGGAATAATATCCAGAATATGTAAGGAACTCAAGAAACTCAACAACAACAAAACAAACAACCCAATTAAGAAAGAAATGGGCAAAGCACATGAACAGGTATTTTTCAAAGGAGTAAATACACATGGCCAACAGAAATATGTAAACATGCTTAGGACCTCTAGCCACCAGGCACATGCAAATAGAAAGCACAATAAGGTATCACCTCACTCCAGTTAGAATGGCTATCATCCAAAAATCAAAAAATAACAGAAACTGGTAAGGATGTGGAGAAAAAGGTATCCAAATATACACTTAGTAGGAATGTAAATTGGTACAACCATTATGGAAGACAGTATTGAGATTCCTCAGAAACCTAAAACTAGATCTACAATATGTCACATTATTATATGGGTATGATTTTGTATTTCACATTCATGATATTTATGATTATGAACATATTATATATTCATTAATTATCATAAAAGCAAAACAAGCTCATTTCTTTTTGAATGAGAAAATAAAAGCTTGGCCAGCGCCGCAGCTCACTAGGCTAATCCTCCGCCTACGGCGCCGGCACACCGGCTTATGTCCTGGTTGCCCCTCTTCCAGGCCAGCTCTCTGCTGTGGCCAGGGAGTGCAGTGGAGGATGGCCCAAGTGCTTGGGCCCTGCACCCCATGGGAGACCAGGAGAAGAACCTGGCTCCTGCCTTCAGATCAGCGCGGTGCGCCGGCCGTAGAGACCATTAGGGGGGTGAACCATCGGAAAAAAGGAAGACCTTTCTCTGTGTCTATCTCTCTCACTGTCCACTCTGCCTGTCAAAAAATAAATAAATAAATAAAAGCTCATCATATCTTCCTCTTCATAAGTGCTTGTAAGGCCTTAGAGGACTCATAAGCTGAAGGTCAAGGGCCTGGATTAGGATAATGAACCTGAGTTGAAGGTCAATTCTCTGTGTTCTGGAGATAATTACTTGATCTTTCTCTAAATCCAGTAATTACAATAGATATAAAATTGTAGGCATTTTGCCTCAAGAGATCAAGTGTTTTATTCAAGTATTTCTTCTTCATTTCTACCTACCCTTCCTAAAGGCCCCACCCAGGTGAACCTGATTAAGACCGTTTCTGTTCTCAGAGTTCGGTGTCCTCACCTTGACTCAGCTGGAAAGTCACCCCCCACCCCCACCCCTACCCCCACCCCTCTCTTACTCTCCCAGGTTCCAGGGAGCTTGCTTTTACAACAAAGCCACTGCTGGTGACTGACCCACACCCACTGTAGCTGCACCAACCCATTCATAAAGGTGGAGCCCTCTTTACCAACCTGATCACCTCTTAAAGGTCCCACTGCCTTTTCTACTGTTTCAGTGTCAGTTAACTTTCAAGACTGGTTTGTGAGGGTACACTCAAACCATAGCAAACAACCTGGAAGGTGGAATCTTCAGACATCTTTTGTAGTCAAGCTTCCTTTTCATGCCTTGTTAATCACCCCAGAGAGATTCCTGGACACACATTCTATGCAGTGCACTCCTCTAGATCTTCAGTGTTAGCTACTGTTTGCACATGTTGAGTCTTTGCTCTTTACTAGATGCCTGGTTGTATCTTGCATATATGATCTTAGTTCTCACAGCAACCTGTTAGCACGTATTGTTTTGTCCCTCACGCAGAACAGATGAGGAGATGGAGACACAGAGATTAAGTGACAGTCCTCCTGCCTCTGTAGTCACCTAGCTGGTGTGTGGAAGAGCCACACTCTAGTCCCAGCCTTTCTGCATAAATCTGTGCTCTGAACCACTCCATAGAAAGCGGGAGCACTGCGCATCCTAATATCTCCGTCAAATTGATGGGGACAAGAGAACTTCCCACCATCACTGTCAACTAATGACACACTGGTAAAAATATAGGTACCAGGGTCTTTATATTGTTCCTGGAAAATATGTTTTATAAAAGAATTGTTCATGGATTCCAATATATTTTTGCACCAAAATAAACTTATCATTTAATTATATTTGCCCATGAACTCCATGAAGTATCTTGTACTAATCTATAAAGTATTTAAAGGCAAAAACATGTTAAATTTCTTACATATGCTGTTTCACTTAGCCCCTTTAACCCTGTAATGGAGGACAGAATGACATAGTAGTTGGGGTTCGTTGTCTGTTTCTACATCATTCTGTCTCATTTTTTAGAAGGTCATCATCTCCATCAGCATGAGGCAGGACATAGTTCTGCTTAAACAATCTGCATTGTGTCTCTCCCACAACACAAGCTACTCCCAATGCAGCCACTGTTTTTCACTCCTCCTTAATAATTCCATCCACCCTCAGCTTGCACTGGATTCTGACCAGTTCACATCATCTTTACCCAAACTATTCTGAGAGATGCATTCTCCCTTCCGAGAATGCTACATCCCATTCTGTGAAAGGTCAAGCTACAAAGCCACAGGCCTTTGTTGGGTAGGGAGGACAATGTGCAAATACAGCTGAGGAATGTGTAGGGGGCCAACCACAAAGCCAGGACTTGTGTTCTGAGACCTGTGGGTGCTCTCAGGCCACTGAATGGACAAGGACACCCATGCGGAACAGCCCTGTTTGCAAATGTTGCCCAAAGCCAAAGAAGTTCATCCCACAGTTTCTGCAGCAAAGACCAGGGGCAGAAGTGTTTAGCCTGTGTAGATTCTATGCCATAAAAAACACCCTTCCATGAAAAATGCTTATCTTGCGGTCTGTCCAGTTTCAATGTTTTTGTTTTGGGCTCAGGCTGACCTCATGGAGAAAACAGTGAGCTGCTACTTCCTCGCAGGCTGCAGGGTCACTGCGCTTACTGGCTTTCTCAGAAGCTCTGCTCAAGCCTCTCTCCCCCTCTATGAAAATTTCCCTGTGTCCCTACTAGTGCCAACATCATCACATCTCTTACATTTACAGCTTGGACAACACATTGAACACCAATGGAACAGGAGGCAAGTGCTCGGCTTTAGAGTCCTGTGTCCTATCTTTGCAGCTTAGCAGCATGACAGCCTCAGAGAGTTATGCCCTACACCTAGCCTGGGTCTCCCCATCTGAAAACTGACAGTAACACCTGCTCACTAGAATTGTAGACATTAAGCCCGAAGGTACCATGAAGAGTCCATCATGAGTCAGGTGCTCTGCTGTGCCTTTTCATGGTTTTAAAGAGATAAAATACCAGAGGTATAGAAGTCAAAACTTGTGCATATAAAGCAGTCATTACATTAGCATTCTTCAAAATGAATCCTATAGTGTTTCCTGGTAACGTAGTTTAAGAAAAAAATAATTGTATGACTAAATAAATTGTGGCTCTGTTAGATATATAAAGTAAACAAATTGTATTGATATGATTTCTCAAAACCAACATGGACAATCTAGATAAGGAGTAGGGAAAAGTATGTTGAATATCCTGTTCTCCTGTGGGTTTTTTTTTTTTTTTTTTTTTTTTTTTTTTTTTTTTTTTTTTTTTGGTAGCAAAACTTTCTGGAAGCAGAAAAGTTCCTTTTGAGAGAATGACAGTGGATGTGGTCATTTGGCTTATTGGGAAAGCTACCACTGGGATGCGTGATTTCAGGTGCTGGCTCCACTTTGAATTCCAGCTTCCTGCTGATGCACACCCAGACAGATAGCAGGTGAAGGCTCATGTAGCTGAGTTCCTGGCAGTGGTATGATGACTTGGATTGAATGGACTCCTGGCTTTGGTTGAGGCCAATTGTGGCTATTTTGGGCATTTGGGGAATGAACCAGCAGATGGAAAATTGAGATATTCTCTCTTTCTGCCTTTCAAGTGAATCAAAGAAATAAGCATTAGAAAGCAATTTTGAAAGAATGGCCATATGTACCTGGTCAGAAAGTTTTTACAAAGCACTTGGAAATACCCTAAAGAAGAATCAGGTGGTTACTAAGGATGTTATTTTATAGGCTGTAAAGATGAACTTGTAAGCTGAGATCATGTGTAGAAGAATGCATCCTGCATTGGGAAGCAGCACCTTCACAGTCCGTCTCTGATCTAATCGGGGCATTGGTTTTATAACTGAGTGCTGATTTCTGTTTCTACGTACAGTGCAAGGGTTTGGACTCCCTCTTCCACCACTCTGTTAGAGTTCCCAGTGCTGTGATCAGTGCTTTACAGGATGACTGATTCAGCTGTGACTGTGGCTTTCTAGCCACTCAAGGATAAAACATCTGCTGTTTTCTGTGTCCCCAAGGCATTCTCTGCCACAGCTGCACTCCCACAGAATGGAGCCCAGTCGCGCCATGTCCCTCCTGGCTGTCTGATTGGATGTTGAGGAACTCATTCTCACTGCAGCCATCCCTTGTAACCCTCATCCCTGAAATGATCCTTAAAAATGACAATGTTGCACCATCTTTGTTCTCCTCTGAAGTTTGCTACATTTCAGGATCCTCAACTAGGAAATGAGGATTTGTTTATAATTTTCTGTCTCCTTCTGATTTGTTTTGCATAGATCTGTATATGTAATTTGAACCCCTCCTGCCCACCAACCGACAGACAAACATACATACACACACACACACCAAAAGAGAACCACTTATTTTTTTTTTTACTTCCCGACACGTTTCTTCAGATTCTTTTTAAGCTTCAAACTCTAAGAAATTTGACTTGAAATGTTACCTTTAAGTTAACAATTGAATTTTAATGTGTCTGCCCTCTCACAAGATCCCCACTGATGATGTTGAGAAAGAACAGAAAGCAAATTTTAAGCTGCCAGAAAGAATCAACATGGAAATGCACAGATTTATGTGTGGAAGTTGACAGCTGAGATTGTGTAATTCAGGACATTTTTATAAAGGCGCCTTTTGTGTCCAGTGTGAATGCATAGCACAGCTAAGAAGAGGTGGAGAAGAATTGAGGGGATACCATTTCTGCACCCCAGTATGGCAGACTCACGGGCATTCCAGACCTGACATCTCCCAAGCTGTGTTCTCAAGTCCTCTGCCTCCCACCTACCAAGCGCTCCCTTCAAATACATCCTTTCTCTCCATTGTTCTATAGCTCAGCAAATGGCTACTGCTTTTCTCATCACCAGAAAACACAACAGTTATCCTTGCCTAACCCTTTCATATGCCCAAGTTCAATTAATTACCAATTCCTGTCTGTTCTGGGAATCCATATATTTAATTTCCCTACTTGTCTTTCCTTCATTCCAGGTCTTTCTACAGTGACTACAATGGTCTCCGTGACTTCTCATGTCAAATAGACAGATGGAAAATAGAGCCGAATAGAAGGTTCTGAGACAGACTTGCATATCCTTAGGAATTAATATATGATCAAAGTGTACCACCTGCTAGTGAGGAAAATAACCTATTGTTTAGCAAGTAGTATTGAGGAACCTGACTTCCTTTGAATCCTTGCCTAAGCATATACAAAAGCAGACCTCATGGAAGAAAAAAGACTTAACATAAAAAGTAAAATTCAAAAGGCAATGTAGAGAATGAACTAGAACAGGAAAGTTTTTTTTAACAAAATTCTAAGACATCATCCAAAAAGGGAAACATACCGTCAGTATCCATACATCAAAATGAAACCCCTCTGTTCAGCAGAGGACAGCATAGAAAACAGTAACAAATTTTACTCTCTTTAGTTTATCAAGGTCCAACCACATTGGATTTCTGCTGTGTCCCTTAAATACATAAAACTTTTTTGTGCTTTGTGGCTAGCACATGTGTATTGCTGTGTCTGAAAAGTTGGTTCTCCTTCGGTGCGGCTAACCAATTCCCATTCATCTTGATTTCAGCTGCAGTGTCTCCTCCTTAGAAAAGTCTTCCCCGACCATCCCGATTAGGCCAGGTCTCCCTGCCTGTGATTTCATTTCACCTTCCACTTTGCATTCATTGCTTACATTGCAACTGCAGTTATGCAGTCATTATGAATTCTTGGCTTAACCTCCATCTTCCCCAGTAGATGGTATGCCCAAGGAGGTCAGGTTCCACCAGCGCAACACCTTTAGGCTGAGCTTGCCACAGTGCTTTAGGCTTAGCAGACACTTTTCAAATGTTAGGGAAATGTGTTGATAAGGGCCAGTTGAAAGAGGGCACATTCAACACAACATTGCAGATGTGCATTGTGTACCCAGGGAAGATGACAAACATCATTTAACCTTTATGTCTGCAAAAATAAGAATAACAATGTGTGCTGTTGCCTCTTTGGATCACCTAGAGACTCAGCATCTCACGTCTCATCTGTATCTCCTACAAGTCTGTGCACTGCATCAGAGTAGACAAATATTTGTTGATTTTTATATCTATTTTCCCCCCTCCTGCTTCACTTAATTTTTCACTTGTAGATGAACATTTCTCCCATGCTAATGCCTTGCCTTTTGAATACTCTTTGACAGTTCCCATCAACCTTCATTTACTTACTTCTTTTGTTGACAGATCTCACTGTATGTTGACTCTTAATTTGATTTGAGCATTCAATTATTCAGCAAATATTTATTGAAAGCCATATGAGTGCCAGAAATGTGCTGGGTACTAGCAAAGCTGGCAGTCCCCTTGCAGTGTTTTTATGTTAATGTGACACAATGAAAGGAATTGTTGACAGAACAGCTTGACTTAGGGAAATATCAAGAGACCAAAATGCACCCAAATTTGGGCACAGTACAAAGAGTTGCTGAACAAGAATGCTACAGTGAAAAATCTGGATCATTTGATGGCTTATTTTGAGTAAGTACTCAAAACAGTAGAAAACCATCCAAGCACAATTGTAGAAAGATATCAAAGTAAAATAGAAATGACTGTATGGTAGCATTAGTTTAAGTTATTTTCTGTGTTTTTAAAAGTTTCAACTCAGGACTTACAGCATCCTAGTAAGAACAGTAATAGTAATTGTTATGACTTTTCATGCTTGATGAAGAAACACTTGTGAGCTCTCTTGGGAAATAATTTCAATGACCAATCCAAGTATGTTATAGTTTTCCCAGGTTGTGTCAATAAATTCTTTTAGCAAAACGATGGATACAGTCAATAATACACTGTGATAGCCTGTTGTAGAGAAGTCAGTAACCTCTGATTATCTTGGTTTCTGTGAGCTGACTAGGAAAGAATGATTGTGACCAGAGACCTCTGGGTGAAAAACATGGATATGACAGGCCCCCAAGACTATTTTTTAATATTTTTAAAGACAAATTCCCAGGTGTTAGGAAACTGGCGCAGTTTTATCTATGGCGCGATATACACCCTGATTTACATTCTAGGCTCTAGTCCCCGAAGCCATTGCTGGAAGCCAGGTGGCCACATGGCCCAACCACTGTTGTCAAGCTCCACCCCCATCCTAATGGGATTCGCTGCTCCTGCTTCCCTGCCCGCCCTTCGGCAAAGTTTTAAAAGGGCCTGTTCCTGAACACGTGCTCTCTTGGCCCTTCTCTCCTGCTCTCTTGGCTTCTCTCCTCCTCTTGTCTCTTCTCTCCTCTAGCTTCCTCTTCTCCTCTCTCACTCCCCTCTCTCCTCTCCTCTTTCCTCTTTCTCTCTTACTCTGCTTCTCCCGCTTCGCCCCTTCCTTTCGGTCTGCTGGCTTTTCCCTAATAAACTCTTTCCCTTACTCCCATGTTCCGTGTGCTTTGTGACGGCCTAACAGAAATATATAACACCAGGGAAAATGGATCTCAAATAAGAGAGAATTTCCTAATAGCATTAAACAGATTGGAATTCCTCTTCCAGGATGCATCAAACTCTCTATCTACCTAAGAATGACAAGCCTTTGCAATGTCTCTTTCCCAAATTTATATGTTAGGACTCTGCAGCCAAAAATAGATTGCAAAAAAGAGGTGCTTTATTTTTACAAGTTATTAACTAAAGTTAATCTTTTATTCAGATGACTTTAGTTTTTACTTGGGTTTTTGTTGTGGGATTTTTTGGGGTTTTTTTGGTCCAAAAATGGCATTGTGGATACCATGTGATGTTGAGTTTTTATGTCTCCTTAGGCTGTTGATGTCAGTGATAGTTTCTCAGATCTTTAGTTTTGACGACAGTGTCACTTTGGAAAAATATTGTTCAGGTATTTTATAAAATGGCCCACAATTGAGATGTCTGTTTCCTCTTGATTAGATGGGGGTTATGGGCTTTGAGGGGGGAGACTGCAGAGGTAAAGTGCCATTTGTGTCACATCATAGAAGGGTACACGCCGCTGACATGGCACATCGCTGCTGAAGTTGGCTTTGAAAGACCTGGCTGCAGCGGTGTTTGTCACATTTCTCAGTTGTGGAGTTACCCTTTTATCCCTCTTTGTGGACCCGTCCCTGCTAGAATCTACTGCAGTCTTGCGGAGAGGGAGGCAGAAAGGACATGAGGCAGTGCTGGACAGTTTGCCCTTCAGAAGTGGGTGTCATCTACAGAAGTCATTTGCAGTTCTTCTATTGGGGAGGTTGAATGTTCTTCATTTATATCCATATGGGATTATCAATATTCATTTATGCTCTGGTTTATAATCTAATGCTATATTATTTATTTTGTGTCTTAAGTTGTTGCCACTTTAGCTGTTAGATGCTTTTCCAGTTGTCCCCTGTGCCCTTTTTCCATACCCCCCGTCATTTTGAATACTTTCGTTTCTGCTTGGTTTTTGGACACTTCCTGTTTGGGGTTTAACCATGCACCAAGCTCATGCTGTAAATTCCCTGCCACAGTACTCGAATCAAACTTGTCTCTAAGGAGACCCTTCTAATGTATTCTGTTTGTTTCCTTATTTATAGTTTGAAGTGTTTTTGTAGCCACTGTGCGTGTACTCTGTACCTATTTTCTTCCTTGATTTTCTTTCTTTCAACACCATTATGTAGCCTTTCACTTCATTTCATAGATGTAGAAACAGAAACTTGAAGATAAATGATTTACCCAAGGCCATACATTAGTGAAGAAGTAGGGTTGTGATAAAAGCCTAAATCGGTCTGCTGCAAAGCTCACACTTGGCATCTTTACTCCACAACCCCAGCTCCCTTGTGATGGAGGTCAGCATTACAGAGAAACAACGCTATTGTGAATCAGCCTGCCTTTTTGTTAGGAGGAGAAGGCAAAAGCCAGGTTCCAGCCAGCCAGGTACTCTCCTGGGAAGACTCTCTTCAGAATTCCAGCCACGCAGATCCCTTCCTTCTCTGAAGTCTATCCGCATTGGGAGTTCAAAGCTTTCCCTCAATGTGGATGTTATTTGTGTGCTGTCTTGTGGTTTACTCTGTTTATCTAAATTCCCAAATCAGATTGTGAGGAGTGTGAGGACAACATACTACAAGGGCAGGATTAGCAAGATAAGTAACTTCTGGTGGGCACATTACTTAGCAACAGACTACAGTGATATGGTTGCCAGCAAATGCACAAATTAAAATCTGTGCCTTTCCTAGTAGGCATGCTTAAACCTTGATTGAAGTGGTACTACATTGTTATTATGCTCATTTTACATTACTTCAATCTCCCTTTGGACTCGGGGCGTAAAGATAAAGACCATGTATTCTGTATCTCTAGGACCTCGGAACAATATCTAACATATTCCAGGCACTGAATTAGTACATACAGGAATTGCCATCAAAAAGTTCATGGAAAATGCATATTAAGAAACAAGTATGCACGGATTTAAAATTTTGCACTAGAATAAACTTATCTGTTCATTCCATTTTCCATGAACTTTTTTGCAGTATACTTGTAACACTGTAAAGAATGCTTAAGAGCTGACTTGCCCCAAATGGTTGAGTTAGAAATGTGCCAGGGGATTCCAATTCAATCCCATCAAGGTGGCATGTACCAATGCCATCTCACTAGTCCAAGTGATCAATCTCAGTTCACAGTTGATCATACTGATAGGTCTGAGAGTCAAAGGGATCACATAAACAAGACTAGTGTCTGCCAGTACTAACTGAGAGAATAAAAAAGGGAGAGAACGATCCAACATGGGAAGCGGGATACACAGCAGACTCATAGAATGGCAGATGTCCTAAACAGCACTCTGGCCTCAGAATCAGTCCTTAAGGCATTTGGATCTGGCTGAAGAGCCCATGAGAGTATTTTAGGCATGGAAAGCCAAGACACTCTGGAAAAAAAAAAAAAAAAAAAAAAAAAACTAAATGAAAGATCTCCGCGAGTGAGATCCCAGTAGAAAGAACGGGCCATCAAAGAAGACGGTACCTTTCTTTGAAGGGAGGAGTGAACTTCCACTTTGACTATGACCTTGTCTCAATAAGATCGATGTCCACGAACTCAAAAGGCTTCCATAGCCTTGGCAACTCATGACAAGAGCCTAGGGAGATTACTGATGCCATAAACAAGAGTGTTAATTTGTTAAGTCAACAATAGGAGTCACTGTGCACTTATTCCTCATGTAGGATCTCTGTCCTTAATGTGTTGTTCAATGTGAATTAATGCTATAACTAGTACTCAAACAGTATTTTATACTTTGTGTTCTGTGTGGGTACAAACTGTTGAAATCTTAATATATGCTAAATTGATCTTCTGTATATGAAGATAATTGAAAATGAATCTTGATGTGAATGGAATGGGAGAGGGAGCGAGAAATGGGAGGGTTGCGGGTGGGAGGGAAGTTATGGGGGGGGGAGCCATTGTAATCCATAACCTGTACCTTGGAAATTTATATTCATTAAATAAAAGAAAAAAAATGCTTAAGAGAATCTCTTAAGCCACAGACTTCTTGCTCTTAACTTAGAATTCTGGCCTTAAGAAGGCAAAAGCATAAGATGATTTAGAAGTAGATCAATTGACAGCAGTACTCAACAACGAAATGCCCAGACTCTTTGCCCTGTGACACCTGGAACTTGTACCTCTAAACTGCCACCCACCAACCACGTTCCTGGTGGGATTTTGGAGACTTGCTCTTTGATAAAAGTGGCTCAGGCATTACTGACTAACAGTAGTCATCCACATTTGGAAGTTCTTCAGTTAGTCAAATCTGCACCATTGTACCCTATAGCAAGGGTCACCCCTCCAGAAACATAGTTTTCCATCAGCTCTTTTATTCTTCTCTAAGAAGGGATATGGTGTTAACCAAGTAAGGAAAAGATGATATAAAGAAGGCTCCAAGAGTAAGAACTGTCCTTGAAAATAATAGCAGACAGTTCTTAAAAATGGGAATTTAAAGTTCAGGATATCTCCTATAAAATAGGTCCTTTGTGGGAGGAGGGGAGGAATGAACAACAGAAGGAGAAAAAAATAGAAATCATACAAAAATGTCTTAATGAAGTGTGTATTGAGTCCAGAAAATGAAGACACTGTGTAAGACAGAAAAATCAAACATAGTTAAAGTCTGCTCCTTGGCTCAGTTGTGAACCATATACCCATAATCTTAAAAATGTTAGTCTGTATAGGGATTTCACCAAAACCATGAGGCTATATCCATGCCATTGGAGAAATTAGATGGATAACATCAAGACTGATGAATCAGGAGATGGTAAAGAAGCATAACTGGGGTCATGGAGGGAGAAATACCTAAAGAAATGTCCAGACAAGCTGACAGTTCTTGTAGTGTTAACAGATGTAAATTTTTGTTCTATGTTATTAGTCTTGTAATATTGGACATATGTAATATCGGACTATTTTTATATAAGAATACATAATACATTTTTTAAATCAGAATAATTTTAAAATATCAGCACAGTGGAGCCATTTGGTGTTCAAATAGCCACATGAATACAGTAGCACCTGAGATACAGCGTAACAAAGAATGTTCATGTCAGTGGCCCACGTCATCAAGACAGGGTTGGGTTTGAGTCTGTTGATTTTGATTTGAAGAAGTAAAGATGTGGCAGGGATTTGTTTCCATCCAAATGTTTGTTTTCTGTGAATTTTGCATGAAAATCTATACCGTTTATAGTTATTTGGGCAAGTGCTGATTGGACAGTCCTTGTCTCTCCATGTGGGAGAAATGGTACATTTCTTCCTGGCTGTGTGTCCCACGTGGCCTCCTCCTGTACCAGAGGAATTACAGCCTGATTGATTGAAGGTGTCTTGATCTAGACTGCGAATGCATCTTCATGACCAGGTGAGGGCCTGCCGGACGCCTCTCTACCAGCACAGCCGAGCCTCCAGGTAGCTAATTGCAAACCTCTCATCTTGGATGGAGGATATTGAAAGTCACAGCGATGAGTGGAAGGCAGTGCAGGGGAACGAGAAGTGGCAGGAGGCCAGCACTTAGCTTCCCCTCAGGAGGAGGGAGGGTTTGCCCTCTTTGCAGAGAGACCCCAGGCATGTTTTGTGTGGCTGGAATTGTCCTGGTTTAGTCTTCGCCGGCAGAGTGAGAGAGCCAAATAAAATTCCCGGGACTCAGCTGCCATGTGCTTTTCTCCTGGCAATGTTTCTCTTACCTCGGATGTGCGAGAGGATTACAGCAACATGGCTTGGGGGAGAATGAGGCTCTTTGTCTAAACCCTGGTGCAGCAAAAATTCCCTTTCCCAGGATCTTAGCATATGAGAGCAATTAATACTGAACCATAATGTTTTGACATGGTAATAAAAAGGAATGGATTTTATTATACTTCTTGCTGTAAATCTTGAGCAAAGCTGTTATTTTTCCATGATAGAATTATTTGAATAATATTAAGGACAGCAAAGAGCATTTGAAATTAAGATTCAAAACACCATGGTAAGCCGAATAGATACAGGGAGACCCTTTGAAATAGAAAAACAGAGCATTTTGGAAATGGAAGGAGCCCCTGACAATCTACAGATGGGTCAGCAAGCTTAAGTGGTGAAAGTAAAGCTGTCTTCCTTATTTCTCTAGATCTCACCTTCCCTCCTTCCTGTGTCCATCTTTGTCCTTCCCATCTCTGTTTTTGCCCTTACCTCAGCTTCCTCATCTCTCATCTCTCCCTCCTCACCTCCACTTGTCTTGCTCATTCCTGTCCCTTACCCCTTCCTCTCCTTACCTGAATAATTACTGAGGATTTAATATATATCTAGCAATGGATTATGTTAATTTAATAATTGCATGTAGAGTTTAAAGATTGTAATAATACATTCGTTTCCAAAATTGATAATTAGTATTTTACTCATTATCCATAAAGCGAAACTGAGGCTTGGGATCATTTAGAAATGTGCCCAGCGTCATACAACTTGCAAGTGTTGGAGCTGGCAAGAAAACAAAGAAGTCTGGCTCCAGACTCCTAGTACGTACCTGGCACTCAGGAGTGCTTCATTATGTCAGCAATGCACTCGATAATGATGTTGATGTTGATGTTGATATTGATGCTGGAGAACGAGAGAAAAATAAAATGAAGAAGATGGTGAGGTTGGCATTGTGGCTCAACAGGTTAAACTGCTGCCTGTGATGCTGGCATCCCTTATAGGTGCCAGTTTGAACCCGACTACTCCACTTCCAGTGCACCTCACTGCAATGTGCCTGGGAAAGCAGTGGAAGATAGCACAAGTCCTTGGGCCCCTGCACCCATGTAGGAGACCTAGAAGAAGCTCCTGACTCCTGGCTTTGGTCTGGCCCAGCCCGGGCTATTGCGGCCGTTTGGGGAGTGAACCAGTAGATGGAAGATCTATCTCTCTGTCTCTCCCTCCCTCCCTCTAACTCTGCCTTTCAAATAAATAAATCTTTAAAAAAGAAGAGTTGGATGGTTTGCTGAAGGTGATATAATAGTCAGTGTTAGTAGAATTTCTCCAGTCTCCTGATGCTTGGTCACTCTTTTCTCTTGAGTGCTGGATAGCTGCATATATAAGGCATCATCAGAAAGCTGATGGAAAACACATGTTGGAAAAACCTGTGTGTGTGTTTCAAAAATATTTTGTACCAAAATCAACTTTGCATTTTTTCCTTGAACTTTGTTTAGTATCCTCCTAAGAATTCAAATGTTAGTGCCTTAATTTATGGAAATATAACTTCCTGTACAGGTTCAAGGTTCTGAGATCTCACTTTACTAGAATGCTTTTGAAGTTTTAAATGGAACTAATAAGCACTGTCAAAAACAATGGCTAGGAAACCATTTTAGGATAATATCTGTTTCCTGACAGAAAAAGAGAAAGTACGTCTTCTATGGCTCCATTAATTTTTTTTTTCAATCAGGGTTTTTTGTTTTTTTTTTTACTTGAAATGCAGAGTAAACAGAGAGATGAGAGACAGAAGGAAAGCTATCCACTGGTTCACTTTTCAAATATTACCACAGCAATGACCTGGGCCACGGTGAAGCCAGGAGTCAAGATCCCAAGTCATCCACCTGGGAACAGGAAGCCAAGCAATTTGAGCCATCACCTGCTGCCTCCCAAGCATATTAGCAGGAAACAGTTGGAAGTGGAAGTGGAACTCAACTGCAGGCACTCAGAATGGCAGGATGATCTACCCTGCTGTGCTATAATACTTGTCCCCACCAGAGGAAATTCTAGTATTAAACTAATACAGGGGCTACACTGAATCAGTGTTTCTTCAAAACTAGGTCAACAGATTTCACCCATTGTGAGTTGGTTATTCAGAGCCTGGTTGGGTAATGTGTTTTGATGGTCCATTTCAGCCATTAATCATAAGTGGGAAATACCATGACCCCACACTGTCACTCTCCTCCTCTTGTGGACTATTCCTTTGGCCTTAACATTAGTTGTCTGGCAGCACATAGCCCTCATACTCTACTGGCATGCAGATATTCAGCTGGGCTAGATAATCCAGTCCATGGCTATACCAGTTTTAGAAGGAAAAAGACATTGAACAATCACCCACAACTTTATATCTATGAGCTTCTTTTTCCATTTTGTATTGCCAAAATCACATCTGTATTCTTTTAGAGTTTCAGCTCAGATATTAACCTCTCCAGGAAGTTTCTTTGCTTGCCACTCCACACACACTCAAACCACAATAACTACACTCTTCAGGAAAGTCCCCTATCCACTTTGTGGCTTCCCCATCCCTCCTATTGTTCTCTGCTTAGAATACTTGTACCCATCTGTTGTCCCCATTAGAAAGTAAAACTTGAAAGTAAAGGCCAACTTTTGCCTATCTTTGTTGTCCTCACTACTTCACAACCTGTAGTTCAATGGTTTCCTTGTGTTAGAGACTCAGTATGTAGATGTCCGTCGCTCCCCCTCTTCGTGGGGGAACGACACAGGACCCTGCGCTGTTCTTTCGTCTGCTCGGCCCTCCCCAGGTTTGCTGCTGGTTCTTCCCGGGTTGGCTACTGTCCCTTCCACCTCCGTGGAAGGGCGGTTCCCCCTGCCACTTTCCCCACTTCCGCGGGGGAGCGGCACACCGCCGGCCGGCTCTCTCGGGGGCTGCACAGGTGTTCCCCTTAGATGTTCCCCTTAGATGTTCCCCTTAGATGTTCCTGGTGCATGCCGTCTCTCTCCTCCTTTATAGTCCTCCTCTGCCAATCCCAACTCGGCTGCCCACACGCCGAGTACGCTGCTCTCCTCCAATCAGGAGCAAGTCCTACAGTTTATTGGTTGAACTGGAGGCAGCTGTGTAGAAGCTGTTTTCTTCTCTCCCAGCGCCATATTGTGGGAGAGCAGGTGCATAGAATAAGTCTTAATTCCAGTAACTTAGTCTAGTCCGAGCTGCTCCCCACAGATGTCTTATTAAATTTTCAGGTTGATATATGTCATATAGTGAAAAGGCTCAGAAAGACAGAATGACTACCAAACTACTATGTTCTAAACAACTAGATGATGCTGACACATATTCATCCTTCATTTAAGCCTTTAGTGCCATCCAAGAAAAGGAGAACTTCTAAGCCAGGGGTTGGCAAACAGTGGCCTCTTGGCAGCATTGGGTCCTCTGCCTGTTCTTGTATCACCAGCAAACTGAGAATAGTCTTCACATTTTTAAATGATCGAAGGGAAGGGAACAAAGCAGGGGAAGAAGAATATGTCATGACATATAGAAATTATATTAAATGTTAAATATGAAATGTAAATTATAAGAAATTCAAATGTCAGAGTCCTTGAATAAAGATTGGTGGAATGCAGCCATATTCCTTTGTCAACGTGCCATCCAGGACTCTTTTGCACCAAAACATAGTTGAATAGTTACAACAGAGACCAGTATCCAACAAAGCCCCAAGAAAGTATCAGGCCCTTCACAGAAAAATATGCCACACCCTGTTCTAAGTCATACCCAGCAACATCTACCACGCTGTAAGAGAGGAACAAGGATTGTAGGGGAAGTAGATGAAAGCCTGGAGTGCCTGGAGGAAAAAAAATCGGGAGACAACTAAAGGATGAATGGGGAGGCATAGTTTACTTGGTTAAACTGGATTTCCTGAGCTGTGCATATGCAGTTACAAACATCACCCCAAAGATTTCTCTGAGCTGGTGGACATGCCTGAGGGGCAGACCTTGATCACACAAGGGCTTCCTACTCTCCTTTAAGGACTCTACATTATTTCTTTGGAGAAATTGTAAGCCAAAAAGGGTGTAGTTAGAGTGTAAGTCATTTGAAATCATTGTCTGCATAAAGGCTAATTCAGATCTGCAATCAACTCTACCTGGATTTGTGTCCCAGTTGTCTCTGATTCAGCTGTAATAATGTATCTGTGTGTGTTCTACAGAAATCTGTATTGTCCACATTTGCCTTTCTGAGTATCTGTTTGAAGGACATCTATTTTGGATGAATGATAATTATCATGTATATGGAAATCAAATTTTCAAATAAAAGTATCAATTAGAATATGGCTAAAACCAGTTCAGCCATTTGGAAAGTTAGGGTCACATTTTTTTGTTGTTGTTTAGAAATCAGTTATTTTCATGCGTTTCTCTTATTCTCATTATAGGGTAATGCCCTGTACTTCAAATCTGCCAGAAATGTTACAGTGAACATTCTCAATGACCAGACTAAAGTGCTAACTCAGCTGATAACAGGTAAGAAAAGAGAATTTAGCAATGCTTAGTCCCTGCAGGGTGCTCAGAAAATGTAGAATTTAAAGTCAAATGAAACATCTTGTGTACATGAAAAGAATGTTTGCTAACAGAGTTACAGTATCAAGAATAAGACTATAGCATGTATTCCTTGAATCTACTACACTGTTGTCCTCTCTTTACCCACATTTAACTTATAAAATCTATTGCTTAGAGGCAATTTAAAAAGTTGTCATAGAACGTGGCCCTGAGATACAAGCCAGCTGCTTCATCTATTGGTGAACCAAAGAAAAGTTCCTTGCTCTGATGCTTGTGGAAAAACTGGCTGTGCTGGATTAATTGAGAGAGGGAGAGCACAGAACACACAAAGCTGTGCACCATGCTCTGCGGGTTGGAAAAGAACGGTTTCATGATCGTTTGAATCCATGCCATTGTTGCCATGCGTGCTAACTCCAAAACGAACTCAATTGTAAGATGAGGATGTATCTGTCTCCATTGAATATGTTCCTGTGGTTCCTTCTGATACAGCAGATCTACTTCCTACAGCTTAGGAAAGCACTCGCTGGGTTTTAAGCTGGTGTTTCTGACATGTAAACAAGGATTGATTATTCACAATAATGATTATCGTAATAAACACTGGCCTGGTGGTCCTGGTTATGTGTTGAGTGGTAGGATCAATGGCACCTCTGTAGGTTCTAAGCAGCTGTAAACAGGGAGGCATTATGTACTCCCATATTGAAAGAAAAAGGGTGTGTGTGTGTGTGTGTGTGTGTGTATGGCATTGTTAAACTTACAGGGAGAAAATGCCATTTGTTTGGCTTCAGGGCTAAGAGAGAAGTGTACAGATGGACATTTTGAGAAGCCAGTTGCTTTAATGCCCTGAAACATTACTGCAACTCAAATATCTGGAGCTCCACAATAAACGAACCATGGGGAAACAGGTGCCCAGAGTGTTCTCTGGTCAGGATAGAGCCTGGTTTCTCCCCAACCCGCAAGAGTGCCACCTGTGGATGTCTGAGGAGTCACAACCAGTGGGTGCCAGGGCCCATCAGCCCATCTCCCCACCTCAGAACTCGGGGATTGCAGGAACTGCTGTGCCTAGCTGCCCAGAATCCACAAGCACGCCGTTCCAGCATGCTGCTGGATTGCCAGCCCTGCCATGTAACATCTGGCCCACAGTCACCAAGCTAAATAATTAAATAAACAGCTTCAGTAAGCAATCATTTAAGCAGCATGTGTGAAAATTGCCTCCAGGAGGGAAATAAATCCAACCCCCAGCTCTCAGACTCCTGTGCTCAAAAGGAACTTATTTAGCCTGTGGACCATTTGCCATTTGTTTGCAGTGGGAGATTTGGTAGACTTGAGAGATTTTGTAGTGATAAAGCTGGCACTGCCCAACAGACTATTATTCAGACAAAACAGTCAGTCTTTCGCTTCTTTCTTTCTCTGTTTTTCCCTCCTGTCTTCATTCCCATCTCCTCCTCTTCATCCCCATCTCCTCCTCCCCTCCCCCTGACTTCTCTCTCACCCTCCCCCATCCCATCTCTCCTCCTTTATCTTTCCTACACCTCTCTCTCCCTGTTCCTCCTCTGTACTTAATTCCCCTCCACTCCCCTCACCTTTCATATTTCCTCTCCCCTTCCCTTTCCCTCTTCTGACCGTACCTTCTTGCCCTCTCCTCCTCCTCTGATCTTCCTCACCCTCTCTCTTCTTCTTGCTTCCATCCATCCAGTGGTCTTGTCTTTCAGTCTTTCCTTCTCAAGGTAGACCTCCCAGGGAGCTGGAAGGCACCTGTCACTAACTCTTAAGGTAAGGCAGAAGATAGCTAATAACGAAATGAGATGGGCAGAAAGTTACTGTAACACTAGTAAACAGAAGCCTGTCAAGAGGATTGCTATAGAGGATAACAGAAGTATTAAGAATAAAATTCCTGCAGCTGGGGTTGTAGCACAGCAGGTTAAGCTGCCCTCTGAGGCACCAGTATTCCATGTAGGCACTAGTTCAAGCCCCGACTGCTCCATTTCTAATTCACATCCCTTCTAATGTGCCTCAGAAGGTAGCAGTTGATGGCCCAATTCTCTAGACCCCCCACCCTACATGAGAGGTCTAGAATAAACTCCAGGCACCTGGCTTCAGCTTGGCCCTGTCTTGGCCATTGAGGCCATTGGAGGAGTGAACCAGCAGATGGAAACTCTCTTTCTGTCTCTCCCTTTCTGTTATTCTCGCTTATAAATAAATCTTTCAAAAAAGAATATTCTAAACACATCCTTCAGTATTCTTTTACATTATATTTCTGCACATGAATGGAAAGTGCCCCACAGTTTCCACAGTGATTTCTGATTCCTGTTACATTTGATAATGTACTTACTGCAAGGTCAATCACTCCTGTCTTCTAAGCAGTGAGATCTACTGAGGCAATCCTGGGGATTCGAGAACTCCCTTGCTTCACTACAGAATGTCTCAAAAGCCCATTAGAAATTCTAATGTTAGAAGTTTGGGTAATCTTTTCAAATGAAACAATATTTTAAATGGTAGTTAAGTCCCTGTGTTCACAAATGTGTATTTGACCCATAGGGCTACTTTTTTAGTATCTCAGTAGTGGGTGCAAACAGGGAACCCTCCGACTTAGAAGGAAGAAAGCAGTAGGGATGCCTATGACAGCATCACATGGATGTGGGAAAGAGTCCCAGTATCAGAGGAGCTGGGAAAAGAAATTATCCTAAATGGCTCCCGGGCCTCTCCAGCACCCCACGTCATGACCGTGGCATGACATGGAGACTGCTGATGAATCCTGATGGGCTGCAGTTCTGTTCAGAAGATTCATTAAAGAGGTGCTTCACACACAGCCTATCACATACAGAGGGGGATTAACTGAAGATTAGTTTCACATGATGAATAGTGATTTTTTTTTCCTTCCTATAGAAGAACGATTAGTTCACCAAGGGGCTTCCTGTGCAGTCTCCAGCTCTATTTGCATTTCTCTCCAGAGTCATTTTTTTCTTAAACAATTCCAGCGTTGTCCAGGGAAGTTTGGCAGCCCCAGATGAAATGGACAAAGGACAAGCCGTGCGCACCATCGAGCCAGCAGTTGCTCGGTGGAGTTTTGGCTAAAATGACCAATTAGTGAGCTTTAGATAGCCAAATGGTTCTGGCTCTTAGTAAATTCCATTTGTGTTCTATGAAGCCCTGAAAGGCAAGATAACTTAATTGGGCTTTGTGTTCTCTGATTGCTGTAGTCTCTTCAGTACATTCTCTTCTATGTGTCAGAAACCACTCATGAGTTCCAAGTAAACTCAGGGGACAGGAAGGTGCCCTTGACTGCGCAGGAGCCAAATTTCATGATTTTTCCCAGGACTACAGAGGCAGAGTCTAAGCACTGGGTCCAGTCTTCCAAGAGTACCCCCACTATACCATATGGCTCAATCCAGAAAGGGCAAACTGTGCTCACTCTATGTGTATCCTGAGGTCACTCATGTATGCATTCATGCTTCATTATATGCACATCCCCAATTCCCTCCCTCCCAAAATGATAATATTAAAGTATTGGCAAGTATTATAGGCTTCACTGAGGGTTTTTATGCAGTTAAGAAAACAGCTACACCATAGTTCTTAAAGAAAAACCTAAACCAAATCACTCACCACCTATCTCTGTTCTTTCAAGAGTTCCCACCGGTCCTTGTGTCCAGTTTTTCTTTGGTCCATCCTCAAAAAGCTCATATCCTAATTGCTCCATATACTTGAGCTCCAGTCCCTTTTGTTCCTAGGCAAATAAATCTCCATTTTTTGTGAGCCAATTCTGAGAGCTCAGTTACAGACCCACTTTCTCTCCTCACCTAGAGCATGAAGGTAGTCAGAGATACTGTCCAGTTCCCACATTGCTTGGAAATTCCATATTGTCTCTGCTGTTTCAGTCTTGTGCTCATTAAGGAAACTTTCTCATGTCCTTTTGAGCAGTAGAGGGCTAGTGTGGGCTAGTGTGGCTGTACTGGCTTTCGAAAGATGAGGTCTGCCAAATTGAGGTGACTTCCTGAATAGGAAAAGCTCAGTAAGAGGCACACATCAGCATTGCTTTACAATGGGGACAGCAGCTGCAGTAGAAAAAACAATGCTGGTGATGACAAGAATGACACTAACCACAAAAGCAGTCCTCTGTGTTTCAAGGCAGTTTTCCACCTACAGAGTTCTTCCCATCAATAAAGTTTCACCGGATCCCTTCAGGCATTTAGGGAGTGAACCAGTGGATAGAAGATAGTATTTTGTGTGTGTGTGTGTGTGTGTGTGTATGTTTTCTCCCTTTCTCCTCCCTCTCTTGTTCTACCTTTGTAGTAGATGAAAAATATGTAAACTTTTTTAAAAATTGTGTGTTTCAGGTATGATGGAAAATGGAAAATAATGTTTGTGTTAAATTCTAAAAAGGGAGAGACATTTCAATCTATCTGAGCTGAATCTACCTTAATATCTAAATTTGAGGTAGCTCAAAAAGCTGTTAGACACACTATGCACTTACTTCCCATACAGGACTTTTTTCCTCAATGAGTTATGTTATGAGAATTAAATATAAAACCTGTTCTCAAACAGTTGTGTGTGTGTACAAATTGTTGAAATCTTAACAGTATAGAATTGGTCTTCTGTGTATAAAATTAATTGAAAATGAATCTTTATGGAGAATGGGACTGGGAATGGGAGAAAGGGAGGGAGTGGTGGGGTGGAAGTTCAGGTGGGAGGGCAGGTATGGTGGGAAGAATCACTATATTCCTAAAATTGCTCTTAAGAAATTTGTACTCATTAAAAAAAAAAAAAAAAGCTTTCTTGGCTGGCGCCATGGCTCACTAGGCTAATCCTCCGCCTGCGGCGCTGGCACCCCAGGTTCTAGTCCCAGTTGGGGCACTGGTTCTGTCCCAGTTGCTCCTCTTCCATTCCAGATCTCTGCTGTGGCCCAGGAGTACAGTGGAGGATGGCCCAAGTCCTTGGGACCTGCACCCTCATGGGAGACCAGGAGGAAGCACCTGGCTCCTGGCTTCGGATCGGCGCAGCACGCCGGCCATCGCGTCCATTTAGGGGGTGAACCAACGGAAGGAATACCTTTCTTTCTGTCTCTCTCTCTCTCACTATCTAACTCTGCCTGTAAAAAAAAAAAAAAAAAAAGCTTTCTTTTTGGGAGAAAAAACTATTAGGCAGAAACTCATCAGAAGAACACAGGAGTACAGTCCTCCGCATAGAACCTAGGTTAAGTAAAAAGAAATTTATCTTTTGTTGCCAAAACTCCTACAAAAAATTTTTTAAAGGTAGAACCAATAAATCTTGTATTTTTCCAAAAATATCCAGGATATCCAAATGTGGCACTTTGGTTTCCTATAGGTATTTTTCAAAAGTGCTAATTAATAATAAGTAGCAATGGAAGGGTCCTCAATGGCTTCTCTCTAAAGACCACTAGCAGTACATCTTAGTGGGACAAGTTGGGTTTATTACTCCTTGCAGTGAGGGAGAATGTATACCATAGGCAACCATGGGGCATCTCAGTAAGAAGCTCTTAGGAACAACTTATTACAGGATTTTATCTCAATTAGGTCACTGACTTCAGGTCACTTTTAGGAAGTTTTAAGGAAGCAAGGCTTCGTTTTGGATTAGATACTGTCAGGAAGACAGAGCAAGTTTTTGATTGGGTTAATCTCCAAAAATAAGAAAGACAAGAAGAATGTAAAACTGTCATGGATAAAGAAATAGCACTCCTATGAACCAAGATAAGGATATTTTTCATCTTTTGTGCAGTTTGGACGTGGTCACAGTTGTTTTTCTTTTTGTATGTGTTTTGCTTTTGATGGGCTCATTATGCCCACTGAATTGCCTTGTCTAGTATTGATGTCTTGCGAAATTATTAATATTCAAGCAGGAGATCACTATGATCTAGCTGACCATGCCCCTGGATGTCTGGGAGAGTGTGGCTTTATGTATCAAGACTACCTGACTGGGAATCAAAAGAGTAAATTATGTTCTAACTCCCTCTTTAAGTTCCTAATAATGTTATTTTGGGTAAATTATTTGGTTCTTGGTTCTTCTGAGCTTCAGTTTCTTTATCTAAAATTGTATTATTACTGCCTATTCTATCTCATAGAAACCAAGGCTGGTCCAGGTCAAAGCAAAGCCAAGAATTTCATCCAGTCTCCCATATGGGTGTCAGAGCCCTTAGCACTTGAGCCATCACTTGATGCCTTCCAAGACACATAGAAGGAAGCTAGATCAAAAGTAGAGTAGCCAGGACTAGAACTAGTACTCTAATATACAATGCAGGTGTTCCAAGTGACGGCTTACCCCACTGTACCACACTGCTCACCCCAAACTGTCTGTATTTTTCTTATTTATTAATTAGTTGTTAAATTTACATTGGTCCATTTCCATCAGAAGATAGGTTCTGTGAGATCAGGGCCTTGCCTTCCTGATGCACACTGTAGTAGGCTCGCTTTCAAGAACAGCATTGTTGTCATAAACCATGTACATTTATTGTTATTGAATGAATGTCTAGAATAAAATATTCAGCAATTTCCAAGGCAATTAATTATAATATTATAGCCAGTCTACCCGGAAGTGATGTATATACTGACAAAGTAAACTTGTCTTGGTGTCAAATGCAGCCAGAATGTCGAAAGTACAAAGAGAGAGACTTCAGCTGTATTTTAACAAACCCTTCGTGACAGGGCTTGCCAAATAGATGCAGTTGCCTCAAGAGCTGATGAGCCTCTTAGACTTTGAACCGTTCAAGCCAAAATCTATAGCTATTTGACAGAGATTTTGTGCTAGAGGAAGGAAATATCACTCAAGAATTAGTTTGGATGGTCTTGACAATCATTGCTTGAGAGTTTATGATTAAAAGTAATTGACAAGACATGGCTGGAGTAGAGACACAGATTTTCATGTCAGTTTCTGAAAACCAATCCACTTAACATTAAGGTCTGATACAATTTTGTCAAATGTGTAAGTTCTATGAAAGCTTCCTGTAGTCAAATGCAACATGACTAATGTATTATCTTCCTCTCTCTTTTCTCCTCACCTCTTTCTCTCCCTTATCAACACCCATTCTAGGTCCAAAAGCTGTAGAAGCTTATGGCAAAAAGTTCGAAGTAAAAACTGTTTCTGGAAAATTGCTCTTCTCTGCAGATGACAACGAAGTGGTAGTTGGAGCTGA
Organism: Oryctolagus cuniculus; assembly: GCF_964237555.1. Lineage (NCBI taxonomy): Eukaryota > Metazoa > Chordata > Mammalia > Lagomorpha > Leporidae > Oryctolagus > Oryctolagus cuniculus. The sequence continues at coordinate 43,603,699 of NC_091437.1, forward strand.
GAGATTAAGAGTTTTAGGTAAGGAAACTTGACTTACTTCATTAGTTGGATGCTATTATGTATATTTCAAAGGAAAAGTCAAGTGGTACTATGGATTAAATATTTGCATCCCAGCCCCACCCCACCAGAAAAAAAATCCATATGTGGAAACCCCAACCCTTTTAAGTGACATTATTATGAGCTGGGACTTTTGGGTGGTAATTGCATCATAAGGATATTGATCTCCTAAACGGAGTTGTGGCATTATAAGAGAATGAAGGATCCAGGGTACTCTTTCCATCTTGTAAAGATACAATGAGTTGGCAGTGTACAGCCCAGAGGAGGGCCCTCACCACAACCCAGGTATTCTAGGACCCTGATCTCAGTCTTCAAACCTCCAGAACTATGAGAAATGAATTTCTTCTATTGATAAGCCCCTCAGTCTATGGTACTTAGATCCGTTCAGACCAGTACAAATGGTATGTAGAAGAATGAAATAAGCCATGGTTCTGGATTCTTTAACAGTAAAACTATTGAACTTCCGTGGAGTCCAGTCCCCCTTTCTTAAGCCATGAAGTCTTTTCAGTGTATCCTCCAGCTCTGAGTTTTGAGTGGGGATGTGTGTTCATGTGTAAGGTGATATCTGATCATCACAAACAGGCATTCTTGCTTGTATCATTCAACATTTATATATGTGATACAGTGACTGCTGAACCTGGTTTCAAGTTAAGAATTATCTAGAAGATTTCAGTGAGTTAGGCTCATATATGAAACCAATTCTAATTAAATAATTAATTAGAAACTTTAGTAGAAGGACATAAGTACTCATTATTAAAAATATTTGTAGATATTTCTATGTTCCCACTATTGGGATCATTGATTTCGAGCACACCACAAGTGAGTCTTCTATGGCTGTACGCTGACATCTCACATGAAGATTTAAGAATCCTAGTGCTGGACTTGACCTGGCTTTTAACCCCTGATGTCATCAACTGATTGTATGACTGAACAAGTTACTGTCTTCACTATGCTGGTTTCCTTTTCTGCTCCACATCTATCATCTCAAGTGGTCCCTAGGGAAAGATGAGACCATGTAGTATGAACTTACCACAGTGTCTAGAGTAAACTGCTATTCAGTCACTGATAGCTGCTTCTGCTGTTACTACTTATATATCACTACTGTTCATACACGTAGTAATGCTGCTTTTCATTTTGTTCTCCACATTATTATTGGCACTCTGTGTCTTCTTTCTCTTCTGTTACCTCCTTTATTTCTGTGCTGCTTCTCATTGTCACTCCACCCCCAGTCAAGCAGCTTTTCTGATCACTCTCCCTCTCTCCTGCGTAATAAACATTCATGTTTCCTTGCTGTGTGGTTCTTTGACCTCTGTTCCATAGCTGTTATCTTCTCTGAGTTGCAGGTCATCCACTTCATCTGGATATTCTACCACCCTCCCCACATCATGGGTCTTGAGTTCTTGGGCAAATATCCACACACAGAGAGACAAATATCTCATCATCCCATCCTCCATCCCACCTACCCTTTTGTGGATGTTGACTTCCCTGTCACCCTTACTGGCTTAATTATGCTCTCTTCAGTCTGAAAACTTCAGCCAGCATTATCCTGAATTTTGTCGAGTAAGCACAGTCAGAAAATGGAAGTGTTCATGTGATCATCCTTAGGTGGCTGAATGGAGGTGAGGGTTCACAGTGCAAAGGTGGTGAACTGAAGGAAAGTCTAATCCCAGGGCAGTGGCTTAGCTTTGTGTGATCTTTGTCTTTAGCACCTTGCTTTTTCTTATCTGTAAATGAGAGTTATCTAGGGAAAAAGATTTGGAGCAAAGTTTCCCAGTGGGAAAAACCTTTTTTTAAAAAGTTAAATATTTATTGGTAAAGCAGGCTAATGGAGAGAGTAAGGGAGAAAGAGACTGAGAGAGAGAGAGAGAGACAGACAGACAGACAGAGATACCTTTCAATTACTGGTTCAGTCCCCAAATGGCAGCTAGGCCTGGGCCAGGCTGAAGCCAGAAGCCAGGAGCCTCTTCCAGATCTCCCATGGGGTAGTAAGGGCCCAAACACTTGGGTCGCCTTCTGCTGCTTTTCCCTGGCCATTAGCAGGGAGCTGGATTGGAAGTAGGGTAGCCAGGACTCAAAGTGGCACCCATATGGAATGCCAGCATCACAGGTGGAAGCTTAACCCACTGAACCACAATGCTGGCTCTGTCAGCAACTTTTAAAAATAGAATTTTTACTTAGCTCTGATGAAAACAATAGATAAAAGATCAGTATTGGTTGGGTTGAGGATGAGGATTAAGAAGGGGAGAGGTCAGATATTGGGGTCTTGGCTGTATACTTTCATGCTTCCCCCCTGTGTCTTTGGAGGATCAGTTAGAACTTATCTTTGAAACTCCTTATATAGATAATTTTTTTAAACAAAAATCAAAGTCTATTGACCATGACTATGTGGTGATCCAGATGCTGCATTATTATGTTGACATCCCACAAACAGCTTTGGCGGTAGGCACCATATTTATCCTTCCCCCCTTTTACAGATGACAGAACTGAAGGGGGTCACAGGGAAGGCTGAACCACAGTAAAGGCTCAGAGCCAGGAGTCCCAGCCAGGTATTTTGAGTGTGGCTGGCTTCATTTTCACACACTATCCTTTCTTTCCTGCCCCCTATGATCAGTCCCAAATTCACGTGAGAAAACAATGATGAAGGGACTTGGCCAGCTGGGACACCAGCAGATGGTGGACTAAGGTTTCTGTCCCTGCCCATTGCCTTGTAGAGTCCAAACCAGCTTCACTGCATGACAGTGCATTAGTTCTGAGACTTTTTCTGACTCACGATTTAGGTTTTTCTCTCTTTGTAGGAATGGTACCTTCTACATGATTTCAAAGTTGGGGGGAAAAACTCACAGAAACTTCAAGCTTCCATATTGTTCAAGACTATTTTGCATTTCCAGCTCTAAAATCAATGCCCAGGCAAAACAGTTATGGAGTCTCACCCCAGTGTACAAGGGGGCTTGGCAGACCCCATCAGTTCCTTCGTGCTCCATGAGTCACTTTACTGCTATAAACTCTTAACAAAGATCCACGTTAACTTTAAATATCTGAATGCTTTGACATGATCTTATTGCACCCAACTTTGTAATGGTATTATTTAAGGACTTCACCAACTTCACCCCATCCCATGGTCATAGTGACTTAGACTAAAGGCTCAAAGATGATTTCAATTTTGGTTACTACAAAGCAGGTGTATAATTTGGTTTGTAATTTTTCATCTAGAGAATGATAAAGCATAAAATCTCTCCTTCTCTCTATCATGTGGGAAATGTGGGAAAGAAGCATGAAAATGAATAGCACTGCTGCTACAAATGCTAAAATATTTGGAGATGACCACCCTACAAATCTTGCATCAACCTACTCAGTGAAATGAGCCCAGTGTGCTGCAGAAATGAGCTTCCTATCAGCTGGGATTTGAACATATGGTGTGGAATGAGAAGTTTAAGCAATTTCATTTTCAGCTTAATGAGAAGTTTGTCTTTCTGAGTTGTCAGACTGCACAGCCTCTTGGGAGATTTGAAGCTAGATGCATATTTAAAGGTAGCATCAAAAATAGCTGAGTTTGAATCCTTACCAAACCTATGCATGCACTTAGGATGTGAGTGACCCTATTCAAGTCTATCTTCTCTGTAAGTTTTCATTTCCTTCCTGTCTAAAAGCAAGAGAATGAGGCAATATAAAGAATGGAATGAAAAATAAATGAATCTAATAGGAAACTTAAGCAAATGTTTTGTTAAAAATATAGTTATTTTAATTGAGTAAGAATAAACAGCAGGAGCCTAAGAGGAAAATGCCTCTTGGCTATATAACAGCTTCCCTCAAGGGTTCAGAACAACTTTTAAAATTATTTTCTGTGACTGAAATTTAGCCTGTTAGGATGTCCCTGTCCCACATTGGAGTGCATGGGTTTGATTCCCAACTTCAGCTCGTAATTCTTCCTTCCTGCCCACGCAGACTCAGGGAAGCAGCAGGCGATGGCTGAAGGTACTGCGTTACTGCCACCCACGTGAGAGACCTGGGTAGAGTTCCAAGCTACTGCCTTTGGCCAGGCCCATTCCCAGCTGTTGTGGGCATATGGGTTTTGAACAGTAGATGGGAATGTTCTCTCTCCCTCTCTATGCCTCTCAAATAAATAAAATCTTGAGAATGAAATAAAATTGTTTCCTGATAGTCACATCCACCTATTCAGTTCTCAGGGCAATGACAGCCTTATGGTTACCTTGAAAAGTACAGCAGAGGGACTGGAAAAGTGAGACTTCATAAGAAATGGCTCAATTATCTGCAAATGTTTACCTTGGGAAGGTATGGAGAAAAAGATACGTATATAGACTACAGTTACTGATCTCTCCAATATGTGTTTTTCCTGGAAAAGAGGGCATGCCTAGTCATGTAGTTTAGTCATGGAGAGTTCGGGTTTTAGGGTGAACTCTGGGCTGTAACCCTGGTTTCTGTGATTTGTCATTTGGATGCATCATTTCACTTTTCAAGGCATGCTTTGACTCCCTTGTAATACAGGGTGTAATTCCTGGCTCTCTATGTTGGTGGGAGAACTGAACGACACATGCATACAATATAATTAGCATAGTGTGTGGCACACAAGCTCTCAGTAATGAAGACAGGGATCCATTATGTCATGAAATTATGCAAAGACCTTGTGTGTCCACAAAAGAAACTGGCTTAGAACTTGTAGGTATTCTGAAATATCAGCCCAATTGGGATTGATGGATTTCCTGCACACAGCCAGAAGCAGAATTTGAAAATGCCTTTATAGGCTTCAGCTATGTGTTTTACTTCTTCAGGTTAGGTTGCTCTTACTAACTTGTGTGCTCTCAAGATGAGTTTAGACAATGGAAGCATAGAGGACCTGATTGAATTCTTAGTGTTGTCAGATCTCTCCCTCCACTCAGTAGACAGTGGCTCTCAAAGGGTAGTCTTAGAAGGTGAGTATCAGCTCTGGTCTGTGCATTGGAATGCAAGTTCTCAAGCCATAACCTGGACATACTGAATTAAACTCAGGTGTGGATCCCAGCAAACTGTGCTGAAACACACCATCTTGGTGATTCTGATGCATGCTAAAGTTTGCAAATCACTAACTCAAGAAAATCGCAGCATAATTATCCATTACAATTCTGCAGGTGACATCTAGTGAGCTTTTCTGAAATCCAGAAAAGCTATAATACACATACCAGGTGCTTCAAAAAGTTCTTAGGAAATGTGCATTCTCTTTTGATTTTATTTTGATTTTACTTTTGCACTGACTTTTGGAAATACTCTCCTATAGCAAATGTATATCAAGTGCCTGCTCTGTGGACAGTGACATACAATTTGATTCTTTTTTTGAAAGATTTATTTATTGTTTTGAAAGGAAGTGTTACAGAGAGGCAGAGGCAGATGTAGAGGGATCTTTCCATCTACTGGTTCATACCCCAAATAGCCACAATAGTTAGAGCTGGGCTGATCTGAAACCATGAGCCAGGAGCTTCTTCTGGGTCTCTCATATGGGTGCAAGGATCCAAGGACTTGGACCATCTTCTGCTGCTTTTCCAGGCGCATTAGTAGGGAGCTGGATTGGAAGTGGAGCAGCCTGGACTTGAAATGGTGCCCATGTAGGATCTGGAAAACAGGTGATGCCTTTACCTACTACATCACAGTGCCAACCCCACTATTTGATTCTTAAAACAGTTTGAGGAGGAAAATGTGAACGTACCACCTTCAATTACAGATTAGCCAACTGGATACAGAGTGGTATAATAGCTTGCACACGGTTGCACAGAGAGAAGGTGGCAGAGTCAGAATGAAATCCTGGCAGTCTTATCGCCTACACTCTGACCTCTGTCACAGGAATCTAGCTTCCCCCAACGCTATAGCACATTGGTATCATAGTGAGAAGGAAATAAAAAAGGGCAAACGTCCTTCTTGTCTTCTATAAGCTCAACTAGCTCCACAGTTCTATGCTTCTTCTTGGTCTCCTGTCTCATTCACCAGCTCTTACACTTGGTAACTCAAGTGTATTCACACTTTGGTGAACCCCAAGATTTAGTCTTTATTTTTGTTTTCACATTTCTATGGGAAATACAACCACAAATGTTCTCCCTTTGGTTTCAGCTTTGGCCTCATGTCAAATGACCCCCAAATCTGTCTATACCCTGAATCGTCTTCTCAGTTCTAATTCCAAACTTCCAGTAGTCTGGGAAGTCTCTCTCCATAGGCAGTTCTTTACATCACTTCCATATCAGTACTTACAACTTCACTGACTTTTCTGCCGTCACACGCCCTGCCCCTCCAGAGCCCACCCCTCTTATTCTGCTTGGTGAGGACACTATTCTAATCTTCAAGGTCTTGCTTCCATTCAGCTACCAGGCTTTATCTTCATATCACTGTAAGTGTTTTCTTGCCATTCTTGGACCTTTCTGTGTTACAAAGGTGTTTATTTTAGTATTTGGTTTAGTTGTGGCACAATAGAATTAAAGTATGTAGTTGAGTCCCTCCACTTTGTTACCAAAAGGTAGAAAATGAGTCCACAGTTGAGGTATGATTTAATTTAGCCTTAGTTACAGAATAGAGCTATTAAATATTAGGCAGGAATAGCTCTTTAAAGGCAGCAAGAAAACAGTGTATAACCAGGTCATCTAAGAGCCATCTTCATGGCAATACCAGGGAAGACATAACTTCGGTTTTCATTAATGACCAGTATTATGAACAATGACTTGGACATTATAACATTCATAAACAAAGCATCATTATAAAGTGGTATTCTATTTGTTAATTAGGTCTATTTATACTCTAGATTAGTTTTTAAAATGTGTCCTCTAGATGCCACTTGATGTTAATTATCGAAGTTACATTATTATCAATTGAGAAAATGTTTTTAATTAAATCTAGAGTCATTTAAATTAGCATAAAATTTATAGAAATGTAAATGTGGTTTGATCCTTAACTTGTTTTTTTAGAACTAGATTAGATTTAGCCTTTTGAATTTGTTTTTGATGAAACTCTCTACTAAAACTGGCAATTGGTAATTAGGATGAAAGGAGTGGGGATGTTTTCTGTAGTGTTCATTCATTAAATGCAAGTGTGTGTGTCTGCTATGTATATGTATATATGAGACCTCCAACTCGCTGCTGCTGCTGCTGCTGCTGCTGCTGCTGCGGGTAGAGATGAATGCAACGGTTCCTGACTGCTTAGGGAGTGCCCAGTTTAATCCGAGAAATGAGTCACACAAGCAGATCTCTGAAAGTCATATAAGGAAATGCATTTCCTAAAAAGGAGAGAACAAAGTATCAAAATATTTAGCTAAGGTGGGAGACAAAGCTTAGAAATGTACTCTTAAGCTTTCTATTTGGAACATCCGAACTAAATCTTTGAGTAGAGAGTCAGTAGGAAAATAGAACTAAGGAGAGTGCTTGCTTGGAGAATGGAATAGCAACCGTTTATCAGTCAGGAATCACTTGGTTGTGGACACCAGAAATCCCACTCAAAGCAAGAGCCAGGAAAATTCACTGCCTGGTGAGTGGAAAGCCCAGAGGTCATTATCTGAAGGCTAGATGCAGTGGCTCAAATAATGAGACCGAAACTGAGTGTCTCTCTCTTCCACTTACTATGTCTTAGCTCTGCTTCCCAATCTTGTATTCTGCCTTCCATCCTGGGACTGAGAAGAAAGAGTACTTACTTCTCTAATAGAAATTCAACAAAGTTCAGACTTCTGCTCCACGTAGAGTGACTTGGGCCATGTGCCTGTCTGAGCTAGCCATTGTGACCAGAAGGGTAGATCTACTGCTTAGCAGAGGCTGACTCACATCCCCACTGTTGGAGCTGAAGGTGGAGGCACCAGTTAAATAGAAAAGGCTGTTCTCCAAAAGAGAATTAGAGTGTTCTTATTAGGGGACGGAATGGGTGCTGGACAAAGTAAAATAACAAATATCTGTTACAAATATTAAAGGTGTAATTGTGGAAAGTCATAATGGCTCTACACGTGACAGAAGCCAGAAATGAAAGGGAATTTTGGAGGATGCCTTAGAAACCCCTTCTCCCTTGCTCACTCAGCCCCAGCACCGCTGGATGCCTTGCTGCTCACAGCAAGCATGTTTTCCACCTCCCAGCACTTGTGCTAACTATTCCACCTTCATGACGTCCTTCATCCTGGAATAGGCTCCTGGAACTCTCCTTTGGTGACTTAACTATCTCCTTATAGAAAAATAGAGTATTCCTACTGTCATTGTCTGTACTAGACATTGGCAAAGTATGGCCCATGGGTCAATTCAAGTCAAATAAATCACCCCGTGGCCTGGTTATATAAATAATGCTTTGTTGGAGCATAGCCATGCTCATTTGCTTAAGAATTGTCTGTGATTGCTTTTGCACTACCGTGACAGGGCAGTAGAAACAGAGATCATATAGCCCACGAAGCCTAAAATATTTACTGCCAGCCCTTTATGGAAAATGTTTGCTGATGAATGGTCTGTACTTTTTTTCTACTTTATTCATTCAGGCCAGTTAATACAGCATGACATAGTATATGTATATTTCCTCCTTAGGCCTTATAGAAATATGTTTCTGGGCAGCAGCAAGTTACCTAAAGTCCAGAAAATCACTGGGTATATAGTGTGTGCTTAGTTATATTTGCTGCATGAATGGATTGAAAGATTTTCAATATGGAAATGTCTTATAACCAATATGATAGTGCAGTGTAAAGAGAGAGGCAGAGTTTGCACCTAAGTTAGGAGACTTTAATGCCTTTGTTGAGGATTGATAAAGGCCTCAGTAAAAGAGAAAGAGAAAGGAAAACAAACGGGAAAGATCATATTGAGGTAGAACTAATGAAACATGGCAAATGGCTGCATGTGGAGCCTCAGGAGAAAAGGAGTGCAGGGATATCCCAGGTTGTGAGCCTTGCCAGCCAGGAAACTGTGGTGTCACTGCTGACACTCTTAGGAGAAGCAGCAGATTTGGGATCAGAGGACGAATAGTTCAACGTGAGGTGTCCTGGTTCTTGGAGTTTGAGCTTTGCCTTGGAAAAGTTCACTATCCCAAGGGAAATACCCGGCAAAAAGTTCTCAAGAGTTACCTGGCTGAGAAGAGCAGCCAAAGAGTTATCAGCATGGCTTGAGTGGATGGACTCCATAGTGAAGATAGCCCAGGGTTGTCCCAGAGCACGTGGATACAGGAGGACGTCAAATAGAACTTAACCAAACAGCCCCCCGGGTGCCCAGCCCATTGAGGCTTCAGAAAGCAGCAAAATGTGCCATCCATGCAGCATTAACCATGTGGTTCAAGTTACTCGGATTGTGTGTTCTCAATGCACAACTCTCCTCCTTTCCTTTCATGTGCCTCCATCTTTTTCTCTTCCTTCTCTTGTTTCCTGAGCTATTCCCTCGTGAGTACAAGGAAGCAGGAGAAAAATTGAAGAATATATTTGAGAGTGGAATATGAGTCCTTGTGTGGGGTAGTTACAGCAGAATAATTTAGACCCTGATCCATAGGAGATAAGAGGCTGCCAATCTAATGGTAACATTTGACCCACGAATCATTGGAGTCTGAAACTAGCCAGGATCTGTCTTCTGCTTTTGGAGATCAGTAGCAGAGATAACCTGCTGGGAATTCATGTGTTTGAAAAGAATGGCCGGTTACATGGGTTTTCTGTGGCACCTCATTGCAAAGTTAGCTTATTATTTACAGGAATACAGGCATAATGTATTAGATCATAAAAATGTTTCCCATAAATAATACAGCAAGAAAGCCAAATATAAAAGAGTCTCAGATGAACAACCTCAACCTAATAAAGCAGAGATACTTAATGAGAAAAAGAACCATTCTACAATAGAGAAATAATAATGGGATTTCATTTGAAATGCTACCAGGAGTCTAACTCTCAGAACTCTCAAAAAAAAAAAAAAAATTTAACCAGAGCCAGTCCAAAAGCCTGGGAGATTGCACTGCCTAGTTTCACGTGTGCACCCACCCATGTATACAGGCACGGGTGAGCTTTCCCTTGAAGCTGGAGGAGTTAATCCCTGTTGCAGAAGGAAACGGCGTCTGCTGGCCCCCACACAGTTTTCCCTTCGGCGGGAGGGAGGTGTGATTCCATGGGAGCGTGATGCATGTGGGATTCTGGGTAAGCGTCCCCAGCTGTCCCAGCAGCATTGCCTCAGCAGACCTCCCCAGCCGCTCAGCCATTGTCTCCCTCTGTGCGTGGGCAGTCGCGAAGGAGAAAAGGCGGCTGGGGACACCGGGCCGCCTTCAAGTTTGATTGAAGAGTGGATGAGGTTCACTCCTTGGCTGCTTGGAAGAGAAGCAATCCGAGCACTTAAAGAAGGAGGGAAATGCTGGGGAGTCTTTTTTGTGCAACTGACAAGACTTTGATTTCTCTATCAAGCCACAGTGCTTTCTGGCAGCTGTGGGTTTGTTTTTATTGTCAAAGTTTTTTTCTTCTTGCCAATTAGTACTCAGAGTGGGGTATTTCTACATGAAGAGATAAACTTCTGTCAGGCCACCCTCTGGGTCAAGATGGTTCCTACAGTCTAGGAATAGCATCTCCTTTCTCATGTACCATCCTGACTATCACAGGATATTCTCAGGTGGCCAAAAGGCACCTGAGGAGAATTTTGTCTTCGTTTCCCCCAGAGGCTGAGGGGGGATGTTGGTATTCCACAGTGGCACTAAGAATTTCATAAAATGGCAATGTGAATAAGAAACTCTCAGTATACAGAATAGGGAAGGGAATTAACTTTATTCTTTATTGGAAGGACCTGAATTGTATTCACTTATGCCACTGGAAGAAAAACGTGCTAAAAAATATTCTCCTAAACTCCTTAGGTGTTCCCTCCCCCTTGCTGTGCTTTGGCCAAGTACTGCCCTGCTCACTGTACGTCCTCTTGCACCTGTGTTTCTTGGACATAGAGGGCAACATAGTGAGAGCTAACCAGACCCCTTTAGAACACAAGACAGAAATAAACTACCTAAGCTGCTCCCCCTTGAGGACTTTGAGATAGGACAGCAGAATGGTGCAGTTGGGAGTTTGGCTACAGATTAGCTGAATTCCACCCCAGGATCTAATGGCGTCATCCTGGTTAAACTGCTGAATCTCTGTAAGCCTTACATTTCTCATCTGTAGAATGGAGATGATGAGGATATTGACGTAACACATGTGAGGTGCTTGGCACATCATGAATGCCTCATATGTTCGTGCCTCTTCTTACTGCTTCTGCAGATTCCTGCTTAGCACCATGCGTGTGACTCTCAACAGACCAACTTAGTACAGAGTTGTAAGGACACAGAACAGAAGTTCTTTTTAAAAAGTCCTCTGATAGTCTGTAGTTTGGTAGAAGTATCAAAGCATATACCCAGCTGACTAGTAAAGAGCAACGAAAATGTTATTTAAAACTGAAAAATTCAAGATACAATTTGGCCACAGTCTATGTTAGAAAGATGTGGTGGTGATGTTTGGTTACGGGTTAGGAGACCAGGCCAGCAGAGGTGTTGAGGAGAAACTTGTAAAGAAATCTAGGTGAGCATGTAAGGGTCAGGACACAGGTGGGCTTAGTGTAGGCAAAGGAGTAGCTGCCTCCTGTATGGCCGGATCAGTAGGACCAAGAGCACAGCTGTGTTTGGCCAGGGAGGTAGGAGCTGCCACTGCTTCTCCCAGCAAAGGCGCACATTTGGATTTCTCTTTGGGTGAGAGTTTGTCACTCTGGGCATACAGAAAACGAATTTCTTCCCCAAAAGCCCGAGTTAAGGCAGCATCCCCAGGATCTGCTGGGGCCTCTTGGGAACTTTGCTTTTGCCAGTGCTCTGTGTAGGATGTGACTCAAATGATAATGACAGTATCTGGTAAGACTTTGATTCTGTAAGTCAAAGAGAAAAGACAGGTATAGTTAGATGCAGATATGATGTATAATGCAAGAACGTTCACACTTCAAAAAAACAAAGGAAGTGGCATCAACAGAAGCTTCTTGGCATTAAAGCCAGTTCCATGCAACACATGTCATTTGAGCAGTGACTCTGGCCATCTGCTGTGCGGATCAAAGGGATGTGTCCCTGTGTTTCTGGAATCCACACACAAGCCAGAAGGGTGTGTTAAATATTTACATAAGAAGAATGTGTGTTTTTGTCGGAGCCAAGTGCAAGATATGGAAACATTAAAAAAGAGATATTTATCTTAATTTTATATATAAGAGAAATCTTCACAGATGATGTGACATTTAAATTGAGACTTAAATGTTGGGTTAGGATTGGTCCAAGGGTTGGAAGACTGTGGAGTGACTGTTCAGGTACACAGTATAGTATATACAAGAGGCCTGGCAAAATATTACCTTTTGGAAAATGTAGAGTTCAACAGACACAGGTAGAGATCAGGGAGCAGTGTCCACATACTAAGGGGCAAAGTCGTAACTACAGTAGCTGAATGTATTATGTGCTTTCTCCATACTGGATATTATTCTAATGACTTTATATGTGATAAGTCTCACCACAGCCCTCTGAGACAAGTTTCATTCTTACATTCATTTTACATGTGACAAGTCTGACAAAGCGTTCCCGTAGGTTATGTAGCAAGTTAAATAAATAGCAGATGTGAATGCAAAAAGCATGTTTTTGTGTTTTTTGTGATAATTCATTGAAATATAATCCACATATCATGCAATTTATCCACCTAAAGTGTGTAAGTCAATTTTTTGGTTAACAAGAGCATTTGCTTTTAACATTTATTATATTAGGGAGAAAAAGTAATACATTTTCCTCACCCTTTGAAAAGTTCCCCTCTATAACAAAGACAGGTTAAAAGGATAAATGCACAGCAAATTGATTTTATCTAAGTTTTCAGCAACATGGGAAGCTTCAGAAATGAAAAGCCAAGGAATTAGGGGGTGCTCTATATTTCTAGGTTAGACTTTACGCAGACCAGGCTGCTATGTAGAGGAATGGCCAAAGGAGTGTGATCTAGTGGGAATAAGTGGAGAGGGACTGAACAAGGCCCATCTCTGTGTCTCCATTCCTTCCCTTCCGGAGTAGGGTGGGATACCCAGAGAAGGAGAATAGAAGGTCAGAGAGTGACCTTCCTGTTCTGTAATTTGCTTCAGGGGTGTCCAGTCTGCTTTTGCTGCTTTCTCAGATGCCGTGGTACTATATTTCACATATTACCATACATGCGCATGCACGTTTCTATGTTATATGTCTTGCATGTATGCACGGTTACATGTATTTGTTATGTGTAGTATATATATATGCATATACTTAAACCTGTTATATATGTGTGCATTGTAATTTGGATACAAACTCATGAACATATATGTGGATTATGGATATGTATATGATTATAAATTGATTAGAAATCTATTAGAATCTACAATATTATACTGAGTACTGCATGTTATGTGAGGGTGTTTAGATTTTATGTTAAGGACAATGCAGAGGTAGTTAAGGACTTCAAAGTGAGAAGGACAAGATCCTATTTGTGTTTTACCTGAGTCTCTGAGAGTCAGGGATGGGTTGGACAGGCTAACCCACTAATCATGAGACCAAATGCATCCTTAATATCTAGGCTAAGCAGTTTAACTAAAAAAAAATGCAGAAAGAAATGTATGCACATCTCTTAAAAGACCTGGAGAGCTCACACACAGATTGGATTGCTCTCTTTTACTCTCAGCCCAGAGGAAATAGCACATGCATACTCCATGGGTGCTGAGCACACGGCATTGTTCTTCCCATTAAGTTGCTTGATGTGAGCTGATCAGAGGGCAAAGCAAATTAAGGTGGTTGTATTGTGTCGTGGGCTTGTGGAAAAGATTGCATTTAACCAAACAAGGGAGAGCCAATATGAAATCAATATGCAGGGTACCTATGAGCTATGAAGGAAGGTAATGTGCCTTTCTTCTTTGGCTATTAAGTGCATCAGAGCTGCCAGAGAAAATGACTTTGCCTCTTGACTTCCTATCTGTCTAGCTGACTGGTTATTGGGGAATGCACAGATTCCAGCAATTCAGCTGTATGTTTAATGAGGGCATCCTTGCATGAGAGATGCTGCGTGTTCCTCTGGCCTAATTCTTTCTTCCAGGGCACTGGAAATATAGCTCTCCTTAGCAAATTGTGATCAAAGATTTCTGGTGGAGCAAATAAAGTGTCCAAGGCCTTGGTTTCAAAAGGCATAGTCTAGCCTGCTGTTGGGAACATACAGGGGCATGGGAGGTCTCAGGAATGTATTAGAGACTCACCTGTAAGAGATCCAGAGAACGGAGAGGCCTTGGCTGAAAATGGGGGATTTGAGTTAGCTTTTGAAATATTTCAGTGGATGAAGTGAAGGAATAGGAGAAGCTGTTGTCACTGGAAGGAAAGAACATTAGAAATAATTTTTATTCTTGTGGCACATCCTTAACACCGAACAGTAGTTTAAGAAGTTCATTTGCTCCTGGGCAATTGAAGGATAGAAAAGAATTGTTGGATTGGACTTAATTGTTTCTCTTAAGTGTTCCCTTTCCTCGTTCTTGCACCATCTTTTCCATGCCCTCCTTTCCTTCTGTGATTCCAGAGAGATAATGTATACACATCTGAGAGTAGCAAATTTTGGTGCAGAGTTTAATACCCCAAATTGTAAGTGGGCTGATTGCCCATGAGAGCTAGTGGAATCCTAGAAAACTAAGCATATAATCACATCTGCCTAGGAGCCTTTATTGAGATCAGAATACTTGCACAGCCTTTGCTGTCATCTTATTTGATTCTCAAAAATTGTCCTAAAATGGATTCCAGTGATAGCAAAAGAAGAGAAAAATGAGAGGATAGAAATCTCCATGTTCAAAAAACCAAAGCCTGGGAGATGCACAAATTTGCCTGAGATTGCTAGTATGTATTTCTTCCCTAAGGGCTTACTCAGACTTAGGCTAGAGATGGCCTCTGCAGTCCTTGGTAACAGTTCTTAGGCCCTACTGTGAGTGTAGCACACCTGAAGCACCACTGGGGATATGCAGAAAGTTCTAGAGATTGACTGTGATCCCCCATTACTTTTTTTTTTATGTGGCCATTCTAAAATAACTGTTAGTCAATTTTCTTCTATGGACCTATTTGTCAAAGTGTTGAAAGATACGGACTTTCCTAAGATTTATATATATTTATATATTTACATATATATATATATATATATATATATATATATTGACAGGCAGAGTTAGAGAGAGACAGAGAGAAAGGTCTTCCTTCCATTGGTTCACCCCCCAAATGGCCACTACAGCTGGTGCGCTGCGCCGATCTGAAGCCAGGAGCCAGGTGTTTCCTCCTGGTCTCCCCTGCAGGTGCAGGGCCCAAGCACTTGGGCCATCCTCCACTGCACTCCCGGGGCACAGCAGAGAGCTGGACTGGAAGAGGAGCAACTGTGACAGAATTCGGCACCCCAACAGGGACTAGAACCCAGGATAGCAGCGCCGCAGGTGGAGGATTAGCCTAGTGAACCACAGCATTGGCCCCTAAGATTTCTATTTTTAACTGCATTAAATGCTATGCTTTGTATTAACAAAGAAAGTCAATTACATACAGTAACCAACATATAAAAGACAATCGTGTGATAGACTATTTTCTTGTTAAACATTTAAAAATCTCTAGTTATAGATTTTGTAACTACCACTATTTAAAAGTAGCACTGAACATAAACAATATTTTGAGATGTGTGAAAAGACTTGACTGTGATGTAAAACCATCTGTGATTTGTATTGGTGACATGGTTTCACGGTGATTATTAATGCAGATCATTTTCTACATTGTAACAAAAAGAAAAGCTAGATTTCAGTTAGAGATTAGTGAAAAGAATGGTACACAATCTGCCCTTCCAAAGGTCAAAGACCCAGTAAATAACATCTGTGAATTACCAGGCCCATCGTCCCCAGATGAGGCCCCTGTCCTCTAATAAGTGGCTAGTGAACACCTGGATGTGTGATCACTGTGATAGGCTGGAGATTGAGCAAAACAAGAATATGGCACGAGTTCAAGCCGTGAGGTATATCTATACCAAGGCTTGTTTAATATCATGGACCAGATGAAAGAGACTCCTGCTGCTTGTTGACCATGGGGTTAGCTAAGCTGGCAGGGTGAGGATGCTACAATAAACTAGCCTTAACAGGGATGTGGTGAAGGGGGCAGGGGTAACAATGTTGCTACACAAAAAGATCTTTGGCAATGTCTGGAGACATCTTTGATTGTCACAACTCAGAGGAGCTGCCAGTGGCATCTGAGAGGGAGAGGGCAAGGAAGTTTCACTGCATCTCACAATGCACAAGACAGCGCCCCACATCGAAGAATTGTCCAGTCCTCGGAATTAATGATTCTGTGCTTGAGAATCCCTGGCCCAGAGGAAACAAGTCCAGAAGACTGGCTTAAGTTACATCCTAAATAAATGCGCTTGTCCCTCCAGTGCCCTGGGAAGCTTGTATGTCCTCATTTCTAATTCCTTGAGGTTGCAGAAGACATTTTTTCCTGCTGTATAGTGCCTAATGTCAGGCCATGCACGTAGCCCATGCAAAATCAATGTCCGCTCCTGGTAAGTATGACCCTACTGTCTCTCTACTCTGAGCCTTGGTCCCAAGATAGTGGCAGAAGCAAGGAACTTGGGAAGAGAGCTCTCCAGGAGAAAGCTCTGAGGGTGGGGGAAACAGAAGTGGTATGAGTTGAGGTTTGAATCACTGCCTCTTGTTTGGAGCTGGCCTCTTTAGCCTGTGAAGCAAGGCTTGCATCAGCCTGCAAGATAGGTTCATTTGTACTTGGTAGAGTGCACATTATGCCTATCTATAGATGGATATACATTTCTCTTATTTATATGATCTTTTAGTTGAAATAGATTTAAAAGGGATTTATGACAATTCAGATGCTTGTGGAACACTACTTTGCAGTTAGCATTGCTGTATATGCATTATGTTTACCATATTACTTGGGGTTTGTTTTTGATAGTTTCCCCCACCATTTCTGTTGAAAACTAGGATTCTTTACTCAGTTAAGTAAGCCTACTCTTGTTAAGACAGAGGATAAACTTGGCCTGTCATCTCAGACATTTGAAATGGCACATGCTAACTTGGGTATTAAGTCTGAAGAGCACGGATTTTAGACTCCTTAATAACAGACGTGATCGCGAAGTTTGATCTGATTCTATAAAATGCTGAGTTGTGTTTCTTTCTCTTCCTTCTCCTTTCTCTCCTGCTCCAATCCTGAGATGAGTCCTCGAGTTTTGATCAATTGCCCCTGGGAGAATGATTTCCGTGTGGTCCTTGGATCTCTCAAAATCCTTTGCCCTAATGGATTAGGGAGAATGTCAGTGTCATCCATTTAGTGAGCTTCTCCTGGAGCTGTTTCCATTTGTCATGAAAATCTGGAAGGAATTTTTGCATTGCCTGTGTAAGAGGCTTCAGAAAAATGAGGCTGAGCCAATTGATTTGTTAGTGTCCAATGTCCCTTGAATTGGACCTTAGGGTAGGAGTTTTTGAGAACTATGAAAACATACACAGAGAAAGTGTAACAGACTTAGATGGAAGTCTTGCCTTTAAATCTTAAATTAATCATATTTAGTTTACTCTTCTGACTTTAAGGGGACTTACTTATAAAATGGACAATTTTTAAAGACTAAAAGGGAGTTTTTATTTGATCCAGGGAGAATTCTTTGAACAGCACCATTTTTCACTAACATTGGTATTTTACTGTGTAGGCTGAAAATGTAGTTCACTTTTCATTTGGTCTTCACAGTAAACTGGAGCCATAGATTGAGCAGTAGATAATGCCCGCATTAGTGGGGCAAGAACAAAGCCCAGAGCAGTTAAAAGCCTAAGAGTCACACGTCAGATTTGAAGGGAAGGTCAAGAGGAAAGCCTCAATATTAAAACAGATTTGCAGTGAAAATGTTACAATGTGGAATTAAAAAAAATAGTAATAAATAGAAGAGCCAGGTATCCACTATACTCTAAATTAAGGATGTGTCACTGTTGGCAAGAGTTTCACTTTGGAAAAATTGTATCTCATCACCTGCAAGATGAAGTGGCAAAAGCCAAGAATGACTTGATTCAGTTATCAAAATAGAGAGCACTTATTACCCTGTGAATTTAAGAAACAAAGGAAATGTGTCCACAGTCAGTACCTCATTGATATGTTCTCATTCAGAGACTGTGTGTTAACGTGCAGGAGTTCAATATCTTCCGTTGTCTATCAGAGCATGAGTTGGAATTTGCTTATAAAATAAGAGGTGACAGGCATCCCTGAGAGCTTAAAACTGAGTCCCATTTGAACTGATGGCATCATCGTGCCTGTTTTTATCCTTTCGTTTTACCATTCTAATCAACAAACCACAGAAAAGGAACAAGCAAAGTATTCTTAAGTTGTCTGTTCGGTGAGGCAGCTACGTGAACATTTAATTCAGATGAGGAGGAAGATGGAAGAGAGGGGCATCTGTGTGACTGAACTTCAGGATAGGCTTGATGTGAGTGTCCTAAGAACACACCTTCCTGACCTCAGACAGATTTTATTATCAAATCCTGGTGCTTCTGTTATACAAGTGGGCTCATTAGCATACCAGTAACATCTCTGAGCCTTTTGTGTACACTGATATTGTCAGTACTGCTTAGTCACTATGGGACTTAAATAACATAGCCCACATAATGCTTATACTCAGATACACTAAGTTCTCAACAAATATAACAGTTTATTCATTTTAAAATGTAACTTTTTCAAAATCTCACTCTTTTCACCTGCACATGGAAATAAAAGTATAATCTCAGTCCAGCATTGCCATAGTCATACAGTAAGGTGGTACAGGTAAGGGCCTGGCATACAGTTAGAGTCAGTCAGTTCTCTTGTTGGCATCTTGAAGGCTTCCTGCGAGTCAACAATGAAATGAACACTGAAACGCTCAGCAAAATAGTACATAAACATTCTAACTGCCCAATAATGCATTGACCTCTACAGATTCGAGCAATAAAAGCTGAAGCAATGCTGACCAAAAGGAATTCTAGTGAGAAATACTGAAGTGGGATTCTCTGCCCAGGGAGTCACATAATGGGAAAAAATGGAGCCAAACATGAGATCATAAGGGAGTCAAGTATTGCTAATAATGTTTGGGGCATAGTAAAGGGATAATAAATACAAAGACAGCAGTAGGATGACAGTAGAGTGAGTTCATGCCTTGGAGGGATGTTTTCACAAGGTTATTCAGTCTCCTGTAGCAGGCAATAGAAAGAATTCCCCCTGGGAAAAACACTAACATCTAACTCAGAATACTTTCTACGTTGAGGGCCAGTCATCAGGTAGAACCAAGTTGATTGGCAGACAAGCCATTGCCATTCATACTTTCCAATTCCATTGAATAACAAGGGGAAACATCTGAAAGGATGCAAGGATGTAATAATCCCAGTCAGGGAGTTTTTTGTAAAAATGTCAGATTGCAAGTATTTTAGGTTTGCAGACCACAGAATGTCTATTGTGACATGTGGAAAAGCAATTATACACAGCAAGTCTGAGTTCTAATAAAATTTTACTTACAAAAACACATGATAGCATGCATTCAGCTCACAGGTTATAGTTTGCCAGTCCCTACTCTAGACTATGATTTTGTTACCTTTTCATCATTCATTTGTAAAGTCAATGCCAAGTACACAGACTGCAGATCTAAATGGTGAAGGGGGTAATACTTTTATTCAACACTGAATCCTCCGCATTCTTCATAGTGCCTGACACATAAAAGGTGATCAAGAAATGACTGATTGGTGGGTAAATGAATGAATGGACACATGGATAGACAAACTGACAGTAGCTTGCCATTTTAGGTTTGTAGACAAGAACAGTTAATGCTAAATGAACATTTATTGCTTTCTTAGCACATGCCAGCCCTGTTCTCAGTGACTGGCTGGTACTGTCTCACTGATGATTTACGTTAGTCTAAGGGGGTAGATACTGTCGCTGCCCCCTAGGTATGAGTATTTTCTGAAGTCCTGGACTTGTTAGTTGCTTTTTGTGGGTTCCCTCAGCTCATCCTCTTGTTGTCCTTCATATAAATGTTTGTGACAATTAGAAATTACATTTGAAAATCACCATAAAAATGATATTTGAAAATTACCATAAATATTGAAAAACTAAATAATTTTTGTTTCAGCCCAGTTCTGATGTGCATAAACCAGCTTAGACAGCCCAGGATAGCAACATGCAATGTGAGGTGTGTATTGGCCCAGGTGGCCATGGACACACTGGGACATTTCAGGGCAAACCGTGACCCCTGTAGGCATTATTGCTATTTTCACCATTATACCACAAGAACTTGGTCAGTGCCTAACTCACAGTAGGCACTAAATACCGACCAAAGGAAGACGTGACTAAGTAAAGTAACTAGGAATAAATAAAGGAGCAAATTAGTGTATCCCAGGGAAGGAAAGGCAATTTGGTGATAGGTATTCTAAATGTTAACTTGTAGGTCTCCCCAGAGACCAGCATATAGATCACAATATAAATAATGGGAGATAGCCGATCTATCTGCTGCTACCTTGAAAGCTGAAATATTATCATAATGGGCCAGAAAGGCCTTTTTTAAGGACAACTTAGCAATCCATCTTGCTTTCCTTGTTTACACAGTGCTTTCCATTTAAAAACAGATGCTGACACATTTACATAAAGTCCATTTACAGCCTGAGATGAAATACATTCATGGATAGTAAACCTTCATCCTGTTTAGGAAAAGGGAAGCATCAACTGGCATCAGATTAGTATTGATTAACTGTCCCTGGATTGACAAAGTAGCACACAATATACTTAGCAAATACACAAACCAAGCTAGAAAGCTCTGCAGATACGGGTTTTGACACTTACAATTTTTTTTCTTTACAAGATAATCAGTTCAACTTGTGAGAATGTACTCTTTGACGCTGAATAATTCAGACTTCATAGACACTGCTTTCTTCTTTACTGTATGACATTGGTACTATTTGTAGGGAGAGAGGGAAAAAAAAACTATACAAGACTCTCAAAATGTGCTTGCCCCTGGATTGTTGAAGACAGAGAGATGCTAAATGCTCACTGCTGTCTTATGCCAGTTCAGACAAGAATAACACTTCAAACACTCATTTCCAAAGCTCTGCCTGCTAGTGAAAATTGGTTTCCATTGCCCTGTGGACTTCGATTTTGTATTGAATAGGTGTTGATGTTGAGTCACACAGCCATTCTCAAAACAGAGACTCCAATGGGCTCTAGAGAAACGTTCTCCATGCGTTAGCGACATGGTGCATGAGAAAAAGACAGTTCAGACATAGAATCTTCTCCCCACTCCAACAAGGAGAATAATAAGGTCTGCAGAGTGCTTCTAACTGCCAGTGATGTGAAGGAAAATCTGATTTTTGTAAAAAAAAAAAGTTAATTTTCAATGGGAACTTGATGACTCTGTAACTGAGAAGTGTGCACACACATGGCCAACTCTGGTGCTTTCCCATCTTTTCACCCACACAGCGTTCCTCAGGCAGCTCCTCAGCAGACAATGTGTCAGGAGAGAAATGGAATCACTCTTGTCTACGCAGCCAAAAAAGTCCTTGAAAAGAGCTGATTGGCCCTGCTTGGGACACATGCCCTTGAACCAGTCACTCTTTCTAGGGAATCAAAGGTTGTGATTGAGCAGCCTGGCTTATATCCCTGCCTGTGTTGAGCGAGAGGGAACTTGGGTTAGCCTCAGTAGGAGTCTCCAAAGAAAATGATTGTTCTAGTATCAAAAGGAGAGCGAAAGGAGGTTCATTTGCCCCATTTTTGAAAACCTTTCTTTGAATTCTGTTTCTTGCTGAGTCTGGAAGGTTTGTAAGATGAGCAGTCCATTGCTTATTGCCCTGCCTTTTGTCCTTAATTGTTTTCCCTAACACTGGTTTATACCAAGCTATGGTTTGATGCCTATTAGGAAGCTGTGGTGGCAAAGAGAGATGGAGGCTGAGAGTATCATAGTTTCTTTGGCTTAATGTAGCAAACGAAGTGAACGGTCCAACGGGCACCACATTTCTGAGAGCTTCGCCACTGAACAACCACCTCCTGAGTGATCTTTTCAAAGAGGACAAGCTCAGCTCTCTGTGCTCTGGCACACGTACTCCATGCTTGAGGGAAGGTTGAAACATGGCTATACAGAGATAGGAGAGGCATAAGCAAAACACGTCATGGAGACGTTTTGAGTAAGTATTTAAAGTTTAAGGGTGTGTTCATTTTATATAAATAACAGAATGCACCCCCGCTAGGTCATGGGTAAAGTAAGAGTGTTCATTGAAGGTTGCCAGGAAACACTTGGAATCAGTTTATCTGCAGTCAAGCAAATGTTATGAAATGTGCAGCAAAGAAGCTTCTAGAATGAAGGTCCCTCTAGCACTTGAGAATCATGTGACCTCTGACCCCTCCTTTTTCTCTCCTTTGCTCTTTCACAGTTTCTCATTGAGATGCTACCTTTTGCATACCTTTCAGCATGGCTCCCAGGCTCCCATCTGTGTTTGGCAGTTAAAACCATGAGCACTGGAACTTGCTTGTCTGGTTTCAAATTCCAGGTGTCATACTGAGGTGAAAGTGACCCCATCTGGAGAATCACATGGCGTGGTGTTCAGTATTGGTAGCTGTTACGTAGTACCTGTCACTCACTGACACTGGTCTCTGTGTTAGTTTCAATACTTAAACTGGAATCCAGTTGGTCCATTGTGGGCAGGTAGCAATTGAAACAGGATGACCAAGATGTCTGTTAGTAGAGAAGCAACTCAAGCAGGATGTATATGAATAAACCTTAAGCTTCTGTGGCTCTCTTTGCCCAGAGAAGGAGATTCATACAGTCTGACTCAAAACTCAAACTCATGATTGAAAAAGTAGCACACTTAGCAGGGAGTGAAGACCACCAGCTCTGTGGCTAGTTGTACATGCATTCAGATGCCAGTTCCTACACTTATTCTCTGTAGAACACTTTATTGCTTCAGTTCCTTCAACTAAATATAAGGACATGATACCATGTACTTCATAGGAGTACACTGAAAATTGCATATGTTAATCTGTGAAGTGCTCAGAAAAATCTTCAAATAGTATGTGCTCAGTAGATGTCAACAGTAGATCTGACTTTGATTCCCCAAATCTGGCTCTGAGCTTATACAAAAATCTGGTAGAAAATTCTTCCATTACTGGATTGTTCAAGAATTGAGGAAACATTTTGTAATGTGAGGGAAACACAGACCGGCCTCCTAATTTTGGGTTGATTAAGATGTTCTCTGATATAATCACTTATTTGCCTTGTCTGGTCATTAAAAATCTGTCTATTCTGCACGACCATGCCTTGGAGAGAGCGCACAAGTCTGCTTGCCACATAACAAAGGTCCTGCCTGCTAGGGTCTTGACACAGCCATACCTTCTGAGAGCCCACCACCTCCCCGAGGATGACTGTCATCCTCCAAGAACCTTGTGTCTCTACATTCTTCCAAGTCAGTAGCAAAATCTGCCTGTGCCACGACTTCCTTCCAAGGTACTGCTGTCTCCTCCTTTCCCTGTGGGATACCTAGCGTAGTCTCCACTAGTGCTCGCCTTTCACAAGTCAGGAAGAGCTGTTGCTTTAAGAGCACTTTTGCTTTTAATCCACTGAAAACCTTTCAGCATGAAACTGAAATGCATTTTGCTAAGTGAAAGAAGCCAGACACAACATTCCTTCTACTGAATGATTCAATTTATATGACATTCTAGTAAGGGCAAAAATAGAAGACAACAGGGGGAAGTAAGAGCTGGGGCTCTGGAGATGGACTACAAAAGGAGAAAATAAGGAAATTTGGGAGTTGATAAAATGTGCCATACTCTTCTTATGGTGGTATGTAACCAACTCTGTGTAATTTTCAAACTTTATGTGTGCATATATCACAAAGAATATATTTTCTTGATAGAAACAAATATACATCAAGGATATACAAAGGACCTGTCTACTTGCTTGAAGCCAAAGACAGAGGAAAAGAGAGGGAAATAAGCAAAATCAGTATTTTAAAATCTTATTATGCCATGGACAAAACTAAAGAGATGTGTTAAGCTGGACTTGTTAAAAGAGAGACTTTTTGTTGTATGAAAAAGGAATTCATCAAAGGTTGTCCGCCAAGCAAAACAGTTGTCACAGTTGAGTTTTGGGCACTTGATGCGACTGCACTAAACTGGAGAGATTACAAGGGAGACCTGTGAGAAAATAGAAGCGCTGTTAGGAGGCTGTGCCACGGAGACCAGCTAGCTGCAGCTCTAACTGTTGACTTTGTTGGACACCAAATGGCAAGGTGTCATAGTTGTAAACACCACTGCACTTGGACCAGCCGGCAAGGTATCCTAGTAACACAGCTGGTGCCAGCTCCCGCCTGATCTCTGAAAGCTGCTTTTTCATTCTTAAATGTTTCCTGTGGGCGTGAAATTAAATTCACAATATCTAAGCTCAAGCTACTTGTCTGGCAAACCAGTAAGACTCCCATGACATGGTCCTTAACCTTAAGTCACTGTGGTGGAAGCAAAGCATAGTGACCCATTTCACAAGATAAAATGAAATGAGTGCCATTCAGGGTGTAAGCTAGGTGTAGGAAGGCACCAAAGAAGGGGAAATTAGTAATGACTGAGGGAGGACCATGGTAGCATTTGAACTTGATCTTAAAGGATTAGACGGAAAAGGAAAGGAAAGTACTTTCTAGCTGGGAACATTGTGCAAGAGAGTGGGAAAACCAAACCCTACTCAGCAGTCAGTCAGTTTTGCATAGTACAAAGGTGTAGTCAAGTGATTTCCAACCCTCAATCATTTAAATTATTTCAAAAAATATTTTGGTGAAGAGTTTGGCCATTTCAAAGGGTTAGTTTACTTCTCTCCTTGACCATGAGTGATACTGAACTGTAGCATGGAAAGATATAAAATTCTCTCACAGGGACTCAAGCCAATCATGAAAACAGCTTTATTTCTCTCCCATATGGGTCAATCCACTGGTAGACAGTTTTTGTTGGCTTAGTTGATATCTAGGTCACCATACCTGAAATCTTTTTTGTCTTTTTCTCATGGGTTTACAGCTCCAGGTCCCATATTATATTCAGGTACAGCATGGAGCCTGTAATATCTGGACCCTCCTGTGGGCGGGAAAGGCCTCCCAATGCCCCTCCTGTCCCTACTTCTAGTGGGGTATAGAATCACATCACATTGCTGCCCCCAGCTCCCTGTGACTCCTTGAAGGTGATTATTTATTCACAGAGTTATGCCCCGTGGCCACTCCCACTGTCCTGGGGAATGTATACAGGAGCTTATTTACCTGGGTACTTGGCTGCCATGAATAACAGTGGAATTTTGTTGGGAAGAAAAATAGGAAAATGGTCGTTAGGAGAATAACATGCTAGCCATCCTGTGAACAAAGACAGTGGATAAGGTAAAAATAACATCATGAAAATTACCCTTTCCGTCATCTATAAAGTGTGCTTCTTTTGAAACTTGTTTTCATAACAAGATTGTGTTTAGAAATTAAACCATTCAAGTGTATAAATGCTTTGAAACCTGCAGCACTTTTATTAAGATTTTAACTTCCTGGTTCTTGCTTTTTAAGTCATTGTTGTCTTTGTCTCCTGTAAATGATTTTCTAAGTTTTTCCAATTATTTTTTAGACAGTGTCTCTCTGTGGTCCTCAATTAATGTTTCAATTTCCTTCTCCATAGGAAGGCGTCACCACCCACTTGCTTGACCACAGGAATAATGTTTTCTACTTTTTCATTGACCAAGAAACCCTTGCAACCATGCACATGTGGTTTTTTTAAGCCTCACCGGCATCCGTTGACTATATGTGTCTTGATTGCTCTCACACTGTGAGAGGCACTTGAGAACTGTGCACTCACAGCTGTGTGTGAACTATGCACTCACGGCTCCTGTCTTAGCTTCAGTCCCAGGGAGAGGACAGGCAGAGCCAATGCTCACACCTTGTTGATACTTCTTCTCTCCCCCTCTCCCTGCACTGTTGACCTGGTTTTGGCCACCTGTCCACAGAGGTCTGCAAGGGAGTGTGGATGGAAGGTTACATTCATTTCACTTGTGGGACACATGATGTTTCATCTTTGAGAGTCCAGGAATCTATCTTGAGAACATCCCTCTGCCAGTGATGCAAGCAACCTCCTCTCCTTTTCAGGAAAAAATATATTCTATTGTATATGTACCATATATATATGCACCACATATATATGTGTGTATATATATTCTATTGTATATGTGCCATATATATATGTGTGTGTATATATATATTCTATTGTATATGTACCATATTTATATGTATATATCCCATATATATATACCATATACTAACCTAACCTGGAGGCTGCCTTGTTTCAGAGTGTTCCCCCCTTGTTAGATACAACCAGGGGGCTGAAATGATTTGTTTTATGCTGCAATTTTATTTACTATCAAAAATAATGTAGTCATAAGAAACTGAAATGAGGTTGCTTACTGCTTGGATGGTTCCTTTTATTTTTTCCAGTTCGGGCTTTAATGATACACTGAGCATGAGTTCTGGTCTGTTGGTTTCTAAAGTAGAGTTTGTTTAATTAAACTACTTGTCTCTTCATATCTTCCCCGGATGTGTTTATACGTGAGTCTAAAACTGCCCTGCAGTTTCACATTCCACACAAATGCTTAAATGTGCACTTCAATGGCAGTTCAGCTAAATTGTTTGAATACTTGAAAGGTAGTGTGTCTTATTTTATTCCTGTACATTGTTAATGATCAAATGATTCTGTAATATTCTTTAACTATCAGCCTTTTTCTTCTATTCTTATCTTCATCATTATCCTAATAAATTAAAAATAGAGCACTTTGAGCATTTTGATGTACCATGTACACCATCACATTTAACCATATATTATAATGCACTTCTGTATCCAGTATATGACAAATTTGTCTTATTGATATGTGTACACATGCCTGATGTAATGTCTGATATAAACATAAATATGTATGTATATGTGTGAAATCTCTAATCCTCAAAATAACTTCATGAGAAAAGGACAATTGTTAGCCCATTGCACAAGGAGAAAAGTAAGGCTGGAAGCTAATTAATCTGCCCAATATTGGATATCTCTTCACAGTATTCCTGAACAAACCTGAATTGGCCACACTCTCTCTTCACTATACAGATCAGTAAAAACACCCAGCCTGGAAGAAACCAGATGATGTGTGCCTGAGTCCAGGCACATGAACACATACCCCTCTCCCCAACTGTGCCATAGAGCAGATTGGCACCCCTACAAGCATGTGGTTACAAACCACAGCTAGGCTTTCACATCTAGCATCCAGTACCCCCAAATCCCATTACATCTCCTTTTTGAAGATTTATTTTGGGGCTGGCATTTTGGCACAGTGGGTAAAGTCACTATCTGGAACATTGACATCCCACATGGGCAGAGGTTCTTGTCCGGGCTGCTCCACTTTGGATCCAGCTCCATGTTATGTGCCTTGGAAAAGCAGCAAAGGTGGCCCAAGTGCTTGGGTCCCTGTACCCACATGGAAGACCCAAAAGAGTTCCTGGCTTCAGTCTAGCCCAGCCCTCAACTTTGTAGCCATTTTGGGAGTGAACCAGAGGATGGAAAATACCTCTGTCTCTAACTCTTCCTCTCATTTTGATTTATTTTATTTACTTGAAAGGCAGAGTGGTAGAGACAGATAGGAAGAGGGTAAGGACAGAGAGAAAGAGAGATTGGATTGAGACGGAGATTGATCTTCCATCTCTTGATTTACTCCCCAAATGACTGCAACAGCGGGAGATAGACCAGGCCTAAGCCTGCAGCCAAGATCTTCATCTGGGTCCCCTATGCCAGTGACAGAGGCTCAAGGATTTGGGCATCTTCCACTGCCTTCCTGGGAACATTTGCAGGGAGCTGAATGGGAAATGCAGAAGCTGTGACCAGAACAGGTGCTCTGATATGGGATGCTGGCAATGCACATGCATCTTTGCTCACTGTGCCTTACTGCCAGTCCCTCACTATATTTCTGTTGTCCAAAAATTGTGTCTCTTGGTTTATCTGTATTTTCACCTTACACTGATTTCTGTGCCCAAAATAGTCTGTGTCCACCTTTTCACAGAATTGCTTTTGTGATGTAAGTTACTTCTTGCTTGCTAAAGTCAGTGGGCATTTTGATTCCTCTCCTTAAAGCTCAGTAGTATTTTACACAGATAAACTGCTCAGATCTTCTCAAATGTATTTTCACTTTTTTTTTCCTAATTCCCCTTCTTACATGAAATTTCATTATCACAGTTAAAACTACATATTTGTTTAGGTACTATACCTATATATATATAACACCTATAAGCATATCAGCATATATATATGTGTCTTAAACATAAATAGTATGTTATAGTGTGTTATTCTTTACCCTCTAAGAACCAAGTTTTGTCCCGGTGGCAGCAACCAACATTACCCCTATTGAGAATGTATGATTTACAATGATTGTAATTTTTTAAAAGATCAATTTAAATATTTCTCTCTAATATCCACTTGTCTAAGTGTAACAAAACTCCATAAGGGAAAAAAAATTGAATTTTGTTACTAAACATTGCTTCTGCACTGTGCCATGCACATAGTGGGTACTTGTTCAATAATAATAGAAAATGAATGTTGCAACATGCAGAATGGCAACAGATTTTATGTAATTTTGAGGATATTATTAATTTGTAGTTCCTGAATAGGAAAGCGTAAGTCTGTTTTCTCCACAAAACCTTTTATGGAGTAAGTAGGCCTTTCATAAATATTTATTGAATGAATGAATTATCTGGACTTTTTAGGTTAGGAGTCTCTGTCCTAATTCCCAAAAAGAAAATATTTGTTATGTATCCTAGAAACAACTTATAATGACTGCAGATGTTTTGCGATGACAGTTTATTAAATGTCACCAGCACCCGGGAAGACACAATGGGGTTAAACTGCCCCAGGTGACTTCTCCCACTGCAGGCCACTCTGGTGTCTGTGTACTGATGGTGTCTGGAAGGTTTGCCAAAGCTGACAGCACCTGCCATGTGCTCAGTCCTGAAACTGGAAACCCGACTTCCTCCCTGATGACTCAGTTTATTGAAAATGCTTGGATTAAACATAACTCATGTCCTTAAAAAGAAGTTTCACCGCATAGGACTTGTAGAAGAAAGCCAGAAGTTCATGTTGGGCATTAAATACAGAACTCACTGTTTCTGAGGAATTTCCCAAGATAAGCTGTCTCACAGGTCGCTTCCCCACACCTACCATGGAAAACATGCTGTAGAGGTTAGCTTTCACCAAGAAATGGATCCCACACATTAAAGAATATTTAAACTTCAAAATATAAGCATGTGCACTAACCCAGTTGTATACAGAAGCAAGAAGTATGTGTTTCACAGAAGACAATGTTTATTATTTAAAGAATTGTTAGATTAAATAAATTTTTTTAAAAAGCTACCATAAAAGAGATTTCATTTAAATTTTCTTTATCATGTTTCTTGCTCTTTCATAAGAAAAATATGTTGGATTCATAGCATCCACCCTTATAAAGTAAAGGCTGTTACTACTGTGATTAAAGTGTCAAAAAAAAAAAAATAAAACTCCTTATCCTTTGCAGAGCTTAAGGTTCCTGAGGGTCCATGTGGCCTTGGGCCTCAATCACTTGGCTTTGGCTGTTTTGACCAAGCATTCCAGCTCTCCACTTGGGCCCTGTGGCCATCCTTCGGCCTCGCTGCTGTCCATTCGATTACCAGGTTCCATTAGTTTCCCTCATCTGAATCTCTTCAGCTTGTCCACTCTTTTCCCTCGTCTCTGCCAGTCCTGCCCAACCTCCTGCCATCTTCCATCTGCCTCCCTTCCTCTCCCCATGCTTCCTCCAATGTCCTTTTCATGAGGAAGTAGTTGTCAGTCTGGGCTGCTGGATCAAATAGCATACGCTGGGTGGTTAAAACAACAGAAACTCATGTCTCCTGCTTCTGGACCACAGAAAGTCTGGGATGGTCAAGTTCCTCTTGCTGGTTTGCAGACAGCTGTCTTCTTGTAATGCCCTTTGGTGGTAGAGAGGAAGAGCAAGTTCTAGGCTGCTTCTCTTCTGAGCACAGTAATGACATCATTGGGACTCCATCCTTAAGACCTCAACAACTTAATTATTTCCCAAAGGCCCTCCGCCCCATATCATCCCATTGAGGTTTAGGGCTTCCACATGAATTTCCGGATGGCACAAATACGTACAGTGATCTCTGAAAAATGCTAATTTGATCAAATAGTCTTCCCTGCTTAGAACTTCCACTGTGGCCTCCGGACCTCTGCATACCTTGGGGCTGACTTGCTTCTTCATTCTCATCTCATGATGCTCACTTCTTGATTAGATTAATCTTCTTGCAACACCGTTCATATTTATTAACTGGAATTCCTATATTCTGAAGTCTTAACATTTTTTCCTACTGCCACATCCCTCTTCCAGCTAGTTCAGTCCTAATTATTTTTCCAAGATTAGCAAAACTTCCTTCCTTCAGAAATTTATCTGCTAGTGTAGGCTGCAACTTCAACTTTGATATTTTTGACGATTGTCTAGTTTTTTCCTAAGTTTTTCTGTTTTTTGTTGTTGTTGCTGTTGTTGTTGTTTGTTTTAATGGCACACAAACAGAGAAAGAGATCAGTCTTCCATCTGTTGGTTCACTAACCAAATGTCTGCAGCAGTGAGCACTGGGCCAGGCTGAAGCCTGGAGCCCTCTGTCTGGGTCTCCCATGTGGGTGGCAGCGACGTAAGTACTTGATCCATCCCTTGCTGCCTCTCAAGGTGAATATTAGCAGGATATTGGATTGGAAATGGAAGCATGATAAGAAGCGGGCACTCCCATATGGGATATAGGCATCCCAGGTGATGGCGTACACTGCACCACAGTGCTCCCCTCTCTCTTCTAGCCTTCATCTCTTCATCATTGTTGCATGTTTTTATGTGTCAGAGTATTTAATTATAAAGCAGTCAGTGAGTACTAGTAGAGTATGTTATACTCTACCAGGCATGAGCTTTAGCTACTGTGTCTCATGACCAGCTGCTGCTTGCTAGTTGCATATTGGTTAAATGAATTGAACTCTGGCTTTATCCAACATGCTACACATCTTTCCTGAACTATTTAGGTTTCATAGAATCAGGTAGCTGCAGGGTTATGAAAGGGATTACCTTGCAGAAAATGTAATCCTTCTGCCCCAATTTTGTGCAAAACATGGGGAAATAATAGTAGATAGCAAATAGCAAAGGTCATATAACAACTATGCAGTCAGAACTAAAAATTAAGTCTTTGGTTCCCTAGTCCTCTGATGTTTCCACAAAGTGAATCATCACTTCTCCCATATTCTTATCATCATTCCTTTCTTCATTTCAGAATCTAATATTGGTATGAAAACACATTCTTATCTTATCAAACAAAATATGGTTTTATTAAGGTTGTCATTCAGGTTATATCTACGCAAACAATGTGAATTAGAAAACTTGCAGTGTTTTTACTTCAAGCAATATTCATCACCTATTTTTAACTCTGCTTTTTGAACCTGTTGGACACGTTGGCCCTATTATTTACACCCAAAACAGTTTTTCATTTATATTCATTAATACAAAAGCATTAATCTTAATTATCACAGTATTAATGATGTTCATCAAGAAATTACCAAAGCAAACTCCATTAAGCTAGTTTAATTCCTTGATCAATTTTCTAAAACGTATGCTTAAACAATTTCTGATGCTTTCAAATGTGATTTTGTAAAATTGCCACCTTTGAGATCAGTTCTCCATGACCAAAAAGATTTAATTCTATGTAAAGTTTCCATATCAAACTTCACTTATGTTAGCTTCTACCACCTTTCTAGCCAATGTTCCTGTGTGAAATTTTGTAAATATTAGTTTTCCTTTAGGTGTTTAGTCCACACCTATTTTAATAGTATAGTTTTAGGTGCCTTCATGTTTATTATTTTTTATAAAGTTTAATTTCTCCAGATCAATTTTTAGGGCTTTAAAGGGTTACAATAATTTTTAGTGTTTGTTTCATTTTGTTATTTACTTAGTTTCAATTATGTAAATTTTGCTTTCTACCACTTTATCTTACAAGGCTTACTTTATTTCTACCAATCAAAATGAAGTTTACACTGTACAAAAGTCTGTTTTTTTATTTGTGTTTTTCCATTTTGTGTTTGTTTTGCTTAAACACTGAGAAAGTGTTTAGCAATTCTTTTTGATTTTTATGTTGTTTGTTTTCTTAGTAGAGAAAGAGGTGGCTAAAGATAATAATTTGGGGGGGGGGGGGTCGCCCTGTTAAGCTACCACTTGGCATGCCAGCATCCTAAGTGCCAGTTCAAGTTCAAGTCCCAGCTGCTCTGCTTCTGATCCAACTCTTTGTTAATGTGCCTGGGAAGAAGAAGATGATGGCTCTAGTACTCAGGTCCCTACCACTCATGTGGGAGAGCCATTTTGAGTTCTGGGCTTCTGGCTTCAGCCTGGCCCAGCCCTTGGCTATTGTGGACATCTGGTGAATGGGAGATCTCTCTCTCTCTCTCTCTCTCTCTCTCTTTCTCTTTCTCTCTTTCTCTCTTTCTCTCTTTCTTTCTCTCTCCCATTCTATGCCTCTCTGAAGTTTTGCCTCTAAAATAAATAAATCCTTATTACTTTTTTTAATGCTCTGCTTAGACTAGTCTATAACCTCATGAAATTTTAATTTTGGTGAATACAGTTTAACTCTGATCCTTATCAGGCTACTTCAGAAAAATTCATGGGAAATGAATTAAAAGATGAATTTAAGTAGTGTGAGTTTGTTTTTGAAATCCATGCATATATGGGTCTTCAAAACATCCATGGAAAGCACATATTATGAAAAAACTGCACTTGGATTTCAAACATTTTTTGTAACACAACAAACAATCTTTTAGTTCCATTTTCTACTAACCTTATGAAGTACCATTGTATCTTATTCCTCATTTTACAGTTGAGGAAATCAAAGACAAGAGAGGTTGTCCTGTTTGCCTAGGATCACAGAAATGTAACTAGATATCGGCTGCCTTGACATAAGGCCACTTGGAGGGAAAATCATATTGAAACTGAGCTCTGAATTTGGGCATCTTTGCTGGAAAGGAAAGCTAGCTTTTTGTTGCTATAGTAACAGAATGCATTTGAGATTTTTTGACAAGTATACCCCCTACCTGTGCTAGTTGGAAAAAGAGCCTTTGCACTGATCTTTATGGTGATTCAAAACACTTTAGATGGATCCTGTCACATGCTTTATAAGTTCCTGATTGATCGTGTGGAATTAAGTTATTGGGCAGAGAACCAGCTAATGGAAACACATTGATGAAATCATTTTTGAGGGACATTAAATGGAACTTAAAATAAAGCTGAAATGGCTTTATGGATTTTTCAGTCAAACTGTTTATGAACATTTATTGCTAGTAAATTATAGTGTGTCAAAAGAGAGAATCAGTAGGTATGGTTTTAATAGAAACCTTTTTGAAATAATAAAATTGAGAATAATGTATTACCCCAGAAGCTGGAGGATACGATAGGGGAGTTCATCCTGATGAGTAGTTGTCCACTTTGCAGTTTCTAAGAATGTGAAAAATGGTATGAAAATCAGAAACTTGGTAGGAATTGGAAAGAGGTGGAGGTTTTTATTGAAAAGTATTAATGTCTCAATTATATATGTGATTCTTTATAAATACAGAGAGTGATTGGGGGATATTTTTTAAAGATTTATTTATTTGAAAGGCAGCATTACTGAGAGGCAGAGGGAGAGAAGTCTTCCATCTGCTGGTTCACTCCCCAAATGGCTGCAACAGCCGGAGCTGGGCCAGCAGCCAGGAGTGTCTTCTGAGACTCCCACATGGGTACAGGGGCACAAGGACTTGGGCCATCCTCTGTGCTTTCCCAGGCCATAGCCCAGAGCTGGATCAGAAGTGAAGGAGCTGGGACTTGAACCATCACCCAAATGGCATGCCAGCACCGCAGGAGGGAGCTTTACCCACTGCGCCACCCTGCAGGCCCCAGTAATTGGGGGACTTAACTAGTATTACTTTCAGGGTATAGCACTGCTATTTGTTCTTATGTCACAGAACCTAAGAGAAAATGTTAATCTGCTGATAGAGCTTGTCTATGGCAGGAATCAAGGCTGTTAGCTCCTGAGCTGAAAGATTGGAGTTCAAATCCCAGCTCCATGCCCTTGAGCTGTGTGACAGTAGGAAAGTTTCCTGACTTCTCTGAGGCTCAGATTCCACATTCATAAAAATAGATTCCAATAGTGCATATCTCACAGGGTTATTCTGACAATCAAATGAAAAACCAGAGTATCTAGTATAGTTTCTAGTTGTAAATGTTCTTGAAATGGTATTTTTAAAAATTTATGGAGAATCAGCATAAGAACAGGACAGTCTAGAATTCATAAACATTTTATTACTACCAGTAGTATTTTACTAACTATCATCTACTGGTTTTTGTGCACCAGAAATCTCATTCAGGTTCCCAGTATTCCTTCTTTTGAAACAAGGAAACCGAACATTGGAAAGATTGAGTTTTGTGTCCAAGGTCATTTAGCTAATCAAGGACTTTGATCTTTCAAACCAGAAATTCACATCAATGAGTCTGTCCTCCAGCGTGTGAGATATAAGGGCCTTGTGGCTTCAAGTCTATCAAAACTAAAACTCAGAGGTTTTTGATTGGATAGTAGGAAGTAAGGGAGACTGAGTATCTTGCCCTGCACTTCCATCCTATATCCGGAGCCTAGCAGGTACCAGCACTGCTTGTCACAGATCACCCCTCTAACTTTTGCCTATTTGCCTGTCAACAACTGCCACATTGGTCTGGCATTGCCAACAAAAGACATTTTGGCACTGTGGTTAGAACCTGGCTCTGAAGCCAGATGGAGCACTCAGTGATGATGAGACTGTGAGATTCACATGCTCTGAACACCAGTCTTCAGGACTATAGGATGCACAGGCTCCTCGGTGTGGGGATGAGACTGCAAGCCTTTTAATCTCATTTTGATTCAAAGATGTGTTTTTATTTTTCCCAAATAATATTCATTTGTTAGCACAGCTTTTGTTAAAAGAAAGTTAGAGCTAGGATTAAAATCATGTGTTGGATTGTGATTTTGAACATGTTCATTTAAAGTGCAATGCACAGGGTAAGGAGATTTGTAACAGTAAATTAGCCCTCCCAAAGAAGCAGCAGTGTAGATAGGAAGCCAAACCCGAAGTCAGTCTGGACCTCGTCCCTGCCCACATAGAGCTTACCATCTGGTTGATGACATGAGATGAATGTGTATTAGTCAGCTTTTCCTTACCATAACAGAATACCAGAGGCAGGCTAACTTCTTAAAGTAGAGAGATTTACTGAGATCACAAAGTTGTTGAAGATTCAAGGTCATGGCACTGACATTGGCTCAGTTCTGGCAAGGACCTCGCAGCTGCAACACATCCCAGTGGAAGGCATCAGCAGGCTCACATGCAGAAGGAAGGGCTACATCACCAGGTACGAAGCCAGAGAGCTGAGTGGAGGCAGGCTCAAGCTTTTATGGCAACCCTCAGGAGAACCATCACCAGATCACACCAGAAATGCCGCAGTCTCTTTGGAAGGCATTCCCCCATTTGCGTGAGGACTTCCAACTAGGCCCCATTTCTCCAAGCTCCCACATCCCCACATTGGAGATCACGTCTACGACACATGAACACTTGGAGGATTAACCACATCCAAATCATAGCAGTCTGCAAGGACAGTACAAGTCCCACATAGTCTGTGCCCAGTGCCAATGAGTTTGGTGGTTATGTGACGTGTATGTGTTGAGTGTCTACTGTCTACCAAGCTCTCTGTTGGGAAATGGGTTTATGGTAGAGAACAAGACCCACTTCCATTCAATAGGGCAGAGAAGTGATTGCAGACCAGAGGGAGCTAAGTTCCTAAGCTCAAGAGTTCAAAGGAGACAATGTGTTTTTTACAAACCCCTTCTTGTGCTTGATAACTTTGTTGTAACCCCTTCCCCACTTGGAGTTGCTGAGAAGGGTGGCAGGGCTGAGAGCCACCAATTGCACAAGAAGAGTTTGTTCCTGAGTCTAGTGTTGCAGACATTCAGTATAGCAGTTAATGTAGCTGCTTGGATTATCTACATCCCATACTGGAATGCCTAGGGTTGAGTCCCAGCCTTGCTCCCAATTCTACCTCCTGAGCATGTGTATCCTGGGGTCAGGAGTTCAGAGCTCCAGTTCTTGGGTCCTTGTCAGCCACATAGGAGACAAGGATTCAGTTTGCAGTTCCTGGCTTTGACTGGGTCCCGCCTTGGATGTTGTAGAAGTTTGGGGAGTGAAAACAATGGATGGGTAAGCTCCTTCTCTCTGTCTCTGACACTCTTTGTCTCAAATAAATAAAATAAGTAAATAAAAACTTTTAAAAAGAGATGAAGTAGCAGACAAGTTTTTTGTTTTGTTTTGTTTTGTTTTTTTAACAGGCAGAGTGGACAGTGAGAGAGAGAAAGAGACAGAGAGAAAGGTCTTCCTTTACCGTTGGTTCACCCCGCAATGGCTGCTGCAGCCAGCGCACCACCCTGATCCGAAGCCAGGAGCCAGGTGCTTCTCCTGGTGGCCCATGTGGGTGCAGGGCCCAAGGACTTGGGTCATCCTCCACTGCACTCCAGGGCCACAGCAGAGAGCTGGACTGGAAGAGGGGCAACCGGGACCAGAATCTGGTGCCCCGACCGGAACTACAACCCGGGGTACCGGCGCCACAGGCGGAAGATTAGCCTATTGAGCCACAATGCCGGCCAGCAGATGAGTTTTTAATCATTATGTCTGACAGATGCAGAAACAGGCTCAGCACAAACTTTGTGTGAGGCAAAGAAACTAGGCCAGATATTTGAGGCTCATTTTACATGAGAAAATGTTCTTTCTTCATTTGTGGTCAATTAGTCTGCATAAGGGTCACATATATCCTACTGTGTGCAAATAATTTGCACAAAGTTGTGAATTAAGTAACAAGGGCTTCAAAGTCTTTATGAATTGATGTTAGCTATGGGTATGACCCTGGATGTAAAAGTAAGCCGCACACTGTTAGAATAACAGTTGACATAATAAAGGTTGTCCAGGAAGACAGGCATTGTGACACAGTGGGTTAAGCCACTGCTTGTAACACTAGCAATCCATATCCGGGTGCTAGTTTGACATCTACCTGCTCTGCTTCCTATCCAGCTTCCTGCTGGGAAAGCAGTGGATGATGGCTCTAGTATGTGGGTCCCTGCCACCCATGTGGGAGAACCGGATGGTGTTCCAGGCTCAGCCTTGGCCAGACCTGGGTGTTGTGGCCACCAAGGGAGTGAACCAGCAGGTGGAAGATCTTGCTCTTTCTTTCTCTCTCTGTTTTTCGCTCTCCTTCTCTGCCTCATCCTCTCTGTGTCACTCTGCCTTTTAAATAAACAATTCTTTGAAAAAAAAAAAAAGGTTTGTTCATGGCTGTACTAATTGCTACATGGTAAGTCTGGCAATGAAGGCTGATTTGAATACAGGGATGCTTCTTCTGTTGAAATTTTTTTTATGTCATTTTTGGTAGAAGAAGGGGAGATTTGAGAAAAAGCTAAAGAATGCAAACAGTGCAAATAAACAGAAAGAACTGTCTTTGCCTTGTGAAGGTATAGCATTGTTCTTTATAATTACAGTTTTAAAATTAGGGTTAAAGAGCTAAACACTTTCAAGAGTTTTCAATGGGAAGTCCCTGTTGGGCTCATTGGTGATAGAACAGAGCCATCTACAACAGGTTGAAGATGATAGAGAGGTGACCATGGACATGCTCTTGGCTCTCAGGTAGCCTGGGCCCACAGTCCAATGCGTGTCACTCACTGCTGAGTCTTCTGTAGGAATATTTGTTCCATGGTTGTTTACACAGTATCTATAGGTCATGTGTTCCTCAAATAATCACAACATTCTGGACATGTGGAATGTATATACTACAAAACCAAATGTAATACATGGTTCAAAAGGCCATGTTACAGTCTCTGCTCCATCCCTTCTAATTTAGTTACAGAGAATACAATAATGTTCAAGTCACAAAGATAGAATGGATAAATTATGTGTAACAAAACCAGGAACATTTCAATGAACTTGACATTAAAATGTTGTGAATTCTTTAAGTATATTTCGATAAATTGAAAATATGTGAAATGATGTAGTTTGGGATCATGAAAAGTAAGATGGTGTATGGGTTGAGAAATATTTTAAGTGGCTCTACACTTAATTTCTCTTTACTGACTACAGCTGGTACAATTTCATGGTGTTATTTCAGGAAATAAATGAGCTAGGGCAAATTAAATACTATGATGGTGTATGGTATATGGCAGTCACTCAAAGCATTAGCTAAAAATAAGTTATTGTACTTCATCAAAATATTCTTTACATAACTATATATAATGTTAAATAGAAGCATTTTCTGATTTCACTTGTAATCCATTTGTTGCTCATATAAAAAATTTAGATATTGCTATAGTATGGCAAAAGCAAAGAAACTAATTCATTTTCCTGAACTCATTATTATTCCAAGATAAATCTAAACTTGGAGTAACAGTGGTTGATAAAAGATTTCTATACTTTATAGCAATGCAAGGTGATTTTATAAATTTGCCCATGAATGTAAGATATTATTCACCCTTCCTTTTAGGATGAAAGATGTATACCAAATGTACAAAAATAAATAAGTTTACCTCGGAGTATAGGATCTAGCCTTGGCTAAGTTTAATTGAAAAACAAATATCCAGTGCAATTGTCTGTGATAAACTGAGCCTTAAATGATTTGAAAACACTTTGAGAGCAGACAAATCAGATAATCACAACCTTTATGGCTGGAAAGGTTCAGCTGGTGTTGACAAGTTGTAAAGATAAAAGCGTACAGCTCTGTCAAGAGCTAAATGTCTAGATTGGCTTGGGGATCGATGTTAATACACAAAGTTTAAAGGCTGAACTTCAGATGATCTCTCCTGGTGTTCTGTTATGCTAACTTTTTCAAGATAGTAGTGTAGAATTTTATGGGCAAACTTGCTTGTTGTTACGCAAGTCCTCCAAGGTGTTCTCAGCCCCTTACCTCACTGCTGAGATGTCAGAGTTGTTACGTGAGTTGTGTCCCACATTGTAATAGAAGGGCCTTGGCTGCTGTTGTGGAAAACATTTCCAGTTGGGTGACTATTAATAGTTTATGAGAGACCAGAGTCAGACCTTACCATTTCTAGTCATTTGGCGGCTGCTGCTTTTTTTTTTTTTTTTTTTTTTTTTTTTTTTTTTTTTTTTTTTAAGCAAGGCGGAATTTGCCTCTTGGCCTCACTGTGTTCTCAGCCAAGAATGGTTCCAAAAGATTCCTTGTTTTTTCTAAGGCTCTTTGCGTGAGTTGATTCAACACTCTCCTAACACAAGCCCAAAAGCCAGTGGCAAAATGTGTGCTGTTGAGTTGTATAATGTATTCACTGCATTTAACTCCAATCAGTGTACTGATGTGCCCTGAAGTGATTCCTGCAACATCTGCAACCTCTGTCTCCTTTTTTCTTTTGTCTGCAGGAGCTGAGGGCACAGTGTTCCCCAAATCTATAGAGACACCTAATGTCAGGGCAGACCCCTTCAAGGAACTAAGGTAAGCTTCTGACTTTGGTTTGCATTGATTAGTGGCTATTTCCTTCTTCTCTGCAACTGATCAGTGAACCATTTTGAATAAGTATTAACAGTGTCATAAGGTGAATATACAAACTGGCAGAGGTTTGGAAGACATAAAGATAAGCTACAACCAAAGGTAAGTTTCCCATAAAAACTTAAGACAATTGAGTCTAGGGTAAGAGAGTACCAGCTTTTTGACTTTGAGATTTAAATTCATCCATTGGCAATTTTTTTTTCTTGCTGTATTTTGTGATAAGAAAAAACTATCTACTTACAGAACTAGTGGATAATTGGTACTGATGAGTCCAGAGAAAAGTGCTGCCTAAAAGAAACTGAAGTCTAAAGAGAAAACAGGTACTTTGCTGTGTAAAAAGCTCTGCAGTACTTGGTAGTGGGTGGGATGGGAATGATGCTAGAACTACCTGCTGTGGGTATTCCATGCATTGAGCTCATCTCCAGATGTCCATCAGCGTGCTGTTTTAGCAGAGAGTGACTCAAAATGTTGTTCACCATCATCATCAGCTACAGAAAACAAAAAAGAATGACAGACGTAGAGATATGGTTTCTATCTGCCAAAGGAACATCCCACAAACTCTAAAGAGAAACCTGTATGAAATCAAATATTAGTTCAAATATCATTGTTATTTCTATTGTATGCATCTAACCTGGATGAATTCCACAAATGTTGCCTTTCTTCATTACTGATAGTTCTTTTTTTTCCTTGAGCCAGTCATAAATCACCAAGTAACAATAAATAGCAATGAAGCTATCACATAGTAGACATCCACCATAGGCAATGTGTTTACCTGGTGCAGTCCTATGTGCCCTTTTACTGTGCAGCCTCAGGATCTACACATTGCTAAAGCGGCAGCAGCCATGTTGGAACTTGAGTTTGTCTTAACAGAAACACATTCTCAGGAAATGAAAAATATATCACCTCATTACAAAACCAATAACGCTTTTTGCAGGGCCCATAAGTCATTATGAGTATAAGGAAATAAATAGGCGAGAGGAAGAGGATAATTGGTTGGGAAATACAGCGCAGTATTTGCCTTGGTTACCAGCGTAACTGCTTTTGGTTCACATGTCAGAAGTTATCCAACTCTCTGGCAGCCAGAACCTATGTTTCATGTCATCTTTTAAGCAAATCCACCCCACTAGGACCCTGCCTTTTAGGACTCTGGGGGAGTGAGGCAGAGATCGATCGTTGACAGTGAAAGAGCCCTGTTGGCTGTGAAGCAAGAGCTCTTTGGAGAGGAGCTCACGGAAGGCTTGGTTCCCTTTTTTCACGTTCCTTCGGGGAAGCCATTTTCTTAGAGAACCAGTGAGTAAGGAGTGCTGCTCAGCCCAAAGAAAAGTGCTGCTGCGACAAGCTGAACTTTAAGTACAAAATGGATTTTCCCCCTACCTAAGGATTAGCTCTCCATTAGCTGGAAAGCTTGGGAAATGGAAAAGATTTAGGCTGGCTTGGCTTACACTTTAGTATTAATCTGTAGTTAAAAACAAACCCAACCTAAACCAACCAAACAAAAAGAAGTCTGACAGCATTAGCCCACGTTCTGAATCTGTGCCATCTAAACACAAAGATCAGAGTTTTTGTTCATAGAGTGCTGCAGATATACTCACAGTGTCTGCACACAAACTTGGAAGTCGCCTTTGAAATAGTAAGCCTCAAAAATTCGTAAGTAAGTCCAATCCTAGTGGTGTGAAATAAAAAAACTTCTTGTAATGGATGTGTTTTCTCATCTCTGATTCTAAAGCTATGGGTATGTGCCACAGAGGCTAGAAATAAAATTTTATTATAGGATGCATAAAAATATTTTCATATGGAATTCTAAAACTGGTTGTTGGGTTTGTCCCTGTTGTTCCAATCACGATAAACCAAATGGAGTCAGGGACCTAGAAAGTCAAAATGCAGCCTGTTAATCCTACTGGAATATTTTTCCTTATCACACTTTGTAGGGAAGACTAAGACTGATAAAATGATATCAAATTGTAGTTGATATCTTGGCCCAGACCAGTGAGTCTGTGAATGCTTCATATTTGTCTTTTAACAGTGGTACATTGTACTCTGTGCTGTCATTGAAAATGACCTTGGATACAGAGGAAATTGGTAACGAATTTGGTGGCTAAGTCTTCTGGCATCTAACTTTGCAATTGGATTAGTTGTAACTTGGCCACATTCACGTCTATGTGTCTCCCAGATTTAAGAAGGTTTAGGAATTTAAGTGAGATCATTGGCTTTGTAGCTACAGGTAGAAGTGAGTGAGCTGTTGAGGTGAGGCAAAAATGTTGGACTTCTGAATGGTAGCCCAGTGGAGAGGGAGGCTCTCTGTGCTGAACCTCAGACCTCCTGCAGTCCTACCACAGGACCTTGAGCTCCTTGTGGGGGCCTGCTGTCTTGTAAAACATCCAAGTCGCCTGTAGTGGGACAGTGATCCCCTTATGGCATGTTTTTAAAGGTTTAATTATTTATTGAAAAGGCAGGGGCTGGCACTGTGGCAAAGCAGGTAAAGCCGCCTCCTGCAGCGCAGGCATCCCATATGAGCACCAGTTCAAGTCCCAACTGCTCCGCCTCCTATTCAACTCTCTGCTATGGACTGGGAAAGCAGTGGAGGATGGCCCAAGTGCTTGAGCCCCTGCACCCGCGTGGGAGACCTGGAAGAAGCTCCTGGCTTCAGATCAGCACAGCTCCAGCCAATTGAGGAGTGAAGCAGCGGATGGAAGACCTCTCTCTCTGCCTGTCCTGCTCTCTCTGTGGAGCTCTGACTTTAAAATAAATAAATAAATAAATCTTTAAAAAAAAAAAAAAAGGCAGAGTTACAGAGTGGCAGAGGCAGAAGCAGAGAGAGAGGTCTTCCATCCGCTGCTTCACTCCTGAGATGGCTACAACAGATGGAGCTGTGCAGATGCAAAGCCAGGAGTCAGGAGCTTCCTCCAGGTCTCCTGTGCAGGTACAGGGGCCCAAGGACTTGGGCCATCTTCCATTGCTTTCCCCAGCTGTAGTAGAGAGCAGGATCAGAAGTGGAACAGCTGGGATCGAACAAGCACCTGTATGGGATGTTGGCATCATAGGCAGTGGCTATGCTACAGACCTGCTATGCTACAGCACTGCCCTCTTATGTCATTTTTAACATCTTGTTTTATATATAAAGGAAAGTTGCACAATTCATACAGCTCATTCCCAAGTACTCTTCATCTGTATTTCTCCCATGTTCACATCTTACTTATCCATTGTATAGTTACCACAATGGTGACATTAATATTATAGTCCTGTGTCCTATATTATGCAAGATTTGCTAAGGAATGAAATAACCTGATTCTTTATAGCCTTAAAAACCCAGAAAAAGGAGGTTAATGGAAAAGATATTTATTGAGACATGAATTAATTGATCTTTAAAACTCTTACTGCAGTTAAGTTGGAATTTTATTAATGAAGATTTTGTTTTCTCTTTAATATTCTAAATATCTGAGTTGTCTTAGTCCTACTAGTTATTAATGGGAAACAAGTTGAGTTAAAAGACCACGACTTATTTGTACATAGACTGTCTGTTAAAATTAAAAAAAACAAAAGCTTAAAGATCTACTTCCCTTGCTTACCTAAGCAGTTCAATGTAGGAAAATTATGTCTGCTTCAGAAAGCTTCTCCAGTGATTTAACTTTTGCATCCCCTAACTTGGCTGCAGGAGGTGTCCTGTTTTTTCTCTTCTTTGTTTTTTATTTGCTTGTCTGTTCATGGCAAGCAGATTTCAGGTCTCTGGTGTTACTTCCTAGCCGGTCTCAGCTGATAGAGAGGTAGATTCCTGTCTGCTGCAGTTCGGTTCACTGCTTTTCTTTTCAGAGTTACTGCCTTTACTGATATTTGCAGACTTTGCTTAAGATGGCAGTTGATAATGCAGTGGTGACCTCAGATGCACGAGGAAGGGTTACTTCTCTCTAACTGAATAGCAAGTGTTACAAAGTTCTGTGCCAAGCATCCAACCCAGGCCATGTTTGCAGACTTTACCCATGTACAGTGATTTTCAAATAATGGCATGGTCTAGATTCAAGACGTGCTCAAAAACATACCAGGCACTAGACCTGTCTCTTGAAATGTAAGAAAAGAAGACCTAAGTTTGAACAGAAAGTAGACTTTAAAAGATTCATGATTTTATAATATGAATAAATTAAATGTTCACATGCTCACTAATTTTTATCCTGAAGTCTATATAAAGACAAGTGGAAAAATCACTCATCTCTGGCCATTTGTGATCTGAAATGGGACATAAACCATTAAGTTTTGCAAATATATTTTTATGAGGACAGAAGCTGCCATTGTAAGCATATACCTTGCTTTAAAGATTCTTTTCAACTGCAATGTTTTCATATGTCCTACAAGAATGAGTGGTAGACTGAAAACTTGTTTCACAGACATATGCAATGGCAAATAGGAAAAAAAAGGGAGTAGGGTGTGTAGACTAATTGCTCTGAAATCCCCAAGAGCTTGGAAAGAACCAAAAGAAAAGCAAGAAATCAAAGCACCTTTCTAAAAGAAAGAAAGATGCTTTACATCCTCACTCAGCTAATATATTGGTGTCCTCTTACTTGGCACCCAGTTAGAAGAAGGGTGGTGGCCTGTTGATCTGTCTCCAGTGGGGTCAGTGTGGTCAGGTCCTTGGTTTCATCAGAAAAAGAATTCAGAGATGGACACGAGCATGAGGTCAGACAAGCTAAGATTCAGTTTTGCACAGTGGAGCAGTAAGGGAAGAGTAACAAGCCCCTTAAGGACAGGGTCAGGGAGTAGGCCTGAGATGTGCCACCATTGCTCACCCCTTCCCTGCTTGCAAGTTCTCACTTTGCTCAAAGAAGTAAATACTCTACAGACTGAGTGTGGGCAAGCTCAGAGATGAGCTTC
Source organism: Oryctolagus cuniculus (assembly GCF_964237555.1). NCBI lineage: Eukaryota > Metazoa > Chordata > Mammalia > Lagomorpha > Leporidae > Oryctolagus > Oryctolagus cuniculus. Next base: position 43,648,231 of record NC_091437.1, read on the forward strand.
CGCGGTTCCACTTGACTCTTCTCGCTTATTTTCCCCAATTACAGTGTTCTTAGGGGGTCTTCCTGGACTGATTCCTATCCTCTTCCTTCAGTTCCCTGCAAGGGAGAGTAACAGTGAGGGGAGAGGAGGCTGTAGCCAGTTTGTAAAATTCTGGTTTCTATCAACTTTCTTTCTTGGGTCAGGGTCACCATGATACTGCCTTATCTCTTTCTCTCTGCCACCACAAACATCCCATTATAGGACTTGGGCAGATAAGTTTGTCCCGGGCTGTGCTTTTGGCTCATTGTTACTCAGTCAGGAGTTTTGGGGCTGTATCCCCTGACTTTTGTTAGAAATTGATTTTCTCATGATCCTTGTTTTTCTCTTTCCCTACCCTAACATATCCAGCTCATTGAAGATCATGAACTGTTTACTAAGTAGCTGGTTGAACATTTATTATGAGTTAAGACATGTGATAGACACTTGAAATGAACAGATGAGTAAAATAACTGCTGAAATAATTTATAATTAAGGAGACTACAAGGATCTATAACCAAAGATTCAACACGCTATGATCACTGCTAGGATAGAAGTATGAAGCAAGCTGGAAGAAACACAGAGAATGCCTAAATCTACCTAGAAGAGTTAGGTAGAGTAGCCCAAATAAAGCGACATTCTAGCTGAAAGAAGAAAGAAAAGGTAAAAGACAATAAAGAGGTTTTAGAATTTAAGAGGAATAGTTCTCTGGGGCCAGCTAGGGTAGGACAAGTAGCCCAGTGTACTTCTATAACTCCCAAAGACATTTCTAAGTATTTACAAAAAATGGGAGTTTGTAACAGTTCTGCTTGTAATAGTTGTATTTTTTTTTTTTTTGGACAGGCAGAGTGGACAGTGAGAGAGACAGAGAGAAAGGTCTTCCTTTGCCGTTGGTTCACCCTCCAATGGCCCCCGCGGCCGGCACGCTGCGGCAGGCACACCGCGCTGATCTGATGGCAGGAGCCAGGTACTTACCCTGGTCTCCCCTGGGGTGCAGGGCCCAAGGACTTGGGCCATCCTCCACTGTACTCCCTGGCCACAGCAGAGAGCTGGCCTGGAAGAGGGGCAACCGGGACAGAATCCGGCGCCCCGACCGGGACTAGAACCCGGTGTGCCATCGCCGCAAGGCGGAGGATTAGCCTAGTGAGCCGCGGCGCCAGCCAATAGTTGTATTCTATAATAAATGATGTGAAGGTGATCTTATGTATCTCCACAAAAGATTGTAAACATTGCTGTGAACTTCAAAAATTAGTGCATCATGCAACTTTGGACTCAAAACTTCACTAAGCTTACAGCTATTCTATGGCTCCAAATAAATAAGACATTACTTTGTTACTGTTTATTTTTCCCCATAACATTACCATGGTTTTAATGATAAAGCATAAAAATTCTAAGATAAATCTATTGCTCCTAGTAGTTTTCCAATTTTCTCACGCAAGCACTTGAACAATCTGTAAGTGGTTTTTAGCTTTGTTTTGTTTTTGTTTAATGGAAAGGTACTAAATCTGAACTCCTTTGGGGATGCATGAGATTTAATGTCTGTGTACAGCATAAGGAAGCAAGATAAGAGAAGTCTCCTACAAGTTGAAAAAAATTTTTCTTTAATTTTATTTTAGAATGTCTAGCCAACTAAATATTTATTGGCTTTCGGTGATTGATAAATTTAAGTTACCAAACCAATATGTCAGAGCCCCAGGGATCCAATTAGTTAGAAGTATAGTATTAGTAATTCTCATCCCCTCTCCCCCAAAGTCAAAATCCCAAAAGTATTGGCTGCATTTAACTTTATTAATGTGCTGTTGTGTTGACTTTACTTTCTCATTTTGCTAAAGACCCAAGTGTCTGCTTCACAGCTCTCTCTCTGCATTCTCTGGTGCCTTCCCAGAGAATAAGAAGGTCCAGGAGCCACAGACCAAGGCATAATGAGCCCACTTGACTTACGGGCATTCTGCTTTAAATCCCAAACTAATACATCTTCCCTCCCTGTCAAGGTCTATTGAACAGATACTTGCATATGTCTCTTTCCTTCCTCTCTTTCCCATCTCCTATATTACAACGTACTCTCATTCTTTTGTCCCCATCAATATATCAGCACTGCAGTTTGAATTTATCTCTATATTTCTTTTTTCCCCTCACTTGCAGTATGTCTCTAGGTTACACTTTTCATCATGGCTCTCTTAATGTGTAGCATGAGAAGCAAATGGCACTGATAAAAATGGAGATTCACTATAAAAGATATTTCCATCTGTCCCTTGGATCGATTTATCAAAAGCTCTCATTTTACAAATCGGATAGAGGTTTATGCTTTGAAGATATTAAACCTGGGTGTCCTGTACTCACGTCCTTTGCACATTGGAATTCTGCCATTAGAGAAGAGAGCAGGAGGAACAGCAGGTCCTGTTTCAAGGGAAATGAGGCCGCGGGACAGTTGGAGTCCCAGTCAGACAGCAAGAGGGCAAAGACCATCTTTCTGGTCTCTGGGGAATGTGGGGAGAAGAAAGGGATGGAAATGTTGACAAAGCAAGTGTTAAAACGTATGTCTCAGTGACCTTTTCTCTCTGAAGAATGGAGAAAAAAAAATACAATTAGGTAAGAAAAGGTAAAAACAAAGAGTAGGGCATTTGATACAGTGGTTAAGACACTGCTTGGGGCACCACATCCCGTATGGGAGTGCCTGTATTTGACTCCTAGCTCCACTCCCAGTCCTGAGAGATAGCAGGTGTGACTCAAGTCATTGTGCCTCTGCCACCTGTATGAGACACCCGGACTGTGTTCTTAACACCTGATTTTGGCCTGGCTCAGCCCTGGCCTTTGTGGGCATTTGCGGATGAACCAGTAGATGGGAGATCTGTGTATGTGTGTTATGTAGGGGTATCTCCCCCTGTGTGTCTATCATTTTCAAATAAAATTTGTAAAACAAGAGGTTATTGAGAATTTTCACTTGAGCTCTGGGAAGAGACCAGTGGCAAAGTGTTGCCACCACTACCTGGCATATCAAGTAGCTAGAGAAGAAGAAAATGTCTGGGTTAGCAGTCTTTAATCTTCTACTTTTGGAGGAAGGAGAGCGATGGTTTGTAGATGAGCCCATGTGGTTTCAGGGTAAGGAATGCAGTTCAATAACTGAAGGCTGGCAGGCTTCTAGGGAGACTCCCTGTAGGGGTACTGAGGGCTCCAAAGTAGATGGTCCCACTTGGGGTTGGAGCAGGCTGTGTTCTCAGAGTGCCAGTCTACTAACAGCAATCGCAGCGAACATTCACTGGGTACTGCATGTGCGTACAGATAACCAAGCAGAATTCATCTGCTGAAGCCTTCAATCTGGGCTGCCTGCTGGACAACTGGTGTTGGTCAGACGTGCATCTGTAATCTGAATTTTCATGGTCTCTGTTTCCAAGAAGTCACCGAAGTCCCTCCCCCTCTGTCTCCATCATGACATCCTAAAGAGGGAAAGGAAATTTGGAAAACTGTCTATTTAGGGAAAAGTTTAAATTTTGGGATCACAGAGAAGTTGCCAGAATAGATTCAACTAATTTTCCCCATCAATCCAAAAAGATGTGAAGGTCAAGAGAAAGATGAAGTCAGGTAGGAACAGTACAGAAATGCCATTTGCTTGGGTAAATGCAGATGGTGCATCAGTTGCCCAGCCTTTAACACAAGGTATTGTGCTGGTTGCCAAGTGTCTTATGTGACTTTGCCCAATGGTAAAGGCTGTGAGACTTGCCCCTGTATCTGAAAGAAACTTGTATATGATCAGAGGAAAACATACTTTGGGCATCCATCACTACATATCTGCTATTAAGGATTTTCATTTCTTTCTAATTTTTGAACCAGCATTGCATGGAACTATCATCCATGCCTGATGCTCCAGGCATCCTTCCAAAAAGTGGCATTGAAGTCTTTGGAATTCAGTGAGATGTTGGGAGAAATGCCTTGAAAACGAGCCGAAGCATTTCACAGGCCCCTCTCCAAACCACGTGCAGACGTTACTGGACTCACTGTCAGTGAGCAGCAGAACCATCAAGGCTGTGCAGGGAGGCGCCTGACTGACTGTCACCATCAGTCCATTTTCCTCCACTTTGAAAGGGGCCCTCCGCCAACATGCTTAGCAGCATCCCAGATGAGTGACTTTGATTTGAATTTTAAAATTCTAGCTTTTAGATTCTTTTTAGATATGACATTAAAATGCAGGAAAGGCCATCAAAAAGACAAAACCATAATGAGAGGGCACTTTTATCTATGTTGTAAGACTGCCATGATATCTTAAAAATAGACATCCTGACCTCTCGCCCTCTTGCAGCGGAATGGGCCTGTGTGTTTATTTGCTGAAATTTCTCAAGTGCACCTCTCTTCCACCTCAGACAGCAGTACTGTGACTTTATTGTCTTTTTACCTTGATGAAAATGTCAGCTGCTCTCATTTATTATGTAAAGTGTGGGGTCTATGGTTCTATTATTTTTGAGAAACACGCAACTGCTTTTGACTCTGCCTTTTTTTCCCCCCTCGGTGGGATGGCCCTGCTGGGTATATAGACAGAAAATGTTGTTAATTACACCCTTCGCAATCCTGGCACTAAGCCAAGCTTGTTTTATTCCAATTATAACCTTTTCAACACAAAGAGTAATGGGAGTTTAGAGGAACAAGCTGACAGTTGTTTTTACCTGAAATACATGAGAGCCAGAGCAAATAAAATATATGTATCTGTCTGCCAATGGACTGCTTTTTCTTGATCCAGAGTTTTCAATGGTTATAAAAACAATATAGACGTGGGAGTAAGGCAGTCAGATCCCAGTGGACACTTGATATACTTCCCTATTTTCCTGGTCTTGGACCCTGTATTGTGGTGGACAGAATGTCAGTCCCTTGCTCCCCAATCTCAGTGGCTCCCACTGACCTGAAGATAAAAGGTCCCAAGAAGAGCACTCACACACGCCAGCTTCTCATCTGTTCGTTGCCCATGCCCCTTTCCCGCCTTTTCCATCCTTCTCATGTTGTTATTGTTCCTCCTTCTGTTCTCCCTTTCTGTCTTTTCCATTACTTCCATGAAATGTTAATCGTTGCTGTCATGTTTTAGTTTCCAAAAGTTTGTTTTGTGATGGTCTCCTTTTGTAGGGAACCTGTGTTAATTTATGGGTGTATTATTTTCTTTTTGTCTTTATGATTTTATTAATGGTCTTTTCAAGTTTCTTCTTCCACATTTATTTTTTTTTTAAATTTGGATCTCTGACTTTCTGAGTGGAGGTATATCACATGGTTGGTGATTTGTGAATGTCTCTTCAATTTTAAGAATGAAGCAGATCTTGTTTCTTGGATAGTTTTATGTGTATTTTTAAAAAAGATTTATTTATGTGTTTGAAAGGCAGAATTACAAAGAGAGAGAGGAAGAAATAGAGATAGAGTGAGATATTCCATCTGCTGGTTTACTCTCCAAATGGCCACAATGGCAGGAGATGGGCCAGGCTGAAGCCAGGATTCCAGAACTCCATCTGGCTCTCCCATATGAGTGCAGGGGCCAGTACTTGTGCCATCCTCCCCTGATTTCCCAGGCACATGAGCAGAGAGCTGGATTGAAGTGGAGCAGCTGGAACACAAACCACTCTAGCCCATGTGGGATACAGGGGTCACAGGCAGCAGCTTAGGGCCATAACACTGGCTCATGGTTTTGTTTTTTTGTTTTTGTTTTTGTATCCTGATGGTACTTCACGGGTAAATGAATCCATAGGTCTGTTCTGTTGGGCTGATCTATTTTCCAAAGAGGAAATCTACTTCCTTGCTTGAGCTAACTCTGGATGCCACTGTGTGCATAGTGGGTAAAATCTGGAAGGTCTTGCTTTTTAATGTGTAAACTTTGACCTTATTCTCGGTAGGCTCCACCCATATCGCAATATCCTTCTTTGTTCAAGAATGCCTTAGAGCCTTCCTGCTGCTCTTCGTTTTTATTGAACACTCTGTTTTTGACTACCCTCTCTTCCTAACCTAAGGACAACTTTATTGGTAGGGCCCCAGGCTCATTATGGTCTCCCTAGTACACACATAGCACTCTACACTTCTTTATTTTTGCATTCACTAACTGGAATGTCTCCCACCTTTGCTTTGATTCCGTCGAGATGAATCATCACAAATCTTTTCTCCACAAGAGTGTGTGCTCAGTCAGCAAAAAAGACAGTCACGTCTCTATTGTTTCTGGAGAAGCGCTTCAAAATCCTCCTGGGTCTGGAGTGTGGTCTCAGCACTTGTTCACCCCAGGCTTGTCTTTATTCCGTCCATAAGTCATTTCCAAAAGGCAATACTCTAGCCCTCTCTGTGTCACAAGCAGTTTCAAAACTTCCCATTCTTTTCATCTCCAGGTCCTGCCTTAGTCAAACTCCAGCAGAACCATGCTTCACTTGAAGCCCGTAGCCTGCAGTTCCTATTCATGCTGTCAGCCATGGTTGTCAGAATTTATAGAGGAACGCCAAGACCCCCTTTACCGAGACAGACCTTTCACTGCTGCTTCCTGTTCACACAGGGGCATGAGTTGCCGTTTCTTTGGGATTTCTATCGCAAATACAGCCTAACTCATTAATGATAATTTTCCTTGCTTGACATCTGAGCTCCGACACACTCACTCCAAAATAACAAAGCACAGAGGAATTTGAATCATTTGACAGTCCAAGTGCTATACCCCTAACCTTGAATAGAAAGTAGATGCTAATAAATTCAGGGTCTTAAAAATGTGAATTATAGTCATTTCACACTTCGTGGCAGCTTCATGCTGAAGAAATAGCTTAAAACTTAATTACGATTCCTGTCCCTTCCTTAAGTGCAGATGACATTCCTCAGATAGATTTTTGCAATGACATCTGAGTAACAGAGTTGAGACACTAATTAGTTATTCATGATGGAGAATATTGACTGTGTACTGATTAAAAGAACGTGTTGACACCTTTCCTAACATGATGCATCTGTCTATTGCTTTATGGTTCTCCCTTTGGTCCTCATGGAAAGCTCTTAGGGAAATGAGGAAAATGCCCTTCAGCTTTGCATGCAGATGTACATAGAAAATGTGCATGATGACGAGGACTGAAATGCGGAGCAGGAGGCATCAGGCGTCCTCTGATTGCGTGTCCCTGTCAGTGAGCAGGCTGTGCTTTGAGAACCATTTGTGAGACACACAGCCCTAATGGATTGGATGTGGTCTGCTCTCAGCACTGGAGAAGTTATTACAATTCATTCGGCACTTCAGTGGCTCATTCTACAGCTCCGGAAGTCAGTAAGGATAGGATGATGAAGGGTTCTGTCCCTTGTCTTCTCATAATCCCGTAGAGTGGGCCATGCAGCTAATGGAACAAGTAAAGGCACAATCCCTTTCTCTTGGTGCAAGGTGGGATATTATTACAAGTAAAGAATTTTGCTCTTTATTTTAATGACCTAGAATGTCTCAGGAGCTAAGGGGGCAGAACCAAAATGTGACCGTCTACTTTAAGAAAGCAGCCTTTAATGTTCTAAAGTGGTAAATGATCTCCCATGTTCATTAGACACACTCTGTCACTGAAAGACTCATAGCAAGAGGGAGCTATTATATCAGAGTGATTACAAAGGTGGGTCAAGCATTGGGAGGAGGAAAGACAACTAAATGACCTTTTAGGTCTTGTCTACTCAGAAGAATGTAAGATTCAGGCTCCGAAGTGCTGTTCCTAGATAGAATTTCACCAAGACCCTCTAGTTAAGTTGAAATTTCTTGAAAAGCTCTATTCACTGAGTAGTTGAAAGGCAGAATCTGTGACCAGCATTGATTCCTTTATATTCCTTGTAATATGGCTATATAGAGAACAATTCAATTCTTATAGTGGTTTGTAAGTTGCAAAGCATTTTCAAAGTATTTTTTACAAATACTCCCTGGAAAACTTCCTAAAGTCAGATGGGAGGCATTGACGTCATTGCTATCGCAGAGGTGGAGAAACTAACAGCTTATTAGAAAACATCTTGGCCGGTGCTGCGGCTCACTAGGCTAATCCTCCGCCTTGCGGCGCCGGCACACCGGGTTCTAGTCCCGGTCAGGGTGCCGGATTCTGTCCCGGTTGCCCCTCTTCCAGGCCAGCTCTCTGCTGTGGCCAGGGAGTGCAGTGGAGAATGGCCCAAGTACTTGGGCCCTGCACCCCATGGGAGACCAGGATAAGTACCTGGCTCCTGCCATTGGATCAGTGCAGTGCGCCGGACCCAGCGCACCGGCCGCGGCGGCCATTGGAGGGTGAACCAACGGCAAAAGGAAGACCTTTCTCTCTGTCTCTCTCTTTCACTGTCCACTCTGCCTGTCAAAAAAAAAAAAAAAAGGAAACCTCTTTTGTGCTCTGGTGGCAGTACATGGTAAAGGTTAGGAGCAGAGCTCTGGGGCCAGGCTGTTAGACGCAACTAGCTCCTGGGTTTGACACCTGCTAAGGTGTGACTATGCAATATTCATTTGTTTTTACTTATTTATTTTTTTACTTTTGAAAGGCAGACAGAGATACACAGAAATATTTCATGAACTGTTTCACTCATCACATAGCTACAGTAGCCAGGGGTAGGCCTGGCAAAAGCCAGGAGCCCAGAATTCAATCTGGGTCTGCCACATGGCGACAGGAACCCAAGTCCTGAAAGCTTTATCTGGTGCCTCCCAAGATGGGTGTTAACAAAAAGTTAACTTTGAAGCAAAGTATCCAGGAATTGAACCAGACACTCCAATACAGGATAAAGACAACCCAAGCAGTGACTTAACTCACCAAATACCTGCTCCTGGGAAAGGATTTAGGACCTTTGTCCATTTCCCTTGTTAATGAAAAAGGGATAAGACCACTGGCCTCAGGAGAATTTGGTGAAAATTAAATGGTAGGATGCAAACAAACTCCCTCAAACATTATGTAGATTTTACAGCTTAATAAATGTTCATTTCAGGAACTTTCTTGTCCAAGGAATCTGTCCAAGTGATACTATCATCTCCTTCTATCCTACAATTATAAGTAATAGCAGATGAATAGTGGTATTTTATCTAAATCAAGTTTATCCCAACAATAGTAGAGAAGGTGGGATCTGATTAATGTGACAAGTTGGTTCCAAAAGTAAAAGTGAAATTTAGCTCTGCTTTTGAAATTTTCTTATAGCAAATGTATTTGTAGTCTCTCTGGAGGCACAAAAGAGCCAATTCTTCTCCTAAGGAGAAAATACACTGGGAGACTGAAGCACTACACCAACAAGGTAAATTAGTATACATTGTGGTATTGCAAGATGAGTTTCGCAGCAGCTAAGATATGCAATCAATGCAGATATCCATCAACTGATGACTCAGTAAAGAAAATCTGGTATGTATACATGATGAAATACTACTCAGTCGGCAAAAAGATTAAACTCCTGTCTTTTGTAACAAAATGGATGCAACTAGAGACTGTTAGGCCTAGTGAAATAAGCCAGACCCAAAAGACAAATACATCTTCTTTGCTTTTTGGGAGATAATACATGGAGTATAAAATGAAGCTTTATGTATATGAGCAAAATGGACATCTTGTGGTTTGTTTATTGTGTATAACCCTTGTCTGTATCCTGTAGAACAGTGGTCTTCCTACCTTTTACTTGTAGAACTCTTTATTTAGAGGAGCAATAAGCCTGTGATTATAAAGTAAATTCAAAATATATAATTGTAAAAAAAAGAAATTAAAAGAAAAGAAGGAAGGTGTGGGTGGGAGGAGGGAGAGTTATTGTCTTCTTGGAATCATATCTGCAAAATACATAAAATCTGTTCTAGTTACAATAACAAATAAAAATATAAAAAAAGGAATATGAGTTTGATAAGCACCCACACTGGAAATAGCATTTGAACTTTTTCTAAATTTCATTGCACCATACTGAGGAATAGGGAATGGCATTGTTTTATAAAATGGAATAGAACAGCAATCAAGGATCAAAATGTGTTCAAACCTGCTCCCTTTAAGACTGCACTGGCCAAATACCGCCAGTTCCTCACTTCCTTCAGCCTTTACTAGAAGGGAAATAGAGATTTCAATGCAGCTCCCTGGAGGACCAGATCAAACAGAACAACCCAGAAACAAATGCCTTGTCTGGACACCTTTTACTTCTGTTGCTGACTACTGCTAAAAAGCGAGAGCTTTCTCCTATCTGTACCAAGGAAACGAAATTATACATTAAATTCTAATGAGGATTTTGCAAAATTTTTGACCTGAGTATTTTTGTATAACCCTAAGAGATTGCCCGTTTGTTTTTACATATACTTTTCAAGTTTCTGATCTTCCATTCAATTCTTCAATCCGCCCTTATGAGTTTTGTTGTTCTCTTCCCTCTGGGAACCTATTTTTTACGTGGCTTGGATGGATTTTTATCACACAACCTCAGGTTGGTGCCAGTGAATTCTTGCTTCCTGTCTGCAACCTATTGTGGAGTTAGATTAACATGTAAGATGTAGTGGCTGCTGTGTTTTTTCCCAGGAAATTAATTCTCTTTGCTAATAACAGGTAGTTAGATACCCCTGAGGCCGTTAAAAGCCAACCCCAGCAGTGTTTTTCAAAGGGCTGGTGTCCCCTGAACAGACACTGCTAATGCAGTCTACTAGATGAATAGCACGCAGTCGGAGTGCTGTTTCCATGGTTCTGTGGGGGCAGCCCTGGAAACACAATTGAGAAGGTTCAGCCTGAGACGCTGAGATAAGCTAACCAGTGCTGACTCTTTGGTCCCACTTGAAAAGTTTGATCTGGGGACCTGGCCTATGCAGTAGAACCAGAGGAAGCAGTCCTGGAGTGCCAGTCCTCTAGTTGAGCCCATCCAAAAGGCCTGAGATGAGCTTTGCCACCAGGTTCCATTTGGGTTCTAGCTGGATGTGCCTTGCTAACGCATACATGGAGCCCGCATCAACAAGTTCTTTCCGCGAATACTTGAATGCCTACTATGTGTCTGGCATGTGTGATGATCAGGACAGGTGTGACCCTTGCCCTAGGGGAGTCTTGTTTCCCCAGCAGGAGAGACCTTGAATACACAGGCAAAGTAATCAGCAGTTAGGAAGCAAGCTCCTGTGCCTATATCTTACCTCATTTAATCTTCCCAAGAGAACTTTCTCTGGGAAAAGCCCTGTTTTCTTCCCCATCTTACAGGTGAGGACCAAGAGGCTCATGGAGATTCAGGAACCTATACAAGGATTTTGAAGGAGCCAGGACAGAAATTTTCATATTTGCCTGACTGACCTACTTCCTTCCTGCTAACCCATATCACCATGTAAAAAACAAAAATCTTTGAGTTAACAGACAGAAAAAATCTCAATGTCACATTGCATCTCTTGCCATTGCATTTATGTCAAAAGTGCTTTCTGATTAGGAAAAGTAGCTGGGGGATATGGCAAGAAAGGCCTGAAGTTAAGCTCTCTGCTCATGACCTCACCGATATGCTTTCACAAGAGAAGCTACACCATGGGGAAAATGTGTAAAAATACAGATTAACACATTTTTCTGTTGGCCTTATCTCAGAATGGAGACTAGGCAGAACTAACCGGAAAGAATGAAATATTGGACTTTCTGTCCTTTTATATCACATAATTATGATGCATTTCTTTATTATGTTCCTCTCCCTTACTGGGATGTAAATGCTAATCCAGTGATTATCAGCTTTTGTTTCACATTGGAACCGCTGGGCAAATTGAAAAATGACCATGATTCCTAGTCCGTATCTCAGGAGAGGTAAATGAGAATCTTTAGAGGTATAATCTCAATACCAGAATTGTTGAGAACATGCCTGTTGATTTCATGGTATAGTCAAGGTTGAGGATAGCCTAAGGGGACGAGTGCTATACCAAATGCATTTGTTGCTGTACACACTCTCTGGTGTAAACTGTGAAACAGTACCTAGAAGATGAGTGGGCACTCAGCAAATGTTGAATAAGTGAATGAGTGAAGAGATGGGAGGATGGGTGGGTAAATGAATAAACCGATGAGCACAGCAGTTATTGGAGTTAAGAATAGCTTTGTTGGACAATCATACACAGTTGATCTTCTAGTTGTTCAGGTTCTATATACAGCTGTAGCAATCACTCAGGATCTTAGAGAAGGATCTAGGTATATGGGAGAGTAAGAAATGCACTGAGGGCTGCTCATAGTATCTAGCAGTGTAATTCTTCTTGCCTTTCTTAACACGGGTTAATCTCCAGTCTTTGCACATCTCCATCCCAGCAGCACAGGCATCAAAGCTAATGGCTCATTATTATTTCTTCAGTGAATCATGTTTGTCTGAAGGAAGTGAAGATAACAAAGAGGAAATTATAGTTTGTGTGGAGTGATATGATTGCCTGTAAACCAGGCGAAGGGAAGTGCACACGAACAGTTGAAAATTCCCTCTCTGTCCTTCAAATGGTGAAAAGAAGCAGAGCAAGCAGTTGATGAAGCACACATTTTAATTGGGGGTTAGAGAAAGACACTGAAGCTGCTTCCACACCTGGGAGAACCACAATTTCCCTGTTACAGCATTGATTATAGCCCTGGATAATTCTGTGGAGTGCCAGTGCTATGCTGGGCACATCAACTTTTATTCTAGTCGTTTTTCATGTTAAAAAGTCCAAGTGAGTCTGTGCACCTAACAAGGAACAGTGGAAACACAAGGGGAAAAAGTTACATATGTATAGATTTCAGCTGATGCCCTTAGTGTTGCTTCATCAATAGGTTCCTTGGATGTCAGCTAAGATTATCCTATCCCCTAATGTCTGCCAAAAGTGATTGATGTAAAACTTTTGAGAGATTGTGGAAAATGAAATTTCCTTCCTAAGGCCACCTTACTAGTTTCATGATCATTTCTGATGTTTTAACTCATTTTCTTTTTTTAAAATTTATTTATTTATTCAAAAGTCAGAGTTACACGGAAAGAGGAGAGGCAGAGGCAGAGGGAGAGGGAGAAAGGAAGAAGTAGAGAGGGAGAGGGAGAGGGAGAGAGAAGTCTTCCATCCGATGGTTCACTCCCCAGTTGGCTGCAACGGCCAGAACTGCCCCTATCCAAAGCCAGGAGCCAGGAACTTCCTCTGGGTCTATCACACGGGTACAGGGGCCCAAGGACCTGGGCCATCTTCTACTGCTTTCCCAGGCCAAAGCAGAGAGCTGGATCGAAAGTGGAGCAGCTGGGACTAGAACCGGTGCCCATATGGGATGCCCGTGCTTCAGACCAGGGCGTTAACCCGTTGCGCCACAGCATCAGCCCCTGAACTCCTTTTCTGTCAGTAAATTCATTGTAAGACCAAGCATCCCCTCTAGATATATAGATATATCACCTTTGTTTAAGTTAGAAAAAAAATACCCTACGTCTCAGGTCACTTAAAACTTCCATCTGTCAGAGGATTGATATAACAGTGACTGTGTTAGAATGAAACCCTACCATATATTAGAACATTATACAAATGCACACCTCTATGATGCCTAGGATTTCGATTTTCCTTCCACAAACATATACATACACAGGTTCTATCCTTGAGCAAGGAACAGCCTATATATGGAGTGCCCAAAAGAGCATCATCCCATCATCGTTAGCTTGCCCATATAATAACACATTGATTGGTATCTGGATTTCAGCATTTATCAATTTACCTGGAAAAGACTATGCATGTACAACTCTAGTACATACAGAAGACTTTACTAAAAATATCAGAAAGCAACACAAGCTAAAATTCAATGGTAAATATCTTTTCCAAAAAGTCCCCAAGCTATCTGACCTAGTATTCTGTCTTCTCTAAAAGTCTTTGTTCTTTTCTTGCTTCTCTTCTCTAGTTTTTCCTTTTGTCTCCCTCACCCCCTGTCTGGATTCCATTTCTGGATTCATTCTTAATGGATCTCACTTTAGTTGCCATCTTATTTACTCATACACTGGGCTCTCCCCTTTCCTTCAAGCTGCAAACAGAGAATTCCTCCTCTAAGAAATTCTGGGGCAAGAATTCAGAATTTCTCTTTAAATTTTGCTACAAATATCAACACTGTATTTAGGCATTGTTCACTATAGCCACCTGTTTCTGTCTGGTAAATATTCTGTAGGTTGCAAGTAAGAAGAAACTTCGGGGGAAGAGCATTATTAAAAGCTGATGCTGCAAATAGCCCTTAGATATTACCTGGAAATTGAGGCTCAGAGAGCTGGAGTGACCTACCTTGAGCCACACAGCTAAGTGGATTGTTCAACATTGACAGCAGACACCCTTGATGACCAAGCCTGGGCTCTTACATACTAGGCTGCTTATATCATTCATTCTGTACTTTGTATTCCAATTACATGCCTGCTTTGTATCATGACTGTTAGAATCCTGACTGAAGTCAGATAATCCTACCTCTGTCACTTAATCTGTTAATTTTTCTACACTTTTCCCAATTTCAAAATGAGGTTACTAGTGCCTTTAAGTATAAAAGTTTGAATCGAAATGAATTCTTTGGATTTTGGAGGGCTTGTCGGTGTCTCAGATGCCTGCACTTCAGTGATTCAACTCATACGTAAATGTGTCCTACATGGGCTTAGGAATTAGGAATGCAGAAGTGAATCAACCATGAACACATTACATTCCAAGTGTGCAAGTCAGTTGTAGAAAAGGTGTATATGAAAGGGGACAGCATGGAAGAAAATAAAAGACCTATGTGTTGGGGCTCCAGACTGAGTAGGAGTTCACCAAAATGAAAGGGAAGGTCAAAGCCCTCCAAAGACAGAGGTAGCAGCATGTGGTAGGGCACAGAGACATAAAGTTGCCTGATCCACTGGAAACAGGGTGACTGTGGCAACAGAGTGGGGCAGAGAAGGACAGAGGATGATGCTGGTGAAGTGCACCGGGGGTGCATGATAAAGAACTTGAATGTTGTGCCAGTAAGCTTAGATTTTCATGTACAGATGACGGGGGAGACAAATTTTAATTGCAGAACTGAAGCGCTACCATGTTAGTCACTGCAGTGCTTCTGCAGCATTGTGCTCCCATCCATGGGCTTCATTTATTCACAAATTGAGGTAACCTTATGGATGAAAAACATGCCAGTTCCAAGCTCTCCGTCTGAAAATGGATGGCGTCGAATGAGGCTGCCCCAGCAAATGCTGTCAGGAAGGTGAAAATACAATCTCAACAGGTTTCTATTTAATTGAGAGCTGGCATAATGAATTTCACTGCGGCGGAAGTGCTGTGTTCCAGCCACTGGATTTAATGAGAACCCGGTTAGACCAGGTCTAAGAAGGATAAAAAGCCAGGTGCGTTTTTAAGTCGGATACATTTCTCAGTAGTTTACTTGCTAAAGATCAAACATGACACATGTTACTGACTTATTTGAGGATTTCTGCTTTTAAAAAGAGAAAACAGAAAGTAGAATGTCAGTTCAATTAAAAATATGTAGATAGGTTGCCACAGCTGTGATGGCATAAAACGTATAGGGAGGAAGGTTATGCATTCCTTCTCTTTGAGAAATAAAAATGTTTTCTCATAGTATGTGACAGGAACCTGACAATCTCTGCAATGAAATTTTAGATGCCATCAGTAGAAGTACATGGTAACTAGCCTTTTAAAAATTATTTATTTATTTATGTGAAAGGCAGAACAATGTGGAGCCCGGCGGTGGGGTAGAGACAGGGCAGAGTTTCCAACCACCAGTTCACTACCCCAAATGGCTGTCAACTGCTGGGTCTCAGGGTGAAGCCAGGAGCCAGGAACTCCATCCAAGTTTCCCTGGTGGGTGGCAGGGGGACCAAGTACTCGGGCCATCTTCTGCTGCCTGACCAAGTATGTTAGCCATCAGAAGAGGAGCAACAGTGACTCAAAGCGGCACTCTGATACGGGATGGCAGCATAGCAACCTGTGACTTAACCCACTGTGCAACAGTGCTGCCCCTTAACTAGCTGCTAGTGTGGGAAAGCAGCAAGAATAGAATACTTTGGAAAAAAGTTTATGCTGCAGTAGATAAAAGTGAAAAAAATCTGTTGACTTTCTGTATCCCTATTGTCCAGATTCATACTGCATAAATTCAAATACTCACTTCAGTTTCTACTAAAAAGGCAATATCTTCAGGTTATCCTGAAGTGTTTAATAGTGTTTAATACAGTAGCCAAATAAAGAAAAAATAATGCAATATGGACAAGGAATGGGAAAACACTAGGCAGAGAACTAATGGAAAATGCAGGAAGAAGCCAGCATGCTGAACTGTGAAGAGAAACAAAGGACATGATTTGATCAGCAGGTGCTAAGTTCTCCAGGGTTTTGAGATACAAGGGGTCAAGGACTGGGGGAGGTTTAGTGTTATACTTCAGACTGCTAAATAATACTTTGGGCACAGCACCAGTCTATGGTCTTGGGAGCATGCACACAGAGGGTACACACACGGTGGATTAATGGATGTTTGGCAAAGCTGCTGCTAACATGTCCCTTCCCCCCGACCCCCGCCTTGTCCTCCTCCCAGCACACACTCACACAGGAAGTTTGATATAGAATCCCCAAGAAAGCAAAAGACATTAGAGCAGTTGATACATTTCAGTGAAGGAGGTAAATTGCCAAAGTCGATGATAAAACAGAGAGAGGAAAGACATGATTCCACTAGGGTTCCTCTAACAGCAGGGAGCTGGGGGCTTCTGAGTGAGACAGCCAAGCACGAACCTTAAAGGAACAGATGTGCAGTGTATACCCGTGCTCACTTCTACCAAAGAAAGCATCCTGGATCATAGGGAATACCTGAACGCGAAATTGCTCATCTTGGAAGATTGTACTGAGTTGATAAGCTGTGTAAGCTCTTGAAACAGACACAGGCCCCCAGGTCTGAGACCTCATCCATCTCCTCCCAGCATCGTTGTGCTAAATTAAATTCTACGCTGAGCCTAAGGATCACTTTCTGAGCCCTCCCCCCACCCCGTGCCTTAAGTACTTTTCTCCTCTACTGTAGTGCTTGCTTCTGTTCTTCTTATACATTCAGTGTTAGGTGTGTTTTATTCATGTTTGCATTCCTGAGTAAACAAAACCATCATGGAAATCTGAGTATGTTTCCCCCCTCCCAGCCATGTTATCCCTAGTGTCTAACACAGTGACTAGCACGCTTATTCCATAAATTGTTGCTAAATGACAGATAAATCCAGGATATTAAATTAGGGTCAGCTGGTAGAAATAACCCTATGAAAGAAGATGGGGAATCCCATAGAGAAAATTATATTTGGAATATTTTATACTTCGTTGTGCTTGACCTAGGTCTAAATGTCCTTAGTAAATAAATAAAACCCAACTCCATGGTACATTAATTAAATAGAACAACTAAGCCTCCACTTAGAAAACACTTGGTAAGCACCCACATAGTACCCTACACTCTAGATTCACATAGTTCCTGGTTTTGTCACCAGTTGTGGGTCCCTGAACAAGTCTCCTCACCTCTTGTTGCCTCACTGCCTTACCAGTTGCCTCACTGGTAAAAGAAAAATTGGAATAGATTCATCTCATAGGCCCTCTATGAGGCTTAGTAGACAATGTATTGGTACACAATGGTGGTGAGTCTAATTCCAGGCAAACCTTGGGGAGTGTAATGTCAGTTCAGTGAGATTAAACAGAAAGATGAGACCAAACTCAACAAATTTTCAGTCATTTTTTTAACTAGGTGATTATCTCTTCTGCAGGACTGCAACATCCATAAGCCAGATCCTTTCACATTAGATCATTAACAAACATCGGATCACTGAATGAATGAATGAATGAATGGACAGATGAGTAAGATCCCAGTTGGACATTATGAATTGCCAAACTAGTATAGCAGAGTGCTACTTTGCTAGTGTTTCTGTTCTCATGGAGTACTTTATAGACTATATTGGAGTTTAGAACATCAGAGGTTACAGGACCCTCGAATGGTGGAAATATTCTAATGGAGTGGGATAAGGATAAAGTGAGAAGGCTGCGACAAGAAAGAAAGATACGGTGCAATGTGGTGTAGTGGGTAAAGCCACTGCCTGTGATGCTGGCATCCCCTGTGGGTGTGCTGTTTGAGTCCCAGCTGTTCAACTTCTGATCCGGGTCCCTGCTAATGGCCTGGGTAAAGCAGCAGAAGATAGCCCAAATGCTTGGGTCCCTGCCACCAAGGGGGAAGACCCAGAAGAAGCTCCTGGTTTCAGCCTAGCCCAGCCCTGGCCATTGTGATCATCTGGGGAGGGAACCAGTGGATGGAAGATCTCTTTCTGTCTGTTCCTCTCTCTCTAACTCTAACTTTCAATGTAAATAAATAAATATGTTTGCTTTTTTAAATATTTATTTATGTGAAAATTAGAATTTTGCACAGAGAGAGAGGTCTTCCATCGCTGGTTCACTCCCCAATTAGCCCCAAAAGCTGGACCTGCGCTGATCCAAAGCCAGGAGCCAGGAGCTTCTTCCAGATCTCCCACGTGAGTTCAGGGGCCCAAGGATTTGGGCCATTTTCTACTTCTTTCCCAGGCCATGGCAGAGAGCTGGATCAGAAGTAGAGCAGCCAGGACTCAAACTCACACCCATATGGGATATTGGCACTGAAGGTGGCAGCTTTACGCACTATGCCACAGCACCGGCCCCAACCAATATTTTTGAAAAGAAAAAAAAAAAAGGGAAAGAATAAATCTGTTCTGTCCCATGAGGTTGTGATCAGGATATGTTCAACTGAGACTGGTGTTTGGTGCCTGACCCCTGATCTGCTCCCCTGAACTATGGATTCCAGCCATGGTGAATTATTTTCAGATTCTCAGATGCTTTCTCTAACCCCAGCTGGTCTTTGAATAGTCCTCTGCCTGTGAACACTTCCGTATCTTCTTTATGCATAACCACTCCTCGCTCTTTGGATCTCAGCTTAAAAATAGTAATTAGTAGTATAATTATAATAATTATTATGAAAATAATTATTATAACCTCCTCCTGTACATTTCTGTGAACCCCAAACTGGTGTCAGACTTGTACACGATCATAGCTATAATTAATTTCTTACCTTTCCAGGCTAAGTTACTTCTTTCCCCCAGCAGATTGGGAAAAGCCGTGGACGCTGCAGGCTCATTCACATTTTCCAGCCTGTTGCACATTGTAGTCCATATTCATCAAATGAAGAATCCCATTCCAAGTTGCCAAACCTGAAAGAACCCTAGGAATGTTAGGAGGCTTGTGGGGGTGATTGGGACCACAGCTGGAGTATTTCAGCTTTTTGTCTTCAGTCAAATAATAATTTTAAAAAAAGCCCAATGATCGGGATACCTGGTAAGGTAAGCAGAACAGGTGTACAAAGGAGAAGGCAGAGCTGCCGTGCCACCTGCAGAGGAGGGGAAGAACAAAGGGTCATAAAGACAAAGCCATTCACACATTCAGGGAAGAGGAGGAAGAAAAGGAGCTGACAAAGAGATAAGATAAAAAAGCTGGGGGGAGGGGAGGGAAATGGTTCTCAAAAGAGTAGATATGTTCAAACCCAGCAAGCGGAATTTTAAAAAGCTCTTAAAGGAGAGGGGCAGGTGCAGAAGGAGATGGCTGATGGAGTGGAGTCAACTGCTCCAGCACCGCAGGGAAGGAGAATGTCAGGGTGAGAACTCTGATGGGCTGTTCCGCCAGCGGCAGCTGTTAGCAGAACATGTCAGACTTAAGCTTGCGTGAGACAGTAAGAGAGAGAGATGGACGACGGTGGAGAAAAAACTGAGGGAGGAAAAAGTGGCTATGAACTGGAAAGGCAGTAATGTCATTCTGTGTCTCTGAATCCTTTTTGTTCCTCACTTGCTTCCCTGCAGGGAGCTGGCGTTGGGCATGCTGCCGTACTGCCTGCGTTAGCTGTTTCCCGCCATCTGATGAAGCAGGCAGGGCTGGAGGGGGTCAGGGCGAGCAGAAGGGCATTGGCAGTCCTGATGAGTATCTTTTGGACTTGCCTCATAGCTCCTAGGGATGTGGGTATTTCACTGCCCACAGAACTCGAGCGGGCTTCTGCAGCACCTTAGATGCGTTCTCAAGTTTTTTTTCCGCATGCACACTTTGTCAATTTCTATCATACAGCTTGGGAGACTACATGGATATTGGTCATTCACTTTCCAGTCTTGGTAGTAACTGCTGTCCATGGTAGCTATTTGGCAAACATTCACTAAAGTGCAATGAAGCTAGGCTGATGTTTTGTTTCTACCATAGGATATGACTTTCATGTTCTTTCTTCTAATTGGATGAAAAACTCTTTAGAAAGAATTTTGCTGTTCCATGAATTACTAAGAAAATTGGCTACTATATACTGAACAGTGTAACACTTTAGT
The DNA here is from genome assembly GCF_964237555.1 of Oryctolagus cuniculus. Lineage (NCBI taxonomy): Eukaryota > Metazoa > Chordata > Mammalia > Lagomorpha > Leporidae > Oryctolagus > Oryctolagus cuniculus. The sequence goes on from NC_091437.1 coordinate 43,668,451, forward strand.
TGCATTTAATTTTCAGAACAGTTGCAGGAAGTAGGAACTATTTTATCCCCATGTCTTTGAAAAGGAAACTAAAGTATAGAGAATTTGAGGAATGTATTAATAACTCATTGATTATATTATGAATAAATGATTCAACCTCCTTTTGAATCCTGCTTTGTCTAAATCCAAGGACACCGAGGCTACACTGTTCCTCAGATGGTCACCTGCCCTCTGAACCTCCGCATGAGTCATATACCCAGCAACTATGAGGACCACGACAGTCTGCACAGGCACTGTCTCCTTCCTTCACTGCCTTTGCATCCCCCCGACCAGCCACGGCCAAAGGCAAGGTTGCTGATAGAATCAGTATACGTGGCGCCTCATTTGGCAGTAGTACCTTGATGGATAGTCTCTCGAGGCAGGCTGGAGTCTTGTACACCTGGTCCCCAGCTGTATTCATTCTTGAACAGGAACCCTGTTGTACAGAGAAGATCCACAGTATTTGGTACAAAGCTTACTTGTTTGCTAAATAGGTCTGCTAGCATCCAGGCGACAAAGCTGTGGCTGATGATTAAATTTGCTTTAGATCCATGACATGACTTTAGCAAGGCACTTCAAAGGGAACCAATTTGAGTAACTTCTTGGAATAGCAGGATGGCTCTTCAATTTTTGATTAGCTTTACGTTTAGGAATTCTAAAGGCAAAACCAAAGCCACAAAGAAAGTTGATCTGGAAGCCTTCATAGGACCAGTCCTGAAAACTGACCATTTCTTCTCCCATTGTCAGCCTTTGTCAAGGATTTAACAACCATGGTTCTGATTATTCATGTGTTTGAGTCCCCCCAGGAACAGTCCCATTTTTCAAAGATAGCTCCTGTTCCAAACGGCCCTTTGCACAGAGACCATCCGTCAGAGGCACCTGCTCCAGCAGACAGTCGCTCCAGATATGCTCCTGCCTCACCAGACAGTGCTCCACCTCCTGGGCACTGGCACATAGAGAAATGATGGATTTATAGAAATACACTACTGTGACAAAGTGAGAAGATGGATTAGTCAGAGAAGGCAGGGCTGGCCAGGGGCTGAGGCACATGGAGGATTCCATGGAATCCAGCCCACACACTAGTAGCATTTAACAGACTACTGTTTCTTGATGTGTTCCTCCCACCCAGCAAGAGGCAGTGGGGTTCTCCAGGACTGTGAAACGGTCTCAGATGGGGACTGAGACAATCTGAAAATCGGCAAAATGGAAAAGACACACATTCAAGTGGAATCAACTTTCTTTGCTTCCCACCTTTTCATTCCAAGCAATTTTCTTTTCCTCTTTAAAAATCATTTAGCAGGGATAATGAAACAAAGTGAGAGGGGGGAACTGAACTATTTATTGGAGCTACTAGAAAAATCAATTTGTGCTGGCATTGTGTCACAGAACTGAATAGCTATTTGGGACTCTCTTTCCTCAACTTTGGGCCCAAAATGTCACTGTTATCAAAGCCACGTGTTGAAGAAGACAGCAGACAATGTGCTGGATAAAATAGGCAGCCTCCGCCAGGAAAATGTATCACACTTCCATTCACTGACCCTGCTCTCCCACTGTATCAGCTCTTGTCATAAATCGCTATTTGCTGTCAAGTTGTGCTGATAGGAACCTGAGGTTGGTAGCGATACAGGGGAAACATGCCATTCACGTGGTGCCAGAGGTCGTCAGCCCTGCCCATCCCAACCTGATGGCTGTGCTGCTGACCGGTGAAGAGAGGAAGCGTGGGAGGAGCCCATCGCTGTGGGCCGTGGTGGTCACTTTGTCCTCTTCACTGGATTGAGGGGTGCCTAGAGGATGGAGGAAGGTGGAGTTAGGGGTGAGCCTGGGAGGGGTTCCTGAGATGGCTGGTGTGCAGCTCAGCAAACTGAGGGGTAAAGGTCTGCCCACGGGGTTGGTGGCCGGCATCCAATAATTGAGCGCCCAGGTGAAACAGAAAAACAGAGCACGGGAACTCGCTGGGGCTCTTGTTTCCAGTGCGCAGTGAGTTTCTCCTGCTGCTTCCCATGGATATCAAATGCCTGCGGTGGCCTTAGAACTCTGGGGCTCACACCTGTGGCCCTCTCCCCATAGGACCTTTGGCCCCAGACTGGGAGCCGCACCACTGGCTTTCCTTGTTCCAAGGCTCCAGCCTCTTGGCTGAGCCACACTGGCTGCTCTGTATTTTCGGATTGCACAGAGCCTGTTGTGGAAGTTTGTAGTCTTTATAGTCTTATAAGCTAGATTCTCTGATAAACCCTCTCTTAGACAAGGAGATTTCAAACAGTTTGTGGGGAAAATGGAATTAAAAGATAATTTACATTTGCCATGAACTTTCTGAAGACCCCCATTAACACAGAGACATGCCACACACACACACACGTTTAGTTTTGTTGCTCTGGAGAGTCTTGGTACACAGACCCAGTATGCACCCACTTAGGCACTTCAGTAGTATTAGTGACCAGAGAGACAATCAACGATGACAGGTAGCAAGAGCAACTCTGCTGATATGTGTCTTAGCTCTTCCCAAGACCTCAGCACTATGCAAACACACTCAGCCAATCTCACTGCAGAGCAGGAAGTATTACGGAACACTTGAGTCTTGAATTGCCTTGATAATTATTTGAAACATTTGCTATCTTTTAGTATAACTGTTGTCAGCATAAATCTTTGCTATTTATGGTTGCGTGAAAGAGTGACCAAATGGATTTTAATATGAATGTCTGTATCAACCAGAATATTCCTAGAAGTTACTGTTTATCATGGACTTTCATAGATAATAGCTCATTTGAACCTAAAGTTGTTCTACCCACCACCTTATTTAGAATTCTTTGCTAGTAAACAATGAAATTCTTTCTGGGTTAGTTACCAAAAATGAGATTAAAAAAAAAAAATGTCAGGAAGCTTGTAAAATCAGTAGGCACAGTGACAGGAAAGAAGTTAGAAGTCTTCAGAAGCCCAACCAGTAGAAACCCTGTGCACCAGAGGAGTACGTTGGGTAGGTCAATGTGAAGTATGAAGAAACCCCTGGTTTCTGGTCATTTTCTCCCCCTGCTCAAGAGCCATGCCCCAGACAGGAGTGCCAGGTTGTCTTGGTCTGGGTTCCATAACCAACCCTTTGACCCCGGTAGTGTGGGCCCAGATTACAGCTCCACTGGACTGTATGCAGTTAGGAGAGAGGAAATCTGTGAAGGAAGGGAACAGGGTTGCTGGGCAATCCGAAAACCTAAGAGGGCCTATTATATGTCCTCTGCAGATGAAAATACCAAGGTTCAGAGCGTAGTTGATTTCTATAATGCCACGTGGTTTTCTGGGCCCCAGTCATTTCATGTATTCATTTAGATCTCTAATTTACTGTGTACCATGTAGTATCCTAGATTGGAATCTGGACAGAAAAAGACGTAGTGAACGAAGTGGTGAAATCCACATGAAGCATGTAACTTAGTTAATAGCATTGGACAGGCGTTGTAGTCTTAGTCTTGACAGGTGTGTCATGGTTATGAAAGACCCTGTTATTAGAGGCAGCTAGGGGAAGAGTGTACACGAACTTGTTTTGTTAATTTTTTTCTTAAATGGAAAATTATTCCAATCTAAAGTATTCAAAAGTTATCAACTAGTTAGGTCTCCTCAGGCCTCTTAGCAACAAAGTGACACATAGTGATGCATGTATGGTCTTGTTAAGCTTTTGGATGAAAGACTATGAAATTCCCAAAGACGTTGAAATTTCAGCCCCTGGACCATAGGAGGCAATAGACTGGAAAGCACACTGCTAACAAAAATCACTATGAAAGGTAGACATTATTCTCAGAAATCTCAAAGGAGAGGAACATTTGGGGACAGAGTTTTGGAAAAAAGAGGTAATTTAGTTCATCGTATGAATTGCCAAGTGTGGGAAATGGAAAGCATAATAGCTGGATCATAGAAGAATAAGACTGAAATTGTATATTGTATATAAGATGCGGATACAAAAGATCATCCGAGACTGAGAATTTGGGGTTCTCTCTTCTCTTTGGGCGGTCGGATGAGGTCATTGTGGCTGTTATTAGAAAGGGTATTGCCTGAATATGCAGGGAAGATTCTGAGTGGAGAAGCAAAAGTCAGGAAGAAAGCTGGGAAGAATATTTACAATTTAGAATAAGAGATAAGTCTCTTGTGTGAGTTAAGACATAGAAAACAGTCATCAATGAGAAGAAGTCTGTTTGTCCAAAGATCTAGAACTATCTTAGAGAAACAAATAGTGACTCAGAGAATCCAGATTTGGTTCACGTGGAATCTGGTCTCAACTTGCAGTTGTCTGTTATCTTGGTACAAGATTACCTATCATCCTTTTTTTCATTTGAAACAGCTGTTATCATCTCTACAGCAATGTCTATGCTTTCCACATGAGGTATTGGCACCTATCTAACATGTACTGCTGGCTGGGGGATGCCTTCTTGCTGGGAAAGGGCACTTAGCTCTAGAACATGAGAACTGAGGAGACTGACTGAGAGAACACTGGAGCAGAGAAGTGACGAGAAGTGCAAACAGCACAGAGACTCTGGAAACGAGCAGAGAGAGGGAGACAGATCCGCTGCTGCTGTTGCCATTCCCACCCTGGCGACCTGACACGGGCACCGGTTTGCCAGGAAAAGGGTTGTGTATACAACATGGTAGAACTGCAGACGGACTGAGGGAGCACTTCAGGAGAGAACTGACGCGATCTGCAGAAGCCAGCAGAGAGAGAGGAACAAAGCACCACCACCTCTGCTGGCCTCTGGGGAGAGGGGGATGCCATCTTTCCCAGGAGAAGAAAGGGGTACACAGAGAACCACAGCCTCTGCTACTACTGCGGGTGAGCAGCCCTGACTGCGGGAGAATTCTCCAGTCCTCAGTGACCTGAAACCAAAACTGGAGGCTCACTGAGGACTGAGTGACTTCTTTGCTCCAAAGGCGGAACTTCTACTGCTTGCTCCGCCCCTAAGATGTTAGATCCAATGAGAAGCTGCTGAATTCCACCCATCTTAGGAGGAAGCAGGCAGCCCCCTTGTGAGTTTACCAAAAGGCTCCAGAGACAGCAAGGGCCTTTTCCAGGACAGAGAGCAGGAGGACTCTGTGACTCCTTAGCCGCGGAGTTCTGGGCACAGGCCCAGACTTGCTGTGTGCCATCTATGGAAGTTTCCCTGGCTTCTCAGGGCTAGTAAGCAGCAACAGCGGCCGGTATACAATGCCAGAGGACCAGACCTGAAGAAGCAGCTCTTACCACAGCGCTTGGCGGCCATAGCATAAGCCCCAGCCCGACCCTTGCATGCCCTGTGGCATCTCAGGGCAGGTCCCCTGTGCCCAATATCTGTTGACACTGGCCCTGTAATCCCTGGAGTAACTCATGCTCCCCTGTGGAATCAAAAGGCACTCCCTTCATTTTTCTGCTTTAAGTTGGTGGCTCCCAGTCCCCAGTCCCCAGTCTCCATTCCCCAGTGTAACTGGCATGCACCCTGTAAGACTGGGGTAAGGACCCTCTGTATCCTGCAGCTCCAAGACTGTGAGCATTATTAATATATTCCTCAGTCCCTGGAGCAGATCCTGCAGGCCCTCAGGGAGCCTACCTGCGTTCCAGTGCTGAAGACCCATATCTGCCAGTGCACAGTGCTCAGCATAACCCCGTGGGCCTGGGGCCAGGTTCCCCTAGTACCTCTCAGACCTGGGGCTTGGGCTCTGGGTGCTCTAGCTCGCTGCATTAGTCACACCCACACGGCAGGACAGGGGGTTAAGACACCGCTTAGGACTCTTGCACCCCATATATGGGAGTCCCAGCCCCGCTCCCAATTCCAACTGTCTGCTAATATGCTCCCTGGGAGACAGCACTTGATAGCTCTAGTAATCGGATCACATCCCTGCCACACATGTGGGAGACCTGAATTGAGATTCTAGCACCTAAGATTAGCGGAGCCCAGCCCAGCCGCAGCTGTTGTGGTCATCTAGGGAGTGAACCAGTTAGATCTGCAAGATCTCTGCTTGCCTGCCTGCTTCTCCCCAACTCCATCCTCCAGTGCATAATTCAAACAAGTAAAATAGCTTTTTAAAGAAATACTTTTTTAAAAAGTTGTAATTAAAAGCAGCTGTAGGACTGTAAGATGTAACCATGCAATTGGGAGTTCTGGAAAATTTAGGAAATAGGTTTCTCAGGAGGAAGGAAGGGGATGGCAAAAGATGAGGCTGGATTTGGACGCTGGTGAATTGTTGAAGGAGAGATGTGCAGCCGGCAGTTAAACTGTGGGAACATTCCTCGGGTGTTCAGATAGGGAGGCCATCTGCTTAGCTGTGACAGGTGGTGCCATGAGAGTCAAAGTTATTATCAGGAAAACAATTATAAATAGAAGATGTGGCCAAGTCATTAGTAAATGTCTGTTTTTAAGGGGAAGAAGAGCTAGCAGTAAATCCAGGGAGGAAGAAATTCCAAAAGCATCGGATAAACAAGTAATTAGTTTGATGTAGAAAAATGCAGATGTAGAATGTAGAAAAAGTAGATGTAGAAATAAGTGGAAAAAGTGAGCACTAAGAGGAATAGGTTGGATGATACCTATTTATTTTAAAGATTTATTTATTTGAAAGTCAGAGTTAGAGAGAGAGAGAGAGAGAGATTCCAACCGATGGTTCACTCCCCAGATGGCCACAACGGCCAGAGCTGCGCTGATCTGAAGCCAGGAGCCAGGAGCTTCTTCCGGGTCCCACATGCAGGTGCAGGGGCCCAAGGACTTGGGCCATCTTGTACTGCTTTCCCGGGCCAAAGCAGAGAGCTGGATTGGAGGAGGAGCATCCGGGTCTTGAAGCAGCACCCACATGGGATGCCAGCGCTTCAAGCCAGGTAGTTAGCCCACTGTGCCACAGTGCCGGCCCTAGATGATACTGTATTAAACACTTATTTATTTATTTATTTGAATGGCAGAGTGACAGTTCACTGGGTCACTCCCTAAATGTCTGCAACAGCCAGAGCTGGACCAGCGTAAAGTCACGAGCCAGAAACTCCATGTGGTTTCCAATGAGAGTGGCAGGGGCCCAAGCACTTGGAGTCATGTGCCACTGCTTCCCAAGGCACATTAGCCAGGAACTGGATCAGAAGTAGAGCAGCCAGGATTCAAGCTGGCCATCCAGTAAGGGATGTATCAGAAGCAGCAGGTTAACCTGCTTCACCGTAATGCACACCCTAGATTTTGTTAACTTGGCAAGATACTATAGTTTGAGTGTTGAAATGGGACAGAATTTGCCATTATAGACAGATCCAACCACATTGTCTACTAAGAATGTGAGGCTTTTTAGACCAATCAAAATGAAGAAATCGTGTTCTCGGCTATGCTGGCCACATTTGAGGAGCTCGGGAGCTGTGTGCAGCTGCCACACTTGCCCTTACAGATGTAGTTTATCCATTATTGGTGATCATTCTATTGTACAGGGACCAAAATAGGGATCAGGAAACCTGTTCTACAAAGGATTGGCTAGGAAATAGTTTAGGCTCAGTGAGCCATATGGTCACTATCACAGTTATCAACTCTGCCATTGTAGCTCAAAAGCAGCCGTAGAAAAGTCCTGGAGAAGCTAGCATGGCTGTATCCCAATAATCCCCTTGCTTGTGAACAATGATAATTGAATTTCATAATTTTCCCATGTCACAAAATGTTCTTTTAAGTTTAGCCATATATAAATACAAATCTTAATCTCAGTTTGTGTGCCACACAAAAACGGGCGACAAGTCAGTCTGAGCCAAAGTACACTCGTGTGCCAACTCCTGGAGTGGAAATGTGTGGATCCCAGCAACCGAATTCACATGTGCCTGAGAATCTGCACTGTGCAAGACTGCCTGGACAAGAATGGAGTATCACATGAATATATATTAGCGCTGATTTTCATCTGTTCTTCATCATCCAAATAGAAATGCAAATCAGAGAAAAATACCTATCAATTTTACATGAGCTGTGCTGGAGTATAAAAAGAAAGGCTGTCAATATGTAAAGATGAAAAGGAAATTTTGATGTGTGGAGTTGATATTAATATACTAGAATCTTAACTTCGGGCTTGATCATTAGGTCTATTGCCATATAGAAACTGAATTAGAAGTTCAGTGAAAAAAAAAAATCACATCCAGCTCAATTTCTTGAAATACCAGTATGGGTAATCCTAAACAGTAATCATCCCGAAACCAAACAATGTCCTGGAAGAAAACAGTTAAGTATGAAAATAACCTTCCATGTTTGCAAGAGATAAGTAGCAAATAATGTTTTCATCCAACAACTCTGATAAATTGATAGTAGCAACCTGAAATCCTGAGATGAGAAATACCATGATTTACTATAAATATCAGCCATCGGGAGAGTATAGGAAGATGTGACACAAATGCTAGGCATTTCTTCTCCTTGTGTAAACAGAGGCATGATGTGTAGGAAAACAAAATGAAACGTTACATGTTGAACCAGTGGAAGCTGAATGTGAGCTTTTTTTCCGCCTAACATTTTGTTAAGGAAAATTTTGAACATAGCCGAGAGAATAGTACAGTGACGCTCTATATGCTCATCAGCTGCCTTCAATGATTACCCATTCAATGCTAATTCTTACTTCCCTTTCTTAGCGCTCTATTATTTAGTGGCAAATCAGACTTCACATTTGCAAGTTGATTTTCTCCCAGTTGCTAACCCTGCCTATCATGCCTCTCTTGTTCTATAATACATATTTCTAAATTGTTAAATGATTTTCGCTGTGTGATATGATGGCAAAATCTAACAGATGTTTTATAATTCAGGGCCTAAAAATAATTGTTTTCATGAAAAATCCTTCAATAGCTGTATTATAATCTCATAATTCTACAGTACTTGTATATACAAGTCTGTAGGTGTAATTTATAATGTGTATACTTGGAAGTAAGCTGTGCCTGCAGGCTAAGCTTCAGTGAGCCTGTGGGAACCCTGTGCTGGACACCACATCCAGGGTAGTCACCTCCTTTCATCTTATCCAGAGCTTACTTAAGACATCGTGTCACAAAGCAAGCTGGGGGCCATCACTGTGGTGTAATTGGTTAAGCCACGGCTGCAATGCTGGCATCCCATGTAGGCACCAGTTCGAGTCCTGGCTGCTCCATTTCTGACCCAGCTCTCTGCTCATAGGCCTGGGCAAGCAGTGGAAGGTGGCCCAAGTACTTGGGCCCCTGCACTTAAGTGAGAAACTTGGAAGAAGCTCTTGGCACTTGGCTTTAGCCTGGCCCAGACCCTGCTGTTGCAGCCATCTGGGGAGTGAACCAGTGGAGACAGAGCTCTCTCTATCTCTCTAAGTCTGCCTTCCAAATAAATAAAATAAATCTTAAAAAAAAAGTTTCTGTACTGCAAAAGAAACAGTCAGGAAAGTGAAGAGACAACTGACAGAATGGGAAAATATATTTGCAAACTATGTAACTGATAAAGGGTTGATAACCAGAATCTACAAAGAAATCAAGAAACTCCACAAGATCAAAACAAACAACCCCCTTAAGAGATGGGCCAAGGACCTCAATAGACATTTTTCAAAAGAGGAAATCCAAATGGCCAACAGACACATGAAAAAATGTTCAAGATCACTAGCAATCAGGGAAATGCAAATCAAATCCACAATGAGGTTCCACCTCACCCCAGTTAGAATGGCTCACATTCAGAAATCTACCAACAATTGATGCTGGAGAGCATGTGGGGAAAAAGGGACACTAACCCACTGTTGGTGGGAATGCAAACTGGTTAAGCCACTATGGAAGTCAGTCTGGAGATTCCTCAGAAACCTGAAGATAACTCTACCATACAACCCAGCCATCCCACTCCTTGGAATTTACCCAAAGGAAATGAAATTGGCAAACAAAAAAACAGTCTGCACATTAATGTTTATTGCAGCTCAATTCACAATAGCTAAGACCTGAAACCAACCCAAATGCCCATCAACAGCAGACTGGATAAAGAAATTATGGGACATGTACTCTATAGAATACTATACAGCAGTCAAAAACAACGAAACCCGGTCATTTGCAGCAAGATGGAGGAATTTGGAAAACATCATGCTGAGTGAATTAAGCCAGTCCCAAAGGGACAAATATCATATGTTCTCCCTGATTGGCGACAACTAACTGAGCACCAAAGGGGAAACTTCTTGAAGTGAAATGGACACTGTGAGAAACAGTGACTTGATCAGCTCTTGTCCTGACGGTTGATGTACAATGTAATACTTTATCCATTTTACTATTTTTTTTGTTCTAGTACCATTGGTTGAACTCTGTAATTAACACACAATTATTCTTAGGTGTTTAAATTTTAACTGAAAAGTGATCCCTGTTAGGAATTTGGAAAACATTATGTTGAGTGAAATAAGCCAATCCCAAAGGGACAAATACCACTTGTTCTCCTTGATAGGTGACAACTAACTGAGCACCAAAAAGGAAACCTGCTAAATGAAATGAACACTATGAGAAACGGTGACTTGATCAGCCCTCACCCTGACTGTTGATGAGCAGCTTAATATGTTATCCCTCTTAGTATTTTTTGTTTGTTTGTTCTACTTAATACTTTTCGTTGAATACTGTAATCAATACACAATTCTTCTTAAGTGCTGAAACTTAACTGAAAAGTGATCATTGTTAAATATAAGAGTGGGAATAAGAGAGGGAAGAGATGTGCATTTCGGGACATGCTCAAGCTGACTTACCTCAAACAGTAGAGTTAGAAACATACCAGGGGATTCGAATTCAATCCCATCGAGGTGGCATGTACCAATGCCATCTCACTAGTCCCAATGATCAATTTCTGTTCACAATTGATCGTAATGATAGGACTAAGAACCAAAGGGATCACATAAACAAAAATAGTGTCTGCAAATACTAGCTGATAGAATCAAAAAGGGAGAGAATGATCCAACATGGGAAGTGAGACACACAGCAGACCCATAGAATGGCCAATGTCCTAACAGCACTCTGGCCTCATAATCAGCCCTTAAGGCATGCGGATCCAGCTGAAAAACCCATGAGAGTATTTCAGGCATGGAAAGCCAAGACACTCTGGGGGAAAAAAAAAAAAACTAAATGAAAGATCTCCACGAGTGAGATCCCAATGGAAAGAATGGGTCATCAAAGAAGGAGGTACCTTTCTCTGAAGGGAGGAGAGAACTTCCACTTTGACCATGGCCTTGTCTAAATATGATCAGAGTCAGTGAACCCAGGGGGCTTCCATAGTCTTGGCAGCTCATGACAAGAGCCTTGGGTGATTACTGATGCCATAAACAAGAGTGTCAATTTGTTAAGTCAACAACAGGAGTCACTGTGCACTTACTCCTCATGTAGGATCTTTGGCCTTAGTGTGCTGTACATTGAGATTTAATGCTATAACTAGTACTCAAACAGTATTTTTCACTTTATGTTTCTGTGTGGGAGCAAACTGTTGAAATCTTTACTTAATGTATGCTAAACTGATCTTCTGTATATAAAAAGAATCGAAAATGAATCTTGACATGAATGGAAGGGGAGAGGGAGTGGATAAGGGGAGGGTTGCGGGTTGGAGGGACATTATGGGGGGGAAGTCATTGTAATCAATATTGTGTACTTTGGAAATTTATATTCACTAAATAAAAGTTAAAAAATAATAAAAAAAAGTAAAGTGAAGTACAAGTAATGTTAACGTATAGATCTAAGATCAGTGAGGCAGAAGGGGAGGCATATACCAGTGTAATTTGCTATTTTAAAGATTCATTTATTTAATTAATTTGAAAGAGTAAGAGAGAGGCTCAACAGACATTGAGCTCTTCTATGTACTACTTCACTCCCTAAATGGCCACAAGAGCCATGTCTGCACCAGGCTGAAGCCAAGAGTTAGGAACTTCATCCAGCTCTCCCACATGGGTGGCAGGGACCCAACAACTTGGGGCATCTTCTGCCATCTTCTCATGCATCTTAGCAGGAAGCTAGATTGTAAGCAGAGCAACAGGGACTCGAACCAGTGTTCTAATATGTGATGCTGGCCTTGCGAGAGAAGCCTTAACCCACTGTGCTACAACAGCAGCCCTTAATTTCCTGTTTTAATAAAACATGATTTCCAGAGCACGTAAGCTTCCTCTGGTTTCATCAACCAGACCTCCTAACTCTCTGATGTTCTAGTTGGATAGATGTTACTTTTTCTACTCAAATTATCTTTGGCACTTGAGTCCAGTAGCTACACAAAGTTCAGATTGTCTGGCAGAAACTCTGAAGAGAGACCTGGAGGGGAACAAGTGAATTTAGAGTTAATATTTATGACCATGGAAATGAGAAAGGCAAGAAATGGTATTACATGCTTTGACTGCCTAGAGGAAAAGAGCCCAGTGTGCCCTATATTCCCAGATATTCAAAAAGAACTGCATGGTATGACTTCAAAACCTTCTTTACAATCTTCCACAATAGTTTAATTTATGCTGTGAGAAAGGGTTGGAGACATGGAAATGAGAATGAGCAAATATTCTTAACTTCAGGAGGATTCCAGGGCACTTATATATTTTATGTTGCATAATCGAACTGAGGTGTTAATGCATATACTTAACAGAGCATAGCAGTGAAAAGGAAGTGGTTTTCAGGCAAGCAGACCTGATCTCTGGCTGGTTAGAAGCCCTGGGCCAGGTACTTCTCCCCCATCTTGCTTCCTCAGTAATAATATCAGAAAGGTAGATTTTGGGAATTTTCAGTTGACAGCCTTTGTAGAGTATGTTTTCCTTTTGGTTTTCTAATTGATTTAGTTGCCAGTATTTACAAACTGGTAGACTTCCTATCTTTTTGGATCCCTGTTCTCAAATAGCCAGAACTGGGAATCTTGCAGTAGGCAGTGCGGTAGAGTAGATTAAGCAGTGCTTGGGGTGCCCACCTCCAATATCAGAGTGCTTGGAAGTGAATGTTGCCTCCACTTCTGATGTAACTCCTGCTCATGTGCCTCCGAGACAGCATATGGTGGCCCAAGTACTTGCCACCCAGGTAGGAAACCCAGACGGAGTTCGTGGTTCCTGGCTTAGATCAGGCTCAGCCCCAACTGTTGTTGGCATCTGGGGAGTGAACTGTCTTTAAAAAAAAAAGAATTGGGATCTCGGAATACAGCTTGTGCCCTTGGTTTGTAAGTCTCCCCCAGCTGCCACCACTCCTTCTTGTCTCTCTAACACAGAGGTTTAGGGTCGTTGGCCAATTATCATTTTACTTGCAGAGGCTTCTGACATCCTTTACTCTTGTATCCCTGGCCTGGTCCCTGGTGACATTAGCAATTAAAGTAGACTTCATGAACTCCAAGGTCACAGAGGTTCTAAGGTTGTCTGATAAAATAGAACAACCCAAATGGCTAAAGTTGCAGTATGTTGTCTAATTAAAGTGTTCCAGCAGTGGGAGCTTTGGAGTCAAAACTGCAGGACTCACCTTTTCACCTAGGTCCCTGTAATTTTCCAAGGAAATGCTGACTCCTGGATCTGGGAGTCGAGGTAGCGTGTTGGAGTGCTGCATTCTGCTTAATGACATCGCCTTGACTTTGCTTTTGCCATTCACTGAAGGGTTGAAAAACTTCTTGAATATTTACATTCAAATCTGAACTGTAGCCAGCTAGATTACTCTGGCCATTTGTTTTGTCTTCTATTTGCATGATCCCTTGTGTCTCCAAAATTCTCTTAAATGTCGTTAGATTCTCTCAATGAACATGTCAGAGAGGTAGAGCTCAAATTGTACCCACTTTATAAATCGAGGGAAAAGCAGGATCTTATTTGCAAAGGTTTTTAGACCTTAGCATTTCTCTTTAAAGCCTGACTCTGGGACTCTATTTCCGAAGTACAAAAAATAAAAATGTGTTTAGTTGATTAAAACATCCTTCTCCAAGGCCTAGATACTTCCAGACTGCAATATTGGCCCTCCCCACTGAGACATAATTGAAGGCTGATATGATACATTTTATTAATTAGGCCCATTTGGTTTCCCCACAGAGAAAAAAGGAATGTGTCATCTTTTATGCCAGCTGGTTTAAATAAAACTCCACTTGGATTTAGCCTTTTCAGGGCGGTGCTACACCAAAGCAACCTGGATGGGAACTCTGAAATATTTGCCTTTCTCTCATTCTCTGGGAGAAAATGTGAATCACTACAGCAAAATCTGTTCTTTCTCAGAGCACTGGGTCACTGAGCAGTATGCAGGACTTGTGTGTTTTCTCCTTTATTGATTGTGAACCAACCAAAATGAAAGGTAAAGCTTTAGGAAAAAGGTAGGGGAGTACTTTCTTGACTTCAGAGGATGTTGTGTGCGTAGGGTGTGTGTTCATTTCATGTGTGAATTTCTTGAACCAAAATACCCAGATATTTGGGAAAACATCATTCTAAATGTGTCTGTGAAAATACTTTGTGTCTTTTTAGGTGATATTAATATTTAAATGACAGTGGACTTTGATTAAAGCAGGTTAGCTCCATGATGTAGGTGGGCCTCATCAAGTCAGTTGAAGGTAGTAAGGGATAGACAGAGGAGGGCTTTCTGCCACCATACCGTCTTCAGGTGGGAATGGCATATCCTCTGCACATGTCACCCTCCTAAAGTGTGGGAGCCAATTGCTTATACTTAGTCTCTCTCTCCTTCTCTCTTTCTCCATATATATATCAGATATATATGTAATGCTTGCATATGAAAGATCTTCTGAAAGGTCACAGAAAAGTATATTCCAAAATAACTGTATGCATTTCAAAAGTGTTTTTGTACCAAAATTATCTTTTAATTCTATTGTATGCATTTTTGAGATACCCTCATGTGTGAGTATCCTTTTAGTTCTGTTTCTCTGGAGAACCATAAGTAATGCCGCCTATATGATATGTACATGTGTGTATGTGTGTATATGTCTCTGTGACTTATGGATGGAGGCTCTACACCAGGAAGTGGCAAGAGAATAATTATTTTAGTCTTTAAGAGTGGTATAATCTGTATTGCAACTATTCTGTTCTGTCACTCCAAGGTAGCCATAGACAGTGACTATGTGTCACCTAAACTTTATTTATAAAAACGGGTGGTATGTCAGATGTATCTCAGAGGCCATTTTGCTGATCTCTGCCCTATACCCAGAAAGTGCTGGGTAATAGTCATTAGAATGGTTACTGGCTGAGATAAATTGTTCAGGAAGCACTACATACCCAAGGATTACATGAACATATAATATATACACATTTCAATTGCAACTCAAGCATATGAGACATAGTATGTCTTATTTCTCTGTAAATATAGTATCTAATCCGAATCCTCATTGTACCAGAGTGACAAAGCAATCTGCCATTGAAACACAGCCATTGTCATTCCCCCAGGGCATACGCAAGGAGCATGTGTGTAGAGTGTTCCATGGCTTCCTCCCATGCTGCTGTCCAGGGAGGTGACCCTTGTCATGCCTCATCTCTGGTCTTGACGGGTAACTCCAAGATACTCCTGCTCTGTGCTGCAAGGCTTCTTCCTGTTTTGAGATGCTTTGTGCCCTCTGCATGTCATTCTCAGTGTATTTTCTCTTTGTGTATCACATGATTGTGGAGAAAACTCCAAGAAAGTAAAGTTTTCTCATCTGGGCCTGGCGTTGTGGAGCAGCGGGTTAAGCCACCGACTGAGAAACTGGCATTGCATACGAGGACCAGTTCAAGTCCTGGGTGCTCCACTTCCAAAGCAGCTCCCCGCTAATGTGCCTGGGAAAGTATCAGAAGAGACTTGAGTGCTTGGGTCCCTGCCACTCATGTGGAAGACCTAGCTGGAGTCCAGTTTCCTGGCTTCTGCCTGGTCATGGCGATTGTGGCCATGTGGGACATGAACCAGAGGATGGAAGATTGATCTCTCTGTCACCTCCTCCCCTCCTTCTCAAACTCTTCCTTTTGCAGAAATAAAGTTTTCAAAAAACGTGTCACCAATACACCAGATACTCAGTTTTACCGAAAATATTGCCCTGTGTAGACTCTCTACTCCTGGAATATAATGGATTCCATAAACTGCACTTCACTTCTCGTGTCTCTTTTCTCTTTTTTCCAGACTCAGTCCATGAACACAGTACAGGCACTGTCCCTCTCCTACCTCTATCTTTGATCCCTTCCCAAGCCTAGTCAACTTCTTTTTTGAAACCAGGAGCAAGTAAACCTCACAGCTATTCATTAAATCTTGAATCCTTTCTCTTTCCCTTCTGAGCTGAGCTTTTCAAACTCAAAAGACAGCAAAAGATTTCTGTTTCCTTTACATAATTTCTCTGAGACAGGGAGCAAAAGGTGTCTTGCTGTTTGAGGGAAGACTAGTCACAATGAGAAAGGAAATTCCAAGTAAAGCACTGGCATATATTTCATGAATATGATCCTGTCCATTCATTGCGTATAGTACCCAGAGTGAAGGGATTTTTGCGCATGTTTTGTGGAACAGGAAATTAAAGTTTGGAGAAACTGGGCCATGTGCCTAACTAGTAGGTGGAAGATGCAATTGAAGGTCATGCTGACTCCAAAACCAGAAATTTGAATTAGAGCCTCCATTGGATTATATTAACCTGGTATTTAACAGGGTTCTCTGTTGGAGTAGAGTACAGTCTGTGAAGTCTAAAAACTAGTTTGTGAGTCAAGATCAAAGGAAAATTAGCAGTGGAAGGCAGTCTCATGGACAGACAAGGACTTCAAATTTGGAGAGAGCAGATAGTAGCGCTATATTGGGTTAGGGTAAAGCTTTAATATGTGTTGGTTGGATTCAGTTCATAGAGATATATAAATTTGAGGGAGTAATTCTGTGACTTCCTGTTTGGAGAAAGAAGACTGGTGCACGGACAATAGCAATGCCCATTCTCTTGAGATGAGCCGCTGAGTGTAGGCACTAGTTGTGATCGCAGCAGCCATACACATTTGTGGTTTCTGTATGCAATCATGAGGCCTCTGAAAGCCTGCCAGCCAATATGTAGCTTCTTTCCATCTGTTTGTGTCATTGGAAATTGTAGGGTGTTCCTCTATTGAAAGTCCACAGAGAGTCCTAGTGGGGCCAGGAAAGTGAGGAATGGCCTCCCAGATTAAAACAGTCAGTGCTATTCCAACATGGGACAGACCTGGGATTTCTTACTGAGAATTTTGGTTTCCTCTGGAAATAACCGTGAAGCTAAGCAACGGCTGATTTTGTACCGAGAACCCTTCCCAAAACCTAGGTGGAACTCCAATCTATTGATCCTGTGCTTCTTGGTCCAGCATCCTGCAACCCTGGGCCATAGAGACATTGCTTATGTTTTGACTATATTTGACTATATTCAGTTCTCCTGACTGCCTACCATATGTTGGATGTTTTGGTGGTAAGAAAACTATTTGTAAGTGAACATACATGCTTAGAATGTGCATATTCCTTCATTGGTACTATTTCGTGTTTGAGGGCTTCACAAACAGAAAACGAAATTTTCTCTCAAAAGAGCAACACTTGGAGTTAAATTCTTCCACTTTGAAGAGCTTACTTTATGCAAAGAGTGGAAAGTTTGACCCATTATTCCAGGGTCTCTAAAACACTCTTCTCTCTACATCCTCCCTGCATACACACACACATGCATTTCAGCCTTGCAGTAGACATAAGAAGTCACCCATGATTCCAGAAGTTTAGTTTTCTGAATGCTTTTTGTTATTCTCTTGACTTCTCAGATGTGAAAAGATACATAAGCTGTTTTTTATACCTCAAGGTCACTTGCATGATAGCTAAGGGACATGAGATAATGAAAATGGTCTGAAAGTGAACATGGTAATGGTTGTACAACTCTGTAAATATAGTAAACGGCATCGAAATGCACTTTTAAATATGCAAATTATATGAATTTTTTCTCTATAAATTTAAGAAAAAAGTTATAGAATAAAAAAAGTTGCAACTCTCTAGGACCCTTGACAGTATCTGAGGAGGTGCATAGAGACTGCTTGAGATGTTTTGTTCCCAAAACATTGTACTTTATTTTACTGTCTTTACATTTATCTCTCTGTACTTTCAAACTCTGTCATTGTCCCGGCCTCCAAATCCCACACAAGTGTACTTGGTATGGAGAATACCACTCCTCTTGTGGGAAACCTTTTGGACTTGAGCTAATTCTGTGACATTTTCCTTGA
Organism: Oryctolagus cuniculus; assembly: GCF_964237555.1. Lineage (NCBI taxonomy): Eukaryota > Metazoa > Chordata > Mammalia > Lagomorpha > Leporidae > Oryctolagus > Oryctolagus cuniculus. The sequence continues at coordinate 43,686,517 of NC_091437.1, forward strand.
GCCACCAAACATGAGATAGGGGTCCCGATCGTGTGCTCAGACGATACCTTGAATTTTCCTCTCACAGCCTATTTCACATTGTTCTATTGCCTGATAGCTGACCTGTGAGCTTTGTGATATTTGCCATGCCCACTGGTTTATCTCCAGTTCCTGGAAGATAGTACAGGATGCCCTGATGGAGGGAGGGAGGGGTAAGGAGGGTCGAATGGCTGGATGAATGGATGGAAGCATGAATAGCCAAGAATATACACGTGAGAACTTTATATCCTTTGGATGAAAGGTGATGGAAGCTACACATAAGGTGATTTATTTTCCTCCTTCAGTCAGGAGACAGAGATGCTGCAGCTCAGACTGGTCATTTTGTGTGTGTGTGGTTTTTTTTTTTTTTTTTTTTTTTTTTTTTTTTTTTTTTTTTTTGAAGAATCTCAATTATTTGGAGTGGTGTGTAATGAGAGCTTTCCAGTGGCTTGTGCACATTTGCTATTATAATTGACCTAGCTCTGCTGTCATGCTGTTCTCCCTGCTTGTTTATAAATTAGAGAACATCTTTGAACTTGGTGGGGGAGCTGTATTCTCATACAGGATCAGTAAGATGGCAGTATGTGTAGGACAGTTTAGAAAGAGCATTGCAGCTCCAATGGGATATCCTACACTTTTCAGCCCTGAAATCACTCACCAGGCCAGAAGCAAATAGAATGAGAACTTATTTGCAGGGCTAGGAATTTCCCACCAAGAAAGGAGCAGAGTAATGTGTTGAGAAAGTAAACATTTCTCTGGGTGGCTGCTTGTTCTCTTGCTATCTATTTCCTCCCTAATGACTCCCACAATGGGCTCACATGGCCATGGACTCAGTACCCCAAGCCCAGCTGTAAGAAATATGCCAAGTCTTTACCACAATTTAATAGTCATTTGGAAGGTGCCTCAGAGGCAAGTGCAACCTGCTCCTTGCACAGTATTCCGAGCAGATGGTGTGCAGCTTGCTCCTGATGAATCTCTAGCGGCGATTACGCATTACTGCAGGAGACAGCTGATTTCCCTGGTGGCTGATGACATGGAAAGTTCATTTTGGAAGACAAGAGTCTTAAAGCACACAGGTCTGGAGCAAACTAGACTTGGTGTCCTGGCTCTGCTCTTACCAGCTGGATGCCCTCGGGCAAGTTATTTAAGTTCTCTAAGCCTTCTTTTTCTGTGTATACATAAAGGAGGTAAGTAATAGCTAGCTCATTACATGATGAGGATTAAATGATAAAATGAACACAAAGTATTGAATGTGTTGCCTAGAACACAGGCAACAGCCAGTCAACTTAAAAGTCAAGAAGAGTTCCTGGCCGGCGCCGCGGCTCACTAGGCTAATCCTCCGCCTTGCGGCACCTGCACACCGGGTTCTAGTCCCGGTCGGGGCGCCGGATTCTGTCCCAGTTGCCCCTCTTCCAGGCCAGCTCTCTGCTGTGGCTAGGGAGTGCAGTGGAGGATGGCCCAAGTACCTGGGCCCTGCACCTCATGGGAGACCAGGATAAGTACCTGGCTCCTGGCTTCGGATCAGCGCGGTGCGCCAACCGCAGCGCACCAGCCGTGGCGGCCATTGGAGGGTGAACCAATGGCAAAGGAAGATCTTTCTCTCTGTCTCTCTCACTGTCCACTCTGCCTGTCAAAAAATAAAAGACGAGTTCCTTACAGGTCTTAAGACGGACATTTGCAGATAAAGGTCAAGGACAGAAGGAGCTACAGCTACCATAATTGTCAAAGTCATGCCAACATCTTCCTCTATTCCGAACAGCATCACACTCTGTGATCCCCCACCCCGAATTTGAAATTAAGAACTCTTAATTCAGTCTCGGTCTGAGATTTAAGAAATAGGAATTGCTAAGCAGATATTGTGCTGCCTGGGAAACCATGTGATGGTTATGTGGCTATAAACAGGCTGTTTATTTGTGGAAATCATACTATGGACTGCACTATTCAATTTTATTAAGGAAGAAAAATAGAGCAGAAAGGGGTGAAAAAAAGAAAAGCTCTGTAAGGGTCCTGTTTATACCTCTTGTCATTTACTTTGCCAAGCCTGCTCTTCACGTAATGGCTAGAGAATACCACTGCACAACATCAAGTCAGACAAATCCATTAATTTGGCAGCAAAGAGGATTTCTTTACTTTCAGTAGTTGACCTCAATCGTGATGTTAGCTAATATTTTATTTCTAAAGCTTGAAATTATGTAGCCCATCAAGGTGATAACTACAATCTCTCCAAATTCTAAAGAGCAATTGTGTTGTTCTTCTTACATTGATGGTTTTAAATTGCTTTGAAAGTAATATAGATGAAGCGGTATCCCTATGGGAACTGGCATTGAGTATAGCAGTTAAGGTGTCTGAGGCCCACCTTGGAGTCCCGGCTCCTGACTGAAACTTCCTGGGAGGCAGTGCCGATTGCTCAAGTCACCAGATCCCCGCAGCTAACGTGGAAGGCCTGGATGGAGTTTCTGGCTTCGTCCTGTGCCAGTCTTGGCGGTTACAGGCATTTGGGAAGTGAACTAGCAGATGAGAGCTCAGTCTCTCACTCACTCTCCCGCTTTGAGTCTCAAATAAACATTTAAGAGAAATAGAGATCCTTATAAATAAGAAAGCCATGTTCATAACCAACAGAAAAGTTGGTGTGAAACAGGTTCTCTAGCAACCAAGCTTGAGAGACTTAAAGTTTTATAAAACCGTATGGGTCAGTATTTTAACTGTCACCTTGTATCCTCATTTCCTATAAGTGCTAAAAGCTTCTGGGTTGGATTCCACTGGAGCTGTCAGGAAGCTTGGGGGTCACTTGGAGACATTTCACCGAGTTAAAGAAATTTTGGAAAATCCAGTCTGCTTTCCTTCAGTGAGATAAGCCATGGCTAACACCTAGAGCAGCAAGTGCAAGGACTGATGTTAGTGTTCCTAAGCCATGTGCTTTTGAACTATTATTTTCCCTCATCTGTAATACCTCCGTTTCAGCCGCTGATTCTGTTTTATCCAGACAATTGCTACACATCTCAAAATATCACTTTCATGATGTTCCCAAGCACTTTGACCTTTGTAGTTTTTCATGTAGGCTGCATATTTCTCTTGTGATTTCCTGGTGGGCTCAGCTATCCTGAGGAAACTGTGAGCTCCTCCTTTGTACTCTCAAGTCCTTACCACAGGATAGCTTTCTAATAATGGTTTTCTTCAGGAGCTCTAACAGGAATGCTATTCTAATATTTATTGTTTCCACCACAATATTTATTGAGTTATACCTGTGTAATAGCAAATTATAAGGAGTGAAGTTCCAGTCTTCAAGACCAAGAAAACAGATTACTGGAAGAAAAATTGTATATTTATGTACACACAACACACTACTCCAGTACTCTTAAAAATCTCTTAAATTGCACCTGCAGTGCATGATTTCATATGTTAAACCCTATGTAGTAACTGTAATACAGTCTAAGGTGTGTTGCCCACGGAGTGAAAGGAGAAGCAAAGGTAATGTCTAAAACACATACATGGAGAGTCGCGTCATTCTGCCTCTCTGTAACTGGTAAATGCCTAAAGGTGAATCGGGAAGCGGGGGTACTGTTCCTGCTCGCCATTTGTTTTAGCGTCTCAATACATATACATGCACTAGCAGTGACAAAGGAGATGGCAATTTCTGTAATCATTAAATGGCATAATACTTGTACAAAACATAGCATAGGATGCTCAATAAATATTTGTTCAATTTAAAATAGTATTTGGTTGGAACCATATACATGCTTTCTTGTGGAAGACCTAAAGAATTTAGTCACGTGCATCTTGGTTGCTTTCGCTCTGGCTTCACTGACTGCCTGACGGTACTGGGCTGGAGTGTTAACATCCTGGCATTGCAGCAGAGACTTTGGTTCTCATTACAGTATTCATATTGAATGCAAAGTTATGTGACCGCACCATGCGCGGTGTGCTCTCTGTGCCTTCTGTGGTGGCAAGATGGGCGAGTGCAGCAGAGGTGATCCTGGCCTTGGGGAACTCCAAGTTGACTATGAAAGACGAGGATTGAATGAATAATTACCAAAGGATGTCTGTTACGGACGTAGAAAGAGTGTCCAAGCAGTCTTTTACAGTCAAAAGGTTACCAAAGACTTCCTTTATGAAGCGGCAGGTAAGATAATTTGTAGACAGTTAAATAGTGCAGGGAATAGAGGAAGATCCGGACAAAAGAGTCAGCATGAAGAAGTCGAGTCTGATTGGAGTGTGGCAAGTGGGCTCGACTTTGCATCCGCCAACTCCATGATTGCTGCCTAACCAAACCCACTTCTTGCTTAATCTGATTTTCTCTGCCTACCCACTGTCTTAACTAAAACAGTAGATAATGTCCAGAGAATAGCATACAATTGTACTAACGAGTTTATGTTCATGGGCCCTAACCTCCAGGAAGTTATAAGTGCAGTCCAAAAATCACCCAATGTGATTGTTATTTTGCCTAAGGATCTTAAGTTCCCAGGAATTTTGTTGCAAACGTCAGGAATTTATTCTCTTTATGGCCTATGAGTATTCCATTATGTATACATGCCACAGTCTGTTTATCCAGTCATTAGATGATGGACATCTATGTTGATTTCATATCTTTGATAAAGTAAACTGAACTGCTATAAACATGGGATGCAGTAATCTCCTGTAGATACTGATTTCATTTCCTTTGGATATATTCCCAGGAGTTGGGTAGCTGGGTCATATGGTACACCTAGTTTCAGTTTTCTGAGGAGTCTACATTCTGTTTTCCATAATGACAGTACCAGTTGGCATTCTCTCCTATAGTTTATTTTGGTACCTTTTTCTCTACAGCCTTGCCAGCAGTAGGTATTTTATTTTTTTGATTTTTGGAGATAACAGTCTTTGCAGCTAGAATAGGTTATACCTCATGGTGGTGTATATTTACGTTTCCTTTATGAGTAGCCATTCTGAGCATTTTTTTCATGTCTCTCATTTTCAAAGTCCCTTATAGGTCCCTCTACCTACTTTACATGTCTATTCACTGTCTTAAAAATAGTGTGCAATTTAAATAATATTTGGAAACCATGAAAATACAATTTGCCCTTGACTTCCATGATGACTTACCTTTTGGTCCATTTAGTCTTTTTCTTACCAAATCTCTCTGCAGCATTTGACATCATAGAGCACTCTTGCCTTTTCAGAGGTCTTTTTTCCTCACTTAAGTTCCCCTTCCCTGGAGAGCTCACACAACTTGTCCCCTCCTCAGTGTCTCTGCTCTGTCTTCTTCTCTTCCTATCTTCTAACCATTGAGATATCCCAGACTCAACTCTTGGACTTTATGCTCCTTCCCTTAATGATCTCATCTGCTTTCATGGTTTTCAATGCCATCTGTGTGCTGACGACTACCTGTAACCTACAACTTCTGTGAGATTTGTACATCTAAATCGTTCCTAACTTTGCCAGTTGGGTGTCTAATCATTAACTCAACTGCTAACTCTGAACTCCTAATTTTTTCCACCATGCCTGACCTGCTACACTCCTTCCTTTGTCAGTAAATGAAGAATCTGTTCTTCTAATTACTAGGACAAAAAGAAACAGGAAAAACCTGTCTTCTATGCTTTATGTCCAACTTGTAAGAAAAGCTTGTTGCTTCTTTTTTTTTTTTTTAGTAATCTATTTATTTGAAAGTCAGAGTTACACAGAGAGAGATGAAGAGGCAGAGAGAGAGGTCTTCCATCCACGAGTTCATTCCCCAATTGGCTGCAATGGCCAGAGCTGAGCTGATCCGAAGCCAGAAGCCAGGAGCTTCTTCCCGGTCTCCCACGTGGGTGCAGGGGCCCCAAGGACCTGGGCCATCTTCTACTGCTTTCCCAGGCCATGGCAGAGAGCTGGATAGGAAGTGGAGCAGCTGGGACTAGAACTGGCGCCCATATGGGATGCTGGCACTGCCGACAGCGGCTTTACCCGCTATGCCACAGCGCTGGTACCCAGCTTCTATCTTGAAAATTATGTGCAGCATCTAAATACTTCATGCCTCTGTCACTGCTACTCTTACCCTAAACAGCTATTATCAGTTGCCTGGATTATTATAAATCATTTTCCCGCTACCATAACTGACAGATCATATGCTCTGTGTTTCAAAGCTACATCGTATTTTTTCCCTGTTCAAAATCACCTATTTGGGAGCTGGAACTAGAGAAAGGAAGGGAGCCAGGGATTCCAAGGGAAGGCTAGATGGCAAAGGGACCTGTAAGTACTTGGGTGGGATTGGAGTATCACATTCAGTGAAATGGAAAGCCTCTGCAGAGACTGACCGGAAGACGCACCCAGATTTTCATTTTAAACTAGTGTTTTGATAATACATTCAGACCTGGAAGAACAGTGTTAGGGTTTTCAACACCCTCTAGAATTTGAGGACTTGGAGATACACAGTAATCAATGTTGCCATTTATGTTTGCAAAGAAAGCTAACAATGATAGTATTTGTATATGCTGACTACGTTTTTACTTAACAAGGCATTAGATAGATTCAGTATCTGCTGATTCTTAATACCTTTACAGAAAGGTAAAACAAAAAAAAAAATCCATAGATAGAAGCTCTGTAGAACCAATTTAACTGTATTTTTTGAGATAATATTAGTCTTACTTCTGTAATTTGAGTTCATATACTTATATGATCTTGCTTGCCTTATGTGTGCGTGAGGCATATGCAGGTAAAATTCTTATTAGTCATTGGAAATTACCTACTCTACTCTTATTCTAGAAGTGTTTGTGTTGAGTATTATAGGATGCTATTGGTAATAAAATGTTGATTTAGCACTGAACATTACTATTTGAAGTAATGCTTACAGGTAGAGAATCTAAAATTTGCCATCTGTGGTGGGTTAATTTTCTATTCTTGAAGGTAGACCACTGTGTTTTCAGTCTTCTTCTCCACTTTGTATTTCTCAGCTCAACATTCTTCTCTCCAAGATCTCTTTCACCTGTTAGGTTTAAATTCTGCCTGGGTATCAAGGTAATGGGTCAGCAAACATGTGGATACCTTCCTTTCATATGTCAGCTACACACACACTCATGAATGCATGTATGAAACTCGTTCCAATAAAATGAAAGCCAAAAATAATCAAACTGTCTTTAGACAGTGATTCTCAATAAGAAGTAACATGGTTTTTGATTGTTAGTCTTCAGGAAATAACAATCAAATAGGCTGCACATAGCTTTTGTTCCTTATATAGGAGGGGCTCAAATAGAGGGAAAGCGAAATACTCAAGGATTAAAACAGGATTTAAAAAGTTAAATTTTAACACTTTAAACTTTGTTATTTCTTTTTTTATATTTTATTTTATTTAATGAGCATAAATTTCCAAAGTACAGCTTATGGATTACAATAGATTCCCCCCCATAACTTCCCTCCCACCCACCCACCACACTCCCCTCTCCCACTCCCTCTCCCCTTCCATTCACATCAAGATTAATTTTCAATTATCTTTATATACAGAAGATCAATTTTGCATATATTAAGTAAAGATTTCAACAGTTTGCACCCACACAGAAACACAAAGTGAAAAATACTGTTTGAGTACTAGTTATAGCATTAATTAAACACCTAAGAGTAATTGTGTATTAATTACAGAGTTCAACCAATAGTTTTAAGTAGAACATAAAAAATACTAAAAGGGTAAAGTATTAACTTCTTTTTGTTTATTTGTTATAGTTATTTTTTATTTAATAAATGTGAATTTACAAAGTGCAACTTGTGTATTATTGTGGCTCCCCCCTCAACCTCCCTCCCTCTCCTTCTCCCATCCCGCCCTTCATTGAGTTTCATTTTCAATTACCTTCATATACAGAAGATCAACTTAGTATATACTAAGCAAGGATTTCAACAGGCTGCACTCACACAACTGCACAAGGTATAGGGTATTGTTCAACTAGTAGTGTTGTTTTTAAGTTTCATAGTAGAACACATTAAGGACAGAGATCCTACGTGGGGAGCATGTACCCAGTGACTCCCGTTGTTGATTTAACAATTGGCACTCTTATTTATGACGTCAGCAATCACCCGAGACTCTTGCTATGAGCTGTCTAGGCTATGGAAGCCCCTTGAGTTCACCGACTCTGAACTTGCTTAGTCAAGGCCGAATCATAGTGGAGGTTCCTTCCTCCCTCCAGCGAAAGGCGCCTCTCTCCTTGATGGCCTGTTCCTTCTGCTGGGGTCTTGTCCACCAGGATCTTTCATTTAGATTGTTCTTTGCCACCGTGTCATGGCTTTCCATGCCTGTGAGACTCTCATGGACCTTTTAGCCAGATCCGAATGTCCCAAGGGTTGATTCTGAGGCAGGAGTGCTGTCATTCTATGAGTCTGCTGTGTGTCCTGTTTCCCCCGCAGGACCATTCTCTCCCTTTTAATTCCATCCTTCATTAGTTGCTTACACTCGTCTTATTTGTGAAATCTCATCGACACACACCCTATCTTTTTGATCGGTTGTGTATTTATACTTATCACTTTCCCAAGTGCGCTGGCATTGGTGGTACCTGCCTCCTTGGTAAGATTGAGTTGAAATAATAATAATAATGATAATAATAATAATGATATTTTCAATACTGACGTTTCAACAGATTACACAATGACTTTACTAAGAGAAAATTCCTGTTATCCCAATTGATGAGAAAAAAAAAAATCAAGAAGTCCAGAAAGGTACTCCCAATCAAGCAATTCAGAAGGGGTAGAAATAGGGTGTGGATCCATCTCTATTGATTCTAGAGCTATACTATTCTTCCGGGTAGCGAGTGATTCTTAGGGGTTTCTTGTGTGTCAGGAGCTTGCTGCCTTTTGCTCCAAACTCTGTACTCAGGAATGTTACATGGTGAACAGTTTTAGAAAATAATTTCTCTCCAAAACAAAGATTACCTGTACTAACTGCCTGTTACAACTGCCCCTTGCCAAAAGGAAAAAAAAAAAAATCTCCCTCTGGGGTAAAGGACAGGTGACATATTTCTCAGTAAAATAGATTGGAGTTCCCTAAGCTCATTTATTTCTTCTCCTGTCATATTGTCCTATAAGGCACTGTGTTTTCAGGCCTCTGTCTGGGCACATAGATGTTGTTTTTTAGCTCATGGCTTTTAGGACAAGGGAAGATTATCTCAGATGTGATGCTGCTTTTGGTGTTTGCTGTGCAGAGATTTGAAAAGTGCCTTGTCTTTGAACTTGGAGTCTCATGTCTTCTGCCACCATGCATGAAACCGGCAGACTAACTTGTTAACCTGCAAGTACAGTGAAATCTGATTCTTCACTGTTATTGCTAACTATGAAAATATTCTTGTAAATCCTGTTCCACCAAGGAAAGCTAAAACACCATCTAATATCTGTAGTAATTGATCCTGAAACATAATATATGGCTGAGTTTGTGGATACTTTATTCACAATATTTCCTGTCTGGATTTTCCTTCCTTCCACATATGTATCCAAGTGTTCTGAATGGCACTATTTTTTTAACATACATTTAAAAAATCAATTACTCCTGCTGTAGAAACTGATTAAAATAAATCGATCCATCCTTAGTTACATTTTGTATTGTGCTAGATAACCATTTCCCTGAGGAATGTTCCTTCATTCTTATAATGCACCTACTGTGTACCAAGCACAATGGTAGACCTTGAAGATAGGGAGACAGAGAACTCTCAGTTCAAGGAAACCCTGGGGTAAATAAATTAAACATAATGAGGTAAAGTTGTAACAAGATCTATACCAATGCAGATTTTATTATCTTCTACTATGAATGCCTTATGGAGATCAAGATCTTCACACTTGTGGCCCAGTGCAGAACAATGTGGTACATGTTCACCCTTACTCTGCCATCCCTTCTTGGGTCATTACATATGCTGCTAAGGGGAGATGAACTTTGTCCACCACAAGACAACTCAGTGGTCAGAACTTTGGTTGCAAGAAAAAGAACACCTAACTCAAGCAGTGTTTCAAAGAGGAGAACAACGGTTGGAATATATTACCAGAAAGTCTAGTAGGTCATATATTCCAGATACTTCTGGACTTAGGCACTCATCTGATGTAATCAGAATTCAAGTACACTCTTTTCTGTTCTGATCTCTGGTTTTCCTTGTGTAGGTCCCATCTCTGTCCCGCTGTTCTGTCGAGATGCCTGCCAGGTTTCCATCCCTTAATGCTTTCCCTGAAAAAAGATACATAATGACTTCTGAATGATTCCAATAAAAATCCTGGCATTAATTCCCGGTGGCCTGACATGCATCACATTTCAATTCCCACTCCATTCATGGATGGCCAAAGGAGTACTGGACTCACATTTGCAGGTGTGGGTCCTGTGGCTCCTCCTGGAGCTGAAGGTGATGATAGGTCCACCCAACCGTGTTCCCTGGAAACATGGAAGGGATAGAGGCCCAGGAAATTCAGATTACTCCAACTAGATGAATGAGAGACGAATGACGGGCAAGGAAACACAAGAGATGTCTGAACTGTTCACCATGACCATGTGGGAAAATAGGAGACAGTTCAAGTCTGTTAGCAAAGCAGGTATCAACTAAGCACTGACGGAGAAGACATGGAAGAGTATATTCATATTCCCGTTACTTTAAATGTTGCATTACATTGCATGGCATCAGTAAAATACAGTGGATGCCTAGCTGTGCATTTTCCTACACTATTTTATGTTATTCATCAAAATCTAACTCACATTATCTATAGGATGCCGAGGGAGAGATCCCCAAAGCATCACTGTTCATATGATGATAGTTTGAAGCACTCTCTTCATTAACTCACCTCACTAAATCTGAACCACTAACCTACCAGCTATTTAGCTATTTTCTCCCCATTAACATTAACTCAATGAACCAAAGATTCCTGTAAGATAAATGACATTGTAGCTCTTCCTTGAAGGTATTTAATGTATACTAATTTTCACACAATGATGCCACAGATTTTTATTTTAAAATGGCATATATCAGAAATTATTATAGTCATCATCTACATGATAGTTAAGCTGTTTTCTTTTTACCATCATTTTATAGGTAGATGTTAAAGAACTCCACTTGTGATAACAGAAATAAGAATGTCTATGATATTATATATCTATGATATATATAATATATATATATTGCAAAATATGAAGGGTCTTCCAAAAGTTTATGAGAAGTAGGTATTATAAAAGCACTGTGCATAGATTTCAAATATTTTTGTTTCAAAATAAGATCTTCTAATTCCAGTTTGTCCACAAACTTTTCGAAGGTCACACATCTATGCATTGCCATTCCCCAGTGAAAGCAGACATTGAGCTGTCCCTGTCGGGAATCATACAATTTGCTTTGAACAATGCCAGCGTAAGTGACTCACGTCACTTGCCAGCAGGCACTTAAAGAACCTCTGCTTGGTTGTATCATTTTCTGTCTTCTCTTCTGCTATAAGCACTTGCTTTTGGAAGCCATTGAAATGCCAACACTTTGTTACTGCAGCTTCACTTAGCCTTAACTAAAACAAAACCAAAAATTTCAAGGAAACTCTATCAACTTAAATGTGATTACCCTGTTGTTCTACAACTGGCAAGGCTTTCCATCACCTCCCACCTGAAGCTTAGAGAGATAGAGTCTGTACTCATTAGAAAGAACTCAATGTTTGGGAAATTGGTAAAGAGCTGTGTGGGAAAAGCCTGCATTGATTCTGGCTAGACGTTGCTGTCTTATCAAAGATGATCAGTTTGTTTGTCGTGACTCTGTGAGCACAGGTATTGAATAGGTCCTTACCAATTTACTTCAAAGAACTCTACTGTTTGATTTTGTGTCTCGGCCAGGCCTTTAACAGTGATGTGACTTAGATGTTGCCCTTTGCTTCTATTTTGTAGTGCTTTGTTTTTGTTCGTGCTGAGTATACATTTTTTTTATTTTTTTCTCTTTTTTTCTTTTATTATTATTATTAATTTATTTTTTAACTTTTATTTAATGAATATAAATTTCCAAAGTATGGCTTATGGATTACAATGGCTTCCCCCCCCATAATGTCCCTCCCACCCACAACCCTCCCCTTTCCCACTCCCTCTCCCCTTCCATTCACATCAAGATTCATTTTCGATTCTCTTTATATACAGAAGATCAGTTTAGCGTACATTAAGTAGATTTCAACAGTTTGCACCCACACAGAAACATAAAGTGAAATATACTGTTTGAGTACTAGTTATAGCATTAAATCTCAATGTACAGCACACTAAGGACAAAGATCCTACATGAGGAGTAAGTGCACAGTGACTCCTGTTGTTGACTTAACAATTTGACACTCTTGTTTATGGCCTCAGTAATCACCCAAGGCTCTTGTCATGAGCTGCCAAGGCTATGGAAGCCCCCTGAGTTCACCGACTCTGATCATTTTTAGACAAGGCCCTGGTCAAAGTGGAAGTTCTCTCCTCCCTTCAGAGAAAGGTACCTCCTTCTTTGATGACCCATTATTTCCACTGGGATCTCACTCGTGGAGATCTTTCATTTAGGTTTTTTTTTTTTTTCCCCAGAGTGTCTTGGCTTTCCATGCCTGAAATACTCTCATGGGCATTTCAGCCGGATCCGCATGCCTTAAGGGCTGATTCTGAGGCCAGAATGCTGTTTAGGACATCAGCCGTTCTATGGGTCTGCTGTGTATCTCGCTTCCCATGTTGGATCATTCTCTCCCTTTTTGATTCTATCAGCTAGTATTTGCAGACACTAGTCTTGTTTATGTGATCCCTTTGGTTCTTAGTCCTATCATTATGATCAATTGTGAACAGAAATTGATCACTGGGACTAGTGAGATGGCATTGGTGCATGCCACCTTGATGGGATTGAATTCGAATCCCCTGGTATGTTTCTAACTCTACCGTTTGAGGTAAGTCAGCTTGAGCATGTCCCGAATTGCACATCTCTTCCCTCTCTTAGTCCCACTCTAGTACTTGAACCAGTCTGTGCTTTGAACAAACTGGCTGGAGGGATATATTTTAGCATATTGCCTTTCTTTCAGGTAAAAAAAAATCTCAGATTCTACATATCTATAGTAGGTACAGCTCTCAACCTGCGAAAATGAAAGTAACACATGAACTTAAATAATGTAGAGCACATCAGTTCTTCTAGATGGCATCAGTTTGTGATCATTTTGATTCAGGGTATCACAATCCTCTACTCCTCTCACTCTGTGTACCTCAATTATTGTAGGAGTACTGACATAAAGTCAAGGATTCTAGGCATTCACACTTGTGTTCTTGTCATTTTGCACCTCTCCTGGCATTTGCCAAGATGCCCATATCTCACTGCTGGCCTTTCCTGGGAGTAGAGAAGAGGATACATATTCCCTGTGCTCAGTCCTAGCTGGAGGTGCCAGTGGTCTGCCCCCTCCCTCATGGGAGCTGTTCTGGGAGGGTGCAAGGAATTGTTCATCAGCTGAGATTTCTTTTTCATCAATTCAGAAATGACTGATGAGTCTGTGATGTGTTTGACTCCTCACCTGGTCTTTAACAAGCCACTGTTACACCCACATTCAGCTTTTTTGAGATTCCGCAGCCATGAACTAGGTTGTCCTCGTGCCTCCTTCCTCTGTGATGACTGGGGCATGGGTTATGGAATAACAAGAAGTAATGTGTACCAAAAAGCACAACCATTGTCGAATCACAGAGGCATATATAAAAATGTATTTTCAAAGATGAAACAAAAACTTTGAGCTCTTGGTATAGCATCCTTTGATCAAAGTCCGAAAATCGTTTTCCAAAGACCATGTCTTCCATGGGTCTTTCTAGACACTGCTAGCTCTAGAGTAGAATGTTGTCTTAGTCCATTTTCTATTGGTGTAACAAAATGCCTGAGGCCAGGTAATCTACAAAGAGGTTTTTTTAGTTCAGAGTTCCAGAAGCTGCCACGTCCAAGATCATGGTGCAGGCATGTGCTTGGTGTCTGGTGAGGGTCTCCTCCCTGCTTCCTAACATGGCAGAGGGCATCACATGGTGAGACAGGGCAAGCAAGCCAGCTCAGGTATCCCTCTTCTTAGAAAGTCCCTGACAGCACTGAGGGAGGCCTACTCTCAAAGGCACACCTCCAAATATCATTAACATTGGAATCTGAGAATTAAGTTTTCAACACATGACCTTTTGGGGGACACAATAAAACCCTAGTAGATGTTAGCTGAGAACATACTGTAGATCTGTGACATGGGACACATAAGCTGGCTCCATTCCTAGTCAAGTAAATAAAATTATTGCTTATCCTTCTCTGTCACTCAGTCTTTCAATAGACAGAGATCTTCCATCTCCTGATTCACTTCCCAAATGTCAGCAACAGCTTGGGGTAGGTCAGGTTGGAGTCAAGTTCTCCCATGTGGGTAGCACAGACCCAATGCTGGAACCATGGTCTGTCACTTTCCCAGGTGCATTAGCAGGGACCTGGATCAGAAGCAGAGCAGCCAAACTCATACCAGCAGTCTGATGAGGGATGAGGGCGTTGCAAGGGACAGCTTAACCCACTGTGCCACAATGCTGGCACTCATCATTTCTCTTTTAGCAAGTCAAGTTTCACAGTGACTCTGGAAAGCAGAATGTGTTATGACTATTTACCATATGAAAGATATCAAAGAAAATGACCAAAGTAAACACATTCTACTGAAGGAAACAAAACACAACCAAAGGACTATGAAATATTTGTCCTTTATTTATGAAAACAATTATGCATCTATAGTTTATAATCACCAGTGAGTTATCCCTTTCCTATTAATAAGAGTCTTAAAATGATAGGAACATTCAAGTAGCTCATTGGACAAGTCATTGATGTGGGTTGAATCAAGAATGGTAAATACTCATGACAGAGACTAAAAACAATCTTTTTTCTCAAGTGAGATTTTTTATGTATCTGTAAAGTGCTTAATTAAGGAGGGACATCTCCACAAAGAGAGATGTCTGCCCTGCTCTTACACCAATGGGGGGAAGGGTATAGACCCTCTTTACACATCTACCATTTTCAGTTGCCTCCAACTCTAAAGCATCTTCTGGGATGATGTATTCCATTCCTCTTCTTTTTTTTATTATTTTTTTGACAGGCAGAGTAGACAGTGTGAGAGAGAGACAGAGAGAAAGGTCTTCCTTTTGCCGTTGGTTCGGCCGCCCCGGCCGGTGCGCTGTGGCCGTCGCAACGTGCTGATCCGATGGCAGGAGCCAGGTGCTTCTCCTGGTCTCCCATGGGGTGCAGGGCCCAGGTACTTGGGCCATCCTCCACTGCACTCCCTGGCCACAGCAGAGAGCTGGCCTGGAAGAGGGGCAACTGGGACAGAATCCGGCGCCCCGACCGGGACTAGAACCCAGTGTGCCGGCGCCACAAAGTGGAGGATTAGCCTAGTGAGCCTCGGCGCTGGCCCCATTGCTCTTCAAGGACAACATGCAGAGCCCAGGAAGAGCTCAAAATTGTACAATATTTCCACTCTATTCACCAAAGGGAAAGTCAGAAAGAGGTTGAGTTGCTCCTATGCCCTTCCTTGTTCACCCCCTTCCATACTTACAATACCGCAGTGAGCAAAACCATGCTTGAAGATAAGTTAGCACACAGTGGAGTCAAAGTAGTTTGAGGTCTTGCCAGCTCTACACGGTGAAAAAATCTGTGAACAACCAGGGGCAGAATAAGTAGGAGCTGAAGACTTAAGCCTGTGAAGAATGAGATGTAGAGTAAAGTATTCAGAGTAACGTGGGGCCTAGAAACTTAAGGCCCCACCAGCAGCATTTCATATGGGCGCCAGTTTGGGACCTGGCTGCTCCACTTCCAGTTCAGCTCCCTGCTAATCCACCTGGGAAAGCAGCAGAGGATGGCCCAAGTGCCTGGACGCCTGCATTCATATGGGAGAGTGGGAGGAACCTCCTGGCTCTGGGCTTCTGGCTAGCTCAGCTAGCGGCCATTTGGGGAATGAACTAGCAGATGGAAGGCCCCTCCTTTCCTCCCTCCCTCCCTCCCTCTCTCTCTCACACACACACACCTCTGTATCTCTGTGTTTTAAATAAATTTTTGAGAAAGAACTCAGAGCAATGTGAGAAGGATTGAAATGATCCAGTCTCTGGGTTGACTGGTTCCTTTCCAACGCCGAGCCACAGCTTGTACAAGCAATATGTGATATGGTCTTAGAATAGAGCAGTGTATATTCCCTGCTGCTGCTATTACTTCTCCTATTCTGGGGAGTGGCGAGGCAGTTAACACAAAACCACATGGCATCTCTGAACCCTAGGAACACCATTCCCTAGTCATCATGGAATTTGGATTGGGGAGTTTGACAAGCACTGAGAAATTATTCACCCTGGCTCAGCAGAGTTGAACCTCTCTGTCTTGTCTACCGAGGGTTACAAGGATAGTCCACTTCTAATGAACAGGAAAGGCTAGAAATATGTAGATGCCTTTCTCCAGCACTCTCTCACTAGTTAAAGAATAATAAGTACAAAAAGGCACAGCAGGATGTTTAAAAACTTTTCCAAAAATGCACATATTTCTAAGTAGATAACTGGATGCAGTTGCAATACTCCCTGAAAAAGTAGTCAAACTGCATCTTTGAGGAAAAAAAAAAAAAACACAACCTGGAAAAATACTGCTTGAGTATTCTGGGAAAGTAAAAAACATCAGGGATATTATTCAAAGATACATTTATTTTTTTGAAAGGCAGAAATAGAGGTCTTCCATCTGCTGGTTCACTCCCCAGATAGCTTCAATGGCCGAGGCTGTGTCTATCCAAAGCCAAGAGCTTCTGGGTCTGCCACACAGGGGCAGGGGCCCAAGTCCTTGGGCCATCTTCTTCTGCTTTCCCAGGCCACAGCAGAGAGCTGGATCAGACATGGAGCAGCCGGGACTCAAATTGGTGTCCACATGGGATGCCGGCACTGTAGATGCAGCTTTACCAGATCAGCCACAATGCCCAGCTCCGCTATCCCCACCCTTTAAACTCAGTAGTATTCTGTGGAGCTTACTATGCGTGCCTTGTAGAGGCAGAGTTCTAGAACTTCCTTCTTCAGTCAACAATGTACCTCCACAGTCACTGTGAAGATAGTGCCCGATAGCTTCATGACAAGGTAACATTAATTTCCTTCAACTGCATCTCATATCTCCCTTATAGAGCAGGAAGAGATAGCAGGCAAAATGAAGTTGGGGAAAAAATAACGTTTTGATGCCAGCAACCCAGGAAGCCATCAGCATGAATGGTAAATACTTGTTAATCCATTGTATTTTGCCAAACGTGATCCTTTCCATTCGAAGTAGTGATGCCTATGCTTTACTTCTTGCAGTGACTTCAGGGAAAAGTTATCCCCAGGCCCTGACCTGGCTTTGTTTGGCGAGAGATTCCTGGGAGATTTAATCTAGGACATGTACATTTTAATCATTTTTATTTTGTAATAACTTCCTGAAACTCCCTAAAGCCAAAGACATATATCTAACGCTCCAGCCAGTTGTTATGTGGCTGTGGGGGAGGGCTAATGCATTCTGATGGCTTAGCAGATCTTTGTAAACCATTTAGGAAGAGCTATAGGTATGCAAGATACATAATACTCATTATTTTATCAGCTCTCATTAAGTTTGTTTTCTTAACCAAAGTAATATTTCCATTTACCTATACCAATAACTTCCAGTTAGGTACCAGTTGTTGGTTGCAAATAGAAACGAGACACATTTGGGTTACAGGGGAAAAAAATAGAAAACGTAAGCTGGCCGGGCTTCTTACAGAATCTAAGACTCTGACTCCAATTTCTCAGGAAGCACTTTCACTAAAATCTGGCCTCAGACCATCTTCTCTGTCCACTTGTGCCTCAGCCCCCACTGCAGCCTCAGCCCGTGCCTTCCTGGTATACACCATGCTCTGGTTGTCCTCTGTGCACTTGCCTAGAGTCTTAGCTCAGACTGAAAGACTCTTCCCCCGGGCTTTCCTCCTCCTTAGAGAAGCATGTCTCAATCTCTTTTCCCCAGTATCCCAGTTCTCCAGCCACCTGCTAGCACCTCACTATTTCCTCTGTAACATTGTCAGCAATGAGAAATTAGTCACTGACTGACTATCTGTCTCCCGAACTTGATTGTAAGCATCATGAGAAGCTTGTTCATTCCTATTCCTCACCATCTAGTCACTGTTTCCTGATAGTCAATACATGTTGCCTGAAGTAATAAAGACAGGCTCCACTGTTAGCGATCCCCTGCTGGATTATGGGTGATTGAGTAGGTAAAATGAGTCATTGGGTAGAGACACTCCCCAAAGTATCCACTGCCAGGTGGCTACTTTCACCAGTTTCCAGTATTTCCTCAACTCAGAAGATGTGCAAGGCACAGTAATCCTCATCTCATCTCCAAACCAATCAACTATTTGACTAGCTCAAAGAATTACAGCATTTATGCCATTCATAGGGCACCAGGCTGTGATCTCTGTTACGTCAAATACTGCTCTACCTATTCCTTCCGACACGTATGGAAGTCATCTTGAACTGAAAGCTTGTGACTGAGCAGTGAAGCTGCTGCCTATGACACTGGCATCCTGTATCAGAGTGCCAGTCCAAGTCCCCATTGCTCTGCTTCCAGGGATGTAGAAGATGGTGGCCAAAGTACTTGGGACTCTGGCACCCATGTTAGAGACCAAGATTGAGCCTTTTTTCTTTATTATCTGAAGGCAGTTGGAGAGAGAGAGGTCTTCCATCTACTGGTTCACTCCCCAAATGGCCGAAGCAGCTGAAGCCAGGAGCTTCTTCTGGGTCTTCCACAGGAGTGCACGGGCACAAGCACTATGGCCATCTTCTACTGCTTTCCCAGGCCATACTACAGAGCTGGATCAGCAGTGAAGCAGGCGGGACTCTAACCAGCGCCCCTACGGGATGCTGGCACTACAGCTAGTGGCTTAGCGGCAGCCCTGGCCCCTGCAGCCATTTGGGGAATGAACCAGTGGATGGAGGAGCTCTCTATTTTATGCTGCCTTTCAAAGTACTACATACATCTTTACCAAAAAAATGAAAACTTGTCATTGACATTTACCTGTGATTCTCAACATTAACAAATGTCTAATTAGTGAATTTGCTTCACGTGAAACTTTATTCACTGAATTGACAGAGTTATTCATGGACATGGACAGAGTGGTGATGAAGTAGTCACCCAGCACCCCTATTGCTCATTGAGTGTGAACAAGCTCTCATTCTATCAATGGACACTGCTTTTCTGTGTTCTGTTTATTGTCACATTTCTTTTTTCACTGTTGTGCTTTTCACTGGTGATTTTCTTGTTTAAAATTGCCTCTGACCACAGTCCTGCTGTCTCATGTCCCAAGCACAAGAGAACTGCTATGTACTTTGTTGGGAAAACCCCTGAGTGGGTAGAGAAGCTTCATTAGACATGAGAGACAGTCTATTGACCCTGAGATAAATCAGCAACGTGCAAACTTGCTGGGCTTATTCAATAAGGTATCTTTGTGTCTAGATCCACTGAAGGAAACATTGGGTCCCTCGGCACTTCTGGTCCCAATCTTGTATTTTCCCCAGGAGTAATGGCTCAATATTTGCTATTACAACACTCATGATGACTTTTAGAAAAGAATTGTCGTTAATAATGTACATCAACTGTGTGTATTAAGCAGGTAAGATTCTCATTTAAGGAATTCTCCTAGCTTTCTTTCCTCACTATGCCAGGTAGACATGACATGAAACGTATCTTTGTTTTCCCCCAAAGCATGGTATTCCTGACCAACTCTTGATGGAAAATACACCCTGTACATCATTTTGAATTTTTCATCACTTACCTAAATTACTATTGGGCCACTGGTATCGGGCTTGCAAAAGTGTGTGTGTATGTCCCTAAATACTTGGGGCTAACCACCTGCTGTATCCTACTGTTGACTGAAGAGACAGAGATTGTATTTTTTATAGCTCGCTGTTGACAGGCTCGGGGAAGGGCTCACTGAGCCGTGAAAGTTGACATCTGGCACATGGCCACGCAACCTCTGTACTAGGAACTCTGTACACAACCTCCAGTCCATCATAAAACGGCTTGCCTCTCATCTTGGTCCTAAAATTAAGAAGTAGTGATGGGGAGGCGGAAGTAGGACTAGATAAGGCGGATGATGAAGCTTAAAGGCAATGCAATCATTAAAAATTGACTGTCTGGAGTAAATGAAAAGGACAGGAGATTATAGCCTTTACCGCTGGTAGAAGCTCAGCAGCAAAGGGCAGTTTGTTTGTTGAAGTCAAGTCTGAGATTCAGTGAGGATTATGCAGAGGCTGACTGAAAACAGAGGTGGACTTGTCATGTTAAGGGTTTGGCCAGAACTTGAGTTGCTCATCACGCTGGCTCCTCCACATCCTGAGTGACTAATCCAGGTTGCCACTTCATCAGCAATCTGTCCTTCCATCCACAAACACTGAACCTGGAGCAGCGACAAGATGCTAAGCAAGGTCAAGCTTGGGGATAGAGCGTCTACAGTTCAAGTGTCTGCACCGTGATGCAAACATGCTCCATGACGGCTTGTGCGATGTCTAACTACATTGTCTTCGGCTGGTTATTTCGCTGGCCAAGGCCTCAATTTCCACAACTGTAAAGCACAGATAACACCACTCCTCCCCTCATACGGCTGCTGTGAGGATTAAATGCGATAATCCGCCTATCGGTGCTCAGCACCCTGCCTGGCATCGAGTGCGTACTTGTCTGAGGAGAGGAGTAGCTAGTGTGCCAAGGTGTCTTTAGGAAGGAAACAGCGCTACAAGATGAGGGAGGTGGCCAAATCCTACAAGGCCTCATGGAGAGCCAAGGTGAGGATTTTTGACCTCATTTCTAAGTGCCTTTGCATTGTTTTAAATAGTACACTGACTACATTGTTTGCAAGAAAGTAATGTGTGTCCCACAAAAGTGTATTGCAGAAGTATTAACTAGGAAAAATTTCATGCAAGCCTGAATACTTTAGTTCTCTTCCAATCGGATTGACCTCTGAGATACCCCACGGTTCTCCTAAGTACCCTGACATAAATCCTGCTGGGGCCCCATCAGTTTGGTCTCGATAGGAAAGTACTGCTGAGAGAAATATTAACCATCGATATCAATGGTGTGCTTGCCCTTGCCCAACTTACATGCATTATTTTACTGAAATCCTGGTACCACCTTTCAAGGTCACCTTATTCCATTTTATGCTTACGGAATTGAGTCTGGAGGTCCCAGAGGGAAGAAGTCCCTAGAGCTCAAAAGCCCATTTTTCTTCTCCAGGACTTCTGACTACCAGAGAGAACTTGAATGTGGAGGAGAGCTGGCCCTACAGTTTGACAACTTGACATAGCTGTGCCTAGGACCTCTACCTTCTCAGTTTTCCTATTTGAAGAATTTGAATACCCCCTGCTTTGCCAGAGGGTTCTTATTGTTGCAGTCTTAACACATTGTGCTCAGCATAGTGCGAGACACACAGTATGCCAGCACCCCAGAAATAACTCACGATTAGTGTGTTGCCACAGTGCTGTCTGGGTATACTGCAGATAAGCAGAATACTTGAAGGTGTTTTACTGGGTTACCAGCCCCCTTGTTGTTTGTGAGACAGCACATTATACATGAAAAAACAAATGCAGCCCTGTGTTCCTTGTTTAGGATGGCTCGAATCCTGGATGCACCTGCTTCTCCACCCTCAGTAGAGGTGGGATAAGGGAGCTCTGGGTACACGCATTGAGGAAGCTAAGCCTCAATTCTTCCTAAACTAGTTTTCTCCAAATTATGCTTTTTAATTAAACCTTTCAGGGTTTAATTAGGAAACGACATGAGTCATCTTTGTTTCTGAAAATGTATTTGTGGTTTAGCTAATTATGTAGTGAGATTTAATATGATTTCTCCTCATGTGTGAAATTAATACATTGAATATTTTTTAAAAGGAGAACATCTAAGGCATTTACCTGGGCATCGCGTTGAGAGCAAACAAACAGTTCAAAGGAGGTTCACTTAGAGGGATGCTAGGAAAAGCTGGGCTGATTTGAAATGGGTCAGTTTGTAAGGGATGCCTCAAAGTGGTACGCACTCTGTCTCTTCATCAAACCATGTACCCTGTTATGCCCCCTTGTGGCTCACAGATAAACCTGGGTTCCTTGTCATGGTGCTCACTCCTACCCCCACCCTCTGCTCTACAATTATTTCTTGCTCTATCATTCCTCAGAAAGTCTCAACTCCTTCCTGCTGGGGTGGTTCCAGGCTGGGTGATGTTCCCCCGCAGTGCTCGGTCCCAGCTCTTCCCGATACTGCTCAGTATCCATGGGGCATTGCTGCGTGTGGGGGAACTGCCCCTTGCAGGGTTGGTAAATTCCCAGAGAGAGCAGACAGCTGGCTGCCTGACAGCCGCCTTTTCCTATTCAGTCCAGGGCCTTACCACCTACTACCTGTGCTCTCATGCTCTTGGCTCTGGTGATTAGGGAAGGGAAATGGTGACACCAGGCCAGTGCCTGACACCAGGGACAGTCCTTACACCCAACAGTCCCCTGAAATCAGTCAAGCTAGTCAATTCCAAACCTGCTTACATGCCTTGGTTCTGTCTCTCGCTGAGATCCACAGTCAAGGTTCTTAGCCTCTTCCCCTGCACTCCCTCCTCATGGGGTCCTAGGAATGGTCTGTCATCCAACTAAGTATAACCTGCTTCCTTCATAATGGCCATTTCCATATCATGTGTCTTACTCCTATCATACCACTAATGCTAACCCTAGCCTTAATCCTTACCGCAAACCTATCGCTAACCTGAACCGTTGCCCTAGCCCTGGTCCTAAGGTGTAATTTTATACAGCATTCCAAGGTCACAACTGTCCACTTACTTGTGCCTCCAGGAAATTTTGTTTGAGTTGGGATTCTGTAAAGCCAGAGAACCAACCAAATGAAAAGGAGGACTGTAGTGCTTGTAAATTGAGATTCTTCCAGATTTTAGAATATTTGCAGAGATATTCGATACCTCAGGGATGGCAAGTAAGTCTAAATGTAAAATTAATTTCTGTTTTATTATACCTCACATGCAGAGACTGAATGTTGTATATACAATTTTGGTGGAGCTGAGTTTTGATTGTAACCCGTCACATGTGATCAATGGTGGAATTTTTCACGGTGGCATATTAGTGCTCCAAAAGTTCAGGATTTTGGATCATTTCAGGTCAGGTGATTAGGTAGCATTGAATTAATAGAAATGTTTACTTAGTTGCAAAAAATTGTAATCCACGCATAGGCTTTTCACAATAGGAATTTTGTTTAGGACGCCCTCATGCCTAGATTTCAGAGATATTTGCACCCAAATAATTTAAGATTTATATCCTTGAAAGGCAGAGTTACAGTGGGGGCAGGGGGAAGAGGCAGAGATCTTCTATCTGCTGTTTCACTCCTCAAATGACCGCAGTGGCCCAAGGTGGACTGGACCAAAATCAGGAGCTCCATCTAGGTCTTGCATTGGGTTGCAGGGCCCCCCGGACTTGATCCAGCTCCCACTGCTTTCCCAGGTACATTATCAAGGGGCTGGATCAAAACACAGCAGCAGGGACCCAGATGCCCACATTGGATGCTCTGAACTATCTGACGCTGTTGAGTATGCTGAGGAGGGGAGAGTTTTCTGTTGAGGTATTGGTTCACAAGATTTCCAAAGCTAGGCAGGTGGGGGCTGGAGACCCAGGGAAGGGTTGCAGACTGCTTCTCTGGAGAGGTTCACACTTGACTGTGAAGGCCTTCCTCTGATGGGTGAGGCTCACCCACATGATGGGAGCTACTGCTGTGTAACTGTTAATCCTATCTGAAAAGAGCTTCACAGAAGGCATCTCACTGTAATGTCTGACCATAGATTTGTATGCACAGGAGACCCACAGTTGCTCGGACATTGCTCGTGGTTCACTCTAGCACACTCTGTGCTCCTGATATGAAACCTTTAGTAACGCTGAGACACTCCAAAATAGGAGACAACCAGCACTCAGGACCTTGCCAGGAATTCAATTCAGGTCACCCATGTCCGTGACAGAAACCCAGTCACTTCAGTCATCACCACTGACTTCCAGGGTCTGCATTTGAGGTTAAGAGCAGAGTTGGGTACTGAAATCAATGTGAGATGAGGGCATCCTAACTGCCAGGGGAAATACCCACACCAAAGGTCACAGGATAGGAAAGACTGCCCTGGGGTGAGAGGAAGGGTCCTAAAACCTCGATTGGTCACAGCTGCCACAAGAAGATTTCAGAAAGGATAATGGATGGATACAGTGAAGCAGTACAGAAACCTGTGTAGCCGAGTACGCCTTTAGGAAAAGGTGCAGAGGATCAGGCAGTCGAAGGAATACTTCGCTCCTAGCTGTAGGATTTTCTGCCCCCATCTTGGAGCAGGATTTGATACTCAGAGCTAGATAACAACTGAACCACAGTATCCTTTTTCACCTCTGCCCTAAGGAGTTCTCCAGGATCCCTCCTCACTCTGCAGTCCTACTTAGAGACAAACACTGTAAACAGAGAGACCACCTCTGTCCATGCGTGTCTGCTCCAAGGTACACTGATTACAGACAAGTGCGGCTCCTATTCTAGTAGCCCCAGGAGCTCTACCCCTAACTCTTCTGCCTAAGGGAACCAGGAAAGGCAGAACATGAGATACGAGGAGGCGTCCACAAGACCACATTTGTACCCATTACTATTTATCTAAGGTTTTCAGTGCAAATCACCTAATCATTAAAAATATGTATTGAATCTCAATCATGTGACAAGTGGGGGCAACAGGCCATGTAACTAACAAAAAGATGCCAGGTGGTGGTAAATACTAGGGAGAAATTTAAGGTATGAGAGAAACTCAGGAGGATCCTATTGTTAATGGGTGTTCAGGGAAGAACTTTCTAATCAGCATGCATTGGAGTAAGCACATAGCTACCCAGGAGTGAGCCAAATGGGTATTTGAGGGAGGGTGTTCCCAGCAGTTGAAACAGAGTGTAAAGGTCCTAATGTGGGAACATATTTATTGTGTTCAGGAAATAGCGTAATAATTGATGTAGCTAGAACAGAGACAGCAAGAGGAAGAATACTCAGGGAGGAGTGTGGAGAAGCGGCAAGGACCCCAGTGCTGTGATACCTGTTGGGTGGTGTGAAGAGTGGAGCTTTTACTCTTTCTTTGTGGGTTACCATCTGTTTTGAGCAATGCAGTGAAATCATGGCTGGAAAGAATGTGGTATTTTCTTCAAAACATTTTATACACACACACACACACACACACACACACACATAATTTCTGTGAAGGATACATAGATATTGCCCATCCTCTGGTTCACTCGGCAAAATGCCTGCAATACTTGGGGTTGCATAAGGCTAACGCCAGTAGTTGGGAGCTCAACCCAGATGTCTCATGTGACTGGCAGGAACCCAACCACTTGAGCCAGCACTGCCTCCTCCTAGTGTGCACAGCAGGAGACAACTGGAAGAGGGAGTTGAGAGGGACTCAACTCAGGTTCTCTAATATGGGCTGTGGATATCTAAAGCGGCATCTTATCCATCACCCTCAGCACCTGCTCTAAAAAGGTTTATTCAGGAGCCAATGCTATGAGGTAGCAGTTTATGCCACCAGGATGCTACCCGTTCGAGTCCCTGCTGCTCTACTTGCAATCCAGCTCCCTGCTTAAGTGCCTGGGAAAGCAATGTTAGGTGGCCCAAGTTCTTGGGCCTGCACGGGAGGCCAGGTTAAGAAGCTTGATGCTGGTAGCTTGAACCAGGCTGGTAGCAGTTAATACTTTGAAAAATGTTTGCATTCTAGTTGACATCACGAGTAGATATAATCCTGAGTAGACTACAGGATTTCCTGACGTAGTGGGTGTGTGTGAAAGAAAGGAGTCATTGGTACTCTCAGTGATTATGGCCTGAGCAGCAGGCAGGTCCCCAGTATGAGGACTTGAAGCACAGGAAACAGGAGCTCAGCTGGAATGTGTTAGGTATGAGATATGTCAGGTCGGACATCCCAATGGACGTCGGGGAAGAAGATGTCAATGGAGGAACTATCCATGTAGGGTGGGGAGACAAGTCTGGGATACTGCTTAAGATCACCTGCTAAATGAAAGAAAAAGCCAGGTAATTAGTAAAGAGAAGGAAGACTATCACTTTATCACTTCATCTCTTGAGTCCAGATCTGACCAGGAGCAATTAATCACAGAAATACTTGACACCTGGAAAGAAAGAGTGATGGATTCTAGAATCCTTGCATACTTTTACTGTCCTAGGGTTTATTCCTTGAGTGGAATCACATTCGACAGGCAAGGGTAATCAAGCTGTAGCATTTCTTTTGTAATCACATTTCTCCGAGTGGGGAGCTGCAGCATCCCATATCAGCACCCCCATTTTCTATCAGTTCACCTCCACAAGGCTACAAGTCCACAGCTCCAGTTGCAAGCCCACTGTGCCAAAGCTGAACCCCACGGGGTGGTCCATTTTCCTCTACACCTCCCCTCTTTGCCTGCTTCCACCTCTGAAAGTTTGCTGAGGGGGCAGGGCTAAAGACAAATGTGCTGAAGGGAGAAAAGCTCTGAGAAGAGAACCCAGGCAAGCAAGGCCAAGTTCATTATTTGGCAGCCCCGGGAAGGAGGGAAAACTGAACACTCACACATCAATGATGTCACCACTGTAGCCCAGGCTCTGATGACAGTGTTGTCATAAAATCTATGTAGTCACTAATCTGGGCTTAGCGTTACTCTGTGTCCTGCGCTGCGGGCTCAGCATTCACCGCAATGCAGAGCTGCTCAGGCTCCTTGCCTCAAATAGCATTGGCCCACCACTTCCCAAATTTAAAACACAACATGTCCTTGATAACAGATACAGGGTCTCAGAGAAGGAAACTTGCAGACCATCTTATCTAATACTTCCCCCAGTTCAGCAATTATTCCAGTAAATTCCCTGATAGCTTACCTCCCACACTTGACAAACAGCCCCAGATGAGGCAGAGCATTCCTCTTAAATGTAGCATACCATATTTAAATCTCTGCTTCCATTTTTAACCTCTGACTCTGACTGTCCTATGAGGCCATACAACCCAAGCACATCTTGCCCTGTCTTTGCAGAGAAACAGCAGCCTCCTTCCCCCATTTTGCCTGGACCTGTTGACAACTGTGTCCTGTTTCCAGATTTAAGATATTGCATCCGTGGTGGACATGTACCGCAGTGGATACGACTCTGCTTGGGGCACCTATGTCCCTGGGTTCAAATCTCTGCTTGATTCCAGATTCTAGCTTCCTACTGATGTCCATTCTGTCAGGCAGCAGGTGATAGCTCAAGTAGCTGGGTCCCTGGTGTTCCTGTGCGAGACAAGCTCCCAGCTTTGGATTTTCCTAGCTCCAGCTATCAGCAGCTTTTGGAGAGTGAATGAACCAGATCTCTGTCATTGTTTTTAGTTATTGCAAGGCCAGAGACAAATAAATCAAAGTGCAATCGTATTACACAGGACTACCTGCAAATGTCCATGAAAAAAATGGAATTAAAGGATATGGGGACTTTTGTTGCAAAAAATGTGGAAATTCGTGCATACTCTTCCTTTTGAAGACTCCACAAATGTCCACATTCAAAATAAAAGCTTTTGACAGAGTATTTTCCTGTTAGGTATGGTCACTTACTGTGTTGAATTTCCTACTTGGCATCAAATTGCAAATAGTCCTTTGTCTAGAGAGGATTAAAAGCTTTTTAATGCCAGCAGTATCAAATTTAATGGAAAGAGTAGAACTGGATGATATACTGGAGTACCTAAAAATGTTCGAGGAGAAGTAAAAGCTAAACATTTTTGGTGCAAAAAGTTTTAAAATCCATTTGTACATGTAAACACTTATCTATGAACTTTTTGAAGACCCCTTGTGTGCTTAAATGATGTATCTTCCGGTACTCCTGGAGCAATGACAGGGCAGGAGCACCAGGATGATCGGGAATTGAGAAACAAAATGAGGGACAGTCACCCACATTCAATCTTCCCAAACTGTTATCTCAGTCTTGTCTCTATACCTCTTTCTTCCATCACAGATCCCTAACCTTGAGCAAGGGTTCCTTGTCCAACACTTACTGAGCAGTGCCCTGAAAGTTGCCAGCACCACCCTACCAGAAAGCATCAGAGAAAAAAAAAAAAAAAACTCCATTGTTTTGTGTAGCTGCTACTATAGTGAGGAAAATGAATGCATCGAACAACCACACAAATATATGAAACATTTCACCAGTACCAAATGCCACCAAGGGAAGATGCAGCCTAGCACAAGCGCATGCACAAGCAGGACTGTGTGCCAGTCCAAATGATTAGTAAGCGATGCTTGAGTTTGGTTCTAAAGCAGCGTGCAGCTACAGTTCTCACAGGGGAGCAGCACGTCTGCAGGAGGGAAGCAAAGTGTGGAGGATTCGGGTCATGAACAAAACTTCAGAGATGGAGAGAATCCAAGTCATACAGCACTTTGTGGGCCACGTTAAGATTTTCCATATTTAATCTTTGAGCAGTGAGAATCCACAGATGCATTTTGAGCCAGCTAGCTAAATGTGTGTGCAGTTTCTACTTAAAGACTGGATTATCCTCTGCGTTGTGTTCTAATCCATACAATGTGGGTGAACACAGTGCCAGCCTCCGGAGGGATTAATATACTCTTGGTTATGTCTTGCCACTGCAAGTTGCTATGGAAACTGTGAACCTGGTCCCCAAATTTGATTTTGCTTCACCCCTTTCTGTGCTCCCCCCTTTCCACACACAGTCAGTTCTGTGCTCTGGCTAGGCTGTGGTGTTGCCTGGGAGCCCCTTGCCAGGACCGTGAGCTACACATGTCTTGAGAGAAAGTACCCTGCTTCTGGTATTTTGTTACAGCAATACAATGCAGACTAATATGTTGCCATAATCCAGAGGCAGAGCTATTTCTCATTACCATTTGAGAATGTGGAATTGACAGGTCAAAGTTGACATGTCACTTTTATTTAAATTTGCATGTAAAATTTCTGAAGAAATTGTAACAGACAGTTATGAATGTCCATATATATCTTCTGTACTCGGAAAAAAAAAAAAAAGAGTATGAGTGAGCCCTTATCTAAGTGGATGCCTTGGAGGATCTACCGAGATAATGAGTAAGGAATTTAGACCATTACCCGTTATTACTCATTTTCTTCTGTTCATATAGTAGCACTTGCAAATCCTATCATTTCTACCTCTGATTTGTATTCTGTTTCAAATCCGTTATTCTCAGTACAGGTGATCTTGTTCACATCTGCATTACCTTGCATTCCAATCAGTCTCATACCTTACAACATTCCTGTTTCCAAAGAAGTTACAAGTAGTTTCTTAAAACAAACTTCGGATCAAGGGACCCTCTGCTCACAAGTCAGTGGGAGCTCCCCATCAGCATGCAGTGTGCAGGGGCCCTGCACTCAAAATCCCCCACCATCAGGCACAAAGGTACAATCTAGCTTTTATCTCTGTCATTTACTTAATCATTCCTCTCCTACAGCCAAACTAGCATTGTCTCTGAAATTTCCTATCTTTGTATTGAGAAGGGATTACTCTTGAGAATTTAGAAAAATAATTGGAAGAGACCAATGTGAAGACAGAGTTAGGAGACTAAGCAGTCTAGGAAACAGATATCTGTGACCTGGACCTCAGTGATCCCAGCGTGTATAAAAACAAAGAAGGCAGGGTCGGCACTGTGGTGTAGTGGGTAAAGCCGCCGCCTGCAGTGCCGGCATCCCATACAGGCACCGGTTCAAGACTTGGCTGCTCCACTTCTGATCCAGCTCTCTGCTGTGACCCGGGAAAGCAGTGTAAGATGGCCCAAGTCCTTGGGCCCCTGCACCTGCGTGGGAGACCCGGAAGAAGCTCCTGGCTTTGGATGGGCGCAGCTCCGGCCCTTGCAACCATTTGAGACCTCTCTCTCTCTCTCTGTGTAACTGTGACTTTCAAATACATTAATCCTAAAAAAAAAAAAAGATGGCAAATTTGCAATAACAAGATAAAAACCTGTGAACATCATAGTTATCTGGCTACGGGAAGCAAGAGACAGGAATGGGTCAGTCATCTAACATGGACGATAACCTGCGGCATGTGGCCAGGCACTAGGCATTATTCCACAGTTGAATGTGATGTGCATGTAAGAGGGATACTATTTTTTAAAAAGATTCATTTGAAAGACTTAGAGAGAGAGGTAGACACACTGGTTCACTCCCCAAATGACCACAATGGCCAGAGCTGAGCCGATGTGAAACCATGAGCCAGGAACATCCTCCAGGTCTCCCATGTAGGTGCAAGGACTTAAGGACTTGGACCATCCTCTGCTGCCTTTCCAGGTGCATCAGCAGGGAGCTGGATTGGAAGTGGAGAAGCTGGGATTTGAACCATTGCCCACATGGGATGCTGGCCTCAGAGGCAGTGACTGAATTCGGTATGGTATAATACTGACCTCATAGTATTAGTATGGTTAAGGCCTCCCTAAGGTCTTTCTGAGAACCTGC
This sequence comes from Oryctolagus cuniculus, assembly GCF_964237555.1. Lineage (NCBI taxonomy): Eukaryota > Metazoa > Chordata > Mammalia > Lagomorpha > Leporidae > Oryctolagus > Oryctolagus cuniculus. Next base: position 43,716,903 of record NC_091437.1, read on the forward strand.
AGGAGCTCACATTGAATTGACAGAATCTCAGCATGCTAATCTAAGCATAGCTTCTAGGACTATCTGGAGAGACTTGAAAGAGCTTTCCACTTAAGCATCTTCCAGCTCGAGACCTCCTTGTATCTGCGGAGCATATCTTTTGTGCCTATGACAGGAAATATACCTGCCTATATCACATATCAGGGCCACTGTAAGTCCCAGCTACTCTGCTCCCATCTAGCTTCTTGGAAACGCATCCTGGGACACGGGGGAGGATAGCTCGAGTATTTAGGGCCCCTGCCACTGTGAAGAGAGACCCAGATGAAGTTCCAGGATCCCAGCTTCAGCCTCACCCACCCCTGGTTGTTGCACGCATTTGGGGAGTGAAGCAGCATCTGAAAGATCACTCTGCCTCTTCCATTCTTACTCTCACTGCTTCTCAAGTAGCTGGAACTAAAGGAACATGTTAAAAAAATAAAAAGCAACCACCGTAAGATATTTTAGCAAACTTATTTTTTTCTAAGCCTTTTTATATAACACCCTGCAGTATCAGGAAGGATTCCTCTACTGGAATTTGAAAGACTTACAGAGAGAGGTAGACACGCTGGTTCATTTCCCAAATGATTGCAATGGCCAGAGCTGAGCTGATCTGAAACCATGAGCCAGGAACTCATGGTTTCAGATTAAGGGTAGGTGGGCCAAACCTGGGAATACATTGCATTTGGATGTCTAAGCTGGAACACCACAGTGAAGATATCAGTAAAAATATAAGTCTCTAAGAGGCGGTCTAGAATGGTGACTCCTAGAATGTCTTAGACCGTTTGAGGACATCCAACTTGGAAGAAAGAGCATTCTAGATTAGAAGTGTTATTATAGGAAGACTAGGCCATTGCCTTCCTATTCTGGGGTTCTCCGATTCACTTATATGTGGTCTTAAAACCACTTGTGCAATTGATTAAAGTTGTGTTAGTCCTTATAGAAAATGCCTAACGCAGAAACAGGAGCTTGAGTTAGGAATCCAATGGGAGCTAGGCCTGATGTGTTCCATGAATAGGGGCTGTATCCCAACGTACATTATTTCTTTCTGGCTAGGTGAAGCAAAAATGACTGTCCCAACCCTAGCCAGTGTGGTCCACAGAAGTAGTCCCACAGTATTTCCCTGGAGAAAAGATTCCATGAAACCATTCCCAAGCATTTCAGACCATGGAGACTTTCCATAGCTGCCTGCCTACTCTAAGGACTGTAGGCACAATACTTAGTGGTTTTACAATCTTTGTTATCAATTCTTAATTGTCTTGATGGTTGTTAACGTATACATCCATATTTCTCCTTGGATAATTATTAATCCAGCTGAGAGAAAGCATAAGATTTTCTATTTAGCTGTCACTTTGCTGAACTAGTTAAGATTTCCTTTTCTCATTCTAGTTCTCCACTAGCTATTTTACACTTGTCAATTATGTCACTGTAGATCTTCTAAGTAGTTATCTTTATGTCATCTATCTTAAAAGTAACATTTTAGACAAATTTACGTCTTTACTTCTTTCTCAGAAACCTGATTTGTCAGTGATTTTGAGGGTGATGAGCCCCAGGCCATAATCCAACTGCCCTGTAAGATACTCATCTCTCCTCCGAGTTCCACGAGCCCCTTGTCCTGTGTTGCTGAGTTTAACAAATCCTAACAGAAATTTGAAATTCATCTCCCTCTGCAGTGGCTGCCTCTGGTCTTACCTGCCAGCTCCTGAGACATTGTCTCGCCCAGAGCTCAGATGCTCACGCTGACACATTCCTACCGTGTCACTGAGAGCCAAGACTGTGCGCCTTTCGTTGGCCACCACAATCATTGCGAATAGTCTTACTGCCTTCGCCTTTTATTTCCACCCATCGCTTGGGAAACTTTGATCATCTCCCTCTCAAAGTATGGATCCTCCACCACCTTCTCTTTATCGAACAATACATGCTGTCTTCTGTATTTCCAGTCTCAGGTTAGTTTACATGTTTGTCTTCCCCAGGAGGAGGCAGTGAAATAGAAACTGATTAGAGTTCTTGAGTTCAAGTCCAAGGTTTTGCTACAACCTCGCTATGGGGACAAGGAAAGGGTATTTCACATCACCATGATTTTCTTTTTGCATTTGAGGAAACTAAAACAAATAGGAATAGAATCTATGAAACTGCATTATGACACTGTCCACACTGGTATGCCACTAGCACGGAGACGAGCCTCAACAAATACTCACATAAAAGTGTTAGAGATGAGGGCAACAAGGTCCAATGCAATAGGATTTTGCAGTGTGGAAGAGTGGCAGGGTTCAACTCTCAGGAGGGCAGGGACTGAGAGGAGTCTATAGCCAAGGAGCGGGGCGGGGGGGGGGGGGCTGGTGCATACGAAGTTGCTAAGAGAGATCCTGACTAAACTGATTAACTGGCTTCATTCCAGAGGGAAAGTCAGACGTGGTGGAAGGTTCAGGAGCCTTACTAAATCTTAGTAAGGCAGACAATCTTTGTCACCTCAATGTTCCATATTTGATAAATAATTAAATTAAAGCAGACTAGTTAGAATGCAGCTAAACCGATACTGATTAGAGTTTATTGAAGCCGGCAAAATAATGTTAGAATAGTGGTGTTTCCAGGTATATACTAAAAACTAAGTTTTTTAGCACACTGAAAAAATATAAATTGTGACTTGAGTGTTATCTCCTTTCTCTTATTTTCTTCATATATAAACTGAGATTAATGATAAAATATTACATAAATCACGAACTGCATAAGGTTATATACATAAGTTACCTGTCGCAATAATAAGAAGGGATGGTAATCAATATATTGCATTCCCATTGATAAATCACCTATAACCTCTGATAGAAGTTTCCCTTCAATGCAGAGTACAGAGGATAGTAGGAAAAGGTCACAACAGGTAAATGTGTCTTCTTTACCCCAGGAATGTTAAATGTTACCGTGTACCAGGCACTCATGGAAGTGTCATATATGCAATGTCACATTCAAAATCTTAACTACTTTATAGGTTTAGTAGTAGTGTTTTCTCCTTATAGAAGATGATAAAAACAAAACTCACAGAAATTATAAAAACTACTCAAAGATACTACCAACAGGGAAGAATGCCTTCATGGAAACCTGGATTCTCAGGGCCAGCCCTCTAGCGCAGTAGGTTAATACTCTGCCTGTGGCAGCGGCAGCCCATATGGGTGCCAGTTCTAGTCCCAGCTGCTCCTTTTCTGATCCAGCTCTCTGCTGTGCCCTGGGAAAGCAGTTGAAGATGCCCAGGCACTTGGGCCCCTGCACCACATGGGAGACTGGGAGGAAGCCCCTGGCTTCAGATCAGCATACCTCCAGTAAAGCCATTTGGGGAGTCAATCAATGATAAAGAAAAATCTTAAAATGAAAGAAACCCAAGATTCTCACAGTAATGGCACTTTCTACCTGTTGTGCTCTCAATTTCTTACTGTTCTAATAGTCCCATGCAGGCAAAGTTTCTTATGGGAGGTGGAACTCTTTCATAGTTTGGGCACTGGTGAAACTGGTTATTCATCACTCTCAGCTACCAGATAAGGCTTTCTGACCTAGTGATCCACGACTTCCTACTCAAGTCTTAGCCAGTCAGAGAGCCCACTGTTTGTTTGAGAGTATTATTTTTTCAACTTCACTGTGCATAATGGCCTGACGGACTTCACATCACCCCAGGATTCAACCACAATAATAAGCAGGATCCAAAATCAGCTGTGTTGCAAAAACGCCCCTTTTGTAACAGATTTGCACCATAGCTGTTGAAAATGACCAGATGATTCAAGAACTATACTGCAATGAGGTCGAGGATTTATCGATACATGTGATAATAATCCTCTATCATTGTTTACATCAGCAATTAATGCAGTTCAGGAGGGAGCCCTTAACACCTTGTATCAGCAAGATTTATCCCCAGTAGAATAGATTACAGCCATATGTCACCATTCAAAAGGTAATTGGTACATTTCATTAGAAAGTAATTGGAAGAAAAGATTTATTTTCATGCCCTGTAATAAATAATCTTGATAAACATTATTGTTAGCAGAGATATCTGCACCACATGGAGAATTTGCTTTACATAAACATGTGCTGCCTGTCATCTATCATTCTTGGATTTTTCTGAGAAGCTTTCACTTACCTTCGTGTGACTCAGAGTAAAGAAGGGCACATTCTGATACGCTAAGGCTTCCTTTGGGAAGAGGTGCTCTTCCTCACAGCATCATGGCTAGACCGTGTGACCCCGGTTTACTCTTTATTCCTCCAATCGGGACATCCAATATGAGAACAGGAATATTTCTGAGTTAGAGCAAGGGTTGAAGTCTCTGACTTTGGCTCAATGGGTATCAGCACAGAATACATTTCTTCGTGTTGTAGCCATCATAAAAGGGGATGATACCCATGAATGAGTTAAGCAAATTTTTGGAATGCAGAAAGCACCCCATGAATATTCATCATCGTTATCTTGATCAGTCCATTCCTGTGCCAAGCACATTATAAATGTATCCAATAAACAGACTGTTAGAGATCTTAATAGTTGTCCAAATCACATGTCTAGTGAGTGGGCATGTCAGATTCTGTGTTTCTCTACAATATTGTATTCTTGTTCTCAAATTCAGTTACAGGAAGCCATAGGATATCCTTAGCAAATCTTCCTAGATAGCACTTGACCTAAAGTTTTAGGCTACAAGCCAATCAATTTAACAGATGACAAATCACTCTTTTTGCATTAAGGAGGCATATTTTATATAGAAGAACACCAAGCTGGGCTACCACTGTAAGGTGAACATAAGACTTCAAAGAAGCACTGATAAGTCTGTGCAGTAGACCTCCGCAAGAATGACTGTGATGGTTGGTAATTCAATAAAAAATCCTGAGAAGGTCGTTTCCAAGTCAGACAGTCCTGATTACCTTAATCCTTTCTCTGATTTAGTGAGGGTGACAGGGTGACTGGGTGGCTGTGGGCAAGTCAGTCGACCTTCCTGAGACTCATCTGTCCAACAGGAATTCTAGCATGGACTGTGGAGAATGGTCTGCAAACGCCCTGGACTATGTGAAGGTCCAAAAGCATAGCCCGTGCTCACAACTCATTTTAAACATGGCATCCAATTTGCTCCTCCACTTCCTTTCACTTAACCTCCTAACTGAGCTCAAGACCCCATCTATCAGCCTCTTAGCATTCTCAGATACCACTTCAGGCTTCCCACAACCTCATTTCTGCTACAGCGGATCCTGAAATGGACAGTGCAAAATTACAAAGTCTACAGGCTAGTTACTCACCACATTGTTTATTTCATGGCTAGACCAAAATTAAGTTTTCAATTAATATCCAAGAGAGGATAATTTTCTGTCATCCAAAATGAATACTTTCACACGAAAACTTATTTTAAGCCAAGTTAAGCACTTCATACATATTGCCTTAATATAATTTACCTTTCCAAAGAGCTCTAAAACTTTTACTGTAACATTTGCTCTCCTACAGTAAACAGAAGTGGCTTTAGGGTGGCATTTCTAACTATGGTTCTGGTGTGCTAACTGCAGGTGAAGGATTCACTGTGCTGCTACATGTGCGGCCCTTGGCTTAATATCATCAAGCTTCACTTTCCCAATATGTAACGTGGAGATGATAATATAATATCATAATCATTCTAGAGTGCTTCAGAAAGTTTGTGGTACATGCAATTAACAGTTCAATTTATTTTCGTGCAAAGAAATTTGAACTTTACTGGCTGGGTTCCCAAGATGGCAATATAGCAACAGGATGATCCGAGTCACACAAGGCAAAATGTAGTTAAAAAGAAAAGATACATGCCAGATATAGAGCCATGGGAAATTCATGATAGGAAACCCAGGAGATCAACAGGGAATTAGCAGACCCACACCAAAGAGCAAATAAAAGGGTCACCCCCCCCCAGGATTACTGCAGCTCTATTCACAATAGCTAAGACATGGAATCAACCTAAATGATCATCAACCGAGAAATAAAGAAATTATGGGATATGTACTCTATGGAATACTACACAGCAATGAAAAATGCAACACAGTAGATCACTCTGGAAAACATCATGCTGAGTGAAATAAGCTAGTCCCAAAGGGACAAATGCCACATGCACTCCCTGATCTGTGATAACTAATAGAATACCTGAAAGGAAATCTGTAGAAGCAAAAGTGACACTTTGAGAAGCAACCACTTGACAGCCCTCCTCTTGACTGTTCAGGAACAGTTTGTTTTTGTTTTGCTTTATTTTTAATCCATTGGATGAACTCTGTACTTTAACATTAATTAATATGTGTATGAAGTAAACTGAAAATAGCTCCCAGTAAGAAAATGGGTGGAAATAAGAGAGGGAGGAAGAAGTTTATAGCTGTAAAGCTGTATAGTTCTGCATACATGCCTATTGTCTTACCTCTAAGGGTACAGTTTAAACACTTGCTATGTCATCCCTAAGCCTGTTAAGATGGTATTTTTACCACCCAGCTTAAGTGTCAAAGGGATCACAGTAAGTGTTAAAGTGATCATATAAATTAGATTAAGTGTCTGGTAATAATAGATAGAATAAAAAAGGAGAGAATGTTCCACCATGGGAAGCAGTCCACACAGCAGACTCATAGAATGACAATCACTCTAAATAGCACTCTGACCTCAAAATCATCCCTTGAGGCCTTCTGGTCTTGCAAATAAAATAAAGTGTCCTACATGAAGCATCTATATAAAAATGAGATCCAAGTAGAACCAAGGGGCCATCAAAGAAGGATGTGCTTTTCTCTGGGAGGAGAGACCTTCACTTTGCTTATGGCCTTGTCTAAATACTGATGGAGACTGTGGCCTCAGAAGCGTTCCATAGCCTTGGCAGCTCATGTTAAGAGCCTCAGGTGATCACCGACATCATACCTAAGAGGGTCAGTTGTTAAGTCAACAACAGGAGTCACTGTGCACTTAATCCCCATGCAGGACCTCTGTCCTTAATGGGTTGTACTATAAGAATTAAATGTGAAGCTTATTTTCAAACAGTACTTTATACTTTGTGTGTATGTGTGTGCAGGGCAGCTATCAGGGGGAAGAATCAATATATTCCTAAAGTTGTACTTATGAAATTTGTTTCATTAACTAAAAGGTTTCTTTGGGGAAAAGAATTTGAAATCCATGCTTTATATTTTTTCATCATACAAGTTTTCTATTAACAATTTAAAAAAAAACAAAACTAGGGATAGATTTCAAAGTATTTATACTAATATACAGTTATACTTTAATTCCATTTTCTACAAGGTGTCTCTTTGATGTATCTTCATGCAATGGTTCCATCCTAGAAATATTTTACTTAGCACAATCACTTACACATACTGTGCATGAAATAATTTTAGGCTACAGGGACAGCTCTGTGGTGCAGTGAGTTAATGCCTTGGCCAGAAGTGCCGGCATCCCATATGGGCACCGGTTCCAGACCCAGCTGCTCCACTTCCGATCCAGCTCTCTGCCATGGCCTGGGAAAGCAGTAAGTGCTTGGGCGCATGCACCCACGTGGGAGACCCAGAGGAGCCTCCCGGCTCCAGATCGGTGCAGTTCCAGCCGTTGCGGCCAATTGGAGAGTGAACCATTGGAGGCAAGACCTCTCTCCCTCTCTCTCTATAACTCTGACTTTCAAAGTAAAATAAATAAATCTTAAAAAAAAGATAAAAATAATTTCAGGCTACATTTTTATTAAATGCCTTTTTACAAAAGTAACCTTGAATGAAGTACTCATACAAAACATTGACTTCTACATTTCCGCCTTATGAGAAATATGAATTTCACCTGCTTGGGTCCCCAAACACAGACCTCTGTACAAGATATCAGTAAGTGTGTGTGCAACACTCTCGAGGGTGAATAAGGAGTGTCAGGATTGAAGGGGAATGAGAGCACATAAGGACCACCTGAATCAATACAGGTGTTCTCCTTACATTATGCAGTCACTTTGGAAGCCTCAAGGTTTGCAAAATATGATTAACTATAAAAATCCCAACTTCTAATCATAGTTCCAAAGACAGTGGTAGATTAGTACAGGTCAGGTTTTTTTTTGTTTCGTTTTGTTTTTTGACAGGCAGAGTTAGACAGATCTTCCTCCCGTTGGTTCACTCCTCAAATGGCTGCTACGGCCAGCGCGCTGTGCCGATCCAAAGCCAGGTGCTTCCTCTTGGTCTCCCACACAGGTGCAGGGCCCAAGGACTTGGGCCATCCTCTGCTGTCTTCCCAGGCCACAACAGAGAGCTGGACTGGAAGAGGAGCAACCGGGACAGAATCCAGCACCCCAACCAGGACTAGAACCCAGGGTGCTGGTGCCAGTGGTGGAGGATTAGCCCAGTGAGCCGTAGCACCGGCCATTTTTTTTTTTTAACCAATTTTGACCTCTGGCAAAAAGGAACCGACAAATTCTACAAAGAATCTGTCAAGCTTTTACGTTCTCAAAGTCCTTGAAATTTTAAGATAGCTTGTAAAAGTCAAATACATGGCATGGTTGAAGAATGGACCTCTTTGGTCATTTGTCTTTGAACATTTTTGAATTACAATTACTCTCGGCATTCAAGCTCTTTGCAAATTCGAAAATGAGGCCACTGTGTCAAACAGTATGCTTCTTGTGAAGGATGAAATATTAAGAAAGCCAGAGAGTACATAAAAGATGCCATCAATCCTAACCAGTTTGTGAGAGGGAATGATTATGAGAGGGAATGAAGAGTTGTGACTCAATTTTTAACTGGTAGCATGTAACAACAACCCCTATCACTTACACCATATCCTGGATACTCTGCAGCTACAAAACTCTTCACATACATTTCCAACATCCTGTCTTTGTAACAATCCTCTAAGGATGATACTGTTTTCCACTGCTGAACACGAGAAACAAATCAGCCTCAAGAAGGCTTCAAAGTACTCCAAGGTCACTACCCAGAAGCTGCAGGTGCTTGCACTGAAAATCCTGTCTGAAGTTCACGTTCCAACCATTATCTGCAATGCCTCCCACCAAAGTTGAATCAACAGTTGTAAGGCAACATGACACACTGAAAAGATACTGAAGGAGAATTTCAGATTTAAGAATGCAAATCTCTAAGAGGTATTGCAAAACTAATCTCGGTAGTACCTTGTCTATTTTTTATCTAAGTTCCATGTATGATAACAGTAAGCTGACTGCCAATTCTAATATAACTAGATGCAACAATCATCTTAAAATGTTAAGAATCATACCATGGAAGTAACAAAAAGAAAGTAAGGAGTATTTTTTTTGGCTCTGGACAATCTTCCTTAGAATTGAACCTACTAAATCCATGAAATCTGTTCTGTTTATATTGAAGTTTTGAAAAAAAAAAAAAAAACAGAAGCATTGCATGTAGAAGGTCCTAAGACATCAATAGAACTAATAATTATTGACTATCAAGCAATATCTTTGATTATGAGTATAAATAGATTTACTACTTTTACTCTAGAGAGAGGGAAACATTAAAACAAGCATACAGATAATTGCACAGTATGTTCTGTGGCATGAAGGAAATATCACTGAGGAATATTAAGGGTTGTCAGAGATGTCCTCCTAGAGATATACTTAGCAGAGACTTGAACAGGAAAGAGTGCTATCAAGGATGATACCAGAAGATGTGCCTATTACCAGCTACAGGAAAGCATGACCAGTAAGATCCCTGGAGCTCACTCACAGGATCTTTTGAGAATCCTCTTTGGCCTGCTAAGAAAAACGCAGGATAACCACAGCTTGTCTTTATAAAGTTGATGTATTTACCTATGGAAGCTCCAGATAGCTATAGGTTACACGAGATTTCTACTGCAGGATGTAGAACTACTTTTCAACAATCAGAACCATACAGTGTTATAAAACATACTGGCCAGGAATCATGAGACCTGTTTTTTTGTTTTGTTTTGTTTTGTTTTTTTTTTTGTTGTTGTTTTTTTTTTTTTTTTTTTTTGCAACAATTCTCTAGGGCAGAGTTAGACAGTGAGAGAGAGAGAGACAGAGAGAAAGGTCTTCCTTCCATTGGTTAACTCCCCTAGTGGCCGCTGCGGCTGACACTGCGCCAATCCAAAGCCAGGAGCTAGGTGCCTCCTCCAGGTCTCCCATGTGGGTGCAGGGACCCAAGCACTTGGGCCATCCTCCACTGCCTTCCCGGGCCACTGCAGAGAGCTGGACTGGAAGAGGAACAACCGGGACTAGTGCCCCAACCAGGACTAGAATCCGGGGTGCTGGCGCCACAGGTGGAGGATTAGCCTAGTGAGCCACAATGCGGCCTCTAGGAATACATTTTTTGCCACAACAGTTCACATCTTGGACCCCCCAATTGCCTCCTTTCATACATGATACTGGTAATGAATCCCAGATGGAACACTGTATGTGAAAAGCACCCACTATTCCTGCTCTGCTTATACAACGTGGAGTTGCTAATGCTACATTAGCCTAAATCTGTCACTGCAACTTGACATTGGAGTTTCACTTTAAAACACAGGGCTGTGAGTTTCCTTTGAATCAAACATTGAAAAGGCTTAACTCAAAAGTATAGGGTAAGTCACAATGGTTTTAGAGGATGCCAGAAGCAAAATTATGAATTTTCATGCTGAAAACTTGAACTATGGAATCCAATAACCCACCCCCTTAAAGTTGTCTACTATCAAAATATCACTCAATATTACTTTCAATTACCATTACATTTGTACAGAGCAAGGTCTTTCAAATGGCACTTAATTCCTTAGTGTTGATCAAACAGCACAATTGAGCTATGACAGCAATTTTTGAAACATTTTTCTTGAAATACACATTACACTTTGAATTCTTAAAGATTTAATGAGAGCCACTGACCTTAAGATCAATAAAGAAGTTGCTTGAGAAGTGTGCACACTTTAAAAGCTAACATACATCATGTCACCTTCTTAGTAACGCATACTTGTTGAATAACGGGTCCTATTGACTTGATCAAGTCTCGTATGTACAATATCCCTGGATCGGCAACACAGAGATTCAATGCATCTCTGAAGATAACCAGGTGCAGTCAAGATGCATGTGACAATGCAATCAGTGACGGGCCACATCTACAAGTGGGTTCAAAAAGGTCACGAAGAATGGAATTAATGCATGGCAAAGGTACTTTATCTTTTAACAGTGGTCTCCGGAGATTCTAACAGAGCTGAACACTTCATGTTGCCTTGTGATCCTAACACTGTAGCACATTGCTCCACTCACATATTTTTGGTGATACTGTTAGCAACAAACCTACTAAACTACCAGCTACATACAAATATAGCACATGAAATCATTTACCATACATACCACTTGATAATACCTAGAATCAACTATGTCACTGCTTCAGGTACTTGCCAAAGTCTGTTTTGTAGCTATTTGAGGGTGTGCTCCCACATATGATATAGAAAAGGTCGCTATTACAGTATGCTGCGTTATGCCTGTAGCAGCCTACTTGAGTATGACTGCTGTTGACTGTGTGTCTTGATTGCATCCAAAGGTCACATTGAGTGACTGACCTTGACCACATAGGTCATTTCATCATTGGGTGAACATCAGGGAGAGTACTCACAGAAACCTGAGACACATTTCTCAGAATGTCTTCCTGTTTTTAAGGGATGCATGAGTGATCGTACGTTAACTCAGTAAGTGTTTGCAACTTTGGTTACTTGCCCCCGAGAAGCAGTATCATGCTGTGCTTTTCCCATCAGTGGAAGGGTTGAGTTCCATGTTGACAGATATGTAACACACATGGATCTGCGAAGTCAGTCTGTCCATGGGCTTTCAGTCATCCCCAGATTCCAGAAATGAAAAATATGCAGATGGTCCAGTAATCTGATGTACTTGGTGTGTTTCTAAAGTTCTCCCCGTCTTATCTGACCATCCTGAAATTTCCCAGCCAATCTGCGAACTCCCAAATGCAGCGACTTTGACAAAGCATGTGCCAACTTTATAAACCTTCGCATCAATGTTTTCTGAATTCTTTCCCCTTCATTCATAACTTTGATTATGTATTCCTTATACTGTTAACACACAGCCCTGAGGGTTGGTATGTCTCTGCCATTTCCTGGCAAAGACCGGTGCTAATCCTCTGCTGTTTCAACTACCACATAGATTACTCAGGTTTTATGATGTTCTGAAGGTCGCTCCCCAAAGTAACAAAAGCCATTGTCTCCACTCTCTGAGGAGGGGCACAAAATAGGATCTAAAAGCTTGTCTAAGTTTGGATGTGATTAATGTAGATTCTTATGATGAAGGAAATGAAAACGAGAAATCTGGATCAGTAATCACTATTTAAACAGAAACAATTTCAACAAAAAATGAACCTGAGACAGAGAGAACAAACTGATAATGCCAACAGCCAATGAATTATTCTCTGGGTTTTAAAAACAGACCTTGTGATAGCATTTAAAGTTTTATGGGGCGCTTTGATTCATGAGACTTCTGAGTGTAATCAGGGAAGGAAAGGGACAGAGTTGTTGCCTTGTGTTTCACAGGTACTTACATTGGAATTTGAGCAGAGAAAGAGAGGTTCCAAATCAATACAGAAATGTGCCAGGAAATGGTACTTTGATACTGAGTACTCTTCTCAGATCCTCACAACCCTGAGAGACTTGACCGGTTTTCTCCTTGTCATAGTCCCTGGACTGAAAGCTGGACTTTTTCAAACAGGAGCTGTGGGAACTACCCAGAGAGCATCAGAGACTTGACACTTTGGAACCCTCCTTAGGACTTTGCTTCCTTTCTAGCTGTACCACAAGAGCATTTCAGAGGAAATCTTCACTTTATTAGGATGTCATCCACATTGTGAACTGGCCGGACAACCAGGTCACAGAAACCAGAAGGAGACTCGGTGGAATCTGATTATGTTTTTTGATATTTCTTTTGAGGTTTCATATGCACAATACTAGTAAGTCGGCAGTGCAGAAACACGACAGCCCACCATGATCCCATATAGCCCTTTTCTGTCTAGCCCTGCATCCCACATTTCTACTTGACTTCTCAATACATACAGTCCAGCCGATCACGGTTTCATGTCCTTATGCTCAGTAAGTACTCTGCTTACACCCTTCCCCTTCTGTAGCTCTCCATGGCTGTTGTAATCAAAACCCAAAGCACTGGAAACCAGCCTCAATTCATTCCATCAACAAATCCAAATCCCCATCTCTTCCCACCTGGATTCCTAACAGACCCCCAGCTGCTTTCCTTGCAATCCTCTTGCATTTTCTTGGCCACACTCAGCCCCTTTATCCGGAGTAACTAAAAGCCCCAGGTGAACTGACATTGTAGTTCCTGTCCAAATCTAAAGGCCTCAGGACCAGGAAGGTAGGGATTCTGTCAATTCTAGACTGAGGACAGGATAGTCAAGCAGGGAAAGGTCCTTCTTACTGTTGTTTATTTAGGTGTTTTATTAGTTAGATGTAGCCCACTCACACTAAGGAACAGTCTGCTTTGCTCAGCCTACAGGTTCAGATGTTAATCTCATCCAAAAGCACTCTCACAGACCCACCCAGAAGACTGTCTGACCACATGTCTCCACCCTACAGGGTCCAGTCAGTCAACACAGAAATTTGCCTATCACAGTCATGTTTGCAACATGAAAATCAGATCATATTGCCACCTATCCCGATGCCTCTTTAGACATCACTCACAACTGTTTATTGTCTCACTGTATTCCTCAAAGGCATGCATTACTTCCTCCCACTTATTAATACCACCGCATCTATTCTCTTTGATTTTCTTCTAAGGGTATTTGCCCCCTCAAACTCTTCATGCTGCTCTCAGCCTGCACCTCTCCCTTCAATGATGAGGCTGACTCCTGGCCCTTCTGGGTCTCAGGGAAGCCTTCCCAGACACCTGTGCCAACCACGACCCACTCCGCACTTAGAGCTTCATGCCATCCACTGTATTCTTTACTTAAGTAGTCCTTATCATCATAAAAAGGGTTACTTAATGTACCTCATTCTACATAACAAACTGACTATGCTAACAATTCACTTCATCTTATTTAGAGCCCAAAAACTAACTTTCTGCTGATTCTGGAAATTCAATACATGCCTGTTGACCAAACACATGACTGACTTTCTGAAAACCTTCAAAACCGACCAAGACTTTGCCTGTCTTTCCTTTTTTGCCGAGTTAAGGGACTCTCCAGACTAAATTTTAACATTTGTAGAAATTAATGGTATTTGAGAGAGGCGGGTATCAGCATGACCTCAAACAAATAGATAAACAGAATACAGAGTTTAGAAATATATCTTTACCATACACGGTTAATTGACTTTCAACTGAAACACTTAGTGCCATTAAATAGGGAAAGTTACCTTTCCAAAACATGATGCTGGAGCAACTGGGTAAACATAGTTGGAAAAAATAAACCTCACCACTATTGTTAAAGATGCATTCAAGATGAATCAGGGCCAGAGCCGCAGCTCACTAGGCTAATCCTCCGCTTTGTGGCGCCGGCACACGGGGTTCTAGTCCCGGTCGGGGCGCCGGATTCTGTCCCGGTTGCCCCTCTTCCAGGCCAGCTCTTTGCTGTGGCCCGGGAGTGCAGTGGAGGATGGCCCAAGTGCTTGGGCCCTGCACCCCATGGGAGACCAGGAGAAGCACCTGGCTCCTGCCTTTGGATCAGCGCGGTACGCTGGCTGCAGCGCGCCAGCTGTGGCGGCCATTGGAGGGTGAACCAACGGCAAAAGGAAGACCTTTCTCTCTGTCCACTCTGCCTGTCAAAAAAAAAAAAAATCAGCAGAGTATCTTTCCGGACTTGGGATAAGCAATGTTTTATTAGACAAAGCACAAAAGCATTAAGTATAAAAAAATCAATAAATGTAAATTAACCAAAACTAAAATATTTTCTTAAGACAGTGTTTTTAAAAAAATGAAGAAGTCATAGATTGGGAGACAATACCTGAGGTGTATTTATGACAGAAAAATAATCTTTCTAACGAAGGACATAGAAGAAGTTGGTAAGCAAAAATATGATTAAGTCAATCATAAAAAAAATGTTGGGCCAAAAAGTTAAGTTTAACCCTGCTGAAAGAACGTATCTGAATAACCAATAATTTCCTGAAAAGGTGTTCAACATAATTAGTCTTCATGCAAGTAAAACCCATAATAAACTACACTTTATAGTCCATAGAATAGCTATATTTCAAAAAGCATGAAGCTATCTTCTAGAATATTTTGACAATTTTGTATTGCATGATGGATCACATTTCTATGTAACACAGCTCCTCACTTCCTAACTGTTTAAGACAACACACATTTATTGTCTCACAGTTGCTGTCAGTCATAAATCTAGGTTCAGCTGAAAAGCTCTTTTATCTGGTTCCGGTTAAACTACTGACCAGGGCTATGAGCTCATCAAACGCTTGTCTGGGGATCCATTTCCAAACTCATTTCTGTGGTTGGCAGGAGTCAGTTCCCTCGAGACTGTTGGACTGAGGCCCTTTTCTCCTGGGACTGCTCCATAGTCATGTAGGAACGTAGTATCTGTTCCCCTTCAGTGTGTGCCAATAACAGGAGCCCAAAAGGGTCTTTATATCCTAACATGAGGGATACCCCCTCACTTCTGCCATGTTCCAGATGTGCAACACCAAGTCATCACCTCCAGCCCATAATGCGGGAGAGCATTACATAAGGAAATGAATCCCAGGAGGCAAGCATCACCGGGAAATAAACCGGATGCTATTTTACCACTCCTATGCAAGACACACCTAGCTATGAGCTAGGAATTCCACTCCTGGCTCCTTATTCAGACTATTTTATACAAAGTACTCTGAACAATCAGATGCTTGCAATGGTAAAAGGCTTCAACAAATCACAGTCTACTCATGCAATTAACCACTTTGAAGCAATAAAAAGAATGGCCAACTGATGAACACCGCTCCATGGAACACATTTAAACATCTCCAAAGGCACACAACAGCAAAGTCTGTGATTCCCATGGTGGGAAGTTCAAACACAGGCAAGTCTTATTTGCGGTGAGTAAAGTAAGAAGAGCACTTGCCTTTGGCGGGTGGTGAATATGAATGTCAAAAAGCAAGAGGGAACTTTCTGAGGTGGTAGTGTTTGATGGGTGCTGACTACCCCAAACTATACATTCAAAGTATGTCATTAAGTCCTATCCCACTGTGCATAAACTTCAGCATAATGACAAGGCATGCAAAATTTTTAAAACAATCCAATGACATGCAACACACCTAAAGTATAAAAATACAGAATCTCTGGCATTTAAAATCATGGCAGGCAGGCGCTGTGGCTCACTTGGTTAGTCCTCCACCTGCGGCGCCAGCATCCCATGTGGGCGCCGGATTCTAGTCCCAGTTGCTCCTCTTCTGGTCCAGCTTTCTGCTGTGGCCCGGGATGGCAATGCAGGATGGCCCAAGTCCTTGGGCCCTGCAGCCGCACGGGAGACCAGGAGGAAGCTCCTGACTCCTGGCTTCGGATCGGCACAGCACTGACCGTAGCAGCCATTTGGGGTGGTGACCCAATGGAAGGAAGACCTTTCTCTCTGTCTCTCACTCACTCACTCTCTCTAACTCTACTTGTCAAATAAAAAAAATCATAGCAGCATCCAAGAAAAATACCTACAGCAACAGTGCGGGAGCTATACTGGTAGGAAAAATGATTTTGAAGGCGAAAAGCAGCACAAGAAAAAATAAAATCACTCGGCATTGAAAAGATAAAAAAGAACAATTCTAGGCCAACATGCATGTAACTGATACATCAATCATAAAAATATATGTGAACATAAGTAATTTGAGAAGGACAGTATAAAACATGGCACCAAATAAGTGAGGAAAAGCCATTCTTTTCTGACATGGAATATTTATGAAAATTAATATGTACTGGAACAAAAAGCTAGACTCAAGTTTTAAAAATTCACTTTATACTGAAAATACTTTCTGAAAACTCTAGGACTGGGACCAGCGCTGTGGCACAGTAGGCTAAGCCTCCACCTATGGCACCGGCACCCCACATGGGAGCTGGCTCATGTCCCGGATGCTCCTCTTCTTATCCAGCTCTGTGCTTCTGCCCTGGGATAGCGGTGGAAGGTGGCCCAAGTGCCTGGGCCCCTACACTCACATGGGAGACCCAGAATAAGCTCCTGGCCCTTGGCTTCGGATGGGACAACTCCAGCCATTGTGGCCATTTGGGGAGTTGTGGTGGCCTTACAGGGAGTGAACCAATAGATCAAAGACCTTTCTCTCTGTTTCTCCCTCTACCTCTCAAATAAATATTATATATATAAATATAAAGTTATAAGACTGCCACTTCAAAAATAATGTAAACAGAAGTTTAAAATCAATGAATGAAATACATAGTTGAACCATCTGGAAATCTAGCACATTTAGCAAGTTAAAACATAGTTCTATAGGGAACCCATAAGTCACATGAGCAATCCCATTAAAATTAGAAAATATTTAAGCTACCAATACTTGCTTGGGACGCTGTTAAAGAAGAATTCCAAAACCTTAAAAGACATTAAAATTAGGAGAAGCAAAAGTTAACAACAACAACAAAAAAAAACACATTGGAGGCCTAATAACAACTAAAGAATTATCCTAACATCTCAAGATCAAAAAGGACAAAGTCAAGAAATTGAAACAATCAAAACAGTAAGTAAGATTGGCAAAACTAATGGTCAGGTTTTGCACTGAGCTCTCAGAGACCATTCAAGAGAAAAAGATGCTATGAATATCAATATTCAGAACAAAAGAAAACATAGCTACAAATCATGGGGCATTAAAAAATCAATGAGGATATTACAAAAAACTTGGTAATGAGTTTAGACTTTTATACCAACTGAGAAAAACCTGTATACTGTTATACTTATTTTTAATTAAAAGATGAATTTTCTATGCCCAGAACATTTATCAGTGAGCTTCAACATAAAAAATAATTGTTATTTCATAAACAGTTCTGGTTTGTAGAACAATGAAAGAACTTTAAAAAGATGTTATAAGAAAAAAATTACAGGAGCAAAATCATAAAATAGTTTATAGAAAATACACTACATACAAAGTTGGGTTACAGCCAAAAACACAGGAGTGGATCAGAACATTAATATAATTCAAAACAATATTATATTAAGTATAAATATAACTCAATGGATAGTATACAAATAGTACACATTATAAGGTAGGATTTGATAAAATTCATATTATTTATTGATGGAAACTCTTAAGAGAGTTAAAATAAGAAGAGAGACTATCTTGATAAAAGGTATTTGGAGGGAGAAAATAACAAGAAAAAGTTTTTTAAATGAAGTTGTCAGAAGTTTTTCCTGTAACTTCAGGAAGAAGCAATATTTCAGTTTTTTTCTGCTAGTCATAAAATTGGACAGTCATATATTAAGATAATTACTTGCAGTAATAAAAACTTCAAATAACGTATATTCAGATTATGAAAAATAACCTGACTAGTGACTGTAAGATCAGTGTGCTCCCTCAAAAAACCAATTCCAGCAAAAAAAATAAAAAGAGTGTTTCTTAATCCTTTTTTAAGTACCATTTTGGGGCCAGCCTTCTCGCATAGCAGGTTAGGCCAGCATCCCGCATTGGCATGGGTTGGAACCCCAACTGCTACACTTGCAATGCAGCACCCTGCGAATGCACCGGGGAAAGCAACAGCAGATGGCCCAAGTGCTTGGGACCCAGCCTCCACATGGGAGACACGGACAAAGCTCCTGGCTTCAACCTGGCCTCGTGCTGGCTGCGGAAGCCATCTGGGGAATGAACCAACAGATGGATGATCTCTCTTTCTCTCTGTAAATCTGACTTTTAAAAATAAATAGATAAATAAAAAACTTGAGAAAAAAAAAGTTTAAATCGTCCAATTATTGAAATACATAAATGTAATCAAAATTCCAATGGGGTTTCTTTGTGAAATGTAAGTTCATTCCAAAATATATGTGAAATACTAACAATAATTAATAGATTTCTAAAATAGAATAAAGGCACTTATAAAAAAACAAATTTAACAATGTGAATAATTTAAATAAACTACTTTTGCAACAATGGACAAACAGAATAAGAAAAGACTAGAAAGGCTCAAAAGAGAGCCAGCCCTCAGATAGGGAGGGTAACTGTATTCTTTCACATCTACTACTAAAATGTAATGATTCCAAATGATATTCGTTTTCCTAAATTAGAAGGCCTGGCAAGCAGCAGCTGCCTCCTGTGCTCTGGGTTTCCTTCACTCACAGTCAGGCCAGCGTCACTCGGCAGATAGCAAGGAGCCTCCAAGAGGACTTCTGGAAGATCCCTGCTATTACTGTGCTGCTACTTCTGTTCTACTCACAGCTGCCTTTTGGGTCACTCACTGACATCACCTAAGAGTTTTTGGAAGCCCCTGAGCCTGTGACCCGGGTGCGAATGCGGTACTTCTCAAAGTGTAGTCCTGAGCCAGCCGTGTCAGCATCACTGGGAAATTTGCTCTACATGCAGCTTTTTGAGTAAAAAAGCTACACTGGAAACTCTGGGGCTAGGGCCCAGGTAGTCTACAACCCTCCAGGTGATTCCGATGCTCACATTTCAGAGGGCCTGGCCCAGCCCTGCACCTCCCTTCCTGGCCATTCTTTCTCTCTGCATCTCTTCTGGGAACCTCTGTATGCTCTCCCTCTGGGAGGGTTACCCACTCTCTGAACGCAATCGCAGCTAATTTCCAATAGCCTGCAGTTCTGTCGACTGCCCTCGGGTTTACCTTGCCCCATGCTCTCTCAATAATTTTCTTGTGGGCTTTCATCTGTCGTCAGAAACCGACACCACTTCAGGCGTGTTCTGTCTGATCTCTACAGTTCCCATAGGACTCCTGGAGGAGTATTTTCTCCGTGGCAACGTTAGCATGTGGACAAACTACATGAAGTCTGCCTGAACATCAAAGGATATTAAGACGGGCTGTGAAACAAAAAGGCCTTTCCGCTTCTCCTTTCAGGACATGGTCCTTTGCAGCTTGCTGTAGCATTTCACCCTAGAACAGTTTCAGGGTGGTTCTCCTCCTGAGAACCCTGCTACTTGCAAGTCCCAGAGCCCAAGGAAAGGGATCACTCATTTCTCGGTCTGCTCCCCTGGTCTCAGAGTCCTCCTGGTGATGGCAAGGGCCATAGGCGGTGGGTAAGAAAAGGGCGAATGCTAATGTCTGTCTGAAACACCAACTCTGTATCCACAAGTTTTCCAAGTTCCACCCTTTTTCTACTGTGGGTTCTTTGTGTTCCATTAAAGTATCTTTTTGACATACCAGGTAACAATACATTCAACATATGCTGCATCAGATAGCACTAATGTAGGCTGCTAAATGTGCTATGAGAAATAGCATGTACTATGAAGTCTGTATCACTCAGCCATATGTACTATCTCTCTAAACTTTTATACATAGTCTGCTTCTAGAAAAAGAATTCCATTAAGAAAGAGTCGTCATATTATTGCTGAGAAGGAGTAAGATAAGATGGACAGAATAAGGTTTTCTCATGGTAAACAAAGTGACTTTGGTGACCCCTCAATTGGGTCCACATATTGACTCTGCTATTGTACTTGATGTATAACCCTGAGCAAGTGATTTAACATTAGCTTCATCCTTTTGTGAACGTTAAATAACAGATAAAACCCTTTACATAGTATCCTCGCCTAGTAAGCCCTCTCTAAAGGCATAGGCAATGTTTTCAATAAGAAACCTGACTAGCAAGATGAAGTCAGAGCAACGTCTGCGTGGCTGAACAAGCTCAATAGTTCAGATCTTTTTTTAAAGAAGTTGTGAAGGTTTTGGCCAGAAAGATGCTTGCTTCAGCAGAAGTACTCAAGAAGATAAATTTTTTTCTTTTTTTATATATATTTTATTTATTTATTATTTATTTTTATTTTTTGACAGGCAGAGTGGACAGTGAGAGAGACAGAGAGAAAGGTCTTCCTTTGCCATTGGTTCACCCTCCAATGGCCGCTGCGGCCGGCACACCGTGCTGATCTGATGGCAGGAGCCAGGTGCTTCTCCTGGTCTCCCCTGGGGTGCAGGGCCCAAGCACTTGGGCCATCCTCCACTGCACTCCCTGGCCACAGCAGAGAGCTGGCCTGGAAGAGGGGCAACCCGGACAGAATCCGGCGCCCTGACCGGGACTAGAACCCAGTGTGCCGGTGCCGCAAGGCGGAGGATTAGCCTAGTGAGCCACGGCGCCGGCAAGAAGATAAATTTTTGATAGAAGTACATTGGGCAAAGGGAAAAATCAGAGGCAGAGCATGTGAGGTGGTTACAAGACTCCAGGTTATAGCTGACCTAGTAGACTGAGAAGGGAGAAGCTGTGAGATCAAAAGCTGAGTTAACTGATAAAAAAAGGGAGGATGACACAGGGACTCCCTGGGGAGGTGGAGCATGGCGGTGCCACTGATGAGGTGTTGAGCAGGTGGTATTCAAAGAGTGGACAAACAAGAAGAATGGGAGTGAACTTAGTGGAAATAAACAAAGCCAGAGAATTGAGGATACACTGTGTAAGTCAGCCAGTCTACCCATGAGAGAATCAGAGAAGTACAATAACACAATCCTCATATTTCAAAAATGAGAGTACAAGAGTACATGAGATCCACTATGTGGGATTAAGGTCCTAGGCCAAGCTGTGCTGCACCAATGTGAAATTCTGCTGCCCTGGGAACTGGCATCATCATGAGGGAAAAAAAAAACACACACACATGCAAAGGAGGTGAATAACAACAGGTGAAGCCACACCTGCCTCAGTAAGGAAATGTGAGTTCAATAGAAACTCAAGCGCCAGCGCCGTGGTGTTAATCCTCCACCTCCAGCACCAGCATCCCATATGCATGCCGGGTTCTAGTCCTGGTTGCTCCTCTTCCAGGCCAGCTCTCTGCTGTGGCCCAGGAGTGCAGTGGAGGATGGCCCAAGTCCTTGGACCCTGTACCCCATGGGAGACCAGGACGAAGCACCTGGCTCCTGGCTTCGGATAGGCGCTGTGCCGGCCATGGCGGCCATTTGGGGGGTGAACCAACAGAAGGAAGACCTCTCTCTCTCTCTCACTGTCTGTAACTCTGTCAAATAAATAAATCTTTAAAAAAAAAAAAAAAAGAAACTCAAGCCAATCTTCTCGTAAGTATTATATAGGCCTGATGTTTCTCCTTATGGTTCTTTGAGTCATTGTAGATTAGGATGGAAAGTAACTCAGTGGAAAAGGGTGCTACCTGGAAAAATCACAGAGAACCCAGGGAGAGGATTGTGGAGGAGCCCTCACTGGGTGCATCATAGAAGCAACAGTCAGCAGTGGGCAAAGAGGAAGATGTTCCTTTATATCAAGTTGAGGTGTCCACAAGTTGGAAACGTACAAATAAAATTGCAGTAATCAGTCTGATTCAGTGCGATTTCAGAGCTCCCTGCTTCCCAAGTTGAGACATTTTCTTTGCAACAGATAAAGAGACCCTTGGGGATTACTATCCAGTAATAGTATTAAATCTAGAATATTCAGAGGTTGCTTAAATTTTAGATAGTGTTTTTCTCACTGAATGAGTCTGGCAGAAAACCTATGAAGCGATATTATTTTGATTTTTTTCCATATAAATTAGTTAGAATGCATTAAATCTTTCTCTTGGTTCACCTTCTTGGCAGTCAATACAAATACTCATGAGTAAGTCTTCAAAAAATACATAGAGACAGGTGGCCACCACTGTAATCCGGGTTCCGAGGATTTCCATCTCCCCAAACGTTGCTCCTCATACTGTCCCCTTGCAGCCAAACCAGCTCCTCTCCCCAGCCCCAGGCAACCTTCTGCAGCTGCACTTTGGAGTAAGTCCTGAGAATTCTTTATGATTTGCTGATATAATACCAATAGTCCCCACAGTCAAGTTGAGCGTCCCCAAACTGAAACATCCCAGAGCCTCAGACTCCGAGTGCCAATATGAAGATGCAAATGTTTTGGATTTTAGCACTTTATCCTAATTCAGATATTCACTTTATGGATGCAAATGAAGTAAATAAACTAAAAACAATAAAATCACTCTCATGCCAATATTCCAAAATCCAAAACATTTCTGGTCCTAAGCATTTTAGATAAGGAACACTTAACCTGTAATAACCATGTTGAATGATATTTCCAATGTGTCAGTCACCATTTAAATATTTTTTAGCTGAATAAACTAGAACTCTGAGCAATTTTACAGGGAAAGCTGGAAGGAAGAGAGGAAAGGCAGGGGAAGACGGAAGGTCACGTAGGGACCACTTCATGGCTTGATCTATTTTGTTAACTTCAACTGACTCTTCCTCCACGGAGGACAGAGTAGGCCGCAGTGGAAGCAACACGTGTCAGATTCAAGAAGCTTAATTTAATCTTGTTTTCTTCTTAAAGTAAGGCTATACCAAAACACTTATGTAAGATTGCTTCATTGTACCGAAGCAATGACTGCACAGAAGATAACATGAAACCTTCCTCCTAGAACACCAAACTTATAACCTTTGTGAAACCACCCTGACAATAAAACCTACCTGTGTTTTCTAATAAACTTGAACAGACTTGTAAAGGAAAACTTTAAACAATTTCTTCATCAAGAGCTGAAATGCTGTTTCAATCCCAGGCCATTTCAACTTCTTCTTAAATTTCACAAAATGAAAATGGGACCTTTTATCTCTGTCTTGTGTGTATTTCAGATTGGAGTCCCCAACCCGAGCTCTAGTGATGGAGGCCCCAAAAGGAGTAGAGATCAATGCAGAAGCTGGCAATATGGAAGCTACCTGCAGAACAGAGCTGAGACTGGAGTCCAAAGATGGAGAGGTAAGGGGGGGAAGGACACAAGCCAGAAAGATGTGGCTCCAACAGGCCAACCTTTCTGATTGGTGATTTGCCCCTGAAATTAATCTTACGTGATGTCAATTTGAAAAAAGCCAGTAAGATGGCTTTATTTTCTAGAAAAAAGTAATTAGACAATTTGATTACAGCCAAGACCACAATACATTAAAATTATTGCTGATTATTTGAAGAGTAGCAATAACATCTTGTATTGCAAGTGCAGATTGATATGACCACAAAGTGAATGCTATTTTCAAACTCTGATTTGTCAACCAAATGAGAATTAGTTAGCCAGCATTATTCAGCTGGCTATCACACACATCTGGCTAAGCATTTAATTTACTCTAGTTATTTTGTTGGTTCCTGTGTGTCTCCATTTCCTTAAGATCCAAATCCAGCAGCTAGCTCAAACCTGAACAAGGTAAACTTCCAACTTGGGCAAGAAGAGAATGAACAATTACAGATACCATTTTCCTACCCCAACACAATCTGTGAACAGAAATGCTGCTTGTGTTTTTTTTTTTTTAAGTAAAGTCAACCAAATCTATCCTCAAAATATGATCTGAATGCAAACTTTTGAAAACATCATCAAAGTGTTCATTAGTGCGCTTTTCTATTTAGAAATAAAAACAAGGGGAAAATCACTTTAAAGCAAAACTGTCTTTCATATCCTTTTACCGGGTATCTTCCTGTCTACATCCATCCTGGGTACATGCTTTAAAGATTCATTTTATTTACTTATATAAAAGGCAGTTTGACAGAGACAGAAAGAGAGATTGTCCATGCAATGGGTGACTCTCAAACGATCACAACAACCATGGCTGGGCCAGGCCAAATCCAGGAACTCCATCTGGGTCTCCCATGTACATGGGTGCTCATCTGCTGCCTCTCAGGCACACTAGCAGGAAGCTACATCTGAGGTGGAGGTGGGACATGATCCCAGGCACTCCGTGATGGCCCATGAGCATCCCAAGTGGCAGCTTAACCCACGGTACCGCAGTGCCCACCCTTGCTTTCTTCAAAATATGCTGTCTTGAAAGTTCATCAGATAAAGCATTCAGTTACACAACTGCCTCTTCAAAGAACAAACCACTCACATATAAAAACTGTAACTGCCTCACATATGTAGTTCATAGCTATCAGAAATCAAACTGTGGAAGAAGCAGTGGTAAGCATAATTGAATGACATCTTCTACCATGTCCTATACATTGTTAGAAAATGAGGAAAGGGACTTACTCTTCATTTAAAATAGTGAAAACACTCACTAGTTACTGTCACCTGGCACACAGAGGTAGGCAATAGCCAAGAAGTACCATAATAAAGAGTTCAGTGTAGCATCTTGAGTATTTGTTTGACTCTAAGGCTCAGTTTTCATTCCAAACATACGTCTGCAGATTGGTAACACAGGCCAAGGCAGCATTATCTTGCTAGCATAGAAGCATCTGTGAAGGCAGAGCCTATAGTTGTCCAGTTTCTCTCCAAATCCACAGTGCCAAGAAAATACAACATAGGACAGGTGCTCTGCTTTAACTGGAACTGAACCGTCACCCATAGCTGTTGACTAACTCTCGCCTTCCTTCACTCTCTTTAGATTAAGTTAGATGCCGCGAAAATCAAACTACCTAGACTGCCTCATGGATCCTACACACCTACAGGAACGAGGCAGAAGGTCTTCGAGATCTGCGTCTGCGCCAACGGGAGATTATTCCTGTCCCAGGCAGGGACTGGTTCCACTTGTCAGATAAACACAAGCGTCTGCCTTTGAAAGACTATCCATAGTGGACACTGTCGGCGGCATAAAGGCCCTTTTTGGCTTTAGACTCTGGCTGCCAGCTATTTTTACTAGAACACAGAAAGCCTATCAAAGACCTTTTGTGTGTGTGAGCGCGTGTGTGCGTGTGTGTATGTGTGTGTTTGCGTGCAGGGGTGAATATAAATATATAAATATATATATATAAATAAATATATATATCCTCTGTATAAAATGAGGTTTCAGTACAAAAGGAACCATGGGTGACCCTGTGATACCCACAGTCATTTTCCATCCCATCTTCATCACCTCCATGACAACATCTGGATGCTAATTCAGGCCCAATCTTCCCCAAACCATCCAGAATCACACAGTCTGTTGTGTACTTACAGGATATTCATCCCTATGTTTCTGTGACAACGTAACTTCTCCTTTAGTGTCATTACTGGGCAGCAATGGCGGGAATCTCCAAGTCACGCTCCAGCAGTGGGATCCCTGTTTGAAAAAAAATCAACATTTGTTTGCCTTTTGCAGCAAGGCTATCCAACTCCCCTCCCCCGCTGAAGTTAATTATGAGGCATTACCACAGAAGTTAGCAACAAGTACTCCAAACAGCTCCCTTTTTGCACTCATCTTTGCAGCCAAAAGTATTGGGGCCCTTTTTCAGTTGGATGAATGAGGAGAATGGGTTTCTGCAAATTTTGAACTGTTTACCCAACTTCTGTTATCTTACTTTCTTGAAGCTCAAATTGTCTTTCACAGTCCAAATAGGAGTTGTAAATCAGCACAAAATAGGATAACAGCTGCTCCTCAGTTGCTAGAGGCTATTCAGTGGTCTGACAGGCAAAGAATAAATGGGTGATGTGTCTCTGTTTGAAGAAAAAATGACTCGAAAGCTATTATGTCCTCACTTTTAACTATATCCAGCAGACTCCATCCAATCCAAAATGATGAAGTCAATCAAAATCCCTTAGTGTGGAATCCCTACCCCAAGAGAATCCGTTCTGAAGTAGAAGTCTATGAGTAGCATTGGGAACCTAATTAGTTTTGTATGTTTCTTGGAATTGGTAAGCAATTTAGAGACATGCTTGTATTTTTAATTGGTACACAACTTTGATGCAAGCTTTTCTTCCTAAAGGCATGCACCAACTCTCTGGCTTTGATGGACTTAATATTTTTTTCAGGGCTATTATATTTTTATTCCTAAATCCACTTCTCTCTTTTCTCCAGGACTGACAGATCCATAGTACTACATGCTATCAGAGTAGCTCACTAGAAGTTAAACTACACTGAGTCGAATGTCCTTATCACAATCACTGTGTCTCTGGGGCCAGTAGCACCTGCTCCCCTCTAGGTGGAAGCAGCCTCAATTCCCGCCATCAGCTACCTCTCATCAGCTCACTTTCATCATCTTGCTCCAGGGTCACCCTGGCCAGCTCTTGTGCTGGGACAGGGGATTATACCATCTCTGTTCAAAGAGGGGGAAATGTGCCTATGCCTTAAGTCAATGCACTCAGCAAGGAGAAGCACATCCTATTTATCTTGTTACTTGTCGTTTATTTTGAGTGATTGGAGGGGAATGGTTTAGCAATGACTGGGCATCTGAAAAGCTGGTAGACAAACCAAATCATTGACAGATGTGGATTCTATGGAGTCCGGAATGGAGGTCTAACTGGCTCAGGCAAGTCTGGATGCCAGTTGGCAGGAGGGGCCCCACATTCCTAAATGAAGCATTTGTAGTCCTGGATGGCATCTTTCCCCTTGACAAAGTTTGAGTTTTCCTTACTTCACAAGCAGGGGAAGGCTTATCAGGGAAGGTGAATGCCGTTTTAAGATGGCCCTCACCCATTAGGCTGTACACATGAGATGTAAAAGAAGTGCTGTGTTGCTCGGTTGCTTACAAGTGGCGGGAGGAGGAGCTAGGGGGAGGACTCCTAGCCTCAACAGTGCTGCTGCAGGCTTCCAGATCCCAGGCTTGCTCCAATCACTCTCACTCAGTGTCCCTTGCAGAAGAATTAAGTTGGCCAATCTTAGGGCAAAGCCATAAGGTTGCTTAGCGTAAAGCACTAGGGTTAAAAAAGGAAAATCCATCATAAAAGGTATCAGGATATGCTGGTTAGTATCATTAATATCCTGTGGGGCACACTGCCAGAGACTGTGTGTTTCACACATAGAACACGTTTTTGCAAGCCAGAAAGACCCTCCTAGGCTACTGGGAGCATCAATCCCATTTCTTCCAGATACACAATAATAGCTCTGAGGTCCTTTGAGGCTAACTACCTTAGGATGGACCTTCTCTGTGCTTTGCTCTCTTGAGAACATCACATATGGATGAAGAGCAAGCAGAAAGTTCCAGATTTTGTTCTAATGATTACAAAAAAGTCAGCAGCTTGGAATTTTATGCCAATAAAAAGACTCATGTGATCCCACTTGCAAAATTTAATCATAAGGGAAATCATCACAACTAGAATAAAATAGCAACCAAGAAAATAAAGCACCTTGGAGGACATACATGATATAAAATTCTGTTTTTCATTTATGCTAAAGGATCACAATATTCATGATAATAAGCAGAAAATTTGGTATGAATGGAATTATGTACTTCCGTTCTGACTTTAAAAATCAGAAGAAATACACTCCGTATTCTTCATTGTACAATTTTTTCTCCCAGTACCCTCCAACTAGAATATTGGCCCACGGTCATGAGAGGAAGACTTACCTGCATTCCAGACAAATTTAGCTTTTAATTTAAAGTGTGCTAACCTCTAATTTTAAGAAAAATCAGAGTCTTTCTAATCTTTATATATAATGTCTTCTAGACAATCACACACTTGGGTACATTAAGCAGCTCATGGTATAACAGAGTATAAATGAATCTTCCATATACTAGCAGTTCTAGTATGTTAATGTTTTTCTGAAGAGTTTTGTAAATTAAAAATTGATCTCCAAATATGTTTAGCACTTAGTTCTATTTGGTGTCCTCTTAATATGTCATAAAAGCTTCATCTTGGAAAACTATTCAAGTATGACAAAGGTTGTCAAAAGCCCTCACCATGGCATCTAGTTTGTAGAATCCTGACAGGTGGCTTAACAACTCTTCTGTTCCAAGGGCAGATTTCATAAGCTCAAACTGGCTTTTAGCTTCCTTTAGGTCATCTTCCCTTTGGGCAGTTTTCACTGCATGTCCAGGAACCACTGACCAAAGATTACTTAAGGTTTGACTCTAGAGCAGAAATGAGCAAACTATAACCTGGGAAACAATTCTGACTCACCACCTGTTTTGTAAATAAGTAAATGCATTCACTTACAGGTTGTCAATGATTAATTTCACACTACAACAGAAGAGCTGAGTAACTGTCTTTGAGACTTGCATGATCTGTAAGGCATAAAATCAGTCTATGTGACCTTTATAGGAAACGTTTGCTGAGCCCTGACCTAGAGGTTTTGGGTGGTATGTGTTGGATATCGCAAATATATATATATATATATATATATATATATATATATATATATATATATATATATATATGGAGTAAGCCTACTTTTCTGTATGGGCTTAGGAATAAATATACATGGTGAAGTATTTTTAGGCAGGCAGGCCTTCCTTATGCTACATGGACAGGTGATCCCCCTGTCAGAGAAACACACTCAAGATACTTACTTGTAAAAATGACGATGAAATTAGGGGAAGCTTAGTGGAGAATGAAAGCTATGATAAGAATATTTTCCAAGGACCCTGAATCAATAGGTGGTTCCTCAAGTTAGTATCTTTGTGTGGCCAGTGAAGCAGGGGATCCCATGATTTAAACTTAGGGTCCCTTTTCTAAAGAGACTATTTTGCCCCCTGTAGTCACGGGTTTCTACCTCACCTTCCATATTCAGCAAAGAGGTTTCTCCCATGGCCCTCAAGAGACCATTTTTGACTTATCATGTCTTTTTGATCTCTGCCATATCCAGTTTGTTTACTGTTTCTGCAGCCACACCAAGCATTAAGCCCTGGTGGACAAATACATAATTGCAAGGACTGGAAGAAACACTTTAAAATATGTAGGAAGAAAAAAAAGTCAAATAATTTTCATGAAACCATTTTTTTGGAGGGACCAGTTGAATACCAGTTGAGTTCAGCTCCAAGATCCTAGGTCTTTGAGGGAGAGAGAATGCAAAAAGGACACATTCTAAACTCTAGCATCTCTGCTTCTGTATAGGAAGTCATGTTCATCCCTTCTGCCAAACCTGGGCTTTACAATTTAGAATATTAAAACAGCATCAGTTATGAACAACTCTATAAATATGAGTATTAGTACCATAAAAGGGATTTTTTATTAAAACTGTCTACTTACCTAACACTCAACTTAAGACAGATTCTCAGACTCTTACAAATGCAATCATTTTTACATATCCCAATAACACCTTAATGGGAGCAGAAGAAAGAAAGTACTTGGTTTCTATTTATTTTGGGCAAAATGTAGTGCCATGTTTGGACCAAAGAAGTAGGTGGGTCCATTTAAGCACCCGATCCTCATTTTTTAAGGCTCTATGAAATGTGCAAAATTTCATTTAAATAAGTTGTAAGCAAAACCAGTTCTCCTTGTTCCCCCTGCCCCCAGGAAATTTTAGACACAAAGAGGATTATGAAAAGTCCTTAGAATGATACATTTGCATTGGGATACCACTAGCAGGTAGGGGAAAAGTTATAATAAAAGCAACAACCCTAGAAAATAAGCCTTTTATCTCAAAGATAAAATGTCTGCCTGATGGTCTTTCATCACTTTCTGCTTGGTGGAAGGTTTCCCCAGTTCCAATATATTTCCATTAAAATAGTCAAAGGTACTGCATTGGGATGTCAGATGCATCTCTTTCTTTGTGGTAATCGGAATTTAAAATTATACAGTTGCCTCTGAATTTCTCATTCACAAAGCCAAACCACTGATAAGAGATAAAGCAATCTGAAACCTGCTGCTTCAGCTGGCACTGCACACCACATGCATTAGCATTTTCAAAAGCAATGTGATTTCTATGCTTCTTAAAACTTTCTTCATAATGGAATCCTTGAAATTTCTCAACAGGTTTGAACGGGCAAAAGGAAAATAATTATTTGTAGGAAGTCCTCCTTTTGAGTATTGTTAGAGCACACATGTAGAAGAAAATACTCCAATGGGGGCCATTCATAGTCTCAAATGCTACCTTCTTTGTTTTTCTGCACTTTTTTTGGTCAATACTCACAGAGTAGAAAATTAGCATCATCCTCTAAGAAAAAGAGTGCAGGACTGTTTCAGTTTTTGCTGCAATACCAAGTGTGATATCATACACAGTATTCATGTTATCAAACCCATCAATAAATAGTCTCAGTCATACCAAGAGCAATACTAACCAATGCACTTCAGCTTCAGCCCAGCACGTGATAATATAAGCACCCACTTTGACATTTGCAGTTGGAATAGAGCGAAATGAAACTCACTAAGGCAAGAAATATGCATAGAGTTCAAATCCACCTGTTACAATGGGAAGCCAAAGTAGTGTTTCAGATGTCTCTTTGGAGCAAGTGGATTTTTTTTTCATCACTGAATCTTCACTAAAGTTATCAACATAAAACAAATATGAAATGGCCTTCAGTGGGAGAAGAGAGAAGCAAACTTAATCTAAAATCTACCTTTCACGCCTTCATTTGCCTAGCGGTCCTTTCTATAATATCTTCACAGCACATTTCTACATTGAGTTTTTTTTTTTTCCACCAGTGAAGTAAAAGATAGCTCAAATTTCATAAAGTGAGAAAACTCCAAACTTACTCGTAAGGATACATAAATTTTCTTAGGGCAGGAAGATGACATTTGTCAATGAAGATATTGGCATTTCTTTGGTCCCCAAAGTAATCCTACTAATGGGATTTTAACATTTTCAGAGTCAGGGATCCTTTTGAGAATCTGAGTAAAGCTACCCCCAACCTCCTCACGCACACACACAGAAAAAAAATCATGCCCACAAAGTTTTACCTAAAAGAGGTTTTCTTGGACTCAAAGCCTATCCAAAAACAAGAAAAGAGTCAGATTTTGTTCTTTAATGATTTATGTCATAGCTGTTTATTAATACTCATTAGATATTTACTACATACTAGGCATTGCTAAATGTTTTATGTTCATTCACTTAGCTCTTCCTGAGAACTACCCTTTGAGTTCTCTAATAATCTGAATTTACAGGTAAGGAAACTGACACTTAAGAAACATACCTAAAGCCAGTATTCAGAAAAGAGCAGAGCTAGAACACGTGTCTAACTCTTGACCACTACCCTTTAAAGTCAATAATGTATCAAACTAGGTTTCAAGCTGTTGGGAAGTATTTCCTACTAGATTTTATACTCCATCTTATTAGGTGCAAGGGACTATAGAATTCTTATTTCCCTGGTTTCTGTAGTCTCTCTCTATGACAGCATCTAATACTACTGAATAGATATATATTGTGTGAAAATATACAAAGACTGAATCATCTAGATCCAAAAAAAGTTAATTTTTTGAGTGTTTCTTGTCAAATAGGGCTTATTGTCCTTATAGATTGGGAAATACATGGGTTGTTGACCTCATGTTCAAGAGAACATTTAAATACACAATAATTGAGTGTGGATAAACAAGTCAATATTTATACATACATATGTCTTCTTCCAGTAACCTCCATCAAAAGAAAAATGTCATTTTTTAGGTGAAGTCTTTGACACTATTTGGTTACGAATAAAACAGAAGGAAACTCAATTTCTATCATTCTCCCTGTTTTCCTACAAGCCAACAGGACTACCAAGGACTCACTTTGTGTCAGATAGTCAATACGGGAGCTGGGTTGGCCACTGGAGTTCTGGAATGGCAGAGTGCCACACCTTGTCAGCCATCACTAATGAGCTATATCCCTTCACACATGGAGAATTCTCAACAAAACCCTCAGGTCACCACCACCAACTCATCTGAATTGCAATGAGACCCACTTGCTAATTCTTATTTAAACAATGGCACCCTTTAACCTTGAATCTGCATGTTTTCTACTGAATGTTTAACATCAGCAATAAGGCTGCTAGCATTCAAACTAGGTAAGGAGAGAATGAGTGCATCTCAAATTCCTTAACACCTGCTAGCTTAAGATCACTTTCACCTTCCGAGCAAGGGGATCAGAAGGTGAAAGTGAAAGTAAACATGAAAAGACAAGGTAATTTTCAAAGTTTAACTCTGCCAGGGACCACCTGAACAGTTCATCAACCAGTACGCCCTTGCCCTTATTCAAGTTCTGTGTCAACCTGCCCCATCCACAGCTCAAAGGGCCACAGCAGCAGCAGCAAAGATACTGGAATCCAGTCCACCCTCATGTGCTTTATCTATAACACAAAGCTGACAGGCTGGAAGAGCAGAGATGGGAAGTTAGAGAGTGTTCCCCATGGCACCCAGCTGACTCCACTCAAGCACAAGACCTTGTGTGACTCAGTCTCCCCATAAAGCTTTAGTGCAGTGGTGAGCAAAAAATGTCAAAGATGCCATTTTAGAGTAAGAGGGTCAGACACATCCTTTTTGATGCTGTTGATGTCCAAATGGTCAGCTAGGAATGAGTACAAGATCTCTTGGAACCAACCTCACCAAGGCTCAGAGTCTGGTTCCCTGGAAGAGAGGAGAGATTGTAGCAAATTAGGGGGAAATGTTGACACGCCTTAATTTGGGTAGATAACCTATTTTGATCCAGTGTTTTTGTGAAGATGGGAGTGAGATTTTCAATACATTAACCACCTTCCCTCTGTTAAGTTCTCCCTTTTAGAGACCACAAAGAGGCCAAAACCTGCTGTTTAATGAGGTCAACCTTTAGAAGGTAAAGGCACATGACATTCATCATGATACTGGCTAGATGCACTGCTGGACAGCCCAGACTCTGGTGCTTTGATCAGAAAAGATGAGGTTGTAGACATCCATTTGCCTACAGATTTTTCAAAAGGGATCCTCATTCCCACAAACACTTGAGTTCAACCCTTGGGTTATTTTAGTTCTGTTTTGTTTTATTTCTTCTGAGTTTGAGTGTGATGTAAGAACATCTTTTTAGTTTTGTTTTGAATAACATCAATCCTTGCACACACTATGCAAAAATTTTGTAAGCATTGCAATAATGCTATGAATTACAAGGAACTATTTTAACTTTATTACACTTTCTGTATAAAAATTTGTATTTAATATTATTTCGACTGCAGTCTTGTAAAATATATTAATAAAAATAATGATTGGTAAGAAGGAAAGCACCCTTGTCCACTTCTTTAGGGAATTCCTCTCTCACAGCTAATAAAAAATCAGTCATTCCTATTGACTCTACCTCAGAAATCTATTTTCGGATTAATTTCTCTTCCACCTCTCTGATCAGTCGCCTAACATGTCAGTTAAGCCATCTCGGCCCTCAGGGAGAGATTCACACAGGATGCCTTACAGAAAGAGAGCTTACTATGCGGTAACACATAGCCTAAATGTTGCAAGTTCCTCGGGATGTAGAGCAGGGAAAGGCATCAGCCATCTCAATTGCTCTTCTAGAGACCTGCATAGGCTCCTCTGGCTAGAGTCTACCATTCCCCTCTCTACATCTTTGACAGAGCCACCCTGACTGGTCTCTGCTTGGTGAAACCTGTTGAGCCAGGCTCCCAGGGCATTCCTTTAAGCCTATGGATGAGCCATCCTTCAGTCAGGTGCCCATCCCCATCCCAGTCACTTTTCAACCTTCTCCCACCTCCCCCCACACAAAAATCTCATCATTGTTCCCTTAGATGGGGCCATGGGTGGGACGATTTAGGAAAGAAAGCAACATGGCAGAATCACTGTGATCTACCTGCCACAGTCAATCTTTCATTTGGAACATCTCGCGTTTCCCAGCCTTTCACACTTACAAATTGCTGCACAAACTGCTCCATCTGCTTAGAATACCATCTATTGTAGCACAGCAACCACTCCAGAATACCATCCTTTCCCGCCCACCCATGTACCATCTTTACTCTGTGTCTCTCATTCTTCCTTGATTCACTTATTAATTTACTCTCACTCCTTTTGCAATTCTACATTGCACTGGGATTACCTGTTTCTCTATTTGGGACCCCTGAATGCATATATGCATTTTTAAAGTTTATACAGAATTGATCACACACCTAAATTATCTTCACAAAAACAGTGTAAGGTAGACAGGTAATTTCCTCATTTAGAGAACATAAGGCAAATTTATATATCCAGCACATAATGGAACAAGTGTCCATTTCCAATTGTATTTTCATTAAAGGCTACAACTCATTAAATTTACCTCTTGAGTCAAATGATACTAAAGCAATATTATAGAATCCTCAAAAGTAAAAAGTATAATTATTTTATTGCTGCAGATGGTGCAAATTACCTCCAAAGGTGCAATACTTTAATTATAAACCTCCTCTGAGAAAATTTATAAACCTCCTCTGAGAAAATTTATAAAAAAAGAAATGAATAAATAAAATTATCATTCAAGAGTTTTGGTGAAAAAATACTGAATCTTAGCTTTAAAGATAAATGATAATGAAAGAGAAAAATGGTTACTTGCAAGTCAAACTGTTTGACATCACAGTTTACACAACATTATAAAGCAGATGAAGTAACAGGAAGATAGAAATAACTCTGTTCCTTTTCTTCCAAGGTGTAAATTTTTACATGTAGCAAACAAGTGTAAAAACAACTTTTTGGTTTTTCCAGTATTAATCCCTTTAAAATAGAAGATCCTGTAGTCCATGTAATTAGACATCTACATTTTATTCTAAGAACCCAGCATGATGGGTGGGGAATGGGATTGTAGTGCAGAGGAATTAACTGAACACATTTCAGAAAACTCATAAGCAACACATATAAATTAACACTTCCAATTAAGACCAATGACAAGTTAATTTTCATCTTTGAATGCCCAATTGTAATTACCTCATTAATATCAAACACTTCAGTTGAGAATCAATTTATAATCCACAAGAAAGGACTTTATGACCCCAGTGATCCATCAATGGACAGAAACACAGCACAAGCATTGTTTTACAAAACTTCAAAGATATTTCAAGATAACTCTTAGTAGAATTTAAAATGAGTACATAATAAAGTCCAAGAATAGGATCTTCTGATTTATGGTAGGTTTTAAGGATTTTAATAGGATTTAAGGATTTGTGGACAGCAAAGCTTAGGATAATAAATATTAAATCAAAAGTAGCAGCTATAACACTAAATAATTCATTTAAATGTATTAACCAACAGTTGCATTTAAGAATGTGTTAGACCAAAATTAACCAACAATATTTAGATTTTAAAAATCAGTATTTTAAAGTTGGCTTAAGACAAAATCATAGAATTGATTCAAATTAATATGGAATAATAAAATGCCCTGTCTTCTTATGCATGATTAAACCACCACACTGAGCAAGTAATTAAAAACAAAGTCCAAAACTTGAAAAATTATTATTATAGGGAAAAAATCTTCAACAACTCTGTACCTTGCAACTTAAAAATTGGGAAAGCATAAAAATGAACTCATACAATTGCCTACAAAGCACAAAAAATACCATAAAAAACAAATTCTCCTTGATTCCCCAGGATCTGACAGAATAAAATCTCCACACAGAAAAGTTATGCAACTTCTCAAACTAAATTCTCTAAAAGTAGACACAAATGATTTATTTTATATTAATACACATCAGAAATTTAGTATCAAAATACATTTCCTTCACCAATGATTTGAAAAGGGAATCAACCTACTTTAAAAAAGCATGCAATGCTACAAATTATGTAATTTGGTCAAAACAGTCTTCCAATATAATAAATGCTTTTAAAGTTATCCTAAGAAAAATTGATAAAGCATTCTACTCAATTCCAGATCATTAATAAAACAAGAGTCAGTAAGAAAACTAAGTAATTCTCAATTTCACAACTTAAAACTGCTGTAAATTTCCTAATGTTGTATTTATGCAATTTGCTCTTTAAATAAAATATTTGGGGAAAAAACAATGCAGTGAATGAATCCCCCCAAAAAATTTAAAAACACATAAAAAGTAACAAATGTGTTATAGCCACATGTTATTTGCTTTTTTTTTTTTTTTTATTTTTTTATTTTTTGACAGGCAGAGTGGACAGTGAGAGAGAGAGAGACAGAGAGAAAGGTCTTCCTTTTGCCGTTGATTCACCCTCCAATGGCCGCCAAGGCCGGCGCGCTGCGGCCGGCGCACCGCGCTGATCCGATGGCAGGAGCCAGGAGCCAGGTGCTTTTCCTGGTCTCCCATGGGGTGCAGGGCCCAAGCACCTGGGCCATCCTCCACTGCACTCCCTGGCCACAGCAGAGGGCTGGCCTGGAAGAGGGGCAACCGGGACAGAATCCGGCGCCCCAACTGGGACTAGAACCCGGTGTGCCGGCGCCGCAAGGCGGAGGATTAGCCTAGTGAGCCGCGGCGCCGGCCTGTTATTTGCTTTTGATCAGAAAAATGCTACACCTCAATGAAATACAGAAAAAATAATGCTTATTTCTTCAGAAACAGAAAAATAATGTTTAGGATATTCCACCATTCTGATATAAGTAAATAAATGTTGCAAAGAGTCCATATATATATGAACACACATATACAAACATTTATAAATTTATGTGGTACACAAATGTATTATCAAAGGTCCAGTGTAACCTAGCTTAAGAAAAATGTAAAATGTTGAGACAGAAAAATGTGAGAACTTTTAGATATACAGACTAAAATTAGTAAATTGTTCCTTGTTTTCCTTCAAGTTAATTTACAAATTGAAGAAAATGCCCATGAAAATCCCAACAGAAATTTTTGGGAAGTCAACAAAATACTTTAAAATATATTTGGCAGACTGAAATACAGAATAAAAGGTATATTCTCTTTGAGAAGACATTAAAATGACACAAACCTAACAGACTTCTAAAAAAACACAAAACAATATTGATGAAGATAATAAAATGTCAGACACAAAAATACAGATCAATTGTACTAGACTCATTTCCCTGCCTGGAAAGCACTCTCCTCTCTTTGTATTCACCACAGAATATTTTGCTCTCCTTCCTGGAGGACTTCTCTGACTTGTTTTCTAGAAAGATCAACCCTTACTCTGCACTTTCAGGGTACACTGGCCCCACCTTACCGTTGCTTACATGTACTGAAGCATCCTATTCCTTCTGCTCATCACACTAGGATGCAGGCTCAAAAACAGAGACACAGCTGCCTCACTGTTCTGTCACCTGACCTTAGCAAAAGTTCAGGCCCCTGAGTAGACACATGGAACTGAATAGACAACAAGATTTAAAAATAGACTCCAAAGGACCTAAGAATTTGTCTTGTATCACCTTTTCAGTTAAATCTACCACTTACTCTTAAACATGGCAAAACGAACAGCAAGGACCACATAGTGCTCTTGGTACACATTCAGCTTGAAAATGTGCATCTTACTTTGAAACCAACAGAAATAGATATGAAACAAGCCATTATGGTGCCAGCGAAACAGAGAGCAGGGATGCCATTACAAACCAATAGGAAAGTAAGAATTATTTGAGGAATATTAGAAAAATTTATCAGCAATTTTTTGGTCAAATTGAGGAGACGTCCGAGTCACATCTTAACTTGGCAAGAATTAGGTGCATTTTTCCACCTAGCACCTACTGCATGCTTATTGCAAATATTAACACACTCTTCTTGCTCCTGAATATATATACCAAGAGCCCAGTGGCATAATCAAGAATTTAAAACGGCCAACTACCACACAATACAGAAGAGCTATGAAAATGCAAAGTAACAGGAAATCCAACAACAACCTACCTGTAATCTGCGGAAGAACAATAAAGGACATCTCAAAGAGGATAGCATGGCACACTCAAGCATACGGAGCTCTAACTCCTTTCTCCTCTACCTGTCTGCCATGTACAAGAGAATTTTTCCAACAAACCAAATAAAATAGAATCAGTAAATAGAAGAAATGGCTCAAATTGTGAGCTTTCAGGAACTTCCAGAAAATGATATGAAAACCATCAAAACACCAATGAATAAATCAACAATAGAAATAAGCACACAATTCACCTAGGTCAGAAGTATACTTTTTCTCTATTCTAAAACACTGGATAATGGAGCAAAATAACCATGTCTAAAGAAAAACAAAGGCACAGGACTGCATTAAATGTTCTCCTAGATATTAACATGCTGGCTGGTTCTAGAAATGTTAAAACGGTAAAAATGTCAATTTGGAGCACCCTAAATAAAATGTGATAAAAGCTATCAAATAAATGTGGTTACACATGGTCAAACTCTTACAAAGAATACAGAATTAAATCAATCATTATCTAACTGCCAGACTAAATGGTAACTGTATGGAGGGCTATGCAATAGGGCTATTTTATACTTTACACTGAATTTTCACAGCACCCTGTAAGCTTGGTATTACCCATATTTTACACAAATAATACTCCAAGAAATTAAGTAACTTGCCAAGGGTAATTATATTAGCAAGTAGATGTGCTGAGTTTTAACTTCAGGTATAATTTCCACGATATGAAGTTCTCTATCTTACCGAGCAAAAAGAATGAGACTAATGTTCAACCATGCACTGAAGGGTGTAGTCCTTCCACAAGTAATACAGTAGTTATAGAGTCCCAAAAATGATTACATCCTTTGACGCGGTAAGCCACATTCAAAACTCATCCAGGCCACAAAATTCAAATACGAATAAGTTGTTAGCAATAGCAATATATATTTTGCTTAAAATAAAGACTGGAAAAATTAGCAATACTACTGAACCTGATCAAAGGAAAAGCCAATTAACAAATTTTTAAAGATTTATTTTGCGTATTTGAAAGGCAGAGTGACAGAGGGAAAGATCTGCCAACTGCACGTTCACTCCCTAAATTGTTGCAACTGTCAGGGCTGGTCCAGGTCGAAGCCAGGAGCCCAGAATTCCATCCCAGTCTCCCATGGCAGTGAGGGAGAGAAAGGCAGGAATTCAAGTATTTGAGCCCATCGTTGGCTGCCATCCAAGGAGCTTTAGCAGGAACCGGATCTGAAGTGGGGCAGCTGGGACTCAAACCAGCAACACGACACACCAGCCCCAATGATATTTTGTAAATATTTATTTATTTATCTGAAAGGCAGAATGACAGAGACAGAAGACACACACACATAATAATATATATTTGAGAGAGATGGAGACATCACCATCTGCTGATTCACTCCCCAAATGGCCACAAAAGCCAGGTTTGGGCCAGGCTGAAGCCAGGAGCCAGGAACTCCATGCTGGTCTCCTACATGAGTGTTGGGAAGCCAGATATTTGGGACATCTTCAGCTGCCTTCCCAGGTGCTTAGCAGGGAGCTAAACGGGATGCCCCATAGCCAGGACTTGAACTTGCACTTCTATATGACATGCCAGAATTTTGAGCAGCAGCTTAACTACTGCACCACAACACTGACCCCAAGACTAATTAGATCATGGCTATTTCAAATTTGTGGATTATCATGCTGCCATTAAAAAGATATGTGAGGGTTTTATTTCAGTTTGGCAATATTTAATGTTAAATCTGTAAAAATCATGTATACTCTGAATCAAGACTTCTAGGGAAAATGAACATGAAACAAACTGACTTATTTGAATGGTGGTTTGGAGGTATTTCTTATTACCATTTTTGTGTTTATAATATTTGTATAATAAAATATTTTCAAAAAAGACTAGTATCTGTTCTTCTTCTGTAAAACAAAAGTAATAACACATAGTGTGATACCACAAATAATCTCTAAGAAAGAAAATTTAAAGACTCGAAATTGTTTACCACAATATTATAAAGAAAAAATCTATAATTTCTTTGCTCCCCCAAAACAGAACCTATGTGTAAATAAATCATAGCAATCAAATTAATAGAATGTGACTATTAAAATAACTTTGGAAACCAAAGGAAAAGTTACATGTTTAGAGTAAGTGTAAGAGTTCTAGAATTACTTGAATGCTAACTACATTTATATCTTAGTTCTGGAGCTATAGCAAAGTGCCATGGAATAGGTAGCCTGCAAATAACCCAAATTTATTCCTAACATCTCTGGAGGCTGGGAGTTCAATTTCAGGCTCTCAGCATGGAGAGGTTCTGCTAAGTGGCCTCTTCCAGGCTGTCATCTACCAGCCTCTCCACGTTTTCTTGCATTGGCAGAAAGAGAACAAGCAGGCCCGCCAGGATCCTTGTTACAAGGGCACTAAGTATCTTCATGAGGGTTCCACCTTTGCGGTGTCGTTATCTCCCAGAGGCATTATCTCCAAATATCTTATTTGGAGTTAGTATTTCAAAATAAGAACTTTGAAGGACTCAAACATTTAGCACATTTCAAGCCATGTGGAAAAAATACCAATTTTTAAAAATAAAAAGCATCACTGATAATTCAAGTTTTGTTTTTAAGGCAATAAGAATATGGCTGTTTACCTCTATCTCCTAAACTTTCCTAAATACAGATATGTGAAAACTATTAATTTTGAATCATAAGGATGAACAAAACTTATTTAAGCTTAGCTTTAAATTAATAAATTATCAGTTTTTGTCCAGTTATTGAAGTCTACCAATGGATAAAATTTGAAAAAAAGACTTGAGAATAGCAAGAAATAGAAGGTTGCCTCTCCTTCCATTCAAAAGAAGAATGCGACTTTGAAAATGTTTTTCTTGTTGCTGCGATGGATACAGATTTTGAGTTCAGATCTGAGATCAAAGAACACACCACAAATCCAATGTGTATTTGCACACCAAGTTTGCAGGAGTTTGGACCCTAAGTGGACTTTAAGGACCAGATGAAGAGTCCAACCCTTCTACTTCTTAACCAATAAGAAGAGGAACAAAAGAAAATTGACCACCACTTGAAGTAGCTTGCTGACTGTAAATTGGGACAATGATAATTTATGCAACACAGTCTTTAGATTCTTCACCACCATTGCTTACCTTTCATTCACTCTTTTCTCAAACACTTGCAGTTTCATCCTTCCTCAGTATTTCTGATTTGCTTTGTGAAATTAGACCTTGAATTCTCTAATTTCAAATGGTTTCACACAGATTTGGTCCAACTTGAATCCATCCCCTCCATGACTTGCAGACATCCAAACCACTTCCCTTAGCTCCCATGTTCATGGTTCCTCCTTCAGCGCTTTATGAACCCACCTCTGCTCTAACAAAAATGCTATAATAAATAATCCTTCAAGGTCCCCAGAACTCACCAATTGACTTCTCCAATTCTACAGTTTCCAAAGCTACTTTTCTCAACATTTTAAAAGCTATTTAACTGATGTATTGTAACCTGACCCTTACCAGCTCATCTCCTTTAATCTTTCCCCCACCAGCCAAATCATTATTCTTCCATCAAATTACATCCAGTTTAAGTGAACTCTACAGGTGGCAGATCAGCATCAATTCACTTGTCTTATTTTCTTAGAAAACTCTGCTTTGACTAAACACCCGGACCCATGACATCCACTCAGCAAAGAGAATAAAATATTACCCATAAATAACAGATAAATTAAATGAAATCACTGAGAGCTTCTCATTTAGACAAAATTTGGTGATTTTTTTTGGCTTTCCCAACACATCTCTACGTTTTACAAAATGCATAGCTGATTCATTCCTTCTGAAAGCTCTGCCATGATTCTGGTGGTAACAAAAACACTGTCTTAGAAAAAGAGAAGGGTACAATCTTCAAATCCTTCAGTCATGACACTAAGTTTATACCAACCATTCTTCATACCTTTCTTCTTTCCTGTAAGTATTAGCTTTCTTCCCATCTTTGGGCTCTCATAACATCTTCCTCAGATTTCAGCAATCTTTTTCTGTCTGTACAAAACATACCATCGGCACAGGGGCAGTGACCTTACTTTTGTTGTTTTTTTTTTTTTTTTCTGCCTCTGTCACTGTTTTCTTCTCAGGCACTGCCAAATAAACTTCTATATAAACTCATTTATTTGTCACAATAATTCTGTACTATAAACAAGACATCTATATCTTGCTAATAGGGAAACCATATTCCAAACACTTGGTGGTTACCCAAGTAGACATGGGCAACAAAGGCAAAGACAATTCCAAGGGCCAGTACACCCTCAAGAACTATTGATATGCAATAGTCACCCTGAATTTAAATGGCCTCAACTCTCCAGTGAAAAGACACAGACTGGCTGAATGGATTAAAAACAAAAACCATCTATTTGCTGCCTTTAAGAAACACATCTCCCCAACAAAGATACCCACGGACTGAAAGTGAAAGGACGGAAAAAGATATTCCATGCTAATAAAAACCAACAGAAAGCTGGTGTAGCCATCCTAATATCAGAAAAAAATAAACTACCACAAAAACTGTTAAAAGAGACAAAGAAGGGTACTATGTAATGATGAAGGGATCAATTCAATAGGAAGATGTGACTATTATAAATGTATATGCACCTAATTACAGGGCACCTGGCTATTTAAAAGAAATGTTAAGGAATCTACAGGAAGACATAGACTCCCAAATAGAATAGCAATGTGTGACTTCAATATCCCATTTTCAGCAATGGACGGTCAACCAGAAAATCAGCAAGGAACCAGGAAAATAAATCAATACTATCGACCAAATGGACACAAAGGGTATCTACAAAACTTCCATTCTACAGTCATAGAATATACATTCTTCTTACCAGTGCATGGAACATTCTCTAGGACTGACCACATACTATGCCATAAAGCAAGTCTCAGCAAATTAAAAAAAAA
This sequence comes from Oryctolagus cuniculus, assembly GCF_964237555.1. NCBI lineage: Eukaryota > Metazoa > Chordata > Mammalia > Lagomorpha > Leporidae > Oryctolagus > Oryctolagus cuniculus. Next base: position 43,760,160 of record NC_091437.1, read on the forward strand.
AAAACAGAGATCATACCATGCATCTTCTCAGACCACATGCAATGAAGCTGGAAAACAAAAACTTAGGAATCCCTAGAACATATGCAAACACATGGAGACTGAACAACATGCTCCTGAATGAACAGTGGTCATTGCAGAAGTCAAAAGAGAAATCAAAAACTTTATGAAAATGAGTGAAATAACAATACAACATATCAAAACTTATGGGTCATAGTAAAGCTGTGTTAAGAAGAAAGTTTATAGCAATTGGTGCCTACAATAAGATATTGGAAAGGCACCAAATAAATGAGCTATAAATAAATCTGAAAGACCTGTAAAAACAACAGCAAACCAAACCTATATGGGAGACATGGAAGGAGCTCCTGGCTCCTGGCTTTGGATCAATGCAGCTATAGCCATTGCAGCCAATTGGGGAGTGAACCATCAGATGGAAGACCTCTCTCTCTCTCTGCCTCTCCTCTTTCTGTGTAAGTCCTGATTTTCAAATAAATAAATCTTTACAAAACAAAAAAAATTACTACAAAGAGCTGTATGCCAACAAACTGGGAAACCTAGAATAAATGGATAGATTCCTGGACACATACAACCTACCTAATTGGGCCATGAAGACACAGAAAACCTAAACAGACCAATAACTAAGACAGAAATAAATCTATAATAAAGACATCCCCAGTAAAGAAAAGCCCAGGACCAGATGGCTTCACTGCTTCCAATTCTTCTCAAGTTACTCAAAACAACTGAAAGGGAGGGAATCCTCCCAAATTCTTTCTACTAAGCACACATTACCTTGATTTCTAAACCCGAAAAAGATACAACAGTGAAAGAGAATTGCAGACCCATTTCCCTGTTGGACATATATACAAACATCCTCAACAAAAATCTGGCCAATCAAATCCAACAACAATTCAGAAAGATCATTCATCTGGACCAAGTGGGATTTATCCCTGGTATGCAAGGATGGTTCAACATTCGCAAATCAATGTGATACACCAGTTAACTTCATTCCACTGTGGTCTGAGAAGCTGCATTGTATGATTCTAATTCTTTTAAATTTGCTAAGACTTGCTTTATGGCCTAGTCTGTGTCAATCCTAGAGTACATTCCATGTACTGCTGAGAAGAGTGTAAATTCTTTAAGTGTAGGATGAAAAGTTCTGTAGATATCTGTTATATCCATTTTGGCTATAGTGTCACCAGATAAACTAAAGAGCAACAATCATATGATTATCTCAATAGATGCAGAAAAAGCATTTGATAAAATACAACACCCTTTCATGATGAAAACTCTAAGCAAATTGGGTATAGAAGGAACATTCCTCAACACAATCAAGGCAATTTATGACAAACCCACAGCAAGCGTCCTACTGAATGAGGAAATTTAGAAGCATTCGAATTAAGATCCAGAACCAGACAAGGATGCCTACTCTCACCATTGCTATTCAATATAGTCCTGGAAGTTTTAGCCAAAGCCATTACACAAGAAAAAAATATCTAAAGGATACAAATTGCGAAGGAGGAAGTCAAACTATCCCTATTTGCAAATGACATGATTCTATGTATGCGGGAATCCAAAAGACTCCACTAAGAGACTACTGGAACTCATGGAAGTGTTTATTAAAGTGGCAGATTATTAAATCAACAGAGAAAAATCAACAGCCTTTGTATACACAGACAATACCACAGCTGAGAAAGAACTTCTAAGATCAATCTCATTCATAACAGCTAAAAAAGAATACCTTGGAATAAATTTAAGCAAGGATGTCAAAGATCTCTATAATGAGAATCACAAAACATTAAAGAAAGAAATAGAAGCAAAAAATGGAAAATCTTCAATATTCATGGATTGGAATCTGTTGTTAGTTGATTTCTGTATGAAAGCCATTCTAACCGGCCTGAGGTAAAACCTCATTATTGTTTTGGTTTGCATTCCTTGATGGCTAGTGATCCTGAACATTTTTTCATCTGTCTATTGGCCATTTGGATTTCTTCTTTGGAAAATGTCTTTTTACGTCCCTGGCCCATCTCTCAAGTGGATTGTTTGTTTTGTTGTGATGGATTTTCTTGATCTTTTTGTAGATTCTGGTTATTAACCCTTCTGATAAAGGATTAATTACCAGAATATATAAAGAGATGAAGAAACCTCTTAACAACAAAACAACTCAGTTAAGAAATGGGCAAAGGACATAAACAAGTATTTTTCAAAAGAGGAAATCCAAATGGCCAACACATGAAAAAAATGCTCAAGATCACTAGTTGTCAAGGAAATGCAAACCAAACCACGAGGTTTCACCTCACCCCCACTAGAATAGCTGTCAAACAGAAATCAACCAACAACAAATGTGGGCACAGATGTGAAAAAAGGTACCCTAATCTACTGTTTGTGGGAATATAAATGGTAAAGCCACCAGGGCAGATGGTATGGAGATACCTCAGAAATCAGAATATAGACCTATCATATGACCCAGCCATCCTACTCCTGGGAATTTACCCAAGGGAAATGAAATCAGCATATGAAAGAGTTATCTGTACGCATATAAATTCACAATAGCTAAGATATGGAATCAATGCAAATGCCTGTCAAATGAAGACTGCATAGTTTATCGGATACGTACACCATAGAATACTACATAGCAGTTGAAAAATAAAAACCAAATCTGGTCGTTTCCAACAAAATGGATGAATCTGGAACACATCATACCTGGTGAAATAAGATAGTCCCAAAAGGACAAATACCATATGTTCTCTCTGACCTGTGATAACTAATAGAGCATCTAAAAGGTAATCTATAGAAGTAAAATTGACACTTTGAGAAACAATATCTTTGAACAGCCCCTGTCTTGACTATTGAGGAAGTTGTTTTTTTTCCCCTGTACTATTTGTTTAACTCAACATAATCACGTGTGTATAAAGTTAATCGAAAACAGGTCTTTGTAAAAAAAAAAAAATAAGAATGGGAATAGGGGAGGGAGGAGGAAGAGAGGTGGGGGGGGCAGGAGGGTGGGTATGGTGGAAAGAATTAACATGTTCCTAAAGTTGTAATTATAAAATATATGATGTATGTTCCTTAAATAAAAGATTTTGGGGGAAAATTTTAAAGAATTAAAACCAGAACTACTGATATGACATAGATAAAAGCAAATTCAATCTTAGTTCAATCTGGTCACCAGTTGTCAGACCTCACATCCATTAATAGTACATGGTCTTTTTTAAACTATATACCATCAGAGAGAAATGCTGAATGATGGACAGGGTTAGTCCATTCATGCATTGGCCAAGTACTTAATGAATACATGCAGAGGGCTGGTCACGGTGGCACATGTTCGAGCATTATAACAAAGAGGGCATAGTCTGTACCATCATGGAATTCACAATCCAGTGCGAAGGACAAGGTGAAAGTATACAATCAAGCTAATTTCCAGAAGCTGAAAAACATAGTGAAAAAACTTGATGAGAAGTCAGGCAAACAGAAATTGAGAAGAGTGTTCGAGCAGAGGAAACACAAAGTTCTTAGAAAAGTTCAGGTCATTAGTTTCATTGCTTAGACTGTTCAACTGCTTTGCTCATCTTCATTTTCTTCTGTGAATTAGACATATGGAATGCAATTATTGACTTTCACCTACTGAGAGAATGTGAACACTAATCTCTCTTCCAGGAAAAAAAGAACTGTACTTGGGTGCTAAGGATGGCTTCTGCAATTGACCAAGAAGGTGTTATGGAAGAATCCAGGGATAAAGGGAATGCCTTCGAGGCCAATAAGAAGGAGCAATATAAACATCTTTTGAGGTTAACAAGAAGCAGGCAGAAGTCAGAATTCAGTAACAGCAGATATTTCACAGCACAGCAAGATAGGTACCAAAATATCAGAAGCCCAGAGAGGGCAAACTACAGAGAGCCAGCAGAAGCTGGACCCCAAGGCTCAGAGCCCCAACTTTGAGAACTAAGTCCTGTGCTTCAAATCCCAACCTAAGTAATGCAATGAGCTTACATCTTAAGGCATACTCTCTGATCTAAACAGACAACAAAATTAAATGTTAAAATAAACTAAAAGGAAAAAAATATGAAAATATATAAGGTCTATAAAACAAGACAGATGTTGCATAAGGTAGAAAGTGTACTTTGTAAATTAATATTAAATTTAAAAAAAGCACATAAGGCTGGAGCCTTGGGCCATAGGACCAAGGACCAGGAATGACAGAGGCTGCCTGGGGGCGATGTGCTCACAGGTTCTAACAAAGGACAAAAGGTGGAGATAAGAGGAGAAACCTGTTGCTGACTGCTGCCAACACAACAGGCAATGAGCAGCTCCCTGCCTACAGCATAAAGAAGATTAGACACAGCCTCATTATCATCACCTGGAAGTATTCAGAATTTCCCTTATGTTGCTCTGGCAGAAAATCCTTAGCAAGTAATGGAAAAACTAATCTGGACTAAGGACTCCAGAGAACTTGAAGAAAGTAAATTGAAAGTATGTCATTGTAAAAATTGAAAGAAAATTAAGAAAGGAAGAAGACGACGATGTCAAGTAGAAAATGTCATTACGTCTTGACCCTGTATATATTAAATACATGGGATTTGAAGATCGCAGAAGAGGGAAAGGCATATTGCTCTAGGCTAGGAGTAAATAGTAAAAAATAAATAAAATGGAGGAAGTAGATTCTCAGGGAGAGTTAGAAAACCACAGAGGAAATTCTATAGAAGGAAAAGGAACACCATGGATTGATGAGCAAAGTGTGGATGTGCAGCACAAGCACAGACACAACACACAATCCAAGAGCCGGGAAAAGACCCAGCTTTGGAGAGTGAGGTAGGATCAGACTGCAGCAGCCCATGCCACTGGTGACAGAGCTGGAGGGAGAGCTTGGCGTGAGTCCAGTCTGATTCCCTAAGACAGATAGGGTATATACTAACTCAGTGGGGGAAAAAAAGGGAGGTGGCATGTTTTCCTCTCCAATCCCCAGAACAACAGCTCCCAGCAATCAGCTAAGAGAGGGTAGGAGACATTTTGGGCATAAGCAGCAGCTGCAGAAGCTGCTGTGCACACAACCTGCAACCGGCCCAGACAAGACGCCATATTGTCAACAATAGTGATTACCAGCTCAGGTGTGTGCAACTGGAAACTAGCGGAGAGAAAGCAATATTATGTAATGAGTAGGGGCTGTGACTGGTAGCTTTTGTGCATATATGTGATCCAGAGATTCTAACAAAGTGAGAAAGCTGCATTCCTCATTTTGAGTCTGGCTGGGAGGAGTAACAAGGAGCTGGGCACCAATATAGAACTGTGAGGTGATCATAGACTCTCAATATGTCAAGGTTCTGGGGCTCAAATTGCCTAGGTAGAGTGCGGATAGGCAGCAGGTTCTGGCAATGTCTCAGCCTCTCTGGACAGGACAGGCTAGAGAGATGAAGCAGATCTTCTGTACCCTATGACTTGGGAGCCTTGTGTGCCGAGATTGTGGGAACTCTGACTGCATGAGAAGGCACAGGGCGTAACTGGGTCTCTGGGAATCAATGTGATTGGTTCCACATGCTCAGAGCTCCTTGAATGCCTGAAGTAAGTCATCGAATGGGATCCTGCTCACACTAAGGACAGCACAGATCCTTTGTGCAGTACACATGACAGCATGGATAAATACTGCACCCACTTGGGCTAATGCCCAGGCATTGATAACCTTGGAAGAGAGGAGTTGATTACCTCAACAGAGGTGATCATACCCTTCTTTCTGCTAAAAAGAGATCGACCAGGCCCAATTTAGGTGTCACCCTGGATACTCGCCCCACCCTGGAGCACTGATCACAACAGAACTTCTGGACCATACCTAGCACATACCTCTGGGTATGCACTGAAAGAGTAGACACTCCAATAAGCCACAGAGGCATAGTTTAAATTTTAAAGCCATTAGAGAAAAAACCCAAAAAGTATTTCCACAAATGCCTCAAAATAAATGCAGAAATTCAAGAAACAAGAATAAGGAAAACAGTATGACCCCCCTAAAGGAACACAACACTTCAGTATTAAAATGTGAAGCTGGGGAGACTGATGAAATGCTTGAAGTGGAATTCTTAAGATTAATCATACAATTCCTCAGATGCAATCAGAATCAAATTCATAAATTAAAGAAACCCACAGAGGACATGAACAAAAAATTTTCCCTTGAAATTGAAATTTTGAGGAGAAATCAAAATGAATTATTAGAAATGAAGAATTCAATATGTCAAATAAAAAATACAATGGAAAGTCTTAACACCAGACTTGGTGAGGTAGAAGAAAGAGTATCTGAGCTACAAGACAAATCTTTGTCAATTTTTCAGCAAGAACAAAAAAAGGAAAGAAAGAATATTAAAAAAATGGAAATAGAGTTGGCAACTTATGGGAAAGAATCATATAACCCAACATATGGGTCTTAGGAATTCCTGAAGTTGCTGATACAGAGAATGTATTAAAGGCCTATTCAGTGAAATAATTACAGAAAACTTCCATAATTTGAAAACTGAAAGGAATATCCAAGTGCACCAGCACATAGAATTCCTTATAGACATGACCAGCAAAGATCTTCACCATGACACATTGTAGTCAAACTATCAACAACAAAATGTAAGAAAAAGTCATAAAATGTGCACAAGAGAAATGCCAGATTATATTCAAAGACCCTCCAATTAAGCTCACAGTTTACTTCTCATCAAACACTACAGGCTAGGAGAGAATGGAGAGACTTAATCCAAGTATTAAGAGGGAAAAAAAAATCCTGTCAACCAGAATACTATACCCTGCCAACCTCTCATTCATTAATGAAGGTGAAATAAAGACCTTCCATAAAAAAAAAAACACACACACACACACACAGAAATTCACAGCCTTGCCAAAGATGCTTATGGATGCAATACACACAGAAACACTGAAAGACAGTCATCACTATGAAAGGAAATCCGAAGCAAACAATAGGAATATGCACAGAAAAAATGGCAGGGCCAATTTGTTATCAATAGAAACCTTAAATGTAAATGACATCACCTCTCCAATTAAAAGATACAGGTTGGCTTAATGGTTAAAAAAGAAGAGCCATCCATTAGCTGGCTTACAATAAATCCAACTCACCAACAAAAATACACAGACTGAAAATCAAAGGATAAAGAAAGATATTCCATGCTAACAGAAAGAAGAAATGAGTAGATGTAGCCACGGTAATATCAAATAAAATAGCCTTTTATACAAAAACTGTTGAAAGAGACAAATAAGGGCACCATGTAATGATAAAAGGATATATTCAATAGGAAAATGTGACTATAATAAACATATATGCACCCAAATACAGGGCATTCAGCTATTTAAAAGAAATGTTAAGGAATCTGAAGGTAGACATAGACTCCCATACAATAGTAATGGAGGACTCCAATACCCAACTTTTTTTTTAGAATTAGCATATTTTTTTAATTTTTTTAACTTTTATTCAATGAATATAAATTTCCAAAGTACAGCTCATGGATACAATGGCTCCCGCCATAATTTCCCTCCCAACCGCAACACTTCCCTTTCCCGCTCCCTCTCCCCTTCCATTCACATCAAGATTCATTTTCAATTCTCTTTATATACAGATCAGTTTAGCATATATTAAGTAAAGGTTTCAACAGTTTGCACCCACACAGAAACACAAAGTGAACAATACTGTTTGAGTACTAGTTATAGCATTAAATCACAATGTACAGCACATTCAGGACAGAGATCCTACATGAGCAGTAAGTGCACAGTGACTCCTGTTGTTGACTTAACAAATTGACACTCTTGTTTATGGCATCAATAATCACCCGAGGCTCTTGTCATGAGTTGCCAAGGCTATGGAAGCCTTTTGAGTTCACTAACTCTGATCATATTTAGACAAAGTCGTAGTCAAAGTGGAAGTTCTCTCCTCCCTTCAGAGAAAGGTACCTCCTTCTTTGATGACCTGTTCTTTCCACTGGGATCTCCCTCGCAGAGATCTTTCATTTAGGTCATTTTCTTTTGACTTTCTTTTGGTTTTCCATGCCTGAAATGCTCTCATGTGCTATTCAGCCGGATCCACATGCCTTAAGGAGTGATTCTGAAGCCAGAGTGCTGTTTAGGACATCCGCCATTCTATGAGTCTGTGTGTATCCCGCTTCCCATGTTGGATAGTTCTCTCCCTTTTTTATTCTATCAGTTAGTATTGGCAGACACTAGTCTTGTTTATGTGATCTCTTTGACTCTTAGTCCTATCATTACAATCAATTGTGAACAAAAATTGATCACTGGGACTAGTGAGATGGCATTGGTACATGTCACCTTGATGGGATTGAATTGGAATCCCCTGGTATGTTTCTAACTCTACCGTTTGGGTCAAGTCTGATTAAGCATGTCCCAAATTGTACATCTCCTCCCTCTCTTATTCCCACTCTTATATTTAACAGCGATCACTTTTCAGTTAAGTTTCAACACTTAAAAATAACTGTAATTAACTACAGAATTCAACCAATCGTATTAAGTAGAACAAACAAAAAAAATACTAAGAGGGATAATGTATTAAGTTGTTCATCAACAGTAAGGGCAAGGGCTGATCAAGTCACCGTTTCTCAGAGTGTTCATTTCACTTTAACAGGTTTCCTTTTTGGTGCTCGGTTAGTTGTCACTGATCAGGCAGAACATTTGATATTTGTCCCTTTGGGGCTGGCTTATTTCACTCAGCATAATGTTTTCCAGATTCTTCCATTTGTTGCAAATGACCAGATTTCATTGTTTTTGACTGCTGTATAGTATTCTATAGAGTACATATCATATAATTTCATTATCCAGTCTACTGTTGATGGGCATTTAGGTTGATTCCAGTTCTTAGCTACTGTGAATTGAGCTGCAACAAACATTAAGGTGCAGACCATTTTTGTGTTTCCCAATTTAATTTCCTTTGCGTAAATTCCAAGAAGAGGGATGACTGGTTTGAATGGTAAGGTTATATTCAGGTTTCTGAGGAATCTCCAGACTGCCTTCCATAATGGCTTAACCAGTTTGCATTCCCACCAACAGTGGGTTAGTGTCACTTTTTCACCCACATCCTCGCCAGCATCTGTTGTTGGTGGATTTCTGAATGTGAGCCATTCTCACTGAGGTGAGGTGAAATCTCATTGTGGTTTTTCATTTGCATTTCCCCGATTGCTAGTGATCTTGAACATTTTTTTCATGTGCCTGTTGGCCATTTGGATTTCCTCTTTTGAAAAATGTCTATTAAGGTCCTTGGCCCATCTCTTAAGTGGGTTGTTAGTTTTGTTGTTGGGGAGTTTCTTGATCTCTTTGTAGACTCTGGTTATTAATCCTTTATCTGTAGCATAGTATGCGAATATTTTTTCCCATTCTGTCGGTTGCCTCTTCACTTTCCTGTTTCTTTTGCAGTACAGAAACTTCAATTTGATGCAATCCCAATAGTTAATTTTTGCTTTGACTGCCTGTGCCTCCAGGGTCTTTTCTAGGAAGTCTTTGCTGGTGCCAATATCTTGCAGGGTTTCTCCAATGTTCTCTTATAACTTGATGGTGTCGGGTTGTAGATTTAGTTCTTTAATCCACGTTGAGTGGATTTTTGTGTAAGGTGTAAGGCATGGGTCTTGCTTCATGCTTCTGCACGTGGAAATCCAGTTTTCCCAGCACCATTTATTGAATAGACTGTCCTTGCTCCAGGAATTGGTTTTAGATCCTTGATCAAATATAAGCTGGCTGTACATGTTTGGATTGATTTCTGGTGTTTCTATTCTGTTCCATTGGTCTATCCATCTGTTTCTGTACCAGTACCATGCTGTTTTGATTACAACTGCCCTGTAGTATGTCCTGAAATCTGGTGTTGTGATGCCTCCAGCCTTTTTTTTTTTTTTTTTTTTTTTTTGTACAAGATTGCTTTAGCAATTCTAGGTCTCCTGCATCTCCTTGTGAATTTCAGCAGCATTTTTTCTATATCTGAGAAAAATGTCTTTGGTATCTTGATTGGTATCGCATTGAATCTGTAAATTGCTTTTAGGAGAATGGACATTTTGATCATTTTGATGATATTGATTCTTCCAATCCATGAGCATGGAAGATTTTTCCATTTTTTGGTATCCTCTTCTATTTCTTTCTTTAAGGTTTTGTAAGTCTCATTGTAGAGATCTTTAACGTCCTTGGTTAAGTTTATTCCAAGGTATTTGATTGTTTTTGTAGCTATTGTGAATGGGATTGATCTTAGCAGTTCTTTCTCAGCCGTGGCATGACCTGTGTATACAAAGGCTATTGATTTTTGTGCATTGATTTTATATCCTGCTACTTTGCCAAACTCTTCTATGAGTTCCAATAGTCTCTTAGTAGAGTTCTTTGGGTCCCCTAAATAAAGAATTATATCATCTGCAAAGAGGGATAGTTTGACTTCTTCCTTCCCAATTTGTATCCCTTTAATTTCTTTTTCTTGCCTGATGGCTCTGGCTAACACTTCCAGAACTATGTTGAATAGCAGTGGCGAGAGTGGGAATCACTTTCTGGTACCAGATCTCAGTAGAAATGCTTCCAACTTTTCCGCATTCAATAGGATGTTGGCCATGGGTTTTTCATAAATTGCTTTGATTGTATTGAGGAATGTTCTTTCTATACCCAACTTCCTTAGAGTTTTCATCATGAAAGGGTGTTGAATTTCATTGAATGCTTTCTCGACATCTATTGAGATAATCATATGGTTTTTCTTCTACAGTTTGTTAAAGTAGTGTATCACATTGATTGTTTTGCGCACATTGAACCATCCCTGCATACCAGGGATAAATCCCATTTGGTATGGGTGGATGATCTTTCTGATGTGTTGTTGTATTCTATTGGCGAGAATTTTATTGAGGATTTTTGCATCTATGTTCATCAGGGATATTGGTCTGTAATTTTCTTTCAGTGCTGCATCTTTCTCTGGCTTAGGAATTAAGGTGATGCTGGCTTCATAGAAAGAATTTGGGAGGATTCCATCTTTTTCGATTGTTCTGAATAGTTTGAGAAGAATTGGAGTTAATTCTTCTTTAAATGTCTGGTAGAATTCAGCAGTGAATCCATCTGGTCCTGGGCTTTTCTTTGTTGGGAGGGCCTTTATTACTGTTTCAATTTCTGTCTCAGTTATGGATCTGTTTAGGTTTTCTATGTCTTCATGGTTCAATTTAGGTAGATTGCATGTGTCCAGGAATCTATCCATTTCTGATAGATTTCCCTGTTTGGTGGCATACAAGTCCTTGTAGTAATTTCTGATGATTCTTTTTATTTCTGTGGTGTCTGTTGTTACATTTCCATCTCTGATTTTATTGATTTGGGTCTTTTCTCTTCTTTTTTTAGTTAGTTGGGCCAATGGGGTGTCAATTTTGTTTATTTTTTCAAAAAACCAGCTTCTCGCTTGGCTGATTTTTTGCAGTATTTTTTTGGATTCAATCCTGTTGATTTCTTCTCTGATTTTAATTATTTCTCTTCTCCTACTAGATTTGGGTCTGGTTTGCTCTAGTTTTTCTAGATCCTTGAGATGTGTTGCAAGCTCATTTATTTGGTGCCTTTCCAACTTCTGGATTAGGCACCTATGGCTATAAACTGTCCTCTCAACACTGCTTTTGCCATATCCCATAAGTTTTGATATGTTGTGTTGTTATCCTCATTTACTTCCAGAAAGTTTTTGATTTCTTTTTTGATTTCTTCTATGACCCAGTGTTCATTCAGGAGCATGTTGTTCAGTCTCCATGTGTTTGCATACTCTCTAGGGATTCCTGAGTTGCTAATTTCCATCTTCATTCCGCTGTGGTTTGAGAAGCTGCATGGTATGATTCTAATTCTTTTAAATTTGCTGAGACTTGCTTTATGGCCTAGTATGTGGTCAATCCAAGAGAAGGTTCCATGCACTGCTGAGAAGAATGTAAAATCTTTAAATGTAGGATTGAAAGTTCTGTAGATATCTATTAGATCTGTGGGGAGCAACTGGGAGCAACAAGGACTAGACTAAGTTACTGGAATTAAGACTTATTCTATGCATCTGCTCTCCCACAATATGGCGCTGGGAGAGGAGGAAACAGCTTCTACACAGCTGCCTCCAGTTCAACCAATAAACAGCAGGACCTGCTCCTGATTGCAAGAGAGCAGCGTACTCGGCGTGTGGGTAGCAGAGTTGGGATTTGTGGAAAAGGACTATAAAGGAGGAGAGAGACAACATGCACCAGGAACATCTATCTAAAGGGAACACCTGAGCAGCCCCCGAGAGAGCCGGCCGGTGGTGTGCCACTCCCCCGCGCAAGTGGGGAAAGTGGCAGGGGAAACCGCCCTTCCACGGAGGTGGAAGGGACGGTAGCCAACCCGGGAAGAACCAGCAGCAAACCCGGGGAGGGCCGAGCAGACGAAAGAACAGCGCAGGGTCCTGTGTCGTTCCTCCACGAAGAGGGGGAGCGACATAATGGTGCCGTGACTCGGATAGGAAACCTAGGCAGCGTCCTGTGTCGCTCCTCCACGAAGAGGGGGAGCGACAAGATCCATCTGGGCAATAGTGTCGATTAAATCTGCTGTCTCCTTGTTGATCTTCTGTCCAGTTATCTGTCTATTTCTGAGAGTATTGAAGTCCCCCAGTACTATTGTATTGGTATCCAAGTCTCCCTTTTAGTCCCTTAGCATACCTTTTAAATAAACCGGTGCCCTGTAATTAGGTGCATATGCGTTTATAGTAGTTACATCTTCCTGTTGAATTGAACCCTTTATCATTATATAGTGTCCCTCTTTGTCTCTCCTAACAGTTTTTGTGGTAAAGTTTATGTTGTCCGATATTAAGATGGCTACACCTGCTTTTTTTTTTCATTTCTGTTGGCATGGAATATCTTTTTCCAACCTTTCACTTTCAGTCTGCATGCATCTTTGTTGGAAAGATGTGTTTCTTGTAGTAAGCAAATAGATGGTTTTTGTTCCTTAATCCATTCAGCCAATCTGTGCCTTTTAACTGGAGAGTTGAGTCCATTAACGTTCAATGTGACTGTTGATAAGTAGTGACTTTGCCCCCCCCCATTTTCCCAAAGATATTTTCTAGTACATGCTTTGAGATTCCTATGACCTTTTACTGGTAGGTGTTCTTCCTTTCCCTTCTTTCATATTGATGGCCGTGTTTCTGTGTTTCTGAGTGTAGCACATCTTTAAGCATTTTTTGCAGGGCCGGACGAGTGGCCACAAAGTCTTTCAATTTCTGTTTGCTATGAAAGGTCTTTATTTCACCTTCATTCACAAATGAGAGCTTTGCAGGATATAATATTCTGGGCTGGCAGTTTTTTCTCTCTTAGTACCTGGGCTATGTCTTGCCATTCCCTCCCAGCTTGTAGGGTTTCTGATGAGAAGTCTGCTGTGAGTCTAATTGGAAATCCTCTGAGAGTAATCTGACATTTCTCTCTTGCACATTTTAGGATCTTTTCTTTATGTTTCACTGTGTTGAGTTTAATTACAATGTGTCGTGGTGAGGATCTCTTTTGGTCATGTTTATTAGGGGTTCTATGAGCTTCCTGTACTAGGATGTCTCTGTCCTTCTCCAAACCTGGGAAATTTTCTGCTAGTATCTCACTAAAAAGACCTTCTAATCCTTTCTCTCTCTCCATGCCTTCAGGAGCTCCTAGAACCCGAATGTTTGGTTTTTTTAATAGTATCCTGTAGATTCCCAACAATATTTTTTAGATTTCTAATTTCCTCTTCTTTGGTTTGACTGTATACATTCCTGTACTCTGTCTTCTAAGTCCGATAGTCTCTCTTCTGCTTCACCCATTCTGTTTTTAAGGCTCTCCAATGTGTTTGTCATATGATCTATTGAATTCTTCATTTCATTATGATTTCTCATCACTGTCCCAGTTTCATGTTCTACTAGTTTTTTCATTTCATTTTGATTCCTCCTTAAAATTTCATTTTCACGAGAGAGATTTTCTATCTTGTCCATTAAGGATTTCTGTAGTTCAAGAATTTGTTTTTGAGGACTTCTTAATGTTCTTATCATTTTTTTGAGATCTGCTTCTTGCATTCCTTCTATCTCATCATCTTCATAATCTTGAATTGGGGTGTCTTTTTCATTTGGGGGCATCATAGTGTCTTCCTTGTTATTGTTACCTCGGTTTCTGCATTTTTTTTTTGGCATTGTGGAGATATTCTTTGGTTTCTTCGCTGTGGTGCTTTTTCTCGTTATACTGTGACAAGATTAAGTGGACTGTCTGCTTTTGATGGATCCTTAGAGGCTGTGATGGGTGTGGCCAGAGAGCTCTATTTGGTTCTTCAGGGTTAAGGATGTGCCAAAGGTGACTCACCTAGATTGTTCTCTTGCTCTTTTTTATTTATTTTTTTTTGACTCAATTGGAAAGTAATTCCGCACAGCTGAGTGGAATTGAGGGTAGTTGATATATGAAATCTGGCCCCTGTGGGTATTCATCTGCTCTACCCCTGGGACCATACAAAGAGTTTATGCAGCCCTCAGCGTGGTCTCAAATTTCTCTGCAGTCTCTCACCGGGTTGCCAAGGTTACCGAGTTTGTGTACTGGGCAAGTTCTCTGCCCCCCCCCCCCCCCCGCCAAGATTTTCACAGTCTCAGTTCGTTAGCTCCACACTTTCACTAGGTCCTAACCTCCTGTTATTTCTCCCTACCAGAGTCAGGTTTTTCTGCTTGGCTGATGGCGGGCACCGCTTCATGTATGTCCAAAATGGCACCTGCTCTTTGTCTTGCTCGGCTTTGTAAGGTGAATGGAGAGAGATGCTAGTGTCTGTGCCAGTTCCCCTTATTTATTCATTTTTTTCTCTCCTCCAGTCAGCCTGGTGAACTTTCCCCACCGGGGCTTCAGGCCTTGTTCCCTCTAGGCTCTTTCTGCCTTTCCCCGCCAATGTCTCGGGTTACCAAGGTTTTTGTCTCACCTCCCCTTCCAGCACTGGTGCGCAGACTGTGCGGCTGGGCTTCCATGCAGTGGGTGACTCTGCTCTCCCTGTAGGTCCTCCGTGTCACATCCACTAGATCCGGAAGAGTTTCCTCTGCAATTTTTTCCTGAGCCTTTTCCTGAGACTACAGTAACTCCACTTTTATTACACTATCTTTTCCTGGACTTTCATTGCACACCCTCACTATTCCGCCATCTTCCAATACCCCACTTTCAGCAATGGGAAGATCAACCAGACAATCAGCAAGGAAATAACAGAATTCATTGATATTACAGACCAAATGGACCTAACGTTTATCTACAGAACTTTTAATCCTACAGTTGCAAAATACACATTCTTCTCACCATGCATGAAACTTTCTCTAGGACAGACCACATGCTAGGCCATAAAGCAAGTCTCAGTAAATTCAAAAAAAACTGGCAATCATGCCATGCATATTCTCTGACACAATGCAGTGAAGCTGGAAATCACCAGCTCAACAAACTCTATACCATATGGAGTCTGAACAACATGCTCCTTAATGAAGAAGGGTCATAGAAGAACTCAAAAGAGACATCAAAAAATATCTAGAAATGAATGAAATGACAATACAACGTATCAAAACTTGAGATACAGCAAAAGCAGTGTTAACAGTAAAGCTTATAGCAATTTATGCCTACATGAAGAAATTGGAAGTAGCATCAGTGAGCTATCAATGCATCTCAAGGACCTAGAAAAACAACAAACCAAACCCTAAATTAGTTGGATGAAACAAATACTTAAAATTAGAGAATAACCAAAATTGAAACCACAAAAAACAATACAAAAGATCAGTGAAACAAAGACCTGGTTTTTTGAAATAATAAACAAAGCTAACCAAAAAAGAGTTTTCCCAAATAAATAGAATCACAGATGAAAAAGGAAATTTAACAACAGATGCCACAGGAAAAAAAAATCATCAGGAATTATTACAAAGAGCTGTATGCCAACAAACTGGAAAACCTAGAAGAAATGCATGGATTCCTGGACACACAATCTACGAAAATTGAGTCATGGAAACACAGAAAACCTTAACAGACCAATAACCAAGATGGAGATTGAATCAGTAACGAAGACCCTCCCAACAAAGAAAAGTACAGGGCCAGATGGCTTCATTGCTGAATTCTAGCAGACATTCAAAGAACTAATTTCAATTCTTCTCTATTAAAAATATTTCACAGAGAGGCAATACTCCCAAACTCCTTCTATGTTGCCAGGATCACCTTAATTCCTAAACCAGGAAAAGATACAACAGGCAGAGAACTATAGACCAATTTTCTCTGATGAACGCAGATGTAAAAATCTTCAAAAAAAACTAGCTAATTGAATTCAACAACACATCAGAAAGATCGTTCACTTGGACTAAGTGGATTTTTCCCTGGTATGCAGAGATGATTCAACACTCACAAATCAGTAAATGTGATACATTACATTAATGAATTGAAGATCAAAAACCCTATGATTATTTCTATAGATGCATAGATAGCATGTAATGAAATACAGCCTCATTTCTGTGATGTAAATCTTGAGCAAATTGGGTATAGATGGAAAAATCCTCAACATAATTAAGGTAACTTATGACAAACCCACAGTCATTGTCTTGT
This sequence comes from Oryctolagus cuniculus, assembly GCF_964237555.1. NCBI lineage: Eukaryota > Metazoa > Chordata > Mammalia > Lagomorpha > Leporidae > Oryctolagus > Oryctolagus cuniculus. Next base: position 43,776,689 of record NC_091437.1, read on the forward strand.
TGAATGAGGAAATGTTGGAAGCATTCCCACTAGTATCTGGAACAGGGCAAGGATGCCCACTCCCACATTGGCTATGCATTGTATCTTAGAAGTCTTAACCAGAGCCATTATGCAAGAAAAGAAATAAAAAGAATACAAATTGGAAAGGAGAAAAACTATCTCTATTTGTAGTGACATGATTCTATATATACAGAAACCAAAATGGAATGAATAAAAGTTTGGTAAAGTAGCAGTATATAAAATTGACACACAGAAATCAATAGCATTTGTATACATATATAATACCATTTCTGAGAAAGTACTTCAAAGATCAATCCCATTCATAATAGCTGCAAAAAATGCTTTGAAATAAATTTATCCAAGGAAGTCAAAGCTATCTATGATGAAAATTACAAAACATTAAAGAAAGAAGACACAAAAAATGGGAAAACCTTCCATGTTCATGGAGTGTGAGAACTGATATAATCAAATGTCCATGATACCAACACTAATTTACAGATTTGATGTGATCCCAATCAAAGTATCAGGAACATGCTTCACAGATTTAGAAATCTGTTAAGATTAGATTTCATATGGAAATACAAGAGACATGAATACCTAAGCAATTTTATACAACAAAAACAAAGCTGGAGGCAACACAATACCAGATTTCAAGACATACTACAGGGCAGATGTAATCAAAACAGTCTGGTACTGGCAAAAAAAAATAGATTTGTAGACCAATGGAACAGAATACAGACTCCAGAAATCAATCCATGCATCTACAACCAACTTATCTTTGACAAAGGAGCTAAAATCAATCCCTGCAGCAATGCCAGTTTATTCAACAAACAGTACTGAGAAAACTGGATCTCCACATGCAGAAGGATGAACAAGACCCCTACCTTACACCTTAGACAAAAAATACACTCAAAATGGATCAAGGACCTAAATCTATGATCTGATACCATCAAATTATCAAAGAACATAGGGAAAACTCTGAAAGCCATTGGCATAGGCAAAAATTTCTTGAAAAAGACCCCGGAAGTGCAATCCTTCAAAGCTAAAATTGACAAATGGGATTGGATCAAGCTGAGAAGCTTCTCTACAGCAAAAGAAACACTTAAACTCTTAGTAAAATGAATAGGCAAAAGAATGAGAGAAAACATTTACGAACTGTGTTACTGATAAAGGATTGACATCCAAAAGCTATAAAGAGCTCAAGAAACTCAACAATAAAACAAACAATCCAGTTATGAAATGGGCAAAGGACTTAAACAGGCATTTTTCAAGAGAAGAAATTCCAATGGGCAACAGGCACTTAACAAAATTCTCAGGATCACTACCCATCAGGGAAATACAAATCAAAACAACAGTGAGGCTTCACCTCACCCTCATTAGAATGGTTCTCATACAGAAATCAACAAACAATAAATGCTGGCAAAGATATGGGAGAATAGGTACCTTAATCCACTGTCGGTGGAAATGTAAACTTGGACAATCATTGTGGAAGACAGTATGGAGCTACCTCAGAAAAATGATAATAGGTCTACCGTATGATCCTGCAATCCCACTCTTGGAAATTAACCCCCAAAGATGAAATCAGCATTTGAATGAGTTATCTGTACTCCCGTGTTCATTTCAGCTCAATTAACAATAGCTAAAACATGCTATCAAACCAGATGTCCACCAACTGATGACTGAATAAAGAAAATATGGTGTATACACTAAGGAATACTACTCAGCAGCAAAAACAAAAAAACTGTGACCTTGTCTTTTACAACAAAATGGATGGAACTGAAAGCCATTATACTTATTGAAATAAGCCAATCCCAAAAAGACAGATACCATATATTTTTTGCGATCTGTGGGAACCAACAGCTATGACATTTTAGGTACTCTATTGGAGTGAAATTGACTGTTGAGGGACAGTGGTTTTTTTTTCTTCATACTATTTGTTGAAGTCTTTATTTTAAGGTTAATGTCATGAGTATAAAGTAAACAGAACATAGATCTTTGTAAACATTAAGAATTGGAAATACGAGAAGGAGGAGGAAAAGGGTAAGCATTGGCAGGAGGGAGGATAGGGTGGGAATCATCACCTTGTTCCTAAATCTGTTAATATGAAATACATGAAATCTGTATACCTTAAATCAAATTTTTACAAATGTAAAAAATTAAAGTAGGAAATATATGCATAGTTTTTTCATTGTATATGTTTTTCATGAATGTTTTGTAGATTCCTCATACATATCGATATAAAATTTTTACACCAAAATAAACCCATCTTTTAATTCCAAAAAAACCCTAATACATGAAATTTGTTCCCTTTATATAAATTTCAAAAATATTTAAACATCTGATAAGCCCACAGAAACAAAAACCTCACCCTGACAAGAGAAAGATATAAAACATATGAAGGAAACTAGTATTAAAATAGTCAGCAATACATAACTTTAAAAAGTCAATCTAGGAAACTTAATATTATAAAACAATCTGATTAAAAACTCTAAACACTAGTTACAGGATCATCAAAGGAAAAAAGAAAGCACACTTAAAAATGAAAAATATACTAAAAATTTTCTTCTCACACACCCTTTTATATAATATATATGTATATCCATATATACACATCCATATAGACACACTCACATGCATGTGAATATATACACATATGTATGTATATATTTATGTCTACACAATCATATCTACACATACACACTAGTCATCAGGTAACATTTTTGGAAATAAATGCCATCACCAAAGTAATGGTTTAATACTAAATATATAGTGTCAATTGGATAATTAATCTAATCATTCAATTGAGGAATAGAATGATAGAATTCAGCTAAAAAGCAATATGGGTAAAGAATTATTCAAGTATTGGCATGAAGATTATGTTCAGAGGTACTGACACTTGTATATGTCTGATTGGAGTTTCAGAAGAATTCAAGTGTAATATTGGAGAAGAAATAATAAAATACTCATGAGGGATTTCCTGAAATAACAGAAAAATTCAATTTGAAAACACACTTAACAAGATAAATAAGAATTCATATATAGATGTACTCAAGTAAAACTACAGAAGTCATGCATAAAGGTGTTACATGAGGGATGAAAAAGAGGTATCACCCAGAAGGCAACAACACTGATAAACACCAGCAGCTTGAATTAATTTAAGTGCTAGCAGAATGTAATAACCAATGTAAAACTGATTATACATTTAAACTAACATCAGATATGGGGGAGGGCAGGGAAAATTTACACAAATATCTAAATACACAGTGACTAGGAGGATGAGAAGCTACTTCAAAGATCTCTGCCAAAGAAATACCAAAGGAGTTCATCAAAGAAAAATTTACCCTAACAGAAGGAAAGAACCCAAGAAATTAGGGGAAAAGGAAGAACAGAGGAGAGGAGTTTTAAAAAATAAAGTCCAGGGGCCGGCGCCGTGGCACACTTGGTTAATCCTCTGCCTGTGCGCCAGCATCCCCTATGGGCGCTGGGTTCTAGTCCTGGTTGTGCCTCTTCCAGTCCAGCTCTCTGCTGTGGCCCGGGAAGGCAGTGGAGGATGGCCCAAGTGCTTGGGCCCCTGCACCCGCATGGGAGACCAGGAGGAAGCACGTGGCTCCTGGCTTCGGATCGGCGCAGTGCCAACCGTGGAGGCCATTTGGGGAGTAAACCAATGGAAGGAAGACCTTTTTCTCTGTCTTTCTCTCTATGACTCTACCTGTCAAAAAATCAAAATAAAATAAAGTCCAAATATGGTAATTATTTTACTAATTGGCTGTTACTCCAGTCAAAAATTAATATTGCTGACAAACTTTTAAAAAATGCTTACAACTTATAAGAGTTACATCTTAAACATAAGAGTTAAGAAGGTGCAAAATGTAAAGATGGAGAAATGTATTCCACAGGTAAACATTACAAATGAACGCCATTCTTAAAGTATCAGAAACCAGAATTTAAGACAAAAATCATAGCTTGACATATGAGGGAATACTCAATAGTGACAAATGGCTTAATGCAAATAAAAGGCTATAGTCTGACATTTCTACAATGAAATAGCCTCCACTTACACAAAGTAAATTTTCAGTACTAAAGTCCAGGAGAAGGAAATACGAAGACACTTCCATCTGAACAGTTCAATTAATAATTCTAATATAGGAGTACTTGGCAGAGTTGGAATTACAGAATATATTTCCTTTTCAAATTTTAAGGAAGATTTGCAGAAGACATGAACTTCAATTGACTGTAAAGAAATCCAGAATATAGTTAAAGTAGACATCATTTAAAAAATAAACTGCAAATGTTTTACATGCATTCATACATTATGTAACATGTATACATATATAGGTGTTTAATATATTTCATTTATATGAAATATTTACATATGTGTAAATATATGCATATAACACATTGTACTAAAAAATGCCTTCAGTTTACTGGAAGCTAAACAATATGCTTTTTTTTTTGACAGGTAGAGTTATAGACAGTAAGAGAGAGACAAAGAGAAAGGTCTTCCTTCCGTTGGTCCACCCCCCAAAGGGCTGCTATGGCTGGAGCTGCACCGATCTGAAGCCAGGAGCTGAGTGCTTCCTCCCGGTCTCCCAGGCGGGTGCAGGGACCCAAGCACTTGGGCCATCCTCCACTGCCCTCCCAGGCCACAGCAGAGAGCTGGACTGGAAGAGGAGCAACCTGGACTAGTACCCAGTGCCCCAAGTGGGACTAGAACCCAAGGTACCTGAACCGCAGGCAGAGGATTGGCCAAGTGAGCCATGGTGCCAGCCAGAAATATGCTCTTAATAACCCATGAGTCGGCCAGCGCTATGGCTCACTAGGCTAATCCTCCGCCTTGCGGCGCCGGCACACCGGGTTCTAGTCCCGGTCGGGGCGCCGGATTCTGTTCCGGTTGCCCCTCTTCCAGGCCAGCTCTCTGCTGTGGCCAGGAAGTGCAGTGGAGGATGGCCCAAGTGCTTGGGCCCTGCACCCCATGGGAGACCAGGAGAAGTACCTGGCTCCTGCCATTGGAGCAGCGCAGTGCGCTGGCTGCAGCGCGCCAGCTGCGGCGGCCATTGGAGGGTGAACCAATGGCAAAGGAAGACCTTTCTCTCTGTCTCTCTCTCTCTCACTGTCCACTCTGCCTGTCAAAAAAAAAAAAAAACAAAACAAAAAACAAAACCATGAGTCAATAAAGTAAATTAAACAACAACTAGAAAATATTTTCATCTGAATGGCAATGAGTATCTGAGTATCAAACTTTCCTGGGACAATTATGTATCTGAATTCACAAAAGGAAAACCTGGTCACTTACCTGACGTTATAGATGAATAGTAACTCAAGATCTATCACAGACTTAAATCAGAGCTAAAATAATAAAATACTTAGAGGGAAAAAAAACGGGAAAAAACTAAACATTTTTGACTTAGGTGAGCCAATGGTTTCTCAGAGATGACACCAAAACTGTTTAACAAAGAAAGAAATTAGAATAATCAAAATTTAAAACTTTTGTGCTTCAGAGTCACCATGAAGAAAGTGAAAAGACAACTCATTTAAGTGAGGAAGATATGTGCAAATCATATATCTGGTATAAACAAGTACAGATATTCCATAAACTGATACAAACACGCTTGTATGAAATCTACAACTCAGAAATAAAAAGAGGAACAACTCAAGGGCCAGCACTGCGGCGTAGTGGGTAAAGCCGCCGCCCGCAGTGCCGCATCACATATGGGCGCTGGTTCAAGCCTTGGCTGCTCGACTTCTGATCCAGCTCTCTGCTATGGTCTGGGAAAGCAGAAGAAGATGGCCCAAGTCCTTGGGTCCCTGCACCTGCATGAGACACCCGTAAGAAGCTTCTGGCTCCTGGCTTTGGATTGGCGCAGCTCCAGCCGATGTGGCCATATGGAGAGTGAACCAGCAGATGGAAGACCTCTCTCTCTGACTCTCCTTCTTTCTGTCTCTCCCTCTCTCTCTTTGGCTCTCCCTCTCTCTCTCTCTCTGGCTCTCCCTCTCTGTCTGTAACTCTAACTTTCAAATAAGTAATATAAATTTAAAAAAAAATACTCAGTTACAAAGTGACCAAAGAATTAAAACAGACATTGCTCAAAACAAGGTGTATAATGTGTATCATTGGCCAATAAGCAGCTGAAAATGTGCTCAGTACAATTAGTCATCAGAGACTGCAAATTAAAAAAAATCAAATCCCTACCCACACCCCCTAGCATGGCTTTAATACAGAAGACAGAAACAAGTGCTGATGAGGATGTGGGAAAAGGCATGACTGGCAATCGTGTAACTACTTCGGCAATCACACTGCCAGTTTCTCACAAGTTACCATGTGACTAGCAATGCCACTTTAACTAGAAGTTCAAGAAAAATGGAGGCATGCATTTATATGAAAAGTTGTATACCAGTGTTTGTAGATACATTATTCAGAACAGACAAAAGATAGAAACAATTCAAATGTCCACTAAATAATGAAAAGATTAAAAACATAGTGCATTCAAGCAGCAGGGAACTGTTAACTATAAAAGGAAAAGGAATGGCTTACTGAAACAAACTTCAAAATAGATCAACTTCAAAAACATTATGCTAAGTAAAAGAAGCCAGGTGCAAAAATTATGCACTATATGATCCATTTCCATGAAATGCCTAAAATAGCCAAATGCTAAGAAACAGAAAACCTAGCGGCAGTTTCCTGGGTCTGGAAAGGAGAGGGGGAGAGAAAAGAATTGCAAATGTGTGTGGGATTTCTTTCTGGAGCAAAGAAATTATTTTTAAATTGAATGGTAGTGATGGTTGTGGAATTCTGTGAATATATAAAGCTGCTAAACTGTACATTTTAAAATGACACTTTGACTATGACCTTGTCTAAATATGATCAGAGTCGGTGAACTCAAAAGGCTTCCATAGCAACTCATGACAAGAGCCTAGGGTGATTACTGATGCCATAAACAAGAGTGTTAATTTGTTAAGTCAACAACAGGAGTCACTGTGCACTTACTCCTCATGTAGGATCTCTGTCCTTAATGTGCTGTACATTGTGATTTAATGCTATAACTAGTACTCAAACAGTATTTTTCACTTTGTGTTTCTGTGTGGGTGCAAACTGTTGAAATCTTTACTTAATATATGCTAAACTGATCTTCTGTATATAAAGAGAATTGAAAATGAATCTTGACGTGAATGGAAGGGGAGAGGGAGAGGGAAAGGGGAGGGTTGCGGGTGGGAAGGAAGTGGGGGGGGCATTGTAATCCATGAGCTGTACTTTGGAAATTTATATTCATTAAATAAAAGTTAAAAAAAATGACAGTTGGTGCTGTGGCCTAGTGAGTAAAACCATGACCTGCAGTGCCAGCACCCCATGGGGGCAACGGTTTGAGTCTCAGCTGCTCAGCTTTCAATCCAGCTCTCTGCTATGGACTGGAAAACCAATGGAGGAAGGCCCAAGTCCTTGGGCCCCTGCACCCACATGGGGCACCCAGAGGAGGCTCTGGCTTCGGATCAGCCCAGCTCCGGCCATTGTAGCCGGTAGGGGAGTGAACCAATGGATGGAAGATCTGTCTCCCTCTGTGCTGCCTCTCTACAACTCTGCCTTTCAAAACAAATAGATAAATATTTTAAAAAGAAATAATAATAAAATGATGACTTGTCTCTCAACATAGCTGTCATTTAAAAAAACATGGAGTGTGAGTGGCTACAATTCCAACAGTATGTAGTAGAAAATTTATAACCTTAAGTTCATTTATCAGAATAGAAGAAAGGCTGAAATCCTACTAAGCATCCATCTATGCATCTACGTCAAGAAGCAATAGTAAGAACAACAAATCAAACCTAAGAATAGTTGTCAGACAGAAGCAGGAACCAATGACATAGAAGAAACAAACATATAGAGAAATATCATGAAAGTTGTATTTTCTTATTAAAATGCATTTCTCTTTTTATTTGAAATACAGAGGCCTTTCTTCCACTGATTCACTTTCCAAATGCTTACAATAGTCAGAGCTGGTCAATGCCAAAACCAGAAACCAAGTTCCGGGGCTCACACATGGGTGGCAGAGACCCAGGTTTTGAGGGTCTGCTGCCTTCCTACGTTGCCCATTAAGAGGAAGCTAAATGAGAAGTGGAGTAGCTGGAACTCAACCAGGCATTTAACTGCTGTGCGAAAAACCCACCCCAGTCCCTTTAGAAAGGTTAAAAACATGATTAGCCCTTATAAAACTGACTAGTAGAAAGAAGGATAAACAAATTAATGATTTCCAAAGTAAAGCAGAGTAATTACCACAGAACCTACAGACATGAAAAAGTTAAGATGATATGATGCAAGCCTGTATAGCAATAAATTGGACACATTGGATAAAACAAACTTTTTCCAAATGATTTACCAAAGCTAAAAAATTCTGAATATTTCCAATATCAATTAAAGAAATTGAATCTATTAATTCAAAACTTCCCACCAAAAACTCCCAAAGCCCAGAGATATTTCCCAGTGAATTATTCTGAAGGAAGAGTAAGCCCAATTTTTCAAAAATGCTTTCAGAAAATAGGGGAGGAGAAAGGTATGTTAACTCTTTTTATAAGGTCACCAGGGCTTTGATTCCAAAAATGACAACGGCTTTGTTAGGAAAATGATTACAATCCAATGTCTCCCATGGTGGCAAATATAAAAATACTTGAAATTCCATAGCACCAAAATCACAAGAAAAACAGCTAAGCTGTATTCCATAAAAAAAAAAAATCTATGCAGAAAAGGACACCATCAAGTAAGAGAGACGACAACACAAAGATTATGAAAAAATATGTGTATCACATACCTATTAAGGATTTAGAATCCAGAAAACCCAAATATAAATACTTATATATAAATAACACGATCAGTTTCAAAAGGAAAAAGACTTGAATAAGCACTTTTCTGAATAAAATAAACATTTGACAAACACATGGAAAATTCCGATTACTTTAATTTTTAGAAATAAAGAAAACTGTAGCGATCGCTTCACATCCACTGGAATGACTATGACCAAAACAGAGAAGCAGAAAATGTATTGGTAAGGATACAAAGAAATTCATATTCTCACATGCTGCTAAGAGCAATGTAGATAGCGCAGCCACTGAGGAATACAGTTTGGTGGTTCTTCAATAATTAAACAGATTTAGCATATGGCCCTGCCATTCCACTCTTAGGATTATACCCATAGGAAATGAGTACAAATCTTCCCAGATGTGTGGTACTTGAAAAAGTTTGTATAAAGTGCAATTAAAAGCCTTTAATGTTGGCACAAAAAAAATGTGAAATCCATCCATACTTACAAAATCTGTATGTGACTGTTAATAGCATTATTATTTAAATGGATGGGAAAAACCTCAAGTGGCCTACCAACTCATTAATAGATAAATGACATTTGTTATCTACTCACAATGGAATATTATGCAGCTATAAAAGTAAGCACTGATAGATACCACAACGGGGATGGATCTTGGAAACAGCATTCTAAAAAGCAGCAACCAGTAACAAAAGGTAACATATTACATTATTCCATTTATGTGAAATGCCAACATAGGAAATTCCAGGAAAAACAACAAGTGTGTTTGTCAATGGTTATAGGAAGCGAGAGGGGAACAGAGCGAACTGCTTAATGGGTATTGGGTCTCCTTGTGATGTCATGAAAAAGTTCTGAAACTCTATCATTGCGACTATTTCACAATACCTCAAATCGATGAAGCATTTCTGAATTTCATTTTCTAAAAATGGCTGAGTCAATTTTATGTGATATGAAATTTACCACAATAAGAAAAAAACACAAGTTCATTCTACTCATATTTATGGGATGGTACTTTGAATAGTTTGTGGAAAATAGGACTGAAAAATCAGTTTATTTTGCTGCAAAAAAGATTTTGAAGCACTCAAACTATTTTAATAATATGCATTTCCAGGAAGTTTGTGAATACTCCTTAAATAAAAAGGCAAGTATATCAGCATTAAATCAAGTTTACTCAAAGTGTACAAAAATTACTTAAAAAGCAAGTGTTGTGATTTATGGCACCAAACAGAAAGCGTCTGATCATCTGATAAGTTCAGAAGAGTTGTTTTGAAATTCTCTATTTTTTGAGATGTCAAAAAAACCTAATCTTCTCAATGCAATTTCTCAGGGACATTAACAAGCTAATGCTAAACATTTTATAAAATATTGGGTTAAGGATATCTAATTTTGGGGCCAGCACCATGGCTCATTTGGTTAATCCTCCGCCGGCAGTGCCAGCATCCCATATGGGCACCGGGTTCTAGTCCCGGCTGCTCCTCTTCCAGTCCAGCTCTCTGCTGTGGCCTGGGAAGGCAGTGGAGGATGGCCCAAGTCCTTGGGCCCTGCACCCACATGGGAGACCAGGAGGAAGCACCTGGCTCCTGGCTTCAGATCACCACAGCATGCCGGCCCTAGCAGCCATTTGGGGGGTGAACCAACAGAAGGAAGACCTTTCTCTCTCTCTCTCTCTCTCCCTCACTGTCTGTAACTCTACCTATCAAATAAATAAAATAAAATGATAAAAAAATATTTAATTTTTATAAAACATGGACCAAGAATATTTAAATCATTTTTAAGAATAATAATACAAGAGAAATCTACTTACCTGATTATAAAATGATAATGAAGCTGTAGAGAGAGAGTAGGGACTAACTAACAGCTTTTTGCTTCTGTACTATGTAGCTTGCTTAATAGATAGATACAAAGCACTTGGAGAGAGAGCCGATGTTCCTCCATGACAGGCTTCATTTCAGGTCAGAAAAGAAGCCCCATTCTTGGAAACAAAGGCTCAGCAAAGAATTCCTGGAATTTACAGCCCATTGCTTCCCGACACTTCCCTTGTGTGATGTGTAGCCCTTTACATTTTAAATATACCAATGAGATGCACAGATTTAGGTAGTTGCCATATAGAGAATAAAGAAGTAGCCTATGTGTGTGGTGACATGTGTACTTGTTTATTAGAGAGTATAAAGTTGCTGGGGTAAGGGGAGAGGGGGTCTTTGCCTCAACACCGCAGCACTGCTATGCATGTGGGTAAAGGCCCCAGCTGGCTGGAATAAATCCTCTGCTTTTTGTATCCGTGACTGCCATTCGTGTATTATTTGGGAATCAGGACACAGCAAAGCTACTCTAGTTAAAATGATGTTACTTTATCATTAAAACAGATATAGGGATTAGACCACTAGAACACAAGAGAACCCAGAAACAGCTCTATACATACATGAAAATTTGGAAATGACAGAAATTAGATTTCAGAATGGTAGATAAAGAGGTGTATTCAATAAATAAAGTTGATAAATTTTTTCCTATATGGAAAAGTCGTATTAGCTTCCTTCCTTAGAACATTTACTGAAATAAATTCTAGAGAAAGAAATGGGAAGAGTAAACTTTAAAACATTCAGCATAAAGTATAGGAGTATGATTTTAAGATGTTATATAGGGCCCAGTACTGTGGCATAGTTGGGTAAGTGACCACCTGCAGTAACAGGTTCAAATATGGGTGCCAGTTTGAGTCCTGGCTGCTCCTTTTCCAATACAGCTCTCTACTTATGGCCTATGAAGGCAGTGGGAAATGGCCCAGGTGCTTGGATCCCTGTACCCATGTGGGAGATGCCCCAAGTCTCTATTTCTGTAGCTCAAACAGTTACAATAGCCAAAGAAGGGTGCTATGCAATGATTAAAGAGCAATTAAACAGGAAGATATGACTATTTTAAATGTATAGGCACCCAATTCCAGGGCACCTGGCTATTTAATAACAATACTATTAGATCTAAAGGGAGATATAGACCCCAATGCAATAGTAATGGGGGACTTCAGCACCCCACTCTCATCAATAGACAGATCAACTAGACAATCAAAGAAGTAACAGAGCTAATCTATACAATGGACCAAACGGACTTAACTTACATCTACAGAATCTTTGATAGCACAGCTGCATTCTTTTTATACACATTCTTTTCATCACTACATGAAACTTTCTCTAGGATAGACAATACATCAGGCCATAAAGCAAGTCACAAATTCAAAACAACTGAAATCACACCATGTATCTCTTCAGACTAAAATGGAATGAAGCTGGAAATTAATAATAAATTCCAGAAAATATGCAAATACCTGGAGACTAAACAACATGCCCTGAACAGTGGGTCATAAAAGAAATCAAAAGAGAAATCAAAAAATTCCTGTAAAACAATGAAGTTGACAACAAAACATATCAAAATCTATGGGATATCCCAAAATTGAATAGGGAAGTTTATAGTAATTATTGCCTATATCAAGAAATTGGAAATGTATCAACTAAATGATTTAACGATGCATCTCAAGGACCTATAAAAACAAGAAAAAACCAAAAACAAAATTAGTCAGAGGAAAGAAATAAGATCATAGAAGAAAAAAGAAAATTGAAGTAAAAAAATAAATCAGTGAGAATCAGGTTTGTGCAAGAAAAAAAAATTGATACACCATTTGGCCAACTAATTAAAAAAATAAAGTGGGGATAACCCAAATTAATAGAACCAGATATGGAAAAGGAATTTTTACAACAGATACCACAGAAGTAAAAAGAAATATAAGGAATTACTATAAAGAGCTATCTGCCAACAAACCGGAGAATGTATAAGAAATGGATAGAATTCTGGACACCAGTGATCTACCAAAATTGAGTCATGAAGACATATAAAACCAAAATATCCAATAACCAAGACAGATCTTCAATCAATAATAAAGACCCTCCCAAGAAAGAAAATTCCCAGAACCAGATGAATTCATTTCTGAATTCTACCAAACTTTTAAAGAACTAGTTCCAATTCTTCGCAAACTATTCAAAACAACTGAAAGGGACAGAATCACCCCAATTCCTTCTATGAGGCCAGCATCGCCTTAACTATAAAACCAGAGAAAGATAAAACTAAGAAAGAAAACTACAGACCATTGTCAGTGATGAACATAGATTAAAAAAAAAAAAAGTCATCAACAAAATGCTCAATGAATCCAGCAACACATCAGAAAAACCATTTACCTGGACCAAGTGGGATTTTCCCTGGTATGCAAGGATGGTTCAACATTTGCAAAACAATAAACATGATAAATCACATTAACAAATTGGGAAAACAAAAACCATGTAATTATCTCAATAGAAGTAGAGAAACCATTTGATAAAATACAACACCCTTTCATGATGCAAACTTTAAGAAAACTGGGTATAGATGGAATATTTTTTAAAACAATCAAGCCAATTTGTAAACAACCCATGGCCAGGGTCCTATTGAATGGGAAAAATTGGAAGCATTCTGAGATCCAGAACTAGACAAAGATGCCCACTCTCACCACTGCTATTCAATATAGTTCTAGAAGTTTTAGCCATATTCATTAGGTAAGAAAAGGAAATCAAAGGGATACAAATTGGGAAGGAGGAAGTCAAAATAACATTATTTATAGCTGACATGATTTTATATATAGGGGATCCAATAACTCCTGTAGGATACTATTAGAACTCTTAAGAGTTGGGTCAAGTTGCAGGATATAAAACCAACAAACAAAAATCAATAGCCTTTGTATATACAGACAATGCCACAGTGGAGGAAGAATTTGGAGATCACCCGTTCACAATAGCTACAAAAATTAAATAGTTTGAAGCTTACCAAGAAGGTGAAATTTCTCTATAATGAAAAGTACAAGACTTTCAAGAAAGAAATAAAATGCACAAAAAATGGAATAATCCTTCCCTGTTCACAGACTGAAAAAAATAATATCAAAATGTCTACACTGCCAAGAGTAATATACAGATTCAATTTGATCCCAATCAAAATATCAGTGACATTCTTCTCAGATCTGCAAAAACAATGCTAAAATTTATATGGAAACACAAGAAACCGCAAACATCTAATGCAATCTTAAACAATAAAAGTTGAAGGCATCACAATACAACATTTCAATACATGCTACAGGGCAATTATAATCAAAATAGCCTGGAACTAGCACAAATATAGACAGATAGTCTAGTCAAACAGAATAAATACTCCAGAAATCAATCCATACAACTCCAAGCAACTAATCTTTGACAAAGGAGCTAAAATCAAACCCTGGATAAAGGACAGTCTCTTCAACAAATGGTTCTGGGAAAATTGGATCTTCGTGTGCAGAATTAGGAAACCGCTTACCTTAACACCTTTTATAAAAATCAACTCAAAATGAATCCGGGATCTAAATCTACCACCTGATACCATCAAATTATGAGAGGAGAATACTGGGCAAGCACTCAAGATACTGGCCTAAGTGGAGACATTTTGAAAAAGACCCAAGAAGCACAATCAAAGTAAAAACAGAGAGATAAGACTATATCAAGCTAAGAAGCTTCTGTACTGCAAAGGAAGCACTCAAAAAAGTGAAGATACAACCAATATACTGGGAGAAAATACTTGCAAACTATGAAACTGATAAAGGATTAATATTCAGAATCTTTAAAGAGCTCAAGAAACTAAACAAAGCAAACAATCCAGGTAAGAAATGGGCAAAGGACATCAACAGGCATTTTTCAAAGAATGAAATTTAAATGACCAACAGGCACATGAAAAGGAGCTCAGGATCAATGGTCATCTCATAGAGTAATCAACAAAAAATAATAAATGCTGGTGGGGATGTGGGGGGGAAGATACACTAATCCACTGTTGGTGGGAATGTAAGCTACTTCAGCCATTATGGAAAATAGTATGGAGTTTCCTCAAAAATCTAAAAATAGATCTACCATAGGAACCAGCAATCCCATTCCTGGGAATTTACCTGAACAAAATGAAATCAGCATATGAAAAGAATTATCTATACACTTATGTTTATAGCTCAACTGACAACAATTCAACAATTAAGATATGGAATCAACCAAGATGTCTATCAACTCATGACTAGATAAAGAAAATGTGCCATACACACACACACACACACACACACAATGGTATATTTACCATATACCAAAATGTGGTATGTATACACTACTCAGTCATAAAAAATGAAATTCCATGTCTTGCAACAAAATAGATTCAACTGGAAACCATTATGCTTAGTGAAAAAGACAGTCTCAAAAAGGAAAATATCATGTTTTTCCAGATCTGTGGTAATCAATAAAGTACAAAAATATATATGAGATAAAATGACATTTTGATGTTTTATTATGGTTTACAGCCCTTGTCTCTACTGTTGAGGAATATTGTTTATTTTTCCTCTTACTATTGGTTGAATTCTTTACTTAGTTCAGAGTTCAACTTATGATTATAAAATAAACTAAGGGCTGCTGCTGTGGCACAGTGGGTAAGCTGCTACCTGCAGTGCCAGCATCCAGTCCTGGCTGCTCCACTTTCAAGCCAGCTCTCTGCCACGGTCTGGGAAAGTAGTGGAAGATGGCCCAAGTCCTTGGGACACTGCACCCGTGTGGAAGACTGAGAGCAAGCTCCTGACTTCAGATTGGCACAGTTCCAGCTGTTGCAGATGGGAGTAAACCAGCCGATGGAAGACTTCTCTCTCCCTCTGCCTCTGCCTCTCTGTAACTCTGCTTTTCAAGTAAAATAAATTTTCACAAAATAATAAACTGAAAGTATGTCATCATAAAAATTAAAAGAAAAAAAAGGAATGAGGAAGGAGGTTGGAAGCATGCATAGGAGGAAGGGTAGGATGAGAAATATTTCTTTGCATCTAAATCTGTTTATACAAAATGCATAAAATTCATTTACCATATATATATATAAATTGTAAAATTATAAAATGGGAAAAAGTCAAATAAAAGTTTAATAAATGAAGTGATACACTGTGTTTATGAATTAGAAGAATAAATGTTAATGTCGTCTTCCCCCATATTAATCTACAAATTCAAAAAAGTGGATCAAAATCACAGCAATTGATTTTGCAGATACTGCCAGTGAGATTCTAAAATTTATATGAATAGATCTAAAAAATCCTAAAAAAAACAAAAATGAATGCTTAAACTTTTTTAATGATTTGTTTTCTAACATAATCTAAACAAAGTATGACAAAATATTTAAGTTTGGCAAATCTGGGTATGTATTTGTTAAAAAGCCAATGAATACTATAAAAAAGACTGAGAAGTTTCATAAAAGTTTGTTTTTTACAGACTGGCACTGTGGTGCAGCAGGTTAAGCCACTACCTGCAACACTGGCATCCCATATGAGCACCAGTTAGAGTCCAAAATGCTCCATTTCCAATCCAGCTCACTGATAATACCCCTGCGAATACAGCAGCAGATGACACAAGTACTTAGGCCTTTGACACATGGGAGTTCCAGATGGCATTCCAGGCTCTTGGTTTCAGTCTGGACCGGCTCCTGCCATTGCAGCCTTTTAGGGAATGAACCAGCAAATAAAGATATCTCCTTCTTTCTCTCTCTGCTTTTCAAAAAAATAAATCATTTTAAATTACATTTTTAAACCAAGATTCACCTGTCTGAAGAATGTCTTGGTAACCAAGTTTCCCAGTTACTGAACCATGAGCTTGGTAATTCTCAAACCAAATCCCCCAGCAGTGCCTCCGCTATGAGTGCTGCAGAATATCAGGTCCTAGGTTCCCATGATTTTCTAACCTCCTTGCTTTAAAGGTTCCTTGCCCTGCTTTTACTAAGATTAACTCAATAAATTCAGGGAGTGGTGCAGTAGGCCTAAAAGCATTCTTAAACACAAGACAGGTAAGATCATTTATTTCTGCTGTAGATAGCAGTTTGATGTTCAGTCTTGTCTTAGGGATTTCTTTTCCAGGAACTTAAGAATCTGAGCGAAAATTAGCTACTACCTTCACAGATTCCCCAGACAGACTGGAGCCCAATTTTCCATCCTCAAAATTCCCTAAAGGACACAACATCACCAACCAATTGAGAAAGAGACCTAAGTACTATAGACCAACTAGGAACTTGGACATAAGCTGAGCACACACCTCTGAACCTCAACTTCAATCTCTAAGAACCTACAACTCTAACCCCTCAGGAAGCCAGAGAATTCAGCAAGAGCTGCCTGGCTCCTTGCTCTGCACTGTGCAGTAAATACCTGCTTGCTTCAAGCACCCTACTGTCGGTACTTGTGGTGCTCCAAATCAGGTGAGCAGACCCAGTTTTGAGGGATGTGTAGAAGTTCCTCCAACCAGCTGTGGGGATGCTCAAACCATTTGTGGAGCCTACTATGAGACTGAAGAAGAGGTTCCAACAAAAACAAAGAGCAAATATTCAGATCACCTCAGGGTTGGAATTAGATGGATTTAAGTAGTATTTTTAAAGTGTATCTCCCAGAAATGTATTAGAGGCATATACCTTCTACATAAGACACCAGAGAAGCCAGGCAGTAACAAAAACACAGAGAGAACAAGTCATATTAAATCTTGGAAATGTTCCTAGCAGCTTGTCATTGAGCAAATGCTAAAACCACATCAATGTGAAACCAGGAAAACACCGTATCATGGTATAACCACACTATGATATTCTGTACAATCATTTAATACCATGTTTTCTAAGAGTAGGAAGACAAGAACAGTGGCAAATGTTACACTTTTGTATATAAAATTAGTGGAAACACCTATTATACTAAATTAAAAGCAGCAGAAGTTTATGGTACGATGTGAAAATATTAATGATTAAAACATTTAGAAAGACCCTTTCAAACTCTTAGTGTTTTTCCTGTTTTTCTGCACTGTTTTGTATTTTCCAAAACTTTTCAAAAGTGAATGTATCCCTTTTGTACTTAGAAATAAATCTATTAAAGGTGCATTAAAATGAAGAACAACCAACCATACACCTCTTCTCTAGTGTAAAAAGAAATTATAGTTTACCAAAGGCACTTTTGCTGTCTTAGACAATAACTGGTATTCTCCCTTCTGTTTTGATACATGATGCATCTGCTTACAATTTTAATTTTCATTTTAAAAGTAGGAAATTCTGCATAATTACTTAGATACCAGAATGCACATCCTGTGGCATCACTCTCTGTTCCATTAAAGAGAATCATGCTCTTGTCTAATCTCAGGCTCTCATCCAGTTCCCCAGCTGGACTCTACCATCCTGAAGGATGAAAAATTCAGTGTTAAGAAATCAGCACTCGGGGCTGGTGCTGTGGCACAGTGGGTTAGCGCCCTGGCCTGAAGCATCAGCATCTCATATGGGCACTGGTTCGAGACCCAGCTGCTCCACTTCCGATCCAGCTCTCTGCTATGGCCTGGGAAAGCAGTAGAAGATGGCCCAAGTCCTTGAGCCCCTGCACCCGCATGTGAGACCTAGAAGAAGCTCCTGGCTCCTGGCTTCAGATTGGCACAGCTCCAGCCATTGCAGCCAATTGGGGAGTGAACCATCAGATGGAAGACCTGCCTCCCCCCCTCCCTCCCTCCCTCTCTCTGCCTCTCTGTGTAACTCTGACTTTCAAATAAATAAATAAATAAATCTTACAAAAAAATGGAAAGAAAAGAAATCACACAGTGGACCTATATGGAAGACATAGAAGCCCAAAACTCAGGACTCCATCAGCTGAGAGCCTATACGCAAGTGTTGGAAAGTGAGGTAAGACCAGTCCCAAGCAGCCCAAGCCACTGGCAATCAAGCTGCAGGAAGAGCCCAGAGGGAAGCCGGCCTGGAGCCCCATCGGGGATAGTATACCTGCCATACTAGAGGATAAATGAATGAGGTACACATTTCTCTCTCCCCATCACTTTCAAAGAGCTCCTTTAACAAGCCAATAGAGCAGGCACCATTACATACATATGTAACAGCTGTGTCAGCTCATGTCTGCTCCCAACAACCAGCAGAGGGCAGACTCCTGGCTCATTGGGAGAACTAACAGGGGCCTGAGTGCTCATGACTGTGGGAGGCCTGTGTGCCAGGATTGTGAAAAAAAAAAAAAAAAAAAAAAAAAAAAACTGAGGCTGTGTTGGAGAACTCACTGTGTGGCTTGGACATGGTGCTGTCACTGTGGGACACTCCACACACACATAGGTATTCTTGGTTAATGGTAAGGGACATTAGTGGGGAACCTCAACTTACACTGAGGACTGCACAGATCCTTTGTGTGGTCCTTGGGGCAGAGTGGATGAATATTATCCCACTGGGGCTAGCACTCAGTCAAGGGTCTCCTTTGAGGAGAGGAGCTCAGCTGAGCAGAACAAACTTTCCTTCTGATTAAAAAAAAAAAAAAACAGATTTACCATACCAAACCTGGATGCATCACCTTAGACACACCCTTCACCCTGGAGAAATGAACAGAGATCCCTGGCCACACCTACTACAAGCCTCTAGATATTCACCAAAAACAGATATTGCACTTACCTACAAAGGCATAGAACAAAGATAAAAGCCACCAAATGTGGGGAGCAACTCGGACTAGACTAAATTACTGGAATTAAGACTTATTCTATGCATCTGCTCTCCCACAATATGGCACTGGGAGAGGAGGAAACAGCTTCTACGCAGCTACCTCCAGTTTGACCAATAAACTGCAGGAGCTGCTCCTGATTGGAGGAGAGCAGTGTGCTCGGTGTGTGGGTAGCAGAGTTGGGATTGGTGGAAGAGGACTATAAAGGAGGAGAGAGACAACATGCACCAGGAACATCCGGATAACATCTGAGCAGCCCCCGAGAGAGCTGGCCGGCGGTGTGCCGCTCCCCCGTGGAAGTGGGGAAAGTGGCAGGGGGAACTGCCCCTCCACGGAGGTGGAGGGGTTGCCAGCCAACCCGGGAAGGACCAGCAGCAAACCCGGGAAGGGCCGAGCAGACAAAAGAACAGCGCAGGGTCCTGTGTCGTTCCTCTGCGAAATGGGGGAGCGACAACCAAAAGAAAACAAACAAGCAAAAAAAGAAAAAAAAATGGAGAACCAATGGGCATCTCCACAAATGCCAAACGACAAACACACCAACTGAATAAACAAGAATAAGGAAGACAACATGACGCCCACAAAAGAACCAACACTTCAATATTAGAGTGGGAAGATGAAATCAAATAAATCCAAGAAATTGGCCGGCACTACGGCTCACTAGGCTAATCCTCCGCCTGCAGCACCAGCACCCCAGGTTCTAGTCCCGGTTGGGGTGCCAGATTCTGTCCCAGTTGTTCCTCCTCCAGTCCAGCTCTCTGCTATGGCCCGGGAGGGCAGTGGAGGATGGCCAAGTGCTTGGGCCCTGTACCTGCATGGGAGACCAGGAGGAAGCACCTGGCTCCTGGCTTCGGATCGGTGCAGCGCCAGCCATAGCACACCAGTCATAGTGGCCATTTGGAAGGTGAACCAATGGAAGGAGGACCTTTCTCTCTGTCTAACTCTGCCTGTCAAAAAAAAAAAAAAAAGAAATGCAAGAAGTTGAATTCAAAAAATTGATAAGAAAGTGTCAGAAGGAAATACACAAACTATTAAAATCTATAGAGGACATGAAATAAAATTTCCCCCACAAAATTGAGATACTAAAGAGTAATCAAAATGAAATAAAGAACTCAATAGAATAAAAAAATGCAGTGGAAAGCCTTAATAATAGAAATGGTGAAGCAGAACAAAGAACATCTAACTCAGAAGACAAAGCACAAGAAATTATACAGTCAAACCAAAAACAAGAATAGGAAATTAGAAAACTAAAAAACACTGTTGGTAATCTGCAAGATACTATCAAATGACCCAAAATACAGGTAAGAGTTCCTGAAGACGTGGAAAGAAGGAAAGGATTAGAAGGCCTTTTTCATGAAATAGTAACAGAAGATCTCCCTAATTTGGAGAAAAAAAGACATCCAAGTACAGGAAGCACACAGAATTCATGAAAGAAGAGATCTTCACCATAACACATTGTCATCACAATAACCACAGTAAAACATATAGAAAATATTCTAAAATGTGCACGAGAGAAAAGCCAGATTACTTTCAGAGGATCTCCAATTAGAATCACAGCTGACTGCTCATCAGAAACCCTACAGGCTAGGAGAGAATGGCAAGATATAGTCCATGTCTTAGAGAAAAAAAAATCAACCCAGAATACTATACCCTGCAAAGCTCTCATTAATGAATACAGGTGAAATAAAGACCTTCCATAACAAACTGAAATTGAAAGATTTTGTCACCACTTGTCCAGCCCTACAAAACAATCTGCTACACACAGTAACATAGAAACATCATCACTACAAAAAAAAAGTAAAGGAAGAAAATCTCTCAGTAAAAGTTCAAAGGAAGTTCCAAGTAAAAAATAGAAATATTTTTGGAAAAAATGGCAGGGCAAAGCTGTTACTTATCAATAGTCACCTTGAATATAAATGGTGTCAACTCTCCAGTTAAAAGACACAGACCGGCTGAATGGATTAAAAATAAAACCCATATAATATTTGCTGACTAAAAGAAACATCTAACCAATAAAGATGCATGCAGACTCGAAGCATGAGAAATATTCTCCACAACCAGAAACCAAAAAAAAAAAAAAAAGTTGGAGTCATCCTAATATCAGACAAAATAGACTTCAACACAAAAACTGTTAAAAGAGATGAAGAAGGACACTATGTAATAATAAAGGGATCAATTCAAAAAGAAGTTGTTGCTATTATAAACATATATGCACCTAATTACAAGAACACAGATACTTGAAAGAACTGTCAAGGAATCCAAATACAATAGTAATAGACTCCAATACAATAGTAATGGGAGACTTCAATACCCTACTTTCAGCAATGGACTTATCAACCAGACAGAAAATCAACAAGAAAGCAGAATTAACTGACACTATAGACCATATGTACCTAACAGTATCTACAGAACTTTTCATCCTACACTTAAAGAATACACATTCTTCTCACTAGTGCATGGGACTTTGAGAATTGACAACATGCTCAGCCAAAAAGCAAGTCTCAGAAATTCAAAAAAATTGAAATCATACCATGCATCTCCTCAGACCAAAATGGAGCAAAGCTGGAAATCAGCAAATCACAAATCTCTAGAACATTTATAAACACATGGAGACTGAACAACATGCTCCTGAATGAACAGTGGGTCATAGAAAAAATCCAAAGAGACATCAAAAAATTTCTGGAAACAAATGAAGATGACTACAAAATATACTAAAACTTACAGGATACAGCAAAAACAGTGTTAAGAGGAAAATTTATAGCAATAGGTACCTACATCAAGAAATTAGAAAGGCACCAAACAATTGACCAATAAATGCATCTCAAGTATCTAGGAAAAAAAAAAACTAATAGAAGAGAAATAATTATATTTAGAGATGAAATCAAAAAAATCAAACCAAAAAAATACAAGAGATCACCAAAATGAAGAGCTGTTTCTTTGAAAAAATAAAATTGACACACCATAGGCCTAACAGAAAAGGAGAGAGAAGACCCAAATCAATAAAATCAGTGATGAAAAATGAAATGTATCAACAGATACCAAAGAAATTAAGAGAATCATCAGAAATTACTACAAAGAGCCATATGCCAACAAACTGGGAAGCCTAGAAGAAATGAACAGATTCCTAGACACATACAACCTATGGAAATTGACCCATGAAGACATAGGAAACCTAAACAGACCCATAAAAAGACTGAAATTCAATCAATAATAAAAGCCCTCCCAATAAAGTCAAATCCAGGGCTGGATGGCTTCACTGCTAAATTCTACCAGACAGTCAAACAAAAACTAACTCCAGTGCTTCTCAAGTTATTCAGATCAATTGAAAGAGAGGAAATCATCCCAAATTCTTTCTATGAAGCCAGCATCACCTTAATTCCTAAACCTGAAAAAGATGTAAAAGAGAAAATTACAGACCAATTTCCCTAATAATCATAGATGCAAAAATCCAACAAAATTCTAGCCAATCGAATCCAACAATACATTAGAAAGACCATCCACCCAGACCAAGTGGGATTTACCCCAATATGCAAGGATGGTTCAACATTTGCAAATCAATCAATGTGATACATCACATTAACAAACTGCAAAACAAAAACCAAATTATTATCTCAATAGAAGCAAAGAAAGCCTTTGATAAACTGCAATACCTTTCATGATGAAAACTCTCAGCAAATTGGATTATAGAAGGAATATTCATCAACACAATCAAGGTAAGTTATGACCAACCCATGGCCAGCATCATACTGAATGCGGTGAATTTGAAGCATTCCAACTGAGATTCAGAAGCAGAAAAGGATGCCTACTCTCACCATTGCTATTCAATATAGTCCTGGAAACTTTAGTCATAGTCATTAAGCAAGAAAAAGCAAATCAAGAGGATGCAAATTGGGAAGCAGGAAGTCAAAATATCCCTATTTGCAGCTGACATGTTCCTATATATAGGGTATCCGAATGACTCCACTAAGAGACTATTGGAACTCATGGTAGAGTTTGGAAAAGTAGCAGGATATAAAGTCAATACACAGAATCAACAGCCTTTGTATAAACAGACAATGACAGGGCTAATTTTGAGCTCTAAGATCAATCCCATTCACTATAAATACAAAAAAAGAAATCAAATATTTCAGAATAAATTTAACCAAGGATGCCAAAGACTTCTATGATGAGAATTACATAACATTAAAGAAAGAAATAGAATATACAAATAAATATGGAAAAATCTTACATGTTCATCAATTGGAAGATCCAATATCAAAAAATTCCATTCTTCTGAAAGCTATTTACAGATTCAATGTTATACCAATCAAAATATCAAACATATTCTCCAATATAGAAAAAAATCACAAAGAAGTATATGGATGCACAAGAGACCTCAAATAGCTAAAGCAATCTTATACAACAAAAACCAAGCTGGAGGCATCCCAATTCCAGATTTCAAGACTTACTACAAGGCAGTTATAACCAAAACAGCCTAGTGCTGGTACAAAAATTGATGGGTAGACCAATGGAACAGAATAGAAACACCAGAAATCAATCTAAACATCTACAATGGACTTATATTTGACCAAGAAGCTAAAACCAACCCCTGGAGCAAGAATAGTCTCTTCAACAATTAGTGCTAAGAAAACTTGATTTGCACATACAGAAGTATGTAAGTACACCTTACACAAAAATCCACTCAACATGAGGTAAAGATCTATATCTATGTCCCCAAACCATCAAAATATTAGAGAACATTGGGGAAACCCTGCAAGACATTGGCACACACAGAGAGTTCTTAGAAAAGACCCCAGTGGCACAGGTAGCCAAAGCCAAAATTAACAAATGGGATTACATCAAATAGAGAAGTTTCTGTATGGCAAAAGAAACACACAGGAAAGTGAAGAGCCAACCAACAGAATGAAGAAATTATTTGCAAACTATGCAACTGAATATATAAAGAGATCAAGAAACTCTGTAACAACAAAACCAACAAACCAGTTAAGAGATGGACAAAGGCCTTAAAGAGACATTTTTCAAAAGAAGAAATCCAAATGACCAACGGACACATGAAAAAATGTTCAGGATCACTAGCTGTCAAGGAAATGCCTATCAAAACCACAATGCAGTTTTACCTCACAACAGTAAGACTGGCTTTCATACAGAAATCAACGAACAACAAATTCTGGTGAGGATATAAGGGAAAAGGTACCCTAATCCAACATTGGTGGGAATGTAAACTGGTCAAGCCACTATGGAAGACTGTATGGAGATACCTCAAAAATCCAAATATAGACATGTCATATGACCCAGCCATCCCACTCCTGGGAATTTACCCAAAGGACATAAAATCAGTAAACAAAAGAGTTGTCTGCACCTCCATGTTCATTGCAGCTCAATTCGCTATAGCTAAGACATAGAATCAACCTAAATGCCCATCAACTGGAGATTGGATAAAGAAATTATGGGATATGTACACTATGGAATACTACACAGTGGTAAAAAAAATGAAATCTGGTCATTTGCTTCAAAATAGATGACTCTGGAAAACATCATACTAGTAAAATAAGCCAGTCCCAAGGGACATATACAGTAATGTTCTCCCTGATCTAATAGAGTACATAAAACAAACCTGTAGAAGTGAAATTGATACTTCAAGACCTGACACCATCAAGTTATTAGAGAACATTGGAGAAACCTTTCAAGATATTGGCACAGGCAAATAGTTTCTGGAAAAGACCCGAGAGGCACAGGCAGTCAAAGCCAAAATCAACTATTGGGATTGCATCAAATTGAGAAGTTTCTGTACTGCAAAAGAAACAGGAGAATGAAGAGACAACCGACAGAATGGGAAAAAATATTTGCAAACTATGCAACAGATAAAGGGTTAATAACCAGAATCTACAAAGAAATCAAGAAACTCCACAAAAACAAAACAAACAACCCACTTAAGAGATGGGCCAAGGACCTCAATAGACATTTTTCAAAAGAGGAAATCCAAATGGCCAACAGACACATGAAAAAATGTTCAAGATCACTAGTAATCAGGGAAATGCAAATCAAAACCACAATGAGGTTTCACCTCACCCCGGTTAGAATGGCTCACATTCAGAAATCTACCAACAACAGATGCTGGCGAGGATGTGGGGAAAAAGGGACACTAACCCACTGTTGGTGGGAATGCAAACTGGTCAAGCCACTATGGAAGTCAGTCTGGAGATTCCTCAGAGACCTGAATATATCTCTACCATTTGACCCAGCCATCCCACTCCTTGGAATTTACCCAAAGGAATTTAAATTGGCAAACAAAAAAGCGTCTGTACCCTAATGTTTATCGCAGCACAATTCACAATAGCCAAGACCTGGAACCAACCTAAATGCCCATCAACAGTAGACTGGATAAAGAAATTATGGGATATTTTTTCTTTAGAATATTATACCGCAGTAAGAAACAACGAAATCCAGTCATTTGCAACAAAATGGAGGAATCTGGAACACATCATGCTGAGTGAATTAAGCCAGTCCCAAAGGGACAAATACCATATGTTCTCCCTGATCGGTGACAACTGACTGAACACCAAAAAAGAAACCTCCTGAAGTGAAATGGACACTATGGGAAACAGTGACTTGATCAGCATAGCCCTGACTGTTAATGAACAACTTAATACATTATCCCTCTTAGTATTTTTTTTGTCTGTTCTACTTAATATGACCGGTTTAATTCTGTAATTATCACACAGTTATTCTTAAGTGTTGAAAATTAACTGAAATGTGATCCCTGTTAAACATAAGAGTGGGGATAAGAGAGGGAAGAGATGTACAATTTGGGACATGCTCAAGCTGACTTGCTCCAAATGGTAGAGTTAGAAACATACCAGGGGATTCCAATTCAATCCCATCAAGGTGGCATGTACCAATGCCATCTCACTAGTCCAAGTGATCAATTTCTGTTCACAATTGATCATAATGAAAGGACTAAGAGTCAAAGGGAGCACATAAACAAGTCTAGTACCTGCTAACACTAACCGATAGAATAAATAAAGGGGAGAGTGATCCAACATGGGAAGTGAGATACTCAGCAGACTCATAGAATGGCAGATGTCCTAAATAGCACTCTGGCCTCAGAATCAGCCCTAAAGCCATTTGGATCTAGCTGAAAAGCCCATGAGAGTATTTCAGGCATGGAAAGCCAAGACACTCTGGCAAAAAGATCTCTGTGAGTGAGATCCCAGTGGAAAGAACAGGTCTTCAAAGAAGGAGGTACCTTTCTCTGAAGGGAGGAGAGAACCTCCACTTTGACTATGACCTTGTCTAAACCAGATAAGAGTCGGAGAACTCAGAGGGCTTCCATAGCCTTGGAAACTCATGACTGGAGCATAGGGAGATTACTGATGCCATAGACAGGAGTGTCAATTGGTAAAGTCAACAACAGGAGTCACTGTGCACTTACTCCTCATGTAGGATTTCTGTCCTCAGTGTGCTGTACATTGAGACTTAGTGCTATAACGAGTACTCAAACAGTATATTTCACTTTGTGTTTCTATGGGGGTGCAAACTGTTGAAATCTTTACTTAATGCATACTAAACTGATCTTCTGTAAAAAAAAATATATATCAATTCCCAACTTGACTCTCACTAGGATTAAACATGACAATAGGTCTGCTCTGATTTCATCATCATTTAAAAAATCATCTATCATTTTTCACTTTATGTTTCTGTGTGGGAGCAAACTGTTGAAATCTTTACTTAATGTATACTAAGCTGATCTTCTGTATATTAAGATAATCGAAAATGAATCTTGATGTGAATGGAAGGGGAGAGGGAGTGGGAAAGGGGAGGGTTGCGGGTGGGAGGGATGTTATGGGGGGGAAGCCATTGTAATCCATAAGTCGTACTTTGGAAATTTATATTCATTAAATAAAAGTTAAAAAAAAAGAAATTGATACTTCAAGAAGGGATGACTTGAGCTGTCCTTGACTGTTGAGGAACAGTTTTGGTTTTTTGTTGTTTTTTTTCTTTTATCTTCATTCTATTTGTTGAACTCTGTACTTAACATAGAGTTAATCATATGTGTATTAAGTCAATTGAAAATAGATCAATAAAAATTAAGACTGGGAATAAGAGGGAGGAGGAAGTCTGTAATTGTGAAGCTGTATACTTCTACATATATTCCTAAGGACTTATTTCTAAAGGTAGAGTTTAAAAACTTGCCATGGGGCTCCAAATACTATTAAGCTCAGTGGTAAAAATGCCATCTTAATTTAATTGTTACAGTGATCATATTAAGTATTAAAGTGAAAATATAGATAGGATTAAGTGTTAAAGTGATCATATAGATAGGATCAAGTGTCTAGTAATAATATATAGAATTAAAGAGGAGAGAATATGCCAACATGAGAAGCAGTCCACACAGGAGACTCAGAATGCCAGTTGTCTTACATAACAATCTGACCTCACTATCAGCCCTTAAGCCTTCCTGATCTGGCTGAAAATCCTGTAAAAGCATTTCAGTCATGAAAAGCCAAGACACTGTGGCAAAAAAATACTCTACATGAAGGATCTCTGTGAGTGAGACCCTAGCACAAAGAAGTGGCCACCAAAGAAGGATCCACTAAAGGATCTCTAAAGGGAGGAGAGAACTTCTATTTTGCTTAGGGCCTTATCTAAATACTGAGAGAGTTTGTGGACTCAAAAGGCTTCCATAGCCATGGCAGCTCACGTCAAGAGCCTCAAGTGGTCACTGACATCATACCTAACAGTGTTAATTGTTAAATTAACAACAGGAGTCACTGTGCACTAACTCCCCATGCAGGATCTCCATCCTCAATGAGTTTTATTATGCGAGCCAACTGTAAAACTATTTCTCAGTTTTTATGTGTGTGTGTGTGTGTGCACGAATTGTTGAAATCTTTACTTAGAGGTGGACTTCTTTGTACAAAATTAATTGAAAATGAATCTTAATGGAGAATGGGACTGGGAAAGAGAGAGGGAGGGGGATTATGGGTGGAAGGGTGGGTATGGTGTGAAGAATAACTATACTCCTAAAGTTGTACTTATAAAATTTGTATCCCTTAAAAAATAAATTAGAAAATAAAAGAAATCAGCACTTAAATACATTAGAATATTATGATTATAAAATTAAGAAAGGGGGTTGCATTATGGCATAACAAGTTAAGCCACTTTTAATTGACATTAACCTATGACAGTGCTGCTTGGATTTTTGGATGTTCTGCTTTAAATCTAGCTCCATGCTAATGTGTATTTAAAGGCAGAGGAAGATAGTCCAAGTAGACTGGCCCCGCCACCCATGTCGGAGACCCAGATGAAGTTTGTTTCCTGGCTTCAGTTGGCCCAGCCTTGGCTGTTGCAGCCATTTGTGGAGTGAACCAGCAGATGGAAGCTCTCTCACTCTTCAGCTCTTTCTATCCACATTTCAAATAAATGAATATATTTTTATAAAATAAAATAAAAACAGCAAAGAATAAACTAAAGAAACAAATTAGGTAAGAACTTTGTTTCTTTTCCTCATGTTATTCTCTTAGAAATGTATGCCGGCAATTCAGGAAATATTTAGAAAATCCAGAATTAAAGACTAAGTTCATTTTGGTGCTAAATTTTTTCTTGCAACATACTATATAAAGAGTCTTCAAAAAGATGGTGGAAAACATAGATTATGAAAAACCTATGTGTGGGTTTCAACGTTTTTGTACCAAAGTAAGTTGATCTATTTTTAATGATTTATTTGAAAGTCAGAATTAAAGAGAGATGGAGAGATCTTCCACCTACTGATGCACTACTAGATAGTCCCAAGATCCTGGACTGAGCCAGGCCAAAGCCAGGAGCCCCATCCAGGCCACCCACCCCACATCGGTAGCAGGGACCAAAACACTTGTTTCATTTGTTGCTGATTTTTGCATGCCATTAGCAAGGAGCTGGATCAGAAGTAAAGCAGCTCAGACATGAACCTGTGCCCATATAGAACACTGGCATTGTCGGCAGTGGCCTTACCTGCTATGCTGCCGTGCCACAATCCCAGCACCAAAAAGCTTATCTTTTAACTGTTTTTCCAACACAGTTTCTGAAATACTCTCATATGTGAAAACAGAAAAAAAAATGAAAAAATAAGAGGAAAGAAACAAGTAGAGTTAGGGTAGCAAACAGAAAAAGAAAAGAGGGGGGAGTGGAGAAAAGAGGGAAAGGAAGTAGAGGAAGGAGGACAAACAACAGACCAGATCAACCTCTGTAATTCAAACGCTCCCAGAGATTCCTGGTTACATTTGCAGTATAGAAGCTGCAGCAGGCAATTAATTTTAAAATTAGTAAGAGGATATGGAAATCATGCAGAAATTAAGAAATGAGTCTGAAATCAGATTGGAGTGGCTTTGACAAGGAGAGTCATTTAATATCCTGGGTCCTGGTTTCCTCAAGTGTGAAATGGAAATGTAATAATCACAAAATGAGCATCAGTTGTTTCTGGTCTTTCCAGCATCAGTGCCTTGGGAATTTCCCCTTCCCTGGTCTCTGGTTCATATGGAGCTGAGGACTACAGGCTAGTGCATGGCAACAAAGCTTTGCAGCTCTCAATGCCCATTGTGCAGAACACCAGAATTGACACAGGGCATAGACACTTACGTGAAGACTGGCCAATAAAGTCCTTTCATACGTTGTTCAGTTTGGAGCTATGGGAAAAGAAGCGAGCATGAAAGAAAAACAAGGTCATTGGGCAGGGCCAAGGGTCTCAGTCAAGAGGCAAGGCGACAGGGAACAATATATTTGGTATCAGTATGGTAACTGAAGAGCAAGACCGGAAGACAGAATGAGGGATAGGGAGGGAGAGGGAGAGGAGGGAGGAGGGAGAGGGAGGAGAGGGAGAATTTGAGTGGATACTCAAGAGCACAGAAGCAAAGGAGATGTTGAATCCAAAGACATGGCAAGATATCACAAAGATTAGACTAAGGGGAAAGGAAAGAGTGGGAGAGGAGAGGGGGATTGCAGGCAGGGATGAGGGAGCAGAGAACATAGGCAGACCATCTTGGAGATAAAAATAATAGGGGAAAGCTAAGTAGAATGAGAAAGTAGAATGAGGTCAAAAATGTTCCTTGCATACTCACAGCACACAAAATAAGATCTGGGACACTTGAACACTTAGCTGAGGGTCTCTCTGAGCCCAGCCATGGCTCTGGATACCCACAACATAATTCAGGAATCCATACTCCACAAAAACACCAGCCCACATGATTGAGTTTTCAGAGCATTCCTTTTCTACTTCTTTGTGATTGGCTCGTGCTATATCTTTTGTCTAGAATGCTCATTATCCCATTCACTTTTTGGCATATTAATGCATATATATTAGTGCATGCTTCATTGCAAAGTTCAAACACATCACTGCCCAAAGCCTTCTGCGAGATCCCCATTGGAATTAATTTCTTCTATCAAAACTAGTTCATATATTCCTAAATTTGTATGTATGAAATGCATGAAGTTTGTATACCTTAAATAACAGATTTCTTGGTAATAAATAAATCTCAAAAATACTATCTGGTAATGCATAGGTACTTCAAAAACTTAAGAAAATAGAATGAATGTTTTGTTGCAAAAATTTAAAATCCATGCATAGTTATTTTCATAATATGCACTTTTCAATTACTTTTTAAAGAAATCACATATGCATGAATTTTAACAAATTCCTGCTCCAAAATCAACAGCTTTCAATCACATTTTCTACAGACTTTAAATAAATCACTCTCGTAATACTTGATGGCATTTGTTCACCATGTATGTGTGTGTATATATGTATATATTTGCCTCCATTACTTTGTAGAAATTTAGAGAGCAAGAGCTGCACCCCAGGCAGTTCTTGAGCTCTTTCTACTGATGTTCTAAGGCTCTACACTTAGAAACCACTCAATACATGTTGATTGTATTCACATGGACCTAAATGAGGGCTTTCTCAAAAAGTTCATTATTATACAAAATTATGTACGGGTTTCAAACATGTTTTGCACCAAATTTTCTATTGCCCATAAACTTTAAAATTTTTTGTGTATTTCAAAGGCAGAGACAGACACAGAGAGATAGAGATCTTCTGTTCAGTGGTTCACTCTCCAAATACCCTGCCAGAACTAGGCTGGGTCACATCAAATCCAAGAGTCAAGAATGCAATCTGGGGATCTCAGATGGTTATCAGAGAACCAAGTTCTTGAGCCGTCATCTGCTACCACGTGGAGTACATACTGATAGGGAGCCAGAATCAGAACCGGTGCTACCACCTGACCATGGGCTTGAATTCTGACAAGGGATGTGGGCATCCCCAAAGAGCTTCCTAAGTACTGTGCCAAACTCCTCCCCTGTGTGAACCTTTTGTAGCATCCTTGCATTTGTAACTGAGCAGCTGTAGACATTGTCAAATACCGGATCTCAAAAAAATATCACCCAAATCCCTGATCATCCAAGGCTGCTTTTCTTCATACTGGGGAAAGAGGAAACTTGATGGTCCTAGTATCCTCACTGTGTGGAGAGACAGAGTTGAGCTGTTACTGAGATAGGAAGTCTAGCTTCAAGCAGTTCTTTCAGTATCAGGAGTTTGACTAATACAGAGTTTGAATCTTGACACAGTTTAGCATTATTAGACACAGGACGGTGAGAATTTTCAGGGGATTTATTCAAAGAGTCTTCGATTATAATCTTTTTAAGTATTTTTTTCCATTGGAGAATTGATGGGTATATAAAATGAACAATAATATTATGTGCAATATTTATCTTCTTTGGCAAGCATTACCTGAAAGAGTAAATTTATATTGATGCAGTCAGTAGAATACTAAAGTCATGCTAATGTGAACAGTAAGCTGTGGGTAGAAAAGAGAATTCTCCAGTCAGCTACTAACAGCCTTGTGCTGTTGACTTTTGGAAGAAAAATAAAGATAAAGTAATCTCAAAATTTATTTATTTCCTCAACATTCAGTGTTTTCCATTTGTCAACTTCTTCATTCTTACTAACAGGACAAAAATCAGCTAGAGCAGGATCTGTAATTTCAATACACAGACCCTACTAGGAAATTTAAGTTCACTTAATTTTAGAGTTTCAAAGTTACTCCTAGAGTAATTATGAGACTACATCTGCAACCAGCAAAAAAAGGTAGGATGACATCTGGTGTGTGCCATGAGAATGCAAAGGGCACTAGAGGTCCCAGCACTGAGCATTTGTCACCTCTGGGTTACTGAGTTGAAAATGATGCTGTTCATTGTTCACCACATTCCGACTCCTTGCTTGATTCTGCTTTCACTTTACTTCCCTTTCTTCCTGGAAAACTGCATTAATCCCAAATAGTCATCATGTTCTTACTGCCAAAATCTTTGAGTGAGTTTCTGTTGGGTTCCACAAAATTCAGGTATTAGGTCAGAGGAGCAACATAGTCAGTTAACATTCCTTTGTTTAAAAAAAATACTCTTTTCATATATATTTGAAAGGCAGAGTGACAGAGGCAGAGCTCTCATCTGCTGGTTCAGTCCTCTAGTTCCCATAATGAGCATGGCCAAAACTCAATCTGGGCCCACACATGGATGATGGGAACCCAGCTACCTGAGCAACCCAGGACAGGCACTAGCAGCAAACTGGAAAGAAGGAGTAGAGCAGGACTCAATCCCAGGTGCTCTGAGACACAGGAGTCCCAAGTGGAGTCTTCATTTGTATGACAAATACCTACTCCATGTAATATTTTTAAATGCTAGCTAAAAAACACTCAGCCAACCAGGATCTTGAAGGAGTTGAGGTAAATGAAAACAATATTCTGAATGAAATACAAGACTAAGAGTATCCAATATCCTCAGTTGCCTTGACCATTGACTGGACAGCAACGCTGTCCAAACTCACCAAAAGAATCCCTCCATAGTACTCTGTGATCTGATGAGAGTAAAAGGAACTCTTGTAACTCAGGCTGCTAAATTGGCTTAAGCATAGAACTGACACAGCTCATCACTGGCCCATCCCTTTTCCAAGTGGATGCATAGAGAAACCCAAACTGAGGAATGAAAAAACTGGGTATCCTCAAAAGAAACTTCGCACAGAAAGAGCAGCAGAGACTGCGTAAGACTGTGTGAGTCTTGAGAACTGACCCAGCAGGTTTTAAGTGCTAACAACTTCCTTTTACTTAAGGAGTCTTCTGCCATTTCAAACTTGAAAAATATTAATATAGGCCACTTCCAAGAATCAGCCTTACATTGTGAAAATATGCCTAATTTTGGTGTTCTTCTAGGAGCTTCACTTCTCCGACAGCTCCCTACCCCTGACCATGGATTTCATAAGCTAGAAACAAAACTTTTCATTTCATTTTGTATACATACCAATCAGCTATTCATTTTGTGTTTCCTGGAGTCCAGATTAAAATTTATGGAAATTCACAAGAGAACAAATAGGTCTATTAGTAAATACAGCACACGTGGGAATACAGAGTGAAAGATCACACTAGGCCGTTTTGAGAGATGACAAAACAAATATTTAAATATGACCATTTGCCATCTCATTTAGACTCTGAAAATGTTCTGAGGTTATAGAATAGTAGAAACGAGAAAATTCAAGAACCATCCATTTTTTTCCTAAAAACAGTTAAGTTTGCAGAAAGACAACAGAAAGTGTGCACCTGCCAATGATGGTGTTACTTTAATTCGCCTCTAGAGGTCATGACTAGTTAAGGCAATCCTGTTCTGGTAGCAGATGTTTCATGGACTTTCTCAGCCTAGTGTTAGGCAAACTCTGTACAGTCAGTGGGTTCTTCTGTGAGGGAGACAGACTTTGTCAGGGTGAGGGAAAAACCAAGAGAGGATTGTATTATCATCTTGCACCAACCAGAGTTTCTTTTAAAATTTAGCTCTCATGTTTAGCCTCACAAGGAAAACATTTTTTAAAGTGGGGGGTGGGAGGTGGGGGAGGTGGGGAGTTATAACAACTTAAAAGATTAGAAATTAGCTGTTTTATGTAAATACAATAAATCTAGGTAGTGAGTTCCTAGGTATCTCAGATACTAAAGATTTTCGATAACGTTAAAAGGTTCCACTAAGGTCCCACAGATGCAGATCCCACTGGCACTATAATTTGTCTAGAATGTATGAATTTAAAAGGATCACCTAACTTCTGCTCATGCTGTATTGGAAAATAGGATTCTGATCATGCATCAGCTGATGAGTTCTGCATTTGTTAGGAAGTAAAATAAAGATGGAGACATGCACTAGTGCTGTCTCGGGTTTAATCACTTGGGCTGATCAGTCTTGATGTGAAATTTTACCATTTCAGATCAGCAGCACAGCATGCCAATGAGTCTCTTCTGTTCTAACACAGAGAACCCCATACATAAGTGGGATGTCTTCAAGACATTCCCTTTATATGCCATCAATAATGCACAAAACACATGGGCTAGCACTTTTTGGTGCACCAGAGAGATTGCAAGAGGCGATTAAGGAAGCATCGGTTTAACAAATCTTTAAACACACAATGTTTTCAGTAGGCCTTATTCCCCAACATATCAGAAATTAGAGTTACTGTGACCTTGTTAATTTGACAATTCTGTCCTTTTCCGTTACCATAAAAGAGAGAAAATACCCTCTAGTTCTTCATCCTACTCTCCATCTTCAGCATGGGCTCTCTTTTCTCCCTTGCATTTAGATTCCATTTTTCTGCTTGGGGTAGTAAGTTCAGGGAATTTTCAAAGAGACAAAAGCTACTCAGAAGATTATAAATGTCAAACACATGTAAATTTCTCCTGCTCCATTTTTCCCCAAGACAGGAATGTCCTTTGTTGTCTCCCAGTGTGTTTCAGCTGGCTGACATCTCTGCTGAGGAGCAATCATCCAGGCAGCATCCTCACAATGTAACGACAATCAGTTACCAAAAATGTGCAGGCACTGATAACAGGATTCAGAAGGGTCAGAAACGAGCGAAAGAAAATAGGTATTTCAAAGAAGTGCGCGGCGGCAGCCGCCGACCTTGGCTTAAGATCGCATCCAAAACGTTTATTAATTTTCTGCTATAAAAACAGAAGGAAGCCAAGTCAAGTCCTGATAAGAGGTCATTCTGGAGAAGGGGAGAATACTTTACCATTGAAATGCCATTCCTGCAGTTGAATTAAATCCACCACTCCTACTTTTTCAGCCAGGAAGAGGCAGGTGCTAAGGCTGAAATAAGAACGCATCTCCAGAATTTTTCTTCGAAGATGATTCTACATTTTTTGGAACTGACCTAAAGCAGCTTCATGCAAAGAAGACGTACACAAAAGATTTCAGCAAAACTATAGGAACACTACCAAGAAACTTTCCCAAATGGATGCCCTAACAAGGAAATAATAATGAGACAAGTATGAAAGCAACTGCAGCAGCTCCCTTTCATTGAGTACCTACTGTAAGTAAGGCACTCTTACTTACACAATGCAAGATATTTACAAACAGTTTGAAATGAAAAGATGCTCAGGATCACTAGCCATCAGGGAAATGCAAATCAAAACCACAATGAGGTTTCACCTCACCCCAGTGAGAATGGCTCACATTCAGAAATCTACCAACAGTTGCTGGCGAGGATGTGGGGAAAAAGGGACACTAATCCACTTTTGGTGGGAATGCAAACTGGTAAAGTGACTGTGGAAGTCAGTTTGGAGATTGCTCAGAAACCTGAATATAGCCCTACCACATGACCCAACCATCCCACTCCTTAGAATTTACCCAAAGGAAGCCGGCGCCGTGGCTCACTAGGCTAATCCTCCGCCTAGCGGCGCCGGCACACCGGGTTCTAGTCCCGGTCGGGGTGCCGGATTCTGTCCTGGTTGCCCCTCTTCCAGGCCAGCCCTCTGCTGTGGCCAGGGAGTGCAGTGGAGGATGGCCCAGGTGCTTGGGCCCTGCACCCCATGGGAGACCAGGAAAAGCACCTGGCTCCTGGCTCCTGCCATCGGATCAGCGTGGTGCGCCGGCCGCAGCGCGCTGGCCGCGGCGGCCATTGGAGGGTGAACCAACGGCAAAGGAAGACCTTTCTCTCTATCTCTCTCTCTCACTCTCCTCTCTGCCTGTCCAAAAAAAAAAAAAAAAAAAAAAAAAAAAAAAAAAAAATTTACCCAAAGGAAATTAAATGGCAAATAAAAGAGCTATATGCACCTCAGTGTTTATTGCAGCTCAATTCATGATAGCTAAGACAGAGAATCAACCTAAATACCCATCAACAGAAGACTGGATAAAGAAATTATGGGATATGTACTCTATGGAACACTACACAATAATAAAAAAAATGAAATCCTGTCATTTGCAACAAAATGGAGGAATCTGGAAAACATCATGCTGAGTGAAATAAGCCAGTCACAAAGGGACAAATATCATATGTTCTCCCTGATCTGTGACAACTGAGCACCTAAAAGGGAACCTGTAGAAGTAAAACTGACACTATGAGAAACGGTGACTTGATCAGCCCTTGTCCTCTCAAGGAACAGCTTACTATTTTATTCTTTTTAGTATTTTCTTTTTCTAATTAAGACCACTGAACTCTTTAATTAACACAGATTTATTATTAACTGTTTAAATCCAACTGAAAATTGATCCCTGTTAAAACTAAGAGTGGGAATAAGAGAGGGAGATGTACAGTTTGGCACACGGTTCCTTGAACTTACCCCTAAAGGTAGAGCTAGAAACATGCCATGGGACTCCAAATCCCATTAAGTTGGCAGGTATCAATGTCACCTTACTAGTTAAAATGATCAGTTTAAGTTCGTAACTGATCATAAAGATAGGATTGAGCGTCAAAGGGATCACATAAATAAGACCAGTGTTTGCTAATAATAATTGATAGAATTGAAAAGAAGGGAACGATTCCACATGGGAAGCGGGATGCACAGCACTCACAGAATGACAAATACTGTAAACAACACTGTGGCCTCAAAGTCAGCCCTAGAAGCAAAAGGATCTGGCTAAAAAGCCCATGAGAGTTTCTCAGGCATGGAAGACAAGACACTGTGGCAAAAAAAAAAAAAAAAAAAAAAAAAAAAAAAAAAAAAAACCTAATTGAAAGATCTCTGTGAGTGAGATCTTGGTGGAAAGAAGGAGCCATCAAAGAAGGAGGTACCTTTCTCTGAAGGGAGGAGAGAACTTCCACTTTGATTATGGCCTTGTATAAATAAGGACAGAGTTGGTGAACTCAAGAGGCTTCCATAGCCTTGGCAGCTCATGAGAAGAGTCTCTGGTGATCACTGACATCATAAATCGGAGTGTCAATTGTTAAATCAACAGCAGGAGTCACTGTGCACTAGCTCCCCATGTAGGACCTCTGTCCTTAATGTGTCATACTATGAGAATTAACAGTAAAACTAATCTGTGTCTGTGTGGGTGCAAACTGTTGAAATCTTTACTTGGTATAGGGTTGATCTTCTGTATATAAAGATAATTAAAAATGAATCGTGCTGAAGAATGGGATGGGAGAGGGAGTAGGAGATGGGATGGTTTGCGGATGGGAGGGTGGTTATGGGGGGGAAGAACCACTATAATCCAAAAGTTGTACGTAAGAAATTTATATCTATTAAATAAAAGTTTTTGGGGCTGGCGCCATGACGCAGTGGGTTAATCCTCCACCTGCAGTGCCAGCATCCCATATGGGCACCGATTCTAGGCCTGGCTGCCCCTCTTCCAATCCAGCTCTCTTCTGTTGCCCAGGAGGGCAGTGGAGGATGGCCCAGGTCCTTGGGCCCCTACACCCACATGGGAGCCCAGGAAGAAGCACCTGGCTCCTGGATTCAGATCAGCACAGCTCTGGCCGTAGCAGCCAATTGCAGAGTGAACCAGCAGATGAAGACCTTTCTCTCTCCCTCTGTAACTCTACCTCTCAAATAAATAAAAATAAAAGTTTTCTATTTAAAAAAAAAAAAAAGAAAATGATTTGGCTCCCCAACTCACCCACATATCCAAAACACAGAGCCTTGTAATAATGGTCCTGAGTGGCTAGGGACTTTACCCACAATATTTTCAAGTAGGACCTTTGGTAGCCCAGTCAATTGGATTAGGTCACTTAGGGTGGGGCCCCATGATTGAATCACGATGGCTTTGCAAGGACAGACCACAGGATGAGTGTGCTTCCTGTTTTTCCATAGACCCAGGTTCACCATGCAGCTCTTCCCCTGCTTGCAGTTCAACTTTGTCCCCTTCATCAGACACTACACCAATGGGCTGCTTATCCATTACTTGGTCCTCTGGAGGCAGCCCAGGTCTGTTGACAGCTTGACTTTGACCCAGTGGAAGCCATTTCAGACTTTTGACTGCCCAAGTGATAAGGTGATGCAACTGTCCCTGCTTAAGCCACTAAGATGGTGGTAGTGTTACAAGAATCACAAAAAATTACCTATCCAAATAGGATTTGCTTCCAATTTTTTCTGTGTCCATAGTCCATGCTTTTAATCCCAAGAAGGGCATAGCTACAATTATTAGAAAGAAAACTAAAGCATTCATCGAAATGATTTGCTCTATAGAAATCTTTGATATTGCCTAATTGATCACGGTGTCCCTAAAACTGAGTAAGAATAGTGACCTGGTAAAGCCTGATTTGATTTGTTTCAGTATTACAGATAAGTGTCAGAATTCTCATGGAGTGGGAGCTCCCTGAATAAGTTTAAACTCTTCTTTCATAGGTGTGTATGTGCATGTGCATACATGTTGCTATGGTCTGAAGGTGGTTCCCAAAACTTTGTGGCTTGAAAACTTGGTCCTTAATACAGGGTTGCTGTGAAATGGGACCTTTGAAAGGTTACTTGGTTGTGAGAGCTCTGCCCTAATTAATGGATGGAAGTATTCTCGGATTAATGCAATATCATGGGAAAAAGTTTGTTATAAATGTGAACTCTTTCTGTCTCTATGTGGTGCCCTCCACCATGTTAGAAGCTCTCACCAAATATCAAGTAGATATTTGGCACCATGCTCTTGGACTTGTTAGTCACTAGAACCATGAACCAAAATGAAGCTCTCTTCTGTATAAATGGCCCAGACTTTGGTGTCAGCTATAGCAAAGAGAATTGACTAAGACAGACACTTGTATCACACATCAATACACAGAATCAAATACACACACACATAAGGGCACTACAAAATTTTGGGCATGAAAGTAGGCATTTGGCACAGCAGTTAAGCTCTGCTTGAGAGACCCACGCCACTTATCAGAGTACTTCAATTCAATTCCCAGTCCAATTCCTAGTTCCAGATGCCTGCCTATGTAGACTGTGGGAAGCAGCAGGTGACTGTTCAAGTAGTTGGATCCTTGCTACTCATGAGGCAGATTTGGATTGAGTTCTTGGCACAAAGCTTCTATCTAGCTGGCTTTGTACTGTTGTGGATATTTAGGGAGTGAACCAGCACACACAAGCTGTCACAGTAGT
Source organism: Oryctolagus cuniculus (assembly GCF_964237555.1). NCBI lineage: Eukaryota > Metazoa > Chordata > Mammalia > Lagomorpha > Leporidae > Oryctolagus > Oryctolagus cuniculus. The sequence continues at coordinate 43,816,396 of NC_091437.1, forward strand.
TTTTTAAAAAATTTTAATTAGAAATCCTTTCACACCTTTTAAGTACTGATACATGTAAGTGTATTGACTATTTCCTTAAATATGCATGAACCATTTAAAATTAGCAGAATTCTCCTGTGATTCCTCCACCAGCAAGACTCAAGAGTCCCCCCTGTGTTTTACCTAAGACCCTCAATCACTTCTCACACCCAGTGTCCACTGTGTTCCCTTCACTTTCTGCCGTCAGACCCTGAGGCCTCATCTCACTGTGCACTTCATTCCTGCTCCTGGGGGAAGCTCAGCCCTCCCAGCTGCACCCCCACTGCTCCAGAGTCCCTTTCCCATGAGCCTCTGCACAGGTCACTGCCTCACCCTGTCCTCTTCCCCTTCTGCTCTGCTTCTTTCTCTTTCACAGTATTTATCTCCCGTATTTCTATTTTGCTTCCTTTTCTTGATTATTGTCTACTTCACTCCAAAGTGAGTGACCGGAGGGCAAAGATTCTTGTCTGCCTTGTTCTCCCCTGTAGTCCAAGCAGTGTGAGAGTGCCTGGACACAGCAGGATCACAATAAATATTTGATAAGGGAGTGAGAGACCAAGAGAAAGAAGAAAAAAATGAGCGATCTTTCACTGTTATGCTGAAAACCATACTACTGCTAGCAACAAAGTAAAGAAGAGGTAGGCGGAGGGAAACGTACTCCCTGTAGCTTACTTATCCACCTGTTTGGCAAGGACTGGGTAAAAAGAGCAAATTACTATTGAGACAGGTCCCCTCCACCCACTTCTGCTGTGCACTGTCTGTTGCCCTAGCAGCAAAAGAAAAATGCCAGTAGCCAAGGAACTAGATGAGAGGCAGAGTTTGAAGGGTAAAGGACTTTATGGCTGAGAAACTGCTGACGTGAGAAAAGGAGCCAATGACACATCTGCAACAGGTAGTAGAGCACCATGAGTAGGTTAATAATGAAGCTTTGCTATAAGAGAGGGATAAAATAACCTACAGAAAATATAGCAGAATGGTACTTGGAACTATTTGCATTAATCAGAAGAACTTCTCAAGGGAAGAGGTCCTGACATCTTTTACACCTAAATATATTCCCAGTGTAAGTTACAAGAATTTCACCCATGAAAGTTTCTGAATCATTCAATAAACACTCAGCAGACTTCTCTGCACCAGGCATTGTACTAAGCCCTGGGCAAACAGAGACAGCAAGATAGGTGGCGCCCTCACAGGGCTTCCATTCTACTGGGAAAAATCAGCGAAAAACAAGTCATCTGAAGCCACAAATAATCCTCTCAGGCTGCAATTGGTGATGCCAAGAAAATAAACTGGGGGATCTTAGTGGGACTACTTGAGTAAGGGCATGCGGAAAGGTGGAACAGATGTGACCAGGGCTTCCCCTGTCCCTCTGGCCTGTCTGCATGCATCGCAATGGCTAGCTGCTCACAACATGACCATTCTAGGACTACTGAACTCATCTGCATTTTAACAGGATCCCCATGGCGGGTGTGCACAGTAAAATTTGAAAAGGACTCCTCAAGGCTGCTTCTAAGCATCAGGATTTGCTGTAGTTCCACTCATCTCTTCCTTCTTAGCTATGGATATGCTTCCAAAGCCTTCTTTTCAACGACCATTTTTCCCCCTGAAGACCCTGATTAATTACACACTGTGTCATCCAATGTTCTTCTGTGCATCAGAAGTCAGTTCTCAGAGCTGGGAGACACTTCTAGAAGCTTCCTTCCATCAGTCCTTTACTCGGACATTCACAATAGAAAATCATTTAGCATTGAAAATTTGATCGCCACCTAACTTCCCCAACCTCTCCTACATCAGAAAAAGTTCAACCACTCTGCTCTATCTTACCCTCAAGACAGCTGTGCAAAACATCTCCTTTTCCTCAGATGAAAGAGTAGTACAGTCACCGAAGACAAGCAACCCTGTTCATCTTCCAAGGCACCGTCCCTGAACTTGCTGGAGCCACTCAGTGAGTACAAGCCAGCTTATGTAAGCAAATTACATCTTGTGGTTTTGTAAGCCCCATATCTGACCAACAGATGGCTTGATTTTTTTTTAATTTGAATCACCCATATAAAGAAGAAGCTGCAAAAAATGTAAACTTCATTTTCTTAAAAAAAAAAAAAAATCTGGGGGCTGGCATTTTGATATAGCTGGTAAAGCCAGTCTGGGACACCAGCATCCCATATGGGCACTGGTTCCAATCCTGGCTGCTCCACTTCCCATCCAGGGCACTGCTAATATGCCTGGGGAAGCAACAGTAGATGTGCCAAGTACTTGAGCTCCTGCACCCACTTGGGAGACATGGAAGAAGCTCTTGGCTCCTGGTTTCATCCTGGCCCCACCCCAGCCACCATGGCCATTTGAAGAGTGAAGCAGCAGATGGAAAATCTCTCTGTGTGTGTCTCTCCCACATTCTTGTAATTCTTCCTTTCAAATAAATAAAATAAATCTTCAGAAAAAATAAAAAGCTAGTATCTCCTTCTACTAGGCTCTCTTTACCTGGCTGGCATGGAACACCTGGCCCTTTTATACGTTCCCCATCACAAAGCCAGGGTCCATTTACCACAATGTGTTACTGTCTATGTTTCTTACCAATGGAAGATATTTTCCCAATATTGATTCAAAAGAAATAAAAGATACAGCAAGTAAACTGATGAGGAAAAATAGGAAACAGCAGCTCTTAAAAGGAAGTGACAGTACCACTTCTTTATTGGGTAATGCAGAGTCCACTTGACTCTACCATCTCTCCGGCCCTATGTGTATTTAAATTTGTGATACTAATGGAGCAACTGGGAAGCCTAGGGTGGCAGAGGCCATACTCAATGGAAGGTTCTGTCTCTTCTCCATGACTTGGTCCCTCCAGCTGTGAAGCAAACTGGTCGGACTAGACGACACATCAGATTTAGACAAAGAGTTGCAACCAAACCTAAGTCTCTGAAATGGACAGAACAACCCAATTGTGTTCCTGCCAGGGTAAGGAAAGACAATGCTGACACCCAGTGGTCCATTAACCAGCTCCCATCTGAAGCCCTAAAATTCCCCAGGACTGTTGGGTGCTCAGGCTCACCCAAAACTTTCTTCATGTCCTAAAAGATGAAGGAAACAAAAGATGACCCAAAGTCAATGACACATAAAGCAAAAGTAGCATGGAGTGGTCTGTATTCTAAGCCTCTCTGTTGAGGATCTAACTCTGATTTTGATACAAATATCTGCATTATAAAGAAAAAGCACAGGAAGTCAATGTATTTTTTTACATCATGGAAAGAAATGTTCTTTTCAAAACCCAAGGCTTATTTCCCAAGAGGTAAAATTCAGCATCCTGAACTATAGTGATTTTTTAATTACTTTTCTAAGCTTTGCAAAGCAAGTATTAAATATCTGAGATTATGAGGATATGGACTCTGTCTGGTTTTGTGACACTTCCAGCACAGCCCCAAATACCTAAATTTGGAATAATGAGCTTCCTGTAAGAGGGATGGCAGAGGCAAAATTAACAGGAGAAACACATTTTGTTGTTTGCTTTCAGTGGGCTAATAGTTACCAGAGTTTTAAAATCAGCAAAATTGAAAATATAACCTTTGGTGACATTTATTCTGACTGCTGATCAAAAGAAAATAATGTGAAAAAATGTATTCTAATAATAATTATTTCATATCTAAAGCCTTGATTTTGACAAAAGGACAAATGGCCTGGCCTTCTAATCCTAACAGAAGCTGACAGCTCATTGTAATCATCTAAATCAGACTTCAGAATAATGGCATTGGCGAAAAATGTGGGGAGAATTAACGTTAGCTATAAAAATATCTAAGCAGTCTAGGAAACACACCAGCTGGCATCCTGGCCACATTGAAAGAGCCTCAAGACAGACTCTGAGGTAAAGAAAAAGTGAACTGCAGGATACTCTCTCCCTCCCCTCATCCACAATGAAATAAAAGAGAACATTTAAAAACTAAAGCAGCATAAGCAAATAAGAAAACTGAATGCCACAATATCCAAAAGGTAGTGGCACATAAAGAATTCCGACTTCAAGCTTATTCCCCAGACATGCAGTGAAGTATACAGGAGTTCCTGAGGATGTTCCTTAACACTCTCAAATTGGACAAGAAATCCAAGCAGGGTGGAATCCTCCTCACCTCTTTTGACCCCAGGATGCACACACTTTGAGGGAAACAGAGAGGAAAGTGATCCACTTGTACAGAACAATGTGCTATTGGGCTTGCTGCTCAATCAGGGGCTATCTAGAAGATACTATGCAATCCTTCATTAAGTAAAGCAATTCTACATACAAAACTAAACACAAAACTTGGCAAAGAGGGCAAAGGAGTCAGGCATTCATCCCAGTGGCCAACTCTGTGGTTCTGAGTCCTGGCTCTCCTCCCAACTCTCATGCGAACACTGGGAGGAAGCAGGTAATGGCTCAAGAAGTTGGGTCCTTACTACCCAAAATGGATAGAAGGATTCAGTTCCTAGTTCCCAGCTTTACCCTCATCTAACCCTGACTGTTGTGGGCACCTGAGGGATAAACCAGCTAAGGGGAAGTCTGTGCGTTTTCATATCTATTTCTCTCTCTCCCCCACTCTATGTGTGTGTGTGTGCTTATCTCTCTGCCTCTCATATAAATAATTTAAAAAGTGAGAGTTTATATAAAAAGAGAAGGGAACAAGAACTACTTTCTCCAAGAATGACTACTCCAAATTCTAGGTGAATTCAGGCAAGATAAATCTCAGACAGTGGTGGAAGAGAGTTTAGAGATTCACTCAGGCCATTGTAGATTATAGGATACAGAACAACTGTCTTACATTGAAAGAAAACCTAAAGAAATGTTAACCTGAAAATATTCAAGGGAGACAGCATGAAAAAGAAATTAAAAAGTTGAGTATATTGGTTTCATACAAAATTTGCTGCACTGATTATTCCTAAATACTTTGTCCAATAGAATCAACAAGAGTAAGATTTAAAAGTGATAAACCAAACAGTAAAACCTCAAAGTCCAGCCAATGAACTGTAGTATTAAGTAAAAGGTATATAGTAGACCTAAGGAAAAACTTAGGAGTCAAACAAAATACCATCTTAAAACTAATGAATACATTAGAAACAGCAAGAAATGGAATAGAAATAAATGAGAATTAAATTCTAGTGTTGTGGCACAGCAGAAACTGTTACTTGCAATGTTGATATCCTGTATCAGTGCTAACTCAAGTCCTTTCTGCTCCTCTTTCAATCCAGCGTCTTGCCAATACTGCTGATAATGGTCCAAGTACTTCCATGCCTGCCACCCTCCCCATGGAGGAGATATAGGTAGAGTTTCTGGCTCTGACTACTAGCTCCTGGTCCAGTCCTGGCTATTGTAGCCATTTCGGTAGTGAACCTGTGGATTCAAGACCTCTCCTCATTCCTCTGCTCTCCCTCTTCCTCTCTTCTCCTCTCCCCACTCTCTCCCTCTCCCCCCAACCCGTGCCTCTCTATTCCTTCATTCCCACCTCTTGCTTTGTTGTGTTTTTTTTTAAGATTTATTTGTTTATTTACTTGAAAGCAGAGTTATATATACAAAGAGGGAGATAGTTCTCTGGTTCACTCCGCAAATGTTTGCAACGGCCTGAACCGGGCCAATCGGAAGCTAAGAACTAGGAACTTCTTCCACATCTCCCACGTGTATATAGGGGCCCAAGCACTTGGGTCATCTTCTACTACTTTCCCAGGCATATTACAAGGGAGGTGGATTGGAAAGTGGAGCAGCCAGGACTCAAACCAGCATCCATATGGGATGCTGGGACTGCAGGGTGACTTTACCTTCTATACCACAGCACTGGCCCCCTTCTCTGCTTTTTAAAGAAACTAATCTTTACAAATAGATATGAAAGAGAAGGTTGACATTGTATTCTGACCAGGGAAAATCCCTGAAGTAGCATTCTAAGTTAACTTGTATCCTCCACAAAGTTAGGTTCAGCACTTGCGAAAGTGATCTAATTTATAAATAGGGTTTTGCTGAAGTAATGAAGTTAAAATAAGATCATATGCATTAGGTGCACCCTAATTCAACCTGACTAGCGTCCTTCCATAAGGAAATAGAGAATCAATCAAAGATAACACTATGTGAAGAAACGGAGGCACACAGGGAGAAGATGACCATGTGAAATGGCGGCAGATATTGGAACAGTGTTCTAAGCCAAGGCACACTCAGGACTGCCAGTCATTACCAGCAGCTGGGAAGAGGCACCCACAGATCCCCCATCAGAGTAGTGCTCAGGAGGAATCCACACTGCCCAGAGCCTTACTCTGAACGGGTAGACCCCAGAATTTCGAGAGAATTACTTCCTAACCTCTTGTTCGTTTAGAACACCTGTAGCATTTTGTTAGAGCTGCCTTAGAAAACCAATACCAGCAACAAATCCTACAAGTGGAATGAAAGATCATCCAAATATATATTATCAGGACTTTTGAACAATATTAAACAAAGAGGAAAATTAAAGATTCATAGAACACAGTTCGTTCCAGGAAAATGTGAAGTAGCTAATTGACACCAGACTCTGTTAAACAACTGAGCCTCAAGAATAAAAAGTTCTTCCAGACTGCAGGCAGAAAACGAACTCAAGGACTCTGATAATCTAAGATTCCTTCTTTTAAAAAAAAAGATAAAATAATGGTTTTGGTAAAATGATGAAATCTAGCCAATCAAGACAGAGAGCAGAATGAAGACTTCAACTATGAAGAAGTTCAGATGCAACAACTTGAGGTGAGCCCTGAATACATTTAAAGGCAGCACTGATGGAAACAGCACTGGGGATCAGCAGTAAGAGCTAATGTATTATAAATCTTTAAATCGAGTATTAAAGAAGCTCAGCATAGTTTAAGAGATAAACAAGAGTCAATAAGTAGTGGACTAGATCTGAAGTTTAAAATTATGACTCTAATCTGTTAAATATTTAGCCTCATTTTTTTATATTCAATATGCTTAGTGAATAGTAAAAAAAAAAAAAAAAAAAAAAAAAAAAAACTTCACAGGAGCCACCATGCTAACTGGGGGAAATCCAGTATGAGTAACCCATGGTCCCTGACTTCATAAGGTTTATAATTTCTTGAAAAAAATAACAATTATAGCTGAACATTTTATCCATTGTTTCATTAGTATCATCATAGCCACTTCACATCCTAGTATGAAATAGGCATTAATCAAGGTCCCTTACACGCATCTCATGGATCCTCACAACAGCACCACAGCAAAGACTGCCTATTGTCATCATCATACATTTGATGATAAATGATTCATCTAAAATTTAGTCAGATGCAGTTAGGAGCCAGCACTGGGCATAGAAGCTTAAGCCTCCACCCATGATGCCGGCTTCCCATATGGGTGCCAGGGCTGCTCCATTTCCAACCCAGCTCCCTGCTAACACACATGGCAAAAGCAGTGGAAAATGGCCCAACTTCTTGGGCCCTTGAACTCTCATGGGACACCCAGAAGAAGCTCCTGGACCCACCTGTTGTCACTTGGGGAGTGAACAAGCAGATAGAAGATCAATCTCTCCCTCCTTTCTCTCTCCCTCTCCTGTCTGTATCTCTGCCTTTCAAATAAATAAAAACCTTTAAAATAATAAAATATTAAATAAAGTTTGTAAAGTTGTTTTATTTCCATTTCTTTTTGACTTTTAAATTTAAGTAAAACTAAATGTAGCAGTTGCTTGACTCACAGAATAAGAAAAGTGAGCTAAGAATCAAGGGAAGAGGGAGGGGAAGAGCAACGGGATCTGTTTCAGCTCCGTTCTTCATCAGCACTAACCTTAGACATAGTCTTAACTATTCTGCATTCTAGACCACAGCGGGATGCTGTTTGTTCTCCTCTTACCAGTTCCCTTTTTCTTTCCTCAATCAATTGAACCCCTGCATTTTAGTTGGCCATGTTGCTGTCCAAAATAAGGACTAAAGTTCCCAGCATCCTTAGCAGTTGGTGACCATGTGACTCTGCCAAAACTCAATATGTCGTAAGCAGATATTGTGCAAATTTTGGGCAGTGTCCCTCAAGGGAAAGGTGTGACCCCTACCACATTCCCCATCGTCCTATACCTTGCAATGTGATTATGGTAACAAGCTCATTCTGCATGATCTACATTACGCAGAACTTCTAGGAAGAGAAAGCAGAAGCAAGCTGGACTTCGGATGATTAAGGAGCTACCACACCAGCTCGGCCTGTCTGTATCAGCTTCTCCTGAGAAACAAGCAAATGTCTGTTATGTAAGCCGCTATTTTGCATGCCAGCTGAAGTGTAGTCTTGATAGATCCAGGTGTCCTTTTAAAACACTAAGAAACATTTGTCCATATCTTTTTAGAAGATTATTTATTTGTAACGCAGAGTTACAGAAAAAGGGAGAGGCAGAGATACACACAGAGGTCTTCCATACATTGGTTCATTCCCCTAAATGGCCACAATGGCCAGGGCTGGGCCAGACCGAAGCTAGGAGCTTCTTCCAGTTCTGCCACATGGATGCAGGGGCCCAAGCACTTGAGCCATCCTCCACTGCTTTTTCAGGCCATGAGCAGTAAGCTGGATTGGAAGTGGAATAGCCAGGACTCAAACCAGTGCTCCTAAGGGATACCACCATCACAGGGAATGAGTTTACCCACTATGCCACAATGCCAGTCCCCTTTGTCCAAATGAAACAATCACATTAGTCATCCAGTAACCCAAGTTCCAGAGCCAAATCTAATCATTCTATAACTAAAGAAAAACAAACTATAAGAATAAAAGAAACAAAGACAAAATTCAAGCAAACATTCCTGCAACTAGGATTAAATTCTTAACTGGACTGAAGGAGACGTCATGAGCCACCAGTTCTTCTGACACCCTCTCTCACCCTTTTTCTTCCTGGTCTTTGACAATCTCACCAACTGATGCTGCACAGGACCCTTCATCTCCCTCTATACCTCACCTAGCATCATCTATCAAAATCCCTGACTCATCCTCCACTCCTATTGCTAAATAGATCTACACCCTCTTTTTAAACATCTTGTATATCAGCCATGTACCTCTCTAAAGCATTCATATCTGAATTCCTCCTTGACCTTCAGTGGCCCCAACCCCATAAGCCAAGTGACAGATAGCTTGGGCAAGATGAGGAAACAAAGTGGGACAGAGATGAAGTTCAGAGAAAATTTCCAGGGGCAATACAAGAATATTTACTAAGTATAAATCTACCAAATGAAGATCCTTGGCAATGTGAATTTTCCTGATCCAATAAGGCTGGTAAAAAATTCGCAGAGACAGAAGATGAGAGGTAACCAAGGGCTGGGACAAGAAGAGTAGTAAGTTTCTGCTTAACAGTGACAGGGTCTCTGGGGAAATAAAACATTTTGGAAGTAGATAGTGGTAACTGCACAGCATTGTGAATGTTGTACATGCTACCGATGTACACGTGGAAGTGGTTAAAATGAGAAATATTGAAATACCATATTTTACAACAAAAGAATGGACAGATAGGTGAACATTTTCCTGTTTTTGTCCTCTTTGCTCCATCTTCCTGTCTAGAGTACAGTTAGTATACAAATTAGAACAAGCCACCATGAGTCCATGAGATAATGGATTTTGATATGAAGATGCAAAGTGACTTCAAAAAAATCACGGAAAAAATAAACTCAAAATGTTTGAAGCAAAAATTTTATGAATTTTTGGGGAAGAATTTTGAAATCCTTGTATTTGATAGGTCTTCAAAGAGTTCACAGAAAATGCTTATTATGAAGAAATTACACATGGATTTCCATATTGTCCACAAGCTTCTTGAAGTGCTGTCACATTAAACATTATAGAGCAGAGAGGTAGAAAAAGGTAACTATAGGACAACCCCCATCTGGACCCCATCACAGGTGGCCAACTTTCTGAAAACAGGAGGCACCATTGGTGTTTACTCAACATCTGAGCCATTGGATGGCTAGATGCTATAGTTGCAAGTGCTGGTGCTGGATATTCCAAATCACATCACACTCTGAACCCTGGCACATTGCTGCTAGTGTCTCAGGAACCCCCCTAATACATGAATGCTCTGAAATCCCACATGTGGTACGCTCAAGTGGGCATAATCCTGGTAGTGAACCTCTACCTAACATGCAAGACATTTGAGTCATAGACAATAAATGTATATGATAAATGCTCATCTGAGGGCAGGAGATGCAATTGTATCTTAATGTACAACTATTAAAGCCGAGAGTGTCTCTCCAGGGACATCTGCACAAAAGCAGGAAAAACTGGCACTTACTAGGGCACTAGAACAGGGGATATGAAATTCTTTAACAATCCATACTGACTCTAGCTCTGCTTTCTCAATGGTCTATATTCACAGAGCCATCTGGAAAGACAGGGCTCTTAATTTTTAACAGAGGCATTAGATATATGGTAAAGAAATTCTTAGCCTACTACAGGCCATTGTAAACCCTAACCAAGGATCTAGTGTGCACTGTACAGAACACCAGAAATGAGATTCTGGTGAAACAAAAGGGAAGCACCTGGCTGATGCTGCTACAGAAGAATGAGATTTGTCTGGAGGTATTTTATAACCAAGACCATAGGAGTTAGGCAAGAGGGGGCATGAGGACAGGGGCCATGAATCTGAAACAGTTCACTTTTCAGAGCTTGTTCAGAGGATGTTCCAGGAAGGCTCATCTGGAAACACTGTATTCAGGGGCGGCCAGGCCACCATGAACAAAGAAAGCCCTAAGGGACAGTCGGTGAGATCTGAGTTGCAGTTTCACAGTCTGTGAAGATGTGTGTTGCTTGAGCAGCAGTGGCCCTTCACACCCGCCCCTTCTATGTTCTCTGTGTATACTGCAAGCAGGCAGGCATCTCCTGCTCCCCTTCTCTGCCCTGGACACTGGACCCCTTGCTAGAGTAGCCATGGAAACCTGCTTCTCAGGGAGGCACTCTCTCTACACGACTATACCTTCCCACTCTTTCTGCCACAAGCAAATAAAACTGCTTTGAGCAACTCCCACCTGAGGCTGATTGTTTGGCAACAGCTCAGTGAGTTGGAGCCCTTGGTCTGCTAACTTCTCTAGATGAATTTCCGATACAATTGCAATCAGTTTCCAATTCTATTTCCTGACTTAGCAGCCCCTCCATCTGCCTCTCCAAATTCCATCTTAAACATTTGTCACTTGTTCACCTTGACCTGTTTGTATTTGGCATTCCCTCTGCCTAGAAGGATCTCCCCTATCTATACGTGGTAGTTTCCCAACTCCTTAGAAATCTCTAAGGAAATTTCAAATGTAAGCCTGCGCTGGCCAGCTTATCTAAAATTGCTAACAACAAAAAAAAAAAACTCTAATTTTCTTCATAGTGTTTATATTCTCCAGAATCCTACTGTATTTTTTTTTTTCATTTTGTTGTGTATCACAGGACTCCCGACTGGAACTTCAGCTCCACTAGTGCAGAGGCTGTGTTCTGCTCATCACTGTATCTCCAGCACCTGCCACAGCATCTGGCCCATAGCAGGACTACTTTTATTTGCCCTGTTTATAATACATGCATCTGTTTCATGGTTGCCACTAGGTGCATCACTGCAACTAGATGTCACATTTACTATTTTCTCCAACTCTGCTTCCTTCTCCATTCATCCTGACACCCACCACTATACCTGTTAGAGTTCAGAACACCAGAATATGGATAAAAACAAATGAAAATTTTCATTTCTGGTCTTGTTTTGGCTGTAATGAGTCTCTTGCTTAGCCTATAACCTTATTTAATAAAAATTGACCTTCCTGCACCAATAATTAACTACAATTCCACAAAATGGTAAAAAACTTGATGTATCTCTTTTCCATGTATGCAGGGCCTTATCCTTTAAACAATTTTAATAGTAATGATTTGATCATTTTGCTCTGTTTTTCCATTTTAATAGAGAAGGCAAATTTCTATTTTTTATTGAATTAAAAAAATAGTTTTGAAACCTGCTTGTAAAGAGATACAAATACATTTTAAAGTACTAAAAATACAGTGTAGAATCTACATAAGTGAACCTAACAATGATGTCTTCTTTGCAAGGACAGGATCACTAGCCACCACAAGCCTACACATGTATATCAGAGTTAGTTATTCTGTGTCTGCCTCAGGTCATCCTGCTAGATGACTGCTGTTTAAGTTCAAGTTTCTTAAGACTACCCTCCCAGTGCCAGCTTCATTCCAGACAGTGCACATCATGGACCTACACCCACGACTGAAGATCGACTACTGCCATATTCAGCAGCAAGAGCGGTTTAAATAAAGTTACTAAATTCATAGCTCCCCTCTAAAACACGCTGGTGAGTGAAGCAAGCCCATCTGTGAAGGGCACACCTGTGTGACTCCAACTATGACATTCTAGAAATAGCCAAAGGACAGAGATGCTAAAAATCTCAGTGGTTGAATGTACTTAATGCGGCTAAATCCTACACTTCAACGTGGCTAAAAGGGCAAATTTTCTGTTATGCATATTTTACCATAATTTTTAAAAAGACAAAAAGAAGGAGTCATTGTTGGGAGTTCAGAAGGGAAGATGATGAGGGATGACTAGGGACATTGCAAAGTTTTTAAGGGAGGTGAAAGTTTTCTGGGTTGTACTGTGGTAGCAGGTACCTAACAGCATCCACGTGTCCAAACTCACAGAACTGCCACTGAGAAGCGTCCATCCCAGTATCAGCTACAGATTGTAGTTCATTAGAATGCATCAACGCTGGCTCATCAATTGTACAAAGTGCATCATACTCACACAAGATGTTAATAACAGGAATATATGGCAGGGTGGCAAAGAGCGTAGTTAGAAACACTCTTTATTTGCCATTCAACTTTCTATAGATCTAAAACAGCTCTGAAAAATACATTCTATTAATTGAAAAATAAAAACAAAACAGTTCCCTTTCCAGTCACCGATTCTGAGGCAAACAGAACTTTCATAGATGTCCTTTTGGCAAACTATGGATTTAAGGTGATATTACCATAATTGTATGTTCATATGTCTTCAATATGTGCATGAGTTTCCTGTTTAATAAGTACTCTTAACTACCAAACAATTCATTTCAGTTTGGTGAACATTTATTAAGTGGCTATTCTTAAGGCTCTGTGAGAGCCACCCATATACTTGTAAGAAAAGCAAAGCAAAATATTTTTTCCAATCACCCTCGCGGAAAGGAAAAGCAAAGTGTTCATGGGGTTTTCTGAGACGCTTTCTTGAGGGCACACAGGTCACCTTGCTCCTTAACAATTTTCCCCAGCAATCTCATAGCAAACGGACTCTCTCCTATCTGCCATACCTTTTTATGGATTCCTTGGCTCCTCTCAACAGAAAGAAGATAATTTCTCAGAGCAAACGGCCACATTGATATTCATGGGATAAATGGTTTGCAACTGAACAGCAACACCCTGCTAATGTAAATTTCATACACAGCTTCCAAAAGGTTAAACAATGCTGCCGAGCTCTACTGTGCCCGGAAAGCAAATGACAGCAAGAGGCTCAACCCTGGCGCCAGGCTGAGTCTTTCCCACAAAGTTCTCCCAGCAGCAATGTCAAGGTCTCTGCTTGCAGAACATTCAGCACCCTTCAGCTGGAAATTAACAGCTCAGTAAAAACAAATAAACCTCATTCGACTCTCACAACTGAAAAACAAAAATTCACAGGTAAACGACATGGAGGCGGGAAGCACAGATGGAAGAATTTTCAAGTTTTCGAACAACTTTCCCAAATATGCTGGCTGCATATCCCATCCTCCATTCAGCTCTGAATCCATTCTCATCAGTATTTGACAGCCTGGTGTGTGCCAACTATCTTTCAAGGTACTGTAGAGAGGCAGAGGTAGGTGTTAAGGTGTAGCAGATTAAGCTGGGTTGCCTGCATCCCCTACTGAATGCACGGTTCCAGTGCCAGATACTTCCATGTGGCGTATGGTCTACTCCACACTTCTGATCAAACTTCCTGCTAACGTGTCCAAGATACAGTAGATGATGACCCAGGTACTTGAGTACCTGCCACCCACTTGGGAGACTGGGATTGAGTTCTGGGTTCCTGGCTTTGGTCTGGCCCAGCCTCAGCTTTGGGATGTGAACCATCAAATGAATGGAAGCTCTCTCCCTCTCTGTCACTCTGTCTTTCAAATAAATAAATAAATCTTTAAAAATAAATAAATCTTATAAAAAAAAAAAGGTGCTGCAGAGCCACACTGAAGGACTCAGGTAATTTCTTTGCATCCTAAAGGGTGTATATTCAGGGACAGGCAGACAATGAGCAAGCTAACTGCAGACTATGGAGACAAATACAGTGGGGTAACAGTGTCACTAGGAGAGTAACAGTGCAGTATTGCTGGTCTGAGTGTATGACCCTCAGTAAGTAGGTCATGGAAGGCCCACAGCAGAGAGGGGAGCAGTACTTAGCAGTCAGAGCAGGAGCAGCAGCATATTCTTTGCTTGACTTGCTGACTAGCTGCCACACACTCACGTAATGAAACAGGACATGAAGACCATTTGTTCCAGAAACAGCAGTGCCACTGGGCGGGGCTGGGTGGTGTTCCCTCAACATGTGCTTTATGACTCATTTTCAATCAAGGGCTCGCGTATTAATCCAGACAGTAGATCACCCACAAATTTAATTAACTATATTTGTGCAGAATCTCAATATGACCATAAAAATTTAATGCTTAATATAGCTTAAGGTTGAATGCCCTTTCTTTTTCAAAAGAGACAGATGAAATGGCCACAGATTAATTTTTCCGGTCATCTTCAATATATCAGAATTATGAGGACAACAGAGAAAAGTGGATGCTGCAAGTCCTAGTTTGAATGTGGGATAAAATATAGTGTTTCACTATCATCTACCAAACTCTCCATAAATAAGAAAGATTGCATCTAATGGTTTACTCATAGCAACATTGAACTAGTGCTTCCTGATGCTCTTCCCTCAAGCCAAGTCTCTCATACTCGGGCAGAACAACTTCTAAACATCTAGTGAGAATGAGAGGAGGGGACAAAAACCTTACAATGAGTTCAGTCAAGTCCATAAATATCTGTAAGGCATAGTGTGATTTTCTTCACATTTCCACATATTCTAATTTAAGAAAAGCTGTCACAAAGCAGCAGACCTGGATTTTACTCTTAGCTCTCACACTGGCTAGTTGTATGACCCTAGGCAAAGCAGTTATCACCTACACAAGTGAGAGGGGAAAGCGTACTCTGAAAACTTCAATGGATTATTGAGCAAACTAAATGAAATGGGGAGATGTAAAATCAGCTGCCATTACTATTGCCAGGATAAGTGATTCCAGGTCCATAGCACACGCAAAGGTATTGTGAAGTATCTCACCCTGTAACTACAACTGCTGGACTATCAGAAGCTGAATGTGTCCAGCAAACCTGATACCAATGCAACACAAAGTCTGTGGTGGTTTTTTTCCCCACAAAATAATTGGTCAATAGAAGATCATTTTCTGTGCATCCTTCCTTCATTGCTCTGTAGAAGAGATGTTGGAGATTAATTAGTGCACGCTTGCTTTAACCATGAGGAAACCGAGGACCAGAGAAATGAATGGACTCACTTTTCCATTCATAGTACATTTCTCTCAGCCTAGTTCTATCAGTTAAATAAGGTGTTTAGAAGAGAGAAATGATTTAAGACTGTGTTTCAGAGCAGAGCCCACCCACAGGGTTAGAGGTAAACAGATTTACCAAGAATAGATCTGCTTTGTTAGGGTACTATGTATTCCAGTTCTGTTTAAGATTACTTTAAAAAATGGGTTTCATGCTGCTAACAATAATGCAACTCTTGGTTGATCAGAGTTGACACACAGGCCTGGCCAAATCCCAACAGCACCATTTTGGGGGGCTGAAATGTGGTCTATGTGATAATGCCTTCAAGAAGGTCACAGTTCTACAATGGACCTGGTCCCCAAAGTTTTCTTTTGTCTTATAACCAATCCACTTGACTCAATCAAGTTATATAGCTGGCCCCAAGTCACCACTCATACTGTCATCTTTCATCCTGGTAAATCCCAAGGTTCACTTCCTTAAGTCATTATCCCCATAATTAAGATACAAATTTGGCTATTACACAGTATAAAAGCTCAAATAAGCTCAAAAATAGAATCTAAGCAGTCCAGGGCTGACATGGCAGTTCTGTGGTGTTGGCAACACTATTCCTTCCATCATATTGCCCTGCTATTGTCAATCTACATTTAGGCATCCATAGCCCAGATAAAACTTTGCATCTCTAAAGGGAGAATGGCTATTCTGAGCGATTGGTTTATGCCACACTTCTCCGCTAAATTTTAAATTGCAGAGAGATACCCTAAGATAAACTTATACATACCCTGTGTTGTGGCCAGATTAAAGGAAAATCTTTGCAGGTAGCTGCTGAATGCTCATTTACTGTGAGACAAAACCAATGGGAAAGGCAAGTGTGTGAAGAGGGAAAGCAGACTGGGTAGGAGTAAGCAATTCAGTTTTGGACACATTTCATTTGAAATGCCTTGTAGGCATCAAATGGACAAGGTCCAGCTCGAAGTTGCGTATACCAGTCTGTTGGATAGCTGAAGAGATCATAATAGAAATTTGGAGTCATCAACATGTGGACTTCACTGAGAGTGTTAGAGGCGGACCTAGGGAAAGCAAGTAGCCAGAGAAAGGGAGGAGACTTCCAATAATTCAATATTGTGGTGTATCAACATTTAGAACTTGGGGAGCTGAGGACAAACCAGCAAGGAAAACAGGAAAAGTCACTCTTGGGGCCAGCACTGTGGCGTAGTGGGTAAAGGCACCAGTTGCCTTGCCGGTTTCCCATACAGGCACCAGTTCAAGTCCTGGCTGCTCCATTTCTGGTCCAGCTCTCTGCTACTGCCTGGGAAAGCAGTGGAAGATGGCCCAAGTGCTTGGGCCACTGCACCCATGGAAGAGACCTAAAAGAAGTTCCTGGCTTCAGATCAGCCCAGCTCTGGCCATTTGGGGAGTCAACCAGTGGCTGGAAAATCTCTCTTTCTCGCGCACACACGCACGCTCTGCCTCTCTGTAACTGCCTTTCAAATAGATAAAGAAATCTTTCAAAAAAAGAAAAGTCACACTCCATTTTTTTAAAAAAGGATAATATTTCACACACCAAGGGGGTGATTCAGCAGTACAGAGTGATATATTTAGTAAGTACTGAAAATAGGTTGAAAATAAGGCATCAGAACTTGATACTCGATTAGCAACAGAAGGTCATCCATCATTGGTTATTATTCTGAAGAATGTTGAAAGCAAAGCCTGTTTGGAAAAGATTCAAGAATACTGAAAACAGGAAAAATTAGAGACATCAAGTATCAATGATTCCACCAGAGACTTTTGATGCCAAGGTGAGCAAAAATGGAATGTAGCTGACAGTGAAATGGGAATAAAGGGTCAGGAAAACTTTAAGATCTGAAAAATAATTCTGAATTCTCACATCTTACTTTCATTGCTAATAGGAAAGACCCCTAAGAGAGATCAGATTTAATGATGTTTGCACGAGGGAAGAACTGCTGCAGTGTCCTTAGGTAGGCAAGAGGTGATCACACAGAATGTGGCAGTGACAGGATGACATTAGCTAGAATATGGACCGTTCCTCTTGGTCATGCTTGGGAAGTCTGGATATATGGATGTCAATGCTGGCAAGTGAGTAGATGACAGAGGACTCTATGTGTGATGCATCTCATGTCACTTTTTTCGGTAGAATAGGCACAAGATCATCACTGAAATTCAGGATCAAGGAAGACATACTGGAGGTTTTAAATAAGAAAATGGGATATAAAATTGTTATGTTGAAAATGGGAGAATGAATGATCCAAGAGTATGTTTTGGCACATTGGCTAAGGGAACAGCTGGGATGCCTGCATCCCCTATCAGAGTGCAAGGGTTCAAAGTCCCATTTCTTCTGATCTACCTTCCTGCTAATGCAAACCCAGTGAGACAAAGATAATGATTCAAGTACTTGGGTCTCTGATATCTACGGCATAGATCTGAATTTGGTTCTAGATCCCTGGCTTCAGCCTGCCCTAGTCTGGCCTCTGATTGTTTTTTAAGAAGAATTATTTATTTATTTATTTGAAAGCTGTCGTTGCTAACAGATAGGGAGACATGGGAATAGAGACAGATCTTTCATCTTGCTATTCACGTTCCCAAAAGGTCCCGATAGGCAAGCCAAAGGCAGAAGCCTGAAACTCCTCTGGATATCACACATAGGTGGCAGGAGACCAAATCTTTGGGCTATCTTTCACTGCTTTCCCAGGTCAGTTAGCAGGGTGCTGGATCAGAAGTGGAGCAAAAAGGACTGAAACCCCCACTCATATGGAATGCTGGCAGTGCACAAAGAGGCTTAATCTACTGCACAACACTAGCCCTCGCTGTGGTCATTTCAGGAGGAACCAGCAAATGGAGGATTTGTCTCTCTCCCCATTTCTCTGTCTTCCAATGCAAAAGTGAAAGAAATTAATTTTTTTTTATTTTTTGACAGGCAGAGTGGACACTGAGAGAGAGAGACAGAGATAAAGGTCTTCCTTTTGCTGTTGGTTCACCCTCCAATGGCCGCCGCGGCCAGCGCGCTGCAGCCGGCGCACCGCGCTGATCCGAAGGCAGGAGCCAGGTGCTTCTCCTGGTCTCCCATGGGGTGCAGGGCCCAAGGACCTGGGCCATCCTCCACTGCACTCCCTGGCCACAGCAGAGAGCTGGCCTGGAAGAGGGGCAACCGGGACAGAATCCGGTGCCCCGACCGGGACTAGAACCCGGTGTGCCGGCGCCGCAAGGCGGAGGATTAGCCTAGTGAGCGGGGGCGCCAGCCAGAAATTAATTTTGTTGAGAAAGAATGGAGAATGTGTTTACCTGGCAGCATCCAGAGTCCCCTTGAAAGTTATCATCATAAATTAAAAGTAAAACCAAATTGACTCGGGGCCGGTGCTGTGGCGCAGCAGGTTAACACACTGGCCTGAAGCGCTGGCATCCCATATGGGTGCCGGTTCTAGTCCCAGCTGCTCCACTTCTGATCCAGCTCTATGGCCTGGGGAAGCAGTAGAAGATGGCTCAAGTCCTTGGGCCCCTGCACCCGCAAGGGAGACCCAGAAGAAGCTCCTGGCTCCTGGCTTCGGATCGGCACAGCTCCGGCCGTTGCAGCCAGTTGGGGAATGAACCAGAGAATGAAAGATCGATCGATCGATCTATCTATCTCTCTCTCTCTCTCTCTCTCTCTCTCTCTCTCTCTCTCTCTGCCTCTCTTTTCTCTGTGTAACTCTGACTTTCAAAAATAAATAAATCTTTAAAAAAAATTGACTGTATGTTTTATTCCAATTATATTCAGCTGCACAGATTCAGGCATGAGTAAGTATAAAACTGTATAAAATGTTCTATGAGCTGGCTTTGAGATTTAAGAAGGAAAGGAAAGTCATCACGATGGTGAAGTACAGCAAAAAAGCAGTGAGGGTACCAAACTGAATCTAGTATCGAAGACTACTGGAGTTGACAGCTACAGGGAGTGAGCTGACAGGAGAAGGGGGTGGTCAGAGGCTGGGTTATAGGGAAATTAGCATTATGGAAGGGATACAGCTATGTGCAGTGCAGTCCGGGAAAAGGCCACGTGAGTGACTGGCAAAGAGAGGAAACAGTTACTAGGACAAAGACACCACCTCTGCTCTGTGTTTATCTCCATCAACAAGGCTGTGGCAGGGCCTTTGCCCTTACTAACAGCCAGCTTCCTCAGAAGTCAGTATGTCAATCAATAAAGGCATTACAAGCAGACACATGCTAAGCAAGTCTGCCCTTTCCCCAGAAGCAGTTAAGAAGAAACAAACATCCCCTAAGATTCTCTGTCTCCACTGTATTAAGAGGGAACCCCTTATCTCCAATATCCATAGCCCCACCAGTACCCCATGCCTTAGTCCACTAGACTGACCCTCACCTGCTTTGCTGGGTAGTCACTTCATCAAGGCCCCCAACCCTACCCAATTCCTAGATTCCGAGATGGGCTCTCATCTTCTATCCTCTAATCAAAAATTGCACGTTTTGGCCCTTATCTCTCACCTATCTCCAATGTCAAGGATTTTCCCTAAACCCCTTGAATTCAAGGCCCATCAATAGCAAAAAAAAAAAAAAAAAAAAAAAAAAAAAAAAAGGCCTCCTCACCTTACTGATCTATGCCTAAGCCCTAGCTCTCTCATGAGGACAGAGTTCCTTGTAGCTGTTCCACCTGGTAGCTCATTTTCCCCCTATACCACTTGACCATGGGTACAGGGACAAAGTTTTCTCTTTGATTCTCTTTGTGGCTTCCAGAAATTTTCCCTTTCCTCCTCTTTTTCAACTAAAAAAACGAACAATTCAGTTTTGCATCTCATGTCATCAGATTACATCATACTTTCTCTCTCCTTGTTGTTGTCATCAAATGACCCTTAGGTCATTCCCCTAAAGTCTCCAACACTTTTTGTTCCTGGCTCACTGTCAGGTTCCTCATTACTATTCCTACCTTGGTCCTTAAGATCTTAATGGAAGTGTGAATGAATTATCTAGCGCACTAGCTCCTTGGTCCCCTGCTCAAGATGCCTTCCACTCTCACATCCCCTCCTTTAGCCCAGTTCTATGGACTGAACTGTGCTCTCTCCCACCCCCAAATAACTTACATGTCAAAGTCCTAAGTCTCAATGAGAAGCTATTTGGAGATAACATGTTTGCAAGATAATCAGGTTTATGTGAGGACATGGGGGTGAACTTCATGATGGGATTCACATCCCTCTAGGGAGACACACCAGAGAACTTGTCCATTCTCTGCCACCTAACAGGAGAGAGAAGGAAACAAGGTGCAAGCTAGTAAGAGATCCTTATCAGGAGCCAACTGTGCTAGTCTAGGACTCCTAGTGCCCAAAACAGAGAGAACATAAGTTCCTGTGGTTTAATCTACCCAGTCAGTGGCATTTGCTTATGGAAGCCCAAGCAGAGAATGACACTCAGATAATCACTCTTGTGAATTTAGCTAGATCCGGTCATTATCTCTGCTAAGCAAGAGTCAAGTCTATAAATGTTTGTATGCAGCATGGTCTATAGCCTTCCCCTTGGCGTTCATGAAGCCAAGACAGCAGCAGGCCAATACGGCCTCAATCTTAATTTAGACTTAGCTGCTTACCAGCTGTTTGATCAACATCTTCAAGCTCTGCTTTATTTTCTTCATTGGAAAAACAAAGATCAGCTACCTTGCAGGAGTGTTTAAAAACTACATTAGATTGCGAATGCTGAAAACGTGGCATCCTGCCCGAAACTTCAGATACTAGATAGTAATACAACTGGATCTCGTTTGCTGCCTTCTCTGCTGAAGTCTTCAGGCCTACTGCTTGGGTTTAAGTCCAGTCCCATCACTTCAGTCAAGTCATCTTGAGCCAATTTTTGCCAGACCATTGGCCAGGCAAATCTTAAAATGCTGACTTCCAGGTATATACAAGTATTTAAAACAGTTTGGTACAGTGGATACTCTGAAAAAGCAGTGAAGTTCTTTTCTTTGTAAAACCCCCATTTGCTCAACAAATTATGGGATGAATAATTATGGAAGAAAGTCAAGTAGAAATACACTACTTATGCTGTGAAATGTAAAGTTCTAGAGCACATAGCCCCAAACAGCTCAGATTTCCCTGAGGCCAGTGACAGAGGTTTTAAATTGGACAAAGGGCTGAGTTACGGTTTTATTGGATTTTCATGTCGCTGCTAATGCTCAGTATCCCACATGCCACATAGGAAATATGTTCCCAAGATTGTAAACTCTAGAAGATGCTTAACTCAAATATTCTCAAGGCAGGACAGGAAGGACAAGCCCAAGAGTGTAACTAAGAATTGTTCTCAGAAGACAGCAATTCAAAGCAAAGTTTCATTTAATTTTTACTCCTGAAGACTCATAAAATTAATGAATTCACAAGATGAATGAATAATGTCCAAGAGCCACTGGTATCTTACCCTTCTCTGGGTGAAATACACAAAAACAATCTTTTGTCACAGGATAAGTAGCATAAGGAAATAAAGCACTTTATGAAATGTTTTCATAGGAGCCAGCATTGTGGCATAGGATAAGTCTCTGCCTGTGGGGCCGGCATCCCATATGGACCCTGATTAAAGTCCTGGCTGTTCCACTTCTACTTTATTGCTGATGGCCTGGAAAAGCAGAGTTGGGCCCCTGGACCCTTGTGGGAGGCCCAGAGGAAGCTCCTGGCTCCTGGCTTTGGATTGGCCCAGTTCTGGCCATTGCAGCCACTTGGGGATTGAGCCAGCAGATGCAAGTACTCCCTCTCTCCATCTGTAACTCTGCCTCTCTGATTCATAAATCTTTTTTTAAAAAAAATGTTTCCATAATGCACATTGAAACATTAAAATATAAAGCTGGAATATTCCTCCAAATACTTCAATGACCCTTCCACAGAATGAATATAGTGCATGGCAGAAGTGGCACCTCCACAAAATGTATTTCCTTCTATGCATTCACTTTTGATTCAAAGCCTCCAAGTTTCTCATTCACCTAAGATGGGAAACTATCCATGTCTTCATTGTAGAACTGGTCACACCACACAGTAGTTACCAGGAGGTGGACAGCCCAGACTTGAATCCTGGAATTGCCACATATCAGAGATCTTCAAAAAGTCCTTGGACTAAAACTTGTGTTTCTTGGAGCAGGCATTTGGCACAGCAGTCCCAACACTGCTGGGGATACCTGCATCCCCTATCAGAGCTCCTGGGCTCACTTCCTACCTTCACTTCTGCTCCAGCTTCCTGCTAAAACGTGCCCTGGGAGGCAGCAGTTAATGACTCCAGTACTCTGGTCCTTTCCATGCATGTGGGAGACCTAGATTGAGCTGCAGGCTCCCGATTCTTGGCCTTTCACCACCCCCCTGGCTATGGTGGACATTTGTGGAGAAACCCAGAAGACAGGTAACCTTTGTTGGTCTCTCTTTCTAATCCAGTTACAGTAAGTAATTTTAAAAAGGTTTTTAAAGAGATACATTTACTTTGGCACAAAAACTTTTAAAATTCATGCATATATGTGATCTTCATAAAGTTCATGGAAAATGCATATAAGGACAAAGCCTTTGCACAAGTTTCATTTTTCTCCACCAAAATACTTAATTCCATGTTTCTCAGTACATGTTGAATTACTCTAGTATTATTCCACAAGGGGATTAGGGTTTTTTTCATTTCCTCATCTTCCATCCACAGAATTGTTAGGAGGACTCAAAGAGCTGGCACCGCGGCTCACTAGGCTAATCCTCCGCCTTGCGGCGCCGGCACACCGGGTTCTAGTCCCGGTCGGGGTGCCAGATTCTGTCCCAGTTGCCCCTCTTCCAGGCCAGCTCTCTGCTGTGGCCCAGGAGTGCAGTGGAGGATGGCCCAAGTGCTTGGGCCCTGCACCCCATGGGAGACCAGGATAAGTACCTGGCTCCTGCCATTGGATCAGCGCAGTGCGCCGGCCACAGCACACCGGAGCAGCGGCCATTGGAGGGTGAACCAACAGCAAAAGGAAGACCTTTCTCTCTGTCTCTCTCTCTCAGTGTCCACTCTGGCTTTAAAAAAAAAAAAAAGACTCAAAGACAATGCATGTATAACACTTTGCACTGTGCCTGCTGCAGAATAGTTCCTCAATAAATATTAACTAGCAGTTGTGCTAATCATCATCAGTTTCAAAGCATAAAAACTCAAATACAGAATTGCAGACTCTTAGAATCCTATTTGAATCGTGGGTAACTGTATTTCTACTATGGCTGAGGAATCTAAAATTCCATAGCCAGTATTGTTTGCTGCCCTGGAAAACCAGGTAATTAACACCTGAAAGGTCATGACATTCCTAAAAATTATATTTTCATGATTATTCAACTGTGTTATGCTGATATTAAATAGTTCATATCAATAAAAATATTACCCTTCACCCAAATGTACACTTACAAGCTATTTTTCAATAAAATATTGGTTTACTTGGATAAATCCCCATCAGTATACCCTAGACAGTCTCCAAATAAACCCAAAAGAAAAATAGTAGGGGTGCAACCTAGAAACAGTAAGTGAAAGACATAATTTCAAAACAGCACATATAGATATTAAGGAGTTATTTTCTTTTAAATTGAAATATACTTCATATATCTTGTATTGACTCTTTTAGTAAGTACAAGTCAGTGATTTTCAGTATATTCAAAAATGGTACAATCATTATCACTGCGATTCTGCAACATTTTTATCAGCCCATTAGGAAACTCTGAATTCAGATCAACACCATGGCTCAGTGGGTTAAGCCGCCACTTGTAGTGCCAATATCTCACTGGGTACTCACTCAAGTCCTACCTTCTCTGCTTCCAATCCAGCTCCTTGCTGATGTGCCTGGGAAAGTAGTAAATGATGGGTCAAGCTCTTGGGCTCCAACACCCACACACATGGAAAATCAGCAACAAAATCTTGGATCCTGCTTTTGGCCTGGCCTGCCTGGCCCTGGCTGTTGCAGCCATTTGGGGAGTAAGCCAACAGAGATTGATCTCTAACTATCTATCTATCTCTCCCCTTTATGTAACTCTTTCAAACAACTAAATTGACTTTAAAAATAAAATAAAATTGAATCAATTAGGAATCTTACTCATACCATCCCTATTAGTGCTTTTATTTTTTAAGGCATGAAAATAACTAAAATATATGAATCCCTATGTATTTTTGTCTGTTTGCAATTTTTCATATTAAAAAGTTTAATATAAGCATAAATGTAGTGTGAAATTTCAGATAAAATATTTCAATCAAATGTATCTAAGGTAAACCGATGTGATCTAAGCCTTTAACTTTAAAAACAGGAAAAGCTATACTCTTGAAGGCTACAATGGATGGAATACAAACTGTATATTCTCACAAACACTGCAAATATGGAGCATGTTATCTTTTTCCAACCCTTTGATCAATCTTTCTGTTCCTTTATATCTAATAAATGTCTTTGGTAAACAGTATATGATTGATTTTTGCTTCTTAACCATTCATAGAAGCTTCAAATTTTAACTGAAATATTTAATCCATTTACATTTAATGTAATCACTGATATTTGAGTTTAAATACACAATTTTCCTGCATGTTTTTGTTTAATCTCACTTTTTCTATTTTCGTTGCTTCCTTTTATAACTTATAAATCAACATGTTTATTGTTGTACTTTCTCATTGCCTATTAGTTTGTTAGTTTTACTATTCTTTTAGCAGCTAAAAACTGTAACACACATCACTAGTTTATTAAGTCTGATACAAATTAACTCACTTTACCATTTGCCAGATAACAAAACTTCCCAATTTATCTTCATTCTTTTCACATTTTGTAATACTGTTGATATGTATTTCATTTCACCTGAATTTCAAACCACAAAAGACACTGTCATTTTCTATAATCAATATTCCCTTTGATTTCCTTCTGTCTTCACCATTTCAATGGCTGGATCATCAATAAGTCAGTTTATATTGTCTGTGTTTTCACTTGAAATTCGGATATTACTTTAATTCACCATACTTTCTTTACTTTTTAGAGACCATCAAGTAGAATCTGCTCACACTAATGCAATAAAAGATTAAGTAAGTAAGGCTGGATTTCAGTCTTTGTAAAGCCTTATATAGTCACGTTTCCTCTTTATTTCTAGGATACAGTCCTCCAGGAGTCCTAAGTCAAAGTCCACAGGATCTATCCAGGCACTTCTATACCTCTACTTCAGCAGGAACTCAGCAGCACTTCTCTCTGTAGCCTGATGAAAATGCTGATCTCTCTGCTTACTCTCCAGCTTCTTCACAGCTGCTTTAGGGTTGGCTTATCTGGTCTGCCTGCAATTTATAAACTGGAGAATACTTCCAGGCAGAAAGATGCAGAATGGTACACTTTCAAAACAGCTTTCTTTTTCTCTGACTGTTGCCCCTCCAGTCCTAGGTGATAGATTATCCTGAACTCCAATGTTGTCTCCCCGGGCCCATGATATTGCTCAAAGTCCTACTCGGTTTTCCAGCCTCTCCACCAGGAAATCATGAATCAGCCAATAACTTGAGGGATGAAGCAGCAAAGAATGTCAGGTCTAATTCAAAGTGTATTTCTCTTTGCCTTTGGATCTTGATCCCCCAATTCCTTGCCAACTTGCTACTTCCTAAACCCTTTCAAACATATTATCATTGTTTTATATTTTTTTAATCTCATCAAAGCCTTATAATTTTTTCAGGAATGAGAAATGTTTGGCTACAGCCTAGTCCATGCCATCTAGAAACAGACCTTATAAGTTTGGATCCAGTACTGTATACACATAAAGCAGTGACCCTTCATCCTTTTACCTCAGTATCTCTATCTTAATTGTGAGACTTCGTAGTTTCAACTTAGGTGAGCTACATATATTAATATTTATCATGTTAAAATTAAAACTAATTCAGGGCCAGCATTGTGGTGTAGATGTTTAAGCCTCCACCTGCAGTGCCAGCATCCTATATGGGCACCAGTTCAAGTCCTGGCTGCTCCACATCTGACCCAGCTCCCTGCTAATGCACCTAGGACTGCATAAACAGCTGGCCCAAGTACTTGCATACCTGCACCCAGCTGGAGGAACCAGAGGAAGCTCTTGGCTGCTGGCTTCAGCCTGACCCAGCCCTGGTTGTTAGAGCCATTTGGATAGTGAACCAGTGAACCACCAGATCCAAGACTTCTCTTCCTTCCTCCCTTTCTCCTCTCTCTGTATCTCTTTTAAATACATAAATATTTTTAAAATCAAAAATGTTTATATTAAATATTGTTAATTTTTATTTATTTGAAATACAGAGGTACAGAAAGAGGGATGGAGACCAAAGGAGAGATCTTCCTTTGGCAGGTTCACTCCTCAGATACCCACAACAACCAAGACTGGGCCAGATAGAAGCCAGGAACCCAGAACTCAATCTGGGTCCCCCATGTTGGTGGCTGAGACCCAAGTACTTAAGCCATTACCTCCTGTCTCCCAGGGTACACACATTAGCAGAAAGCTGGGATCAGAAATGTATATGGGAAAAGGGCCACTCAAGTGGTATCTTAACCATTGTACAAAATTCCTACTGTATTTAAATATTTTAAATATTTACTAATTTTAATAAAAACTACATAGTAAATATGTTAGTAAAAATATTCCATGACCAAAATGGATGAGCAGAGTTGCATTGTTCTACATGTTTATAAGATTCTTTCATGTTTAGAGAATTGTATTCTGTTACCTATTTCTGCATTCAATCTGTTGCCATATACTGTTGTGGTTGAGGCATATGAAGAAAATCTAGCCTCAAACAGGTGTGCAGTTGAGAAATGAAAATGTTTTAATAGTCTCCTTAGATAATCAGGGATTTGTTTTCATGGACACCACACTGAAATTCAACAAGCAGTAGTTTCTTAAAGGTTGATCACAATATGAAATCTGAAACTACACCAGTAAAATCTTTATTTATTCTTTCATGTAAATTTAATGATTTATCTGACACTTTGAATTGACATTTTTTACCTATGAAATATCTGTATGATCATGCAAAGATTGTTTGAAAAATACTGACTGACCAACTTATATAGAGCTGTCAAATATTGAAAATTCACTATAAAGTATAATAAAAGTAAATGTTAGTATCACTACCATTCTCATCAGAAAAGGCTAAGTATGGTGAAGCTGCCAAGTTCATGGCAGCACCAAAATGTCTCCTACAATCTTGGATTGTATCATTGGCAACACTGATTTTTTAAAATTTTAAAATGATTACTGTTTTCCATTCTCAAGATAATGTTTACTAAGAAAAATAATAATTGTTACATTCTCTTTCAAGAAAGAATAGCATTCCATGAAAACAACAGGCAGATCAGTTTACAAACCAATACTAACTGGTATCTGCCAGTAGTGCTTTATGTAGAATTCCCACTTTGTCACCAAGAATATTTGAAAATATAAGTTCTCAGCCGGCGCCGCAGCTCACTAGGCTAATCCTCTGCCTGCGGCGCCGGCACCCTGGGGTTCTAGTCCCGGTCAGGGTGCAGGATTCTGTCCCGGTTGCCCCTCTTCCAGGCCAGCTCTCTGCTGTGGCCCGGGAGTGCAGTGGAGGATGGCCCAAGTGCTTGGGCCCTGCACCCCATGGGAGACCAGGATAAGTACCTGGCTCCTGCCATCGGATCATCACGGTGCGCCGGCCGCAGCGCACCAGCCACGGCGGCCATTGGAGGGTGAACCAACAGTAAAGGAAGACCTTTCTCTCTGTCTCTCTCTCTCACTGTCCACTCTGCCTGACAAAAAAAACTCTCAAGGACCAAAATTTAACTCTTATTTTAATTCTTTATCAAGAACACTGACCTGAAATTGTTGTTTGCGTGTGTGTGTGTGTGTGTGTCTGTGTGTTTGTTTGAATAGTCCATTTTCATTGACAGATTCTTATTTGTCAGTTTCCCTACAGGCCAAACTGTATTTTTAATTCCAGAACCATTACTTAGAGCACTTTAGCAGACATTCATAGACATGCTCATAATGGTTAAAAAAAAAAAAAAGTCACCAGATTGAACTGCTCCCATGAGGTCATGTAAATTGATGCTCTGCTATCTTGTTTCAGATACCATAATATAAACAATTGCGCCTCTCCTGCTCTATTTAGTGCATATTCTTCATTTATATGCTTTTTTCTATTTAAAATGGCCTCTAAACTTAGCGCTAGAGTGCTGTCTGGCGTCCTTAGTGCAAGAAGTGCCTTACAGGAAAATGTCTGAGACAAACGGCATAGAAGCATGTCTAAGAGTACTATTAGCCATCAGTTCACAGTTAATGAATCATCAGTACATATCGAATAAGCTGTGTTTAAAGAGATGCACACGTAGAACAAGGTCATATGTTGATTACTTGATGAAAACATTTTGATAGGAAGCTTTCAGGCATCTCACCCCGCATTTCTCCTAGGAGAAATCGTTCAGTAATTGCTAACTTATGGTTTACAACAACATCATGGAAGATGACTACTTCAAGGACAAGCATTTGGTACAGAAGTTAAGATGCTAATTGTGATACTGGCTTCCTATTTCAGAGAGCCTGGTTTAAGTCCCCACTCTTGCTTCATAACCAACTTCCTATTAATAAGCACTCTAAGGGGCAGCAGATGATGACTCAAGTATGTGGGTCCCTGCCACCCCGATGGAAGATCAGATGCAGTTCTGGGCTCCTGGCTTCAGTGCGATCCGGCACTGGCTGTGGTGGGCATTTGAGGCATGAACGAGCAGAGGGAAGATTTTTGTCTCCCTGTCTGTCTGCTCTCTCTCTGCCTATCACATAAAAAGAAATAAAAGATAATTTTCAAAGATTGTTTTGCAAATAATAAGTATTAATTCTAACATTCTTGTAGATGTATATGAATGTGCATGTACTTGCATGTATATAATGATTACATTTTATACTTGTGTACAATTACACACATATGATGGTAGGGAACTCAGTGATTACTAATATGGCCTAATTCTATTACTTTGATTTGCTTTATGGCACAAGTGGCTTTGTCAACAATGCTTTTGCACTAATAGTACACAGGACATATTGTAGAAAATAACGTGTGGGCCTTACTATGACCGTAGTAAGTGTATCATCTAGGAGTTTTAAGAAGTTGTTGTTAATACCAAGAAGACTATTTTAAATTACTAATTTCTGCCTTTAAGTCATTCCCTTTCTCTAGGACCATATGTATAAATCTTCATGTTTTTACCTTGATTTCCTTCATGGAGAAAGCACTTGTATGTCCAGTGTTTTCAATTTTCAAATTCCTCTGGACTGAAATAAGCCTTGACAGCAAGTATGTGAACAGAAGCAAATCCCTGTCGTCTTTTTCTTTTTTTGTTCATTTTAAGTAAATGTTTTAGTTTTACTAATTTCCTTAATTTAATTAACTGATCCTATGTTATCTCTAAATTACTTCCATTGAGATAAAAATTAAATAGCCTATAGATTGTCCATTTATACATTTTTAAATTAGAAGGTAATAACATATTGAGCATAACTAGAGGAAATTAAACATAAGAAGAAAAATCTGGTTTGAAGTGATGGCAAAACAAAATTATTAAAGGAAGAGAGACCTTTTTATTTTTTCAATTATAGGCCTTACCCAGAGGGAGGAATAGACAAATACATTACTTCTATTGCCTTCATGTCTAAAATATAATTTGGTAAGAGAAAAAAATGACTTATTTCAAAAGAAAATAAAAAGGCAATAGAAGTGAATAAAAAGGAAATAAAGTTGAAATAAGAACAGTGAAGAAAGAGGGAGAAATTATTATTAACAGACACAAGTTTAGGAAGCGATGGATGCAGGAGACCATCTTGCAATCATTCCAGTTTGGTGGGAACTCCTCTCTCACCTCCTTCCTGTCCTGGTCATGCTATCAAGTTAGTAAAGCCCGGATTTCCATCTCTGATGAGACAAGTTACAAAGGAATGGGGCTGAGTTGGGACAATCCTCGTGAGGGTTCAAGGATACTCTCTGAGACTGAATCACTAACACACACTGTGGAAAAGGTACTCGAGGCATTGAAGAGAACAGATGTTCTCTGTCGATCATCCTGTACAAATCCTAAGTAAAGGGCAGAAACCAAGCAAATTTCCCCTCTTCTCTCTGGGATATGAGGAGAAAAGGTGGCAGCAGCAAGGTATCATATTGGCTTTGACTGAGGCACTTGCTGAGTTTCCTATTATGGGCAACAAACCAATCCATGTGGATGCTAGGTAGACACAACTGCTATTGTTTGGCTATTTCCCCAGACTCTTCATTATTGCTAACCATTCCATAAATGCTTATCTGACTTTACTCATGGAACATTAGGGAGGTCCAAGCCCACAGCACAGAGGAGCAGCTGTTTCAGAGACTGAGCCGTGACAGCAGCTGCAGTGCCTGCAAGAGAGAAGTCATCCACTCAGACCACGATGCCTGAAGGCTCACCTGTAGCAGAGGAAATCCTAGGGCACTGGGGAGGAGATCAGCACCTACACACTGATCCTACAGACCTAGTCCTGAGCAAAGATGGGGAATGATGAAAGCGCTTTCACTATTCTAAGCAGTGAGGCCAGTGAGGGATGTGACACAGAGCTATGAACTTCTTTGGTAGCTGTAAGATCAGCGGGCTTAAAGAAAGCTTTGGGCTAAGTTTCAATGTTTGTGTTTGTTACCAATAATTTTTTCATTAGGGTTCCAGAGACTTAACTCTTGAATTGGAAAAAGATGCAGAAAAATTCAAGTCTTTCCTTTGTTATAAAAACATCTCCCTTTGCTAGTTCACCTCTGTAGGACTTGCCCTGTGAGATGCTCCCCTTTATTATCTTGACTCCATTCTTTCCAATAGTTCTGCTAGTGACCTGGACAGCTTAGCCCCATATAATAACACAGAGCCTCGTGTGTAATGGGGACTATGTCTCCAGCTCTGAAACTCTTAAACAACTGTTACCAGCAAATAAAAGCTCCTTGTAACAGAAAAGCAAAGTAATCTAGAAACCCATAAATAAAACAGAAAGCTGAAGTCAAAACAGACTTCAACTGTAAGTCTTCATTGATCATCGATGCAAATATAAAAACTTAGCATTTTTTTGCCTTCTGTTGATTATAACTCATCACATTATTTTCACATTCAATTACTATTAATTACTAATATCTTCCTAATTGGGACCCTCTGATAAAACACTGAAACTAAGGGATTTTTAATGATAAAGAGACCAGAGGCTGGTGTTGTTGAATACCAGGTAAAGCCACCACTTACTATGCCGACATCCCATATGGGCAACAGTTCAAGTCTTGGCTGCTCCACTTCCAATGGAATTCCCTGCTAATGCACCTGAGAAAGCAGCAGAGGATGGTCCAAGTGCTTGGGCCCTGCTACCCACATGGGAGACCTGGAAGAAGTTCTTGGCTTCTGGCTCCTAACTGACCCAGCTCCAGCCATTGTGGCCATTTGGGGAATAAACCAGCAGAACAAAGACCCCCCACCCCGTAACTCTGCCTTTCAAATAAAAAGTTTTTAAAAGGAATAAAGAGCCAAAACTTTATTCAGATCCTTAACTTTAAAGTTTTAAGACTTCCAGAGCTTACTTTAATTTTATGATACATATAAACTAAAAATGTTTAGATCATTGACACACTGTGCTTGGATTTGCTGGTCAACCAAGTTACACTGTGTTAGATATTTAAGAGATGTTTCCAAATACATGTACTCTTGTCTTGAAATGTATAGAAAGCATTGGACCTTTTGATAAATGCTTTTGTAAATTGTTATTTAACAGTTAAAACTCTTTTCTAAGTTTTCACTTCCTACTAAGTTACTCAGAGTAAGCAATCTTGGAAGCCTGACTTGTTCCCTTATTTCCCTGTTCTCTTCCAAATGGGAAACTGGTTCTATTCCCAATGACTCTCCCTTAGGATAGTTTGATCTTTAGGTATTATAAGAGATGGCTAACATTTTTCTGTAATAACAGCCTGGCCACATAGAAGACCAAGTAACAGCCAAAATAAAAGCTTAAATTATCATTTCACAGCTAGATTTACTTTGCCAGAGGCACAGTAAACTGACAAAACCTCCCTTTTCAAAGCAAATCATAGGAGAAAAATCATTATCAGAACATACCTGTGACTATAATTTCTAGCTCAGACCACCAGAGATCAGGGATGGGACTGAACACCCTCTTGGATGACATTAAAGGCTGCCTCTGTGGTCTCCTTTACCAGAAACCAGGAAGACAAGGAGCAAGCTAAGCAGCAGTAGCAATGTAAAGATAGGTAGCAGTCCAATTAATGGCTGCTTTACCCAGTGGTCAGCCATCAAGGAGACCCAACAGGCCAGTCCACCTCAAATGGCATTGGATTTTGATGTGGAAAGCCAGGGCTACAGATGGACACAGAAGTCAGCTTATGAAGTCCCCTAGCAGCTTTGCAAACCACAAGCTGGGTCACTGAAAATGGAACCACCCTAGGGGTTGAAGAACAACTGGGTCAGAGCCACAGACCCTGTGACTCTAAGCTGATAGAAGCCCTTCATTCAGTCTAGCTTCCTAAGTAACTACCACTGTTAAGGGGACAGGCAAGTAGGGCCAGTAACATTGCAGGCAGAACTGTAACTTTCCTTTATGAAATGCCACCTGCCTTCTCTTCAATCCAACTCTCCTCCCAGGCCAGCTAGGTAACGGAAGTCAACAGGGTGCTTTTCCTAAGGAAGGTCACACCTCCCTTATGATATCTTTTCCAGTACCCCATGTGAAGAGACAGACAGATCCAGGCCTCATACCTGCCCAGGGCTTAACATCCACCTTATTATCAGACCCCCTCCTGTCAGTTTCTATTCGCCTCTCAATGGGTAAACTTTCACATGGTTTAGACGGCACCTTTCTTAGGTCCTCTAATAATGACTGTTAGGAAAAGAAGGACAGAATAAAGAGGAGGCAGCATACGAATATATAGCCAGACTGAATTTATTCATTGAAAATAAATTCACAGAGGTGGGTGACCAACTGCCAGAGTGACATTGATGGAACACATGGCAGAAGGCCCCAACCTCCAGGGCCCAGGCCTTTTTATATCTTAGCAGAGCAAAGGATGGGGGTAGTGGTGGGGGGTAGCAGGCAGAGGGGAATTCCTGGAACTGGGGAGGGCCTTGGGAACCTGGAGAAGAATGCAGGGTGGGGTATGAGGTGACAGGGTTTGAGACCCCACTGAGATTCAAGGCCAAGGAATAAATTCCAATGTTATCTTTTGGGCAGTGAGCCAGAATGGCTGAGGCTTATGTCTTTGTTCCATCAGTGACTCTGTTCTTTGTTTCGGACCCTGTGTATTTAATCTGCTTGTTAGATTTCTCCAGACTTCAAACAGTGAAATATTAGATGGCCATGCACATGAAACCTCAGATGGAAGCAGTTTCTGCAAGCTGGCACTGTGTCCCCCTCGAGAAGCCTCCTGTCAGTCACCTGTATTGGCTGCTACTGCACCCCTACTTAGCTTGAAGAAGCCGGAGTTGTCATTGTACCATGTCCCCTAACAGAAGTTTGGGTCCATTCTTCTGGGGGAGGGAATATAAGGAGTCAGAAAGGTGGCCTCAGTGGATCTCAGAGTGAAAATGCTTGTTTTCCCAAAAAGTTACCTGTAGCAAGATTCAAAGTGCCTGCCCCATTCCTTAGGAGCTTCCAATCTTACCACGAGAATAGCCAGCGAGTGGCGACTCAATCCTCCTGAGCTCCCAATTTACTGTAAAATGAATTAGGTAAACCACCCTTCTGACATCTCCTTTGTTTTATCATGAGCAAGCCAGACAGGATAAAAAGATTGCAAATCTGGTCTTCCCCACCCCCACCGCATAACTCAGTGTCAAGCTGATAAATTTTTTTCTTCCTCAAAATTGTGCTTAAAAATCCCAATACCACCAGCCCCTTTAGGTTTTGCCTCTCTTGAAACCATCCTGCCCACCATGCCACTCTGGTTGGAGGTCCCTGATTTAAATAAATCTTGCTTTTAAATCTTAAAAAGAGAGAATCCTAAAATGCAAATTTTGATTTTATATAATATCTAACTTTAGTTCAATAAAGATAAAATGCATGTTTAAGGAATGAAAGCTATTTCACATAAAGTACTCTTTCAGGAAATAAACTAGTCAAAAATAAATGAAACTAATGAAAAAGCACAAATAGTCATCTCATAATGGAATTCTGTATTAAATGGCATCATCTCACATCTAGAAGCAATAAGACTGAGGTAATTAGAATAGTCCATTCTGAATAGGAAATCTGTGATAGTAATTTTTAATCAAATATTGCAAAATCCATTAGATGGAAAAAAACATTTATAATTACTCTATGTAACTCTGAAGGTCAGAAGTGAGATACTAATAGGCAAAAAAAATTGTGGGGTGAAATATTTTGAGTAAGCACAAATGAAAACTTTATTGCTAAAAAAAAGTATCTAGAGTCAGATATTATAGCATAATATGTTAAGCCTGCA
The DNA here is from genome assembly GCF_964237555.1 of Oryctolagus cuniculus. NCBI lineage: Eukaryota > Metazoa > Chordata > Mammalia > Lagomorpha > Leporidae > Oryctolagus > Oryctolagus cuniculus. The sequence continues at coordinate 43,851,338 of NC_091437.1, forward strand.
TCCCATATTAGAGTGCTGGTTCAAGTTCAGGCTATAATGCTTCTGGTACCACTCCCTGGTTTGAAACCCAGCTGCTCCATGTCTGATCCAGTTTGATGCTAATGTACCTGGGAAATCAACAGAAAAGGACCCAATTCCTTGGGCCCCTGCACCCATGTAGGAGACCCAGATAGACTTCCATGCTCCTGGCTTTGTCCTCGCCCAGCCCTGGCAAATGCAAACATTTGGAGAGTAAGCCCACTGAGAGAAGGGAAGATCTCTCCATCTTTCTCTTTCTCTCTCTGTAACTCTACCTTTTAAATAAAATAAATCTTAATAAAGAAAAAATGTGGTTATAATTTAGGTAACAGACAACCCAAGCTTACACCCTGTTCTAAAGAAGGAATCTCCTTCTCAAGTTGCAGACAACAACCTACAATTAAGATGCATTAGTTATAAATATCGATGCCACGTAACAGAGATCACCTTCCAAGTGTAGAAATCAGAAAACCTGCACAGAAATGAGCTCACACACACCCTGGTAATACATTTTAATATACTACTCCCAGAAAAAGGGAGATCAAGGTGACAGAAAGATAAGTGAGTTCAGAGAAGCTCCAAAGAATAAAATTATTAAGATTTATCTCATGGTTATATGTACAGCAAATTTTATATTCTGGTAATAGATAAAGACACCTCTTTCCCCATTCACATGGGATAATCAGCACATAAATGCCTGTAGGCATGTATTATATTACGCAAGCACAAACTAAATTCCACTGAGTATAGCAACACACTCTGTGATGACAATGCAATGAAATAAGAAACCTATTAAAAATATAAAGCTTTCCCTAAAAATTCCTAAAAGTCGTTTTTTAAAATACTTAGAGGTAGACATTAGGCATAGTGGTTAATATGCTGCCTAGGATGCCTGCATCCCATATCAAAGTCCTCAGGTGCAAGGCCTGGCTCCGCTCCCCAATTCCAGCTTCCTTGCTAACCTGTATTCCAGAAGGCAGGCCAGGATACCTCAAGTAGTTGGATCACTGTCACCCTTGACACAGAACCTAGATTGGGCTTCAGGTTCCTAGCTTTAGCCTGCACCAGCCCCAGCTGTGGCAGAAATTTGGGGAGTGAATCAATGGGTGGGAGATGGCCCCTTTCTCTCTGCCTTTCAAATAAAATAGACAGATGAATAAATACTTAGGTAAAAGGAAGAATATAAACTGAAATTGCAGACTTGCAAAAATTTCAGAAGCTGTTAAATACAGCTAAAGCTTTAATCAGCAAATTGATAACCTTCAATATTTATATTAATAATCAAGGCCGGCACTGTGGCACAGTGGTTTAAACTGCCATCTGTAGTGCCAGCATCCCACATGGATGCCAGTTGGAGTTACAGCTGCTCCACTTCCAATCAAGCTCCCTACTAAGGCACCTAGGAAAGCAGTAGATGGCCCAGGTCCTCGGTCCCTGCCCCTACATGGGAGACCCAGATGAAGCTCCTGGCTCCTGCTTTGGTCTGGCCCAGACCTGGCAGTTGCAGACATCTGGGCAGTGACCCAGCTGAAGGAAGACTTCTGTCTTCACCTCTGACTCTCCCTCTTTGTAACTCTGCCTTTCCAGTAATCAAATCTTTTTCTTATTACAAATATTTTTTATAAAGTATAGAACAAAAGTAAATATACTAAGTTCCTAACAAAGGCATCACAAAGGAAACAGAATAAAGTGTGATGAACAAGAAAAGTAACAGTGATATTGTAAATGAATAAAGTGGGAAATGAACAAAAAAGAATAAAACCAAATGCTGGTTTACTGCAAGTGTCAACAAAGACCACCCACTGCTTCTAATTCAAGAAGCAAAGGGTGATGGGAGGTTGGGGGGAGTAGGTAGTGGAGTAGGGAGGCAAATAGGCCACAAAGTTACAAGAGGAAAATAAGCCTTAAATAAAAGAACCTTGAGAAGTATCTTCACAGCTTAATTTCCACAAGTACACACAAAGTAAATTGCAAATTTTTAAAAAATCACTAATTTCCCAGTCACATCCAATTTATCAAAATCAAGTAAAGTTAGAAAATTTTGACACATTTCCATAGAGGAATTACAAGAAATTATCAAAGTACTCTCCACAAAAGCATAAAGCCTGGATTTTTTCCTCAGAATTCCTTAGAACATTTGAAGGTGTACGATCTCAGTGCTACATACACTGTTCCATAAAAGCATGAAAATTTTCAGATTTTTTATGTGAAGTATAACACAGATACCTAAATCTGATAAACACATCACTAAAAAACATACTGTAGATAGTACAACTATTTATAAATAATTAGTGTATATAAAGTAAAAAAAAATAGCAAAAGAATCCAGTACACTTAATAACCTTGAAGACATGTGTGGTTATGATACTATTAGAAATAATCGACCTTATTAGTAGAGCTAAGAAGGAAAACATAAATATGAGATTATATTTAAATGAAATTCATCATCCAAATAGAATAGGAATGGATACATGCTTCCTTAACATGATAAAATACCAAAAAGCATATCCACATACATGTACCAGGAACTACTACTTAACTGAACAGGGAAACATTAAAGGCATTACGAGTAAATGTCTTCTATGATTAAATGCACACATGTATCAAAACAATAAAAGAAGGTAATCCAAAATATAAGAATTAAAAGCTAAGTACAGGCCAATAGAATGCAGCAACACATCAGAAAGATCATCCATCCAGACCAAGTGGGATTTATCCCTGGTATGCAGGGATGGTTCAATGTGCACAAACCAATCAATGTGATACACCACATTAACAGACTGCAGAAGAAAAACATATGATTATCTCAACAGACGCCGAGAGAGCATTTGATAAAATACAACACCCTTTCATGATAAAAACCCTAAGCAAACTGGGTATGGAAGGAACATTCCTCAGTACAATCAAAGCAATTTATGAAAAACCCACGGCCAGTGTCCTATTGAATGGGGAAAAGCTGGAAGCATTTCCACCGAGATCTGGTACCAGACAGGGATGCCCACTCTCACCACTGCTATTCAATATAGTTCTGGAAGTTCTAGCCAGAGCTATTAGGCAAGAAAAAGAAATTAAAGGGATACAAATTGGGAAGGAAGAACTCAAACTATCCCTCTTTGCAGATGACATGATTCTTTATTTAGGGGACCCAAAGAACTCTACTAAGAGACTCTTGGAACTCATAGAAGAGTTCGGCAAAGTAGTAGGATATAAAATCAATGCACAGAAATCAACAGCCTTTGTATACACAGGCAATGCCATGGCTGAGGAAGAACTTCTAAGATCAATACCATTCACAATAGCTACAAAAACAATCAAATACCTTGGAATAAACTTAAACAAGGACATTAAGGATCTCTACGATGAAAATTACAAAACCTTAAAGAAAGAAATAGAAGAGGATACCAAGAAATGGAAAAATCTTCCATGCTCATGGATTGGAAGAATCAATATGATCAAAATGTCCATTCTCCCAAAAGCAATTTATACATTCAATGCAATACCAATCAAGATACCAAAGACCTTCTTCTCAGATCTGGAAAAAATGATGCTGAAATTCATATGGAGACACAGGAGACCTCGAATAGCTAAAGCAATCTTGTAAAACAAAAACAAAGCCAGAGGCACCACAATACCAGATTTCAGGACCTACTACAGGGCAGTTGTTATCAAAACAGCATGGTACTGGTACAGAAACAGATGGATAGACCAATGGAACAGAACAGAAACACCAGAAATCAATCCAAACATGTACAGCCAACTTATATTTGATCAAGGATCTAAAACCAATCCCTGGAGTAAGGACAGTCTATTCAATAAATGGTGCTTTCATTTAGGTCATTTTTTTTTTTTGCCAGAGTGTCTTGGCTTTCCATGCCTGAAATACTCTCATGGGCTCTTCAGTCAGATCCGCATGCCTTAAGGGCTGATTCTGAGGCCAGAGTGCTGTTGAGCACATCTGCCATTCTATGAGTCTGCTGTGTATCCCACTTCCCATGTTGGATTGTTCTCTCCCTTTTTTATTCTATCAGCTAGTATTTGCAGACACTAGTCTTGTTTATGTGATACCTTTGGCTCTTAGTCCTATCAGTGTGATCAATTGTGAACAGAAATTGATCACTTGGACTAGTGAGATGGCATTGGTACATGCCACCTTGATGGGATTGAATTGGAATCCCCTGGTATGTTTCTAACTCTACCGTTTGGGGCAAGTAAGCTTGAGCATCTCCCAAATTGTACATCTCTTCCCTCTCTTATTCCCATTCTTATATTTATTTTAGTATTTTTTGTTTGTTCTAGTACTATTGGTTGAACTCTGTAATTAACACACAATTATTCTTAGGTGTTTAAATTTTAACTGAAAAGTGATACCTGTTAAATATAAGAGTGGTAATAAGAGAGGGAGGAGATGTACAATTTGGGACATGCTCAATCGGACTTGCCTCAAACGGTAGAGTTAGAAACATACCAGGGGATTCCAATACGATCCCATCAAGGTGGTATGTACCAATGCCATCTCACTAGTCCAAGTGATCAACACATGATTGATCACACTGATAGGTCTAAGAGTCCAAGGGATCACACAAACAAGACTAGTGTCTGCTAATACTAACTGATAGAATAAAAAAAGGGAGAGAACGATCCATCATGGGAAGCGGGATACATAGCAGACTCATAGAATGGCAGATGTCCTCAACAGCACTCTGGCCTCAGAATCAGCCCTTAAGGCATGCAGATAGGGCTGAAGAGCCCATGAGAGTATTTTAGGCATGGAAAGCCAAGACATTCTGGGGGAAAAAAAAAGAGAGAACCTAAATGAAAGATGTCTGCGAATGAGATCCCAGTGGAAAGAACAGGGCCATCAAAGAAGGAGGTACCTTTCTCTGAAGGGAGGAGAGAACTTCCACTTTGACTATGACCCTGTCAGAGTAAGATCGAAGTCGGCGAACTCAAAAGGCTTCCATAGCCTTGGCAGCTCATGACAAGAGCCTAGGGTGATTACTGATGCCATAAACAAGAGTGTCAAATTGTTAAGTCAACAACAGGAGTCACTGTGTACTTACTTCTCATGTGAGATCTGTCCTTAATGTGTTGTCCAACGTGAAGTAATGCTATAACTAGTATTGAAACAGTATTTTACACTTTGTGTTTCTGTGTGGGTGCAAACTGATGAAATCTTTACTTAATATATACTAAATCGATCTTTTGTATATAAAGGTAATTGAAAATGAATCTTGATGTGAATGGAATGGGAGAGGGAGCAGGAGATGGGAGGGGTGCAAGTGGGAGGGAAATTATGGTGGGGGGGAGCCATTGTAATCCATAAGCTGTACTTTGGAAATTTTTATTTAATAAATAAAAAAGGAAAAATATAAAATAAAACAAAATAAAAGCTAAGTATAATTACTCTGTTCACATAATAGTACAAATGGAAAAACTAAGGCTCAAAGACAAGATTAAAACAAACAGTAAGAATTCGGTACAATAGTCAGATATATAATATTGTCATTTAAAAATTCAGTAACCTCCATATTTGCTATAATATCCAGTTGGAAGAAATAAAGGGACAGGTGTTTAGCCCAGCAGTTAAAATGATGATTAAGATGTCTACCCCTTGTATCAGAGTACCACATCTTTGACTCCTGCCCTGGCATCTGATATCAGATATCTAAGTTCAATATTCTAATTTCTGGCTAATGCAGATACTGTGAGGGAACAGTGACAGCTCAAGTAATTGGGTTCCTGCCACCCATGTGAAGACTAAAATTGAGTTATCTGCTCTTGGCTTCATCCCATCCCAGTCCTGGATGTTGCAAGCTTATTGGTTGAGAACCAGAAGATGAGAACTCATACTTTCCACCCACCCCCTCCCACACACTGGCTCTCTCACCATTCAAACAGTTTTTTTTTTTTAAACAAAGGATGAACTAAGGGGAGCCCGTGCTGTGGCATAGTGGGTAAAAGCTACCACCTGCTGTGCAGGCATCCCATATGGGCGCTGGTTCGAGTCCCAGCTGTTCTACTTCTGATCCAGCTCTCTGCTATGGCCTGGGAAAGCAGTGGAAGATGGCCCAAGTCCTTGGGCCCCTGCACCTGCATGGAAGACTCAGAAGAAGCTCCTGGCTCCTGGCTTCGGATTGGTGCAGCTCCAGTCGTTGTGGCAAATTGGAGAGTGAACCAGCAGATGGAAGACCTCTCTCTCTCTCCCCCTCCTTCTCTCTCTGTGTAACTCTGACTTTCAAGTAAATAAATAAATCTTTATAAAAAAGAAAGAAGGAAGAGCAAATCCTATTTCAAAACAGCATCACAAGTATAAAGTACTTGGAAACAACTGTAAAACAAATATAGGAAACTTAAGGAAAATTACACTGCATTTCTCAAAGTCACAAAATAGACTTTAACAAATGGAAAGACATCCCTCATGATAGGATTAAGTTAACCAAATTCAAAAACTGAATGACACTTCTCCAATTTAATATATAAATGCAATGTCATTCTGATTTTTAAACCAACAATTTCTGGGGTCACACATGAGTATTTCGGTTTTAATGATCATAAAGATAAAGGTACAAAAAATCTGCTTAAAAATTTCGGAAAATGTTGAAGACTAGTTCTCTCAGATATGAAAACTTATTATTAAGCTTATGTAATTAAGTTAGTGTGGTATTTACTAGCACCTGACTAGACCATGGAAAAAATGACACAAAACAGCAAACCCAGAAAGCAACCCACACATATATGAGCATTAAGTGTATGACACTAGTGGCATATCAAATCACTAGACCAAAACCCTACAAAATGGTATTTTTAATAAATGATTTGGGAGGGCCATTTGGGGGGAAATTACAGTCATTTTAGAGCAGAAAATCTGGGTCCATGTCTTCCAAATGTACCAGAAGACAGCCTGAGAGTGTAAGAAATCTATACTGAAGCAACAGAACCATCAATGTATTAGGACAAAGTCTGCGAGAATTACTTTCTTACTTAGTTACAGGACAAATTCAAAGGCAACAAGAGAAAACACAATCAAACTCAGTTTCAGTGAAATAAAAAGTGTTGAATGGCAAAAAGCATAATCAAAGTCAAAATACAAACGACATGTTAGGAGATAATATTTGCTGTGCCTGTCAGGTGTATGTTTTGTTAGTACATGGTGCCATCTTCCAAGCCCAGCCTGACTTACTAGAAGTCAGGTGACCAAACAGCCCAATCACAAGTCTCAGCTCCACCCCCACCCTAAGGGTATTTGCCGCTCCCCCTGCACAACTATCTATGACCTGTTCCCCTAATACAGGCTGTTGTTCTCTCTGTGCCCCAGGGAGGCAGCCTGTAGGGTTTCCCCTCTCCACAATAAACCTTTTCCCTTACTCCAATGTTTGTTGCGTGTTGTAGTGGCCTTCCCTTTCATGTTTGCCTCCCAACTATGTAAGGAAATGTCAAGGGAGAGACGGAGAAACATGACTTACCAGTAAAATGGGCAAAAGCTGTCAACTCACCAACCAAGAATTGTACAAGATGCTTCCAAAGCTGGAGCATGGTAAATCTCTGAGATAAAACGGGCAATATACAGAAGTACACGACACTGTTAATTAGTGTTCTTCCTAAACACGCTTCACCTGACTTTAATCATCAAGGAATACAGAATATATGGGGCCAGCGCTGTGGCGTAGCAGGTAAAGCCACCGCCTGCAGTGCCAACATCCCATAGGGGCACCAGTTCAAATCCCGGCTACTCCACTTCCAATCCAGCTTTCTGCTACAGCCTAGAGAATCAGTAAAAGACGGCCCAAGTCCTTGGGCATCTGTACCCATGTAGGAGACCGAGAGGAAGCACCTGGCTTCAAATTGGCACAGTTCCAGCTGTTGCGACCAATTGGGGAGTGAAATAGCAAAGGAAGACCTTGCTCTCTCTGCCTCTCCTTCTCTCTGTGTAATTCTGACTTTCAAATAAATAAATAAGTCTTACAAACCAAACAAAAAAGGTAATTCTCATAAAAAATACATAATATATCCAGATGACAAAACAAAATATGAGACAACTGATTTAGTCATCATCGTAGAAAGGAAGAAAGGAAGACAGAGTAGAGAAACAGCGTAGATTAGATTGAAGACAAAGGACAACTGTGGGGCCAGCTCCTGACTATGATCTCCATAACACCACCCCCCCCACTCTGAGTCTCACACCCACTAACAATCCAATCAGGAAGGGCTCAGGGTTCCCTAAAAATATGCTTTTCCTTGTGTAAGGAGGACTCAGAATCTTACTGCTGCTGAATAGAATACAGCAGAAGTATTGGGATGTCGCTTGTTTTTTTAAAGATTTACTTTGTTTTCAGAGTTATGGAGGTGAGGGGGAAGAACAGACAGACAGATCTTCCACTGGTTCATTCACTCCCCAGATGGCCACAGTGGCCAGTGCCGGGCCAGGCTGAAGCCAGGAGCCTGAACTTCCTCTGTGTCTCCCACATAGTCGGCAGAGGCCCAAAGACCTGGGCCATCATCTGCTGCTTTTCTCAGGCAATTAGCAGGGAGCTGGTTTGGAAGCTCAACAGCCGGAATTTGAACTGGCCTGCCAGTGTCGCAGGCAGCAGCTTTTCCAGTACACCACAACTCTGGCCCTGGGATTTCACTTTCAAGAAGAGAGCATGAAAGACTGACTCTCATCTTTCTCACACCCTCTCGTCCCTCTAGCTTGCTGCTCTGTCCAATGGAGAAGCCCACATGACAAGGCATTTAGGATGCTACAATGGCTTTCTATTGCTGGAGAAAACATGAGCACAAACTAACTTCTAAAAAAACACATTCACTAACTCACATTTCCTACATGCCAAGAAGTTAGGCATGGCTTAGCTAGGCCCTCTGTTTGGGCTCCAACAAGACCGTCCCCTAGGAATCATCAAGGACAGACTGTGTTGTTCCTCTTGGCTGTTGGACATACTTCCAAGCTCACATGGTTGTAGGCAGCATTCAGCTTCCTGCAGCTATAAGACTGGGGTCCCCCTTTCTTGCTGTTAGGGTGTGGATGCTCCAAGTTCCTAGACGAATCCATAGATTAGCCAGTTGACTTCTCCAACATCAGTTTACTTCTTCAAAGGCAGCAGGACGATCTTTGGATCCAGTCTATTGGGAATCCCCTGGAAGATAACTTAAGGACAGGTGTGGCTCTCCCATCTCATTTGTCATAATCTGTTGGCTACAGCTAAGTCAGAAATTCCACCTGTACTAAAAAGAGGGGATTACACAAGAAGGGATCATTTTAGAATTCTGCCTCCCACAGGCAGCCAACAGCCAATGAAAAGCTGAATCCTGACAGCAACCACGCCAAGAGGAGGAGCCTTGCGATGACTGCAGCCCCAGGCAGTACCCGGCTCGAGGCCCGTTAGAGACTCTAAAGCAGAAGGCCCTGCCAAGCCAGGCCGATTTCCTAAACGACAGACAGTGAATAAGGCTGAATGAGGTAGAATGGCGGATGTCCTAAATAGCACACTGGCCTCAGAATCAGCCCTAAAGGCACTCGGATCTGGCTGAAAAGCCCATGAGAGTATTTCAGGCATGGAAAGCCAAGACACTCTGGCAAAAAGATCTCTGTGAGTGAGATCCCAGTGGAAAGAACAGGTCTTCAAAGAGGGAGGTGCCTTTCTCTGAAGGGAGGAGAGAACCTCCACTTTGACTATGACCGTGTCTAAACAAGATAAGAGTCAGAGAACTCAAGGGGCTTCCATAGCCTTGGAAACTCATGACTGGTGCATAGGGAGATTACTGATGCCATAAACAGGAGTGTCAATTGGTAAAGTCAACAACAGGAGTCACTGTGCACTTACTCCTCATGTAGGATCTCTGTCCTTAATGTGCTGTACACTGAGGCTTAATGCTATAACAAGTACTCAAACAGTATATTTCACTTTGTGTTTCTATGGGGGTGCGAACGATTGAAATCTTTACTTAATGTACACTAAACTGATCTTCTGTAAAAAAAAAAAAATTATCAATTCCCAACTTGACTCTCACTAGGATTAAACATGACAATAGGTCTGATCTGATTTCATCATCATTTAAAAAAAATCATCTATTATTTTTCACTTTATGTTTCTGTGTGGGAGCAAACTGTTGAAATCCTTACTTAAGGTATACTAAGCTGATCTTCTGTATATTAAGATAATCGAAAATGAATCTTGATGTGAATGGAAGGGGAGAGGGAGTGGGAAAGGGGAGGGTTGTGGGTGGGAGGGACGGTATGGGGGGGGAAGCCATTGTAACCCATGAGTCGTACTTTGGAAATTTATATTCATTAAATAAAAGATAAAAAAAAAAAAAAGGCTGAATGAGGGCCGGCGCCAAGGCTCAATAGGCTCATCCTCCACCTTGCGGCGCTGGCACACCGGGTTCTAGTCCTGGTCGGGGCGCTGGATTCTTTCCCAGTTGCCCCTCTTCCAGTCCAGCTCTCTGCTGTGGCCTGGGAGTGCAGTGGAGGATGGCCCAAGTGCTTGGGCCCTGCACCCCATGGGAGACCAGGAGAAGCACCTGGCTCCTGCCTTCGGATCAGCACGGTGCGCTGGCCATGGTGGCCATTGGAGGGTGAACTAACGGTAAAGGAAGACCTTTCTCTCTGTGTCTCTCTCTCACTGTCCACTCTGCCTGTCAAAAAAAAAAAAAAAAAAAAGGCTGAATGAGGCACTGTATTTTGGAGAAATTTTTACACAGTCATAGATAATGAATGCAAGACAACAGTGACTCTTAATTAGAGGTAGGGGGAAAAAACAAATGCAAATGATATTACTAGGACAAGTGAAGCGGTCAGAATGCAAGCTATATACCCGATAATGTAGTAGGAACATGAAATTACTGAAACAGGATACTATCGCAGAGGTGTTAGGAAAGGACTCAGTTTTGAAGACTTGACTGCTAAAATATATAAAGCAAAGTGACAGGATAGCTGCAATTCACTTCCAAGTAGTTCATCAAGCAAAAACAAGTGCACTGAAACACACCCAGGAGCACATGTTTGGATGGGTATGTACGCATTTAGAGGGAAGCATAGAAACAGAGAAAAGCAGTTGCTGTACATGTGTATGAAGGGTATATGGGTCTCATTGTATTAATTTGCACAAATTCGTATGCAATTTTAAAACACAATGTATACATTAAAATTGTTAATGATTCTGTATTCTTCAAGATTTATATATTTATTAAAATGCCAACTATTGGGATCTCCAGTATCCAAATAGAATGCTGTAATACAGGGAGCCAAGGAGGTGGAGGGTTGAGTGCTGCTACTAATGCCAGAACCACCCGTACTCAGCTCCACAGCCCTCACAGCTTGCAGAGTACACAGTGGGAGTAGGACCGCGTGAAAAAAAGGACTACACAGATAAATTCTACACGTGCACAAAAGCAGGTCAGTTTGCAGGTCTTATCCCTTCCTGAGCATCTACAATGCGATGCTTCTTGACGCAGCGTGTAAGTTGATTGTCAGGCAATTGTTTTGCCTCTATGAAAGCATGGGCTTCAACTATTCGCAACCACACACCTTCCAGGGAAAGTTACTAGAAAGCTAATTAGGTGTTTTCAGCTCAAATAAAGCTCTCCTCCCTCCAATTTTGTTTCCTCTACAGAGTGCATAGGAATCACCCAGGAATCTTGTTAAAATGCAGATTCGGATTCAGTAGGCCTGGAACAGTGCTTCAGAGTTTGCATTCTTAATAAGCTCCCAGATGACGCTTATGTTGCTCATCCAAGGACCACATTTTGAGTTGCAAAACCTTAGAGCGACTTCCCAGCAGGCTATAATTTAAAGTGAAGTTCAAACTCTGACTCAGTCATTACAGCTAGTAATTTACCTGTGGATGCACTCTCTCAAGAAGGCAAAATATACATATAAAGAGGCTTGCTACATCAAACTTAGAATTGCAAAAAAAAAAAAAAAGTTCTAAATGTCCATCAACAGAACAGTCATATAAATTATGGTTTATCAACATGAAGCAATGCCTAGCTCTTTTAAAAACACTACTATATACACTTGCCCTGTGACCTAGCAATTCCGATAATAGTCATTTTCAGAAGAGAAATGAAATAGGTTCACAGAAAAGACCACGTAAATGTTTTCATAGAAGCCTTTACTCCTGACACCAGCCCAGGCATCTGGGAAAACAGATGCACGAGGTATGCACAAAAACTGCCATTCTCAACATGCTCCTGCCATCCTCAACAACACAGATCAATCTCAAGAACATGATTAGTCAAAAGTCCTACACAAAGGAATACACACTTTAAGAGTTGGGATGCTGTCTATTTCTTGATAGAGAACTACACTGCATGTGAAATTTATCATCACAAAGGAAAATATATGCCAATCTTGATCTCTAGTTAATAATATGCATTCAACTATGAAGGGAGAAAGTATACTAGCATGCGCAAATTGGATTGGGTAAAAAAAACTAACACATAATGAGAGATGGATAAGGGATAGTGGAGACATATATATGTGGTAAAACAAGCATAATATAATGTCAACGGTATAATCTGTGTAGTGGGTATGATTTCTTTAATCTTTCTGTACATTTACAATTTTTTCATATTAAATTGGGAAAAATGAGATAGTTATGTGTTGACATGAAAATATCACCAAGTTGTTATCATTATATGGAGAAAAAAGTTACATAGATACATGCACATATTCATACATTAGATTCCAGGATAGATAGGAAATTTCAACACTATTCCTTCTGAGGAACAGGGAAAGATGCTGGGAGTAGAGACAAGGAGGCTTTCACTTCCTAAACACTGTCAAAAACACGGAAAGTTAAGAAATGGTAACACGTCACAAAAGGAAATTCCAAAAGCCAAGAAAGCAATGACCTAAAGAAGCCAAAAGCAAGACGGGTGCTGTACGTAACGATATGTATGTTGGAACACCGAACAAGCATGCGTGGCTGGTCTGGCCTGCGCAACTCAAACAGAAGCATGAGGCGCCTGCCTTGACCCCGTCTCTCCCTGCGGTCCACTGTTAGGACACTGGAGGAGAGTACAACTGATTTTTGCTCTAAAATTAATATTCTACTAGGTACCAGAGTATAATAATGTATCTAGTCTCTTTCCTACAGTACTTCCCAAACAGCCAAAGTTCAGATCCACATTCATTTCTGCCAGAACAGGACCTCAAACTACACAGATGCTACGATCCACTGCATGCAAGTGAGAAGCGAAGCAAGCAGGTCTGCCCGAGAGAGGCTGACACGGGACTTGCTGCAGAAGGCACAGAGCAGAGTCTGCAAGGCCCCCAGAGAGCTCCCAAGAGCAACAACCAGATTCATTTTTTCCTCACAATTAACGTCAAATTTATCCAATGTGTCTAGTTTTTAAAAGGCTTTTTGACTTTAGCTTTAAATCTTGTAAACTTACATCTAAAATATTTCTATCTTAAAATTCACTTATGAGAGAATAAATTCTCTAAACACTTATTAACAATGAAATGTTTAGTTTTTTTTTTTTTTTAAGAGTTACAGGGGGTGTTCTTCCCTCTGCTGGGTTCACTCCCCAAATGGCCACAATGACCACAGTTGAGCTTCTTCCAGATCTCCCACATGGGTAGCAGAGGCCCAGGCACTTGGGCCAACTTCTGCTGGTTTTCCAGGCACACTAGCAGGGACCCGGATCAGAAATAGAGCAGCCGGAACTTGAACTGGGATCTATATGGGATACCCATGTTGCAGACAGCAGCTTTATTCACAATGCCACAACACAGGTCCCAGTTTTCAGGCATTTTAAATTACATCTACATCATGTATCTGATTCTCTGAAGTGCTTCATGCTCTCTAAAAGTGAGCTTAACTACCTAATTTCTACTTACTTCTTAAATGTCTGTTTCTGATACCTTGTAAAAACTATTCAGGGTCACTGCCCCAAGGTTCTGCAAGACAAGGCTGACACTGTCCAAGAAAATTTTGTGTGCTTCAACCTAATTGTAGTTTTCTTCCAGTCTGAAGAACCACAACTTAGGCAACTGCTGCAGGTGAATGTGCACATCACAGCTCTGAAAGCCAGAGTATTCCACCTGAGGCGCTGAGAACTTCACGCACTATGGGAGAACTTGGCACAGGGAGGAGTCACCACTCGGTATGCATTCCATAATGAAGCGTCCTCTTCAGCTTCTCTGCTTCCCCATCAGCTTCCTAATACAGTCCCTGGGATGCAGCAGTTGACATCTCAAGTACTTTGGTCCCTGCCACCCACCTGGGAGACCTGGATTGAGTTCTGGACTCCTGGCTTCAGCCTGGCCCAGCCCTGGCTGTTACAGGCATTCTGATAGTGAACCAACAAACAGAAGATAAACAGATCGATCAATCGATCTATGCATTTCAAATAAAAGCATAAATAGAATTTCAAAACAAAAACTTATCACTGAATATAAAGTCCAGGGGCCAGACTCCAGGGGCCTTGACAGTGGGTGTAAAGCCCTCTTCCTGGTTGCTGTGCATCCACACCTCCCTGAAACCCTGTACTGTGACACCCTTCCTCTATCCTGCCCAGCTAGGGCCTCAGAGCAACAGTGTCATCTGGAGATGTCAAAATCTTTATGAATCATCATTCCTAAGTCAGCAATCTTGCTTTGTAAATATAGCCTTCAAAGAGTGTCCTAACCACCACTTAGCAATCTTTACCTCAAATACTTTAAGCATACACATCCTCATGATAGGTCATTGAAAGATAACCTCAAAGCAATATCCATGACACTTATCCTTTATTTCTCTTTTCCTATATTATACCGATAAAAAATAATGATTTTAGAGTCAGATGGGATATTTGTGGCCTGATGCCACCCACCCATTAAGAAATGCATGTCCATTTCTGTGCATACTGTTTTGGACACATCCTCATGAAAACTGCCGGCCAGCTGTCGCTGGCTGATATTCCAGCTTCTGGACAGGGTCATGGCCCCCTGAACTCTGTAGTTCAGCACTCCTGCCCCACTCTGGAAATAACATCTCCCAGACAAATGTCCACCTGGGCAGAGCTCAGGACTTCAGGACTCAATGCCTGGGTCATGCTGTTTTAGGACTGAGAAAGCATGAAGACACAGTGCAGTATTTTAGCTTAAAATGAAGCAAGTTTCTTATTCTATGCCTTTTTTAGCAAATTCACAGTTTCAATTAATAAGCAGTTAAGAAAAGGAGAACTCAATGTGTAATATTTGCTCATTCAACTAAGGTCTCAGTGGTTTTTATGCCAAGCACTATCCTAGGCGCTAAGCTCATGGGGGAGTAAAGGTGCTCTTTGAAAACAAAGAATGCAAGGTCAGGGTACACCTTGGGTAAGATGGTCATGGAAGAGCTCTCCAACTGTTGATTTTTAGGGCAGAGTCCTGAGGCTTATGAGAGCAGCTATCTCCAAGGGCAGCATTATAGGCAGAGGCGAACTGAGTGTACAAAGGTCCTGAGGATCAACAATGCAGGCAAAGCAGTCTCTAAGAGGAGAAAGTGAACACGGGCCTTGATCCGTGTAAGCAGAGCACACCGCGAGTGATGAACAACAGCCCCGAGTCCTTAACACTTCACTGATCTTCATAAATCCCTCACTGTGCGTGTGCCCCATCATTTTCACCAATGCTGCAAGGTAATTTAGTATTAGAAAATAGTTAATAGTTATTTGGAAGTAAAATGATCTTTTCCCCCATTTTACCTAACTATTTCTTCTGTCAAGTCAACATTAAATCTGTCACATAAGCACATTACTTCCTGGTGTGATACATAATGACCAGAGGCTAGCAAAATCTAACAAAGTAAAGCTGTCTAGATCAAACAAAAGGCATTAGGGCTATCAACAAAATTTAGCATGTTAACTTGAGATCAGGATTAATCAGTACATGTAATTTTCAAACTGTGGTTATCACAAGATAGCCCAATTAGAGGAAAATAACCAAGAGTCCATTACAGGCACATAGCCCTGCCCCCCACACAGAAATAATTTTGTATAAGGGTAGCATTTCAAAGGAGTGGGCAAGTGCAGATTGTTAGTGGTGGTGGGATTACTGGCCAGACATGGAAGAGAAACTTATGCTTCATCATCATTACTAACACCAAAGTGAATTCCAGTAGAAAAGATAAAAATATAAACATCAAGAAAAACATATTAAATATAATAAATGTTGGGGTGAGGAAAACTAAAGTGAAATACTTGTACTTAACCTAAAATTCATAAAGGAAAAGATCAATAACTAAAACCATAAAATAGCAAAAAGACAAATGTGTTGGGAAATGCAACATAATTTTCAAAGTAAATTCCTCAATTCATAAAAATTTATGAAAAATTAACTCCACCAAACTATCTCCCACTCCACCTAAGGTCAACAGACACAGCAGATCAAGAAATGCAAATGGCTTCTAATCATATGTGCAGGTGCACATTCAAAATTAAAGAAATGTACCTAAAATCATGAGTAACATTTTATCATGTTAAATACTAAAAAGTTGGAAAACAAAGTCAGAGTTTAGGAAGACAGTTTTTTAATTCGACTGGTCAAAGAATAAATTGACATAAGCTTTTTGAAGAGCAATTCGGTTCCATCAATGACAACGTGACATCTACCTGCCCTCGGAGTTAACAATTATACTCCAAATAATTTATCCCAATGGATATGTTCCCATACATTTCTAACCAGAACAGCTCAGGATGCAGTATGGTTGGTAACAATAACAATTTGCAAACACATTTACCAAAAAATAAATGAGTTAACTAAAAGACTGCACAATCCCAACACTGTGATTTTACATAGCCATTAAAACACTGCCTTATCTGGGCTGATAAAGGAATTCTAAGATACAATGCCAAGTAATAAATGACAAAGGTACTACAGATATTATATATACATACCCATATACACAAAAAATATACTGGCAAGGACTAGCCATGGAAAATATCATGGCCAATGTAGCCAAAGTTCTTTGGTTTTATTAGCCCATGATCATATTTCAAATGAGTACCTAAGTGAGGACTCAAACCCAGATACGTCAAACCCTAGAGCTCACACATGTTAATCATGGTGCTGTATGCCACTGATGCTGCTAAAAGTCACAAGAAAACAAAATCAAGACATTTCGTACGTTCTACCCCCCCCCCCCAAAAAAAAAGGTATAAAGATGAACAGATTTATAATGAAGGAATCAAGGGAATTTGACCAATGAAAGCTATGCTCATCAGGGAAAAGGCTGCTATGGCAGGACAATGTTTAGCTCTGACTCCCCTTTTCATGCATAATCGCAGAAGTCAAGCAGCATCTGTCCCTGTTTAGGGAGCCTGTTCTCTCCTACTTGAGTATCAGATACAAAGTTCAGCAGGCAAAACTCATCCCTTCAAGCCCCAATGTTTTCCTCACTTTTCATTCTTATTTAAAAATTAAGTAAGTCCTCATCTTGTTTCAAAGATTTGTATGTCAAATAAACATACTTACCTACAATCAGACATATAAAGGGACTTTCAAAGTCACAGAAAAACTGAGATTACAGGAAATTTATGTTGGAATTTCAATTTTGTTGCACCAAGATAGTTTTCATAACATGTATTTTCCTTGAACATTTGAACATTTTGAAGACCCCATAAACATCCTTAATAGACCATTGTCAACTCATTGAGAACAAGTGACAACTTCCAAACAAATTTTGAAATTTGTACCCCTAGAACCTGGTAAAACTACCCTATAGCCCTTGTGTAAATTTTTCTTTTCCCAAACTAGTAATGATGGCTGCTCAGACCTCGAGAATTCACTTTCCCTTGAGAACAAACTCAAGCCATAGCTCTAAGGCCATCTCATGATACCCCAGGTGAGGCAGGGCTAAAAAGGAATGTAAGCTTTGACAATGAAATCTTTATACCAGGAATCTGATGTTTACCACCAAGTGGCCAGCAGCCTGTTTTATTCCCAAGTCTAAAAATGGCTGTTTACCCTACAGATTCCTGCTGCTCAAGTTCCCAGCAATCCCTTGATATCACCCCTCCTGAGACTTCCCTCCATTCTATGAGTTGCCTTGGTTTCCTTTTTCCTCAACTACACATCTCCGCTGTCCTCCACTCTTATATTAATTGCCTATTGTTCCTTTTAAACATAAACCCAATTTTGTTTGACAAAACTGTATTCATCAGTTTTTTTTCCTCCCATCCTTCCTTGCAGTTGAAGAGAGCCATGTGACTTGGCCGTGGCCAATGAGAGGAGTACACACACATACTAAGGATGCAAACAGAAATGGAGATGAAGCCTATGTTTTTCAAGAGGTCCCTAACTACCCTAACCCCACTTCATGACTTCTCACATGAGAAATGGAGTTTGGGCAATCTAGGTAAGTTTCTGAAATCAACAGCCAAACTCATGAATTTGTCATCTGTCCTTTTGTGAAGCCTACTGTATATAATTCAATCTGCCCTAACTATTGGAAGAGAATCAACTATAAAAAGTTGAGGCAGAAAAGGAAATTAAGAAAAATAAGGACAAATACAGAGAAAATAGAAATCCATAACCATTCTAATCATTGGTAGAGTTAAATAAGGGAGGACAAGTGTACTATAGTTTTGCTTCCTGTAGTTCAGTTACCTGCAATCAACATTGTTGAAAATTTTTCAGAAAAATTCTAGAAGTAAACAATTTTATGTTTTCAGTTGCAAGGGCATTGTGAGTAATAGGATGGAATCTCATGCCATCCACTCTGTCCCATCCAGAATTCAATCATCCTTTAGTCTAACATATTTGTGCCATGTATGCTAACAACCCATTAGTCATTTACTGGCTTCTTGGTCATCAGTTCAACCATCATGGTTTAATATAGATTTTGTTCAAGTAAACCTTAGTTTACTTCACAATGGCCCCAAGCACAACTGCAAATTTGGATATGCCAAAGTAAAGCCATAAGGAGTTCCCTGAAGTGAAAAAAAATGTCAAAATGCAAAATAATTTGAGAGACACCATATTGATACAACCTTTGGTATAGTATGTCATAATCGTGCTTTCAAGCATCTACTGAGGGTCATGGATTGTATTCCCCATGAACAAGAAAGGCCATTGTACATACAACTGGTATAGAAACAGGAGAAGAGGTGTCAAGTCTACCGAGAGATGAGGGAAAGCTTAACAGTATAGGTAATAATTGATCTGGACCAGTAAAATAACAAGGACTTTGACAGGAAAAGGGTGTACAGAAGCAGAGCAGGAACAAACACTTGTAGATACGTTGCAGACCGCAGTGACAGAGTTTCTCATCTGCTATGCTCATCTTAACTCTTACACAAAGTAACAGCTGTCACTGAGTACTTTCCAGCAACAGTTGTTGCACATGCATTTTCTCAGTAAATCATTAGAATAAGCCACAAAGATCTAAAGGTCCTATTATTGTTGCCCCCTTTTTTTCCTACAGATAAAAAGTTGAAGCATTCAGAAGTTAATTTCTCTAGGCTAATGGCACCAGAGTCAGAGACAGGATACTGGCACAAATCACTGTGGTTTCAGAAGTAAGCTTCTTAAGTATGTGCTCAAATACTCAGTAACACTCTTATGAGGGTCACTACTAAAGATGACAATGGCTTCTGGCATGTGAAATGAAATGCACTCCAATGAAGCTATGGTTTGAGCAAGATTTGTCTCCCCAAACTCATGCGGATATTTAAATTCCAAATATGTTAAGAGTTAATGGATTAAAGAGGAAGCATGATCCAATTATGGTGCCTGAAGCTGGGGTATTTAAGAAATGATTGGATTGGATTAGGTTGCTAGCATGGAACCCAATGATCAAATCATGATGGCATTAGGATGAAATCATCCGGAGAATGAAGAGGACGCTCCCTGTGTCTCTCCGCTTCCTGGCTCATTATGTGATCATTTCTCCCCCATCCTCTGGGTGCACCAGATGCTTCAACAAATGGGCCCACCCCAACCCGCCCCGGACCATCAACCTTCAAATCTTAAGACAACAAACACACATATACATTTTTCTTTCCTAAATGGTTTCTCTAAGGTATTTTAGTTAACTCAACAAAAAGCTGATGAATTCAAATGGCTAACAAGACCACGAAGTTCAAAACAGAACTGAACTCTCAAAAGCCTAGATTAATGTACTGGTAAAGATTTAAAGCCACAATGCAGAGAAGGAGAGGCAGGTTTTTGGCCATAAATGGAGTAATCAGGTTCAATATCCACTTCCATCTCCCGAGTCCAGCTTCCTACTAATGCAGAACTGAGGAAGCAGCAGTGATAGCTTATTGGGTGATAGTTATTGAGTTCCTGCCACACATGTAGAGTTGGATTAAGTTCCAGGCTCCTGGTCTCCGCACCCCAGCTAGTGCAGGCATCTGGGGAATGAACCACTGGATGGGAGTTCTTGCTCTCTCTGCCTCCCATCTCCATCTCTATGCCTCTAAAATAAATGAGTGAAAACTTAAAAAATTAAACCATACTAGGGTCTCCCAGTATCAAGAAAAGAGCTGAATCACTTCTCATGTAAGGTATATAATCCCTATACCCACAACCCTTGTGGCCAAGGCAAATAATGCCAACAGACACATTCCCCAGATTATGGGTCAGGAAAAATGTTTTTACAACGCAAAGGCTCCGTGGGACAGAATGGCAGCCTCATAAGGGTCAATACTCCAGTAACAAGCTAGGAGGCCTTCACAATGTAACCCGAATTGCTTCAGACCAGCGACTACCATGTGTCTTCCAACTTTGTCTACTCCATACGGTCGGGATTGACATTTTCCTGATTCTGTCTCTTGACCCACTTCATATTACAGACTTATTATTTCGTGTTTATTATTTACTTTATTTGAAATAAATTATTGTTGTTTATTGATTTTATTTGAAAGGCAGGAAGATGGAGGGATCTTTTATACACTGGTTCTCTTCCCAAATGCCCACAACAGCCAGGGATAGGCCCAGTCAAAGCCAGGAGCCTAGAACTCAACCTGTGTCTTCCATATGGTTGGCAGGGATCTGAGAACTGGAGCCATCAGCTGCTGCCTCCCCAAGTGAGTACTAGCAGGAAGCTGGAATCCAAAGTGGAGCTGTGACTTGAACCCAGACCTTCTGACACGGGATGTGTGTCCCAAGCTACATCTTAAAGGATTAACCACTGTGCCAAATGCCTGCTCTGCTTAGGACTCGTTTAGAGGACCCTGAATCATAATAGCATTTATTCAGATATGGTTCCCAAGGGCCCACCATAAGTAACATGAACACTACCCAGCAATCCAGGGATCGAGAGGTTACCTCCCAGGAACCAGGGAAATAAGCCAGGCCAAATCAGTTCTTATACAATGGGATACACACACACACACACACACACACTTTAAACTATTTTTATTTTGCAACTTTTGCATAAATACCCCAAGTAACATAGTAAAAATGTATGAGGGGATTTTTAAAAAAATCTGTGGGGAATGCACATTATGAAAAAACTGGATGGATTTCCATAATTTCTTCATTAAAATAAACATTCTAATTCATTTTTCATGAATTTTTGAAGTACTCATACACACGCACACACACACACATATATAGATTCTCTAGAAAATTTTACGAAATCACCTTCACAGGGGATATTTTTATATGAATCAAAAAAGTCTAAGCAAAAAAGAAAAAATTAAGAGCCTAAGATATTAACATTCCTACACATGAAAAAACAGTGAGAAAAGGTAATAGTAAGAATCCCTTTATAATAGCAATTGATAACACATTTATGAATAACTAAAATTTTTAGAAATAAGTAAAAACTTTATGGAATATTTAAAACCTGAACAAACAGATATTTCCTATGAACATAGTCTATCTTAGTATAAAGATACCGGTTCTCCTTGAAATTATCCTGACACAGCTATTCAAATTGTTCAGTTTGTTATTGCTGCTTTTTAAAGAGCGTGTGTGCAAATGGAGAAGATGAATTTACATAAACGAGCAAAGAACTATGAATAATTACAGCATTCCTTAAAAAGAAGAATAAAGGGCCTTGCCCTAGCAGGTATCAGGACTTATGATTAAGCCATAATAATTACCAGAACATATAATTTGGTGCAGGGATACACAGAGCAAATGTTAGTCATTACTGCATCAAGTAGATACTTCGACTACAAATAATGGGAAAACTGGGAGTCAAATGGCTTAAACTAGAATTTAATACCAAGTGTAAAAGCAGAGATGTTGGCAGGATTGATTAATTTCGTGGCTTTACTCTGTCATCCAGCAAACAGACTTCCTCTGCTTCTCTATTCCACTGCGCTGACTATAGTAGCTTTGGCCCTCAACCTGATGACCTTGAATGCTACAAGGGAACTGCGACAGAGCTCGGCATCACATCAAGTTATGCTACTAACAGAGACAGAAGAGTGAGTATCTTCTGACACTTCTTTCTCAAAGTCTCAACCCAAGTTTAATCTGATGTCTTCGTGGCCAGGACTGGGCCACTCACTTAATTCCTAAACAAAATACACCTATTTCCTTAATCTGTCAAGGTCATCCAGGTCAGCATAAACACTTCAGACCAATCCTTCCAGATAAAATGGATGTCGAGGTAGCAGCCATCCAGTGAATAAGGTTGTCTGTTCAATGGCTGAAAAACGTTGGGATGCTCTCCTTGACACACCCGAGATTTTTCTCCAGATTACAAAAATTTCATCACAAAATTAAATTCATATTTCCTATTTAGATATCATCATATTCAAATTGCTCTTTGAAGGGATATGGGACCCACTGAAAAAGTACTGATATCTGCCAAGTGCCTACTATAGGCTAGATACACGGCTAAGCATACACCACATCAACCCTCACAAACCCTATCAGTCTCAGTAATTCCCATTCTATGAATGTTCAAACTATACCCAGAGAAACCAAATGACTGCTCCAAGTAGTGCAAATGCTAGAGCTGGGGTCTTATCCTGAAGTGTACTCTTCCCCCAAACCTGTGTTCTCTACTTTGTATAGTGCCAGGAGGAAAAAAAGAAAAAGAAAAAACTATCACTTGATATGTAAGAGAGTTCCTCAAAAAAATTCTTGTAAAATTGCATTAAAAGATTTGGGTGCAAAAATTGAAAACCCTACAGCTTTTTCATAATGCACATTTTTCATGAGGTTTTCAAGATCCTTCATAGATTCATTCACTAAGAAGAGCTGGCAACTATTTCCCTAGGTGTTTTCTTCCTGAAAAATTATATAAAGAGAGGAGATGATAATTTCAGAACCCTTAATACTTACTCTCCACTATCAGACAGAGTATCACAGTGGAGAGGTGGGTTGCTTCTTTGGAAATAATGTCTGTCAAAGCAGTTAAGAAGAATTTCCCAGTAAACACAGTAGATCCAGCATTCCCATTTTGCCCATCCATGCAAATCAGATCTCATAAACTTGAAGACACCTTGGCTTCCTTAAAGGGTATATTAGGCAAAGTCAACAATCCAAGGTGATTGAAGGTTAGACAAATGCAAGAGAAGCCACAGACTGCCAGGGAAACATTTTATAAGGACAAAGATGAACTTGGCGAGGCTGACATAAACTGAACAGCCCATTGTTGTGGAAAACTGCAGGGCCAATGGCGCAGGTGTGATGGATCAGCCCCTCCGAGGCTGCCTATGATTGAAGCCACATTGTCAAAAACAGACACTAAACTGGAGAGAGAAGCAAGAAATTGGATGGTGCTGTCAACTTGCCATGGGGTATGTAGCAAAGAGCATCAGACTTGCATGAGAAGTGAGAAGAAAAGCAGCGAGAAAGGGTGTGTATGAGGTTTTTAAAAAGCCTCCAAGGATACCTGGTAGAAAATCTAGAGCATCCAATACTATAACAATAATAGTTTGCTACCAGGTCATCTCATCAATTTCCCTGCTGGTACCAGGGTGCAGGCCAAGGGGGACCAGCTGTGGGTTCCCACTTCGAGCAAACTTTGGAGATTCAAAGGGGAAGACCTGAAGACCTGCAGCTCCTGGAGCTCTCTCTATAGGAGCTCAACAACAGTGCAAAGGCCTGAATCAGAACAATTGGTCTGTCTACCCCACTCCACTCAGGAATGAAGGGATACACTCAGGGCTCTTGACAAGGCTTGGCTTGATTCTGGAGCCACAGCAAGTGATACTGGCCAACCATAAGGTCATTGTCTGCATCAACTTCATCTTAAAACCTAACTATGGATGGACAATGCTACTACTCCCCAGTAGACCAAGCAATCTGAAAATTCATTTTCCAGCCGAAACAAGAGAATCCACTATTTCCACATTGTGCTCTCCAATATCCCAAGGAGTCTATGAAAATATTCCAGAGACACAATTGAAAGGAGAAGAAGAAAGATAAACAACAGGGCTACAGAGCACACCTACTCCCTTGGATTTCAAGTTATTGAATGATACTTCAAATGTTTATGTAAGATGCAATTAAAATGTAAGTTGACCTTAGAGCAAAAAAAGTGAAATCCTTATGTATGAGAGGTATTCAAAGAGTTCATGGGAAAATGCACATTATAGAAAAACCATACATGAATTCCAAAACGTTTCTACAAACTTTTTCAAGTAGCCTTGTATCTAACATTTCTGAAGACTTTCATGTACCAGACACTGTGATAAGCATTTCATGTTTATCACTTAGTTACCACCCTAACTGAATGAGGAGATGCTATTAATATTTCTATTATATAAGCAAAGAGACTAAAGCACAGTAAGGTTAAATCATTTGCCCAAGGTCACACCATGAGCAACTGGTAGCCATGATATTTCAAGCCCACTATTTGCTGCTGGGAAATGTGGGGAATTCTCTAAAGGATGTCCTCCCATGAATGTTTTCTCCCCACCTACAGCAGATCATTTATCTGAGGTGCTCCGTTCAGTGCAGCAATCATTGACTGACAGCCTAGGATTTACCAAAATCTGACAGGAGCTCCTGACTAGTGAGAGCCACAGCTGCTCTGTAGTTTCCTGTGCCATCTGCTAAAATGAGGAGAATATTAAATATTGACCTCTTGTGGCTCAGGCAGGCTTTATGAGTATTAAGGATTTAGTGTCTGAAAAACACCTCCTACAGTTACAGTGGGAACTTCACAGGGATGCTCCTGCAACGTCATCCTTCACACACCCAGTCCTAACAAAGCAGCAGGGGCCAAGCTGAGCCTTACTCAGACGTGCACTGGGAGGCTCAGCAGCCAAGGAGAAATAAACAGGGAGTGGGCAAGCAGGCAGAGAGAATACTGCCAATACAAACGATGGAGAAAATGCCCAGTAAATACAGCAGACTACAAAGGAAAGTTGTCTTTTATGTTATAAGAAACAGGGAGTGAGCATTTGGCCTAGTGGTCAAGATACAGGTGTCCCACTTCTACCTCCTCATGCAGGCTTCCCATCACTGCAGAACCTGGGAGAAAGCAGTAATGCCTCAAGTGACTGAGTCCCTGACACACACATGGGACACCTGCACCAACTTTCCAGATTCTGGCTTTGGCCTTGGTCTAGCCCTAGTTGTTGTTGGTACTTGAGGCATGAACCGGTGGATAGGAGTCTTTCTTCCTCCTGAACTCCTCTCCGTCCCCTGCCCCCAGGTCCCTCGCTCAACCTCTCACAAGTGAAATCATTTTTTACAATAACACAAAGAGAGAGACAATGTGTCTTCTGAAGAATCACTATTTGCTTTTATGAGACCATAAAAGACAGCTGTGTTTTTTCCACCTTGCCTGTAGGAAAACCCAAGGGAACTCTACATTTGATTTGAGTCTATTTCTTTAGCTTGGGCTTTTGGCAACCAGCCTTTCTCTTACAATGAAACTGAAAAATTGTCCAAAATGAGGTAAGTGTACTTTATATTCTAGCTTCATACTCTTCTTGTAAAGTGGGCTGAAGACCACTAATTAATCATCATGCAAAAAATGGAAGAGAGTATGTACCAGCTCAGAAAGTGTGTGCTAACAAAGACATGGTCCTTTCTCAACCAGAAATTTCTTGAAGACAATTCCCACCCTAGAAAACAAAACTTGCGAAGACAGTAATATTTAAGTGGCGTAATGTAGAAATGTTAAAAAGTTAAATGAATTTAAAATATTTCTAATACATAAAGAATCTGAAACAAACACAGAAATACCATCTGGGGGGCTGGCGTAGTGGCATAGCTGGTTAAGGCACCACCTGAGATGCCAGCATCCCATACAGGCACTGGTTCATGTTCCAGCTGCTCCATTCTGATCCAGCTCCCTTCTAATGGCCTAGGAAAGCAGCAGATAATGGCCCAAGTGCTTAGGCCCCTGCCACCACTTTGGGAGACCCCGATGAAACTCCTGGCTTCTGCCTGGCCCAGCACTGGCTCTTGTGGCCATCTGGGGAGTGAACCAGAAGATCTCTAGGTCTTTCTCTGTAATCCAGACTTTCAAAATAAATAAATTTTTAAAGAAGAAATATCATCCAGGTGCTACACAACTCTGTTCCTGTGCATTTGAAGCATATCCTCATTTTGAAAATACATCCAACAAGCTAAGAGGGAAAACCAGCTTGGCTTGAGGACTGGAAGCCCTGGACAGCCTGGTGTCTGATTTCTGTCATATTTTTTTTTTAACTTTTATTTAATGAATATAAATTTCCAAAGTACGATTTATGGATTACAATGGCTTCCCCCCCATACCGTCCCTCCCACCCACAACCCTCCCCTTTCCCACTCCCTCTCCCCTTCCATTCACATCAAGATTCATTTTCGATTATCTTAATATACAGAAGATCAGCTTAGTATACATTAAGTAAGGATTTCAACAGTTTGCTCCCACACAGAAACATAAAGTGAAAAATAATAGATGATTTTTTTTAAATGATGATGAAATCAAATCAGACCTATTGTCATGTTTAATCCCAGTGAGAGTCAAGTTGGGAGTTGATAATTTCTTTTTTTTTTTTTTTTTTTACAGAGGATCAGTTTAGTATGCATTAAGTAAAGATTTCAACAGTTTGCACCCCCATAGAAACACAAAGTGAAATATATTGTTTGAGTACTTGTTATAGCATTAAATCTCAATGCACAGCACATTAAGGACAGAGATCCTACATGAGGAGTAAGTGCACAGTGACTCCTGTTGTTGACTTTACCAATTGACACTCCTGTCTATGGCATCAGTAATCTCCCTATGCTCCAGTCATGAGTTTCCAAGGCTATGGAAGCCCTCTGAGTTCTCCGATTCTTATCTTGTTTAGACAAGGTCATAGTCAAAGTGGAGGTTCTCTCCTCCCTTCAGAGAAAGGTACCTCCTTCTTTGATGACCTGTTCTTTCCACTGAGATCTCACTCACAGAGATCTTTTGCCAGAGTGTCTTGGCTTTCCATGCCTGAAATACTCTCATGGGCTTTTCAGCCAGATCCGAATGCCTTTAGGGCTGATTCTGAGGCCAGAGTGCTATTCAGGACATCTGCCATTCTATGAGTCTGCTGAGTATCTCACTTCCCATGTTGGATCACTCTCCCCTTTATTTATTCCATCGGTTAGTGTTAGAGACCTCGAATAGCTAAAGCAATCTTGTACAACAAAAACAAAGCCGGAGGCATCACAATACCAGACTTCAGGACATACTACAGGGCAGTTGTAATCAAAACAGCATGGTACTGGTACAGAAACAGATGGATAGACCAATGGAACAGAATTGAAACACCAGAAATCAACCCAAACATCTACAGCCAACTTATATTTGATCAAGGATCTAAAACTAATTCCTGGAGCAAGGACAGTCTATTCAATAAATGGTGCTGGGAAAATTGGATTTCCACGTGCAGAATCATGAAGCAAGACCCCTACCTTACACCTTACACAAAAATCCACTCAACGTGGATTAAAGAACTAAATCTATGACCTGACACCATCAAGTTACTAGAGAACATTTGAGAGACCCTTCAAGATATTGGCACAGGCAAAGAGTTTCTGGAAAAGACCCGGGAGGCACAGGCAGTCAAAGCCAAAATTAACTATTGGGATTGCATCAAATTGAGAAGTTTCTGTACTGCAAAAGAAACAGTCAGGAGAGTGAAGAGACAACCGACAGAATGGGAAAAAATATTTGCAAACTATGCAACAGATAAAGGGTTAATAACCAGAATCTACAAAGAGATCAAGAAACTCCACAAAAACAAAACCAACAACCCAATTAAGAGATGGGCCAAGGACCTCAATAGACATTTTTCAAAAGAGGAAATCCAAATGGCCAACAGGCACATGAAAAAATGTTCAAGGTTATTAGCAATCAGGGAAATGCAAATCAAAAGCACAATGAGGTTTCACCTCACCCCAGTTAGAATGGCTCACATTCAGAAATCTACCAACAACAGATGCTGGCGAGGATGTGGGGAAAAAGGGACACTAACCCACTGTTGGTGGGAATGCAAACTGGTCAAGCCACTATGGAAGTCAGTCTGGAGATCCCTCAGAAACCTGAAGATAACCCTACCGTTCCACCCAGCCATCCCACTCCTTGGAATTTACCCAAAGGAATTTAAATTGGCAAACAAAAAAGCGGTCTGCAGCCTAATGTTTATGGCAGCTCAATTCACAATAGCTAGGACCTAGAATCAACCTAAATGCCCATCACCTGAGACTAGATAAAGAAATTATGGGATATGTACTCTTTAGAATACTATACCGCAGTAAGAAACAACGAAATCCAGTCATTTGCAACAAAATGGAGGAATCTGGAACACATCATGCTGAGTGAAATAAGCCAGTCCCAAAGGGACAAATACCATATGTTCTCCCTGATCGGTGACAACTGACCGAACACCAAAAAGGAAACCTGTTGAAGTGGAATGGACACTATGGGAAACGGTGACTTGATCAGCATAGCCCTGACTGTTAATGAACAACTTAATACATTATCCCTCTTAGTAGTTTTTTTGTCTGTTCTACTTAATATGACTGGTTTAATTCTGTAATTAATACACAGTTATTCTTAAGTGTTGAAATTTAACTGAAATGTGATCCCTGTTAAACATAAGAGTAGGAATAAGAGAGGGAAGAGATGTGCAATTTGGGACATGCTCAAGCTGACTTGCCCCAAATGGTAGAGTTAAAAACATACCAGGGGATTCCAATTCAATCCCATCAAGGTGGCATGTACCAATGCCATCTCACTATTCCAAGTGATCAATTTCAGTTCACAATTGATCATAATGAAAGGACTAAGAGTCAAAGGGAGCACATAAACAAGTCTAGTACCTGCTAACACTAACTGATTTCTGTCATATTAACAGGTCAGATTTTTCAGTTTGAAGTTGGACAAGATTAAAATAAGGAACAGAACTCTTATCCTCCAGTCTTCCATTTGTTCAGTCATTCAGACACTCAAGGAGCTCCACTATGGACCTGGTACATTTATGAGCCTTAAGGACATCATGGTGACCCAAACAAATTTGCCACCTGCCCTCCTTGTTCTTCTAGTCTAGGAGAGGGAACCGATAAGCAGCCAATAGACAGATGAATTATTATACAGTGCAATAAGTGATCTAGGGAAAACCAAAACAAAACTGCATGATGGTAACAGAAAACAGCAGCAAGGGGGCATTGCCCAGTGTTGACAAGATCGTGACAGATAGCCCTGTGATGAAGTTCTATTTAGCTGAGGACTGATGGGAAGTGTGATTGTTCCCAGCTGAGGTACCAGGCTGTGCAACACCCGGAATGAAGACAGAGCTGTGGGAGTTCCAGGGCTGAGGAACGGCCAGGGCGGCCAGTGCACGTGGCTGAGGGCAGGTAGGAGATCCACACGAGGTTCAGGAGGCAAGCAGAGCACAGGGCAGGGAGGGCACGGGAAGGAGCTGACACTTTATCACTAATAAACATGGCAGCTTGTCCATGCAAGGGGATGACATGTTCTGAGAACACCTCGAGAGAGCCCTCTAGCCGCAGTCAGCAGACATGGCTTGGAGACTCAGCAGGGAGATGAGAGGGAGCAGGGATCAGCAAACTACAGTCTGCAAGTCAAAGCCAGCACCCCCATGTATCCCTAATGCTCACTTGTTCACATACTCTATCTCCATTCACACTGCAACATGAGAGTCCATGAGTGTAAAAAGCATCTGTATGGCCCACAAATACAAATTTTCTTGCTGTCTGATCCTTTACCAACAGCACACCAAACTCTGAATTATAAGGCTGTAGCAGTAGCTGAGGTACTACCTGATGGCAGCTACTCAACATTCATCCAACAAGAATTACTAAGCACCCACTGAGCTTAGAAAAAACACAACAGGTCCCTATTAACTTGAGGTAGTCTATTAAGCCAGTTCTCCATCCTCTGTAACATTCAGTTAACCGAGATCCATCCTGTCACAGCTCCTTACAAAATCCCACTTTTTCAATGCGTCAACCATTTCCTTCTGAATCAAATTTCTTTCAACACCTATCCTCTCCAAAAAGGTTTACCCCAATTTACACCTTGCTGTCTATTTGTGAGTTCCAGCCTTAAGCATCTCCTATCTCCATACTTTACTTACTGTGACTTTGATATACACAGCCCATTTGTGGTTTGGACTAACCAAAACAATTTCCCCTGGGGTTATAAAAACAGCATTTCCACCTTGTTCTCTAAGCTCTGAGGTACTACTCCAGCCTAGGTCACACACAGCCCATGTACAGAAAGGGGAAAGGCTACAGACAGGCATCTGGGAGTCCCAGTGGCCACCCTCCAGCCCCGTAGCACACCGTACTTCTCATCCCTCCTAATTACACAAGCCAGTAAATCCTCACTGTTTCATGCTTGTATTCTGACCAATAGAAAAGTCTTCATCAACTGGGCAGCTGTCCATGCCTAAAGAGGATAAAGTCAGGGCCTTTGGTATCTGCACAGCCCTTGGCCAGTGACCATGTAGGACAACAGGAGAGGCCACCCAACCATGAAGGATCCAGCTAGATGCATTTAAACAGCAGGTGCAGAAGAACGCTCTATGTGTCTAAAGACAGGAATGATTTGCAAAGACTAAAGGTATTCCACTCTTCCTCACTCTAGCAGAAAGACCAAGGTTAACCACCAAAGACAACTTCTGACCCTCCTCAGCCTGGAGCTGGCACCAAAACAATCTACGTTAACAACCTCCACTAACTGGCTTTTCTCTGCTATTTATTTGCCTTCCCACAAGTCACTTTCCCTCAAGACACAAGATCTGCATCCTTTGTCTTATTACTTTAATATAAAAAAGTACTATTTTTCATTGAAAATACTATATAAGCTGGAATTCAAAGCCACCTATATGAGAACTATTAATTCAAAGTGTCACCCATATATACACGAAATATATTAGGGCAATTCTAAAAGTTCATGGAACTAAGGATAATGCTGGGGGCCAGGGTTGTGGTACAGTGGGTAAAGCTGCTTTCTACAACACCGGCATCCCACATGGGTGCTGGCTTGAGACCCGACTGCTCCACTTTCGACCCAGTTCCCTGCTCATGGCCTGGGAAAAGCAGTGGAGGATGGCCCAAGGGATTGAGCCTCTGTACCCACATGGTAGACTGAGAAGAAGCTCCTAAACCTGGCTTCAGATCTGCACAGCTCCAGCCATTGTGGATATCTGGAGAGTAAACCAGTGGATGGAAGATATCCCCCGTGCTCTCCCAGGCTTTAACTCTGACTTCAAATTAATAAATAAACCTTTTAAGATAATGCAAATTTTCCACAAACTTTTTGAAGTTCTCTTGTACATCTTAGCACATTTCTGGTTCTCTTCTTGGTCTTTTGTTTTCAGGGATTCATTCCAACTCACAACCTACGGGAGTCATTCTTCCAGTTCATCAGGGAAAGAGATCCATGGTACCCTGGAAGCTGTTTGCTTGTCACAGAGGCCTTCACACCTTGTCTCAGCTGTTAGGGCTGCACCTGTGACCAGCCTCTGCTCAGAAGAGGAAACCTGGAAGGGACTAGTATAAACCAAGTTACTTCACCCTCAAATCGCTCTGATATTGGCACTAACTTGCTGTTGATTCCAGTCAAGTCTCCATCAACCTCACTATCTGTGAAATCATGAAATCGGCCTTTCTGAGCAGCCTTTTTATTCTGATTCCTGTGCATAGGTCACTGTCCAATTCTTCCAGCAAAATGAATATGGTTAACCCATCACTTTGGGGCCAAGGTGACTGTGTTCACGGAGCAGCATTTGATTTGGTTCTGGAAAAGTTCATCTCGGAGCCACATGCAGAGGCGGGAGTCTGGTATTTTCATTCACTTCTCATCCCACCCTGCTCCTGGGCAGCCTGGCACACACGCAGGGACAGGCAAAGGGCAAGGGCAACACTTTTTTTTTCTTTGCTGTGGTTATGTGTTCACATAAAAGACCTCAGATACTTCTTGCAAAATCTAACAAGAAAATGTGAAAAGAAGATTTACAAATGTCTTAGAGGCTAGCATGACCTATGAGAAATTCCAAAGCTTGCTCAAAGTGTTAGTTCCTTCTTCTCCTATACAAATATCTTGTTTAAAAAATGTGAAAACAGATCCCGAAGTTTCCTGGCAGTAGTTTCTCGTTTCCTCCCCGTGACCCCATTTCTCATGAGCTTTGTTATTCCTAGCCTGTTGCAGCTGCAATACAGGTCAAGATCATCATGGTGTTTCTCAGCAGGAGCGTTACTCACATTTTAAATGAGATACAGTAATTCTTCTCTGGACTTTAGTGTCCCCTTCATTCCAAGACATTTACTGTCTACACTAAATGCCCAAAGCACAGTCTGCCATCACTCTGATGGTCAGTCAGAAATACCCACATCAATTTCCAGTAGCCATCAAGGGTCCATATTGCCTCCCAATCAAACTAATTTTACAAATGGGTTGAATGTGGTTCAGAGCTGTGACATGATTTCCCCAAGATCTAACACAACAGGCGGCTCAGGACTGCATCTGAAGCCACCTAATTAGACATCCAATCTCAATGCTATTTTATGCAACCTTATTCCATTCTCTCGTAAGCATACTCTAAGTTATAAACCTTAGCATTGTTATTACTGCTATTATTTCCCAATTATAAATGAATGTAAATAAATACTTTTTCATACTTGCCAACTTTTTTCACATTTATAAAGCCTTCATTACCCTAAGTACTTGCATTCCTTACTGGACAAGGGACAACCTATCAAAAACCAAAAGCAGATTTCTTGGCCACTGACTATCAAGGAATTGATAAGCTGATGGGATATACTCTGTAGACAGAGACATTTCAGCAACTCAGGAGGCTACTTTACCTACAAAATCCTAGCACTGCTGACATTTGTTGGGTAACTACTACCTTCAGTGTGGTGGATCTAAGTTTTTAGCAGTAGTGAAGTACCATGGCTAAATATACCCATCCCCTGCCTATTAAAAAAAAAAAAAAAAAAACTCCTCAAATCCCAACCCATTATTAAATTCTAGGGGAGTAAACAAGTATGAAAAGAAGGCTATCTTAGAGTTTGTGGTATTTGTACTGTGCTTTCCTGCTACACAAAGTCACCGGCAACAAGTATAGAAAAACCTGCTGGCGTGCCAATTGGATCTGACTCCACTGCACGCTCGCACACACCTGATCCATCAATACTGCACAAAGGTGAAAAAGGACACAGCCTTCAGAACTCCGTGTGCTCGTGGCATTTTCAGTGCAATTCATGAACTTCTTTTAATGCATTTACCCCTTCCGAGATGTGCTTCAGACAAGCCCATATGATCAATGGCTGAGGGATGTTCAGTTTCTCAGTTCTGGTCAAACAGGTCTGGGGCTGCATTTTAATAACACCACTCTCTCTTAATCCAGTCTTTTCTTTCTCTCTATGCAAGATTATTGCAGACTGGAAAAATGGATTGACTTAAAAGTTTAATACAATATGAAAGAATAAACCTAAGGTCCTCAGTTGGGATACTTCTTTGCCAAAATAATTTAAAACATTAAATACAATTTCAAGGAAAGGGCAATTTATAGCTCATAGTCATCAGGGGTTGATGTCTCTCTCACACACACACTCTTAAGAAAAATGTGATAACAGAGTATTTTCTATTTCATATTTTAGCAGTGTTATTAGCAACTCATTAGAAGTCAATTACCATTTAATTTCCCTAAAATATCCAATTATGATGGCTTCTGTTGTCCAGGGACATAATTTTTTAAACATTTTCCATCACACGGGCCTCTTCAAACAAAACTAAAATCTGCTATTTTTCCCCACCAAGAGGTTCAACTGTGGCTACACATTCCACCAGCCCCTTTTCTGTTTGCAAGAACAGCCTTCCAGGGGCACCAGGAAAACTTAGCTGCCCACAGTTTTATAGAACTCAGTCAAGTACAAGGGTGCCCTCTTCATCTCTCTATGCTACTAAAGCTGAAAGCAGCCAAAAACATTTATCTGAATTCATTCAATAAATATTTGTTACAAACAAGGAAAAGGCATACAGAAATTTACTGTTAGCAAGAACTGTGAAAATAACAGTCATTTATGACTGTGGGAAAAAATCCTTTAAAAATGCAAATATTTGTCTTGCTTTAAAGCTAGTCATAACTATTATGCATTACTCTGCGTATAAATATCAGTTATTCAATGGGAAAATGAAAATCCCAAAAAGAAATGGCTAGAAATGATTGAGTTATAAATCCAGGATTATGGTGGAGTAATGTGGTGGAGAATGGTACATAATTTCGTTCCCTTCACTTCTAGCCCCCCAACTTCAAGTCTTTCTTAAGAAGTCTATTAGCAAAGTGAAACTTTCTGATGGTTAAGAAAAAGAACAAAACAAAACTTGGAAGCAAATCAAATAACTGCATTGGATAAAAATCAATCAGACTGATCTCCAACTCCATTATTTTCCCTCTTAGGATCAACAGCATTCACAACAAAGTATTTGGAAATTCTCTTTGGGGTGCGGGTATGTGTAGTTTGCTTTAGCAAAGCATCTCTCTGTCCATGGCACTATGCCACTATTTCATTCTTCTCCTCTCAATCTCACCTCCATTGCCAAGAGTTAATAATGAGCAAATTATTAGGGCATAGCCTGTTGTCTTGCCACCAATTCCAGATGGTAAACTAGTTGATCCGATTTTGAAAATCTTCACATAGAATGTAGACAGAAGAGTTTTCAAAGGTTCAGTCAATAAACTTCAATCAGCTTTGATCCAATGTTCTCTGACTACTAACAAAATTCAAGTCATCCTTTTCCAAACAATCAAAATCCTCAAACAACATACTTTTGTACTCCCTTGAGACCAATATTCTTATATTAAGGGGCCCAGGAAACACATGCCTTGTGCTTTAGGACATCAAACTTTTTATATACAAGTGAGACCACTGCTGAAATAAAGATCAGGTATAGTAGACTATAACAAATTACAGTGCGGGGGGGGGGGGGGGGGGTGTGGCGGTGCTGTGAAAGGGAGGGTTACAGCCCCGGCTGGCATCCCACATGGGCACTGGTTCAAATCCTGTTTGCTCCACTTCCACTCCAGCTCCCTATTAATATGCCTGGGAAAGCAACAGAGGACAGCCCAAATCCCTGGGCCCCTGCACCCACATAGGAGACCTGGATGAAACTCTTGGCTTCAGTCTGGCCCAGCTCCAGCCGTGGCAGCCATTAGGGGAGTGAACCAGCAGATGGAAGACCTCTCTTTCTCTCTGCTTCTTTATAACTGTCTTTCAAATTAATCAAATACATCTTTAAAAAATTAAAATTTTAAACTGTAACATATCATAGCTGTAAGATTGATGGTAGCCATAAGGGCCAATCATGTTCCAGGGGGCTGACACTGCAAATCACTTGGCAGTTCCGGGGGGGGGGGGGGGGGGAATGTTGGTCTGTGTCCCTAAGCATAGGTCCAGCCTCCTTGAACCTTACAACAAGGCTTACTTTGGTAAGATGAAGTAATACTACCTGTATGAAATACCTAGCAACTGAATCAAATTTCATAGAGGTTTCAGAGGGCAGAACCCCAACTCTGAGAACAGTCACGAGACAGCCTCTCCCAGTCAGTAGGTCATTTGCCTCCCTGACTGTATCCAACCTATGCCACCACCATACTCCTGCTTTACAACAAACTGCTTGAGTATCAGAGTGTCCAAGACTCATCTTTGTTTCCTCACAGCAGTGTGTGAGTACCGTAGGACCTCAGAGTTACCTAGGTTACTGAAGACCAGGCCTTACTGGTAGCTCTTCTGTGCAGAGAGGTGTATGGCAAAAAAATATGTCCCCCTGGATAACTGGCCTACAAAGCAGCTTTCAACATCAGGACCCGAGTCAGGTCACTATTGCTTCTAATCCCTTTTCCTAATCTACAGTTTACCCCAGCCATTGATGAGCTTTAGAATATTGTTGGAATAAAATTTTCTTTTAGCTATCTTATTAAGTGCTAAAAGAGCAAAAGTTAATATTTGACAAGATATATACTTACAGATATTGATGAGATACATTTTAATAACAAAACCCAGAAGAGGTAGTTATGACCTGAGGGTAGGTCAAGGGAGTAATAAAATTCTAGTGATAAAGGAAATGCCAATCTCGATACATTTTAATTGTTAAAGACATAGAGTCTGTTCTTTCAATAGTTTTGTGTTTCAAAGCATGATCTGGATTTGAGCTTCAATTATGACCAATCTGGCAGGCTCAATACAGGTCACTCATGGGAAATGCTAAGAGTTAAGTCCGACCAGAAGGTAGGAGGTTGGGTAGGGGAGAACAGCTCATAGAGCCCATTAAATGCCCAGCTGGGGAATGTTTTTGGCTCACCTTGCCCCTAGGATACCAACAGAAGTTTTGGAGGTAGCCAGAGTCTTGATGGGAATTGTAGTTTGCAAAGCTCCCCACAAGTGGTTCTTGAAGAATCCCAAGGAGGAAACACCAGTAAGGAGACTACTCTGATAGTACAGATAGGAGATACTGGGGGTTGCTGAGGCAGGTAACAGTATAGATAAGGACACCCTGGAATGTATTGGTAACACCTGGGGCTGTTGCCAAGAGAACCAGATAAAATTCATCAAATTCCTATTAGGTTACAACTTCCTCCAGCTGTGTCTGCCTATGAGGTGCTGGAAAAGGGCTAACTGGGGTACACAACCTGCTACAAAAATGAACAAAAAACAAGAACATATAAATGCTCTTAGGAGAGCCTTGATTAGTCATCCACCGCTAGCAAGGATGTATCACAACTATCAGCCTCATTCACTTGGTAAACTCTTGCTCCCGATTCTTGGTTCTTCAGCAACAGTGCCAGGCAAGTTGCTAGGTTGATGCACTAACCTGTGCCTGCTCCCCTTGGGTAAGGGAACTGTGAATGCCTCAATGAGACAGGAGTTGGCCTTTCCATGACCTCCCTGGGTCTCTGCATCATACTGCTGCCTCTCGGCCAATCTCCGCACCCTTGAACTCTCGTAGGTCATTCCTCAACCAAGACAATGGACTTCTTAGTTCGCCTTTGTCTTTATGGCTCCCAATTTTGGAGCAATGTCCCCCTTTCTCCTTCATGAAGATTTATTGAAAACCCATGGAGAGTAACTGAAGCTCAGAATCAGCCAGCATTCACTCTGTTCATTTCACCTACGTTTAGGGAACCTGAGATTCCTCCCCTTTCTCCCACTCTACTTCCTCAAACTGCAAGTTAAAGACATTGGGAAACAGTCTAAATCCCAATCAATATGTGGTGAGCTAATAAAGTATAGATTTTCTATGCGGTTATGCACCATTCAACACTTAAAAATCAACAAGGCATGTCTATATGTGCTGATGTGGAGCCATCTCTATGTTTGCTGTTAAATGGAGCATCCAAAAGCCAAATACTGCACATTGCATTCTGCAGCTTTGAGCCGGCAAATGGCCTCTACATGCTGGTGTTTGTATCCAGTTCCTCCAGGTGCACAGTGTTTTAAATTAAAGCGATGAACCCAAGAATGCAAGTTTGGCCCAGTCCCATATAAGAGTTAGGGGAAGGAAAACTTACATGAAATTATTCCAGCCACTACTTAACTTTTTCTTCTATCCTATGAAAATTGATAAAAATTCATTTTCTGCAAATGTCTTGCTATCAGGATACCATTTTTCCAATTACTTACAAAGAGCATAGATTATTAACCCTGTGATTTTATTCCAATGGAGCTATTCAAAACCGCACTTCCAGCCATCCACAGAGGTTAAATAATGAATTATGAATGGCACAACGATAATGAAATTCTCAGAATGAACTTCTGTAAGCCTCAAATGGGTTTTCTTGGTAGGGCAGAGGGGGCCAAGAAGAAGATCTAATGTACTCAACTTTCACCAAGTAACCAAGAAGGCCCCAAAGCCCCCTTCTCAGATTCTACCCTGATTCCTTTCAATAAACAGTGTTAAGCCCCAGTGTTCGAGAGACTTTAGAATTAAACGCAGTGGAAATCATTTGCAGTGGTGTCTACTGCCAAATTGCCTTACCTGGATCCTCCGTGGAACTTCCAGCAAAATGAGATTTCTCCAGTAAACTCTGGGCAACTCCGTGTAGAAAGGAAAGAGGGCTGGGGAGGGCTGCCCGGCTGCATTCTCTCCAGGATGAGTTCACAGGGACTGTGAAAGGCCCTGCCTCAGGTGAGCCAAGCAAGTGCATGGCACTGAGAGGAAAAAGGTAGTGTAGCAAACTCTCAGAGCAGTAGAGGAAGCTAAATGGGGAGCCTGGGCTCTGGTTACAGCACTCCCAGAGCGGTCTGGGAGCTTGTTATAAATGCGGAATCATGGGCCCACCCTAGACTTACAGAATCAGAACGTGCATTTTAACGAGATCCCCAGGTGACTCCCATACACATACAATCTGAGTAACAGTGCTAATGTTAACCAGCAGAAATGAGAAATGCTTGGCTGCTTTGAATAAAAACATAACTAGGAAAGAGGAGCCCCTCCCCTTTTAGCTTAATCTTGCCAAATATTTGAAACCTCCCATTTTCTCAAATGCTGGCCCCGCAAGAATTTCCTACACAAAAGCATAGCATCGTCGCCCTGGGCTGCAGTGCAGGCTCCGCTCCAGGCTTAGTGACTGATTCCTGATGGCAGGCAAGTTCCTTGCCCTCTCCCAACCCTGCTTCCCCTATGGGTGGCACTAAGACTTCTGATCTAGGCTACCTTCTAAGCACCCTGTATGCTAGTGACTGGCTGCAGTTCTATTAGAGAGAACAGGAGTTGTTGTGGGGTCTTCACATCACAGCTAAAAGTGCTCTACAACGTCTCTCTTCGATTGACCTCTGGGTTAGACAACCCTCCTCTGGCCAAAGCCCTCCCTTCATCCTTTTGGCTTTCTTGTTTAGCCGCCCTCACTCTGCCAGAAAACTTCATTTTCACCTTCAAGTCAGCTAGGCTGTCTCTCCTGCACTCTTTCCTTCAGGGGATCCTCTTTTTTTTAAAAAAAAAAAAAAAAAAAAAAAAAGATTTTACAGCGATCACTTTTCAGTTAAGTTTCAACACTTAACAATAACTGTTTATAGCCTTTTTTTTTTTTTTTTGACAGGCAGAGTGGACAGTGAGAGAGTGAGACAGAGAGAAAGGTCTTCCTTTTGCCGTTGGTTCACCCTCCAATGGCCGCTACGGCTGGTGTGCTGCGGCCGGCGCACCGCGCTGATCCGAAGCCAGGAGCCAGGTACTTCTCCTGGTCTCCCATGGGGTGCAGGGCCCAAGCACTTGGGCCATCCTCCACTGCACTCCCGGGCCACAGCAGAGAGCTGGCCTGGAAGAGGGGCAACTGGGAAAGAATCTAGCGCCCCGACTGGGACTAGAACCCGGTGTGCCGGCACCGCAAGGCAGAGGATTAGCCTAGTGAGTCGCGGCACCGGCCTAAGAGTGGAAATAAGAGAGGGAAGAGATGTGCAATTTGGGACACGCTCAAGCTGACTTGCCCCAAACGGTAGAGTTAGAAACATACCAGGGGATTCCAATTCAATCCCATCAAGGTGGCATGTACCAATGCCATCTCACTAGTCCAAGTGATCAATTTCTGTTCACAATTGATCATAATGATAGGACTAAGAGCCAAAGGGATCACATAAACAAGACTAGTGTCTGCAAATACTAACTGATAGAATAAAAAAGGGAGAGAATGATCCAACATGGGAAGCAGGATACACAGCAGACTCATAGAATGGCGTATGTCCTAAACAGCACTCTGGCCTCAGAATCACTCCTTAAGGCATGCGGATCTGGCTGAAAAGCCCATGAGAGTATTTCTGGCATGGAAAGCCAAGACACTCTGGCAAAAAAAAAAAAAAAAAAAAAAAAAACAACAACAACAAACAAACACCTAAATGAAAGATCTCTGTGAGTGAGATCCCAGTGGAAAGAACAGGTCATCAAAGAAGGAGGTACTTTTCTCTGAAGGGAGGAGAGAACTTACACTCTGACTATGACCTTGTCTAAATATGATCAGAGTGGGTAAACTCAAAAGGCTTCTATAGCCTTGGCAACTCATGCCTAGAGCCTAGGGTGATTACTGATGCCATAAACAAGAGTGTCAATTTATTAAGTCAACAACAGGAGTCACTGTGCACTTACTCCTCATGTAGGATCGCTGTCCTTAATGTGCTGTACATTGTGATTTAATGCTATAACTAGTACTCAAACAGTATTTTTCACTTTGTGTTTCTATGTGGGTACAAACTGTTGAAATATTTACTTAATATATTCTAAACTGATCTTCTGTATATAAAGAGAACTGAAAATTATTCTTGATGTGAATGTAAGGGGAGAGGGAGCGGGAGATGGGAGGCTTGCAGGTGGGAGGGAAGTTATGGGGGGGGGAAGCCATTGTAATCCATAAGTTGTAGTTTGGAAATTTATATTCATTAAAAGTTAAAAAAAAATATTTCAGTAGTCACTCCAAATGATTACTTTAACATGAATTTAATCTTCAGTATTCAATGGCAATAAAAACAAATTGTTTCTATAAAAAAATATTTATTTATTTGAAAGTCAGAGTTACACAGAGAGAGGAGAGGCAGAGAAAGAGGTCTTCCATACACTGGTTCACTCCCCAACTGGCCACAATGGCCAGAGCTGGGCTGATCTGAAGCCAGGAGCTTCTTCTGGGTCTCCCACATGGGTGCAGTGGCCCAAGGACTTGGGCCATCTTCTACTGCTTTCCAGGCCATAGCAGAGAGCTGGGTTGGAAATGGAGCAGCCAGGGCTAGAACTGGTGCCCATATGGGATGCCGGAGCTTCAGGCCAGGGCATTATCCCGCTGTGCCACAGTGGATCCCATTAATAACCCCGAAGACATGGACACCTGGAAGTCTAAGCCCTCATCCAGCTAAGTTTCCTTCCAAGAAAAAAGGGTCTTTCTCTCTTTGTCTCTCTCTCTCTCGCACACACATACACACACACAGCCTATGAAGATGAATAGTATGGTATTTGTCACATAATATTAAATATCTCACTTTACCACAAGACACGTTGACTTATAAGCACAGCTGATTATTATTAACAGACTCAAGGAGCAAGTACCTCAAATAAAATTTCAATATCCTTTCTACAGTATCCTGACCTGTTATTTTTCAGTCTGTGTTGGAGTATTTCCATCAGGAAAACCACTTACCTCCATGGTATCCTATATTACTCTACCTTCTCTCTACAAGTTTCCCTCATTTGTGGACTGCAGATTCATCTTCAAGGCCCTTGTACCCAATGAGACGGGTTGTTTTACATTAAGCCCCACTGATCCCCTCTTCTTCATTGTACCTTTCCAGTTACTATTTTCTAATTAACATCCTCAGTTCCAACTACCTTGCTTAGTGTCTCTTTAATTGGTTTCACATCTCATTTAATAAGAAGCACCTGGATGTGAAGTTAAGTAGTCTGGGCATAGAAGAGAACAAGACTCAACCATGGGTGTCTTGCTGGCTCTCTTTTCCTTTTTCCAATTTTTTCCTTTGTGTGTTTGAGAGGCAGCCAGAGAGAGAATGCTCCCATCTAGTCCAAAAGGCCCGGGACCATGCCAGGCCAAAGCCAAGAACTCAGTCTGTGTCCTCGCATTGGTGTCAGGGACCCAAGAACATGATCCATCACCACTGCCTCTCAGGGTACCTATTAGCAGGAAGCTCGAATCAGGAGCCAGAGCTACGAATTGAACCTAGGGTCTCCAACATGAGATATGATTAGTATAACCATTAGGGCAAATGCCCATCCTTGGTTTTCTTTTCAAAAAGGAACAAAAAGGAAAGCATTCTATTACCAGATGGTTTATTAATATATTAATTTATGCTTTTATTTTTTACTTTTTTTCTTATTTGAAATAGAGAAATCTTTCATCTGCTGGTTCCCTACTCAAATGCCCACAACACCTAGGACTGGGTCAGGCTGAAGCCAAGAACAAAGAACTCCATCCACATCTCCTACATGGTTGGCTGGGACTCAGGTACTTAAGCCGTCATCTGCTGTCTCCCGGGGTGCACATTAGCAGGACGCTGGATTTGGAAGTGGAGACTTGAACTCAGGCACATCAATGTGGAATGTAGGTATCCGAAGTGCCATCTTCACCAAACACCCACCCCTGTTTTATGTTCTTCTGGTTTGTCTCCCTTTGCCACTTAGATCAGGAGGGACCCTCACGCATTCACACCCCTGGGGATTTGCTTTGCCAGGTCAAAAGCAGAAGTTGTGCTCAGAATACTAGTGTTAATGGCTTTTGCTTTCCAGGATCTTGGAAAATTTGGAGGTTAGGGTAACAAGAAGACCAGAGAGGTGATTATCTTTGAAGTAAGGGGAAAAAAAAAAAAAAAGAAATGCCTCAAGAATGGGAAGGAAATGGAATTAAATTACAAAGTAGTGGAGATCCTTGCCAGTGTAGTGCTTAAGAGACCTGACTGGGAACAGGCATGTGGCACAGTAGGTTAAGCCACAGCTTGGGGTGCTCACTTCCCATATCAGAGTGCCTGGTTT
The DNA here is from genome assembly GCF_964237555.1 of Oryctolagus cuniculus. Lineage (NCBI taxonomy): Eukaryota > Metazoa > Chordata > Mammalia > Lagomorpha > Leporidae > Oryctolagus > Oryctolagus cuniculus. Next base: position 43,894,192 of record NC_091437.1, read on the forward strand.
GAGTCCTGGCTGTTCCACGGCTGATCCAGTTTCCTGCTAATGCACCTCAGGGGAGTGGGGAGGGGAGGCAGGAGATGTGGCCCAAGTACTTGGGATTCTGTCACCCAAGTGGGACGCCTGGATAGAGTTCCTGGATCCTGGATCCTAGGTTTCAGCCTGTCCTGGCCCTGGCTGCTGTAAACATATGGGGAGTGAGCCAGTGGATGCAAGATGTGTGTGTATGATATGTCTCCCTCTGTTACTCTTTCAAATAAATAAATATGTATGTATATACATTTATTTATATATGTGTGTATATCTATTTATTCATATACATGTTATATAGTATATAATAGTATGTATACACATAATATATAACATAATAATAATATATACATATAATATATATATACATACATACAAATACATATGCTCAGATCTCAGCAAACACAGCTGCCTGGGGAAATTAGGGTAGTTGGACTCTGGTCACTGGGGATTCCAACTGGGTGACTAAATAGTCCTGGGTCAAAGTGTGGTATAACTGAGACATAACTGAGAATAACTGAGACATCTGTCTTGGAAAGGAACACTTCTGTGGTGGCCTGGTGAAGAAGGAGTTGTCCTCTGTTTTCTGGCCACAAGTTATGGAACATGACTCCTAGGAAGGGGAGGAGAGCCTCCAAAAATGGCTTCAAGTTACTAGACTGCAGATTTAGAGTGCGATTTAGAAAAAATGAAATACTTTTTTTTTACACTTTCACTTACTGTACAAAATTTATTTCCATTATAACTGTGTAAAATAGTGTGAAGGAACTCAAAAGAAAGATTTCTTGCCTCAATGAAAGTGCTATCTAATCTAGAGATAATACTCTGATTTCTCTTGGTGATGAAAGGAATTGTAGCCTAATATAAAGCAGTATGACTTCTGCCATGTCATTTTATTGCCCTGGGTCTTACTTTCCTCCTCTGACAAATGGGGATAATAATGCCATAATTTCACAAAATTACTGATAGAATTCTAAATTCCCGTGCAGATGACCACATTAAATTTTTAATAACTATAAGATGTGTAGCAATAGTTTAGGATATAGATTTAAAGCTTGGTGAGAGTAACTGTGTTTAAACTCTGGTTCTATGTGAACCTTCATCTAGCTCAGGGAAAACTAGATATGCTCCCAACACTTCAGTTTACCCATCTATAAAATGGGAATACTAACAGTAGCAAGTTTGTAGGGTTTTATGAGGGCTAAATAACATGAAGGCTATCCAAAAAGTTTATGGAAAATGCACATTATGAAACAACTAGGAGTCACGGTTGAGGAAGAGTGGGTTAAGCTACCACCTCCAGTGCCAGCATCCCCTATGGGCACCAGTTTGAGTCCCACTGCTCCACTGCCAATGCAGCTCCCTGCAAACGTGTCCGGGAAAGCAGCAGAAGATGGCCTGAATACTTGGACCCCTGCAACCACATGGGAGACCCAGATGGAGCTCCTGCCTCTTGGCTTTGCCCAGCCCCTACCATCGCAGCCATTTGTGGGAGTGAACCAGCTGATGGAAGATCCTTCTCTCTCTCTCCCTCTCTCTCTCTCTAACTCTGCCTTTCAAATAAATCAATGTCGCAAAAATAAAAGAAAAAACTAGACAAGAATTTCAATTTTTTAAACCAAAACAAATTTATCTTCTAATCCCATTTTTTCATGAACTTTTTCAAGTCCCCTCACATCATCCATGTAAAATTCATAGCAAGGTGCATGCTAAGTGCCAGTTAGCTATTATACATGAAAATGGAAGTAGAAACATTTTGCTAAATTAAAAAGATGAAACAGCTCTTAAGTGATCATTATCAACATGGTGTTTCAGTTGATTTTGAAAGAAATATTTCCAGTTTCAAAAATAAACTAAACATCTGGTCCCAAAATGTATATAATTATAACAAGAAAAGGAGAGAAAAATGCTCAAAACCACAGATGGGGAATATTACTTATTTGAGGCTAAAAATAACCTAATATTGTGATATAACTCAGACTAAGTTTCCAGAAATGGTCATGGGATGATTCATAATGGAGAGTTAAAGTACAGTGCTGAAATCTTTTGTGCATATATGTCTTGATATGAACATCTCCAGAAGTAAAGTTTTCCTTCATCTGCCAGGCAGATAACACAAAGACCTAATCAATAATTCATCCTGGCAGAGAAACTCATTACTCATCCAAGGCTATCACGTAAATCCTGTCAGGAGCCTTGTTTTGGCTAAGCAGGACAACTTAATTTAGTGAAAAGTAAATAATCCCATTCCCTATAAATCATTCATTCCGGGATTAAACATTCTGTATTTCTCCACGAAATATGCATCCCAGGCCTATACATACATTAACTTCTATATCGTTGCACCTGAAGGCTGGCCAAGCCAGTGTTCTTGCAGTCTCTTTGAAGCTGACAAATCCACTAGGCTGAACACAAGCACAGTAGAGTTTCGGGAAAGCTCGGAATTTGGATTTTGAAGTCCTCAAAGCAAGTCTGTCACAAAATCTAGGCTCCCCTTCCTTCCTATATTGAAGGCTGGTGGTTCTCTTCCATCTGGATACTATTATGAAAGAGAAATTCATTTCCCAAAATGAACTCATTTATTTTAGTTGAAAGCCTTTCCATTTAAAATGGCAGAAAATGCAATCTAAAGTGGCACAAGGACAGTGGGAATTGATTTCCTCATCTCCTGGAGCATGCATAATCTACGATCATAATTTCAGTCTTGGTGTGATTAAGACTCAACCACTGTCACTGCAGCCTGATTTTATTCCTCTATCTGAGCTCTGCTTTCTCTCCAATAGACTCCTTCCTTGGGGGAGTACAACAGAGGCTGCAGCTTCCCGTTCTCTCCTTTGGGACCAACAGGAAATGATCTGTGGGGAGCAACTCGGACTAGACTAAGTTACTGGAATTAAGACTTATTCTATGCATCTGCTCTCCCACAATATGGTGCTGGGAGAGGAGTAAACAGCTTCTACGCAGCTGCCTCTCACCAACTTGAGTGATGACCTGCAGGAGCTGATCCTGCTCCTGTTTGGAGGAGAGCAGCGTACTCGGCATGCGGGTAGCAGAGTTGGGATTGGTGGAAGAGGACTATAAAGGAGGAGAGAGACAACATGCACCAGGAACATCTATCTGAAGGAACACCTGAGGAACATCTGAGCCGCCCCCGAGAGAGCCGGCAGGCCGTGTGCCGCTCCCCCGCGGAAGTGGGGAAAGTGGCTAGGGGGAACCGCCCTTCCACGGAGGTGGAAGGGTCGGTAGCCAACCCGGGAAGAACCAGCAGCAAACCCGGGGAGGGCCGAGCAGACGAAAGAACAACGCAGGGTCCTGTGTCGTTCCTCCACGAAGACGGGGAGCGACATGATCAGCATCCCGGATAATGCAAACCAAAGTTCTAGGGTTGTGTCTTTTGAACTCTGATTTGTCTAACTTGGGCCCTATGTTCACTCACTGTTGCGGGGAGTGGGTTGGGGATGTGTAGCACTCCTACCAGTCAGGCTCCGCTCTCATACTTGTGTTGGACGGGGATGAGTCAGCTCCAAGAGAACTACAAATAATGACAAGTTACAAGGAGGAATCAAAGAAATCAGTCCAGACAGAAAAACACAACAAATGAATGCTAAGTGACCGAAGCCCTACTCTCCACAGACTCGCCACTTAAGTTATTCCAGTAATGCATCCCTTCAATTAGATAGAAAGCAATTTCTGCAATTTCCCTTCCCAGTCCCAAATTTGCCTTCTGAAATTACATAAAATTAGACTGTCTCCTTCTCCCAGTAACAGTCCTCCCACTATTTGTAGATAGACAGCAAAGGTTCTTTGGCCTACTGTCTTTCAGGCCAAATGTATCACATACCAGGGAGCAGAATTTTTGAACACGAAATAAATAAGTGTGTGCTATTAACTAGACACCAGCGTCTTACTGTGACAACAAAATGTGATTTTAATTTTTGTTGTGTTCATCTTTGTTTTGAACAAAATTATTGTATTAATAAATCAGATAATGATTAATATTAGGAAGGCAGTTTGGGAAGTAAACATTTTCAAAGAAAAGTGGTTCTGGTCATGCTAATGAGATAACTGGGACTAACCATCCTACTAGACACAAAAAAAAACTAAGCAAAATATTTTAAAATGTTCTTTAAAATATCAGAGCAAGCAAAATAATTAAAAACTGCTAGGTTTAAAAAATGAAAAAAAAAATGCTACTGATCAGAGGTAATTTGAAAACTCAGTTTCTTTTGCCTGGGAAGCATTTTCCAATCACGAAAAAACATGTGCAAAACTGAACTGTGGTTTCAGCTGCCTCGTGGGGATGGGAAAAGCATCAAGGCGTAGGTCTGGGACTTTCCAACCTCAGGGACTCTGATAAAACTCCATTTAGTACAAGCTAGGACAAAAAGAGCCATATCCTCAGGGTAGGGATGAAACAATAACAACACTATTCTCCTTTGGGCTTATGACCTGCCTCCCAGTGATCTAAGTCATTCATGGCGGCGCAGGTACTGTGCTGCCAGCTGGGATGCTCCTCACATCCATTGCCTCAAAGGCCCACCATAGGCAGGGCAGAGTGGGGCAGGGGCTGGGAACTCAACGCCAGGCACTCTGATGCGAGCCGTGAATTCACAGTTTCATGGTACACAGTTTGGAGTAATACAAGAGACTGGAAACAATGACGGTGGCTTTACAACATTGAGCATGGAGTCAGTGGCCCAGAATTGTACACTAAAATAGATAAAATGGCAAATTTTCTAAAAGAGGTTTTTATAGAGCAAAGGTTAAAAATGTTGGCTGAGAATCAAGTACTACAAAAAGTGATATAGCATATTTGAAAAAGAACCAAATACAAACTCAAGAACTGATTTAAAAACCTGAAATTAAGAACCTAATCAATTAAACTACACTTTAGACTCAGTTTAAAATAGAATTTTGAGCTTATATATAGATCAGAAAATGTTCTATTCACAACATTGCTGAGATACCAAAGATAAAAAATACAGAAAAGAGGCTAAGAACCAGGGAGGGTACACAGCGTAGGTCTAATTTATTTTATGATAGAATGCAGAAAGGAGAGAGAAAATAAGCTGAGGCTAAACTTTAAAAACATAATAGCTTGGCTGGCGCCGCGGCTCACTAGGCTAATCCTCCACCTTGCGGCGCCAGCACACTGGGTTCTAGTCCCAGTCAGGGCGCCGGATTCTGTCCCGGTTGCCCCTCTTCCAGGCCAGCTCTCTGCTGTGGCCAGGGAGTGCAGTGGAGGATGGCCCAAGTACTTGGGCCCTGCACCCCATGGGAGACCAGGATAAGTACCTGGCTCCTGCCATCGGATCAGCGTGGTGCGCCGGCCGCAGCGCGCTGGCCGCGGCTGCCATTGGAGGGTTAACCAACAGCAAAGGAAGACCTTTCTCTCTCTCTCTCTCTCTCTCTCTCTCACTGTCCACTCTGCCTGTCAAAAGAAAAGAAAAACATAATAGCTGAGAATTCTCCAGAATTGATTAAATCAATGGACTCGAGTAGTCAAGCACATCCTGAGTAGGATAAATAAAAAGAAATCTAGATGTTAACATATTGAAGCAAAACTGTAGAAAACCAGACCAGAGGGGGAAAAATTGTTAAACAATTTGAGATTTATAAAAGTGGGAGAGAAGGAGGTGTCTGTTTGGTACCGCAGGTAAGCTGCCACCTGGGATGCCAACATCCCCTACCAGAGGGCCCGCGTTCAAGTCCTGCCTCCACTTCCAGTTCCAGCTTCCTGCTAACACACATCCTAAGGAGAGACAGGTGATGGCTTGAGCACTTGGGGCCCTGCCACCAACACAGGAGGCTCAGCTCAGTTCCAGGCTCCCAGCTTCAGCCCAGCACGTGCCCATTGTGGGAATTTGGGAGATCTCACTGACTTTCAATATATAATAATATAAACAATATTTAAAAGATAGAATAAAACCATAGACTGACACCTGACATTTCTCCAAAGATCATGGAAACCAGAAGAGAAGCTATCTTTGTGTTGAGAGAAAGGAACTTCCAATTGAGGATTCCAAATGAGAGAAAACATTCTCTCTAGGATGAAACTCAAATAAAGACATGTTAAGATGCACAAAATCTATCTGACATGACTGAGAACAGTCCTGCATTTAGAAAATGCTAAGCTGCAGCTTACTAGGCTAATCCTCCGCCTGCGGCACCGGCACCCTGGGTTCTAGTCCCGGTTGGGGCGCCGGATTCTGTCCTGGTTGCCCCTCTTCCAGTCCAGCTCTCTGCTGTGGCCCGGAAAGGCAGTGGAGGATGGCCCAAGTGCTTGGCCCTGTATCCGCATGGGAGACCAGGAGGAAGCACCTGGCTCCTGGCTTCGGATTGGCACAGCACGCCGGCCGTAGGGGCCAATTGTGGGGTGAACCAACGGAAAAAGGAAGACCCTTCTCTCTGTCTCTCTCTGTCTCTGTCTAACTCTGCCTGCCAAAAAAAAAAAAAAAGAAGAAAATGCTAACAACTAGGGCTGGCACTGCGCCACAACCCGAGAAGCTGCATTTTGCAACACTGGCGTCCCATATCAGAGGCCTGGTTCTAGTCCCAGGTGGTCTTCTTCCAGTCCAACTCCCTGTTAATGAGCCTGGGGAGCAGCAGAGAATGGCGCAAGTGCTTGGGCTCCTGCTGCCCATGTTGGAGACTGAAAGAGTTCCAGACTCCTAGCCCAACCCCAGCTGGGTCATTTGGGGAGGAATCAAATGGATGAAAGATCTCTATCTGTCTCTCCCTCTCTCTCTCTCACTCTCACTCAATCATATAAATAAAAACATTTAAAGAAAAATAAAAGAAAAAATGCTAAGGCCTATATTTGAGGCATTAGAAAAATCATACCAAATGGAAAGCTAAACCTCCAGAAAGAAATGAAAAGCACAGAAAGTGGTAAAGCTAAGCAAATGTTGAATGTTTAACAATAATCATATCATACTGAATATATTTAAATACACTTAAAATGTATATAATAGTATATATCAAGAGAGGAATAAACGGAAATCCAAGGTTTTAGGGCCTCCAGAAGCAGAGCCACTTTACTGATAAGACTTTGATACGATAAAAATAAAAGTTATCACTTATAAACACTGAAAGAATAGAAATGCAGTATAAAACTTTATCTACAGGCCGGTGCCGCAGCTCACTAGGCTAATCCTCCGCCTACGGCACTGGCACCCCAGGTTCTAGGCCCGGTTGGGGCACCGGATTCTGTCCCGGTTGCCCCTCTTCCAGGCCAGCTCTCTGCTGTGGCCCGGGAGTGCAGTGGAGGATGGCCCAAGTCCTTGGGCCCTGCGCCCCATGGGAGACCAGGAGAAACACCTGGTTCCTGGCTTTGGATCAGCGAGGTGCGCCGGCCGTAGCACACTGGCCACGGCGGCCACTGGAGGGTGAACCAACGGCAAAAGGAAGACCTTTCTCTCTGTCTCTCTCTCACTGTCCACTCTGCCTGTCAAAAAAAAAAGAAAAAAGAAAAACTTTATCTACAAAGAAAAATGTAAATTTAAAAAATAAATGCAAAGAAATCAAAAAAGGAGGAAAAAGTAGAACAGGAAGGACAAGTAGCATTAAATAAAAAGATAAATATCATCAGTAACTCCTGTGAATATAAATAAATTCCTCTAGTTAAAAGGTAAAGATTGCCAGACTGGAATTTTTTTTTTTTTTTTGACAGGCAGAGTGGACAGTGAGAGAGAGAGAGAGACAGAGAGAAAGGTCTTCCTTTGCGGTTGGTTCACCCTCCAATGGCTGCCGCAGCCAGCGCACTGTGGCCAGATCATTGTGCCGATCCGATGGCAGGAGCCAGGTGCTTCTCCAAGTCTCCCATGGGGTGCAGGCCCAAGTACTTGGGCCATCCTCCACTGCACTCCCTGGCCACAGCAGAGAGCTGGCCTGGAAGAGGGGCAACCAGGACAGAATCCGGCACCCCGACCGGGACTAGAATTTGGTGTGCTGGTGCCGCAAGGTGGAGGATTAGCCTAGTGAGCCATGGTGCCGGCCCCAGACTGGAAATTAAATCTAATTATATTCTGTTTATAAAGAAAACAGGCATTTCATAACAAAATTAATGGAAGTAAAAACTGGGAAAATACTTTGGAGAAGAATTTGGTGATAAAAATTCTATCAAGATTTTCAACACACTCTTTGAGCCAACAATACCACTTACACGAATTTATCATCCAGTTGTGCCCCTATTAATGCACAAGGGTATGTATACTAGAATATGCATTGCAATATAGTTTGTAATAGCAAAGGTTTTGTCTCTGCTTAACTACCAATAGTTGGATGGTTAATAATATATATAATGGTACATTATTCAACAATAAAAATTGAATGAAGTAGATTTTATGTGCTGATAGGAAGAGCTATCCAACACATATTATGAAGTGGAAGAGAATATGGGACTGAGTAATTTGCACAGTGTAATACTTTTGGTCTAATAGACTACATTGACATATCCATTTTGCTGTTTTGTGATTAAAACATTCAGGAAAATACACACACACACACACACACACACACACACCCCACATACCAAAATAGGCAAAAGTGATTTTCTTTGGTAAAGGGATTAGAGATTACAGGAGGAAGCAAAAAAAGATAAAATATGTAATGATTTTTATGATTTGCAAGACCTTTATTGAGATATAAATTACATGCCATAAATTCACCTGGTTTAAGTATACAATTCAGTGGTTTTCATTATATTCGCAGTTATGTGACCATAACTGCAATCTAATTTTAGAATTATTTTATCATCCTAGAAGGAAACCTAGAACCCATTATCACCACTCCCCATTTCCTGCACATCCAACCCTACAAAACTATTGATTTTTATGACTCTACAAGTTTACTTTCACCTAGTACAATATTTTAAAGTTCATCAGTGTTGTAGAATGAATTATTATTTTATCTCTTCTCATTGCCAAAGGGAATCACATTGTATGGCTATACTACATTTTATTTCAATTCATGAAAATTTGGGTTGTTCTACTTTGGAGCCATTAAAATAAGGCTCCTGTGACACTCACATACAAGTTTTTGTATGTTCCTGTATCTGCATTTCTCCAGGCTACATATCAATAGATATATGGTAACTATGTCTAACATTACATGAAACCCAGACACTATTTCCCAAAAGGCCATACCATTTTATATTGTCACCAACAAGAGTGTAAGAGGGTTCCAATTTCTCCACATCCTTGTTAGCAGTTGTCTTTTTCATAGCTGTCATGTACTATACATTGACAGGTATGTGTAGTTTTCATCTACTTTTCCTCTATGTAGCATTTTTGCTGTCTGGGCATACACTAAGATGTGAGTTTAAATAATTGCATAGAGGGGCCTGTGTTGTGGTGCAGCATGGTTAAGCCACTGCTTCTGATGCCAGCATCCCATATCAGAACACTAGTTCAAGTCCCAAGTTGCCCCACTTCCAATCCAGCTTCCTGCTAATGCACCTGAGTAAGCAGAAGGTGATGGCCCAAATGTTTGCATCCTTGCCACCTGCATGGGAGAACAGGACAGAGTTCTTGGCTCCTGGCTTTAGTCTGGCTCAGACCTGACTGTGGTGGCCATTTCTGGAATAAATCAATGTAGAAGATCTCTCTCTTTGTTTTTCCCTCTCTCTCTAACTCTGCCTTTCAAATAAATAAACAATGACTCTTCAAATAATCGAAAGATTTCCTACTGGAGATACAAAAAGTAGATATTAGATAGTTTTCTTATATTCTTCATTATTTATTTGCCACAGTGAACCAAGATAGAAGAGAGAGATTTAAAATCAAAAGAAAGGAACTTGATTAAGATAGAGGAGCAGGGAGGGAGCTTACTGCTCTAGTCTAGAAGAAGATAGTTTTTAAAAAGTACAGAGTGCAGCCTCAGGAAAGTTAGGGAGAAAACAGCAGAAGAAATTCTATGCATTTGAGGGACACACTGGACCTATGTGGAGGGCATGAACACCCACAACTCAGGACCCCAGCAGCCGAGAGCCTCCACACCAGTGTTGGGGAGTGACATGAGACCAGACAGCAGCAGCCCAAGCCACTGGCAAAAAAGCTGCAAGAAAAGCCTAGAAGGAATCCAGCCAGAGTCCCATGGAGAATAGTGTGCCTGCCAAACTAGAGGAGGTGCTGCACACAGAAACAGAGAAACATAGTCATCACTATGAAAGAAGGTAAAGGAAGAAAATCACAAAGGCAAAAAAGTACAAAGGAAATCCAAAGGAAAAAATAGCAATATTTATGGGAAAATGGCAGGGCAAAGTCATTACTTATCAATAGTCACCTTGAATGTAAATGGCCTCAACTCTCCAGTTAAAAGGTACAGACTGGCTGAGTGGATTCAAAAACAAAATCCATCTATTTGCTGCCTACAAGAAACACATCTCACCAACAAAGATGCATGCAGACTGAAAGTGAAAGGATGGAAAAAGATATTCCATGCTAATAGACACCCAAAAAGAGCTGGCGTAGCCATCCTAATATCAGACAAAATGGCCTTTAACACAAAAACTGTTAAAAGAGACAAAGAAGGACACTATATAATGATTAAGGGATCAATTCAACAGGAACCTGTGACTACTATAAACGTATATGCACCTAATTACAGGGCACCTCGCTATTTAAAAGAAATGTTAAGGGATCTAAAGGGAGACACAGACTCCAATACAAATTTCATCAATGGACAGACCAACCAGACAGAAAATCAGCAAGGAAACAGTAGACTTAATTGACATGGTAGACCAAGTGGATCTAACCAATATCTACAGAACTTTCCATCCCACAGTTGTAGAATACACGTTTTTCTGACCAGCACATGGAACTTTCTATAGGGTTGACCACATGCTCCACCATAAAACAAGTCTCAGCAATTTCAAAAATATAAAAATCATACCAGGAATCTCCTTGGACCACAATGGAGTAAAGCTGAAAATCAGCAACTCAGGAAACTCTAGAGCATATGCAAACACACGGAGACTGAACAACATGCTCCTGAATGAATAGTGGGTCATCGAAGAAATCACAAATAAAGAAAAATTTCTAGAAATAAATGAAGATGACAACACAACATATCAAAACTTTTAGGATACAGCAAAAGAAGTGTTAAGAGGAAAGTTTATAGCAATTGGTGCCTACATCAAGAAACTGGAAAGGCACCAAATAAATTAGCTAGCAATGCATCTCAAGAATCTATAAAAACAACAGCAAATCAAAACTAGTAGGACAAAGGAAATAATTAAAATCGGAGATGAACTCAACAAAATTGAAACAAAAAAATACAAAAATCAGAAAAATGAAGAGATGGTTTCTTGAAAAAATAATCAAAATTGACCTACCATTGGCCTAATTAACCAAAAAAAGGAAAAAGAAGACCCAAATCACTAAAATTAGAGATGAAAAAGGAAATGTAACAACAGACACCACAGAAATAAAAATAATCATCAGAAGTTACTACAAAGAGCTGAATGCTAACAAATTGGGAAACCTAGAAAAAATGGATAGATTCCAAGATACATACAACCTACCTAATTTGAGCCATGAAGACATAGAAACCCAAAACACACCCATTACCAAAATGGAAATTGAATCAGTAATAAAGACACTCCCAATAAAGAAAAGCCCAGGACCAGGACTTAGCTTCTGAAATAGGACAGAAAACCCAGGTTCAACATTCCATTTCTCCAAGTACCTTAGATGCAACCTCACCTGGAAACTTCGCAGATTCTTCCAGTAAACATCAGCAAACACACATTTATAATTAAATGTGCTAGTACTGGAGCATGAACTAACAACAGCAACATCTACTAATTATGGAGCGCTTATTCTGTGTCAAGTGTGAACTGTGTTATTGACCTCACTATGCCCATTGTTTATGAGTACATTATTATTCCCAATTAATGATGAGGGGTGGGCGTTGTCATACAGTGGATTAGGCCTCCACTCGGGACAACTACATCCTATATCAGAGTGCTGGTTTGAGTCCAGCCTACTAGTGGCTCAAGTATCTGGGTCCCTGCCACCCATACAGGAGGTGGACTGAGTACTGGGCTCCTGACTTCAATCTGACCCATCCCTGGCAATTTTGGGGGGAGGGAATGCAAGATACATATCTCTCACATGCACTTCTTTGCCTTTCCCTCTGCACTCTACTTTCCAAATAAATAAATCTTTTAAAATGAGCAAAATTTTTAATAAATAAATTATAAAGATGATAATGCTGAGACCAAAAAATCAAACTATCTGTCCAGGACCACCACTCAATTGGGCACCAGCAACTTCAAGATCTGTACCAACATGTAGCAAAATTTCCCAACAATAATTGTAAAAATGGCGGTAGCGGTTGCAGCATCAGCTGGCGGGGAATCTTCACCAGGGCACACCCAGGGCAGCATGGTGAAGCAAGACCCTGGCATCTCTCCCAATCATCTGGATTCCCACACAGAAGGCACTGTCAATTTTTGTAATCTCTTTCAGGCCTTTTTTCATCTCAGTGAAGAGGAGCCTGAGAGGAAGTTTAGGAAGAGATTGAAAACCAAAGCTCAGAGGAACAGATTAAAATGATGCAGAGGCATCCTGAGTCAGGAAGCAAAAAGTGATAACGCTTTGTTGATGGAGCTGCTGAAGGGAGATAAGACACCACCTCATCTCTGCAGGGAGGAGAAGGGGAAGGAACCCAAGAGAACAGAGAAACAATGATAACAGGGTCAAGAAGAGAGGGAAGAGGCAGAATCGGGGACAAGGCAGAGAGGAGGATGGGGGACCAGAGTGCGCTGAAGGACAGTAGAGCCAGACCGCTTGCTTTTTCCTTTTCTCTGCGAGGTCTCTTAGGGTGTACTTTACAAAGGGAAGGAGGGCAGATTCGTAGTACGTTGGTCATCCAATTCTGAGCTTGAGTATATGAGCTCATTTGCACATAAGACAAAACTCAGGTCTCTCCAAGAATGCAAGACCCAGGCCCAAAGACCCTTCTGGCTTCATGCCCTTCACATTTCCTTACTCATTGTTAGATTGGGCATATTCGGGCAGCCCAAGGATGAATTTCACAACAGTGTAATCACTGAGGGGTCACCAAATAACCTTTGTATATGTCGAGGGGCCAAAGCACAGGACTAAGACTTTGGGCTTTGGGATTGCTCCAGAGTTGAAATCCCAGTTCAACTGCAGAGCAGCTGCTTCATCTATCACACAGGGAAAGGAACCTCAAAGCAAGATTTTGATTACACCAAAATGCATGGAAAGTGCTCAGGACAGAGCTTGGCTTTTGTAAGGGCCTAAATATTAGCAGTGCAGATTAGCTGAGCCCAAAGTGAGAGACATGCTAAGCAACCCATGAAGATACCATTGATCCATGGGGTTGAGCAGGATACCTGATTCTAGACAGGCTCATTAACTTTTATGGGACTCTAGACAGCTGCTTTACCTGTGATTTCATTTTTCTCCCCCATAAAATGGGGACAGACCTTGCCTCTGACACAGTTCCCTGTGTGTTTGAAAAAAAACTTAGAAAAGTATGAAGCAGCATACAAATATAAAGTGTTATTATCTCCATTACTCCAACTTTATACTTTGATATACCAGTTTCCCTCTGCCAAACTTAGAAAGCTCCACTGCAATGAAGACTTCTTGCTCATAGGGCTGGCATTTGGCACAGCTGTTAAGACATCATTTGGGCCACCCACATCCCATATTGGAGAGCCCAGTTCAGGTCCTGACTCCTCTGATCATAATTCAGCTTCCTGTAAGTGCTGAACCTGAGAGGCAGATGGTGATGGCTCAAGTATATTTGGTTTCCTATCACCATGTTGGAGATCTGGATTGAGTTCCTGACTCCTGCCTTCAACCAGGAGTCCTGACTGCTGCAAACACTGGGGAAATCAACCAGCAGATCTCCATCTCTGTCTTTCTCAAATAAAAAGAAAATAAATCCATATTCTTGTTCTACATTGGCTTCACCTCCAAGGTCTGAAAGTTTCAGCCCTATTCCTCCATTAACTCGTGACACCTGTATCAAAGAAACAGTTCAACAGCTTCAAGAAGGAGGTATGTACACAGAACTTCTCAACTTTTTTCCCTTCACTATTATTTCTTGGTTACATCAGAAATGCTCTCTCTATATATGGATCACAACGTAGATGTACAACACCTGGGAGCAGGAATTCTTTTGTGCATTGCTATGCCTCAACATCTTGCAGGATTCTCTGACAAGGGAGACAATCAGTAAGCTTTTGTTGGGTGAGTGAATAGGGTAGGGACCAAGGTTGCCTACCCAACAGCTGTTCACAGTTTTCCCCTTGCTAACTGATCCTGTTTTGAGAGGCCATGTACACAGCTGGGGGATGAGTAATGATTTATATAAATTAGACCTGGTAATCTCATTCTCCTTTGCCAAGGGCTGGGCATGTGACTTAGTTCTGGGCAGTGAAACCCAAGGGGAAGGCTTCTACTTCTGTGAAGCACTTCCCTTTCTGCTAAGAGTCATGTTACAGGTCAAGTCCCATTTGCCGTCCACCCACCCACGGTTTTGCAATGCTTGTGTAAGGACACATCAGAGCTGTGGCATCCATCTTGCAGCCACGTGAAGAAGGCCAGGAAAGCCACAGAGGCCTAATACTTCATCCTCAGGAAGCTGCTGAGCCAATGCAGAGACAGCCCTTTGTCCAGACTTCCATTACATGAAGTAATTGAACGTCTTTCCTAACAAGGCACTCTTTATTCTCTTACCTGAAGCTGAATACGATCTTACTGGGACAAGGAAGAAGTTTACCCACAGAGGAGGGTTTCCCATTACATTCAGGCACAACAGGGTCAATAGTTGCCTTTTCATCAGTTCCCTGTTCTGCAGTAATGCTTTCTATTTCATCATGACCTTGTGTTTGCTTCATCTTGGTGGCATCTCACTGCTCTCCTTCTGAAGTCTTCCCACGATTGATGGCACTATCCTCACCCTTAGGTACTCCTCCTCTATTTTTCCTGTTTTCTCATTATCATTTTCGATATGCCAAACATTATATCTTGGATTTTAGTTACTTTAATGGGCCTCTTCCATAGTAATTGGTCATTATCTTGTCTCCTCAGATCTTCTTGAGCAATTTTATTGATCATTTCTTTGAGCAAAACCATGTGGGAGTACTAGATTCACATAAATTTGTAACTTTAAGTCAAGCGTTATCCTGATTAATTAGCAACATTACTTTCTGGTGCAAAGCTACCCCTCCCCCTTAAAACAGTGGTTTGCAAATACTGCTGCATACCAGAATCAACTGAGATTCTCTACAAACTCCTGTGGTTCAGGTCTCCCCCACGCCAAGCAAATCTGGGCCTCAGAGAGGAGCCATACAGTAGTATTTTGTAACTTCCCCAACGTGATTCCAAAGTATAGCCACATTTGGAAAAAATCACTACATAGATCAGTACTTCTCAAATTGGATGCATATGAGTCACCTGAGATCTTAAAGCTTACAATGCTGACTCTGACTCAGCACGTCTAAAAGTGGGGCCTGCATGCTCAGAAGCTCCTAGAAGATAATACCTCACATCTGAGCCCTACATCTTGACCAGCAAGGGTGTAGAATCCAGATCTGGTAGTATCCTGTTCTAATGTTGAATCTAAGAAAAGCAATTTCACTTGGATCCAATGGCAGTCACACAGAATAAAGAGCAGTCCAAAACAGAACCCAGAGAGTGGTTGTCTTTGATCTGTAGTTTAGCTGCGGATGGAAGGTGAATTACTATCCTATTTTTCCCAGCACGAAGGGGGCTCCCAGCACGGGAGACTGAGTTTTCAAACTAAGGAAATGTTGGTCACCAGGGCTGTGATGGAAAGAGCGGAACAGAGCAGCCAAGCTGTGCATTCCTGCATTCTGATTCCTCCTTCTGGGGGCAGCAATACAGGAGGGAGCCCGTGCTGTGTTTGCAAAGGTGGCTCAAGGAAAGGAAAGGCTGAGTGCCTGGGCCACACCAACAAGAACATAACAGATTCCAGAACAGCTATCATCACGCAGATCCAGGTGAACTTGGAAAAATCAAGAATCAAGAAGTTTATGAATGGCCACAGAGACAAGTCTAGAAACACCGTTTGGATCCTTCCTCTAGGGCTACCTAACTCAGTGGCCTGGGACAACTCATTCCCCTTATAGGGATGTCAGTTGTTTCAGCTGAAAAATGGGAGTTGCAAGATGTGTAAGGATCTTCCCTAATGCCCCCCACCCCGCCACTATCCATTTGCAACAAGGTTAGCGTACACCTGCAGAATAGCACATTCCAACTCATGGCCATGGTGAACCTACCTGCAGCGTGGTGGGCAGCCACTTCCCTGTCCTTGGCTGGCGGGACAGCATCAGCATTCATCTCATTCCCCAGCACTTCCCTCTGCTGTCCTTTGATGATCAGAGAGCTGAGAAATTAGTGCTTTCCTTTTTTTTTTTTTTTTTTTTTTTTGGAGACTGTAGCATGTTTACAAATCTAAATGAAATTCTATTTCCAGACACGGTCTTTTGGTTTCGAGTGGCTTCCTCCTTCTGCTCTTGCCTCCACCACGCAGGGAGCCCACTTCGCAACTTTCTGTTTTCTTTAGAGAGACAAAGCGCCTCCCCAGCTACCCATTGCCGGATTCCTGTTAACCTTTCATTAAGCCTGAGGACAGCTGGCTGCAGCTCTTCATGAGTTAGTTCAACACATTCCTATTTAAATGTGTCCCACCTGGCTTCATTAAGGTTCCTGCCAGGTTCTCCACTTGCAGCTTTCTCTGCAAATGCAAATCAGATTCTGAGTAAATAATATCAGGACAAAGGAAGATTGAGCCATAAAAGAGTTGGCGCTGGAGGACCATCAATCCACTCAGGTTGCTGTGGATCTGAGTAAACTCAAATTCATCTGGGTCAAGGCTGCAGTGCTGTGCGTGTGAAGTCATAAATTAGAGTCCTTGCTGTGAACTACAGGGAAGAGGTAAGAGTGTGGAGTCCTCTGGGCCAGGGTCAGGACCTGGCTTTACTATCAGTCATTAGACAAATGACCATGGGCAGAGTTCCTCCGCCTGTCTGTGCTCCTATGCCCACAGCTCCAAAACAGGGATAACAGACCCGCCTCCTGGAGCTGTGTCGAGGTCAGTGAAGTAGCTGTCTTGAAACACTTAGTAGCATGCCCAGAACATAGTAAGTGCTCACTAAGCATCAAATATTATCTATTTTTTAGACCACAAAGGCAAGTATCAAGATTGAAGAATCAGGTTGCTTTAAACCCTCTAAATTTGGTTGTGGAGCCACCAAATACACATCAGCTCTAAGAGCCACAGACTGCATCATCCAAGTCCTCGCTTACGGAAATGAACAAACAGTGGGATTCTATTCTATTGCATTTCTCATGTGCACTTTGTCTCATTTAAGTACTAAGCTCCTTAAGGGAACCAATTCTCCCTCCTGGGTCCCTCTCCCTAAGCACACAATAGATACTAGAAAGTTCTCTGTCTTTGACTACCAATGCATCCTTATTACACAAAAAGGGAATGAAAGAAACAGCTATATCAACAACCTCCTCTGGTTTGGCACAGCAATTAAGCTGCCACTTAAGACTCCATGTGTCCCATACCAGAGTGCCTGGGGTTTTTTTTGTTTTGTTTTGTTTTGTTTTGTTTGTTTGTTTGTTTGACAGGCAGAGTGGACAATGAGAGAGAGAGAAAAAGGTCTTCCTTTGCCATTGGTTCACCCTCCAATGAGCCAGGTGCTTCTCCTGGTCTCCCATGGGGTGCAGGGACCAAGTACTTGGGCCATCCTCCACTGCACTCCTGGGCCACAGCAGAGAGCTGGAATGGAAGAGGGGCAACCGGGACAGAATCCAGCGCCCCGACCAGGACTAGAACCTGGTGTGCCGGCGCCGCAAGGCGGAGGATTAGCCTAGTGAGCCGCGGCGCCGGCAAGTGCCTGGGTTTTAGTCCCAGCTCTGCTGTCCATTCCAGCTTCCTCTCATACACAACCTGGGAGACAACAGATGATGGTTCAAGTCCTTGGATCACTGCCATCAATATGAAAGAACTGGAATGAGTTACCAACTTTGGCTTTAGCCTGGAGCAGCCATAGGCATCACCAGTTTTTAGGTGGAGTGAACCAGTAGATGAAAGATAAGTTTAAAAAAAACCTACACTGACCAACAAGTTTCTGTATAAGAATTATGTTTACTAATTTGTTATTTTGTAAAGCCTACTACCTACCCTAAGCATCAAACTGGCTGCTTTGTCTTCCTTGTCCAGGATATTGTTTGAACTAATTTTCAATTGTACTATTTAACAGGACACACACTCCAGTTTTCACAGGCCAGACCGCCTCTCCATGCCTCGGTCAGCAGGGTCAGTGACCTGTCACAGCACCTCCACTAGGGCATAGCCTGAGTGTGCTGCCTCCATGCAGGAATCAGGGCCACAGGTGAGTGGAAGCTCCACGGGTGAGCTGAGCACCGGAAGTCAGGAGACGGGAATCTCAGACGTGCACAGAGAAAAGATACCTCTGGCGCAGCATGGAGAAGAAATGAGCTAGAGAAAGGAATGAGGTTGGTGATTATGGTCAAAAAGCGACTACAGCAGTGACATCAGCTAACAAGAGTGAAGCAGCAAGGCCTTTGCCTGCTAGTGCTGGGAACTCCTGGCCAGGCCCACCAGCACAGAAACAGCCCTGCGACAGGGAGGCTCTTTCCTTGAAATCTCAATCCGCCTGTTGGGAATCATTACGGGGCCGCAGTGGTTCTCAAACTGTCATGCACACCAGAATCAACTGAGACCCCCTTAAAACACAGAGTAGCAGCTCCAACCCCAGGGCAACGAATCTGCATTTCTGTAAAACTCTAGCCAATGCTGAGGCTGCTGGTGCGTAGTGCATAGTTTGAGAACTACTGAGGTAGAGCAGTGGTTCACAGCCCTAGCTACACATTCAGTCACTTTGGGGCATATTTTTTAAAGATACAGATGCCCAAGCCACACCCAGGACTGAGTGTAAGGAAGAGGGCAGATTGGTGCCTCCTCGCATGGGGCACCAAATGAGAGGAACAGAGGCTCAGAATAGAGAGGGGGCATGAGAATAATTTGCAGCCAGACAGAATTTATTCAGAGAAAATAAATCTGCAGAGGTAGGTGACCAACTGCCAGTGTGCACAGACTGAACACATGGCAGAGGGCCCTGACCCTGGGGGCTGGGCTTTTCTATGTCTTAGGTGGGCTGGCATGGGGGTGGGAGTATGGGGCAACAAGTGGAAGTGAATTCCTCCATACAGGTTTGGCTCACTGGCTTCTGAAACTGGGGAAGAATGTGGGAGGGGAATGGGGGAAGGTAAAAACAATAGGGCATGAGGGGGCCAGCACTGTGGCATAGCAGGTAAAGCCGCCACCTGCAGTTCCCATATCCCATATGGACACCGCTTTGAGTCCCAGATGCTCCACTTCTGATCCTGCTCTTTGATATGGCTCGGGAAAGTGGCAGTAGATGGCCCAAACCCTTGGACCCCTGCCAACGTGGGACACCCAGAGGAAGCTCCTGGCTCCTGGCTCCTGGCTTCAGACTGGCACAGCTGCAGCCTTTGAGGATATTTTTTTTTTTGACAGGATATTTGGGAAGTGAACCAGTAGATGGAAGATTGATCTCTCTCTCTCTCTCTCTCTCTCTCTCTCTCTCCCTCTCTCCCTGCCTCTACCTCTCTGTAACTCTGCCTTTCAAATAAATAAGTCTGAAAAAAAATTAGGGCATGAGACCAAATTGAGATTCAGGGGCAAGGGATAAATTCCAATTTTATCTCTTTTGGGCAATAGGCTAGAATGGCTGAGGCTTATGTCTTTGTTTCACTGAGTATAAAAGATTTTCTTCAAGGGTAGACTCGGGCCTGAATTGTGCCATGGTGGGTTATGACTACCTGCAAGGCTGGAATCCTTGCAGGTCCAGTCCCAGTCCCAGATGCTCTGTTTCTGATCCAGCCTCCTGCTAATGCACCTGAGAAGGGCGTAGAAGATGGCCCAAGTACTTGGGCCCCTACCATGCACAAGCTGGAGCTCCTGGCTCCTAGTTTTGGCTTCGCCCAGCTCCAGGTGTTGCAGCCCTTTGGAGAGGGAACCAATGGCACACGATTTCTGTCATTCTTCCTTTCAAATAAATAAATCTTTTTAAAAAAAATCCCCCCAATTTGATTCCAATGTTCAGCTAAACTTGAGAACTACTGGTCTAAAGGCTCTTGGAGGCTAGTACCAGTTCCAAAATACTATGGTTATTCACATAAATATCTCTTAATCTCACCAAGGAGATCCAGAAATATCTTTGGGAAATGATTAAAGATGCCCCCCCCCATCTGCAAAACAGAATAAATAGACACCGGGTTGAGATGTTCTGTTTGGGAGTTTTTTGCCATCTTCATTTTCTAGCAAGGCCCCAGCTGGCAGTAACACTGATCGTGGTTGTTGTTTGGGAAGACAGATAGGGTGTGTGATGAGTTGAGATCAGTGATATGTATCATTATAAACTGACTCCACATACAAAGTCATCGAGTCCCATTCCATTTTCCAGAAGGGAAATGGAAATCCTGAGTCTGTCTCTAGACCCATTTCCCCCCAACTCTCCAAACCACCCAGTTTCTAAGCAAATGTTTGAGTTTGGCACACTAGTCAAAGTCAGTATTAGTATCTTAACCTGACATCAAGACAAAGTCAAGCCAAAAACAAACAAGCAAGCAAGCAAAGAAGTGGCTACCTATCTGTTACTTATTGCTTCTCTGACTAGGGCCACACCTGTCACTCTGGTCAACACCAACAGAAAGTGGCAGAAGACAGGCTGCAGGGTGCCAGTTGTTTCCAAGGGCCCAGGTCAGAAGGGTAGTCTACTAACTGCTGGGTTCACTTCATGTTAACAGGGCAAGGAGTCTCTAGGCTGCACCTAGAAATGAGTGATTTTTTAAATCTCTGTCTCTCTACATCTCTTTCCCTTTATTTATTTATTTATTTATTTATTTGAAAGGCAGATTTACAGAGAGGCAGAGAGAAAGAGAGAGAGGTCTTCCATCTGCTGGTTTACTCCCCAGATGGCCACAATGGCTGAACTACACCGATCTGAAGCCAGGAAACAGGAGCTTCTCTGGGTCTCCCATGTGGGTGCAGGGACCCAAGGACTTGGGCCATCTTCTACTGACTTCTCAGGCCATAGCAAAGAGCTGGATTGGAAGAGAAGCAGCCGGGACTCGAACTGGCACCCATATGGGATGCCAGCACTGAAGGTGGTGGCTTTAACCCACTACACTACAGCAGTGGCCCCATCATCTCTTTCTCTTAAAGATAACATCATGAGGGTAGAAATCTGAAAGATGATTACCTTAGAGGACCATGTGTTCATTCCATTAAAGCAACCATTGCCCTAAACATGTGGGGAAATACTTCCAAGAAATACCTTTCGGGTTTGGTTTACTTGCCACATTTCCACCCAGCCAGAAGCCTCACTCATCAAGCACACTTTTTTTTTCATTCATTCAGCATTTGCTTTCACCTCTCTCCCAGGACTCCCAATATGAATAGGTATTAAAGCTTCTAAATAAACGGTTCATATGGAAGAGCACATGTCTATGACCTACATTCAGAGAAACTTATTTGGATTGCTTTCCTATCACATTCATGCACTGCCCTTTCTTGAATGCCCCTGTCATTCACCACATTTTGCTCCCAGGAAAACTTGGGTATATTCAAAAATAGGACGTGAGGGCAGGCACTGTAGTACAGTGGGTTAAGCTACTGCTTGTGAAGTTGGCATCCCATTTCAGAATGCTATTCAAGTCCCCACTCCTCTACTTCAGATCCAGCTCCCTGCTAATGTACCTGGAAAGGCAGCAGAAGATGGTGAGCTCCTGCGACCCATGGGAGAGACCTGCATGAGGTTACTTGGCCCAGACCTGGCTGTTGGCATTTGGGGAATGAACCAGCAGATGGGAGATTCTCTCTCTCTCTCTCTCTCCTCTGCTTTTCAAATAAAAAAATCTTTAAAAAAGCATATGACACTATGACCACTTTTAAAGACACTTCAATGTGAGAACAAAGGCAAACTTGGGAACTGTAGAAGTGAGTGGACATTATGGTTTGAGTTCATGTCATTCCCTGCATTATGAATGAGGCACGGACCCTGGGCTGCTCATACCACACCAGGACTGAGGCACTAAATTCAGAACTCTGGATGAAAAAGAAAAGATGCAAACATATACAAGGCACAGACAACTGAGGAAGTGACAGGATGACAAATTGTCCCAGAAGCAAGAAAACATGGTGAAGCGTGAAGGTCTTCCTCCAGCAGCTGAGGAGTTACCAAAGGGTGGAGCGCTCTGGCACTTTCCAGGCTAGCACCGTGAGTTCAGTTAGAACCAACAGGCGGATGCCGCCCCGAGGCAGACTTTGTTTATGAATTTCCTAATCTCAGAAACGCGCTGAGATTAAATGGACTCCCACGGGCGCAGTAATGCACGCGCCACCACCGCAAGTGTTCAGACATAGTGTGAAAGATCACCCGGCAGTGTTGCTACGGAGACGAGGAAAGCACGGGGCGGTGAACGTGCGTCTCTAAAGTGCATTTCACGTGTGACACCAAAGCAAAGGTTGGATGGGTGACAGAAATGGGATGGGTGAAGCCTTTTTTTAAAAACAAAAATGAAAACATCCTGAGACTGATGTTGATGCTTCAAGCGCAAGCCCCATCTGCAAGCCTAAGAAAAGGCCGTGTCCTAGAGCGTAAAGAGGACATCTTCATCTTCCCTTGCGTTTTGCATGTCACGGAGGACATTGTTAGTTTCTCCAACATGGCCTATCCTGGAAAGAGAAAAGGGAGGCTGATAAAGGGAAATGCCAAGACCAGAAATAAACACTGGCTGCTAAACTGCAGTGCAACTGACCAGAGGGTGTAAGAGTTCAAAGGGCTGACAGTCTACTGGGTCCAGGCCTCTCGTTTGAGACAGGCGAAAACGGAGGCTACAGGGTAGACAGGCAGAAAGTTTGCTAGCAAAATGCCAAGGCAATGCCCAGATGCACCTGTTTGCCAAAAGGATCTCTAAGCATGGCCTCCGCAGGTCACCTCCCTGGGCCCCATTTTCCCTACTTATTAATATGGATTGATTGGATTATTGAGTGTAGGCAAAGCCTTCCACAACATTTACAACAAACCTTCTCATTTCTTTCCCAAAAAGCTATAGAACCAGGCAGAACTCTAAAAAATCTATTTCCAGAGACTTTTCAGGCTACTCTTGTAAAACACAAAAGCATCCTACGGCAGGGCTGGTGCAAGACAGTTAGGCGGGCGGGCCTCCCCAACCTGCCTGGGGGACACATCTCATCAAGGTCAAAAAGCTGGAACCATCACTGGGCATCAGGCTGTAAGTTTAGGGGGCCTGTTGGGTCCATTGGTGTGTCTTTGTGATGTACCCATGTGCGGTGAGGGTACAGCCAGAACTTGGTGCCAGGACCTAGGTAACCTTACCTACTGGGCACACTCCAGTTATTAGCAACAAAGGATATGTTTGTCTGATTTTTGTTCTATTTTGTTAACTGCCTGTACAATGCCTGGCACACAGTGGGTGCATAATAAAAACGTTTGTGGAATGTAAAATAAAACAAGCAATAAAAGAAATCAGGGCAGGCATTTGGCCTAGCTGTTATACTATGGCATTGAAATGCTCGTAGCTTACATCAGTGTGCTGGGAGTGGAGCTCTGTTTCTGTTCTCGATTCCAATTGTCTGCTAATGTGCACCCTGGAAGGCAGCAGGTGATGGCTCAAGTACTTGAGTAAGCACAACCTCTGCAGGAGACCTAGGTGGAGCTCCTGGCTCCTGGTTTCAGCCTGGCCCGGAATGGGCATCTGCAGGCATTCTTTACCTATCTATCTGTAAATCTCTTTCTCTGACTTTCAAATCCACCAAATTAAAAATTGTTACAATATTAAAAGACAAAACAAACAACAAAAACTGTTCTTGTGTTCTAATTGGGTGGAGGAACCAAGTCCCAGGCATAATATTCTACATGTTCTTTCCATTTTTCACACTGCCAGCTCTCCTATCAATGGACTTCAGTTTAGCAATGGCCTTTTAAAGTGATTTACCCAGAGTTGAACAAATTTGAAGTAGAATGAGTGATTTAGCATCTTCTTTCTTCTGCGTACTATACTTAGGATGCCCCTCTGCCCTTGCATTTTGTATTTTGAACAGAGTCTTAACCTAGACAGAGTTCAAAGTGAGCTCAACCCTCACATCTTTTTCACCTACGATACCACATCTCTCCAACCCTGTGTTTAATCACAGAAGCAGAAGTCATTAAACCACTGAGTAGAGTCTAATCATTTGTAACAGCTTGTACAATCATTACAACAATCAGTCATGCAAGATGAATTACCTTGTGTGTTCCTGCAAACAATTGGTTTTCGTGACTTTCCCTGAAAAGACAAGGCCAAAGTGTGAACAGAGTTGCTGTGCTAGAATGAAATGCTGGGGTAAGTCCACTATTCCCTTTCCAGGAGTAAATGTGGGCCTAACGTGAGAAGTTAGGGACTGGCTTTAGTAGGCAAAGCCATTCCTTTTCCGAGGTCAAGTGCTTGCTTAGGCCCACAGTCACAGTGCATCTATTTCAAAGTTGTTCCAACACTGTGAGCAGTGGGGTTAAGCTGTTCCCGTTTCAGTCATTCCCCTACCCAGGATTCATGTACTCACTTGGGTTTTCAAACTTTTCTATGAAACAGACCCAGAATTTTCTAAAACTGTAACCTTGACTTTACATGAAACCTAATCTTGGTCAGCTATTGAACTAATCCAAATTTCACTACTGCTGTTCAAACTAACTGCTATAGCTACTAAGCATTAGCTTTTGCTAATGATTGCAGAATAACTTCTCTCCATTTTACAATGGCAGTGTGTGTCATATGCTTATTATACCTTGTATGAAAACCATAAACCCTATTTCTTTTTTCTTCAGAGTTGTTTGAAAGGGAACTACTAATTACCAAACTGAAATACCATACATTGCTTTGAAAATAAGAGGATAAGTACAGTTTTTTAGGTCTATTTATATATTTGAAATGATAGCAATAGTGGTACTGATGCCACAGCTGAAGAGCTACTAGCAAAAAACATTAATTGAGTATCTGTGAATCAGCTAAACTCTGTTTCATGGCTCCTTTACCAATGTTTAAACTTTCTGTCTGTGTCAGGTTGCAAGGTCATGGGCCAGCTCGATCATTTAATGCACCCAATTCCCCCCAAAATGCAAATATATAGAAATACTTGAACATGATTTCCAGGAATTCACATCTCTCCTAAAGTCCATCTGTGACTCCTAGATTAAGGAAGCTTGCTTTGAAGGAATACTGGAAATCCGGATCATTCATGGTTTTCTTGATGGGACAAATATAGCCAAAGCAAGTGTGGATTGTTTCAACCCTGAGACCATGATAATAACAGTACCTTCCACTCAACGCAGCAATGAGAATGGAATGAATTTGAGGCACAGTAAAAGTACAGCATCAGGACTGGCTCACAATAAGTAACCAATAATAAGGAGCCCTTATCCTTTTTATTTTCCTAAATGTGCATTCTATCAGAAACGTGATCATACAGCTATAGCACCTTATGGAGAAGCAGTTTACTTGTTACCTCTCCGACTGCCGGATGACAGTGATCAAACTGACAATGGAGTAGGAAGCAGAAACAATAGACTCCCAAGTTCTCCTGGAGCCACCACAGTTCCACCAGGTTCCATCTCCCCTTGTTCTGCCCTCCTTACCTCGCAGGAGGAACACTGCAAGCAATGCCAACAGCATAAATCCCAAGCAAGGAGCAATGATCATCATCAGGTAGGTGTGGTCGATCATTTTCACCTAGAGAGACCCAGGCAAATCGATTGATGGATCCACTCACTGCCCAATGCCCTCATTCCATCCCAATAACACCTTCCAGTCACCTGCAACTTCCCAAAATTCCTCCACGCCTTGCCCAACCTGTCTCATTCATTTATTTATTTATTTATTTATTTATTTATTTATTTATTTAGACAGGCAGAGTGGACAGTGAGAGAGAGACACAGAGAGAAAGGTCTTCCATTGCTGTTGGTTCACCCTCCAATGGCTGCCGTGGTTGGCATGCTGCGGCCGGCACACCGTGCTGATCCAAAGGCAGGAGCCAGGTGCTTCTCCTGGTCTCCCATGGGGTGCAGGGCCCAAGGACTTGGGCCATCCTCCACTGCACTCCCTGGCCACAGCAGAGAGCTGGCCTGGAAGAGGGGCAACCGGGACAGAATCCAGCGCCCCAACCAGGACTAGAACCCGGTGTGCCAGCGCCGCAAGGCGGAGGATTAGCCTAGTGAGCCGTGGCGCCGGCCCAACCTGTCTCAATATCAAACCAAAGGCAGCCTTACTTTAAATCTCTGAAAAGCTAGAACATTCTACTCATACTTCAAAATTTCCCTAAGTCTTAGACAGCAGGCACACAGAGTGGCATGTCTTGGAAGTCTGAAAACAACTGTGTTGTGAGCTATGTTTTCCAATGTCAATCTTTCCTGGCCACTGCCTAGATCCTTCGAGCTCTCCATAGTCCTATAGTCTCCATAGTCCTAGCTCTTTTCATGATTGACTTAGGTTCCTAGAGAAAACAGGATTAAAGAGAAAATGAAGCTCATTTTCACATTTTCTACTGCAGTATTTCTCCAAGTATGGTCAGGAAGCCTGTGAGGTCAAAGTAAATTTCATGAGACATTTGCCATTTTCCCTGTTACTTTGTAACAAGACGTGCAGTTGAGTTTCCCAAAGGTTATGTGTTATGTGATTACATCATCCATTGTTCTTTATTATATGGAATGTGTTGAACAGATATGAGAATCCCTCTGTCTCCTATGAGACTAGACCTGAATGAGATTTGTGAGAATATCACACAATACCATTTTTCTCACTAATATTTTTATTAGAAACACAATTAGTTGTTATGACAAGATACTGAAGAACCTTAAAAATCAAACCAAGATGGAGTGACTTAAGCTAACACTATTAAAAATAAGAAGTTACCTTTGCCCCAAATAAAAAATTAAAGTTTAAAATTATAGCCCTAAACTTTTTCCCCCAAAGCTAAAATTAGGTGCAGCTATAAAAATAAGGGACTCTATGCTTAGCTAGCTGTGACACTTGTGCCTGGCTGTGCTAAGACCTAACCCAATTTGTATGCCTCCTAATACTCAAATAACAGTGTGGGAAGTGGGACGCCACTCTCCCACCAGGGGAACAGAGGGAGCGAGACGTCGTTCCCCCCAGGGTGAACAAGATGGCGCTGGCAGGGAAAGGAACTACTAAAGAAGTAAACAACAAAATGGCGACGAGGTGCATGCCTCCCGTGTGATTGCATAGCTGATTGGATAGAAAATGCATGCCCTTCACATGATCAGCTCACGGATTGGACTGCTGTGTGCATGGACTCTATAGTGTTTTTGATTGGTCGCTGCGGGTATATAAACCGTGTAGCTTTGTGCTGGGGGCACTCTCTGGACTCCCGAGTTCAGGAGGCCCATCTGCACAGACATCAAATAAATCCTCTTGCTTTTGCATCAGCTGGTCTGGACTCTGAGTCTTTGGGGTGTGCCTCTCGACATGTTAACATCCCCACTCCGAGGGTCTAACAGATATTATTTAGGTTAACATGTAATAGACTTGTCATTCTTATTGTAAGGAGCAAATAAATATATTCTGTTAAATTCTCATCGTTAACTTGTAGAGTGTGAAGAGGTTCTGGGGCTCAAAGTTTTGAGAAGTGATGCTCTAAGGCAGGCACTGAGTTCCATCCCATCTCCCACTCACTGGCCAGGCTCTGCTCCTCCCTTCCTGGACCATTCTCCAATACCCAGGGTCCTGGGCAGGAGGGATGGCAGCAAGGGCAGGCAACGAGCCACCTCTAAGGGAGGTGGGGAAGAAGAAAGAAGGGATGAGGAAACCTCATTCTTCCTAGACATCTGTACTGCCTGACACTTTTACTTAAAGAGACTTGAATCATTTTTATAATAATAAAACTAATTGAAGGGCACCCTCAGAAAACAAGAGGAGCACTGTTGGCAAGTGTTCATTCTTTAGCATGCCACTCATCCTGCACCACACAGTAGGGTTTTTGCATGTTTTTTTTTTTTTTAGCTTTTTCTTTCTGCTTTTCAAAGTATTTGTGAATACAGAGGTGCCCCTAATGTTATTTCTGCCAATAGTACCAGACTACAAATTCCTTAGCTATTTTATTAGAGTTACAATGCATTTTTGCTACTTAGCAATATTCTAGCCTCCTTAGTCTGTCTCTACAAATCTCCACTGTGGATTTTTAAAATCTAAGCCACACACTTCAAACACTAAAGTTTTAGTTTTTTTTTACCTGTCCCAATCCTCCATCATGCCCAAGAATCTCAGATACTGTGAAGGAAGAAGAGATGAAATTGTTACATTTCTGATAGAAAAACAATTCCACATCCTGAAATAGGTATTTCAAAACCCATCTGGATTTTTGGCTGATGTGTTTAAGTTTTTCATACTATCTTTCCTTTTTAATATACATATAATTATTATGTGCATTTGTCTGTATTTATAATTATGCACATTTGTCTTGATTTGTAGAGGGGTTTTTTTTTTTTGCTATTTATTTATTTGAAAGGCACAGTTACAGAGAGACACATAGACAGACAGACAGATGACAGAAAAAGAAGGATAGAAATCTTTCACCCATTCATTCACTTCCCAGATGGCTGCAACAGCTGGGGCTGGGTAAGAAGCCAGGAATTCCTTCTGCATCTCTCACATGGCTGTCAGAGCCCCAGGTACTTGGGCCCTCATTTACCTCTTTTCCAGGCACATTAGCAAGCAGCTGGATTGGAAGTGGAACCACTGGAACTCAAACTGGGCACCCATATGGGATGCTAGCATTGCAGGTGGTAGCTTACCTCACTGTGCTAAGATACCAAGCCCTTGCTTTGGTTTTAAATTGCTATCCAGCAGTTTCAGTAGAACACCATCACTTTCTAGAGGTGTAGAGTGAGACACTGGGTCTGAAGGCAATTGGCTTAGTAACTTTTCTGTTGGCCCCAGCAATGCATTCAGTGTTTTTATCCAGCAAGAAAATTTGTCAGTCTTTCAGTTAACACTTATTGTAGGCTAGCTGTAGTTTGGGATACGTAGAATTTACAACTTAGTGCAGAAAATCAAATTTAAATAAATAGCTATGCAGTGCATCATGGTATTTTAATCAACAATAAATTGCATAGTCAATAGAGCTGTTACAGGATTATAATGGAAGTGGAAAATTCCTATGGCTCAGTGATGTTTTGTCATACATAGCAATGTCATAACAAAACATTACTCATTGTTGGTGGTGATACTGGTGTAAACAAACCTACCACATCACCAATCATACAAAATTATAGCCCATACAATCATGTGCAGTACATAATATTTGAAAATGATGACTGTGTTACTGGTTCATATATTTACTATACTATATATTTTAAATTTTAAAATATTAGTCATATCACATGCAGAGAAAGAGACAGAAGTCCCATCCACTGATTCATTGCCTAAGTCCCCAAAGCTGCCACAGCTGGGCTAGGCTGAAGCCAGGAGTGGAGAGGTCAATTCACATGTGGTTGATTACATCTCCTGCTGCTTTGTTTGTCGTAACTCCAGGGCAATAGGAGATATCCTATATGAGGAGGCTTCAAGAAGTTTGTGAAAAACGTGCATTCCCTTTTAATTTCATTTTTTCCACAAGATTTTGAAGCACCCTTGCATAGATATCATAATGTCTAGGTGTGTAAAAGGCTATATCATCTAGGTTTGTGTAATAGACTTTATGATAATCACACAATGAAATTGCCTGATGAAATATTTCGCAGAAAATAGCTCTATGGATAACAGACACAAGACTATAATGTTCATAGTTTAAAAATCATTACAACTGCAGGATTCTGCGAAGAAATAGCATGGGATGGAATGGGAGTATATCATGGGAATGTCAGACCTGCTTTAGAACGTTCCAGAGGACTTCTGTGAAAACCTGAAATTTGAACTGAGACATGGAGTATTTTACCCACAACTGGTAACTGAGTTCAACAAGAGAACTGTACAGAGAATCTACAAAGTACTAAGCACTGCTCCAGTACTAAGAATGTTGAGATGAAACGGCATTGTCCCCATCCGTGAGAAACTTACAGTGCATTAAAGAGAGCCCCATTGTTTCAGTCTACCAGGCCCAGCAGAGCGGGACCATATTCGTAAGGTGCTGAGGAGAGTCAGCAGACAGACGTTTAACCAACGTCGTACTTCACTGAACAGTTCAGTAGAATAAATCTCCATGAGGACGCAGTCCCCTCCTGCTTGCTCCACACTGGGATTCCAACACTGTCTAGTACGTACTTGACACACAACACATTCTAGTTGAATGAATAACACCTGAGCTGAGCTAAGATTGTGTAAGAGTTAGCGAGGCAAAGAATCATGGAGATGGCATTGCAGTCTGACAGAGCAGCACGGAGCAGCATGGGGCCGGGGCAAATAACAAGCGGCTCTGAAAGTGGGAACTAAGGGGAGGGAGCAGTGGGGGAGGGAGGGCGGGGACCAGTCAGGAGGGGCTTTCTTTTCTGCAGGAAGTGGGGAGTCACAGAAACATGTAAACCTACTATAGTCGTGTTAGGAGGCTGAGAGGCCAGTCCAAGTGAGACTTACTATCTGACTGCAGGTTGGAAATTCAGAGCTAGCAGAAATGAAGGCAGAGACACAGATTTCAGAAACTTAGAAGGGAGATCAACAGGGTAGTGAACATGGGATGCAAGGGTGAGAAGCTGGTGAGAGTCTTCGAGCGCCTGCCAATTCCTGGGCTCTGGCCTGAGATTGGGAACAGGGGAAGGAGAGGTGAGAATCTCGAGGGAAAAGCTGATGATCTCACATTTGTGGGACATATGCAAACACTGTTCACCTAACAAGCAACTGATGAATAGACTGGAAGCTGAATCAGACTCTGGAATTTAGAGACACTGATCTGGGAGGCAGCAGTTAAAATCCTCAGGGTGTGTGAGAAACCCTAGGGCTGCATGTGTGCAGAGAGAACAGGAATCTTGGGAAATATCAGCATTAAAAGGTGGGCAGAGGAGGTGGAAGAGGGAAAAAAAAAATTGTCAAGAGATCAGAAAGTAAGAGCAGTGTTAAAAGTCAGAGAAAGGAATAGATATTCAGGAAGGAAGTAAAATCATACAGACAATAAGATCCTAAAATAGAAATAGAATAGAAAAACCGCACACAGAGGGCCTGAATATAATAAGTATCTAAGCTAATAGTTACTGAAATTGTACTCGGGAAGTTTTAGCCCTAAGCTTCCTTGCACTTAAGGCAAAAGGAGATCTGTGATGGTTTTTTTTTTTTTTAAGGCTCATAATTTGGTGCCATGGAACGTATTTGTTCATCCGGGAAAGCGATTATTGAATGGCTGGGAGCATGAAAACCCAAAGAGGAAATTCAGTATGTTTTCATATCCTACAACAAAGTTATCGTTGTTTTTCTTTCTGCTATTATCCCCTAGAGCTGGAAATTGCAGGTAAGAATTCAAAACCCTCACCCTGCTCTGTCAAAATCCTGTTGTATTGCAGTCGTTGGTGATGGATAAGCCTGAAATTGAAACCATCAAAGGGAAAAGCCAGCTTGGGTCAGTTTTGTCAGAGCTAATCTGTATTTTAAATTGGAATTGTCTAATGGGAGAGACATTTTGCAAACACAAACACTACTGTGTGACATCAAACAGCAGGTTTTTTTTTTCCCTTCTTCTTCAGAAAATGCCAAAAGCCCAAGTGGGAAGCACTCTTAAGGACTACAGGGTTGTGTACAGAATAGCAAGTCAATGGTTTTTTTTCTTCCTTGCAAAAAGTAGCCGTGCCAGCAGTGACGGGAGGGGTGTCGGATGAGACCACTGGTTTCCGTGTTGCTTGCATTCCCCTGGTTCTCCAGAATCAGAGGCCCCTGAGTTCTAAAACAGGTGCATTGAGACAAACCCAGACCTCGCTAATGAAGCAATCCCTGTAAGACGGGAACTGTAGTGAGTTGAACTGTAACCCCTCTACCCCTTCCTCCTCCCCAAAAAATATTCACATCCCCTGGAATCTCAGACTGTGACCTTATTTAGAAATATGCTCTTTACGGATGTCATTAGCCAAGGAGATTCTTCTCTAGAGCCTTCAGAGAGAACAGGACCCTGCCAACACCTTGGTTTCAGATATTTCTAGGCTCCAGAACTGCAAGATAATATATTTCTGATGTTTTCAGTTACCTGTCTGTGGTAAAATCCTTTCTTTGGTATTTTCAGTGGATTGGTCCTGGGACATCCCTCCTATACACATATACACACCATACATACCACATACACAGACACAAAAACCTGAGGATGCCCAAGTCCCTTGAATACAGTGGCAAGGTATTTGCATGCAACCTACGTACTTCCTCCCATTTGCTTTCCAACATCTCTAGATTATACTGGAAATGCTATGTAAGTAGTTACTGTGTCGTTTACAAAATAAGGACAAGAAAAAGGCTGTGTGTGCTCAGGACAGATGTGGCTTTTTAAAAAATTTGCTATGCATAGTTGGTGGAATCCACTGAGCATTCCAACTTCCCCAAGCAATCCTATAAAGCAGACATTATCCCTATTGCCAATGAAAAAATGAGGCCCAGAAGGGTGAACAAGGTGATGGAGGCTAGACAGTTTTTAGTGGTGGAGATGGAGTTTGACATTGTGTGAAAGCAACACTTAGCTTCTAATGACCTCGGTATTCTGGAGATCAAGCACCGGGAGCTATGTAAACGGCATATTTTACTGACTGCAAAAGGAATATTCAGGACAGTGATTCATACTGAATGTGGAAACAGATGATTCACAAGAACGATCTCTAGAGAAGACTCAAGGCTCATCACGAATGTACCAGGCCATCTACTGGGTGTGGGGAATTGAGAACATCTATTTACATTCATTTAAATCTCATAGTTTCCACAATTTATGAAGGCATGTATTTCAAAATGTGCATAACATATGAGTATAGATATCTACATACATGAAAATCAGAAATAAATGTTTTACTGATAAGATAACATCATTTTATCAGAATCTTTATCACTGTAATCTAAGAATGAAGAATGAGTTATTTGTCTATCAAACGTCTGCAGGCCAGAGATGGCAGAATAAGGACACTCAAAGTTGTCCACATCCTAATCTTCAGAAAATGTGAACATGTGACCTCATGTGGCCAAGAAACTTTTATAATGGGAATAAGCTACAGATCTGGAGATAGGAAGATTATCCTGAATTATCCAGTGCCCAATGTAATCACAAGAAGGAAATAAGGTCAAAGTGATGAAGCAAGAGGAAGTCAGAGAGGGAGACTAAAGATGCTGTGCTATGGCTTTGAAGATGGAGAGAGGGGCCACGTGCAAGACTACAAAGACCTCTAGAGGGTGGAAAGGGAAAGAAAACCACTTCTGTCCTGCAGCAGGCAGTAGGAATGCAGACCTCCTAAGAGCTCAGTGGTAGAACGCCTACCTTCCAAAAGTGACAGATAGCACATTTCTGTTACATTAAACCAGTAAGTGTGTGGTGATTCCTTACATCAGCAACAAGAAACTAATACAGAGAAAGTGGCTACTAAGATCCTCCAGAAGAGGCATGGTCCTGTGCCTGGACATGGGCATGGGGTAAAAGAAAAACTGACTTTTCATTAAGAATTTTTGTATGCTTTGTCCCTTTGCCATGGATGTATATTATCTATCTTAAAATAAATTAATTAAAGGATGATAACAGCAGGAGACCCTTAACATTAACCTTACTTTCTCCAGGTTCAGGTAGAAACCAAAACTTCTGATTAGTATTAGATCTTTCTATAGGATGACAATGTATCTACATAAAATAAAAACACTGAAATGTATTTCCCCTGGTAGCTAGCATTCTTACTATGAACTAATAAAGTTGGCTTTCTGGCTTGTATTTGGTCTCTTGAGTTTTTGGTAGGCATGAGTAAGCTGGTAAAATGGATTTCCTGTAACTCAACCCCAGATCTTGGAGTACTACCAGGGGCTGCTCCCAGCCCTGTCCTGGCATCTTGACTCCCTCCACCATCACAAGTATTGATCCCAGCCTTTTTTGCTGTGTCACCTTGGGCAAGACCCTTCCCTTCTCTGAGCCATAATTTCTGCATTTGAAAACTGGTATTTCATCAACTGATTTCCTACTACCATTTTAGGTTTTATAATTCAGGATTCATTTTTACTAAGAATTTGTAAAACTCTGAGAAATTCCAGAAAAAATGTATCATTACATAATAATCTTCCTTAAGTTTTCAATTTCTTTTCCTTTGAAATTATTATTTATCTGAAAGGCAGAAAGTCTCAGAGAGAGAGAGAGAGAGAGAGAGAGAGAGGCAGGAATAGAGGGAGAGAGAGGGAAAGAAAAAGAAAAACACAGAGAGAAACAGAGAAAGCCCTGCTACCTTACTGGTTCACTCCCCAAATGTCTGAAAAAGCTGGGGCTGGGCCAAGTTAAAGCCAGAAGCCAGGAACTCACTCATCTGGGCTTCCCTCATGGTGGCAATGACCCAGGTGCCCATGTGAATACTTAAAAATATATACAGAAACACATGAACACTTCAAAGAAAATTAGAAAGAAATATGAAGTACATCTGAAGTTGAGTAGAAGTATTATGAGCAACTAATTCTTTTAGAATTTTTGTGTAATTACTGAATTTTCTCAAATGTGAAATCTGTATTGCAAAAATATTCTTTGTCTCACGTATTAATCATTGGAAACTCTGCAATATGTCTGAGTCAAGAGCCATTTCTTAGGGTGTGTGTCATTTCTCTGAAGCAATACCACAATGACTTTCTAAATGAACCTTTGAAAACAAATGTTAGAAACCCAGTAACCACAGCCAAAAAAAGGGTTAGAGGGGTTCTGTTGGAAAAGGGCACCCCTCAGATCTAAAAGCGCTGACATGGAAAGAATCGATAGATAGATAGATACATACATACATACATACACACACACATACATACATACCTATGTTGGTTTTGTAGGTTAATTTAAAAAAAGGACATATACCCACAAAACTGCTGAAATCTAAGCAGAGTTTGTAGTATAGTTCATTGTATTGTGCATTTCCTAATTTTGACAACATACCTTAGTTATGTAAGACTTTATCACTGAGGGACACTAGAGGAATATATGAGAGCCGTCTCTGCATTATTTTGGCAACTTTTGAGTCTGAGGATATTTTAAAAACAGAGTTTTTTGAGCACTGACTTAAATAGCAGGGACTTCATATTATTCAATTTAATGTTATACTGTAATGATTTCTCAAACAGAACTGTTGAATGAATCTTAAAGTGGTTTGAAAAATCATAGTGACAATGATTTTGTGAAAAAAAGTAGAAAATGTTTGCAAAAATAATGATATGTGTTGCTATCATATAAAAAATATATTTGAGGGGACATACCCAAACTATTACAATAATTAGTACTTATCCTTGGTAGGAGAGGGGAGACATAGACTTTCACTCTGTAACATTTTTACTTTCCTTTTATAAAAGCAATATTCATATATAACCTAAAAAATAAAGTTTAAACATTAAAATGAAAGCTTTAAAAAATAAGAAACATGAGTTTTACCTTCTGAGGACTTAAAATCTTGGAGGATAGGAAACAGTCTTCCGTGCATGTTCCAGAAGAGCCTGTGGAAACAGTTTCACATCTGCCCCTGCTAGGGAACCTGCGCGGTGTCAGGATGGTCTTGATCAAGGGCTTGCAGACTACAGCCCGAGGGCCAAATCCAGGCCACCATCTGTTTTTTTACAGACTGAAAGCTAAGAATGTTTTCTACACTTCTAAAGGTTGGAACTAACCTAGATGAATTATTATAATACATGAAAACAACATGAAATTCAAACTTCTGCATCCCGAAATAAAGTCTGATAGAAGTACAGTGGGACCCACTTGTTTACAGATCGTCTGGGGCTGCTTTTGTGCCCCAAGGGTGGAGTTAAGGAGTTGTGGCCTGCAAGGCTAACACTCTGGACAGAAAAGGTGTGCTAAGCCCCGGTGTGGTTACTCTACTGGTACTCATCTACCCCACGAAGTCAGAAAATAAAAAGTACTCAATCTGAGTACAATGCTATTTTGCTTATTTTAATTTATTTATTTGAGAGACAGGGAAACAGCGAGAGCAAGCTCTGATCTGCTGCTTCACTCTCCAATTACCCCAAAGAGCCAGGATTGGGCCAGGCAAAGTCAGGAAGTGGGAACTCAGTCCAGGTCTCCCATGTGCATGGCAGGAATCTAATTACTGGAGCCCTCACCACTGCTTCCCAGGGTCAGCCTTAGTTGGAAGGGAGCCTGGTATGCGTAACCACTAGGAAAAACATGTGCCACTCACAGTTTTAATCTAAAGAGCCATCAGACCTAAGGGTGATGACAGACTTCCCATCATAACCTAAGGTTATAGATTAGAACCTGATCTCACTCACTCAACTACATGCTCTGCACAGTTCTGAAATGGCGTTCGGGTCTTGCATAAAAGATCTTTTTGGACTAGCATTGCGACATAGCAGGTAAAGCTTCCACCTGTGACCCCAGCATCCTATATGAGCGCCGATCCGTGACCCAGTTGCTCTTCTTACAATCCAGCTCCCTGCAATGTGCCTGGGAAAGCAGTAGACGATGGCCAAAGTGATTGGGACCCTGCACCCATGTGGGAGATCCAGAAGCTCCTGGCTCCTGGCTTTGGCCTGGCCCAGTCCCATATTGCAGCCATTTGGGAAGTAAACCAGCAGATGGAAGATAGATAGATGTCTCTTTCTCACTCTCTCTCTCTCTCTTTCCCCCTCTATGTGTGTATATGTATGTGTGTGTCTTCCTGTCCCTGTGTAACTCTTACTTTCTAATAAATCTTTACAAAAATATTTTAGAATCCACTTTAAATATTATCCTTGATCCCATCATATTAGTAGAAATTTGATTGAAAATCGCTAGAGATTCCATCTCTGAATCAGTTTCTTGAGCCCTCACTATGTGCCTGACACAGTGCTGAGCGCCGTGTGCTGTACTACCTTCAATGTTACAAACCTATTTTACAGAAATGCAAACTGGCTGAAAGAGGTTAAATCTCTTGCCCAAAGTAATACAGACAGTAAAAGGGAATCTGAACCCAATTCTGAAAGACAAAATATCCTGATCATAACCACTCTAAGAGAAAAGAAAAAGAGCCTATTACAATCCTATCTGGGAGCAAAAACTAACTGGAGGGCTTTTGGCCAGAGATCCACCTGAAATACAAGCACTTCGTCTTCTCAATGGGTGTATTTTAAAAGGCTTATTACGTATGTTGACTCATCCTTGAATTCATTGACACTGGAACTCACCTGTCTCTGCTTTTGAAACAAAATTAGTTTTAAAGTAAGTCAATTCAATAACACAATCTTAAGGCAATCCTGGAATCCCGATAGTGACAACTGCAAATCTTCAGAATTTTCCTTTCCTTCCTTGGTAGCCTCTGGCCAATGCTGCCCTCTAGGGATTACTGGTAGTATGGTCTTTAAAAATCCAAAAGACAGCAGAAAGCTCCGAAACTCATACTCTGGGTATTCTAGAGTTGGGAGGAATGTGAAATCACCTCCTCCAACTCCTTTTTCCACTTGTTTGGTTTGTTTTTTAGTCAACAGAGAAACGGAAATCTAGAGAGGGAAGTTCATTTGCTCAGGTTTCACAGAAATGATTAACAAAGGAAGTGACTAGAACATACATTTGCTGACATCTGTCCCAAGTTCATGTTTTTGACTTCATTTAGTAGCACTAACACAGGGAATTTCAGAACTCTTTTTTAAAATACTACTAATTTATTTATTTATTTAATCATTTATTTATTTATAAAGGCAGAGCATCAAAGAGGGAAAGAGAGAGAGAAAGGGGGTGGAAAAGAGAAGTGTCTTCTCAGCCGGCACCGTGGCTCACTAGGCTAATTCTCCACCTTGCGGCGCCAGCACACGGGGTTCTAGTCCTGGTCAGGGCGCCGGATTCTGTCCTGGTTGCCCCTCTTCCAGGCCAGCTCTCTGCTGTGGCCTGGGAGTGCAGTGGAGGATGGCCCAAGTCCTTGGGCCCTGCACCCCATGGGAGACCAGGAGAAGCACCTGGCTCCTGCCTTCGGATCAGCGCGGTGCGCCAGCCGCAACGGCCATTGGAGGGTGAACCAACGGCAAAGGAAGACCTTTCTCTCTGTCTCTCTCTCACTGTTCACTCTGCCTGTCAAAAAAAAAAAAAAAGTGTCTTCTCTTCTTTGCTTCACTCCCCAAATCCCAGCAATAGCCAGCCATGGGCCAGGCTGAAACCAGGAACTAGGAACTCCATCCGATTCTCCCACATGGGTGGCAGGGACCCAAGTACTTGGGTCAACATGTGCTGCCTTCCTAGACACATTAGAAGAAGCTGTATTGGCAGTGGAGTGGCCAGGATTTCAATCGGCCCTTTGATAGGCGATGCTAGTTTGTGAGCATCTGTACCAACTGTCCCTTCACAACTCTTTTTTTTTTCTTTTTAAATGGAAGCATACATTCTTGAATTCATGCCCTTCCTTTAAATTCTAGATATTGCAACATGTTTTTAATATGTGGAATGAGCAAAAAAAGAGCACTCTATACTTACCAGAATTAGGGAACTTTTGCCCTGTGATGTCATTTGGCCTGACCCTGCCAAGGAACCGCAAGCACAACTCAACATGCAAAAAATCAAAGCAGGCCATTTTTAAGCAGTTAATTTTGTATGGCCTGCGAATGACCTTATAAATAACCAAGTGGCCTTTGGCAGAAAATAATTCCACACCCCCAAATGAATCTACCAACAACATGTTACATACGTGAGTCAGGTGCTCCTTACCCCCAAAGGCAAAATTGGGTGCGATCCACTTTTTAGTTTTGAAAGGGAACAGAGCACAAATTGCATTAGCACTCAGTGAAAGAGGAAGGAATGGTCAGATGCCATCACACTTAGGAAGATGAGGTAGACAGAAGAAAACCACAGGTTCTAGAACACATTATTCAAGTGGCCTCCTGGGCAGAATATTTCCTTGACCTTCCACTGCTTCTAAGGCACCCGAGCAACATAATCTCATCACACAGTACCCACCCGAGGCCCTTGCTATCATGAGCCAGCACCCGAGTATCTCAGCGAAGCAGAGATGGGACTCATTCCTAATCCCTCCCCTCTGGGCTCCTCTCTAAGGGTAATATCCAGAACTCCGCTCTGCACACACCAGCTGATCAAGAATTTCTGATTACCAGAAGTGGGAAGGTTCACAATTTACCAAGAACCCTCAGATTATTGCTAACAATACTAGTAATAAACAGGTACCATACATGGAGCGCTTGAATATGCCCATGCAGGGCAAAGCATTTTCTGTATCAAATCTTGGTTGATCCTCAAAGAAAATGCTTTGCAGTAGACACCATTATTGTTTTCAATTCACAGTAGGAAACTTATGTTCTGGAGAGGTCAGACAACCAGTTAAGGTCACAGAGCTAGGAAGGAACAGAGCAAATTCCAGATCCAGTCCACGTACAGAAACCAAGCTCTCATCCTCTGGCTCCATGGACATTGAGAAAGGTGGCAGCAGCTCACACTAACCCGCTCTGCAAATATCAGTGCTGGAAGACTAAATCCATTGGAAGAGGTCTTTAAGAATGCTCTTTCATCACCCTAGGTAGATACAGTTTCTAGACAAACAATCCCAGTAATCATAATCATTGATGATGGTTATTATGAGGGTAATCTGAGCACCTAGAGGTACATGAAGCACTTTTGCATATATTACCTCATTTGAACTTCAAAATGATTCCAGATGCTAAGTAACCCTAGGCAGAATTTTTGGAAGAGGAGGAAATGGAAGTTTTAAGAGGCTCCATATCTTACCCAAAGTTGCATGGCTAATAATGACTGGTAGGAAAAAGCAGAGCAATGACATCTGATTCCAAATTCCACTCCTCTTCCCCTCTGACATGTTTCTGAGCATCACAGGGTTCAACAATCCCCAGGTGCAAGAGGTGGGCTCATGCCAAAGGATATCTGTAGCTTCATTCATTGACATAGTCCCAGCAGGGAGAATTGAAAACTCTAAGGTTCCCCTATTTCTCCTACCCACTGTGAAATCAGATCCCTCAGGGCCAGCATTGTGGCATAATGGATAAAGCTGCTACCTGCGGTGCCGGCATCTCATATGGACACCAGTTCGAGTCCAAGCTGCTCCACTTCTGATCCAGTTCTCTGCTAATCCACCTAGGAAAGCTGTAGAAGACCCAAATGCTTGGGCCCTGCACCCATGAGGGAGACTTGGAAAAAGCTCCTGACCCCTAGCTTGAGGCCCACCCAGCTTCTGTCCCTCTGGCCATTTGGGGAGTGACCCAACGAATGGAAGATCAATCTCTCTGTCCCTCTCTGTCTTTCTCCCTCTCTCTCTGTAACTCTGCCTTTCAAGTAAATAAATAAACCTTTAAAAAAGATAGAAATCAGACCTCCCCACAGAGGGCAGTCCCCTGGAGCTCAGTTTGTTCACCACTGAGGACCTGTTTAAGGCCCGGCTCTGTGTTTTCTTCCACTGGCACACGTCTCTTTCACCCCTTGTTTTTCTTATCATGGACATGGCTATTTTAAAGCTTGGCAACTGACTTTGATCCTATTTGATTGATCTTTCTGAAGGTGAGTTGTAAGATGCTAGAATTACACAGATTCAATTCCAATTTTACAAATAAAGAAAAAAGCATTTGTACTGCGGACAGAATAAAATGTCATTGTGAGAAAAATCCCGAAAATCCACTTTTTGTCCTTCTGTTTCATCCTGCAGACTGTCCGCCACCAACTGCTCTGAGCCTGTGAAGAGCACTGGGCATGAGAGATAAAACAAATCTGCTAATGCCTCACGAAAGATGTTGACTTTGAAATCAACTGCATCCAATTTCTTTCTTCTTAACGACAGCATTTGTGAGTAAAAATGAGTTCTGCTTCGTTCCCCTGCCTTCTTCCATTCCTTCTACTGAACTGAACTGAGAATGGCAATTGCTCCTACAACTTCTTTATGCCCTTGATCAACTAAGGACCCAGAAAAGCATCAAGTTCGGACAGAACTCAATGTTATCTTTAATAAAATAGTGGGGCATAGGGAAAAGAGAGCCCTAGGCAGGGCCTGGACTCACTCTACTACAGAGCAATTTTTAATGCCTTTGTGCCTCATTTTTGTTCTTTCTGAAATATGGAGAGTGGACTGCACCAGAAATTCCTAAACTGAGAAAGTCTGTGAAACACAGACACAGACTCTCTCAAAGATCCTAATTTTGCAATTTGGGGTGTAGCAGAACAGTCAGAGTTTTACTAAGCGCTCAGTGATCCCATCCCAAGTCTAGTTCTCAGATTCACGCACTGGATGATGTCTTAAGTTCAAGATCTTGGTCCCCCATTCTCCTATCTCCCTGACTGCTCTCAAATGTTCATGTTTTCTCTTGTGATCCCTTCCCTCTTACCTCCACTTATAAACTACACCCTCTCCCATTTTTGCTTTTTACTTGTCCCTCTCTCTTATGCCAAGATGCTTCATTCTCCTTTCATTATGCCATTCTTCCCTGGATCCCCTCTACTAAATATTCAGCCTTAAACTCCTTCAAAGAATATCTAAGATCCATTCCCTAACAATGGCTCAT
This sequence comes from Oryctolagus cuniculus, assembly GCF_964237555.1. NCBI lineage: Eukaryota > Metazoa > Chordata > Mammalia > Lagomorpha > Leporidae > Oryctolagus > Oryctolagus cuniculus. Next base: position 43,935,963 of record NC_091437.1, read on the forward strand.
CCTTAGATGCACTCACACTGTTCATTTCATGATACCGTTCACAGCCACCCTCCTAAAGGCCTCCTCCTCCTCCTTGGCCAGTGTTTGCAATTTCCAAACAAGTAAGTATATCCTCCCCAACCCTTGTGAGCCCAGCTTCCTCCAACCTGTGCCCCCTTTGGCCACATTCTGCTTGTGGCATCTCCCTCTCTACCTCCTTAGCTGCTTCTCTTCTCCACCACACCGCCCTCCAGAGCAGCTGCTCCGTTGATGGGCACAGGAAGGGGAGGTCCTCTCTTTTATCTCTGTCTCTCTTGTCATCTCACAATGTCTTTAGGTGATATCACAGGAGCTTCAATATCCCCACCCTTTGCTGATGAGGGGGTATCATAACACATTTAAGAGCTCAGGTTTACCAGTCAAAAGAGATATGGGGTCCAAATTCTGGTAATTTTTAGCCTTTCCAGACCCCACTTCCTCCTCCTTTATGATGGATATCATAATAGAATCTTCCTTCCAGATGTGGTCATTGCCTCACAATGAGACAATGCATTGAAAGCATATAATAAGCACTCAAAAAGAATCATTTACTGTATTTCTAAAATTATATATGTAGCCCTAAAAAATAACATTTTTGCCTTTATAACATAATACACATGAAAGGATTGAGATGCTAGGAAGTTCTTTGGTACTTAGAATGTGAGTCATCTTGGTAAGTATTTCCTAAGAGATGAGTGCCAATGATCAAAGATACCAAGGCATCCATGAACCCACTCAGACCCACACTTCCAACTACCAGTAAAACAGTTCCCAGAGGATCTCAAACTCACAATCTTCCAAACATGATTCACTCTTTGTCTTGGCTTTCTCCCCGGTTTCCTGAGGACACTGGCCCAGTCTGCCAAGTGGGGGACATCAGACAGCGTTCATTCTTACATTGGTTGCCCAGTCTTCTGAATTCCAACTCCTAAAGGGCTTTGGCTCTGCCCCTTTCACCGTTGCTGCTACCGCCCTCCTACTTGAGATGCTCGTGTCTCACCTCAAGTTTTCCAGAACCTCTTGGGTCCCCTGCCTGTCTCCAGGTCAGGCCCCCACTCAGACAGCTTCCACACTCTTGCCAGACAATCTTCTCCTAAACACAACTAAAATTACCATTCCCTATGCAGAAAACAGAAATGATTCCTCATACTGAATGAAATTTCAGTTCTTCATCAGTCAAATCCCTCAATACCCTAGGCCAATCCTAGCTCCCTGTGTCCATGAGATTAAACTAGACTATTAGACAAACTCCAAAGATCTGATGCTGTTCTCAAGTTGTCTTGTCTTTGCTCATACTGATATCCCTTCCTGTCCACCCTTCCCTCCTCAGTGAAATTTTCTTATCCTCGAAGAATCATGCAAAGGTCACTGAGTGAAATTGTTCACGACTGTGAACCTCCTTGCCAAGGTGGCATCTGTCTCTCCCTTATTTGAGCCCCTAGTGTATCTTTTTATACCTCAATCCCAAAGCAGAGAACACACACTCCCTATACTCCTAATGGTATAACATGACCCCCTTTAAAAAGAGGTAATGATTGCTTCTGATGTGTCCCCTGCCACATCCAGAGTAATAATGAAACATGCTACCTGTTTTCATGTATCTAAATCAAACACCAAAAGTACAAGATACGGCTTCAAAATTCCATCTCCACATTTCTCTCTGAGATATCTTTGACTCCATGGAAAGGCCAGTTTGCTTTGGACCATGAAAGTTGGGCTGGTTTTGTGTAATAGAAAGATAAACAATAGGGGAAAATAATTCCTAAAAGCATTCCTACCATTCTACTATCATTCTGTTGCCAAGACCAAGAGCATACCACCCTAAAAATCACAAACAAAGAAAAATGTTATATTGCAAGTTCAATGTTCGTTGTTTCTAGTTTTACTAGATTGCCATAAAAGTGCTTGTGTGGCTTTGGGAGCACTGAATTTGAATTTGACTCCATGCTGGTGATAGGTACCATGATTCTCTTCGGGGATGGAGGAAAAGGTACCCTAATACTTAAGAAGCCCTCAAGAAACTGCTGAGAGATATTGACTGCCAGGCTTGGAACAAAGGCCAAGTATGCACAGAATCGGGAAAAACGGCTTCTGGCCTCAGCTTTCTTCCTGAGCCTCTCTCAACTCTCTGGCCTTCCCCAAGCCTAAGTTTCTACATTTTTTGTATCTCAATATTTCACACAGCATATTTTCCTGTCCCCTGTCTCACCTAGGAGTTCATAGACATAAATTTAAGATCTCTAAAACCTAGTATGAGATCCAGTTCTCTCTCTGTCTAGCTCTGTAAGCTTGGACAAGTCACTCCACATCTCTGAGACCTATTTCTAGGCAGCTAGAGAGTATAGGTGAGGATTTGTTACCCAAGGTATGGCTTTTTATGATGAGATCTACAAATCAAACAGTTTAAAATCATTGTAGGACTTTGAACTCAAATAATATGTACATGGAGTTGCCTTATCAAATGCCTACCACAAATCTGGAAGCCCTTGGATGGTAAACTACACCACAACTATTACTCAGGCATAAGTTTATTTTCAAGCATGAATTATAGAGTGCAACCTGAGTAGACAGAGGCACATGAAAAGAACAAAGCAATGGAGAAGGAATGGGGGATTAAAAGTGTCAACCCACAGAAATAAAACCAGTAATTGAGGGGTCTACAGGGCTGTCTAAGAGAGCCAGGAGAAAGCTTTCAGAAGCTCAGATTTATTTTAATGTTCATAGAGAACTACTACTATGAGATTTTAAAAGGTTTTGTAATGTCCCCAGCTTTATAATTTTGTCACTTGTTGGCTGTATCCCTAGTTTGATTAGCAGTTTCAGAGAAAAACAGAAGACTAGAAAGTGACTATGCTTCTCAGCAAATTCAAAAGAATCTAAATCATATCATGCACCTTTTCAGACCACCATGGAATGAAGCTGGAAATAGCAACTGAGGAATCCTAACAGCATATGCAAACACATGGAGGCTGAACAACATGCTCCTGAATGAACACTCGGTCATAGATGAAATCAAAAAAGAAATCAAAAACTTGCTGGTAGTAAATGAAGATAACAACACAACATATCAAAACTATAGGAAATAGCAAAAGCAGTGTTGAGAGGAAAGTTCATTGCAATAGGTGCCTACATCAAGAAATTGGAAAGGCACCAAATAAATGAGCTATCAATGCATCTCAAGGACTTAGAAAAACTGCAGCAAAGCAGACCCAAAACTAGTAGGAGAAGATAAATAATTAAAATAGAGAAAAAATCAACAGAATTGAATCAAAAAAAATTACAAAAAATCAGCCAAATGAAGAGCTGGTTTTTTGAAAAAATAAACAAAATTGACACCCATTGGCCCAACTAACTAAAAAAAAAAGAAGAGAAAAGACCCAAATCAATAAAATCAGAGATGAAAAGGGGAATGTAACAACAGACACCACAGAAATAAAAAGAGTCATCAGAAATTACTACAAAGATTTGTATGCCACCAAATAGGGAAATCTATCAGAAATGGATAGATTCCTAGACACATGCAATCTACCTAAAATTGAAATCTTTACTTAATATATGCTAAACTGATCTTCTGTATATAAAGAGAATTAAAAAATGAATCTTGATGTGAATGGAAGGGGGGAGGGAGAGGGAAAGGGGAGGGTTGCGGGTGGGAGGGAAGTTATGGTGGGGGGAGCCACTGTAATCCATAAGCTGTACTTTGGAAATTTATATTCATTAAATTAAAGTTAAAAAAAATAAAATAAAATGAACAATGAAGACACAGAAAACCTAAACAGATCCATAACTGAGACAGAAATTGAATCAGAAATAAAGGCCCTCCCAACAAAGAAAATCCCAGGACCAGATGATTTCACTGCTGAATTCTACCAGACATTTAAAGAAGAACTAACTCCAATTCTTCTCAAACTATTCAGAACAATCCAAAAAGAGGGAATTCTCCCAAATTCTTTCTATAAAGCCAACATCACCTTAATTCCTAAACCTGAAAAAGATGCAGCAGAGAAAGAAAATTACAGACCAATTTCCCTGATGAACATAGACGCAAAAAATCCTGAATAAAATTCTGGCCAATAGCTAGCTCTCTGCTGTGGCCAGGGAGTGCAGTGGAGGATGGCCCAAGTGCTTGGGCCCTGCACCCCATGGGAGACCAGGATAAGCCCCTGGCTCCTGCTTTCGGATCAGTGCAGTGCACCGGCCTCAGTGCGCCAGCCGCGGCGGCCATTGGAGGGTGAACCAACAGCAAAGGAAGACCTTTCTCTCTGTCTCCCTCTCTCACTGTCCACTCTGCCTGTCAAAAAAAGAAAAATTCTGGCCAATAGAATGCAACAATGCATCAGAAAGATAATCCACCCATACCACGTGGGATTTAGCCCTGGTATACAGGGATCGTTCAACATTCACAAATCAATCAATGTGATATACCACATTAACAAACTGCAGAAGAAAAACCATATGATTATCTCAATAGATGCCGAGAAAGCATTCGACAAAATACAACACCATTTCATGATGAAAAATCTAAGAAAATTGATTATTAAAGGAACATTCCTCAATACAATCAAAGCAATTTATGAAAAACACACAGCCAGCATCCTATTGAATGGGGAAATGTTGGAAGCATTTCCACTGAGATCTGGTACCAAACAGGGATGCCCACTCTCACCACTGCTATTCAATATAGTTCTCTAAATTTTGGCCAGAGCCATTAGGCAAGAAAAAGAAATTAAAGAGATACAAATTGGAAAGGAAGAACTCAAACTATCCCTCTTTGAAGATAATATGATTCTTTATTTAGGGGACCCAAAGAACTCTACTAAGAGACTCTTGGAACTCATAGAAGAGTTTGGCAAAGTAGCAGGATATAAAATCAATGCACAGAAATCAACAGCCTTTGTATACACAGGCAATGTCATGGCTGAGGAAGAACTTCTAAGTTCATCCCATTCACAATAGCTACAAAAAGAATCCAATCCATGGAATATACATAACCAAGGATGCCAAAGATCTCTACGACGAGAATTACAAAATCTTAAAGAAAGAAATAGAAGAGGATACCAAAAAATGGAAAAATCTTCCATGCTCATGGATTGGAGAATCAATATCATCAAATGTCCATTCTCCCAAAAGCAATTTACAGATTCAATGTGATACCAATCAAAATACCAAAGACAGTCTTCTCAGATCTATAAAAAATAATGCTGAAATTCAGTCATATGGAGGAACAAGAGACATCAAATGGCTAAAGCAATCTTGTACAACAAAAACAAAGCTGGAGGCATCACAATACCAGATTTCAGGACATACTACAGGGCAGTTATAATGAAAAAAGCATGGTACTGGTACAGAAACAGATGGATAGACCAATGGAACAGAATAGAAACACCAGAAATCAATCGAAACATCTACAGCCAACTTATATTTGATCAAGGATCTAAAACCAATTCCTGGAGCAAGGACAGTCTATTCAATAAATGGTGCTGGGAAAACTGGATTTCCACGTGCAGAAGCATGAAGCAAGACCCCTACCTTTCACCTTACACAAAAATCCACTCAACATGGATTAAAGATCTAAATCTATGACCCAACACCATCAAATTATTAGAAAACATCGCAGAAACCCTGCAAGATATAACAACAGGCAAAGACTTCTTGGAAAAGACCCTGGAGGCACAGGCAGTCCAAGCCAAAATCAACTATTGGGATTGCATCAAATTGAGAAGTTTCTGTACTGCAAAAGAAACAGTCAGGAAAGTGAAGAGGCAACCAACAGAATGGGAAAAAATATTTGCAAACTATGCTACAGATAAAGGATTAATAACCAGAATCTACAAGAGATCAAGAAACTCCAAAACAACAAATCAAAAAACCTGCTAAAGAGATGGGCCAAGGACCTCAATAGACATTTTTCAAAAGAGGAAGCCCAAATGGCCAACAGACACATGAAAAAATATTCAAGATCACTAGCAATCAGGAAAATGCAAATCAAAACCACAATGAGGTTTCACCTCACCCCGGTTAGAATGGTTCACATTCAGAAATCTACCAACAACAGATGCTGGCAAGGATGTGGGGAAAAGGGGACACTAACCCACTGTTGGTGGGAATGCAAACTGGTTAAGCCACTATGGAAGTCAGTTTGGAGATTCCTCAGAAACCTGAATATAGCCCTACCTTACAACCCAGCCATCCCACTCCTTAGAATTTACCCAAAGGAAATTAAATTGGCAAGCAAAAAAGCGGTCTGCACCCTAATGTTTATTGCAGCTCAATTCACAATAGCTAGGACTTAGAATCAACCTAAATGCCCATCACCAGAGACTGGATAAAGAAATTATAGGATATGTACTTTATGGAACACTACACAGCAGTAGAAAATTATGAAATCCAGTCATTTGCAACAAGATGGAGGAATCTGGAAAACATCATGCTGAGTAAAATAAGCCAGTGCCAGAGGGACAAATATCATATGCTCTCCCTGATCTGCAACAACTAACTGAGCACCTAAAAGGAAACCTTTGGAAGTGAAATGCACACTATGAGAAACAGTGTCTTGATCAGCCTTTGTCCTGACTGTTGATGAACAACTTATACTTTATCACTTTCAGTATTTTTTTGTTCTACTTAATATTATTGGTTGAACTCTGTAATTAACACACAATTATTCTTAGGTGTTTAAATTTAACTGAAAAGTGATCTCTGTTAAATATAAGAGTGGGAATAAAAGAGGGAGGAGATGTACAATTTGGGACATGCTCAATCGGACTTACCCCAAATGGTAGAGTTAGAAACGTGCCAGGGGATTCCAATTCAATCCCATCAAGGTGGCATGTACTAGTGCCATCTCACTAGTCCAAGTGATCAATATCAGGTCACAATTGATCATAATGAATGGACTAAGAGTCAAAGGGATCACATAAACAAGAATAGTGTCTGCTAATAGAATTAAGATAGATAGATAGAATTAAGGATAGGATTAAGAAGGAGAGAATGATCCAACATGGAAAGCAGGATACACATCAGAATCATAGACTGGCAGAAGCCCTAAAGAGCACTCTGGCCTCAGAATTAGCCCTTAAGGCATTCGGATCTGGCTGAAGAGCCAATGAGAGTATTTTAGGCATGGAAAGCCAAGACACTCTGGCAAAAAAAAAAAAAAAAAAAACCCTAAATGAAAGATCTCTGCTGTCACTCCCCCTCTTCACGGAGGAACGACACTAGACCCTGTGCTGTTCTTTTGTCTGCTCGGCCCTTCCCAGGTTTGCTGCTGGTTCTTCCCGGGTTGGCTGCCGTCCCTCCACCTCGTGGAGGGGCAGGCCTCCCTGCCACTTTCCCCACTTCCGCGGGGGAGCGGCGCACCGCCGGCCAGCTCTCTCGGGGGCTGCTCAGATGTTCCTCAGGTAGATGTTCCTGGTGCATGTTGTCTCTCTCCTCCTTTATAGTCCTCTTCCACCAATCCCAACTCTGCTACCCACACGCCGAGTACACTGCTCTCCTCCAATCAGGAGCAGGATCAGCTCCTGCCGGTCATCACTCAAGTTGGCGAGAGGCAGCTGCATAGAAGCTGTTTACTCCTCTCCCAGCGCCATATTGTGGGAGAGCAGATGCATAGAATAAGTCTTAATTCGAGTAACTTAGTCTAGTCCGAGTTGCTCCCCACATCTGCGAGTGAGATCCTAGTGGAAAGAACGGGCCATCAAAGAAGGAGGTACCTTTCTCTGAAGGGAGGAGAGAACTTCCACTTTGTCTATGGCCTTGTCTAAATAAAATTGGAGTTGGCGAACTCAAGAGGCTTCCATAAGCCTCAGCAGCTCATGACAAGAGCGTTGGATGATTACTGACGTCATAAATAAGAGTGTCCATTGTTAAATTAATAACAGGAATCATTGTGCACTTACTCCCCATGTAGGATCTCTGTCTTACATGTGTTGTACTATGTGAATTAATGGTATAAGTAGTAATCAAACAGTACTTTATACTTTGTGTTTCTGTGTGGGTGCAAACTGTTGAAATCTTTACTTAGTATATCCTAAACTGATCTTCTGTATATGAAGATAATTGAAAATGTATCTTTTTTAACTTTTATTTAATGAATATAAATTTCCAAAGTACAGCTTATGGATTACAATGGCTTCCCCCCCCATAATGTCCCTCCCACCCGCAATCCTCCCCTTTCCCACTCCCTCTCCCCTTCCATTCACATCAATCTATGATGTGAATGTGATGGGAGAGGGAGTCAGAGATGGGATGGTTGTGGGTGGGAGGGAGGTTATGGGGGAGGGGAAGCCACTATAATCCAAAAGTTGTACTTTGAAATTTATGTTTATTAAATAAAAGTTAAAAAAAATGAAAGTGACTATACTGTCATTAGGACAAGCAAGTCAGCTGTGACCTGGGGAAGTGGCTTCTTGTTACACTGTCAGACTGGCCAAAAAAGGCAGGTGTGTGAGTGAGAAACATAGTGGGGATGTAAATGAGGAAACAGGAAGACCTCCGGATGGCTCTCGTTTAGGAGCCAGTAATTATGCGGGAGGCATTTTCTCATGTACTTCGTCTCTTCACAGCCTTTATCAATGGGTACCACTACTGTCCCTGGTTTGCATTCTGAGCAAACTGACACCAGGAAAGGATAGAATGAGGAAGTCATCTGAGATTCCAAAGGAAGGAACATCATCACCACGAATTGTCTACAGAATGCCAAGCCTTCCGGCTGCTCACCTGAACTCTGTAATGGCCCCGCCTCCCCACCCACATACTACCAAGAAGGACACGAGAAGAAAGGACTAGAAGGAAAGGACTTGGCATGTTATTGAGGCAGTAACACACAGCCTAAGACATAATCCACAGGGGCCTGAATCCCAAGCCACTTTGTTCTATTTAAGAATGGCATGCTCATATGGCATCATTTGCCCTGGCTGTAGACTCCTTATACAACAGAAACTGAGGATTTAAGGAGCACTTTGGGACTATTCCACACATTCCTGCTACCAATCAGGAAATACAGGCAATCCTTCTGAAGGAGTGAGACTCTGTATTCCTCTGGCAGTCTCCACAGAGAAAGAGAAGACCTTACACAGTGTCCTCATGACTATATTTCTTGTTGTTTGGTTTCTCTGTGATTGAATATGGTTTCTACCCTTTGGGGTTTTGCAGGATTTGCAAGAGGTTATAATGAAAGCCCTAGACTGTATGCACACAAACAGACAACTTTAGGGTGCTCCTGTCCCCATGATGGTTTATCCATAGCCAACCCCCATGGAGGAGTCCATGGCCACAGTTTACGAGTACCTGAAACTGTGGTATGACTCAGTTCTCCAGGCAGCGGGATCTTGGGAAAGTTGCTCCACTTCTCTGAGTTCCGTTTCTAGGCAGCCACCCAGTGAGGGGAGGAACTGCTGCCCTAACTAATGTTGATTTAGAACAGTTATCAACCATGGAGGTATCCTCATCCAAAAATCACATGAAGAAATGACGAGAGAATTGAGACCCATTATACAGAGAAAGCAAAATCCACGGAAACACACAGGGCTCTGAAGTGGGCTGGAAGCACTTTTAGGTGAAGAAACAACTCATCGTATTCTTAAAGACACTCCAGAGTGGGGGTTAGCAGGAAGCAGCATGGCGGGACTTAAAGTGCTATGTGCTATCAGAACAGAAATAAGGGTTAAATCCACATCGTACTACTCCCTTTGACTCAGCAAATAAATGAAGGATTCTAAAATGAAGGAGAAAAATGGTACCTAAGTCATAGGAATTTGTGAAAACTCAAGAAATAACATGCACAGTGTTAAAAAAGGGAAGACCTAAGAAGGCAGTAGTTTGCCCTATAGATTGTCTGCTGCTCCATTTCTTTACCTGTAAAGTGGGGATAATTTCTATGCCCACCTAGACGGTCATTTTTCTGTAAGATTTAATAAAAAGTTGGATGTGAAGACCTTTAATACAATGCCTAACATGTAGTTGATTCCTCAGTGAGTGGTAAATTCAGTTATGACATTGCAAGTTTAATTGCAAAAAAAAAAAAAAAACATAGAAGATAGGCTGGTAAATGAAAAGAGCACGACCCTTCATTTCAGGTTAGAATGACAGGTAAAAGAAAGTAATATCTAAGAACATGTGATCAGAGCTAGACTGCTGGACTGGCAGCTCAGAGCTGTGCAGTCTTAGGAAAGGTAAGTGTAATAGGGATGAGAGCATTGGCTAAGGAGGGATTAACTGAAATGGTCTGTGAAAACATCTGACACTGACACAGCACATAACATGCACTTAGGAAACCTTCTTTCTTGGATAAAGACCGAGTGCTACATGGAGGCTGACTGACCTTAAAACAAGTTTCTCTTCAGTAATGCAAGCTACGGATACTGCACAAATATTCTCTCTCCTTTAGTCAAGAATGAGTGAAATGGAAATTATCAGAGATATTCAAGACATCTGATGACCTTTTGCTCCCTTGCATTTCAATGTAAAAACTCCAAGATTTAAATTGAATGAAGGTTAACATTTTACAAACACTCTGCCCATCCTCTGTTACCTTGCTAGTCACCACCTTCTCTTCTGCCAGAAAACAGCCTCCCATCCTTAATGCATCTGATAGACGCAGAGGGTTTAGAGCTTTGACACCCAGTTTCCCTTAAGTTATTAAGTCCTGGTGCAGATTTTCTAGCTTTCCGAGGTGTGAGTTGGTGCATGACAGAGCTTTTCAGCATCAGATCACCCTTGCATTTCATCCTGATTTATCGTCTTGTTTCAAAACCTATCCCCCATCCACTCATTCTTGTCCGTCTTCTCTAAGTCTATCTTCTGAGCCTTTGTGAGTGATGACACGTTGCCTCCTTCACAGAGTTAAAGGATGGCTCTTTTCTGGCTAATAACCATATAGGGAGACACTCAAACTCTTTGTAAATCAGGGCATGAAAAGAACAAGATGACACTCTTTTCCTCAGGAGATGGGAAAACGTTAGACAAATGGTCATTTCAAGTGTAGGGTGGATATGAAAAAGCAGATAATCAGTGGATGAGAAAATAGATTGGCACAGCCTTTCTAGAAGACAATTTTGCAATGGCTATACAATTTAAAAGGGCACATTTCTTTCAGGCTTGGGTTTCTTCTTGGTCCCCACCCTAAGTAATGAAACACTGGCATAAGTGCTTGAGGAGGCATGCATGTGCCAAAATGTCTACTACAGCACAATTTATAATAAGGAGGAACTGGAAGAACCAGAATGCCCCTCAATGGGCAATAGAGACTAAGAATCAACAGAGCAGGGAAGATTGCACAGCAATTTAACATAATCATGCAGATCTCCCTGGACTAAAAGAGAAAATGGTCTAGCAGATAATGTTAAATGAATAAAGCCAAACATAGAAGAATGCATATAATTTAATAGCATTTTTAAATGCGCAGAACTATGTATTTCTGCATCTGTATGCACACGTAAGGGGATGACACAAAGATCTGGAATGACCATCTTCAATTCATAATAGTGATTATCTCAGGAGAAGTGGTCAAAATAAAGGAGAGGCACCAAAGAAGATTTTCTTCCTGTCTGTTTCTATCTGAATATATGTCTATCTGTGCCCTAAAAAATGCTTTAGTATAATGCTTACATAATTTTAAATAAGTAAATAATAGCCTGAAAAATGAACAGGTAATTTCCCTACCACCATTCCTGGCTTTAAGCCAGAAGTTGCTGAGGAAGAAGAGAGACCTAAGCAGAAGGTTCCAGGAAAGAGCTGAAAAGTGAAGAAGAGAAGCCAGCAGCAATGCTTGAGTATTTTTCACTTTTACCCCAGTTCAAAGAAGGATGTGCAACACGACCAGAGTGGAACAAAAATAGCTGAATCCCTAGACATGCAGGTGGGCAACAGATTGCTCCCACAGCCAAAGACAAATCATTCATGAAACACAGGTTCCTTACCTCCAGTCACAGGGAAAATCACTGAATCGTTCACTTTCCTTGTCGATGCCTGGGACGTTGATGGGAGAACCCGAGATTCAGACTCTTTGAAAAAGCAAAAAATAGAAGGAAAAAAAAAAACTGTTAAATTTCAACTTTGAGTTTCAACAAAAAAGATTCCCATGCTTAGAACTGGAATGAGATGGCTAAATGCTATCTAGTCCAGTATGTAAAGGCAAACATGCTTGAGATATACACACATATTGTCAGAGAACCGCACATGTCAAGGTCTCTCAGAGCAAACGTTGTGGCTCACTGGTTAAGATATCACTTGGGATGCATACATCCTATATCAGAGTACCTGGGTTCCAGTCTTTGCTCTGCTTTCAATCCAGCTCATGTGCACCTGGGATGGTTTAAGTACTTGGGCCCATGCCACCCATGTGGGAGAACTTATAGAGTTCCAGGCTCCTGGCTTTGGCTTGGGTGAGCGTTACAAGCATTAAGGGAGTGAACTAGTATATGAAAGATCTCAAAATCTCTCTTCTCTCTCTTTCCTTCCCCCTCTGTTTCTATATATCTTTCACTCTGTTGCTCCGTTTTTCAAAAAAATATAAATAAATAAATAAATAAACAAACAAACAGAACTTTAAAGAAGCCACACACACACACACACACACACACCAAACACACCCCTTTCTATTTCTTTCTCTTCTCTCTTCTCTCTCCCTCGCTTTAAGCCACAGGAATGAACAAGCCACAAACACTGCCCTGATACCACTTTACTCCAGGGAGTCTTCATGGTGCAAAGGATCAAGGTCATGTCTCCTCATTTGGTTCAACTACGTGTCCATTCAGTGTGTTTCCCCACCCTCAGTCCAAGGGAGAGGGAGCGCGTATCCACATACCTTCTGAAGTGAGTAAGTCAGTGTCTGCAGAGGTTGCCTCAGTGCCTTGCCAAGACTCACTGGAGACAAGAAAAGTTTCAGATTCTGAAGGAAAAAAATGTTTGACAAAAGGAAGCTGAAAAATAATAGTACTAACAGTGTTGCTGGTGGATGGGGGGATTAGGCGGTACTTTAGGTCATCTTTGTGCTTCTCAGTGGGTTTTAGGTTTTCCTCAAGGATTGTGGGAAATTTTAGAATGAAAGAAAAAAATAAAAATGTTATTTTTTAAGATGATCATTTTAAAGCACAAAGGAACAAAAGATACACTCAGAAATGGTTTGGTTCTGGGTTCATGGATTTGGGGTGACTACTCAGAGTGTGAGAGAATTGGCCAAATTATAAAGCTGTTAGAAAGATCCAGACCTTATTGAGACAGGTAAAACCTCTGTGAAAGCCTTTGAGCCACCTTATGACTGCTTTCCAGGGTTCTTACCTCAGAACCAGAGGTTGGAATATGGTGGGAGCTTTGACAAGTCCACCAACCAATGGAGCTAATCATTCCATGACATGTACAAAGTGCACAGTCAAGAAATGAAGAAAGAAACAAGGACAGAACCAATGCAAAATGTCGAGGAATATGATAAGGAATTGGGAGGCCCCTCCTCAATGTTAAATCTCTAATGCCTAGGCAGAGACTTAACCCTAAAGGTTAGAGTCTGACCCAGAATGACCTTTCCCAGTTTTTCAAGAAGCAACTCCTGCAAGAATACTGGGAGGTCAACTGGAAACCCCAAAATGCTGATTATTGAAAAACAAATACAAAAAAGAGGAAGAAAACCATAAAGCAAAGAAAAGGAACAATTTAGTGAAACCACATCCACACCCATCCACACACACACACACACACACACTATTATGCACTGAATGGTGTCCCCTTGAAATTCATGTTGTAATGGTAACACTCAGATTATGACCGGATTTTGAGAGATGGCCTTCAAATAGGTAATAAGACAAAAGGTGGTGATTTGGATACAGTCTAGTCTGAGTGGTATCCTTGTAGGAGTTCAGGACAAGGAAAGACAGAGAAAGGCCATATAAAGACAAAAGGAGGGGACTGCCATCCACAAGCTGAGAAAGAATAAAAAGAAACCAATCCTGGGACTGGCACTGTGGCATAATGGATTAGGCCACCGCCTGCTGTACTGGCATCCCCCAGCTCCCTGTTAATATGCTTCTGAAAGCAGCAGATGATGGCCCAAGTATTCGGTCCCCTGTCACCCATGACAGAGACCCAGATGAAGCTCCTGGCTCCGAGCTTCGGTCTGGTCTAGCCCTGGCCATTGCAGCCAGGTGGGGAGTGAACCAATGTATGGAAGATGTCTCTCTCTCTCTCTCTCTCTCTCTCTGCATCTTTTCTTCTCTCTCTGTCACTCTTTCAAATAAATAAATAAATCCTTTTTAAAAATCACAAAACTTAAAAAAAAAAAAAGAAACAAATACGATTGACATATTGACCTTGGACTTCTAGTGCCCAGAAATGTGAGATAATAGATTTATGTTTTTTAAGTCATTCAGTCTGTGGTGTTTGTTACAATGGGCCTAGCAAACCAAAACACACACACAAACACACACACGCAGGAGAACAACTCACTAGGCTGATTGCTTCAAGGAGAGAACCTTGCTCTGAGGAAACCAAGACACATTTGACCAGCAGGATTCTCCATATACCTGCCGTGAGGATGAGCTCTTCCGTAGAAGGTTCAGTGATGAGAAATTCTGTGTATTCTTCTGGAAAGGAGCTCAGTGCTGTAGGAGGGGGCGTGGTTGCTGTTGCTGGAAGGACAGAGGTGGTTGTTGTCTGCAGCATTGTCTCAGTTGCGAAGTCAGGTATACTCATGGCTGTTGTTGGAAGTACAGTGGTGGTTGTTGTCATACGAGGGGTGGTAGTTGGATGAGTGGTTGTTGTTTGGCAAGTGGTTGTTGTTTGGTGAGTGGTGGTTGTTTGGCGAGTGGTGGTTGTTTGGCGAGTGGTTGTTGTTCGGCGAGTGGTTGTAGGGGCTGTAGCAACAGAAGGTAAGAAGATAAGCGTGACATCAAGAACAAAGCAAGGAGAAGGAAAACAACACAAATACCAGGGTACCTCAAAAACCTTGTGGAAAAAATGGAGTTAAAAGATACACTTATTTTGATGTCAAAATAGTTTGATAACATATAGCTTTTTCATAATATGCAATTTCCATGAATATGGAAATATGCATTTTCATTATTAGGTTAATGAATTTCAAAAATTTGTGCACCAAAAAAAGCCCATTTTTACTATCATTTTTTACAAATTTTGATCTGCAATCTGACCATTTCTCTGCATTTCTGTTGCTCTCACTTAGTCCATAGGCCTGGACCATTGTAATGCCCACTGAAATTGGGTTCTTTGGCATGGGCATCGTGGCACAGTGAGTTAAGCTGCCACTTAGGATACCCATATCCCCTATCAGAATGTGGGTTCAAGTCTAAGCTCCTCAGTTTCTGATCCAGCTTCATGCTAACACATACCCTAGGAGGCAGCAGACGATGGGTCAAGTGCTTGGGCTCTGCCACCCACATGCGAGACCCAGCTGGAGTTCTGGGCTTCTGGTTTCAGCCTGGCCCAGGCCTAGCTGTTGCAATAGATGAAGATTTCTCTCTCTTTCTTTCTTTCTCTCTCTCTCTCCCTCCCTCCCTCCTTCCCTCCCTTTCAAGTAAATGAAAATCAGTAACCATTTAAAATTAAAATATAATAAAATTTGGTTTCTATCTTCCATTCCTGTTCCTTCCAATCCATACTTCACACTTGGACTAAAATAATCATTTAAAATGAAAAATTGATTTATTTCTACTTCCTGCTTAAAACTTGCACAGGGTCCTCCTTGCCATTGAGATAAAGAACCCAGTCCTGTACTTGGTCTGTGAGACTCTATCTGTGTTGGCATTGCCTTTCTTTCCAATCTCCTGTATCCACTTCCCTCTTTTCACATTGTTCCAATCAACCAGCCTTCCTTCGGTTCTTTGAACACATCATGGATCTTCCAGTCACAGAAACTTGTACTTGCTCTCTCCTACTCACTCATCCCAAGGCTGACTGACTCCTCATTAACCATCAGGTCTCAACCAAAAGGTCATTTGTTCAAGGAGGCACCCAGATTCTGCAATAACTGCAAAGCTTCTCTGTTATGTGCTATCCTACTTTACATTCTCAGCATTTATGCACTGCCTAACTGCACATGTGATTATTATTGTTCAGTGGCTGCTTCTCCCATTAGAATGTAAGCACCATAAGGGAAAATCTGGTAGTTATTCTGTTCTCTACTACAAATTCAATCCCTATCACAGTGTCTGGAACATAGTAAGTGCTCCCCAAACATGGCACTGATATACAATGAATGAGTAAATGAATGAATTCATCAAAAGTGGGCTCAGAGGATGCATTGTGGGGTGAGAATATAGATTCTTTCAGGTATTAAACATTGGTTCATGACCTCATCTCTCACTTCTAAGCTCCTGAATTTGGGCTCATTAACCACAGTTTATTCTACAGATCTTACCCTCTCTGTAAAATGCCAAATTTCCTGAACTCTAATGGACTGGAAGATACCATTCATTCCATTGGAAATGACCTCATAGACTACTTTATGTCAACAAGTGTTTTATAAAATAATTCATGGATATACCAGGCTTGAAAAGGGGAGACTTCAGTTGGAGTAATTTAGCCCCAAAAAACTTTACGCTCCTCCTCTGAAAAACTGGAATAATACTCTCTCAGAAAGTTGCTTCAAGAGAAAAATATACTAGTGTATGAAAATCCTCTAATTGGTAGTACCCATAAAAATACTCATATTTTAGAGTACAGAGTGTCCTGAGACACTCAAGGAAAGATATATTCATACCCTGCCTTCAAAGGTGCTGATCCAGTTAGGAATAGAGTTAGGGATCCAGTTAGGAACAGAGCCCCCAGGTGAGGCTGAATGCAGGTGTGATACAGACCTCACCTACAGAAGCTCCATTGCAGACAAGCAGTAAAGGTGTATTGTCAATACAACTCTTCCTAGACTTATTGCCATTCACTCCATGCAGCTCAAATCTTCAGAAGTCCCACCACACTCTAAATATTGTCAAAATAAACTGACAGTAACAGAAGCAAAGAACACCTGAAAACTACCGTGTCTGTCTCCAAATCCTTTGCCCTTTCCCTTGGTGACAAGTAGCAAACTATTGGCTTACAAACTAAAGCTGACCCGGGGACATATTTTATTTTCTTTACATGTTATTTTGAAAGTGTTTCAACATGAAAGACGCCAGATAGTTCAAATAAAAATTGGGAGATATGAAAATATTGTGCTCAAATCTGCCAGGTGACCTCCCCTAGATAAGTATGAGATGCTCTACTCAAACTGAACCTGCCTTGGCTTCAGCAGTACTGGAGATTAGCTGTCAGCCCTGTATTGTAGCTCCTCACTTCAAATGGAATCTTCCAGTCACTGCTTACATACGTACAAACTCATCCCCACCACCCACCAAATCCTTCACTTGTTAACATCTGCATTTCTCCTCCAGCACACAAAGCCCTTCATATGCTCACCTCTCCTCAGCTCCAGGCGAATGTTCTTCTTCACGTCATTGAACCAGCCGGGCACCTCTATGCGGCAGCAGTACACACCACTGTCACCTTCATGGGTATTGAAGATGGTCAAGGAGACGTCGCCTCTCTGGATATTCCCCTGAAGCCTGTATTTGGCTGATTTACCTGAGATGACCTTTGTTCCATCGGTATGGAGAATCTCCTGGTTGCATTTGGAATTAGGGCATGGGCCTCTGCCCCAGCACATGCTATTCCTGCTCTGAGACCAAGACAAGTGTAGACAGGGCAGAGTCACCGACCTACCCAAAACTGCTGTCCAGACCATCTCTGAGGCAGCTGATGCTGTGAAGGACAAGGAGAAAAGCAGTTCACACGGTCCTAAAATCTCTCAGACATGATGTGCAGTTGGTGTGCAATCAGATACTTCCAGGAAGAGGCAGAGGGTAGAGTCTATACTACTCTTGAGCTTATATCTGGGTGTGTCCTTTGGCTCTGCCAAGCTCCTAACTCCTCTAAGGTCTGTCCTGAGTGGAGACAGTTGGCCACTTGAGTGTCTAAATTCAACTCCACAGCAATGTCTTTTTGCTGATATAAATACTCTCATTTGTGCTGTACATTGAGATTTAATGCTATAACGAGTACTCAAACAATATATTTCACTTTGTGTTTCTATGGGGGTGCAAACTATTGAAATCCTTACTTAATGCATACTAAACTGATCCTCTGTAAAAAAAAAAAAAAAAGAAAAGAAAAAGAAAAAGAAATTATCAATTCCCAACTTGACTCTCACTGGGATTAAACATGACAATAGGTCTGCTCTGATTTCATCATCATTTAAAAAAAATCATCTATTATTTTTCACTTTATGTTTCTGTGTGGGAGCAAACTGTTGAAATCCATACTTGATGTATACTAAGCTGATCTTCTGTATATTAAGATAATCGAAAATGAATCTTGATGTGAATGGAAGGGGAGAGGGAGTGGGAAAGGGGAGGGTTGTGGGTGGGAGGGACGGTATGGGGGGGAAGCCATTGTAATCCATAAGTCGTACTTTGGAAATTTATATGCATTAAATAAAAGTTTAAAAAAATAAATAAATAAATACTCTCATTTTGAGGACCATTCAAGAAACTCTCAAATGAAAAAATCCTGACCCTAAAACCCAATTCTACTGAATCGTATAACCAGGTCCAAAAATAGCATTCTACCCATTGTATATCAATAAGCAGGGATCACGTGCTCCTGACTTAAATGCTTCAAACAAGATGCTCTGGACCATCGGTTTGCTGTTAGATAACATGAATTTAGGTGGAGTTAATGAATTATTTATCTATTTATTTTACACTGAGAAAATAGTAACTACATAATTTATAGAATACAATGTAATTTTTAAAATATTTACTTACTTATTTGAAAGACAGAGTTATAGAGGGAGAGAGAGAGACAGAAAGATTTTCCATCTACTGGTTCACTCCACAAATGACCATAACAGCCAGGGCTGGGCAAGGCACAAGCCAGGAGCCAGGAGTGTCTTCCAGTTCTGCCATGTGAGCACAGGGGCCCAAGCACTTGAGCCATATTACACTGCTTTCCCAGGCATATTAGCAGGGAGCTGGATCTGAAGTGGAGCATCCAGGTCACGAACCAGCACCATATAGGATGTCGCAGGTGGTGGCTTTACCTACCATGCAACAAATCTGGCCAGACAATGTGATGTTATGATCTATATATATATTATAGAAAGATTCAATCAAGTTAATTAACATATCCATAACCTTACCAACTTGATTTTTTCATTTATGGAGAGAACATTAAAAACCTGATCTTTTAGCAGTATTTTTAAAAAGACATTTTATTTGAAAGGCAGACTGACTGACAGAAAGAAATTTCTCATCTGCTGATTTACTCTCCAAATGCAACAGCCAAGGAGGGGCCAGGCTGAAGCCAGGTGCCCGGCACTCCATCCAGGTCTTCTAAGAGGCTGGCAGGGGCCTGAGTACGTGGACCAACATTTAGTCCTTTCCCAGGCTCATTAGCAGGGAACTGGATCAGAAGCAGAGTAGCCAGTAGAACCGGTGCTGTGATTTGGGAAGCTGTTGTCACAGGTGAAGGTTTAACTTACTGCAGCACAATACTTGCTCCTATTTGGCAAGTTTAAGACTATATAAAACATTACTAACTTTGGTCACCATTCGAAGAAATAGATCCCTAGAAGTTATTCTTGCCCGACAGTGCATGCCCTCTGATCAACATTCCTCCCTTTCCCATCACCCTCCTCCTGCAAACCTCGGCTAATCACATTTCTACTTTCTGCTTCTCTAAGATTGGCTTGCCTAGATTCTGCACATAAGTGACAGTATTTAGCTTTCTATTCCTGGCTTATTTCACTTATTGTAATGTATGTTTGGAACTGTCAGAGCTATAGGGGTCATGGGAATTACCTAGAATGGCATCTGTAAACATAAAAAATGCTAGAGGCTTAGGTTTACCATGCTAGCTGTATGAGCTGGAACGCGTAAGCACTTAGATGAGGCAGCAGTGTTTCCCACCTTGACCACTCATCAGCATGGCCTGGGGAGCTTATGAATAACCTATGTTCTTGTCCAATCCTAAGTCACAATCTCTGATGGCCAGACCCATGGATATGCACGTTAATCACGTTCCTGCTTATTCTACTACAGCTGAACACTCACCCAGCACGTGAAAACCATTAGACAAGCTCTTCTAAGTGTACTTCCACTTCTGAAAATCTGTGAAACATATTTGTTATTGCAATCTCAAGCCCATTTGTTCAACTGTGCATCATTAAATGCTCTAATCCCTACTCCATATGCCATGGAAGGGAGATCCAGGCAAGTTGTAGTTCTCAGAGGGTGAGGGCCACATCGAACTTCTGCCTGGGTACTTGGGTTCCTGCTCATTGTTTTCAAGGTGCCTTCCCATGAGACTCTCCATTCCCTAACATGCGTGACCCACTTGGCTGAGTTGTAGGACATGACCAGCTGGCCCATGCTCCTCCTTAACTCTGCTGTCAGAAACATGCAACCTTTCCTCCCTGGCAGAAGACAGGCATGAGGCCTAAAAGTCAGCTAGATGCCAAGCAAAGCCACGCTTCTTGGGCTTTACCCAGATGGCTTTTTTTTTTTAAAAAAAGATGCATCTGTTTATTTGAAAATCGGAGAGATCTGCTGGTTCATTCCCCAGCTGGACGCAACAGCCGGAGCTGAGCCAATCCAAACTCAGGAGCCAGGCGCTTCTTACAGGTCTCCCACGTGGGTGCAGGGGCCCAAGGACTTGGGCCATCATCTACTGCTTTCCCAGGCCATAGCAGAGAGCTGGATTGGAAGTGGAGCAGCCAGGACTTGAACCAGCACACAAATGGGATGCCGGCACTGCAGGCCGCGGCTTTATCCGCTACGCCACAGCACCAGCCCCCCAAGATGGTTCTTAAGGGCAAAAGTCATTGCACATTTGGCCCATCCTGCAGCCTTTCCCGAATTAAGTCTCTACTTTGTCCCAGTAGAAATGTCTCACTGATAACAAATGCTGTGAGAAGTCCATTTTGTCCCCACAGGAACCCCAGCAAGTTACCAGAAACGTGCTGCAATCACCCTGAGCTGTGTTGTTAACATAGCACATATGCATCTAAAACTAATAACTACTAAAGTATGAACCTGTTTCAATGAATATTGGGCAAATTTAAAAGATACACACAAGAATGATTTCTACTAAAGATTCAGCAGTTTGTTTTCCAGAGTATTTTAAAGGAGCCATCGTATTATTCAGCAAGATCCAATAGAAAAAGACCGGCAGAGGATATAATAGGCAACTCATAGATAATGAAAGCAGGTAATATATTCCCCCATTTGACTGACAAAAATATAGAACTCTGATACTACTAGTATTGGCCAGCTTGTGAGTAAACAAGGCTACCCGTCACTGCCAAAAAAAGACCTAGGAAAGAACTTTTAACTTCTGAAGTAAACTGGAGTGAAGTGGGGATATGACCTGGCCCAGCCATATTCTAGAGCAATTTGGCATTTTCTATTAATATTCAACATGCATGTGTCCTAGCAGTTTCATATCAGTTGTCTATCCTGGAAACACACACACACACACACACAAGGACACCTCTTGCAAATGTTTACTACAGCCTTTGCATGTGAGTGGAAAAGATAATACCACACACATGACTGAACTGTGATGTGTTTATTCCACAGCATTCTACACAGATAAGTAGTATCAGACCTATATGAATTGACTTGAAAACTACAAACCATACTAATGAATGAACAGGGAAAATTCTAGAACAACACATAAAATATAAACCCCCTTTTCCTAAGTAAATAAAAACATCTTGCATGTTTCCTTGGGGTTGGGTGTATGTGAGTAAATGCATAGAAAAGTGTCCTGCTGATAGACCGCACACTCACTGTCAGCTACCTCACCAACCAGAGGAAAGAAAATTCAGAGTCGGAGTAGTTAGCACCAAGCTCCAGAGATTTGCATTTTATAACTTGATTTTTTTTTTCACTGAGAGTGCTTCTGTATTACTCATCTGATTAAAAATTAATATTAGGAAAAGGAAGCAGGCATCTTTGTGAGGCAGAAAAACACCCATTAAGCTCACATTGTAAATCTCATTCTTCCAGTTACTGTTCTTTTGTTCTTGGAGGAAAGCCACAATTATCATTAGCATAAGACAAAGAGGATAGTACTCACCCCAGAAATGGCCCCAAGGTTCACATCAGATGAAGTATGGAAGCCACATGAAATTAGTAGTGTATTAGTAAGGGAAATCAAGCACATCAGAATTTAGAAATAGGATGAGAAGCCATTTCATTCAGCTGCAAAAGTATCCTGGAGATAGGGAATAATTGCGATCAGGTCAGTTTCCCTCCTCTGGAAGGACCCGGAGTCAGTATGACCTAGGTCTGGCACCAGCTCTGCTGCTCCTGTAGATGATGACCTTAAGCAAAAGCCTTCCCAAGGCAAGATCTCACTTGCACTCTCTGCAGGATGAGGTGTTTGACTAGGCATCTGTATGGAGCACATCCAGTTCTGAGCCTCAGTAATTCTAAGCAGTCACTCTCATCTAGTTTGGTCATTTTAGACAACAGTACATGAAAATAAAAGCACAAATCGGTTCACCAGGTGCTGCCCCCTTTCCAGCAGATTGGAGAAGTCCACTCAGTCAGTGTCCTGGCAAAGCAGGACAGGTGGGCAGACACCGGCAACTTCCACCACCACAAAACGCTCCAAAGCTCAAGGTCCTGGGACAAGACAAAGGCCAGTTACTAACGCGGAGGAAGATGGTGGTCTTCTTATATGCAACATATAATGCGCTCGTGCCAAACCCAAAGTGCAGATGACACAGAGAACACTCACCCCAGGATGACTATCTCCTGAGTTATTTATTACATACCCAGCATGGAACTGGGTGCTGGGAGACAGCAAGAAACAGTGTCTGCCCTCACGGGGCCATGCTGGGTGTCTGGGCAGAGAGGCAGCTATGTGAGAGTGACGGGGAGGTGATGAGTACTCTCATCTTGGTACATCAGGGAGGAGGAGAGCTCAGCAGAAACACCTAAAGCAGTCCAGAGGCTACAAGGAGCCAGGAGAGGCAGCATTTAGTGGAGACCTGAGAATGCACAGTTAGCTACAGAGGAAGGAAAGGCAGAAGGAACAGCCTGATACAGGCTTGCGAGGGGAAGGGAACCCATTTGTTTTCCTTAAAATGTAGATGTTTTCTCATGTAGGGTATTTGAAAGATTCATGAGACACTGACCATGAACTTTTAAAACTGCAAGGGTCATTAAATATTGTCTAATCCTCTAATCATAGAATGTTAAAACTGACCCCATGCAGGGCCCTCATGTCACGTTTGGAAGAGCCAGGGCCATTTAGACTCACTCTCAGTCAATAGTTACCGAGTAGGAGGTGGCCACACCCTGGGCCAGGGCACACTGCCCTAGAGCAGTGGGCTGCAAAGGTCCTCTCCTGTGAAACCCACTTGCATGGTCCAACCCTGGAACAACATGTAGAAAAAAAGCTCACCTCGCAGCCCTACCCTAGTAAAACAAACAACAAAAACTAAAAAATAGTCCTGTAAAGAAAGTGGAGAATGGGAATCCTAACAAGGACTTGTCCCAAAACAAATACCCCTGACTCTGACACCTGGGACCTCAGCAGAGGAAACATCTCTTCCCTATTGTCCTGACCACCCCTTTTGGTGTCTCATCTTAAATTGCCATTTCCATTTTAAGAACAAATTATTCCATACTAAAACCCCCAAATCAGGGAGGTTTAGACTGGAGATGAACCCCTGTTTAACAAGCACAGAGTAAAACTGGGGGCAGAGAGGGAGAGATGCCAGAACAGTATGGGCTTTTACTTTACCGAGGCCCAAAGCAGTGCAGAGAAACCTGTACAGGGCCGGCGCCGCGCTCAACAGGCTAATCCTCTACCTGCGGCGCCAGCACCCAGGGTTCTAGTCCCGATCGGGGCACCAGATTCTGTCCTGGTTGCCCCTCTTTCAGGCCAGCCAGTGGAGGATGGCCCAACTGCTTGGGCCCTGCACCCACATGGGAGACCAGGAGAAGCACCTGGCTCCTGGCTTCGGATCAGCGTGGTGCACCGGCCGCAGTGCGCCGGCCGTGGCGGCCATTGGAGGGTGAACCAACAGCAAAAGGAAGACCTTTCTTTCTGTCTCTCTCTCTCTGTCCACTCTGCCTGTCAAAAAATAAAAAATAAAAAAAAAAAGAAACCCATACGGCGTAATAGGCCTTCCAGGGACCCCTCTGTGAAAGGCTCCAGAACACTTACTCAGATAAAGCTGCTCAATCCCAATCAGCAACCAGAGAAGGAGAAGTCCTTTGGCCATCATTACCGTTGATGGACCCTCGGAATCCGTCTATTGGTCGAAAATCCATTTCTTATACTACAGTGACTGCTGACAACGCAGGATGTTACAGTTTCATTTCAGTTTTAACCTCGTAATCTTCCTGTTTTCCTGTCCTGAATGGTCACCACCAATGTGGGACACAGGATAAAATGTGCTGAACACTTTGCTCCTGGCGACTAGTGCGAGCAGAAAAACACGCAAAGTAACGGCGTGACCTGGCATGAGCCTGTGTCCATGCTTACCTGACCGTTTCCTGTACATGCATAAACATCTCACGCATGCTAACGCACATGTGTGTGTGCACAGTCTGTATATGGGCCACATTCCTCCTGAGTGCTGTGCAGATTGGGATAAAATGCAATTGACGTCTGCACTGGCAATCGTTTCTTTACACATGGATTTCTCACGTAGGTCGAAAACACTAGATGGAAACTTGACTGCACTCCTATTCTGGCTTGCCCTCTCCCTGATACCTGGCCCCCTTGTCCTCATGAAAGACAAAAAGAAAACAGAGCTGCAGTCAAGCATCCCCTAAGCCAACAACGACCATTAGTGTTAACTGGCAGAGCCCAGAGGACCGGCCACAGATAGATGATATTAAGGCCCTTGTAGGGCCGGCGTCATGGCTCACTTGGTTAACCCTCCGCCTGCAGTGCTGGCATCCCATATGGGCACCAGGTTCTAGTCCCAGTTGCTCTTCTTCCAGTCCAGCTCTAATGTGGCCCAGGAGGGCAGTGGAGTCTGGCCTAAGTGCTTGAGCCCGAGCCCCTGCACCTGCACGGGAGACCAGGAAGAAGCACCTGGCTCCTGGCTTTGGATCAGTGTAGCGCCAGCCGTGGCGGCCATTTGGGGAGTGAACCAATGGAAGGAAGACCTTTCTCTC
Source organism: Oryctolagus cuniculus (assembly GCF_964237555.1). Classification (NCBI taxonomy): domain Eukaryota; kingdom Metazoa; phylum Chordata; class Mammalia; order Lagomorpha; family Leporidae; genus Oryctolagus; species Oryctolagus cuniculus. The sequence goes on from NC_091437.1 coordinate 43,961,165, forward strand.
TGTCTCTCTCACTGTCTGTAACTCTACCTGTCAAATAATAATAATAATAAAGGCCCCTGTGGGCCCCATCAATTCAGTGATACATCCAACTCAACAGAAATTAGAGGATGAGTCAACCACTGCTCACCAACAAGATGTTTTCAAAAACAGGATTGTATCATCATAAGTATTTACTGAATACTTGATTTCATGCCAGGCACTGTTAAGTGATAGAGTATTTAATTCTCACTACCCTAAGGCATAGATGTTGTTTTCTTATTTAACAAATAAGAAAACTGAGGCTTAAGGTGGATAAATAAACTATTCATTCATTCATTCATTCATTTATTCTAAAAAGTTGTAGAAATAAGACTCATGGGGCAGGTGTTGAGGTATAGCTGATAAAGCCACCACCTGTGACACTGGCATCCCATTAGGGGTGCTGGTTTGAGACCCCACTGCTCCACTTTCAATCCAGCTGCCCGCTAACAGCCTGGGAAAACAGCAGAAGATGGCTCAAGTACTTGGGCCCCTGCACCCAGGTGGGAAACATAGAAGAATTTACAGGCCCCTGGCTTCAGCCTGGCCCAGCCCTGGCCATTGTGGTCATTTAGGGAGTGAATCAGCAGGTAGAAGATCTCTATCTCTCTGTCTTTCTCTCCCTGTCTCTTTTGATCTCTCTCTCTCTCTCTCTCTCTCTCTCACTCTCTCTCTCTCTCTCTAACTCTGCATTTCAAATAAATAAGTAAATCTTTAAAAACATATTTATCAAAAACTAGGACTCGTGCCTAGAACTTCCTGATTCCAAACCCTATGCTCTTGCTTCTCTTATCCCAACACTTATTAGGATCTATTTCAATGGTATTTATACACCTATGAATAATTCTATGTTAACTAAAGAGTTTGACCAATGATATTAAGTAGAAAAAGAAAATAATAAAAAATAAAATAAGATAATAAACTGCTCCTCAGCAGTGAAGACAAAGGCTGTACAAAACATTGCTTCTCATGGTGTCAATTTCAGTTTTATAGGTTTCTTTTTAGGTGCTCTGTTAGTTGTCACAGATCAGAGAGAACATAGGGTATTTGTCCCTTTGGGACTGGCTTATTTCACTAAGTGTGGTGTTTTCCAGATTCATCCATTTTGTTGCAAATGACAAGATTTCATTTTTTGTATTTTACAGCTGTGTAGTATTCCCTAGAATACATAACCTGTAATTTCTGTATGCAGTCTTCCGTTGACAGGTATTTAGGTTGATACCATGGCTTAGAAATTGTGAATTGAACTGCAATAAACATGAAGGTGAAGAGGACTCTTTCATTTAATGATTTCATTTCCTTTGGGTAAATTCCCAGGAGTGAGATGGCTGGGTCATGTAGTAGGTCTATATTCAGATTTCTGAGATATCTCTATACTGGCTTTGATAGTGGTTTCACAAGTTTACATTCCCACCAAGAGTGGATTAGGATAAATTTTTACCCACACCATCGCCACCATTTGTTGTTTGTTGATTTCTGTATGAAAGCCAATCTAACCAGGGTGAGGTGAAGCTTCATTGTGCTTTTGATTTGCATTTCCCAAATGGGTCGTGATCCTGAACATTTTTTTTTTTCATGTATCTGTTGGCCATTTGGATTTCCTCTTTTGAAAAATGTCTGTTTAAGTCCATTTCCCATTTTGTAACTGGGTTATTTGTTTTGTTCTTGTGGATTTTCTTAATCTCTTTGTAAATTCTGATTATTAATCCTTTATCAGTTGCATAGTTTGCAAATCATTTCTCCCATTCTGTCAGTTGCTTCTTTGCTTTCCTGTTTCTATTGCCGTATGGAAGCTTCTCAGTTTGAAGTAATCCCATTTGTTAATTTTGGCTTTGACTGCCTGTATTTCCGGGGTCATTGTCAAGAACTCTTTCCTGTGCCAATGTCTTCCAGGGTTTTCCCAGTGTGCTCTAATAATTTGATGGGGTTGGGTCAAAGATTTAGATCTTTAATCCAAGCTGAGTGGATTTGTGTGTAAGGTCTAAATGGGGTCTTGCTTCATACTTCTGCATGAGGAAATCCAGTTCTCCCAGCACCATTTTTTGAAGAAACTGTCTTTGCTCCATGGATTGACTTTAGCTCCTTGGGCAAATATAAGTTGATTGTAGATGTTTGGATTGATTACTGGCATTTCTATTCTGTACCTTGGTCTATCCATCTGTTTTTGTACCAGTACCAGGCTGTTTTCATTTTAACTGCCTTGTAGTATGTCTTAAAATCTGGTATTGTGATACCTCTGGCTTTGTTTTTGTTGTACAAGATTGCTTTAGCTATTCAAGTTCTCATGTGCCTCCATATAAAGTTCAGCATCATTTTTTCAATTCTGAGAAGAATGTCTTTGGTAGTTTGATTGGTATCACATTGAATTTGTAAATTGCTTTTGGAAGAATGGACATTTTGATGATATTGATTCTTCTAATCCATGACCATGGAAGATTTTTCCATTTTTTGTATTTTCTTCTATTTCTTCTTTAATGTTTTGTAATTCTCATCATAGAGACCTTTGACATCCTTGGTTAAATTTATTCCAAGGTATTTCATTGTTTTTGTATCTGTTGTGAAAGGGATTGAACTTAGAGGCTCATTCTCAGCCTTGGCATTCTCTGTGTATACAAAGGCTATTGATTTCTGTGTATTGATTTTATATCCTGCTACCCTACCAAACTCTTGTAGGAGTTCTAATAGTCTCTTGGTGGAGCCTTTCGGATCCCTTATATAGAGAATCATGTCATCGGCAAAGAGGGATAGTTTGACTTCCTCCCTCCCGATTGGTATCCCCTTGATATCTTCCTTTACCTCCTTTCATAGTGATACCATGTTTCTATGTGCCTGCATCCAGCAAATCCTTAAACTGGATGGGTGGTGACAAATTCTTTTCATTTCTGTTTGTTATGGAAGATCTTTATCCCATCTTCATTCATAAATGAGAGCTTTGCAGGGTATAATATTCTGGGATTAAAAATTTTTTTTTCTCCTAAGACTTGGACTATAAGCCGCCATTTTCTCCTAGCCTATAGGGTTTCTGATGAAAAGTCCACTGTGAGTCTAACTGGAGATCCTCTGAAAGTAATCTGGCATTTCTCTCATGCACATTTTAGAATATTTTCTTTATGTTTTACTGTGGTGAGTTTGCTTACAATGTGTTGTGGTGAAAATCTTTTCTGGTCATGTCCTTTAGGAGTTCTATGTGCTTCCTGTACTTGGATGTCCCTTTCTTTCTCTAAATAAGGGAAATTTTCTGTTATTATTTCACTCAAAAGGCCTTTTAATCCTTTGTCTCTTTCTACGCCTTCAGCAACTCCTAGAACTCCATATTTTTTATAGTATCCTGTAGATTCCCAATAGTGTTTTTTTGGTTTTTCTAATTTCCTCTTATTTTTTGGTTTGACTACATAATTTCCTGTGCTTTGTCTTCTAAGTCTGATATTCTTTCTTCTGCTTCACCAATTCTGTTGTTAAGGCTTTCCACTGCATTTTTTATTTGTTCTATTGAATTCTCCATTTCATTTTGATTTCTCTTTAAGATCTCAATTTCATGGGAGAAATTTTCTTTCATGTCCTGTATGGATTTCAGTAATTCATGCATTTGCTTCTGACTACTTCCATGTAATCTTATGATAAAATTTTTAATCCAATTTCTTACATTCCTTCCATCTCATCATCTTCACAATCTAGTACTGAAGTGTTATATTCTTTTAGGGGTATTGTGTTGTCTTCCTTACTCTTGTTTCTTGAATTGGTGCATTTGTTGTTTGGCCTTTGGTTTCATCTTTTTTTTTTTTTTTTTTTTTTTTTTTGCTCTGGTGACTTTTATCTTTGTACTATGACTCTGTAGATAAGCTGAATGTCTGCTTTCAGTGAATATTTAGAGGCTTGTAGTGATGGGTGTATCTAAGCTGACACACCCAGTTTTGGCACAGTAAATCTTCTCTCTTTTTTTTAATCAAAAGGGAAATTTATTCTGCTCAGATGAGCTCCTCTCCTCAAGGAGACTAGTGCCTGAGTGCTAGCCCCTGTGGATATAAAATTTGTCTGCTCTTTCCCAAGGACCACACAAAAGATCTGTGCAGTCCTCAGTGTAAGTTCTGTTTCCCCAGCAATAGAGGTGATGAATTTTAAGGAAATAATAATTTAAAATTCCCATAACTAAAAGACCTAAGTCTCTAGATTTGGAGTACCCACCAAGTGCTAATCTCCATGAATGAGAAGATCCCAAGAAAATTAGTACATCACTATGTAATATGAGAAAATCAGACATGAGCAAAAGATATTAAAGGACTCCAGAGAGAAAACAAAGCCAAAACATGTTGTATGAAAAGGATTTAGAATCAGAATGCCATCACTCTTTGAAACAGTAGAACTAGAAAACAATGCAAGAATGCTTCCAAAATTCAGAGGAGAAAATTATTTTCCATCCAGTATCTTACTCCTAAGTAATCTCAAATGTAAGAGTATAATAAAGACCTTCCAGACACGGATGGATTCAAACTGTACATTTCATACCTTCACTATGGGGAAGCTATGAAAAGGAAATGTATAGCCAAACAAGAGAGTTAATCAGAAAACATAAAGTGAGAAAATCCAGAAAATAGGATATTGAAGTCAGGAAATAAAATTCTAGAAAGACAACTGCAGAGCAGACTGGAAAGCAGCTATTACAGGTGTCTTCCACTATACCCGAAGCCATCCCAAACTTACTGCCTGAATATTTTTCATGATTCCTGCTGTTGACTGTGTTCATCAGGGCAGTTCTCATTCAGTTGCAGCAGCTAGAACTGGAGCATTCACAAGAGTAGACTGTTTTTCAAGGAAAACCTTTTCACCCACATGAATGATAACCCAAGATAACTTTTTACACATGAATCTAGTAAATTGCAAGAACTACTAGAAGAGCTACAGCTAGACTAGGATCTCTCTCTCTTTCTCTTTCTCTAAATATGGCTGTTCTTTTTTTTCTGCTTTTCTATTTGCTTATTTATTTATTTTTAAGGAATAAAAATTTCCTAAGAACAATTTTAGGAATATAGTTATTCTTCCAGCCATACCTGCCCTCCCATCCACACTCCCAGTCCTCCTACTCCTCCTCCCTCTCACATTCCCAGTCCCATTCTCCATTAAGATTCATTTTCAGTTAACTTTGTGCACAGAAGACCAACTCTATATTAAGTAAAGATTTCAATAATTTGCAGACATGCACACATAAAAAAAACTGAGAACTAGTTTTACAGTTAACTCTCATAATACCACCCACTGAGGACAGATGTCCTGCAAGGAGAGTTAGTGTACAGTGACTCCTATTTTTAATTTAACACTTAACACTCTCATGTATGATGTCACTGAACACCTGAAGCTCTTGACATGTGCTTCCCAGGCTATGGAAGCTTTTTGAGTTCACAAACTCTGTCAGTACTTAAACAAGGCCATAAGTAAAGTGGAAGCTCTCTCCTCCCTTTATAGAAAAGTACATCCTTCTTTGGTGGCCACTTCTTTGTGCTGGGGTCTTACTCACAGAGATCCTTCATGTAGAACATTTTTTGCCACACTGTCTTGGCTTTCCATGCCTGAAATACTCTCACAGGCTTTTCAGCCAGACCAGGACCATAAGGGCTATTTCTGAGGTCAAAGTGTTACTTAAAACAATTCTCATTCTATGAATCTGCTGTGTGGACTGTTTCCCATGTTGGAACATTCTCCCCTTTATAATTCTATCTATTATTATTACCAGACACTTGATCCTATTTATATGACCACTTTAACACTTAATCCTATCTTTATGTTCACTTTAACACTTAATATGATCACTTTAATATTTAAGATGACATTGTTACCACCCATCTTAATGGGATTTGGAGTCCCATGACAAGTTTTTAAACTCTACCCTTAGAAATAAGTCCAGAGGAATGTTATGTAGAACTATAAAGATTTACAGTTATAAACTTCTTCTTCCCTCTCTTATTCCCACTCTTATTTTTCACTGAGATCTATCCTCAATTGACTTTATACACATATGATTAACTCTATGTTAAGTGAAGAGTTCAACAAATAATATGAAAAAACAAAAACAAAATGAAACTTCCTCAACAGTCAAAACAAGCGCAGCTCAAGTCATCACTTCTTGAAGTGTCAATTTCACTACTACAGATTTCATTTTAGGTGCTCTATTAGTTCTCACAGATCTGGGAGAACATATAGTATTTGTTCATTTGGGACTGGTTTATTTCACTAAGAATGATGTCTTCCAGAATCATCCATTTTGTTGCAAATGACAGGACTTCATTTTTATTTACTGTTGTGCAGTATTCCATAGAGTATATATCCTGTAATTTCTTTTTCTACTCCTCAGTTGTTGGTCATTTAGGTTGACTCCATGTCTTAGCTGTTGATTCCATGTCTTAGCTATTGTGCATTAAGCTTCAATAAGGTGCAGATAACTTTTTATTTGTTGATGTCATTTCTTTGGGAATATTCCCAAGAATGGGTTGACTGGTTCATATGGTAAGTCTATCTTCAAATTTTTGAGGTGTCTCCATACTGTCTACCATAGTGGTTTTACCCAGTTTACTATACTCCCACCAAAAGTGGATTAGGGTACCATTTTCCCCACATCCTCGCCAGCATCTGTTGATTTCTGTATGATAGCCATTCTAACTTGGGTGAGATGAAACCTCATTGTGGTTTTGATTAGCATTTCCCTGACAGCTTGTAATCCTGAACATTCTTTCATGTATCTGTTGGCCATTTGGATTTCCTCTTTTGAAAAATGTCTGTTTAAGTCCATTGCTCATTTTATAACTGGGTTGTTTGTTTTGTTGTTGTGGAGTTTCGTGATCTCTTTGTAGATTCTGATTATTAATCCTTTATCAGTTGCATAGTTTGCAAATCATTTCTCCCATTCTGTCAGTTGCCTATTCACTTTCCTGTTTCTTTTGCTGTACAGAAACTTCTTAATGTGAAGTAATCCCATTTGTTAATTTTGGCTTTGACTACCTGCACCTCTGGGGTCTTTTCCAAGAACTCTTTCCTGTGCCAGTATCTTGCAGGGTTTCTCCAATGCTCTTTAATAATTTGATGGTGTTGGGTCAAAGATTTAGATCTTTAATCCATGCTGAGTGGATTTGTGTGTGAAGTATAAGGTGTAACGTACCCAGTACCATTTGTTGAAGAGACTGTCCTTGCTCCATGGATTGGCTTTAGCTCCTTGGTCAAATATAAGTTGGTTGTAGATGTTTGGATTGATTTCTGGTGTTTCTATTCTGTTCTATTGGTCTATCCATCTATTTTTTACCAGTACCATGCTGTTTTCATTTTAACTGCTTTGCAGTATGTCTTGAAATCTGGTATTGTGATGCCTCTGGCTTTTTGTTGTATAAGATTGCTTTGGCTATTTGAGGTCTTCTGTGCTTCCATATGAATTTCAGTATCACTTTTTCTAGATCTGAGAAGAATGTCTTTTGTATTTTGATTGGTATCACATTGAATTTGTAATGGCTTTTGGAAGAATGGACATTTTGATGATATTGATTCTTCTAATACATGAACATGAAAGATTTTTCCATTTTTTGTACCTTCTATTTCTTTCTTTAATGTTTTGTAATTCTCATCATAGAGATCTTTGACATCCTTCATTAAATTTATTCCAAGGTATTTCATTGTTTTTGTATCTATTGTGAAAGGGATTGAACTTAGATGCTCATTCTCAGCCTTGGCATTCTCGGTGTATACAAAGGCTATTGATTTCTGTGTACTGATTTTATATCCTGCTACTTTACCAAACTCTTCCATGAGTTCTAATAGTTTCTTGGTGGAGTATTTTGATCCCCTGTACATAGAATCATATCACTGGGAAACAGGGATAGTTTGACTTCCTCCTTCCCAACTGGTATTCCTTGCATTTCTTTTCCTTGCCTAATGGCTCTGGTAAAAACTTTCAGTACAAAAAAAAAAAAAAAAAAAAAAAAAAAAAACCTTTCAGTACTATATTGAATAGCAATGGTGAGATTGGGGCACCCTTGTCTAGTTCTGTATCGCAGTGGGAATGCTTCCAACTTTCCCCCATTCAATAGGACACTGGCTGTGGGTTGGTCATAAATTGCATATATTGTGTTTTGTGGAATATTCCTTCTATACCCAATTTGCTTAGAGTTTTCATCATGAAAGTGTTGTATTTTATCAAATGCTTTCTCTCCATCTATTGAGATAATAAATTTTTTTGTTCTTCAGTTTGTTAATGTGATGTATCACATTGATTGATTTGCAAATGTTGAACCAAACCTGCATACCAGGTATAAATTCCACTTGGTCTGGGTGGATGACCTTTCTGATGTCTTGTTGGATTAGAATGGCTAGAATTTTGTTGAGGATTTTTTGTCTATGTTCATCAGGGAAATTGGTCTGTAGTTCTTGTACACTGTTGAGACTTTTTCATCTTTAGGAATTAAAGTGATGCTGACTTCATAGAAAGAATTTGGGAAGATTTCTTCCCTTTCAATTGTTTTGAATAATATAAAGAATTAGTTCTTTTATTTTCTGTTGGAATTCAGCAGTGAAGCCATCTGGTTCTGCAATTTTCTTTGTTTGGAGGGTCTTTATTACTGATTCAATTTCTATCTTGGTAATGGATCTGTTTAGGTTTTCTATGTCTTCATGGTTCCATTTAGGTAGGTTGTGTGTTTCCAGGACTCTATCCATATCTTCTAGGCTTCCCAATTTGTTGGCATACAATTCTTTGTAGTAACTTCTGATGATTCTTTTTATTTCTGTGTTGTCTGTTGTCACATTTCCTTTTTCATCTCTAATATTATTGATTTGGGTCTTCTCTCCTTTTTTTGGTTAGTTGAGCCAATGCTATGTCAATTTTGTTTATTTTTTCAAAAACCAGCTCTTTGTTTTGCTGATCTATTGTATTTTTTGCATTAATTTTGTTGATTTCTTCTCTAATTTATTTTCCTTTTTTATTTTTTATTTAGTAAATATAAATTTCCAAAGTATAGTTTATGGATTACAATGGCTTTCCTCCCCCCCCCATAACTTCCCTCCCACTCACACCCCTCCCATCTCCCACTCTCTCTCCCATTCCATTCACATGAAGATTCATTTTCAATTATCTTTATATACAGAAGATCGATTTAGTATATATTAAGTAAAGATTTCATCAGTTTGCACCCACACAGAAACACAAAGTGTAAAATACTGTTTCAGTACTAGTTATAGCATTACTTCACATTGGACAACACACTAAGGACAGAACCCACATGAGAAGTAAGTACACAGTGACTCCTGTTGTTGACTTAACAATTTGACACTCTTGTTCATGGCATCACTAATCTCCCCAGGCTCTAGTCATGAGTTGCCAAGGCTATGGAAGCCTTTTGAGTTCGCAGATTCAATCTTATTCCGACAGGGTCATAGTCAAAGTGGAAGTTCTCTCCTCCCTTCAGAGAAAGGTACCTCCTTCTTTGATGGCCCCATTCTTTCCATTGGGATTTCATTCGCAGAGATCTTTCATTTAGGTCTTTTTTTTTTTTTCCAGGTGTCTTAGCTTTCCATGCCTAAAATACTCTCATGGGCTCTTCACCCATATCCGAATGCCTTAAGGGCTGATTCTGAGGCCAGAGTGCTATTTAGGACATCTGCCATTCTATGAGTCTGCTATGTATCCCGCTGCCCATGATGGATCGTTCTCTCCCTTTTTGATTCTATCAGTAAGTATTAGCAGACACTAGTCTTGTTTGTGTGATCCCTTTGACTCTTAGACCTATCAGTGTGATCAACTGTGAACTGAAATTGATAACTTGGACTAGTGAGATGGCATTGGTACATGCCACCTTGATGGGATTGTATTGGGATCCCCTGGCACGATTCTAACTCCACCATTTGGGGCAAGTCCGATTGAGCATGTCCCAAATTGTATATCTCCTCCCTCTTTTATTCCCACTGTTATATTTAACAGAGATCACTTTTCAGTTAAAATTTAAACACCTAAGAATAATAGTGTGTTAATTACAGAGTCCAACCAATAGTACTAGAACAAAACAAAGAAAAAAATACTAAAATGGATAAAGTATTATATTGTACATCAACAGTCAGGACAAGAGCTGATCAAGTCACTGTTTCTCATAGTGTTCATTTCACTTCAACAGGTTTCCCCTTTGGTGCTCAGTTAGTTGTCGCCGATCAGGCAGAACATATGATATTTGTCCCTTTGGGACTGGCTTAATTCACTCAGCATAATGTTTTCCGGTTCCTGCATCTTGTTGGAAATGACTGGATTTCGTTGTTTTTGACTGCTGTATAGTATTCAATAGAGTACATGTCCCATAATTTCTTTATCCAATCTACTGTTGATGGGCATTTGGGTTGGTTCCAGGTCTTGGCTATTGTGAATTGAGCCACAATAAACATTAAAGTGCAGACAGCTTTTTTGTTTGCCAATTTAATTTCCTTTGGGTAAATTCCAAGGAGTGGGATGGCTGGGTTGAATGGTAGGGTTATATTCAGGTTTCTGAGGAATCTCCAGACTGACTTCCATAGTGGCTTGACCAGTTTGCATTCCCACCAACAGTGGGTTAGTGTCCCTTTTTCCCTGCATCCTCGCCAGCATCTGTTGTTGGTAGATTTCTGAATGTGAGCCATTCTAACCGGGGTGAGGTGAAACCTCATTGTGGTTTTGATTTGCCTTTCCCTGATTGCTAGTGATCTTCAACATTTTTTCATGTGCCTATTGGCCATTTGGATTTCCTCTTTTGAAAAATGTCTATTGAGGTCCTTGGCCCATCTCTTAAGTGGGTTGTTTATTTTGATGTTGTGGAGTTTCTTGATTTCTTTGTAGATTCTGGTTATGAACCCTTTATTATCTGTTGCGTAGTTTGCAAATATTTTTTCCCATTCTGTCGGTTGCCTCTTCACTTTCCTGATTGTTTCTTCTGCAGTACAGAAACTTCTCAATTTGATGCAATCCCAATAGTTAATTTTGGCTTTGACTGCCTGTGCCTCCAGGGTCTTTTCTAGGAAGTCTTTGCCAGTACCTATATCTTGCAGGGTTTCTCCAATGCTCTCTAATAATTTGATGGTGTCAGGTCATAGATTTAAGTCTTTAATCCATGTTGAGTGGATTTTTGTGCAAGGTGAAAGGTAGGGGTCTTGCTTCATGCTTCTGCACGTGGAAATCCAGTTTTCCCAGCACCATTTATTGAATAGACTGTCCTTGCTCCAGGAATTGGTTTTAGATCCTTGATCAAATATAAGTCAGCTTTACATGTTTGGATTGATTTCTGCTGTTTCTATTCTGTTCCATTGGTCTATCCATCTGTTTCTGTACCAGTACCATGCTTTTTTCATTATAACTGCCCTGTAGTATGTCCTGAAATCTGGTATTGTGATGCCTCCGGCTTTGTTTTTGTTGTACAAGATTGCTTTAGCTATTCGAGGTCTCCTGAGTCTTCATATTAATTTCAGCGTCATTTTTTTCAGATCTGAGAAGAATGTCTTTGGTATTTTGATTGGTATTGCATGGAATCTGTAAATTGCTTTTGGGAGAATGGACATTTTGATGATATTGATTCTTCCAATCCATGAACATGTAAGATTTTTCATTTTTTGGTATCCTCTTCTATTTCTTTCTTTAAGATTCTGTAATTTTCATCGTAGAGATCTTTAACGTCCTTGGTTAAGTTTATTCCAAGGTATTTGATTGTTTTTGTAGCTATTGTGAATGGGATTGATCTTAGAAGTTCTTCCTCAGCCATGGCATTGCCTGTGTATACAAAGGCTGTTGATTTCTGTGCATTGATTTTATATCCTGCTACTTTGCCAAACTCTTCTATGAGTTCCAAGAGTCTCTTAGTAGAGTTCTTTGGGTCTCCTAAATAAAGAATCATATCATCTGCAAAGAGGGATAGTTTGACTTCTTCCTTCCCAATTTGTATCCCTTAAATTTCTTTTTCTTGCCTAATAGCTCTGGCTAAAACTTCCAGAACTATATTGAATAGCAGTGGTGAGAGTGGACATCCCTGTCTGGTACCAGATCTCAGTGGAAATGCTTCCAACTTTTCCCCATTCAATAGGATGCTGGCTGTGTGTTTTTCATAAATTGCTTTGATTGTATTGAGGAATGTTCCTTTAATAATCAATTTTCTTAGAGTTTTCATCATGAAATGGTGTTGTATTTTATCAAATGCTTTCTCTGCATCTATTGAGATAATCATATGGTTTTTCTTCTGCAGTCTGTTAATGTGGTGTATCATGTTGATTGTTTTGCACTAGAAATTGTTAAGAACATTAAGAAGTTCTCAAAAACAAATTCTTGAACCATAGAAATCCTTAATGGACAAGATAGAAAATCTTTTTCATGAAAATGAAATATTAACGGACTGTAACCCGCCATTCTCTCCTAGCCAGTTACACTCCCCTGCGAGTCTAACTGGAAATCCTTTGCAAGTAATCTGGCAATTCTCTCATGCACATTTTAGAATATTTTCTTTATGTTTTACTGTGGTGAGTTTGCTTACAATGTGTTGTGGTGAAAATCTTTTCTGGTCATGTCCTTTAGGAGTTCCATGTGCTTCCTGTACTTGGATGTCCCTTTCTTTCTCTAAATTAGGGAAATTTTCTTTATTGTTTCTCTAAAAAGGCCTTCTAATACTTTCCCTCTTTCTATGCCTTCAGGAACTCCTAAAACCCATATTTCGGGTTGTTTTATAGCATCTTGTAGATTTCCGATGTGGTTTTTTTTTCTAATTTCCTCTTATTTTTTAGTTTGACTATATAATTTCTTGTGCTTTGTTTTCTTTCTTCACCCATTCTGTTGTTAAAGCTTTCCACACATTTTTTATTTGTTCTATTGAATTCTCCATTTCATTTTTATTTCTCTTTAAAATCTCAATGTCATAGGAGAAATTTTCTTTCATGTCATGTATTGATTCCAGTAGTTCATGCATTTGCTTCTGACTATCTTATAATCAATGTTTTGAATCCTGTTTCTGGAATTTCTTCAATATCATCATTCATCTTCACAATTTAGTACTGAAGTGTTGTGTTCTTTTGGGGACATCTTGTTATCTTCCTTATTCTTGTTTCTTGTGTTGGTATGTTTGTTATTCAGCATTTGTGAGATACTCATTGGTTTCTTCTTTGTTTTTCCCACTGTGGCAGCTTTTATCTCTTACTATTCCCCTATCCAAAAGTGGAATGTCTTTCCGTGAATATCTAGATGTTTGTGGTGGGTGTGGCCAGGGAGCTCTGTTAAGTTTCCAGGATGAAAGGTACATTTAAGGAGACACATTCAAGTTTGGTGTGGTAAATCTCAACTTTTCTTTTTTTTTTTTTACCAGAAGGGAGGTTTATTCTTCTCAGGTGATCTCCACTCCTCAGAGGAGTCCAGTGCCTGAGCGCTAGCCCCAGTGGATATAATGTTTCTCCACTCTGCCCCAAGAGTCACACAAAGGGTCTGTGCAGTCCTCAGTGTAACCTCAGATTCCCCAGCAATGTCTCTCACCAAGTAACCAGGAAGCCCTGAGTGTGTGGAGTTTCCCACAGTGACTGCTTGAAGTCCCAGCCACACCATGAGTTCTCCCACACAGCCTCAGATTTTCTTTTCCAGTAAGGCATACAATCCTCATAGAGTCACAAGCACCTAGCCCCCATGAGTTCTCCCCATTAGAGTCAGGAGACTCCATTTGGCTAGTGTGTACACGAGATGGCACCACTATTAAGTATGCCCAAAATGGCACCCAACCTATCTGCTTGCTACAGGACACTGCTGTAAGGTGATCAGGGAGAGAGAAACATGTCCCACCCTTTTCTGGTGTTTTTTTTTTTTTTTTCTCCTATAGTTTGGCAGATACACTATCCCCTAGAGGGCTCAAAGTTAGGTTCCCTCTAGGTTCTCCCTGCAGCTTTTTTGCCAGTAGCTTGGGCTTCTGCAGTCTGGTCTCACCTCACTCTCCAACACTGGTGCATAGGCTCTCAGCTGCTGGGGTCTGGAGTCGTGGTCCTCCACACCCCCAATATGTTTCCACCGTGTTTCTCTAATTTGTGTAGAGTTTCCCCTGCCATTTTCTCCCTAACACTTCTCTGAGACTGCTCCCACTCCATTTTTTTAAACTATCTCCTCCTAGGCTAGAGCAGTAAGCTCCCTCCCTACTCTTCCATCTTGGAAACGTGCCTCCCCACATGGCCTTTCCAGTTGGCATCTTGTGCTTCCTTACAGTATGACAGTCTCAGAGTAGATGATTTTTTTTACATAATTTTTTATTTTCTCAAAAATTACCATTCTGACAGGATCTGGAATAATCTGCAAAGGTTTTTTTTTTTTTTTTTGACTTAATTTCAGACATCATACAGGATATTTCCACAGTATTATATTGGTCAAAAAATCAAGTTATAAGGCCATCCCAGAGTCAAGTGGAGGGAGAAACAAAAGGTTATGAAAATCAGGAATAGGGTTACTTGAGATGGTAGGGGAGGCAACTTTTGAGACTGGTCACTGTGACAACAAAGCCAGGCTAGAACAGAAGGGCAGAGGTTAAGGTTTGAAGGAGTGGACGAGAGTGCACTGTGAAACTGATTTTCTCATACATTCAGGTATTTTAAAAATAAATTCAATAGATCTTTAATAGGTCTTTAGAGCACTTGGGTGACTTTTAATGGATACTTTGGAAATTCAGGAAGAGGGAAAATGAAGCAAGTTTAAAACCAGGAAACACAAAATTCTGTACCAGAAAAGAATTGTAATTATAGAAGATTTGCTAAATGTGTAAGATACTTACATTATCACAATCAGGCAAAGTCTGGCTATGGCTTAATACAAATTTGTAAAATGACTGCACTGGGAAGATAGGTAGAGAGCGGGGTATGAGTGTAGGAAAGCCAAACTCTAGTCACTCTTTTAAGAACTGTGTACATTATATATCCAAATGTCAACCAAATAGTATCTATATAAATGCATAACTAGTAATATGTAGATTAAAACTAGATGACGAGGTCATCACTGTGGCATAGCAGGAAGGCCACTGCCTGCAGTGTGGCATCCCATATGGGAGCCGGTTCAAGTCCCAGCTGCTTCACTTCCAATCCAACTCTCTGCTATGGCCTGGGAAAGCAGTGGAAGATGGCCCAGGTCCTTGAGTCCCTGCACCCACATGGGAAACCTGGAGGAAGCACCTGGCTCCTGGCTTCGGATTGGCAGAGTTCTAGTCGTTGTGGCCAACTGGGGAGTGAACCAATGGATGGAAGACCTCTCGCTCCTCTCTCTGCCTCTCCTTCTCACTCTATGTAACTCTTTCAAATAAATAAATAAATCTTTAAAAAAAATTAGATGAAAAGCTGAAAAGAAAAAAAATCTAAAAAATTTAATAAAAAGAAATTCACTTTTTTCTGTTATGTTTTTATAATAATATCACCTTTAAAAATTGTATATATTTGAACATATGTAATGCCAAGCTCTTAGTTTTTAATACCACATTCCAATGAAAAGAACCTAGAAAAATGGAGGATTCTAGTGCTGAAAGAGGAAGCATACAAGATGAGCCTGGAGCATCTTGTCTGCCAGAAACTAAAAGTAAGGGACTTCAAGCAAACAAACAAATCCCCAGAGATGGGATTACTTTAAAGGTCACAGGAGACAATTAAAAGAGCTTCCAATGACCAACACTGGAACAGTATGAGCAAGAAAATAAAGCAATTCTGGATTCTAATTCAAAGTATATAGTAAGTGCCTAAGAGTCCATACTGATATAAATAAATGATTGAGTCTATACATAACTGGGGGAAGATAGACAAGTCTTCTGCTCACAGTTACAGATTACTTATGCAGATACTCCACACTTAGGGATATGAGCCTATGAGGCTGTGAATCTGAAGCTAATGTTAGCTATCATTGCCTCACAAAAGAACAAAGAACAAGTAAAGAAACAGAAAATTTCTAGACCTGTGACATGTTTTGAGCCCCTAAAACAAGGCTAAATTAATAAGTAATAAATACCTTCTGGGCTAAAGCCAAAGTGGGTTGAGTTTTCAGTCATTTGGAATCTTATAATTAGAAAGACGTGTATGTGGTGGAATGAGAAGGCCATGCCAAGATGGCTGCTGGCAAGTGAGCGTTAGTTACTCAGGAATGGCTTCAAAACCCACCTGGCAATGGAGCCTGCCTGGCAACAGGCTGTGATTGGATGGCTTCAGGTACTGCCTGGCAACAGGCTGTGATTAGTTAGGGCATAAACCACCCCTGACTGGATTGGCTGCCTAGGCTATTTAAGCTGCTGTACCAACTGAAATAAACGAGTCTGCAGACTGCTCGCCTCCAGCCCGCTTTCACACGACTCCCGGGGTCTGTGTGGTGACTCCGTACCTCTTGCCCCCACCACACTCCTCCACTCAGAACAAATCCACAGCAACATATGTACATGGTGGTAATTTGGCTGTGTGATTTTAATGTTTTCCTAACCTTAAAAGTTTAGACTGTTATCAGTCCAAGCACTGGTTTCACTGCAACCCTTCAATCATGATCAGGTTCTATTCATGCTGTAATGCTCTGAACATGTGGGAATTCTGTAAGGTTCTGGGAATAAGGCATAGCTCCTACCCTTAGGGACCTGACATTTCTAACCTTCAAGCAGGGGCAGTATTATCAAGTCCTATCTTGCAAAAATAAACCTAGTAGAGACCAGAAAGGATCAAAACTGTTATGTAATAGGACAAAAATAAAATAGAAGTTTCCTGATAAACTGTTCTTTATAGCAACCAGAAAATTCTTTCTGGTAAATGGTGTTAAATTAAATCCCATTCATTTATGTTTATTCATTCACTTCTTCATCAGCTACCATTAAAAGTCAGCAAATGATGGTCCATGAAACAAATCCAGTCCAACACCCATTTTTATAAATAAAGTTGCATTCAACACAACAGTGTGCATTTTTAACATACTGTCTATGGCTGCTTTCACACTACAGCAACAAAGTTGGGTAACTGCAGCAAACATCATATGGTCTGCAAACCCAAAAATATCTATTATATGGTATTAAAAGAAAAAAATTTGAAAACTCTACTGAGTTCATGCAGTGTGCCAGGCACCAACTTAGGGCCTAAGCCATTAGACTGCTTGTTGGACCTCCTACACTTGTCCTCAATAAGCTCACATCCTAGTTTCTCCTCATGGGAACCAACTAAGTTAACAGGCAATGCAGCACATTGCGGTAAGTTATGGCAGGAAGAGGAGAGAAACACTTTAGGAGCATCGGGAAATGATGCCTAGGGCAGTCTCAAGAATGACAGAAGAGTCAGAAAAGCTATTAAGCCCAGACCTAAAGGACATAGGAAAGGGTTAGAGTGCTGTGAAAAGAACTTTAGGCATAATGAACAGTATCTAAAAGTTAAAGACATCATCACAGCAAGGCACTTTGGACACATTGAAGAGTTTCAAAGCGGCAGGTGTTTAGCCTAGCAGTTAAGACACAGTTTGGGATACCCGGGTTTGATACCTGCCTCTAGCTGCTGACTTAAACTTTATGCTAATACAGATCCTGGAAAGTAGGGACTGATGGCTCAAAAAATTGGACCCTGCTACTCACGTAGAAGACTTGGGTTAAATTTCTAGCTCATCCAGCTGTCATAGGCATCTGGGGGATGAACAAGCAAATTGGAGCAGGCTTGCTTATTTGTTCTTCCTCTCTTTCACATAAATGAGTAAAAACTTTATAGTAAATAAAAGTAAATGTAGAGTCCACTAGTATTGGGGCCAGCACCGTGGCTCACTTGGTTAATCCTCTGCCTATGGCACCGGCATCCCATATGGGCACTGGGTTGCTCTTCTTTCAGTCCAGCTCTCTGCTGTGGTCCAGGAAGGCAGTGGAGGATGGCCCAAGTCCTTGGGCCCTGCACCTGCATGGGAGACCAGGAAGAAGCACCTGGCTCCTGGCTTTGGGTCAGCGCAGCGTGCCGGCCGTGACAGTCATTTGGGGGGTGAACCAACTTTCTCTATCTCTTTCTCTCACTGTCTAACTCTGCCTGTCAAAAAAAAAAAAAGTCCACTAGTATAACACAAAAGAAAACCATGTGCACTCTAATAAAAAAAAAATGAGACTTGCAGTAATCCGAATGTGATTGATGTGTGTGCATGTGTGTGCACGTGAACTTCACCACAGCTGGAACTCACATCAGAAGAAAAGTGGAAGTGCCAGGTGTTGGGGCTGGTACAGCAGGGTATCAGGACTTCAGCTCATGAAAGAAAGCATGGGCATTCTCCTGAAGGCAAACAGGAGGTGACCTCTATGAATAAATATTGAGCCTAACAGTCTAAGACTTAGAAAACAAAAACCCAACAATTGGGAATGATTTCGTTAAAAAGTTATCCAGAAGTAGGTATAAATCCCTATATCTCCTTGAGCTTCTGCAGTCCCAAATGGTATAGTCTTCTGATGGCCAGAAATTACTTTTTCCTGAAAAGGGTGATATGTTACAGATTGTTTTAGTAGGAAGAGGACAGTAACCTCTCATGTTTATTGTCATTCATGGGGATCTATTCAGCAAGATTCTTCTTATTCTGTGACTCTCACATCATCTTTCCTATTTCCTGTTATTTCATGTGTAATAGAACATCAGACTGCTTGCATTCCCTCTTGACCATCTACCAGTTTCCCAGCTATGAACAACCTACTCAATCTCTCTACTGTACTACCTCTCTATAAAATACTGGTAATAGTACCTGCATCTTAGATTGCTGTGAGCACTGTTGGAAAAAAAAAAGGCCATGAAGAGCATTTAGCAGGCTACCCAGCCAATAATGAACACTCAACAAATGTCAATCACTGTTTAAGTAGCTGCTTTCTTGGTACTGTGGGAGAGGTACCCAGGACAGAATGACCTATTCAGTGCAAGTACCTTCCCATTGACTGATTGGCATCACTTATTTTATGGTTCTAATCCTTTCTCAACTGTAGGATACAGTCTGTTATGTGCATAAAGAGGGCATATGCCCTAATTATAACCAATCATTGTAACCCACCCCCTTATGGGGATTAATACATGACAAAGGAAGTGAATTGGTATACTTGGAGAAGTTGATTCAATTAGAGACTGACAAATCCTGAACCTTGGAAAATAAAGGTAACTGAAAGATCACTGATTTAATTACCCATCCAAAGCTTTATGCATGTAAACCAAGCCTCTGCCTGCATACCTACTCCAAATGCAGTCCATTATACCCTCCTACAGACATATTTGCAGGAAAAATTGAAAAGCTTTAGCTCTGTGCTAAGCACTGTTCTAGGTCTTGTTCACATATAATCTCAACTGAAAATCTGTAAAGGAGGTGGTATTACACCTTTTACTGTACACACAAGGGAAGAGGCATTGGAAAACATGAAAAACTTAACTCAAAATATAGCTATTTTGCCAACTACATATTAGGGCTTATTTCAGGACAAGAACAGGGCTCACTCATATTGTCCCAAGGAGAAGGTGATTCATGACAGAGGCACCTACAGTCTAGACTCAGCAGCTCTTCAGGAAATTTCAAGGTATTCCTTGCTCTCTCTTTTCTGGTATATATCTCTGTGTCTCTCTGAACCTCTCCCCTGGTTAGCCTTCACCCCAGCCTCAACTCCATTTCATTACCCACAACTCAGCTCTCTGAGCTCATCCTCTCCATTCTAAGATTCAGAGTCCAGTTCCCATGTTTCACGGTAGGCTTCTGCTCGTAGTTCACTGACTGCCCTGTGGTTGGCTACTGTGAGATCAGTCAAACCCATAGAGAGAAAGATCCCACAGCGCAGAATGCTACTATTCCATTCACAGTTTGAGCCATGGGAGCTGTGGATGGAGTAAGATCTCTCAGCAGTAGCTGATGTTGGCAGATGATGACTAAAAACTCTAATACAAATGGGATTTCTTTTATGTCTGTCAACAAAACAGTTTCTTAAATCACTTAGGAATCCATTGAACTAGAAATAGCAGGAAATCCAATTCACAGAAGACTAAACCTATAAGAAACTTATTTATTCTCTCATGACAAGAAGTCTGGCTGTAGACAGCCCAGGAATTCAAAATATCATCAAGGATTTAGGATCTACTCAGTATGTTCCTTCAAGTTGGTTTGTTAAAACCTGGTCATAGGAGGACTGGCATACTTCTAGACATCAATTTCATGTTTGCAAAAGGGAAAGGAGGGGCAAAAGGGCTTTCACATCATTCTTCTCAGACTTATTATCTGGAAAATGAAGGTTTTACTAGCAGACTTCTTCTTATAACTTCTTTTCCAGAACTAGGTGATGGCTAACCCTCAGAGCTACCCTTTGTGATGATTGTGAGAGTCAACCAAATCAGTGCCGCCCTTAGTGCCCAAGAGAGGAATTTGAGGTCCCTCAGATCAAAGGATGGAACGCGTTGGTTATCTGGAAAAAAATCAAAGTTCCGTTAATACAAAAAAGCCTTCTTCTATTAATGGTTGAGGAATGGGCAGGCTTTTTGCAACAGAGCAAATGAGACCATGCATATACAGCCCTGAAGTGGGCGTGATCAGTGTTGGCTTCCAGCATGTAATGAGTTGTTTGAATACTTGAGTGCGATGACCCATTAAAGGGAGAAAATATTACAAAGTAGAAAGAAAACAAGGGTGGCTATGGGGAGATGCAACTGTTTCAGAAATCTGTTAAAGTTTGTCTCCCCTCTGAATCTCAATTTCTTCAAATGAAATGGGATTGAATAATCCTTTTACCATAAAGTTTGTCTGTGAATTATATAACACTACATATGAGTCATAAAGAGTTGGAGAATGTTTTGATTCATAAACAATGATGAGAGGAAGCTAGAATGAGTCAGTTAGCCTTAATTATCCTCATAAGGGGAGGATCCCTCAAGAAAAGGAGAAATGAAGCCTGGGTGGATACATATTCTGGTTAGTTCAAGAAATCATGGTTACATACATTTTACTCTCTTAAGATAAAAGAGATAAAATGGAAAGTGATGAAATCTTGGAAATCCTGCAAGGCTTGGGTTAGGAAATTGAAAGTAGAAGAATTTGAGGAAGGGTAGAATGAAAAGAAACGCTATGTTCCTAAATTAGTATATATGAAATGCATGAAGCTGTTCATCTTAAATAAAATTTGTAAAAATGTAAAAGAGTTAGATGTAAGAACAAAAAAAAGGGTTGACATTGTGCCACAGTGGGTAAAGCTACTGCCTGCAATGCCCACAACACACATGAGCACTAATTCTAGTCCCAGCTTTTCTACTTCTGATCCAGCTCCCTGCTAATACACCTGGGAAAGCAGCAGAAGATGGTCCAAGTACTAGGGACTCTGCCATTCATGTGGGACACTCAGATAAAACTCCTGGCTCCTGACTTCAGTGTGGTCCAGCCCTGGCCATTGTGGCCATTTGGAGAGTGAACCAGCAGATGGAAGGTCTCTCTTTCTCTCCCTTTCTCTGTGTAACTCGCCCAAAAATAAATAAATAAGCATTCAAAAAAAAGAGAATGAAAAAGTACAATTCCCATAAGAATATCCTAGATGCCACAAAGGTAGTGACCATTACTACTTGCAGTTCACATGATAGTGTGGCACCTCAGATGACTATAACTGGCTACCTTTGGCAAATGAGTTCAATGTGATTTCATATAACCATGATAATGACTTTTCTAACCATTCCAGTTATAATCCAGGCACGTGATGGAGGACCATGCCCATCCCATTCTGTTTGATATGGCCATATGGTCTCATTTGGCTGAGGTGTCATGGCTGACTTGTGGGTAAAAGCCTATGAGAATTGGTATATAACTCACTGTTTTCCTTCCTCCAGAAAAGGAATTGGATCCAAGGAGAAAGCCCCATAAGCCTGAGTGGGAATGATATCAAGAAGAACTGCACCCCTCACCCTCCTCCCCCATGACCCTCATTGACAACAAGCAAAACAAAAACACAACTGTTTTTCTGAACCACTAAAACATGTGCTTAACTTCAGCATAACCTAACGTATCCAGACTAATACCATTTCAGCACTGTGGAAAGACTAATGAGGAATGTGCCTAGAAATAGTCTTTGGATTGAAAGTCTGACTTTGTGACCTCTGAGACTTGCTTTTCACAGAGTCTACCATTCCACACCCCTGCACCACTATTTTTGTTCCTTTCTCACTCTAGAACTGTGGTTTCCAGGTCTTATAAAATAATATGTGAATTTCTACCCACACACATTGTGATTTCATCAGTCTGAATCAGAGTCCGAGCATTAAAATTTTTTTGAGTTCAACTACATGACTAGGTTTGAAAATCACTTTCCTAGACTTTCTTAATCCTATTTAATTTGTTCATCCTTCCACACTGAGAATAAATCTTCTCTAGAAATCTTTGTAAATCCAAAGTTCTCACTTGAGCTCTAATAGCAAGCTGGGCACACCTTGTATCTGTAATTAGAGCATGATATTCAGATTATGCATTTCTGTATCTATTTTCTAACCCCCCATGACCTCCTGGAATATGGGGTGTATATTAGAATCATCATGAAGCCCTGGTGCTTGCACAAATCCTGACATCACACCATATATTAGGTGTTTATCCAATGAATTCTTTATTGTTCTAAACAGAAAAAAAGATCATTTGAGTAAAAATAAAGAATCTATTGATGAACTTTGAGGAAAACAGTTTTTAAAAAAAAGTGGAATAAAAATTGTTTTAGATTGAGGAATAAATGATAAAGAAAGTTTGGTTAACAATTTGAAGACATTGTCTTTAGATGACAAAATAGATACATGATGATGGTCAAAATAATGTTTGGGGTTATCTTTAGGATGGAAAGCATACGTTTTGTATCATTGGGAAAATTATCAGAATGGAAAATATGTTTCAGCAGAAAAGTAGTTTTGTTAGTCAAGAATTCAGAAACAAAAGTAGGAGGTAGAAAAAAGAGCCCAGGAGTACAAAATATCAAAAGTGGTTATTTCTAGCTGGCTGGATTTGGATGATTTGTTTTTTTTCATTTCAGCAGGTGTTCAAGAAGTATTTGTTGAATGAGTAAATTTTCTTTATGTGAGTGAATGGATGTATTTTTTCAATGGTGCAGAGTTGACTTTATCTTATGGTTAAAGACAAAATATCACCATAGGTCCTTTAAAATTTCCTCACATTTTTCCTGATATCTCAATACATGCTCCAGTTTTTTCTACTGCATTAAATAAATGTCACTGGATTTGTAAGTGTCCTTGAGAAATACACCACAGTATTGCATTGTATATTATTTTAAAGTTACAAAATATTTTTGCTATAGACCTTTTTTTCTGTTTCCCTCCTTACTCACCCCTATGTTATTGAGATGTGTATTATAATACATATATATTTAACTCATACCTTCTATTTTAAAAAAACATTTTTTTATTTATTTGAAAGGCAGAGTTACAGAGAGAGGTAGAGACAGAGAGAGAGGTCTTCCATCCACTGGTTCACTCCCCAAATCCCACAACGGCCGGAGCTGAGCCAATCCGAAGTCAGGAGCCGGGAGCTTCTTCCTGGTCTCCCATATGGGTGCAGGAATCCAAAGATTTGGGCCATCATTCACTGTTTTCCCAGGCACAATAACAGGAAGTTACGTTAGAAGTGGAACAGTCGGGACTCGAACCAGTGCCGATATGGGATACTGGCGCTGCAGGCCAGGGCTTTAACCTACTGCGCCACAATGCTGGCCCCTAGCTTATACCTTCTAATTGCTGCATAATATAATATTATGGGTTTATCCCTTTTATACTCAGCAATTCTCTTCTTGTTGATGAATACCTGGGTTGCCTACAACTTCACAACAACACAAAAGATGTTTCATTGAACACCCTCAAACATGGACTTGGGAAAGTTTATTAGGGATGAGTACCCAGCAAAAGAAATATTAATCCTAAAATAGTCACACACTTCATCTCACCAAGTATATTAAGTATCTCTCCAGAACAAACTGACCAGCTTTACTCTTACTGTTCCTGCACAGGACTCTGATTACCCACATGATTGCTAACAATATTATCCTGCTCTTCAATAGCTGTCAAGCTGATGCATACCATGTCCTATTTCATTGTTGATCTCTTTGGGTTTTTTTTTTTTTTTTTGATTACTGATGAGTTTAATTCCCTCTTCACATACTTGTTAACTCTTTATGTTTCCACTTCACATTAATTTCTCACACCATTGTCCATTTTTCTATTTTCTTCTCTTTATCTCTCTTCCTATATGTTTGTTTGGGGCAGTGGGAAGGAATATGTGTCTAGTGTTCCCTTTTTTGTTTTTAAAGGTTTATTTATTTATTATCTTTAAGTCACAGTTACGGGGAAAGACAGAGAGAGAGAGAGAGAGAGAGAGAGAGAGAGAGATCGTCCATCTGCTGATTCACTCCGCAGATGGCCACAGTGGCCATGGCTGAGCCATGCCAAAGCCAGGAAACAGGAGTTTCATCTGTGTCTCCTGCATGGGTGACCGGAGTCACTAGCAGGAAGCTGGATGGGCAATAGAATAGCTGGGACTCAAGTCAGTGCCCATAACGGATGCCAGTGTCATGGTCAGCAGCTTCATCCACTATGTCTCAATGCCGGTCCTGTGTGTAATGTTTTCTCTCAACAATAGAAGTCCTTTCTTCTGCTCCATCATCCCTCTCCCAACTTTTTCATTGAATACCTCACTGAACTAAAATCCTTAACACCAATGTATTAAAATATATCAAGCTGTGTCCTTACAATTTCTGCTTTGGAAGTCTTGTTTGAGAGATTCTTTCCCATCCTGAGATCGCATTATTTCCATATATTCCTTCTTTAAGTTTTTAGTTCTGCTTTCACAGTCAACCTTTAGTCCCTGTAGAGTTTACTTTTATGTGATATGCAGTGCAGATCTAACTTTATTTTTTCTGTATATTAATCTAGTTTTCCCACTATATCCTCCTAAAATATCCATCTGCTCTTCATTTTTTTTATTATTTTTTTTATTTTTTGACAGGCAGAGTGGACAGTGAGAGAGAGAGAGAGACAGAGAGAAAGGTCTTCCTTTGCCATTGGTTCACCCTCCAATGGTCGCCGCGCTGCGGCCGGCGCACCGCGCTGATCCAATGGCAGGAGCCAGGTGCTTCTCCTGGTCTCCCATGGGGTGCAGGGCCCAAGGACTTGGGCCATCCTCCACTGCACTCCTGGGCCACAGCAGAGAGCTGGCCTGGAAGAGGGGCAACCGGGACAGAATCCGGCACCCCGACCGGGACTAGAACCTGGTGTGCTGGCGCCGCAAGGCAGAGGATTAGCCTAGTGAGCCGCGACGCCGGCCCATCTGCTCTTCGTTGATATGTGGTGCCATCCTTCTCATATGCTACGTAGGATTTTAGATAGGTCGATCAATGTTTGTGACTAAATCTGCATTCTATGTGATTAATAGAGTTGAAATGGGTTTTTTATCTTTGTACCAGGATCATACAATTTATTACTTTGGCTTTGTAACAAGTTTAATATTACTAGGGGTGACTCCAAATCCCCTACTGCCTTTTCTCTCTTTAGACAATTTGTAAGCTATTTTACACTTTATACTTCACTGAAAACTCTAACCTCAGTATCAAATATTTTAGAAGATCCTGTTAGGTTTTTTCAACTAGTAGTGCTTTAAATGACCTGATTAACTCAATAGGAACTGAACTGAGATGTTTACAAATGTTGCCATTTCATCCATGAACTTGGTACAGCAGGTTTTCAGGGAACCTTTAGTGGAGTCTAGGTTTTGTGCAATCTTAATTAGATTAATTACTACATGCTTTACTTTTTTTGTTTCTAATGTGATTTAGTCCTTACTTTTATATTTTCTAAATAATTGTTGCAGATATAGAAAAATGCTGTTGGATTTTTAACTATTTTCTACTTTGTATTTAATTAGCATCAACTACTTTTTAAACAAGTGGTAACACAAGAGGAGAAAAGAACACAGAAGAAAATTTGCCTTCCCAAGGGGCTGGCGCTGTGGCTTAGGGGGTAAAGCCACCACCTCCAGTGCTGGTATCCCATATGGGCGCCAGTTTGAGTCTTTGCTGCTCCACTTCTGATCCAGCTCTCTGCTGTGGCCTCGGAAAGCAGTGGAAGATGGCCCAACTCCTTGGGCCCCTGTACTAGTGTGGGAAACCCTGAAGAAACTCCTGGTTCCTGGCTTTGGATCAGCGCAGCTCTGGCCATTGCGGCTATTTGGGGAGTGAACCAGCAGATGGAAGACCTCTCTCTCTCTCTCTCTCTCTCTCTCTCTCTCCCTCCCTCCCTCCCTCCCTACCTCTCTCTCTCTCTCTCTCTCTCTGTAGCTCAAATAAATAAATAAATAAATATTTTTTAAAAATTTGCCTTTCCAAAGAATAAGATCATTCCTCCCTCTAACACAGGAAGGACTGAAATAAAAAAGGTTAAAGATACAGAAAAATGTAGTGGATTAAGTGAAAGAAATTGAACAGTTCACTCCTCAATTGAATATGAAGAGTGTTCAAAAGGTTCATGGAGAGAGTCTTCTATGAAAAAGATTCACATGGATTTCAAAACTTTTTGCACCAAAATAAACTTATCCTTTAATTCCCTTTCCATGTGAACTTTCTGAAGTATCCCCATAATCCTCAGGAATTTAACCTCGTCCTTTGATGAGAAATAATAATTTCCTATTAGAAAATCCAGATCGGTCACCATGAACTACGGAGGGAAACAACCACCAGGAACTGAAGAACTAAACCTTTACAGAGGAGAATAAATTTAAGATCAGACTAAAATCTGAATAACATACTCCTTACCTACTTCCCCCTCTATAAAATGAGGAGGCTGTGCTTGATGACATCTGAGCTTCCTGCGGCCTGAAACCTCAAAAAAATGTTAGAAAATGAAGACATGTGGGAGGAAAAATAATTTTCAGTGTGAATTAATCTCTGCTGTTGACTTTCCTATTCTATCATTTTCCTTGGCAAAGTGACTTTGAAAACAATTATTCTTTAAGGGAACTCAGAGGAGTAATTTTAGTCTGTAACAATGTGCAGAGACAATTTGGGAAGGGACACTTTTGGAGAAGAATATTTTTACCACCATCATTTTGGCTCGAGATTGAACTGGCTCTTTCCTGGTCATCAGCCTTAACCCCCATTCTACTATTGACATTTTTCAACTGTGTCCACATAACTTAGTATCTTCTGGTTCGGGAAGAGAAGGAGAGAAGTGAAACTTCCAGAGTTGCATTACTAAAGGAAGCTCATCCTTTCAGAAACTTCACTGCCAGATTTTTACTGAGTTCCTCTTTTGAGGGCTAGGACAATCTTTTCTTTCCATACTCAAATAAGAATATATTGAAGCCAACAGGCAAAATGCTTCACCTGAGTGCCTTGCGTAATAAGCATGTTTCTTCACCATGCTGAGTCCCAGTCCTCCAGCTGCACTCCTCGTCCAGTCGCCTCACCAGCATTTCCACGGTACCTGAATACGAGACCAACATCATGATTTTCAAGACTGGCAAAGCTCCGAATCAAATGGTCATCTCTAACTACAGAAACACGGCTTACAGAGATGTGGAAATACAAGTAAATTCATAAGAACAGATACAAGGCTAGTGTTAATATTGAAATAAATTGAAAATAATATAAATGTCACATGTCAAAAATGAAGAATTACACTGGGTCATCGAAGAAGCATCAGCAACCATTTAAAAAGAACATGTTCATTGCTATAAGTGTGCATCTGTGGATGAGTAAAGGTCTCCAGGACAGAAGTGAGAAAAACAGTCTCTGTGACTGAGTGTGACAACCAGGATAGAAAAGTTGTATACAGCCTTGACCCATTCTTGTAGGATGAAGTACACACAAGCAGAGACATATACCTGAAGTGACATCAAAAATGTTAACAATTTTCTCCTCCAGGCAAGAAAGCAGGTAATTTGGGGTGCCCCTTTCTTCTGTATCCTTATATTTCCTAATTTTGTATCATAATTATGTTCTTGTAGTAAAGCCAAAGTCTTACAAGGGGAGAAAACGGGAGGGGGGAAGGCAAGTGAACACAGGAGAACTGGTCCTGGTCTTAGTCCGTCCAAAGTGCAAGAGCAGAAAAGTCCAAGCAAGTCACCAATTGTCCTTGAGCCTCAGTTTCCTTCCCTATAAACAGGAATAGCTGCCTTTCTGGAGCACAGAGCCTTTGTGAGGACTCAGACAGCCTCCCACAAACAGCCAGGAGAACCTGCAAATCCACTCTTCAGTGTAGGTTAACTCAACACAAGTGACTAGACACCCACACAAAGACTTGTATATTAATGTTCATAGCAGCAGTATCCTAACTAGGCAAAAACTAGAGATAACCCAAGTATCCATACAACATGCTACTTAGCAATAAAAAGGACAAACTACTTAAGCATGCAATAGATAAATCTCACAAACATTAAGGCAGATGGAAAATCTATAAAAGCCTGCATGCTGTAACATGCCATTTGCATGAAATTTGAAAACTATAATGACAGAATGCAGAACAATGGCTGTCCAAGATGGAGGGAGCAATGAGGACACAGGAACTAATTGGAGCCTGGAAACATTCTGTATCTTGAATGTGGTGGTCACACAACTGTGAGCACTTGTCGTTCTGATGTATGTCTGAAATGGGTGAATTTTCTGATGTGGAAATTATATCACAATATGACTATTGTTTAAACTATGCAACAGAACTTTTAAAAAAAACTATCAAAGTATGTGAAGATATACTGCAAAATATAAAGATCTATCAAAATGTAAGGTGTTGTTCTTGAATGAACTTGTTTTACAACAAAGCAAAATACAAAGAAATAACCTTAGAAACTACTCAGCTAATGAAAATTTCCTTTGATAAAAGGGGTCTGTCTGGGTATAAGCAAGGAGAATAAGGAATAAATTTTATCTGTTCCCCTGATTTCTTTTAGCTGTGTTGAATTCTACATAAAAGTTCAGGGGAAAATATATATCTGCTAAGTTATTTTAATACTGTTCCATACTGAATACTCAGTTGGAAATTATAGAAGAAAATTTTCCCAGCTTCCACCCCAAATCCTGCCATTAGTAACCTTGCAAAACATCCATCAGATGTTAAATATTTGGAAATGTTGCATTTCCAGCAACACTAGAGAAGCTGAGGCTGCAAATTGTCTGTTAGTAGCCTGGGGTTGCCTGCTAGTCAGCGGCAGAAGCAGACTCTGGAGCTCCGTCTCCTGGAGCCCTAATGCCCGGTCACCAGCCAGCCCTGTCCCAGAGAGAAAGCTGTCTGCAAAAGAAATGCACACCAAGAATCAATGAGAGGACAGGGGAGGATCAAGGAGGAGGAAGTGGTAAATGTGGGGGCCACCAAAGAAGGAAGCCTGGGAAGAAGTGGCAGGGGGCCAGACATCAGGTCCTCCTCTCACAGCTGCGGCCTGGCTGGCCTCTGGTACCCCTCATTGTGGACATGAGGGCAGGCTGACCACATGACGCTCTCCGGACTGTGTCTAGGGTGACTGTCCAGCGTGTCTCAGTCATGGGATGAGGGACTCATAACACGGCTCCCTGAACCTCTAGGTGGAAAATGAATCGTTAGAAACCCTACTTCTTTTTGTTTCTTTTTAAAAGATTTATTTGTACTTGAAAGGCAGAGTGAAACAAAGAGACAGAGAAATATCTTCAATCCACCGGTTCATTCCCTAATTGGCCACAACAGCCAGGACTGAGCCAGACCGAAGCCAGGAGTCAGAAACTCCATCCACGCCTCCCACATGGGTGGCCAGGCTGAAGCACTGGGCCGTCTTCCCAGGTTTCCCCAAGAGCACGCCCAGGAAGCTCACAGGAAACAGAGCATCCAGGACTGGAACCCTAGAACCGGCACTCTGACATGGAATGCTAGGTTAATACCCTCTGCCACACTGCTGGTGCCAACCCTACTTCTTACACGACTGTGCGTTTTGTTTCTAATGGGTCTTGTCAGGCCCTCTTCATAGTTTTTGGACAGCTAAGGTAAGAGAGCCCTGGAGTCCATCACCTCTGGCTTGACTTCTCCGTGCACTCCTTCTTCAGAGAGGGTGGGCTGGAGGAGCAGACGAACCTGCAGGAGGAAACTGCAGGACCTGGCTTCACCCAATCTTTATACTTCTGGGCATGCTTTTCAAAGATAATTTCCATCGGTTTCATATTAGTACTATGACAAAGTAGTGCATCATCATTACATAGCTCTCTTTTTTTTATTTCCTCCAAAGAGAAAAGGGCAAAAGCTTCTGATCCCACCACTAGCAGCGTGTTATGATGCTGATGCTGAACCTGTCATTCATAATCATGCATACTCATGTTTATGCTTTCTAACCAGCTTTTTCCATTTACTGCACCATGAACATGTAGCATATTCTTACATTTTTAATTTAAACCTTCTTCTATTGCATATTTTAATGTCTTCACGATTAGTGGCATACTCTATGAATATGTGATAATTTATTTAAATAAGTCTCCCTTACCAGATAGATTTCCCAGTGAAGGAATTTTTTGCTTTTAGGAACAACATGTTAATAACAGCACTTAAGAAGTACTTTTTCCAAAAATATCAAATCAAATCTAATCACATATTTAGCTCTAACTTTCACGATACAGGAAATGAAACCTTCTGAAGAGTACACAACATGGGACATTTTACAGAACTAGTCAGCTAGCATGTTCAGCAAGTTGCTGGCAAGCAGACAAGGAGGGTGGGTGTCACTGTTCTAAGTGAGAAAAAATACTAAAAACATCGTAAGAAAATGTAATGTATAGGTCTTGTTTGGATATTGATTTGGATTAATCAATTTTAAAAGAATACTTGGGGATGAGGAGGGGAAACAGTGGCATTCAAATATGGACTAGTATTGAAGAGCTGCCACTGGTTTTGTGAGGTGCAACAATGGCAATTACGTTGAAATGCATCCATACATGTTACATACAGCAGCACTTAAACAACAAATGGCCATCATCTTAGGAAGTCTCCTAGGGGCCAGCGCTGTGGGTTAGACGGCCTCCTGCAGTTCTGCCATTCCATATGGACACCAGTTCGAGACCCGGCTGCTCCACTTCCTATCCAGCTCTCGGCTATGGCCTGGGAAAGCAGTGGAAGATGGCCCAAATCCTTGGGCCCTTGCACTCATTTGGGAGACCCAGAAGTTCCTGGCTCCTGGCTTCGGACCCACACAGCTCCAGCCATTGCAGCCAATTGGGAAGTGGACCAGCAGATAGAAGAATGGAAGACTTTCTCTCTCTCGCTCTCTCTCGCTCTGCCTCTGCCTCTCTTTCTGTGCGTAACTCTGACTTTCAAATAAATAAATAAATCTTAAAAAAAGAAGTATCCTGGTCCCTAACAATGTCCAATATTTGCTTTAAAACTGCAGGGAAAATGAGTAAGAGAAGGACACTTAGTAACTGTTACTAAGCTTAAATCTGGCTAATTAAATCTAGATGATGGGCAAATATGGGCTCTTTTCAAGGCCTTCTACTTTATATATGCTTAAAAAATATTTTGGTTCCTTTGTACAGAAAATCTCAAACACAAAAGTCAATGCAATACTAAATGAACTCCCTTTGAGGATAGGCATTGTGGGACAGCAGGTTAAGCTATGGTCTGCAATGCCTGCCTCCCAATTTGGAGTGCCTGGTTTAACTCCCAACTACTCTGCTATTCCCATGCAGCTTCATATGAATGCGGCTGGGAGGCAGTGGATCATGGCCCAACTACTTGGGTTCCTGCCACCCACACAGGGGACCCGGATGGAATTCCTCGCTCATAACTTCAGCCTGGACCAACCCTGGCTGTTGATGACATTTGCGGAGTGGAACAGCCAATGAAAGATATCTGTCTCTCACTATCTCTTCATCATGCTGCCTTCCAAATAAGTAAATAAATTTTGAAATAGTGAACTTCCTTTACCCCATTACCAAAGCTCAGCTCTCATTAATACATGGTCAATGTTGCTTTCTCAATATGACCTCCCATTTCCTCACCTTCATATTATTCAGAACAAATTCTGCACTTCCTATCATTCATTCATAAATACTTTAGTATGTGTCTCTAAAGGATGAGAGGTATTTATTTATTTGACAGGTAGAATTATAGACAGTGAGAAAGACAGACAGAGAGAAAGGTCTTCCTTCCGTTGGTTCACCCCGCAAATGGCCTCAACAGGCAGAGCTATGCTGATCCGAAGCCAGGAGCCAGGTGCCTACTCTTGGTCTCCCATGTGGGTGTAGGGGCCCAAGCACTTGGGGAGAGGTCTTTTTTAACATAACCACAATATAATTATTATACTAAAATTTAGTGGTGAGTGTTTGACCTAGAAGTAAAAGTCTGTACCCCATACTGGAGTGCCTAGGTTCCAGTCTTGCCTTTGCTCCCAATTCCAGATTCCTGCTGATGTGCATGCACTCTGGGAGGCAGCTGGTGACAATTCAAGGAACTGGGTCCCTGCCACCCATTATGGAGGGAATTAGATTGAGTTCTCAGCTCCCAGGTTCAGGCTGGCCCAGCCCTGGCTGTTGCAGATATTTGGAAAGTGACTCTCTCTCTCTGTCTCGCTCTCTCTCCCCGCCCTCAACCCTTCTGTCTCTATGTCTGTCAAATAAAAATAAATATTTAAAAGTCATCCAACAATAACTCCTTAACAGAATCAAATGAGCAGTAAGTGCTTAAATTTTTCTATAGGCCTTGTAAACATTTTGAGTTTTGTGATTTGTCTACATCAAGAAAAAGTAAAATTAGAACACTGCAATATGAGTTTTTTAAAAAAATGTGTATTTTATTTACTTGAAAGTCAGAGTTACACAGAGAGAGAAGGAGAGGCAGAGGGAGAGAGAGAGGTCTTCCACCCACTGGTTCATTCCCCAGATGGCCCTAATGGCTGGAGCTGCGCCAATCTGAAACCAGGAGCCAGGAGCTTCTTCTGGATCTCTCAGAGGGATGCGGGGGTACAAGGACTTGGGACATCTTCCACTGCCTTCCCAGGCCATAGCAGAGAGCTGGATCAGAAGTGGAGCAGCCAGGACTTAAACTGGCACCCATATGGGATGCCAGCACTGCAGGCAGCGGCTTTGCCCACTACACCACAGCACCAGCCCTGCAATATGAGTTTCAAAGCTCTTTTCATCTAAGGATTCCTCACCATCTCTCTTTTCCTTTTCAATTTTTGTTGAAAAACCAAGTTAGCTGTCTCATAGGAATTCCCCTTGTCTAGATTTTGCTGATTATGTACCAACACTTAATTAACATGCTCCTCTTCCCCCTGTATTCCCACTAAACTGATCATAATTTACCACCCTGATAAAATTCATGTTTGGGTTTTTTTTGGCAGAACTGGGGACTTGACTTTTTATCAGGAAACAAATAATGTCTATTTGACTCCTTCTTGTGATATTAAGAATCATTGATGATTACTGGCTAGAATCATTAGAATTCTTGAAATATTCCATTATATAAAATATTGAAATAAATATAAAATATATAATATTTAAAATATAAAATATTTAAAATACAAAGATAAATATAAAATAAATTTAATGATAGGAAATGCAAATAGGAAAGAGGTAGCCTTGTATTCGCAAAATTAAAAATAACAGATCTATTGTTACTAGAAAAGAACAAGTTGAAAAACAGTATGTATAAAATATACTTATGGATGATTATTATGAACATGTGATTATGAACAAAGGAACATGAATGTATACAACAAATTCTTTACACAATGAGTGAGTGGAGTCATGGACAGATAATCAAGATAATCCTTGTTACTACACTGAAATAAAGACACAGACTTTATTTATACACAAATATACATTGCTCAGCAAGGACAGAAGGAGTTTCAAATTGCAACTTTCTGGAGCAGGTGGCTCCCACGCCCTTCTCACAGGAAGGTGAAAAGTGGGTAGGGTAATTGGGTCACAGCATTGATGCGCAGGAAGCTCACCAACAAGGGAGGAATGTGGCAGGAATAAGAGAGAGGGAGGAGGAAGAAGAGGAGGCCTTAGGGGAGGAAGAGGAGGAGGAAGGGAAGAAAGATGGCCATGAGGGAGGAAGAGATAGCTCCAGCAGCTTAGGAGGGACACTGGCCTCAGATCCTGTGATGTGTGACCTTGCCATACACCCCTGTGCCTTGGACTGTTCAGCGGGTCCTTCTCCAGAGGAAGAAGTTGCAGCAGGAAGAGGGGTCTGTGGGAGGACCCATGACCTGGCGCACATGTAGAAGGTTGAATCCTGGCTTCTTCATGGTACATAAGACACATGGCTCCCTATGGCCCCCACAGAGGGTCATGAGTAAGGGCCCTCCCACCGTGCACAAAATTCCAGAACAAGGTCCATACTTCCTTGACATCTTTGACCTCTGAAGCCTTAGCCTATCCCTCTACCACTTTGGCTATCAGCTCCTCTTCTGGAGTCTTTGGCATCAACAAGGTGCCTGCCAGTGGTAGGTGAGGTGGCTCCGAGTCAGGAGAGGTTTGGGGATGGCTAGAGGAGGGTTGAAAATATCTCCTTGGGTTCTTCTGGCCTCTGCTGGAGCCAAGCTGACTTGGTCAAGGCCCGGCTGAGTGGATACTGGTCTTGTTCTGGTGTGCCAGTACCCGAGTTTGATTGCTGAGCTGCAGCGCCAGCTGTTCCAACACAGAACTTTCCTAGTAGGGAACTAGAGGATCTTAAGCCGAGTGCTTGCAAACTCAGGGAGGAGGCAGGTACACAGTGGCATGCTGTTTTGTGGGTACACGGACACATTGAAGACTGCACCCACAGGGCAGTGGTTGGAGGTCATCAGCTCAGGCAAGAGGAAGGAGCTCTGGAAGGTGTCTGTGAAGAGTCCTGTCCCCCAGCACATAGTTAATCCAAGAAACTTTGATGAGATGACAGGCACTCCTGACCACTGAACAGCAGGTGAAAACCCACTCCTGCTTTTGTAGAAAGCAGCAGGAGCTAAAAATAAAAGATGCTCTATGGGACTTAGTCTGACACCCCCCAGGTTACCAAAGGACCATCCATCCATTTGTGTCCTGGGTCTTCTTCAAAGTGTTCCATGTTGATAGCATCCCAGTGGTCAATGGGGTGGCAGGCTGTATTCAGGTCACCCGGAATGATCACATGGCTGCCAGTGGCCAGCAGGGCTTATGCTCAGATCTGTAGCAAGCAGTAGAATTACATCTTAAAGGTCAATCACTCAGGCTTCCCAGGATCCACCTGGGGCAAAAAACACAGATTAGAAGCAAGGTCCTCTGGTTCATACTTCCCTCTGAAGTATGAACATTATGTTGTGTGAGGAGGGCCTAGCTTTCACTATTCAGAGCCCAGAGCTCCCCTTGAGTGAACGTATCCATGTTTCCATAGCAACCCACATCACCATTCCTAGTGGCAAATAGGCCACTCAGGACTTCTTCAGTAGCCACTGGGGTAGCACTGTGTGGACAGAAGGTGATTATGCCAGAATAGCCACTATGGTTCCCAATGAAGCTGAAATAAGAGGTATAGCCCTCAATGAGAGCCAGGGACTCTGTCAGCTCATCCCTGGTCATTTTGGTCTCTTGGAGACAAGCCATTTCCACAGCCAGCTCACCCAAAATGGATAACAAGGACACAGTGACACAGTTTGCTGGGTTCCTGATGTACATCCCCTTGTCGGGGGTTCCAGGTCCCATGGGTATTCCAGTTCACCATGTACAACATATTAGGAAACCAACAGGTTGGCCACCCTATGCCAAGGCACGGGTGGGCGACTTGCTGTTGGGGCGTAGACTGCTAACCACCTCCTATGCTGATGAGACAGATTTTTAAGTACTTACTCTATTTTTCCGTATTGTTTGCAACTTTTACAAGGAGAAATGTATTCATGTTTTAGTCAAGGAATTAAATCAATTAAAATAGCACTTAAGTAGAAAGAGTAATTGATCATTACCTTGAAAAGTATCTTCACTTCCAAATCTTTATGTGTAATCATGATGAGATTCCTTAAGAGAGTTGCTTAGAAGGAAAATAACTGGCTAACTTGGGGTGTCTGGGTGCATGCTGCACAACACTCCTCTACAAATCTTACTTACTCATGTTCCTACTAGTAGCAAGAATTTGCTCCACAAGATCTCCTGTGTCACTTTCCTTTGACTAAAGATCTTTTAAAATGTTAGCCCTGGACTTTTAACATGGAATAATCTCATTCCTCCCAGATCTTCCCTCCTGCACCTAAAATCCCTAGTGGAATGAGTTGTACGTTGACTTCATCCTATAGTACAAACGAAGCAGGCAGGCAGTCTACTGTCAAGCAGAAGGAAGTTATGGAAATCAGCGTCCCCTCGTGGAATTGTGCTGCTTGTGCTGATTCCCTGCCCAGTGGCAGCAGGCAGAGCTAATCATTAGCAATCAAATTCCCATGCAAAAGCAGCATCAGCAGTCCATCAGCAAACCAGCCCTCCACTCCCATCCAGCAGTAAGTTTTCATAAGGCACTATGAAGTGGGACTAGTCACCACCAAGTTTCACACCACCACCACCACCACCCCAAGTGTGTGGATATCTGAGTCTCCACTCTAATTTGCAGCAAAGACAGTAGGAAGCAGGATTAACACTCCTATCACTTTTTACCAACTTCACATGAGCAGGACCAATTCCTGGTGAGCTAAACTGCAACTCATCAAACAGCAGGATGTGCATAGAAGCAGAAGCAGTAGGAGTTACTGGATACTGTCTCTCTCCTCCATCCCCTGATATTAGCAGAGTCCAATGGCTGCTGAGCTTTCACATACACACTCAGTATTTACTATATTAGAGCAGGGACTAATCAGAACTTTGCTTCCCTCTAACATCTAACCCTTGGTGGCAGCAAGACGTTGCTGAGAACTGACCTTAATCCATGTGTAGAGGCAGTGCTACATGGTGCTCTACTGCCGCTGGAAATGGGAAAGTTGGGATCAAAAAAAAAGTTGGACTTCCATCCTCTTATCTAAAATGAGGCAGTGAGTGTCAAAATTCCACTTTCACCAGAGTGATGTTGGCAGAGCTCAGTGGAATGTGAGCCCACACAGCCACACAGTCCCATGCTGTGTTCCTCAATAAAGAGACTGCCTGCTAAGAAGCGAGGATTAAGTAGTATCCAGAGTCTTATAATCTGGTGCTGGTGTTGCAGCATGCAGGTTAAGATGCTGTCGGCAACACAGGCATCCCATACGACTACTGATTAGAATACCAGATACTCCATTTCCATTCCAGTTCCCCGTTAATGTTCCTGGGAAGTAAATGGAGTATGGACCAAGTACTTGGACTCTGCCACCCATGTAAAAGATCAGGATGCAGTTCCTGGTTCCTGATTTCAGCCTGGCCCAGCCCCAGGCATTGCAGCTATTCAGAGAGTGAACCAATGGATGGATTTCTGTCTCTCCTCTGACCCCCTGTAACTCTGCCTTTCAAATACATTTTAAAAAAATCTTATTTTAAGAAAATAATCTTAGAAAGGGTCAGCATTGTGGTATAGCAAGTTAAGCCACTGCTTGCAATGCCATCAGTCCATAAGGGCACTGGTTCAATTCCCCTCTGCTCCACCTCCAGTTTATATGGAGAGGCAAAAGATCTGGGATAGCCAACACAATATTGGAAGAGAAGAACAAAATCAGAGAACTGAAGCTATCAGACCTCAAGATTTACTACAAAAGCTGCAGTAATCAAGACAGTGTGGTACTGACAAAAGGATAGACAAATAGATCCATGGAGGAGACTAGAGAGCAGAATAGGCTCACACAGATGCACTCAAATGATTTCTGACAAAGGAACAAAGGCCATTCAATGGAGAAGGCTGGTCTTTTCAACAGATGGTGCTGGGACAACCAGAAATCCACCTCCTGCCAAAACAGGTCCCCTTAACAAACTTATACTTATCATAGAAATTAATACAAAATGGATGTATGGGCTTACATGTAAAATTCAGTATCCCCAAAGACCCAAAGGATAACATAGCAAAGAATCTAGATGACTTTCAGTTTAGCACTGAGTTTTCATGTATTACATTAAGATGTAATTCATGAAAGAAATAACTGATAAGTAGGGCTTCATTAAAATTAAAATCATTTGCTTGGTGAAAGACACATTCAAGAGAATGAAAAGACAAGTGACAGATTGAAAGAAATATTTACATAAAACATCTGTATTTCATATTGGTCTGTTATCTAAAACACACACACACACACACACACACACACAAACACCCTTAAAAGTCAACAATAGGGTCTGTTTTTGTTGTATATTTGATTAATCCACCATCTATGACAGTAGCATCCCCTATGAGTGTCAGAGTCCCAGATGCTTCTGATCTGATCCAGCTCTCTGCTAATGCACTGGGAAAGCTGAGAAAGATGGCCCAAATACTTGGGACTCTATCACCCCCATGGGAGACCTGAATAGAATTCCAGGCTCTGGGGTCTAAGCATGGGGCAGCCTCTTCTGATGTGGCCTTTTGGGGAGTAAACCAGCAGGTGGAAGAGGTTGGTTGTCTGTCTGTCTGTCTGTCTCTCTCTCTCTCTCTCTGTTTCTACCTCTCTCCCTTTCCCTTCCTCTTTCTTTTTGTATCTCCCCATCTCTCTGTGTTATTATGCCTTTCAAATAAATAGATAAATCTTTAAAAAAGAATCTTAGGAAATCCAAAGATGGCAGTATAGCAACAGGACGATCCAAGTTATGAGAGGCAAAATAGATAGTTAAAAAAGAGAGAAGATACATGCCAGAGATAGAGCCATGGGAAATTCTCGATGGGAGGCCAGGAGAGCAACAGAGACTAGGTAGGTCCACACCAAAGGAGCAAATAAGAAAGGAAAGCAGTGGAGCTTGAACCAGGGAGGTTGGAATTCAGAAATTTAATTATCAGGTTACTTAGAAGCAAAGAGAAGCATATTCACGATCTAAATGAAAAGTGTTCCCAAGAAACTGAGAAATTAAAGAGAAGTCAGAATGAAATACTAGAAATAAAGAATCCAGTAGATCAAATAAAAAATGCAGTGAAAAGCCTTAACAACAGAATAGGTGAGACAGAAGAAAGAATATAAGAATTAAAAAAAAAGAAAAAAAAGAAATTAGAAAACTAATAAACATGGTTGGATACCTATAAGATACTATCAAAGAACCCAACATACGGATCCTAGGATTATGTAAAGCATGGAAAGAGAGAAAGGATTAGAAGGCCTTCTTAATGAAATAATAACAGAAAACTTCCCCAATCTGGAGGAAGAAAGAGACATCCAAGTACAGGAAGTACACATAACTCCCAATAGACAAAACCAGAAAATATCTTCAACATGAAGATAAAGGAGAGAGGAGATGGAAATCAATAAAATTAGAGGTTAAAAAGGAAATCTAACAACAGACACCACAGAAGTAAAAAGAAACCTCAGAAATACTCAAAAGAGTTGACAGAAAAGAACTGGGAAACCACGTCCTGGCTGCTCCACTTCTGATCCAGCTCTCTGCTATGGCCTGGGAAAAGCAGTACAAGATGGCTCAAGTCCTTGGGCCCCTGAACTGACCTGGGCTCCTGGCTCCTGTCTTCAGATCAGCGGAGCTCCGGCCATTGCAGCCATCTAGGGAGTGAACCAACGGATGGAAGACCTCTCTCTCTCTGCCTCTCCTCTCTCTGTAACTCTTTCAGATAAATAAATATATATAAAAAATTTTGGGATATGTAAACTAAGGAATACCAGACAGCAGTAAATAATAATAATAATAATAGGCTGAAGCTGTAGCTCACTAGGCTAATCCTCCACCTGCGGCGCCAGTACCCAGGTTCTAGGCCCAGTTGGGGCACCAGATTCTGTCCCAGTTGCTCCTCTTCCAGTCCAGCTCTCTGCTGTGGCCCGGGAAGGCAGTGGAAGATGGCCCAGGTGCTTGGGCCCTGCACCTGCATGGGAGACCAGGAGGAGCACTTGGTTCCTAGCTTCAGATCAGCACAGCCTGCCAGCCATGGTGGCCATTTGAGGGGTGAACCAACGGAAAGAAGACCTTTCTCTCTGTCTCTCTCTCTCACTGTCTAACTCTGCCTGTCAAAATAATAATAATAATAATAATAATGAAATTGGGTCATTCGCAACAAAATGGATGAATCTGGAAAACATCACACTTAGTGAAATAAGCCAGTCCCAAAGGGACAAATATATAACCCTGATCTGTGAGAACTTATAGAATACCTAAAACTAAATCTGTAGAAGTGAAATTGACACTTTGAGAAGGGATGACTTCAGCTTCCGTTGTCTTGACTATCAAGGAACAGTTTAATTTTCTTTGGGTTTT
This sequence comes from Oryctolagus cuniculus, assembly GCF_964237555.1. Lineage (NCBI taxonomy): Eukaryota > Metazoa > Chordata > Mammalia > Lagomorpha > Leporidae > Oryctolagus > Oryctolagus cuniculus. The sequence goes on from NC_091437.1 coordinate 44,001,415, forward strand.
TTTTTTTTTTTGCATCTTTTTTTTTCCCTTCATACTACTTGTTGAACTCTTTACTTAACATAGAGTTAATCATATGTGTATAAAGCCAATTGAAAATAGATATCAGTAAAAAATAACAGTAGGACTAAGAGAGGGAGGAGGAAGTTTGTAACTGTAAAGCTGTATAGTTCTGCATACATTCCTACAGACTTATTTCTAAAGGTACAGTTTAAAAGTTTGTCATGGGACTCTGAATCCCATTAAGCTTGGTGGTAAAAAGGCATCTTAATTGTTAAAGTAATCATATGAAGTGGTAAAGTTACATATAGATAGCATTGAGTGTTAAAGAGATCATATAAATAAGATCAAGGGTCTTGTACTAATAATAATAGAATTAAAAAGGAGAGAATGTTTCAACATGGGAAGCAGTCCAAACAGCAGACTCATAGAATGACAATCACTCTAACCAGCAGTCTGACCTCACAATCAGCCCTTAAGGCATTCCCATGTGGCTGAAAAGCCCATATGAGCATTTCAGGCATGGAAAGCCAAGACACCAAGGCAAAAATATGTCCTACATGAAGGATCTCTTTGAGTCAGACCCCACTGGAAACAAGAGGCTACAAAAGAAGGATGTACTTTTTTTCTGAAGGGAGGAGAGTAGTTCCACTTTGCTGATGGCCTTGTCTAAATACTGACTGAGATTGTGGATTCAAAAGGCTTCCATAGCCATGGAAGCTCATGTCAAGATCCTCGGGTGATCACTGATGTTATACATAAAAAGTGTTATTTGTTAAATTAACAACATCAGTCACTGTGCACTTTCTTCCATTGCAGGACATCTGTCCTCAATGAGTTGTTTTATGAGAATGAACTGTAAAAGTTGTCTTCAAACAGTGTGTGTGCAAGTGTGTGTGTGTGTGTGTATGCAAACTGTTGAAATCTTACTTAGTATAGAGTTGGTCTTCTGTTTATAAAGCTAATTGAAAATGAATCTTAATGGAGAATGGGACAGGGAATGGGAGAGAGAAGCAGGTAGGGTGGGAGTGGGAGTGGGATGGCAGCTATGGTGGGAATAATCACTATATTTCTAAAGTTGTACTTATAAAATTTGTACTCATTAAATGAAAGGTTTCTTTGGAGAGAAAGAAATTTATAATTTAATCTCCAAAATTTCTCCAAAGATATAACCCAACTTCACGCATCATACAAAGTATCAGGTCAGTCACAATATGAATGAGGAAGGATAATGAGCTGCAATGGAAAATAAGCCAACTCAGATACTGGAGTTTTCTGACATGGATTTTAAAATAGTTATCAAAATGCTGCAACAAGAATTCTCCTGAAGCAAATGAAAAAAACAGTAACTGTGGGCAAAGAAGTAAAGGTTATAAGAATAAACCAAATAGAAGCTATAGAAATAAAAAAATACAATAGCTGAAACAAAAGCTTGATGGACAGACTCAGTATTAGAATGGAGATTACAAAAGATAGAAAAGTTAACCTGAGGGACTGGCATTGTAGCATAGTGGGTAAAGCCTCTGTCTTTGATGCCAGCATCCCATATGGGTACCAATTCATTTCCCCACTTTTGATCCAGCTCCCTATTAATGGCCCGGGAAAAGCAGCAGAGGATAACCCAAGTGCTTGAGCCCCTTCTATTCACATGAGAGATTTGGAAGAAGCTGCTGGCTCCTGGCTTCAACTTGACCCAGAGCCTGTCATTGCAGCCATCTGGGGAGTGAACCATTGGATGGAAGATCTCTCCCTCTATATCTTCTCTCTGTAATCCTGACTTTCAAACAAATAAATATAAAAAAGAAGAAAAGTTAACAGGTTCAGATTCATAGAACTGACCCAATCTGAAAAATAAAGGGAAAATATAATATGCAAGAAAAATAATAGAATCTTAGTCACCTGAGGTAATGTGCATATTACTGGAGTTTCAGAGGATCAAAATAGTGTGGTTGGAATAATGGGAGAAAATAATGGCTAGAAACTTCTCAAATTACATAAAATACATAAACTTAAAGATCTGAGAAGCTTAGCAAATCTCAAGCACAGAAACAAAAATATTACTTCACATCTAAAATATCATAATGATATATCTGAAAATGAAAGATGAAGGTAAAATTCTTCAAAGCAGCAAGGAAGAAATATTGCATCATTTATAAGAACACATCAATTTGAATGACAACAGATTTCTCATCTGACACAATGGAGGCCAGGGGAAGTGGTACTAAATTTTTCAACTGATCAAAGAAAAGAACAATGAGACATGAATTTTACATCTGACAGAAATAGCACCAAATTGAAGGGAAAATAAAGATATTCTCAGATGAAGGAAAACTAAGAGGATTTGTTGACCTACATTAGAAGGATGCTTTAACAATGTCCTCAACCAATAAAGGATAAGTGAAGGAGCCTTAGAATATCAAAAAGGGAGAAAGAATATGATTTTTTAAATGGGCAAATGCAACAGATTTTACTCTATTTTAGGTTTTCTAAATAATTTTCATATTGTAATAAATTATACAATAATCTAAGGAGATCCTTAATATATATAAAGATATTTAAGATTTATATTATATTACATTACATTACATTATAAATGGTGAAGTGAGATTAGGTTCCAACACTTCACTGAATTTGTTAAAATACCAATTTCCGTAGACTATGATAAGCTATGTATCTATAAAGTAAAGCATAGAGGAAGCACTGAAAAAGCTATATAGGGATACACACCTAAACACTACAGATAGATCATTTATATAATGATATAAAGGGTAACTCCACTAAAATTCATAGTAATTCTGAATGTGTATGCACCAAACAACAGAGCCATAAAATTGGTGAAGAAAAAAAAAAGAGCTAAGAGAAACAGGATAACCCACAAATATTTCAAAACTTCAACATCCCTCTCTCAACAATTTAAACAACAACATGGAGGCCAGTTTTGTGATTTAGTCTCTAAAGCCACACCTGCAAAGCCAGCATCCACTAAAGGCAAAGATTTGTGTCCCAGCTGCTCCACTTCCAATCCAGCTACCTATTAATAGCCTGGAAAAGCAACAGAAGATGGCCCAAGTGCTTGTTGCCACCCATTTGAGACATCCACATGGAGTTCAGTACTTCTGACTTTGGCCTGGTGCATCCCGGCCATTGTAGTCATTTGGAAAGTAACCATCAGATAGTAGAGGATCTCTATTTCTCTATCTCTGTATCTCCCCTCTTGTAAGTCTCTTTCAAATAATAAATAAACCCTAAAACAAATGTACAAACAAAAAAATTAGCTCTGCTACTGGTTCCAGCTTCCCGCTACTATGCATCTTGGTGGCATCAGATGATTGCTCAAGCAGTTAGGTTCCCATCAAAATGTGGGAAATCTAGGTTGAGTTCTGGGCTCCCGGCTTTGGGCTGACCCAGCCTGGCTTTTACAGGTATTTGAGGAATGAACCACTGGACGAAATATATCTCTGGGTCTCTTCCTTTTAAATAAACAAAGCTGAATTATAATTAAAAATTCTCAACAATAGAAGAATTTAACAACACTCTTCAGTCAATGGGATCTAAGTGATATTTATAAAACCCATGTACATTGGCCGGCGCCATGGCTCACTAGGCTAATCCTCCACCTAGCGGTGCCGGCACACCGGGTTCTAGACCCGGTCGGGGCACCGGATTCTGTCCCCGTGGCCCCTCTTCCAGGCCAGCTCTCTGCTGTGGCCCCGGAGTGCAGTGGAGGATGGCCCAAGTGCTTCGGCCCTGCACCCCAAGGGAGGCCAGGAGAAGCACCTGGCTCCTGGCTTCGGATCAGCATGGTGCGCCGGCTGCAGCACGCTGGCCGCGGCGGCCATTGGAGGGTGAACCAACAGCAAAAGGAAGACCTTTCTCTCTGTCTCTCTCTCTCTCATTGTACACTCTGCCTGTCAAAAAAAAAAAAACATGTACATGGCCGGCGCCACGGCTCAATAGGCTAATCCTCCACCTGCGGCGCCAGCGCACTGGGTTCTAGTCCCAGTCAGGGCGCCAGATTCTGTCCTGGTTGCCCCTCTTCAAGGCCAGCTCTCTGCTGTGGCCCAGGAAGGCAGTGGAGGATGGCCCAAGTGCTTGGGCCCTGCACCCCATGGGAGACCAGGAGAGGCGCCTGGCTCCTGGCTTCAGATCAGCGCGGTACACCAGCCACAGCAGCCATTGGAGGGTGAACCAATGGTAAAGGAAGACCTTTCTCTCTGTCTCTCTCTCACTGTCCACTCTGCCTGTCAAAAAAAAAAATGTACAGAAGAATACACATTCAGTTACCATAGCACATGTACCAAAATAAACCATATAAGCTATAAAACAATCCTTAAATAATTAAATAAATTTAAACCATAGTGAATATATTCTCTGACTGAAATGGAATGAATCTAGCAACTAATGACAGAAAGATAACAGCAAAATCCCCAAACACTTGGAACCTAAACAATGTGGTTCTAAATAATCCATGGATCAAAAAGGAAATTTTTTAAATACTTTGAATTAAATGAAAATTATAACAAAACTTTTGATATACAAATAGTGAACTCATACATACTGAAATTAAAATACCATTAAAGTTTCTCAAAAAATGACATACTTAAATATAAGTCTAACAATCAATGTACAGCACTTGTATGATGAAAATTACAAAATGTCAAGGAAAGTAACTTCAAATAATATTTCAATAAATAGAGAGATATACTACATTCATAAATTGGAAAATTCAACATGGTAAAGATGTCAACTATCCATCAATGGACATACAGGTTAAATACAATTTAGATAAATTCCAGCAAAGTTTCTAGTATTACAGATAGAGTTATTTTGAAATTTGTAAGGAAAACCACAAGAACTAGAGTAACTGAAACAATTTTGGAATTGTTACATTAAGTACAACAATTAATGTAACAAAATGGGAAGGATGATTGTATTCAACTTTAAGACTTAGTAATGATAATAATAGTTTTAGCTAATAATAGCCATCAAGACTATGTAGTATCGGAAAACTGGTAGACATACCAATCAATGGACCGTAAAATAGAATCCAGAAGTAGACCCACACAAATATGTTTGACAAAGCTGCGAGCACAATTCAGTGAAAGAAAGATTTCCTCCAATAAATGGTAATGGAGCAGTCGGATACACCTAGGCAAAAAAGAACCTCAACCTAACTTCACATTCTATACAAAAAGGAGACTTCAAATGGGGCATGAACTTGTTGAGGGGAAGAAAACAAGAGGAAATCTGGATCTAGGGCCTAGCAAGGAACTGTCAGACTCAACACCAAAAGCACGATTCATAAAAGGAAAACAAAAGTGAGCCACATCAAAATTAAAAACTTTCTTCTATGAAGGAGTCTATGAAAAGTAAAAGATAAGATACAGCCTGCAAGGAAATAATCACAGCCACATATACAGCAAGAGACTAATATCTAGAATATATAAAGAACTCTCAAACTTTAACAGTAAAAAACAAAAGAAAAAGATGGAAGGAAGGAAGTCTAATTGGAGATGAACAAACAACTTGAAAGGAAACAGAAGATATAAAGATGGCAAGTAAGTACAAGAAAAGATGCTTAAAATTGTTAGCCATTAGGGAAGAGTAAATTAAAACTGCAATGAGGTAACACTACATACCTATCAGATTCATTAAAATTAAAATTAATGACATCAAATGCTGACAATTACCCAGAGACGCTGAATCATTTGTGTTTGCTGATGTGAATGTAAATGGTCCAACTATTGTGGAAAATAGTTTGGTGAATTCTCAAACTCCGACTCAAAAGTAGATTCAAAATTAACTGTTAAATAACAAAGCAAGCTACAGAACAATATGCACAATTCGATCCCATTTTAAAAAAAAAGTGCAAAATCAAATTCTGTTGTATAGGTATTGTGTTTTTATTTGGCTATAAAAAGATGTGGAAGAAACCACAGCTGATGAATAATGGTTACTGTCACAGAAAAAGGGAAATGGAGGAAAATGCTTTTTCCAGATGTGACTCAAGGCAGTCTCTACAGCAGCAGCGCCCAAGAGAACATTCTGTGATGATAAAAATGTCTCAACTGTGCTGTTCATGAGGGTAGCCACTAGCCATTTGTGGCTACTGAGGACTTGAGATGTGGCTTAATGCAACCGAGGGCTGAACTTTTACTTTTAAAGTTAATTTAAATTTTAGGCCGGCGCCACGGCTCACTAGGCTAATCCTCTGCCTTGTGGCGCTGGCACACCGGGTTCTAGTCCCGGTCGGGGTGCCGGATTCTGTCCCGGGGGCCCCTCTTCCAGGCCAGCTCTCTGCTGTGGCCCCGGAGTGCAGTGGAGGATGGCCCAGGTGCTTGGGCCCTGCACCCCATGGGAGACCAGAAGCACCTGGCTTCTGCCATCGGATCAGCGCGGTGCGCCGGCCGCAGAGCGCCAGCCACGGCGGCCATTGGAGGGTGAACCAACGGCAAAGGAAGACCTTTCTCTCTGTCTCTCTCTCTCTCACTGTCCACTCTGCCTGTCAAAAAGAAAAGTTAATTTAAATTTTAAAAATAGCCATATGTGGCTAGTGATTAACTTAATAGAATAGTAGAGCTCTAGAATCAATAGAGATGGATCCACACCCTATTTCTACCCCTTCTGAATTGCTTGATTGGGAGTACCTTGCTGGACTTCTTGATTTTTTTTTCCTCATCAATTGGGATAATGAATTTTCCATTAGTAAAGTCATTGTGTAATCTGTTGAAACATCAATAGTGAAAATTTTTATTTAACACTATGTGTTGTTTGAATTTTCACAATAAACAAGTATTTTTTCCATGATTTGTCTAAAATATATTTTTGAAAGCTAAATCTTCACTGGCTTTATAGGATCTTTTTTCCATGCATAGAAAAAAAAAATTCCAGCTTGAGCATGACTTCCCCCTTGAGCTGTTTATCAGCGAAGGCTGGCGTTGTTGAATTGCCAGGGTATAAACTCAGAAATAGCTAACTCGGGGGTTTCTAAGAGGACAGGCTGCTCTTCTTTTGCCCCTATTTTAAGGACTCTTCAGAGAGTTAGCCTGAGGCACCACTGGACCCTTGCCCTCCTAAAGCCTCCTCTCTTTCCCCACCCTTCCTCCCTTCCTGTCTCACAACCCTGAGATGTTGAAACTTTCGGAACTACCCCACCCACTGCCTTCATAGAGCTTAGACTCTAGTGGGACACAGAGAGAAGATAAATAACCAAATTGCATTTAATGATAAACCCTATGCATAAAAGGAAAGAACATAGTTTTAAAAACACATGAAACTGGTAGGAAAATTGATCAGGGAAGGTGTTTTTGCGAAAGTGACAGTGATGGTTAATCTTATGCTCACCTCAACTGGATCGCTGATGTCCAGACATTTGCTCAGATGTTTCTGAGAGCATCTGTGATTTTCCTGATGAGTTTAACATTTTAGTTGGTGAACTGGGTAAAGCAGGAGATAACCCCCACGTGAGTGGGCATCATCCAGTCTGTGAAGGCCTGAATAGAAGAGAAAGGCCAAGGCAGGCTGAATTAACTCTGCCTGAAGGTGTGAACTGTCACATCAATCTTCTTCCCCCTGGTTCTCAGGCCCTCGGCCTCTGCTTCATCAGTCCTCTGGCTCCCAGGCCTTCAAATCACTTCACCAGTTTTCCTGAGTCTTCAACTTAAAGACAGCATGGCCAAGGCTTCTCAGTTTCCATAATTGTGTAAGCCAAGACCATACAATAAATGTCCTCCTAGATAAATGAATCAATGGATAGATGATAGAAAAAAGAAAGAAAAACAGGAGGAAGGAAGAAAAGGAGGGAGGGAGGGAGGGAGGAAGGAAGGAAGGAAGGAAGGAAGGAAGGAAGGAAGGAAGGAAGGAAGGGTGGGTGGGTTTCCTATTGGTTCTATTGCTCCAAAGAATGCTAATATGGTAACATTTAAGTTAAGAGCTAAAATTAATGAAGTCAGCCATGAAACGAGCTGAAAGCCTGGCTGTTCTAGATGGAAGAAGCAGCCTGTGCAGGTGCACTAAGTGGGAAGAGTACTTGGACATTCTTAAAGGTGAAGAAGGCCAGAGCGACCACAGAGCACTAAGTGAGGGAAAATGGTTAGAATGGAATAACAACCAGACAAAAGCCAGAGGACACAGCCAGAGTCAGGAGGGCTTTTAGCTTAAGGGCTATGTCCATGTGTGTTATGTGATACAACTTGCTTTTTAAAGAGATCTCTTCTGTCAGAAGTGGAAGGATAATAGCCCTATATTTTATGAATCCCTTCCCTTGACTGTTATTAAAACTGGTTTAAGGGCTCTGTTTCACTTTGCTGCATGCCTAACAGGTCAAAATTTTGTGGCTTAAAACCACAGTGTCTTACCATTTCTCACATTTCTTTGTTGGCTGACCGGGTTCTTATTTGAGGTCACACTCCTGTGGTTTCAGTAACGGGCAGTCTGGGGCTGCAGTCTGCTGAAGGCTTCACTGGGCTGAGCCTCCAAAGTGTCTCCCTTCTGTGGCTGTCAGCTGCTGCTGGCTGTCAGCTGAAACTCAGCTGGCCTGTCAACCAGGGCATCTACCCAGCTTCCTCGTCTGGCATGGACTGCTTTCCCCATAGCTGGGTTCTGAGCAAGAGCAAGAAAAATAGAGAATCTCAAGAACAAGTGTTTCAAGAGGTCTTGGTGGAACCTGCCAAGCTTTTCATGACCTACCTTCAGAAAACACTGAAGGTCATCTCTATCATGTTCTACTGGTCAAGCATTACTAAGGCTAATGCAGACTCAAGGTGAGAGCAACTGGACTGTCAGCAAGGGGATATATCTTAATTATCTAATTCTGCTGGAAAACTCACTGTACCATGGATACTTTAGAGCACATATATTTATTATCACACAGTTTTTACAGCTCAAAATGCATTGGTCAGCTTTTTGTTATTACAAGGAAATTCCTAATATAAGCCACTTATGAAGAAAGGAGGCTTATTTTGGCTCACGGTTTGGAGTGGGCTCACTGTTTCAGTTGACTGGTGAGGTCCGAAGATAGCAATGGTACAGCATGTGCTAAGGAGAGCTGGGCTCAACTCTCAGGATTTTATAACCAAGCCTCTAGGAAGAATTATCTTCTGATCACGCACTTCCAGTGGTGTGAGAACATCCCACTAGGCTCACCTCCACACCATAATTGGAATTAAGTTTCCACCCTGTAAATGTCGTTAATTTCTAACTCTGGAAATCAACGGCATGCATGTATTTGGAAGCCATATCCTACTGAAACCCTAACAAAAGAATTTCACCATGGCTTGGCTGTGGCCTCTTCTTTAGGGTTCCTTAAAAGTGAGCAACCAAGATCTCACCCAGGCCTGGGGTCTCACCTGATGGCTCAACTGAGACAGGACATACTGCTCACTTACATGGCTGCAGGCAGAATTCAGGTCTTTGTGAGCTGTCGGGCCGAGCCCTCAGCTCCTCACAGTCTGGCATGCAGGGTTGGTGCTAGGTTCCTTGCCATGAGTCTCTCTATTTGATGGCTTTTTCATCAAAGTCAGAAAGCCAACATGGAGTCATCTAGAAGACAAAAGTTCCAAGCTCACGTGCTCATTAGAAGGAAATCATAAGGCTGGCTCATGCTCATGAGCAGTGAACTTCAAAAGGGTATGAATACCAGGTGTGTGGCTCCCTGGGAACATTGGAAGTCTGCCCATCCTTAACCTACAAAAGGGACTTTCTGCTAAAGACTATAAAGGAACTGACAGAGATTAGTATCTTCAGCATTTACAGGGTGCCAGATATGTATCTTACAGGCATCGGAGTAGACCCAAGAAATATGAGCTTAAGAAACAGGATCTGGCCCCACGTAGGCCACAGGTCAATAGTAAAGACAGACCTTTGAATCAAGAATGAAATACATGATCTGTGTAGAGTGACAAAGATGATGATAAGGAGAAGGCTTGAGAGGGTGAAGCCTGAGCAGGTGCTGAGAGGTGAGTGGGAGTTACTAAAGAGGCTGTACCAAGTCGTGGGACCAGCATGTGCAAAACAGCTAAAGTGAGAAAGCCTGGGGTACTTAGAGAATGACAGGCCACTTGCCAACAGGGAGGACTAGGGGCGGACAGTGGCCTGTGAAGAGTGCATTGAGGACATGTCAAGATGCGTGAATTTCATAGGTAATGAGGTAGAAGGCAGAGCCCTAAGTCAGAGAGAAGTATGACATGTTCTGCTTTTGCAACACGTCTCTACAGTACTTGTGCAGAGAATAAGCCAGAGAACAAGGATGAAGCAGAGGGACTGAGGAGGCCACCTCAGGCATCTACCCATAATTAACCGAGGCCTGCACTGAGGGCACAGCTATGGGAAAAGGAAGGGTGGACACGTATCCAAGACAGCTGGAGATACGATCAACAGGAGGTACTAACTGCTTATAAGAGATGGAGAAAGAGTTTCGCGGGGGAAGGAAGCAAGAGGCAAGAATCCAGGCTGCATCTGGGTTTTGAACAAGAGGCTGTTAAAGAGGAATAAAGCTAAAATTAAAAAAAAAAATGCTGAGTTAAAATCCAGACACAAGGCTCCAGCTGCCTCTGAGATATTCAGATGGAAATGGCCGGCTGGGAGTTCACAGCTGGGAGTTCACAGCTGAGTCTGCAGCTCCGGAGAACGAGCTGCTGCTGCGGACAGCTGAAACCTGAGGATGGACAAAGCATAGAGAGATGTCTTTTTATTGGGGACAGGCATTGTTTGGGCTGCCTACATCGCCCATCAGAGTGTCTGGTTCAAGTCCCGTCTGCTCTGCTTCTGACCCAGCTTCCTGCTGGTGCACACCCTGAGAGACAGCAGCTGATGATGCAAAACTTGGGTTCCTGACACCCAGGTGGGAGATCCAGATGGAGTTCCAGGGTCCTCATTTTGACCTGGCTCAGCCCTGGCTATTGCAAATGTCTGGAGAGTAAACTAGTAGATGGAAGATATCTCTTCCTATCACTGACTCTTGCGCTCTCTCTCTCTCTCTCTCTCTCTCTCTCTGCTTTTCAAATAAAAAGGAAAACAAATTAATTAAAACTAAAGACATGAACAATGAGTTCTGAGGGACATAAAAACTTTAAGGACACAACCACAGATGCTAAGAACAAAAATGCAAATAGCTAGAGAAAAAAAAAAAACAGGATAAATGTTACCATTGTACAAAAGCAAAAGGGGAGAGAAAATTGTTAGACAGATTTTGCTTTATCAGTAGGGTCAAAGGCTACAAAGATGTCTAGTATGATAAGAATTGAAAAATACCAACTGCACTTACAGTGAACTTTTGACTTCCTTAAAAGGGTGAGGCTGGAAGTAGATTTCATTTCTTTAAGGAGTAAAGGGGAGGCAGGGAAATAAATTTTTGGAACAAAAAAATGTGGTCAGAAGTAAAGGAAAGAGATAGGAAAGTAAAAGTTGTTGTAAGGTTAAGCGAATATTGTTAGGGGATGTTGTTTGTCATTTTGTTGTGTTGGTTAACATGTAGGGATTTGAACACACTCACAGGCAGAGGGTAAAGTTCCAATAAAAAGCAGAAGATGGGGGAAACAAACGAGAATGGAATTTACATTTATCAAGAGATAAAGCTCTCATACTCATGGTCTTTGTTCAAAGCCCAAATGCTTTCAGTCTGTTTCTATTCCTATACAAGGATATCATGTAAAAAAAAAATACTCTTCTTCTTAGAGTCCTCAAATCACACATTCCCCTCTATTAATCAACTCAAGTTTGTCTCCTACTTTTAATTAATCTTGAAGCATAATACACAAAGCATAAGCCGGCGCCGTGGCTCAATAGGCTAATCCTCCACCTTGCGGCGCCGGCACACCGGGTTCTAGTCCCGGTTGGGGCGCCGGATTCTGTCCCGGTTGCCCCTCTTCCAGGCCAGCTCTCTGCTATGGCCAGGGAGTGCAGTGGAGGATGGCCCAGGTGCTTGGGCCCTGCACCCCATGGGAGACCAGGAAAAGCACCTGGCTCCTGGCTCCTGCCAGGATCAGCGCGGTGCGCCGGCTGCAGCGGCGGCCATTGGAGGGTGAACCAGCGGCAAAAAGGAAGACCTTTCTCTCTCTGTCTCTCTCACTGTCCACTCTGCCTGTCAAAAAAAAAAAAAAAAATACACAAAGCATAAAATTCACCGATTTAAAGTAGTTTTACTGTATTCATAAGGCTGTACAACCATCACTACTATCTAGTTTTACAACATTTTTATTACTCCAAAAGGAACCCCTAATCCCTTATACCTCTACTGCAGTCGTTCCTCATTCTCCCCTCTTTCCAGCATGTAGCAACAACTAATCCACTCTCCATTTCTACGAATCTACTACAATTAATCTACTCTCCATATTTGCACATTCTGGGTAATTCATAGCATAGAAGCACATATTCATGTCCCACTGTATCTGGCTTCTTTCATTTAGAATAATGTTTTTGAAATTTATCTACATTATAGCATAGATCAATACACTTCATTTAATTTTATTCTCCTATATGAACATACCATATTTTGTTTATCCATTCATCATTTATGGACTTTGATTTTATGAATGATACTGCTAAAAGCATTTGTGTTCAGTTATTTTGGGTATATACCTAGAGGTAGAATTACTAGGTCATATGATAACTCTGCATTAACTTTTTTAAGATTTATTTATTTATTTGAAAGGCAATGTTACAGAGATAGAGAGAGGTGAGAGAGACACAGAGAGAGAGAGAGAGAGATCTTCAACTCACTGGTTTACTCCCCAGATGGCCAAAAATGCCAGGGCTGAGGCAGGCTGACACCAGGAACCTAGAGCCAAGAGCTTCCTCCAGGTCTCCTACGTGGGTGGCAGAGGCCCAAACACTTGGGCCATCTTCTGCTGCTATTCCCAGGCCATTAGCAAGGCACTGGATCAGAAGCAGAACAGCCAGGACACGAACTGGCACCCATATGGGATGCTAGCATTGCAGGTGGCGATATTACCTGCTATGCCACAATGGTGGTCCCTATATATTTTTTGAGGAATGGTCAGACTGTTTTCCAAAGTCGCTATACCATTTTATATTCACAATCACATTGTACAAAAGTTCCAATTTCCCTACATTCTCACCAACAGATAATGTTTTCTGCTGTATTTTATTCATATTTGAGAGAAAGAGGTTTCTGATCAACTGCTTCATTCCGCAATGACTGGGGCTGGGTTAGTCCTGAAGCCAGAAATCAGGAACACAATCCAGGTCTTTCACATGGGTGTTAGGGACACAATTACTTGAGCTGTCATGCTGCCTCCCAGGGTGTGCATTGGCAGGAAGCTAGGGCTAGCAGCTGGATCCAGGAATTGAACCCAGACACTTTGATGTGTTATGAAAACATCTTAGCTTCTTGACCAAATTGCTTTAATTATAATTATCCAGCTGAGTATCTCATAATTTCCATGTTTTTAATAATTAATGGCATTTTTTTGTTTTTCTTAAGATGTATTTATTTATTTATTTATTTGAAACGCAAAGTAACAGAGTAGGAAGGAGGGAAGGGCAGAGAGAGGCAGAGAGAGAGAGAGAGATCCTCCATTCTTTGGTTCACTCCCACAATGTCCACAACAGTCAAATCTTGGCTTATAATTCCATCCTGGTGTCAACATGGGTGCCAGGGGCTCAATCACTTCTTCCATCTTCCATTGCCTTCCCAGGTACATTAGCCAGAAGCTGAATTCAAAATGGAGTTGCTGGGATGCGAACCAGTGCTCCAATATGGGATGCTGGCATTGCCAAGCAGTGACTTAACCCATCGTGCTATAATGCTGGGTCCATGACTAATGGTATGAAACATCTTTACATTTCCTTCTTGATTATCTGGGTATCTCTGGAGAATTAGTCTTTCGAGTCCTGGTAAGTGAAGGCCAGCATCATAGCACAGCAGGCACAACCACCACATGCAATGATGACATCCCATTGTGGAACACTTTTGTGTCCCCCCTGGATGCTCTACTTCCCATCCAACTCCCTAACAACGCACCTGGTGAAGAAGCAGAAGATGGCCCAAGTGCATAGGCCTTGCTACCTACACAAGAGACCAAAAGGAACTCCAGGCTCCTGGCTTTGGCTGGGCCCAGACCAGACACAGCAGCCAGTGGGGAATAATCAGCAGATGGAAGACATCTTTCTCTCTGTGTTTTCCTCTCCTCACTCCGTCACTCTGCCTGTCAAATAAATAAATCTTTTTAATAAAGTAAATGTTGAGGGAAGTATTGAAGGGAAAATACCAATGTGATTTAAAAAAAAAATACATATGTGAATCCATAAAAGTAAAAATTCCTAACTTATCTTAAATATCTACCCAACAAAAAGTACAACAGAGCTAACATCATTTTTAGTGGTAAGAAATCAGATGCTTTTTTACCACAACACAGGACAAAGTAAAAACATTCTCTTTAAACTATTCCTTTTCAACATCACACTGAAGGGTCTAGCTGATTTAATTTTAAAAAAAAAAAGAAAGAAAGAAAGAAAAGAAAAGCAAATAAAAGGTATGTGATTGGGAAGGAAGAAATGAAACCACATTCACATAAGATCATCTATTTAGTTTCAATGAATCAACCAACAAAAAAACATGAACTTGAAAAGTGGGGCAGGCACTATAGCATAGTAGGTTAAGCATTTGCCTGTGACATGGGCATCCCATATGGCTGCCGGTTCAAGTCCTGGCTGCTCCACTTCTGATCCAACCCCCTGCTGATGGTCTGGGAAAGCAGTAGAAGATGGCCCAAGTCCTTGGGCCCCTGCACCTTCTTGGGAGACCCAGAACAGCCATTTGGGGAGTGAACCAGTGGATGGAAGATCTCTCTGTCTCTCCCTCTCTCGCTCTAACTCTTCCTCTCAAATAAGTAAGTCTTTAAAAAATAAAATTAAGTAAGTAAAAGATAACTTTAAGAAAAAGGAATTGGGAGGGGTAGCACTGTGGAGTATTGGGTAAAGCCGCCACCTGCAGTGCCAATGTCCCATATGGGTGCTGGTTTGAGTCCTGGCTGCTCCACTTTGAATCCAGCTCTTTACTATGGCCTGGGAAAGCAATGGAAGATGGCTCAAGTGCTTAGGCCCCTGCACCCACACAGGAAACCCAGAAGAGGCTCCTGGCTCCTAGCTTCAGATCAGCTCAGTTCCAACTGTAACAGCCATTTACAGAGTGAACCAGTGGATGGAAGACCTCTCCTTCTCTCTCTGCCTCTGCTTCTCTGTAACTTTGCCTTTCAAATAAAATAAATAAATCCTAAAAAAAAAAAAAAAGAAAATTGGGGGTCAGCATTGTGGCATAGTGGGTTAAGTCTCCACCTATGCCACTGATATCCCATATGGGCACCAATTCAAGTCCCAGCTGCTCCACTTCAATCTAGCTCCTTGCTAATTTGAGAAAGCAACAGAAGATGGCCCAAGTTCTTGGCCCCTGCACCCATATGGGAGACCTGAAAGAAGCTCTGGGCTACTGGCTTTGACCTGGCACAGCCCATGCCATTGCAGCCATTTGGGGAGTGAACCAGCAAGTAGAAGTTCTCTCTCTCTCTCTCTCTCTCTCTCTCTGCTCCTCCCTCTGCATTTCAAATAAATAAAAATCTTTTAAAAAGAAAACTGACAAACTGATTCTAACATGTACATGGAGAAGCAAATGATCCTAAGTAACTAACACAATATTAGAAGAGGTGAACAAAATCAGAGAAATGAGAGTACTCAATTTACTAGAAATCTATAGTAACCAAGACAGTGTGTTATGGGTGAAGTAATAGACAAAGAAGTAAGCCTAACAGAGAACGGAGAAGTAAACCCACATAAATATGGTCCAACTTTTGACAACGGAGTGAAAACAATAGAATGAGCAATGAGTTTTAACAAATGTGCAGGAGTAACTGGACATCCACGTGTGAGTCCAGACACAGACCTTATCCTCTCAACAAAAATTAACTCCAAGGGAGCCATGTCCCTAAATAGCCTACAAAACCAATCTGGATAACCCTGGGTTTGGTTATGACTTTTTAGATGCAACACCAAAGTCCTGGACCACAAAAGGAAAGAAAATGTGAAGTTGGAAATTTAAAACTTCTGTTCTCAAACACTTTCAACAGAATGGAAGCCATAGACTGGGAGAAAATATTTTCAAAGTACTTGTCTAATGTCTAAAAAATATCAATATATAGAGAAAGAACTCTGAAAATTCAACAGTAAGATAACTGTTGATTTTAAAATAGTTGAAAGGTCAGAATCAACAGCTCTCCAAAGATGGTATCCAGATGACAAGCAAGCATATGAGAGCATGTTCAGTATCATATACGTTAGGGATGCAAATTAAAACAACAGTGAGACACTATTACATTACTTAGCAGAATGGCTAAACTTCAACACCAAATGCTGGTGAGGACATAGACAAACAAGAACTCTTCTCATTCACGTTTCATGGAAACACATTTCCATTCATTAGTCACAGAAACACAAAACAGCTCAGCTACTTTGGAAGACACTTTAGTGGTTTTTTACAAAACTAACCATTTTCTTACTCAGATGATACAGCAATCATGCTCCTTGAAAATTACCCAAATCAATTGAAAACTATGCCTACACATAAACTGCACATTAATGTTCATAATAGCTTAATTAATAATTACCAAAACTTGGAAGCCACAAATATTCCTATAGAGACTAATGAATATTCAAATTGTGATAGAGCCAAACAATAGGATATTATTCAGGATATTTTAATTCATTATAAAAAAGAGCTATGAAGTTAATTACAGAAATGGAGGAAGCAAATGTACATTGTCAAGTCAAAGATGCCAGTCTGAAAAAGCTAGCACTGTGTGACTTTAACTGTATCACATGATAGAAGAAGTAACACTTTGGACACAGTTCAAAGGTCAGTGTTTCTAGGGATGGAAGGAGAGGGAGTTCGCCAGGTGGATTACAGGGGATTTTTAGGTTGATATGGAATAGTTTTAAGGCAAGGAAACTACCCTGGGTAATACTAGAGTGGTGGATACATGTCATAATACGTTTGTAAAAACCTAGAAAATATAAACCACCAAAGAATGAGCCTTTTATTTATTTATTTTTTTTTTTTTTTTGACAGTCAGAGTGGACAGTGAGAGAGAGAGACAGAGAGAAAGGTCTTCCTTTGCCATTGGTTCACCCTCCAATGGCCGCCGCAGCCGGCGCACGGCGCTGATCCGAAGCCAGGATCCAGGTACTTATCCTGGTCTCCCATGGGGTGCAGGGCCCAAGCACTTGGGCCATCCTCCACTGCACTCCCTGGCCACAGCAGAGAGCTGGCCTGGAAGAGGGGCAACCGGGACAGAACCCGGTGTGCCGGCGCTGCAAGGCGGAGGATTAGCCTAGTGAGCCGCGGCGCCCGCTATGAATGAGCCTTAATATGTACTGTGAGTGTCTGTTGACAGTGGTGTGCTAGTGCTAAGTCATCAATTGTAACAAATATACCACACAGGTGGAGGATGTTGACGACCAGGGCGCGGAAGCCTTGTGAATGTGTTGGGTGGAAAGCGTGGTTGTATGGGAACTCTGTACTTTCCACTTAACTTTACTGTGAGCCTGAGATTTTTCTAAAAAACTAAAGAAAGTCGGTTAAGAAATGCATCAATCAGCCATCATCATAGTATTTTTTTAGACTCCCACAGGTGCAGGGACAGCCAGACAGAACAAACCCCATCTCAGCAATCCACACTATCAAACAGAGAAGGTTACCTTCGATCATTTCCTCGCAGACTAAAGGGGATTTTCTTCTTTGCTTATTTCTACAGTTTCAAGCTCTTAGAGGGCCCAGGGAAAAAGTCAGCTGAACAGCCAGCTGTGAGCCAGCCTCTGGGAAGCGCAACAAAACACAGCGGCACTCAGACTTCCTTTCCCAGAACAGACACGGATAGACTGTTGTTGCCATGGAAGCAAGACACAGGGCGGATCTGCTGTCTCAGGCTTCCCGCCCTTCCCCACACCTGCAAGTTCACCTGCCCGAGTCCACCGTTGATATCTTCCTGTTTTATTTTGTGTCTTTTCTGTTCTTCCAGAGCACTTGACATAACGATCATGAAAACACGCTGTCATTTCTCCTCCCCAAGTCTCTAGGTCGGTGGTTTTTAAGTTCTGCTACACACTGAAATCTCCTGGGCAGATTGAAAAAGGGCTGACACCTGGCCTCTGCCTCCTGAGATTCTGATTCAGTTGGCCTGGATCTGGATCAGTTTACTGCCTTCCCAGGTGACTCTAACATGTAACCACGCTTGTAAGCTTCTGGTCTTGGAGAGCCCTTTGGATTCACAGGCACCACCCTCCAGCCAGTCACATAGATTTGTAAAATCAGTTTAAGGACACTCTTTCCCACCCTACTCATCTTCAGCACATCCAGGAAGATTCCAGGAAGTATTTTTCATCCATTTGTTCCAGAATTTTAGCAGATGTGTCTGGAGCACCACTAAGTTGGATGCTGAAAAAAAGAGTTGCTTATCAAAAGCACTGTCAACCTAAACCTGTCTAATACAAGGGACTAAGTTATAGGGTCACCATTTATAGTTTTCATATGTTTCATACAAGATCTCGGGTCAGACTCCATTTGACAAGATGCTGTCCTGGTTCAGGGCTGTGTTAGCCAGAAGTAGAGGTGTGTGTAGGGGGTGCTCTTTGTAATTCACTCAAAGGTACCACACAGTAGACTCAAGTGCAGACTTGAGCCTCATGCAGAATGACCAAGCTAGGCACTAACACCATGCCTGACACATAGCAGGCACACAATTATTCCACACTAACTAAAAGGATCTATATAAAAATGTGCGGAGTTAGGGATTAATTCTATCCACAGCGATGCCGTCTAGGTAATATTGGAGCTCAGTCTGAGGCGTGACATGGCCTTCAGAGAGACAGGAGGGGAGCATTCTTCCGTGGAGTGGACAGTGGGCATCTGATACCTGAGTCATTTATATCCACTAAAGCACAGCACAGAGCGACCCCTTGAGGCAGGCAGGTTGAGTGGGGTACAAGCACTGAAGAGTTAATGATGGACTTGGGACTTTTATCCAATGGGGAGCAGTTGCAGGATTTCCAGGTAAGATGTAAGACAAGCAGATCTTGGCTTCTAGATGATACCAGTAGCCAGGCCATATGGTGCAAGGTCACAGGGGGAACTCAGGAAAGGAACAAATGACCATTAAGACAAGCAAAGTTGGAAGGGCCCTTGGTGTACCAAGGGATCCTCAAAGGGACCTGAGGAGTTGATTCCTTAGAGTCCTGATGGCTCAGCTCTATCCTGCAGCCTTACACACCTTGCTCACATTCTGCACCCCTTGAGTTTCCGGTTTGCTCTCCTAACCTTTGCAGTGGATGGAGCCATGGGGTGTGTGTGTGTATGTATGTGTGTGTGTGTAGGGCAGTTCCTTAGAAAATCAGATACCACCATCAGTCAGACAAGAAAGATTCTTGGGAGGACACACATCTTAATACCCTCCAAACCTGTTCACAACCAACAGACACAAGAGGACCTGGACCAGCAGGAGACAGAATGGCACACGGCCACTCCTCTCCTTCCAGAGAGCACAATGACCCCAGCAGAAACATTTCTGCAGAAACTTGGCTATGAAAACCGCACTGTAAATAGCCCTCCCTGCTTAGGGCTTTCAATGTTTCAATGCCTCTCTTAGGGCTTTTCTATGTTTCTGGAACTCTGAGTAAGGATATTGATTTAACCTCAAAAGTGGCATCTTAACACATCCACGTTCAAAAAACAAAAAGTTTCTGGTATTCCTTTCCTGGGATTTACCTCTGAAATGAGTAAAAATCGGGGTTAGTGTATGTCCTTATTTCTTCACATTCTTTTGTGAA
This sequence comes from Oryctolagus cuniculus, assembly GCF_964237555.1. Classification (NCBI taxonomy): domain Eukaryota; kingdom Metazoa; phylum Chordata; class Mammalia; order Lagomorpha; family Leporidae; genus Oryctolagus; species Oryctolagus cuniculus. The sequence continues at coordinate 44,021,242 of NC_091437.1, forward strand.
ATCTGAGTGTTCTTGTTGAAGTGTAGAACAACTCCAATAGTGTTATCTTCTGGGCATTTAAACAAACAAAAATCCCTAGGCCCCACATGTCTTACTAAGTCAGAAGCTCTGCGAGTCAAGCCCAGTGCTGGGATTTTCACAAACTCCCAGCTGATTTAACACATTTCCTCCCCGACTTCAGACATCCATGGAACTTTGCCATTTGCTACTATTCACTCAGGTTTAACTTTAAAAATGTGTTTGCCCTAAATAATATCTGATAAATTATTGATTTTGATGCATTTTTTAAAAATACACAAATAGTTATTTTTAAGATCCATTTATGGACCAATTTAAGTGGGCTCCTGCCTACTGCCTCCCAAAGCTGCTGATGTGAGAAGAGCTGCTGCAGGTCCAATGCAGTCAGAGCCAAACGTTGCTACCCGCACTCTCTACCTGCAGATGCCCCTCTTGGGCTTGGATGAGCTCTGTGCAATGCCCCTGGCCGCCGAAGTGTGCCCTTGCCCTCTCTCCCCTACCTGCCTCCCTTCTGTTGCCGTGACCACCCTGAATTTTTCACAGTGAGCCATACCTGAACTTCTAAAGGAGGTAAAGAATGAGAGATGTTAATAGATGTCCAAATATAGTTTGGTGATGGATAATGTTAACCATGAATGTGCTAATGGGCTTTGTTTTCTAAGCATGGGACCCCTTTCTCAAAGAGATGTATTCCTGGAGCCCTTCCTACCTGGAGAGGCACACTGCCCACCTTGCTACCCTCCTCACGTACTTGGCTGCTCTCCCAGGGGCATTTTTATCCTTAGAACACAACCTCCTCTCTCTTAATACATGCACTTCTTCCTGCCCCAGGGCCTTTGCATTTGGTGGTTTCCTTTCACCAGATACTCATATGGCTGCTACCCACACTTCCTTTTGGTTGCAGTTCAAATATCACCTTTTTCCCACAGGTCACCCCTTCCGGCCAGCTAGCTGAAGTTCCCTCACTCCCCACCCCTAGCTCCCCTGCCCGCTACACAGGGTTTCTCAGCTAGGGCTGTTGCTGCCCCTCAGGGGACATTTTCACAAGTCCCAGCTGAAGGCTATGACTGGCATCTCTCATAGAAGGGACAAAAGGTGACGCCCAGGGTAGCCCACAACCGAGTTTCTTGGCCCCAAAAGCCATAATTGAGAAGCCAGCCTCTGTCACAGTATTTTTTCCTGAACATTCAATATACCAGCAATGGTGGTTCCTGTGTGTTTCTTTCCAACTAAATCGGAATTTCTCAGGAACTGGCGTTTAGGTTTGTTCTGTGCTCTCTGCCCCAGAACCTAGAAGAATATGACACCTGCTTGACTCTCAACAAACTATGTCCTGGGAGTTCACAGCCAGAGTTCTCAGCCTGGCCCAAACTGGGGGGCCTCAGGAGCTGGCGAGTTAGGTTTCAAGTGAAAACAGACCAAAGAAAACAAAAGTCCTTTATTAATGAGTATACATTCACCTGAACGTGCACAACCACTAAGAACCCTTGACACTTGCAAGTACTCAGAAAATTAATTCATCTTTACCACCATCAGTAAACATAGTGACATGGCTGTTTCTTAAAGATGTATGAAATTTCTTGGGTTTAAATATATAGTCTGAATCACACCAGTGCCCTCATATCCCAAGATAAATTGTATGTAATGCAATCTCAACTGTGTTTCAAAGGATCAGAAACCAAAGTTCAGTATGATTTATAAGATTGATACTTATAATTTCACAATTCTTAAAGACTGATATTTACAAAAAATATGTATTAACTAATTTCCTCCCCTTCTCTTCCTACCCATTCTCCCACTCAGATATTGACAATTTGTTTCTACTATAAAGTGACACATTATCCAAAATCAAATTTTGCAAAGAAATTAAAAAAAAAAGACTGATCAGTAAACCACTGAAATTATTTACCAAGATTCATGCTACATCTACTAAAGAACCTATTGGAGAAAAAAAAAACCTTTCATTTCTGTAATGTTTTTCACTTCTAAAAAATTTCTCACAAACAACAATTCATTGGAGTTACCACTATACACCAGGATAGATATGGAAATGATAAAACAAGAGAAAATTTAGGCAAAAAGAATAATTTCCCTCAATGTCATCTAGTGCTAATGCTGAGTGGGGATTAGAACCCAGGTCCTATCTTTAGCCCTGTATACTACCTGCCTTCCCCAAAGCCCTCATACACTGTTTCACAGGATGCCATGAGTTACAGTACTCTTATGTTCAAACAAGTCGGAGAAACACTGAATTCAACAAAGGTATGCAGAATCCCAGAGCCCCTACTGTGCATCATCAATCTCCAGGAAGGGCATGGGGAACAGAGCCAGCATCATAAACTCAGGGCCCTAAGCTACTCAGCAGGTAGCCTGGTCCCAAAGGAATGCAATTCAGTGTTGTCAAGTCTCTTCAGAGAAGCTGCAAATCAGGGCTTTAATTTCAAACCTCCAAGCTTGGGCATGTTGCCTCAAAATTAAGGGGGAAAAACCTAATCAATGTTTGGGCCAAATTAGGCTGGCCCATTTGGAAACCTGGCACATAGTGTGGCACAATCTTATCTGCCACAGAACTTGAATGCAGAGGGCCCATTCATTTTCACAAACTCTACAGAACAGTGTCAAAAACGTGACCTTTAACAGCAAATATCTTGCCCTGCTGGACCACCATGGTGTCAGGAGCTCTGAACCTCGAGTGCAAATCACTCCAAGGTTTACTCAAACTGAAATAGAAAAAAAACACCCAGGCTGCTTAACTGTAGAAATATTTTTTTTTTCCGACAACTCTGGCCCTTGCAAATCTTCACTTCTAAGTCATCGAAAGGTGACTGAAATATCTTTACAAAGAAGCCTTTAGCTCTCCTGGCAAAGCCAAAAATTGAATTGAATTGTGAAAAAGAGCTAGATGGATTAGATTTGAAAAAGAATCTTTACCCTTCTGAAACAAAGTTAAATATGTACGTAGTTTGGAGACAATTAAGAAATTTCAAATGTTGGTTCAAATACTATTATAATTGCAATAAAACTTTGCTGAGACAGAAGCCTCTTTCTGTATTCCCTCCTTTTTTCCCCTTTCATTTCTGCTCTCATTCTAAAAATCGTCAAGATTCTGTTGGTTACCTAGGGAAGCATCTTGTACCACACCGCAGACTCGTCCTGCGAGGCCTGCACACCGCCGGGATCGTGAGGGCGATGGCGTTCTTCGACAAGAAGCACCGGAGACAAGTTTTGGTGAACATGTACACTTTATTAACGACCACGCACACCTTTTAAAGGACAGGCAGAGGGGGCGTAGCTCATTCAGGGCAACACTAATTCTATAGGATAGAGCCGATATTGGTGCCGATAAGCTTCTCCAACCAGCTGGAAGGTCACGAGGGCTACGTAGCTTTCCAGGTGGTCCTAATGGGCCTGGCCCACACCTGGGAGCTGTTTACCTGATTGATAATTACAAGACCCTTCAACAGGGAGCGGGGTGGGGCAAATGCTCGTGGGGCTCTGCTGCCTGCCGGCAGTCAGGCCACTGGGGAAGGCGTGGCGTGCCATGCCCTTCTAACCTCCCGCATGGGCTAGGCAGGCAATCCCCCAGCCAGGCCCAGCATCACCCACACCGCACTGCAGATGTAGTAGGTGGTACAAGTGTAGTAGAAACAGCACAAATGTGTAAAATCACAGCATCAATTATTTCCTTTCTTTGGTATCTATTTTGTCCATACTCACTACTATAGTGTCATCTGATTGTTAAAATAGGCGTCCTGATCCAGGGATCAAGCGCTTAACGCATCCAGGGCTGTTAAGAAAGTAGATACACCTGTAATGGTGAATTAAACTCCTGCCGGCCTACAGAAAAATAGACATGTGCTCTCCTGTGATTTGAAACCCTTGAAGGACATTTGATATTGCAACATTTGATATTACAATAAAAAAAGTAATCAACAAATGCTTCCAAAATGAATCTCAAATTGGATTTTCTGATTTTTAAGTTCTAGTCCCCTCCTCTTGATCATTTTGGGGACCAGGGCAATCATTTCCTGTGCTTCCAGTTACCATTTTCTTTGATGGATACATGAGTCACGGGGTCTAGAGGGAACAAATAACTCAAAAATGTTCTTGTTTGAGAGAGAACTCTGCAATGACCAGAAAGATTGAGACAGTTTTAGTATACAAATTAGCACTGAATTAACAATGACATTGACAATACACAGTTTTCAGTTAGGGTCTCCCAGGCCCTGTGGCTGACATGTTGGAATGTCGAATGAAACTGACACAGAAAAATGGTCCTGGAGTTAACGGGTATCCAGCATGGTGACATCTGGTAAGTGTCTTCTGTAATCACCATGCCACATTGGAGAGCTGCGCCAGGTCTTATTCCATAACATAAAGATTATCCTCAATAATGTAGATATTGTCTTCTGCTCGGACTCGCACTTTATTTGCAGTTTGTGGAGCTCCAGTTTGAGGGGTATTAAATGAAACCATACTGCAGAAAGAATTGTCGAAAAGTAGCGTGAGGAAGGAAAAACCAGACCACAGTGCATACGTTTATGATCAGGCAAGAGTGATTATCTGCATTTCTAGGAGCCCCATTCATACAGACTATGAACAAAATTGCACTTTCTGGGGTTGTGAGCAGTGTGGCCCTGAGTATTAAGTTGCAGTAAAAATCTGTTTTATAAGCGTATAAACAAACTAAGAAGTACTCAAAAGTCTCAGACTGTTCTCCTTTGGGAGACTCATATAAGAGAATATAAAAATAGAAGATCTAAAAACAGATATCTGACATCAAACTGAGTTACTAAATCAAGGTGCTTATTTTCAACTATGGCTAAGAACTTACTGACCAGAGCTTTTCTTGCTATACATTGTGACCCTTTGCAATGCTATTAAACCCACTCGGCGCTATACATCCTGTGTTTAATATAGACTAGAAAAATAAGAATGCAGGAAAATAGTACTGTTTCAAAAGTGTACGCTGGGGGTACAGCGGGTTAACGCCCTGGCCTGAAACACCGGCATCCCATATGGGCACCGGTTCTAGTCCCGGCTGCTCTTCTTCCAATCCAGCTCTCTGCTATGGCCTGGGAAAGCAGTAGAAGATAGCCCAGGTCCTTGGGCCCCTGCACTCATGTGGGAGACCCGGAAGAAGCTCCTGGCTGTTGTGGCCAATTGGGGAGTGAACCATCGGATAGAAGAAAATCTCTCTCTCTCTCTCTCTCTCTCTCTCTCTCTCTCTCTCCACCTCTCACTGTGTGTAACTCTGACTTTCAAATAAATAAATAAATCTTTAAGAAAAAAAGTGTATGTTGGGCCATGGTGCTAAAAAATGAATCTTGGTGGGTCAAATTTCAAAAGCTAGGATTAGGTTAACTTTTCAAATTTTTCTTTATGTATTTTAATTTTATTTGAATGAGAAGGAGGGGAGAGAAGGAAAGAGAAAGAGAGGGAGGGGGAGAGAGAGAGACAGAAAGAGGGAGAAGAGAGAGAGAGAGAAATCAATTTTCATCCAGTGGTTCACTCCCCAAATGCTGCAGCAGCCAGGGATGGGCCAATCCAAAGCCAGGAACTAGGAACTTAACCTGGGTCTCCCATGAGGATGGAAAGGGCTAAAGTACCTGAGCCATTGCTGCTGCCTCCCAGGGTGCACAGTAACAGGGAGCAGCATGAGAGGAGCCAGGACTCAAATCAGGTACCCTGACAGGGGCTGAAGGCATCTCCAGCAGCATCTTAACCACTGTGCCAAATACTCATCCCCAGTTGCAGTCAGAACACATAAACTCACATCTGCCAAGTGTACCAAAGGGTCAGGCGTTGGAGACTAAGGATTAATTTTTGCATAGCGCTTTCGGTATTCTGTGTGTCTGCCTCTCACGCCAAGTTACAGGATGTACTTTACTGCGACTGCTTCAGGAGCTTGTTGGGCATTTCCTGCTGCTCAGGGCGGCCAGAGGGAACTGACATTTGGATTCTGGAGCAATCAAGGAGGTATAAGGGCAGAAAACAGACGAAACACCAGCTAGTGTTAGACAGTGTGTTATAACTGATGTTCTGGCATTTATTTATGGTGACTTGCTCTATTACCCAAGAGCACGCCCCACTGAACATATCTAAAGAGACGTAGAGACCAAGCCACTCTGTGGGCCTGGAACACGTCAGCCACACACATGTGAAAGCACTCACTTAGGTGTCAATAAACTCAAATGAGTCAGTGTGGCACAACTGATGTAAGTGCCAGGAAGATAATGTCGTGAGGGAACGCACGTATGTTAAGCAGCTTATTTTTTCAAAAGTTTACATTTTCCCCAATATTTTACTTTGTAATGGAGTAATAAAAAGCAAACTTTTTAAAATAAAAAATAGTAAGTTACCACAGGGGCAGAAATTAAAGAACTAAGAGGATGCTGTTCCACGCCTTTCTACCTATGAGGAGCATTTCCTTCCCACCCTCAGGAGCTGTTCGTCAAAACTGTTTATGAGCCTGGATCTTCAAGATAGAGTCCTTTATAGGATGTGTTTTGTGACCTTAGACGTCACCTCACATTTCTGAACCTATTTTCTAATCTCTAAAATGAAAATAATTGCAGTGATGTCTCAAAGTTTTTATTGCTGCTAAGGGCATGGTTGCAATAATAAAAGCCAAGCCACACTGAACAATTACAATATCCTGGACCTGCTGGAGCCATGTTCTATGGATTGGCTCATGTAATTAACTCAGATACAGGAGAGTCTGTGTATAAATAGCCAATGATGAAGAACTAACAAAAACGGATGGCGACCTACGAGGGGTGGATCTTGATTCAAAAACGTCATGTGTTCATGCTCAGCCTGAACCAAATGAAGCACACTGGCTGGCCTTAGAACGAAGTAGCCATCCCCTACCACTGCAAGCACTGGAGCACAGACAGAGTAAAGGGGTCTTACGTTTTATCGGGGCAGCAGGGTGGACTGAAATATCTTCACAAATACAGTAAGTCCAAGCGCCTACAAGGCCAGACAACTCCTAAATGAGTGGTACGAGCTCGGAACGGAGCAGCAGGGAGTGACAGAAGCTGGGGCAGCTGGAGACACTTGCCCTCCTCAGTGCCTTCCTGCCCCTTCGGCCAGACATTCTCTTCCTCCAAGTCTTGTATTTGCTTGGAATTCAGACAGCCCATTGCCCTGCTTTATAATATGATGGTTGTCTAGAAGCCCCTAAAAGGACCCCATTTATTTGCTTATGTGCTTTCTGTTTGTTCAATTCTTTGGACTATAATAAGCACTCAGCAAATGCTCAATAAAAAGGGACATGACTGAAATGAAAGAACAAACCAAAGCAACTCACTGCAAGTTCAGTTCCATCAAGCAAAAATTTACTATTCAGCTCTCTTGTTCTAGTGGGTTAGGATTAGGTGCTCTTTCTAGACCAGTTTTGCTAAAATTCTGGGAAACACAGAAAGCTAAACATTTCAATGGAAAGTAGGGCTAACAATAGAGGTGCTCATTAAACTAGATTTTGAAGATCCAGGATATAAAATAGAAAGTTGAGGAGAAAAAGAGGAGCAGGACAGAAAACATTATCCTTTTCTTTACTAGAATAGGAACATCAGAAGGCTTTGACACAAACCTTCTCAAGCTTACCTTAGTGGTTGCATTTTCTTTTTAATGTAGAAATACTCTGCATGGGGAAGGGGGAATTAAAGAGAACATTAAACATGTCAGCCAGTGTTCGGACAGCTTCCAGCCAAGTGTATCATTCCTCTTCTTACCTGGGCCCTTCCCCAGTAACCTCTAACTCCTTCCATTTTCCCTTTGTGAGTATGGAGCACTCAAACAGGCCTTTCACTGCTCACCACCTCATTTTCATTAAGGTCTGGGGCACTTGCCACATGCCCTAACTTACTTTAATACTGTTGCTAAATCACTTTTCATTTAAAAAATAAGTGGAAAAGCCCAGGAGTTTTCTGATGGGTTGCCAGCGAGCAGCCATGAACCAGGGCTGTCCTGGGATAACCAGGAAGTAAGGTCATTCTATGGGCACCTCTATCAACGCCCAACTTTGCCAGACTTTACACCATCAGTCATCCCTTCCCTTAAAGGGGGATTAGAGAATTGGTTTAGCTAAGGGGGGAAATGTGTTTGAGGCATTTTTCACAATTTCTTTTATTTAAATTTTTTAAAATTTATTTGAGAGGGAGAGAGAGAGGAAACTCTCTCATCCATTGGTTCACTTGTATTGCATTGGCCTGGCCAGGAACTGGGTACTCAGTTCAGGTGTCCCAAGTGGGTGGCAGGAACCCAGTTATTAGAGTCATCACCTGCTGCTTCCCAGGATCGGCATCAGGAATCTGGAGTTAGGAGCGAGAGCCAGCAATGAAACTCAGGCACTCTGATGTGGGATGCAGGTGTCTTAACCGCTAGGTCAAAAGTTGTCCCATCCACCTTTTTAAAAAAATCTTTCCATTGTCTTAATAGTTATACTGACTAACATGCTGAGAATTTCCTAGATTTGTTAACTCTCCTCTGCGCAGACACATAAAATCTAATAATGGATTCAAAATTGAGGTCTTGCAAAATAGATGACTGGGATTCTCTCACAGGGGCAGGTTATACTGAGAGAAACACACACGCACAACTGGCAGAAGGCGGACATAGAGCCCAAGTGGCTGCCTTCTGAAGCCCTTTGCTCTAGACTCAGTCCTGTGACCAGTTCCCCCTTGCACTGTCTCATTTGCCTCCTCTGCTAAATGGCTGTTGTACCATTTTCAGCACCATCACCCCTTAGGGCCAAATATTGGATCCTAGAAAGAGAACAAATCTCACATATTACAGTGCTTTGTTGCCATCTAACCCTTCCCAACTTGTTTCTTAGTGTAGTCAGCCCTCAGTATCCATGGGCTCAACACCCATGGACTCAACCCAATCTTACAAGAAAAAAAATATTCAGAAACAGAAAACGTGCATGTACTCAACACATACAGATATTTTTCTTGCTCTTAATCTCTAAGCAAAATGGTATAACAGCTCTTTGTATAGCTTTTACATTGTACTGGGTATTATAAATAATCTGTATATGATTTAAAGTATATGAAAGGCTGTGCATAGGTTGTTTGTGAATACAATTCCATGTTCTATAAGGGACTTCAGCATCCTTGGATTTGGGTATCCAGAGGAGAAAGGGGAGGGAGTGTCCTGGAACCAGTCCTCAGCAACAGGGAGGGATAACAATTTAATTTCTCCTATGGGGAATTTAAATTTAGTTTTTCTCCTTAGAAGGCCTATAATTGAAAAATGAAGAACAACACAGTTAAGAAAAAAATGGTGTTAAGCAAGAACTCCTCTCAAACATAAGCTCCATGAGATTTACAGAGAGTATTACAGAAGCTGTTTTCTATTACAATAATAACAGTTTAAGATTGCTGTGCATGTACCGTGTGCCAAACACCACGCTCAGTACGCTGGAGGTGCTAATGCACTTAAACCTCATATCCCCCCTTGCGGTAGACAGTGCTATAGTGCCAAGTGCATTTTACAGATGAGAATTTTGGGACATGGAGGAGCTAATAAAAATCACAATCATGTTGCATATGGGATATTTGAATCCAGGCACTCAAGTCCCTTAGGAACAGTCTTGAAATGACTTACTTTTGATGAGCATGACAACAAAAACAGCAAGCAACACCAAGGCAGAAGCAAAGATTCCAATATAGATTCCCTTCGTGGTGGTCATCCATGGATTTTGTGCTGGGAATGCTTGCTAAGAAAACATCAGCAGATGGAAGAAGTACCTTGTTAGAATTATGAATGGAAAACATCCCCTAGATTAACCTATCCAGACACATTTATCTTTATTGGCCCTTGGCTACTTCTGGAATGTGAGGGTAAAACTAAATAATCTGAGGTTATGACTGTATTGTGAAATTCTGAGACAATCTGAAATTCAAAACATATTCTAGGGTGATAAAAATGTTTTATATCCTCCTTAGAGTGGTATTTACATAGGTGGATACATTTGTCAAAACTAAAAACTGTATGCTTAAAATGGGTTTATACATAATGTATGTAAATTACATCTAGTTCAGAAATCAACCAGCTATTTCCATTAAATATGTCCTCCTATGATAATAAAAAAGAATAGAAACAATTTTTGTTCATATATGTTGACTTGATCTAAAGATATCTAAATGTGCTCAACTCGTGAATTTGACTACAGCCATTACTTGTTTTGTAAACTGTAATTCGAGATGCTCTCTATGTCTGCCTACATAGACTGCAAAGCAGCTTCTCCCACACATGGTGCTGATGAACAAGTTAAGGCCGTGCAATCAGGCAAGAACACAGAATTGTTTTTAAACCTCCTAGTGCACATCCTAAGCAATCGCTACCTCCCGGAACATGACTAAAACATGTCAGGGTTCACACTAGAACTTTTTCATAGCTCAGTTCTGACCCCCAAGTCATCCCACAGAGCAGGTATTTTAACGGAAAGGAAGTAGAGAACTAGAGGATCAAGTCTCTTCCAGCAGGCAAGAACTAAACTGTGAAGTCAGAATCCCACCTCCTCTGCTTAGCAGCAGCATGACATGGATAAGTTATTTAGCCTCTCTCAGTTTCTGTTTCAGTGTCTGTAAACAGCAGAATCAGAAAAGTTCTTGGGTAAGGTACTTTCAGGTACTTCCTGAGGAACACTATTAAGAATATAGAGGAGGGTAATGACATCTGAGCCATTAATTACCTAGAGGGGTCATAGCCCATATCTAGGAGGAGAAAACTGTGTTATTTCCTTACCAAAGTGGGGAGTGAGTAGATGGATGGAAGATGTGTTTTTGGAGGGAAGCTTTGCTTTTATTGTTAAATTACAATGCATTAACACTGCATATTCATTTTAGAATGCGCAGCTAAGCATAAAAAAGCAAAACCAAAATCAACCATAACCTTAATATCCAGAAACAAGCTCTATTACCATTTTGCTTTATATACTCTCTAGAATTTTATCCTTCAGGGGTTATTTAATGGAAACAACTACTAAATTCTATGTATACTACAGTATATATTCTATTGTAGAAGTTGCTATTCTCACCTAAAAATACATGGTGACCCACACCTTCCCAAGTCAGCAGGTTCCCTGCGGTGACACTCTTTTTTTTTTCCCCCTTTTATGGTCCAGGATTGGGGCCAGCATTGTCCATTCAGCAGGTTAAGCCTGTGCCTGCAATGCTGGCATCCCATATTAGCACTGATTCAAGTCCTGGCTGCTCTACTTCCAATCCAGCTCCATGCCAATGCACTTCGGAAAGAAGCAGAAGATGACCCAAGTGCTTGGCCCCTGCACCCATGTGGGAGACCTGGAAGAAGCTCCTGGCTCCTAGAATTGTCCTGGCCCAGCCCTGGCCATTGTGGCCATTTAGGGAGTGAACCAGTGGATGGAAGAATTCTCTCTCTCTCTCTCTCTCTCCCCTCTCCCTCTCCCTCTCTCTCTCCCTCCTCTCCTTCTCTCTCTCTCCTTTCTCTCTGTAACTCTGCCTTTAAAATAAATAAAAATCAATCTTCCAAAAATTATTGATATCACCCCTATGTGGTAATATTCTCATTGTCACTAAGGTCCAGTGAAAGGACTTTTGGCCCTGCCCTAAACAGCCCCACCACGCCTGAGCCTTTTAAATTTCTCTTATAATGGCCATGTTATCATTTCTCACAACTGCTATCAGAAGGATTATTCTAATAATTTCTTTTGGTGTTGCCTCTAAGAGCTACTTGCTCATACTGAAAGGAAAATTATTTCTCAGCCAAAAAAAGGGTCCTATTCATAAAGTTGTCTCAATAATTTGTAAAGATGAGACTCTGATAAGCTTAAGACTATGGCCGCTCAGCTTTTTCTCAAGAATATTGTGAGAAAATTATAAGAACAACTCACAGAACCAAAGTTAAGTCTTAATACTTTAATAAGTCATCATGTGGCAAGATTTACACATGAAAAAAAATCAACAGTGGCCTCAAAGTTTCTATAGAGAGGGGCTGGCATTGTAGTATATCAGGTTAGCCACTGTTTGCAACACCAGTATCTCATATGAGAACCAGTTCAAGTCCCAGCCGCTCCACTCCCCATCCAGTTCCCTGCCAACGTGCTTGGTAAATTAGCAGAAGTTAGCCCAAGTATTGGGTTCCCTGCCACCCACAATGGAAATCCAGATGGAGTTTTAGGCTTCTGTTTTAGCCCTGGTCATTGCAGCCATTTGGCAAGTGAAGCAGCAGATAAAAGATGTATTTTTCTGTCTCTCTAATCCAACCTTTTAAAGAAATAAACAAATATTTTTAAAAAATGTTTCTATATGGGCCGGCGCCGTGGCTCACTTAGTTAATCCTCCGCCGGTGGTGCTGGCATCCCATATGGGCACCAGGTTCTAGTCCCGGCTGCACCTCTTCCAGTCCAGCTCTCTGCTGTGGCCCAGGAGGACAGTGGAGGATGGCCCAAGTGCTTGGGCCCCTGCACCCGCATGGGAGACCAGGAAGAAGCACCACCTGGTTCCTGGCTTCAGATCCATGCAGCACCAGCCGTAGCGGCCATTTGGAGGGTCAACCAACAGAAGGAAGACCTTTCTCTCTGTATCTCTCTCACTGTCTATAACTCTACCTGTCAAATAAAAAGATGTTTCTATATAGAATGGCTGTTGTCAGAGAAAAGGATTTAGAGTCTACCTTGATATAAGCATACTTTCACCTGCATCATATTTATGTTTAAAATGACTTCTACTATATCCCACTGATTCAAACATGTTGTTTCTCTAAAAATAATTGAGGCCCTCCTTGGAGTGTAACGTTAACTTGTACTCCTTCAACAGCTCATACTCTTTTTCTACATGTTCACCAAAGGATCGTCTGAGTAGTGTGTGTGTGTGTGTGTGTGTGTGTGAGAGAGAGAGAGAGCGCGCGAGAGAGAGAGAGAGAGAGAGAGATTGATTCAGTAAAATAGCATTTACTGGGCATTTCTAGCAAACAAGTTCACCTAAATGAACTTTCAAAATTATCCTTTGTAAAAGCAAATTCATTTCTTTTAAGTAGAGAAGATATCAATCTGTGGGATAGTCTTACAGAAATAGTTTTAAAATGCAACTTGCTTCCAGGAGGATGTACAAGTAATCTGGCTAATAAAATAGGCAAGAGTATGCTTACAGTTTGATTGTTATGCCAAAGGCCATCTGAAGACTGTGTCATGGTGCCATTCCCATCTGCTCAACAAGAAGAAAAATTAATTAGAATTACAAAAATATTGAATTTTTACTGCAGACACTAAATATATTCACTTTGCCTTCTGGTGATGAATGAAAAGTTGAATTATAATATGATCAAAAGCTGCGTGCATTTCAAAAGCCATACCAAGTTATTAACATTTTATTAATTTATCCAGTAAAGTTGTGTTTTGCAACCTTTTTGTAATGGGCTCTTTGAAAATAGACCCCTTTTATTCTTCATGGAAAAAAAAGCCATGTACACAGGAGGTTTTACCTACAATTTTATGGGAATCATAGAGGTCCACTCATGGAACCAGCTTAAGAAAGCCTCTTAAAGGTAATCAACATTTTCATGGCAGCTAAAAAGTCATAGAGGAGAACTCCAAGGCCATACACATATCCAAAGAGCAGAACCACCCAATTCAGAATGGACATTACATTGCCTTTACCTTTAGAATATGGGTAAAATGTACCATGCTATCCAAGATAGGTGACACATAACTTGTATATTATATGCCAATGTGTCTAGAAGTACTTTAGAAAATATATTAGCCACAAGACCAATATATCTTATATCATATAGTGACTAGGATTTTATTCAGTATAAGACATAATATTCTTAGAGTTCTGAACCCTCAAAGTTTTGGAAGTGTTCACCTATCTTGAAATAGACAATGTGGGGGCTGGCGCTGTCATTCAGCAGGTTAAGCTACAAGTCTCGGCTGTTCCACTTCCAGTGCAGCTCCCTGCTAAAGCAACTGGGAAAGCAGTGGAGGATGACCCATTTGCACTGGCCTCTGCACCCACATGAAAGGCCCAGATGAAGCTCTTAGCTCCTGGCATTGTCCTGGCCCAGCCATTTGGGGAGTAAACCAGCAGATGGAAGACCCCTCTCTCTTCCTCTTTCTCTCTGTAACTCTGCCTTTCAAAATAAATAAAATAAAAATCTTAAAAAAAAAAAAAGAAAGAAAGAGAGAATAACGCTCTGGCATGGTAGTGTCATAAGTTGCCACCTGCATCAGCATCCCATATGGGTACCAGTTCAATTCCCCACTGATCCACTTCCAATCCAGCTCCCTGTTAATGTTCCTGGGAAAGCAATGGAAGATGGCCCAAGTGCTTGGGCCCGTGCATCTACGTCAGAACCTAAATGAAGCTCCTGCCTCCTAGTTTTGACCTGGCCCAGCCCTGAACGTCGCAGCTATTTAAAGAATGAACCAGTGGATACATGATCTCTCTCTCTCTCTCTCTTTCTCTCTCTCTGTGTGTGTGTGTGTGTGTGTGTGTGTGTCTCCTTTTCTCTCTGTAACACTGCATTTCAAATAAATAAATATATAAATATTTTAAAAAAGAAAGATAATGTATTCTGCTGACCATTCCAGGCAACTGTAGATCAAATACAGAATTTTCTTTTTGCTGAATATCCACCATATTCTATGCATTTTCCATCCTAAAAACTGGTTCCTTAGTCCCATTTTAATGAGAAGAAACAGACAGGGAGTGGGTAAACAAGCTTGCAATATACAAAAGCCTTTTCTGGGACTAAGAGTCAAAGGGAGCACATAAACAAGTCCAGTACCTGCTAATACTAACCGATAGAATAAATAAAGGGGAGAGTGATCCAACATGGGAAGCGAGATACTCAGCAGACTCATAGAATGGCGGATGTCCTAAACAGCACTCTGGCCTCAGAATCAGCCCTAAAGGCATTCGGATCTGGCTGAAAAGCCCATGAGAGTATTTCAGGCATGGAAAGCCAAGACACTCTGGCAAAAAAAAAAAAAAAAAACCTAAATGAAAGATCTCTGTGAATGAGATCCCAGTGGAAAGAACAGGTCTTCAAAGAAGGAGGTACCTTTCTCTGAAGGGAGGAGAGAACCTCCACTTTGACTATGACCTTGTCTAAACAAGATAAGAGTCAGAGAACTCAAGGGGCTTCCATAGCCTTGGAAACTCATGACTGGTGCATAGGGAGATTACTGATGCCATAGACAGGAGTGTCAATTTGTAAAGTCAACAACAGGAGTCACTGTGCACTTACTCCTCATGTAGGATCTCTGTCCTTAATGTGCTGTACATTGAGGCTTAATGCTATAACGAGTACTCAAACAGTATATTTCACTTTGTGTTTCTATGGGGGTGCAAACTGTTGAAATCTTTACTTAATGTATACTAAACTGATCTTCTGTTAAAAAAAAAAAAAAAGAAGAAATTATCAATTCCCAACTTGACTCTCACTGGGATTAAACATGACAATAGGTCTGATCTGATTTCATCATCATTTAAAAAATCATCTATTATTTTTCACTTTATGTTTCTGTGTGGGAGCAAACTGTTGAAATCTTTACTTAATGTATGCTAAACTGATCTTCTGTATATAAAGAGAATTGAAAATGATTCTTGATGTGAATGGAAGGGGAGAGGGAGTGGGAAAGGGGAGGGTTGCAGGTGGGAGGGACGTTATGGGGGGGAAGCCATTGTAATCCATAAGCTGTACTTTGGAAATTTATATTCATTAAATAAAAGTTAAAAAAAAAAGCCTTTTCTGCAAACTACCACATACATTGCACTCCCATCAAATGTACATAGTATATTCTACAAAATGTCGTAACTACTGACAAAGCCAGGGAGTCCCAACATGAATAAAATTGGACTAATGATATCCCCCAAAATGTATACTACTGTGTTTACATTTCAATCATTCTGAGACTACCTAATACAGCATCAAAGGTAATATCTAGATTCAGGCAATATCTAATCCAAGGTCAGTTTGTGATTTATGTTATGTTCTTAAATAAAACCTTCAAGAATAGGACTGGTTGATAAAATAAAAATAATATAGACTTCAGTCAAATAAAATTTGAGTTCAGTACTGACAATGTCCATTATTAATGTAACCTTCATACTCAAGTTCCTTTGCATACATGCATATGTATATATGTACATATATATGAAGGCAGACACACAGCTACATCAAAAAGTACATGGAAAAAAAGCTTATTTTGGATCAAAAATTCTGAAATCCATGCATAATTTTTTCATAATATGCATTTTTCAGAACTTGTTGAGGATCTTTTCTATGCATGGCTTTTTAAAGTTTTCTACCAAAATATGTGTATCTTTTCATTCTATTTTACATGAACTTTTTAAAGTACCCCTGTATATCTGTTGCTGGGATAACATCGAGCTACAAACTATTAGTACCAAACTTAGAGGTGGGAATTCAACCAGTGATTAATCTGCTCTTGTCCCAGCTCTCTTAGCACAATGCCTGCCTGATCTGTCACATGTACTGTCTTCATTACTTCTCTTTAAACTTGACTAGCATGCTTACTGCTAGTCAGAGAGAGAGAGAGAGAGAGAGAGGTGCACTTGTCCCATATCATATTACCCAAGTTTGGTACCTGGTTCCAGATCCTGACTTCAGCTACTTGCTCATGAAGATCCTGGGAAGCATGGTGGATGGATCAAATGATTGGGTTCCTGCCACCCATATGGGATACTAGGATTGAGTTCCCAGCTTCAACCAAGCCCAGTCCCAGCCTCTGGCATTTGGAAAGTAAACTAGCAGATCGGCACTGTCTCTCTCTCTCTTTCTCTCTCTCTCTCTCTCCCTCTGCTTCTCAAATATCTATAGTTTTTAAATTTTTAAAAGGTACACAATTTACATATAAAGTTGCAATGAAATAAGATGATGCATGTAAAGCACTAGATACCATGTTAGAAAAATATCAGCTATTATTACTGTCTGTATGTGGAAAGGAGCAGTGAAGAGGGGGAAGAGATCGTGTGCAATGCACCTTCCAAGTATTATTTACTTTAATCATCCTGAGAGGGATGTTCAACAACGTGTCCATGGAAAGGCAGCTAGTCAGAGGCAGCTGAATGGGGAGCCGTGTGTCTCCAAAGCAGATCTATATGGTGTCTCCAACCTGACAATGGCAATCAAGGTGGGCTGCTTTGAAAGAATTAAATGAGAATGTGTATGAGTGCTGTGCCCCATACATCTATCAAAGGTGGGTGGCAGGTCCTATGACAGCCACAATAATACCTTCCAGGCCTCGCATGCTTTGCTTCCATGAAGTCTTAGCCAACAGAGGGCTGACATCAACACAGTGAGGACTTGGCCCAAGAGACTCCAATGTTCGGCCAAAATGGCAGCATTTACATGAGTCCTGGGGACACAGCTGCTCCGATGTCTGTTCCACTCTGGAAAGCTCTACGTTGACCAGGTTTTCCTGACATGATATTTTAGAGAATGATTTCCCACTCCTACTGTCTTCCTCCACATACCCTGAAAGACTGGGTTGCAGCTGCTCCTACTGCTGCTACCTTGTGTTTTTATCTATTTTCATTTTGTTTTTGTGCCCAGAAACAGTTCCCACCACGGATTCCATTTTCAAAACCAAATGTCACCGTTATTTAATCCCAACTGAATGGGTCCTTCTGTGAATTTCATCGCAAGTCCATTTTAAATTAATCAGCTTCCAGGAATGATTAGCAAAAGGTAGGCCAAAGCAGGTAGAAGGAGATGCAGACCCACAAGGACTGAGCAGGATGAGTCATACCCAGGAGGAGTCCTGCAAGACTGGACCTGGTTTGGATGAACACAGGCACAAGGACACAGCCAGCTCTGCATCACAAAAGGATTTAGCATGTGACACTCCCAAAACTCACCTCTGCGGGTGACAGAGAGTTATCTGGGAAAGCTGACAGGGTTCTCCTGTCTCCAGCTTAATCAGGAGGAGTCAGTTCTACATTTCTAAAGAGCAGATATCATAAGGGACCTGTCCAGAACCTGGAGACAGTTTAGGGGGGCCACGGCAGGATGTCAGCCCATCTGCCCTAGCTCATTCAGGCTGCTTTAACAAAATACCTTAGTCTGAGTTACTTCTAAACAACAGAAATTTATTGCTTTTATAGTTCTGCAGGCTGCAAAGTCCAAGATGAAGGCACAAGCAGACCAGATATCTGGTGAGGAGGAAAGGGCAAGCAAACTCCTATAAAGGCACTAAGCACATTCATGAGCAATCCACTGTCATGACATAATCACCTCCCAGAAGCCCTAGGTGCTAATAGTATTGCATTGGGATTACGTATCAATATATGACTATTGCGGGGCACATAAACACAAATAGGCAGGATGCAGCCTATCAGAATGCTCGTGTCAATACAAGTTTGATAAAGCAGCATGGGAAGCTCCTGACTGTATTTAGGGTCAAGGACAGGGAGGAAGCCTGGGACCAGTTTGATCTACACCAGAGGGCTGATTTTAATGGGCTTAAGGCCTTGGCCCAAAAGATTAAACCCAGTGATAGACCTGGAGTCAAGACTGGGTAATATGATTTTTAAAAATATACTAATATGGACATAGATGTTCCCAAATCATACACACTACCTGTACCACACAGGCATATGGATTCTATATATCCTGAGTAGTATCTATAACTTACTCCTCATCCTTAAAACTATGTTCAAAGTCCTCCATTTCAGTTATTCCTCAGAAGCATTCTTCAATACCAGTGGTATGATATGCATTTAACAAATAATAAAATGGACTCAGAAAGGGTGGATGTTTATATAAATCACACAGCTGATTTGAGTGGACAGTGCCCACACTCAAGTTAGAAATGTGTATCCCAAAATGTGTGCTCTCAACAATGTCCATGATTATCAATATTTGAATGCTCTCAAGTATCTAGGAAAGAGAATACAGTTACCTGTTGGGCAAGAATACAAGGAAGGTGAGCTGGTGGGTTGTGTTCTTGTTCCCTGTAGTGTTGTAGACTGGATTTCTGTTTGCTGAGTTGAAGAAGATGAAGTAGTGACTAGAATGAAAAGAGTGGAAGAACTATGTCCCATTTATGGAGGAAATTCATACCCACAACAAAGATTAAAATAAAATCAGGAATTACCATCAACTTCCCACAGTGTATTCACCTAGCCTTCTGGAGGCTAGGCTCCCACCTACTCATTTCTAGCCCACTGGAAGTTAATTTAGAGCTGGCCATTAGACATTGTACTGTTGTCAAGTTACTTCAGGGGCCAGTGCTGCGGCGTAGCAGGTAAAGCCATTGCCTGCAGTGCCAGCATCCCATGGGCACTGGTTCAAGATCCAGCTGCTCCACTTCCAATCCAGCTCTCTGCTATGATCTGGGGAAGCAGTAGAAGATGGCCTAAGTCTCTGGGCCCCTGAACCCAAATGGGAGACCAAGAAGAAGCTCCAGGCTCCTGGATTCAGATCAGCTCAGCTCTGGTAGTTGCAGTCATTTGGGGAGTGAACCAGCAGATGGAAGACCTCTCTCTTTCTCTCTCTCTCTGGCTCTATCTCTCTATGTAGCTCTGTCTTTCAAATAAATAAAATAAATATTTTTTTAAAAAGTTAATTCATTATCACAAGTAAATGTGATCTCTATATTATTTTAGACAGTTTTTTCAATATATGAGAATATTTTACCTTTCCCACCCTTCTTGGTTTCCTCTAAATGTATAAAGCCTAACAACATCCCATGTGTAACACTCAACGAATCATCTATTGTATTTATACAAATGACATTTCACTTTCAGGGAACAGGGCCTGGGAGCTTCTACTGACTTCCTCCTCCTTTCAGATTTCCTGTCCTTATTCAAATCCACACTACACACACATTTTCTCAGGAGACACAGATTATTGACCAACACAGAACAGATACTCAAGGTATTTAACTCAGTAAGATCTCTTCAAGATGACAACATTTCCAGTGTCTTGGGCTTGGTAATGATTTGCAACCCTCAGAGCAAAATTCTTGGTAGAACTTGATCCCAGCTCCTTTTACACTTACATTCTAGCCATTCATTTTTAAAGAAGGATTTCCTGTGTTGTCTGACTCAGCTTCTACTTCTTAATAAAAAGTTGCCATTAGGAATGCTCCAATACAGGGCTACATTCCCCTTTCCTGTCCTGGAGTCTCTCCTCTGTTTTTGGTCAAATGGCTCACCCTACCATCAGAGTTGAGGATTCACCTCTTTATAAGGACTTTACATGATTTCCTTCTTTTCAAGCACCATGGAATTTTGGAGAAAGTTAGTGATGGTGTCTGCCGAAGAATTCCCAGCCTAGGCTTTCCTAATTGCAGCTAATTGGTCTTCCTAGTTACCGTTCCTCACTACAGTCTCACATTGTCTTCTCACATTCTGAACTGCTTTCCTCTAGAGCTCAAATCTGTTAGAGGAAGTGGCTTTCTTTCAGAACTAAAGCCAGGACAGCCACAAAAGAGTCAGACGGTCAGTATTCAGTTTAGTTCTATGCTAAAGAACCTCTTGAGCTTAACTTCTATTTCAGGTTTGGATCCTGTGACATCTTTTTATTTTCTCCCTTGCTTTTATAATCTGACATCCAATTGTTCCATGAATATTTTAGGCAGCTAGAAGGAGCACAGAGAGGGATGCATGTAATGATAAATGTCCCTGCGTTAGATTAACTACAGTGCTCATTACCCTGTACTATAAAGTTCAACTCAAACTCAAAGCTCCTTAGCAAACTATCAGATTAAGAATAAGGTTCCATTAATATCACCTCTAGGAGGTCATATGGACATATAAACCAACACTTTCCTTCTGAATTTCAGCTTTAAGTGAAATCAGTAACATATATTTTCTCCAAACCAGGTCCATTCATCCATCTACTTTAGCAAGCACAAACTCAATATTAAAGAGTTTTATTGAGAAAGTCTAATGGATTCTGCAGTGTTTTCAGCTGCCTAAAACAAAGATAGTTTTCTTCTAAACTTTTCTGACTCTAAAATCCAAGTTACAATCTAAAGCCCTCTCTTCCAAACTCAGCTCATAGCACAACCCCTCAGATCTCCCCTGGTTAAATACACACATGGTTCAGTTGCAGTCAAGGGAAATCAATATATTCCATCAGATATTTCTGGCTAAGAGCTATGTCATTTCTGTTACTCAGAATCAAGAGCCACTTCAAGGGTCGAAGGGTTTCAGGAGGTGTTAGAAGTTAACCAATGGCGTGTGTTCATAAAAACTTTGATTAGATTATGTATAGCCCTGATGCCTGCATCTAGTCCTCAACTGCAAAGAGGGCTGAATTGAAAAAAAAAAATAAATAGACATATACATTCTAAATCCCTGCAGTCTTTAAATCTGATGTTTACATTTTCATCAGTATAAATAGCATCTTTTGCAACTTCTACCCTACATAACTACATTAAAGAACCCTTGAAGCAAGACTATGTAAGTCACTGACTGCCCTGTTGTATGAAGTCTTTCTCAGTGAGGATGTCAGATCAGGACAAAGTTACCCAGACATAAACTCAGAGTTCATGATAGGAGGCAAGATCCAATATTTAAAGGCACCAGCCTCAAATTCAAATCAAGAGACTGAATCCGGACTTTCTATCTTATATGACTTTGAGCAATGAACACTGGACTCTGTGTTCCCACAAGAATAAAATAAGACTGCATCAAATGGGTATAATCATTCTAAGAATTAATGATATAATATTTTTCACAGATTTGAAAGACAGAGATACAGAGAAGTAAGAAAAGAGAGAGAGAGAGATCAATCTTCCATCTGCTGGTTTGCTCCCCAAATGGCCATATCTGCTGGGTCTGGGCCAGGCTGAAACCTGGATCCAGGAGCTTCCTCTGGGTCTCCAACATGGATACAGGGGCCCAAGTACTTTCCCAGGCACAGTAGCAGGAAACTAGATTGGAAGTGGAGCAACCACACTTGAACTGGTGCCCAAATGGGATGCCAACTTTGCACATGGAGGCTCAAACTTCTATGCCACAATGCTAGACCCAATATTTTAAAGCATTATAGCATGGTGCCCACTATATAGGAAACAGTAAAAGTTATTACTGAACTCTTGTTCTCCAGTCCTGGGTCCCACTTCAGAGCAGATTAAATGGTCTCTCTTCAGACCTCCTTGGGAGCGCAGAATATCATTAACCGGATCCTTACTCTCTGACATTCCCTACACTTTCATTGTACATCTGTAGCCACTTGGGTGAGATCCGGAACCCTGGTGGGTATTCTACCTCAGGAGTCCATCTGTTTTTAGCTAATATGGAGTCCCTCTGAGAGTCTGATGAAATGTGATGGACGCCCTCACTCTGAAAATACTAATGCATACAAATAATGACTTGGGAAACGAGGAGGATCACAGACCCTGTGAGGCCCACACACTGAGCCCAGGTAAGGACCCTTACAGAGATGACACCACTGCCTTGACACGATGTCCTACATGGCCTACAGCTTTGCATCAGAAGGCTTCTGAGCTCAGAAAGATATTTGTTTTACCTGGTTTGTGGTTCTGAGTGGGTGCTGGCGTTGGATAAGCAGAGGTAGAGACCCTAGGTGATGTTGGAACACTTGTATCCTCAGCTGGAGTTGGAAATCAACATGAAAGAGAAGATCAATCAAGCGGCAAGAAACAGAGCTTCATGCTGGAATTGTAGCCCAGCACTCGATAGAGACTCCCCAGGCAAATTGTCTCTCCTGAACTCTCTTGTTCTTTGCCATTGGCCAACTAGACAAAGGAGGGCTTTGGAAACCTGCTCATAAAAAAGGAAGCAGTTGCCCTGACACATCCATATTCAGGAGGCCAGAACAGAAACCTCCTACTTGTGTTGAAGCACTTTCTAAAAACCAGTCATGCATATCTTGTGCGTCCTCACAAACATCTGTGAAATAAGAGAGAGTGTTAGTGCAGGAGCTGCCCTGTAGGCTCTCAGGGATAAATGACTAAGACTTGTAACTCTGGTGTGTGGACCAGATACAGACAGTTCAATTCAGTCAGTCCTGAGGTACATTCCCCAGGGACCTGCATCCTAGCAGAGCATTAACTCCCACCCACTAACCCATGCCAATCACAGGTAAGGCCACCACAAAGGATTTGTTGCAGAGTTAGAAGGTGGGCAAGCCCTTCTAAGGTTCCTTCCCACTGAGACCATTTACAAATTCATAAGAGCTAATAACCTCTTCCAAGATCAGAAGTGCTAGAGGAATCCAAATAGCTATTGAGGTCTGAGAATTATTCAGAGAGGAAAGAGAGAGACAGAAACAGAGAGAGAATCAATCTTTTGTCTGCTAGTTTACTCCCCAAATGGCCACATTTGCTGGGTCTGGGCCAAGGTGAAACCTGGATCCAGGAGCTTCCTCTGGGTCTCGCACATAGGTACAGAGGCCCAAGTACTTTCCCAGGCACAGTAGCAGGAAACTAGATTGGAAGTGGAGCAACCGACACTTGAAATGGTGCCCAAATGGGATGCCAACTTTGCACATGGAGGCTCGAACTTCTATGCCATAGTGCCGGCCTCAATATTTTAAAGCATTATAGCATGGTACCCGCTATATAGGAAATAGTAAAGGTTATCACTGAACTCTTATCCTCTAGTCCTGGGTCCCACTTCAGAGCAGATTAAATGGTCTCTCTTCAGACCTCCTTGGGAGGACAGAATATCATTAGCCAGATCCTTACTCTCTGACATTCCCTACACTTTCATTGTACATCTGTAGCCACTTGGGTGGAACCCTGGTGGGTATTCTAGCTCAGGAGTCCATCTGTTTTTAGCTAATATTGAGTCCCTCTGAGAGTCTGATGAAATGTGATGGACGCCCTCACTCTGAAAATACCAATAATGACTTGGGAAACGAGGAGGATCACAGACCCTGTGAGGCCCACACACTAAGCCCAGGTAAGGACCCTTACAGAGATGACACCACTGCCTTGAAACAATGCCCTACATGACCTATAGCTTTGCACCGGAAAGCTTCTGAGCTCAGAAAGATATTTGTTTTACCTGGTTTGTGGTTCTGAGTGGGTGCTGGCGTTGGATAAGCAGAGGTAGAGACCCTAGGTGATGTTGGAACACTTGTATCCTCAGCTGGAGTTGGAAATCAACATGAAAGAGAAGATCAATCAAGCGGCAAGAAACAGAGCTTCATGCTGGAATTGTAGCCCAGCACTCGATAGAGACTCCCCAGGCAAATTGTCTCTCCTGAACTCTCTTGTTCTTTGCCATTGGCCAACTAGACAAAGGAGGGCTTTGGAAACCTGCTCATAAAAAAGGAAGCAGTTGCCCTGACACATCCATATTCAGGAGGCCAGAACAGAAACCTCCTACTTGTGTTGAAGCACTTTCTAAAAACCAGTCATGCATATCTTGTGCGTCCTCACAAACATCTGTGAAATAAGAGAGAGTGTTAGTGCAGGAGCTGCCCTGTAGGCTCTCAGGGATAAATGACTAAGACTTGTAACTCTGGTGTGTGGACCAGATACAGACAGTTCAATTCAGTCAGTCCTGAGGTACATTCCCCAGGGACCTGCATCCTAGCAGAGCATTAACTCCCACCCACTAACCCATGCCAATCACAGGTAAGGCCACCACAAAGGATTTGTTGCAGAGTTAGAAGGTGGGCAAGCCCTTCTAGGGTTCCTTCCCACTGAGACCATTTACAAATTCATAAGAACTAATAACCTCTTCCAAGATCAGAAGTGCTAACAGAATCCAAACAGCTATTGAAGGTCTGAGTGTTATTTAGAGAAGAAAGAAGAGAGAGAGAGAGAAAGGGAAAGAGAGAATCAATCTTCCGTCTGCTGGCTTACTCCTCTTCTTCTGGTTTACTCCCACGTGGCCACATCTGCTGGGTCTGGGCCAGGCTGAAACCTGGATCCAGGAGCTTCCTCTGGGTCTCCAACATGGATACAGGGGCCCAAGTACTTTCCCAGGCACAGTAGCAGGAAACTAGATTGGAAGTGGAGCAACCACACTTGAACTGGTGCCCAAATGGGATGCCAACTTTGCACATGGAGGCTCAAACTTCTATGCCATAGTGCCAGCCTCAATATTTTAAAGCATTATAGCATGGTACCCGCTATATAGGAAATAGTAAAGGTTATCACTGAACTCTTATCCTCTAGTCCTGGGTCCCACTTCAGAGCAGATTAAATGGTCTCTCTTCAGACCTCCTTGGGAGGACAGAATATCATTAACCGGATCCTTACTCTCTAACATTCCCTACACTTTCATTGTACATCTGTAGCCACTTGGGTGAGATCCAGAACCCTGGTGGGTATTCTACCTCAGGAGTCCATCTGTTTTTAGCTAATATGGAGTCCCTCTGAGAGTCTGATGAAATGTGATGGACGCCCTCACTCTGAAAATACTAATGCATACAAATAATGACTTGGGAAACGAGGAGGATCACAGACCCTGTGAGGCCCACACACTGAGCCCAGGTAAGGACCTTTACAGAGATGACACCACTGCCTTGACAGGATGCCCTGCATGGCCTACAGCTTTGCATCAGAAGGCTTCTGAGCTCAGAAAGATATTTGTTTTACCTGGTTTGTGATTCTGAGTGGGTGCTGGTGTTGGATAAGCAGAGGTAGAGATCCTAGGTGATGTTGGAACACTTGTATCCTCAGCTGGAGCTAGAAATCAACATGAAAGAGAAGATCAATCAAGCGGCAAGAAACAGAGCTTCATGCTGGAATTGTAGCCCAGCACTCGATAGAGACTCCCCAGGCAAATTGTCTCTCCTGAACTCTCTTGTTCTTTGCCATTGGCCAACTAGACAAAGGAGGGCTTTGGAAACCTGCTCATAAAAAAGGAAGCAGTTGCCCTGACACATCCATATTCAGGAGGCCAGAACAGAAACCTCCTACTTGTGTTGAAGCACTTTCTAAAAACCAGTCATGCATATCTTGTGCGTCCTCACAAACATCTGTGAAATAAGAGAGAGTGTTAGTGCAGGAGCTGCCCTGTAGGCTCTCAGGGACTAAGACTTGTAACTCTGGTGTGTGGACCAGATACAGACAGTTCAATTCAGTCAGTCCTGAGGTACATTCCCCAGGGACCTGCATCCTAGCAGAGCATTAACTCCCACCCACTAACCCATGCCAATCACAGGTAAGGCCACCACAAAGGATTTGTTGCAGAGTTAGAAGGTGGGCAAGCCCTTCTAGGGTTCCTTCCCACTGAGACCATTTACAAATTCATAAGAGCTAATAACCTCTTCCAAGTTCAAAAGAGCTAGAGGAATCCAAACAGCTATTGAGGTCTGAGAATTATTCAGAGAGGAAAGAGAGAGACAGAAACAGAGAGAGAAAGAGAGAGAGAGAGAGAGGGAGAGAGAGAGAAACACTAAGACTACAAAAGCAGAGCCAATGATGGGCTGGATCAAGAGTAAATGAGTAAACATGTACTTCTCTCTAAGCAGGCACATATCTTTCCTATAACGTTTCTTAAATCTCCACTCTACTAATTATAAAGTAAAACCTCAGTTCCCTGGAAGTGGGTTTGAAAACTCTTCTTTTGAGGGATAAAATTTAATTTGGGATCTGGTCAGTATTTGTCTTAAAGAGAAAAATTATTATTATGAGTACCTGTTAGGTACAAGGCATTAGTTAAAGTACAAGTTAGTAAACTTAGCTATACAGGGCCATTAATAAATGTTTTAAGCTTGTAGGCCTGTGATTTCAGAGGCAACTCTCAACTCTATCTGAAAGTAGTCATGGACAATATGTAAATGAGTGAGGGTGGCTGTGTTCCAATAAAACTTATTTATTGAAATTTTAATGGGCTCGTTATATAAGCTGATCTGGTCCTGAGGCTATAGTTTATTCATTATAGTTCTAATGTGTAGTCAGAGATTTGGGTACAATTCAATCTTCTCCCTCAACAGTTTAAAATCTGATCTACAGGGAAAAGCTAGCATGCAAAAGTTCTGATCAATGGATCATAATGGGAAGAATAAAGGATGATGAAATTTCATCAACTCATGAACTTTTCTTCCAAAGGAGCATTTTCCCCAGAAAGCTGGGGAACTATAAAGTTGGAAGGAGCTAAGAGAGTTGAAGAGTGAGCTTGGCATTGGAAAAGTGCAAGAAAACTTAAGCAAAGAGTTGGTCATTGGGGAGCAAGGCAGAGAGACACTTGTGCTTAGTTACTTAATCTGATTGGACCTTCTTTCCAAATGGATACAAAATCATTTCATAAATATTCACCTATAAAAAATTTCTAAGCACTATGGAAGTCTTCTACTAATTAATTTCCATGCCACTTTTTAAAATTCAGCTGGGTTGGTAATGTCACTTCACAGCTCCATGAAGTGTGCAGACATAACTCTCTTACTCTTCTCCACAAGCCACCCCCAACATGTGTGCATAGCACATGACACCACCAGCCTCTTCTGGTTTCCCTAAATTCCCTCCCAGACATAGTTTCCCCAGAGTCAGCTCCATCAGAGTTAACCTCATCTTTCTTTCCTGTCTTTAACAGGAAATAAACCAAGTCCAAAAGCCAATAGGTTGCAAAATAATGTTCCTGTTAATTAGAAAAAGAGAAGGAAAAACAAGAAGCAGGTTATTAAGGCCATAAGTATTGGCTTCTAGTGTCAATAGAAGGCCTTTATAGAAAGAGATTGATTAAGAAACAATAGCAGAAACCAGGAAATCCTCAAGAACCTACTCTTCATCAAACAGAGAGAATTAGGATATCCACATCAACATGGAAAATGTAGGTATTTTTGTCTGGTGAACATCTTAAAAGCCACTAGTGAACAGTTCTTAGAATGCAAATCTTTTCATAGAAGGTCATTTACATTTTTAAAGGATAAATTTTTGTGCAATGATGTGATATACTTAAAAAAATCCTCCATAGGGCCAGGAGAGGTGGTTGAATTACATACTTATACAATATATATGCTCAACAAAGTTCGGTCAACAACTATTAAACCTGAATGATTTATCTACAGAGTAATACTTTATATTGCCTATTTTTCATGTGTGAATCCCATTGTGGTCTTAACATGTTATACAAGGACATTGTAACATTCTTGTGAGATAGAATCTCAAGGAAAGGGGGCCATTCTTTAAGTTGAACAAATGCAGCTTGATAAAAATTTTTACTATATTTCCCTCTGGAACAGTGAATGCTATCTCATGGACAAATAGCTTGCTTGAAGTCCTGCTTTAGGAGGTTATTTGCTGATCCTAGCCATTGGCCTCGGATCAAGGTTGCTTTTACAATTGCATCCACACAAGTAAAAGTTACTCTATTTCCCAAGAGCCAGAGTTTATTGGAAAATGGGATTATAGGAACTTCCTTTTACCCTATAAAAGGAAAAAAGAAAATTACTCCGTAACAGAAAATTCAGTTAACCCACACAAAATATCAGTGTAAAGAAGATAAGCTTACCTGGTTTAACCTCCAATGATAGGGTGATCTTCCTATCATTGAACCATCCCCAGTGCTCAATACGGCAACAATAGAGGCCACTGTCAGCCTCATTACCATTCTCTATGGTCAAAGACACATTCCCTTGCAAAATATCCCCCTTTAGCTTGTAACGCATGTCCTTCTGAAAGGTGACACGGGATCCATCAGTCCAGATGAGCTGCTCTGAGCACCGAGATGTAGGACATGCCCCTCTACCCCAGCACATGGATGTGACCGCTCCATTTGTTACTGAATAGGTGCAGGGTAGTGTGACCGGCCAACCCACCACTCCACTCACTTGCGTATAAGAAACTACAGCACCTGCAATAAAGAGAAGATAAACAGAGAATGAGGTCCCATTATTTTCCTAAAGTATTTTTTGACTGTTTAATGGATATATTTGTAAATAAAACAACATATTATTCTGTAGGATACTCAGGTTGTTTGTGATTTTTACCACTGGAAATAACATCAAAAAACTTTTCTACATAACAGTTTTCTGTGTTTAGGATGTCTACCAGATAGATGTCTAAGAGGAAAATCACCAGGACAAAGGGCAGGAGTCTTTTCAGCCTTTTGATGAATATGGTCAAATGGCTTTCCACTAAGTTTGAAACAAATGACAGTTATGTGAAAACACGAATGTGTATTTTGCTCTGTATTTGCCAGACATCTACTGTTACTACTTTTATAATAGGTAATAGATACATGTGGCTTTTTTTTTAAGATTATTTATTTATTTGAGAGGTAGAGTTACAGGCAGAGGGAGAGACAGAAAGGTCTTCCTTCTGTTGGTTCACTCCCCAAATCACCGCAACAGCCAGAGATGCACCGATCCAAAGCCAGGAGCCAGGTGCTTCTTCTCAGTCTCCCACAAGTGTACAGGGGCCCAAGGACTTGGGCCATCCTCTACTGCTTTCCCAGGCCACAGCAGATAACTGGATTGGAAGAGAAGCAGCTGGGACTAGAACTGGAGACCATATGGGATACTGGCGCCGCAGGTGGAGAACTAACCTACTGCGCCATGGCGTTGGCCACGTGTGTGGCTTTTTAAAATGAAGACAGCACCAAAGGCCTTGCAGTGAAAAGTCTGCCTCCTTCTCTAGGGCCCCAGGCTCCTAGCCTAGATTCATTCACTGTATCCACTGACATTTGTTTTAAAAAATAAATTCTATTGCATTTAAATTTCAAACTTTTAATTATTATAATTTTTAAATTGTTATTGCAAATAAGATCACCTAAAAAGCAGAGCTAATATTTTATTTAAAGCATTGCTGACTTGAAGGCAGAAGTCTAGTAAACTATTCAGAAATCAATTTTTAGAAAATGAGTTTATAACACTTTTAGCAGGAATTGGGCTACTATGGGCTTTTGAATCTGTCCTCACCTAAACAGACAGACAAAAAATTCCAAGCAGTGATTCTCTGTCATAAATTGATGACAGCCTAGTGACTGAGTAAGAACCACTTACCCAGGTGAAACCACAGAATTGAAGAATACCCAATCAAGTACTAAATCATGCCACTTAAAAACAAAATTATCTCTGAGATAGTGGCATTAAAATCATGTTGCCAAATGCATTCAAGGTCACCCTTAAAGGAAAAGTGAGAGGATTCACTACCTAAACATATTTGGTACTGGGCTGTAACTTTTGGAGCTATTCTAGGAAAAAATGCCCACTGGTTCACAAAATAAGAGTTTATTTCTCACTGGAATTCTTATAATTGAATTCTGCCTAATATTTTGTAGGTTACACATGTAAGACATTATAATTAGGTTATAGCAATATGCAACAACAACAAAAAATTCCCTATATTCCCACCCTCCAGAGATTAGTTTTTAAAATTTAGGATATGTCTATTCCAACATTTCGTACTATTTCACAGAATATTTTAATGAGCCTCGGAAGACAGTAGATGATAGCTCAAGTATATGGAGTTCCTGACTTCTGACTTCAGTCTTGCCCAGTTCTGGTTGTCATAAACATTTTGGGAATGAAACAGCAGATAGAAAATCTCTCCTCTCTCTCTCTCTCTCTCTCTCTCTCTCTCTCTCTCTCTCTCACTGTTATTCCACTTTTCAAATTAGTTTAACACAATAATTGAACATGGTTTTTTTTTTTTTTTGTCCAGAAAGCACAAAGTAACACACAGAAGGACTAACTCTCCCTTTCACCTCTGATTCCCAGCTCTTCCCCACATGCCTCACCCCACTCTATGGAAACCACAGTTGCTATACTTACATACACTGGCCTATGTGCACATATCCACCCATTCTTTTTCTTTTCTTCAAACACAAATTGTAGCATGTGACACACTACTCTGCTCTTCATGTTTCCTTGTTCACTTTGCCACAGATTTTGTAATTCTTAGTTGCTTAGCAAATTCTTTGGATTAAGATTTCACCCTGGTTTGCTGCTCACTGGTTAACTCATAGCCCTTCAACAAAGCCCCAAGGCAGATGCACATCTACCTCCCTCCTCTGCTCCACCTCCTACCCTTCTCCCCTGCCCTTTTCTCCGGGCTTCCACACCCCCAGCCCACCGACTCACCTGTGAAAAGTAGTATGAGGCTTAAAGTGAATATCTGGGGCAACATGATGGTGTCAGCTGGAAGGAAAAGGAATGGGCAGACTGGCTGGATGGTCTCAGCACGTCTTAGCTCTAGACTGCAACTTCTCCTTTCACCCTGACTAGAGGAAGCACGTGAGCCTACTGTGCTGCAGACGAGAAAAGCCCACTCACAGTGGCTTCAGGGCTCTGTTAGCTCCTGGTGGTTGGGGGTTCTGCAGCTTGCAAAACACGGAGAAAAATATCCTTAGAAACAGCTCCTTCCCTATATATAACCTCCAAAGTGACTTCGAATCCTGACACAGCAGATAAGGGAGGAAACAGAAAGGAAACTGAAGGCAGAGATAGAGTACAGCTCAGTGGCAGAACTTTTTCTGCTTAGGAGCCACCATGGTTAATAGTCCCTAGCCTCAACCAGAGAATCATGTGGCCAAGTTTGCCATTAGCAGGATGAATTGAGCAAGAACATGAGTCAATCATTGTGCCTAACCATTCATATTACAGGATACTATGATTGCATCCTGCTGAAGGCTGCCAAGAGAAGTCTTCATGAAGCAGAAGTGTGGACCACATTTGGGTTCAGAGCTGAACTCTGCCATTCACAAAGCTAAGTAGCCCTGAGAATCAGTGAGCCTGTCCAAGATTGGATTTGGTTTGTAAGAAAGCAAGAACAAAGAAAAATGAATGAAAAACCACTTACTCTGTCTTTCTCAAAGGATTGGTATAATGAGCCGAAGGACTAGGAGAGAACTTTGGAAACTAAATCTTCACATGCATTAATCACATTGGCTAAAATTGTTGGAAAATTTACTACACTGCAAGGTACGCCAAGCACCCACATGCATTTACTCCCCACAGACCTCCTGAAGGAGGTGCTGTTGTTACTAACCCCGTTGATGGAGGGGTGTGGACTTAAGACTGGAATGATTACTGCAGAGGCCTAAGTCAGTCAGGATACTGTCCTGTGCTGTGACACTGTCCTGCAGCTGGTTCCCAGGAAACACAACCTTTCAACTAACTCAAACCATGACCAAAGAAACACCTACTGTACCTTAGGAATGTTCATTAAAAATGAACTTGCATATCATATTGTAAAAAGTAAACAGTTTTTCAAAAAATAAAATAAAAGGAGCGAGGTTTCTGTCTTTGTATCATTGCAGGAACAGTGATTAACGCCATTGCTTGTTCTCCCTGCATACAGAACACATCCAGTGTGGGAATGAGTGAGGGAATGCAACGCACCCCCTAACTGAGGATCAGCTCTTCTATTTTCATGTGTTCCTTGATTGTCAGTGAGCACCCTTTGATCCCTGCGATTTTCAATGTGCCCAATAACCACACATGAATCTGTATTGTTTAAACCTTGCTCAATTCATATACCCTTCCTGAAAGGTTAAAAGCTGTAATCAAATTCAGGCTTGTGGAACAGCCAACTCAGGCAACTGACTGGTTTGTTTCCAAATTCAGATC
Organism: Oryctolagus cuniculus; assembly: GCF_964237555.1. Taxonomy (NCBI): domain Eukaryota; kingdom Metazoa; phylum Chordata; class Mammalia; order Lagomorpha; family Leporidae; genus Oryctolagus; species Oryctolagus cuniculus. Next base: position 44,053,723 of record NC_091437.1, read on the forward strand.
CTCTGTTGCACTAGCTGAATAAACATCAGTTTTTATTTTTTTAGCCAGACCTCATAATTTCAGGTGACAGGGGGAAACTGAGGCTTGCAGAGGTTAAATGAGCTTAGATTCCAGGCTTCTGGCTTTGAACATTGGCTCTTAATCATTAATCCATGTTAATATGAGTAAGCCTGCCTAGTACTTCATTAACTCCCCTTCTGACCTAAAGATTCAGTAACTTCCAGGGAGGCAATAGTGTTCCAGTTCCAGCCTGATGGTCACACTTCATGTAGAAGAAGATGGTCTTAGCATACTGTGGCCATGAGTCACTCGCCACTTCAGAGGGGGAACTCTTGACTCCAGGAGTCTCCACACATAGAATACGAAGCGTAAAGCTACAAACTAGGGGCTCAAAGACTGGATTTGACCTTCAGAAGTATTTTATATGACAGTGTTTAAAAGTGTACTCCTTAATCAATGATCAAAATCTAAAACTTCAGAGAGTTCACAGGAAACTTGGATTTTTAATCTTTTGCAAAATAAAATGAGGTGACAACACATAGCCCTTACCACTCTACCCACTTAGAGTTTTCCAGTTTGCCCTATTTCCACCTGGGAGCTTCACGGACTTACCTGGGCCTTGGATGGAAGGAGGATCTTGACTTAGACATTCCTCCATTATCCTGAACACAAGCTATTCTCCTGTCACCAACCTTCCCACGGGCTGTTCCACGTCCTATTGGCTGAAATTCTGCTCTTCCATAATATGAAGGGGTGGGACCACGGCATTAAAAAATCCTTTCTGCTTTAAAATAGCAAATCTTCCTGCCTCTTGAATTCAACTGAATAATAAGATGAGTTCTACCAAAGAATAAGCATGTTTCTGGAAATTTTTCTGTCTTCTTATCCCCTATTTGATATGAGGCTCTTTCAAAATGCTGATAGAAAGTAGAATTAAATGGTAAGTTTATTTTGGTGCACAATTTTTTTAAATCAATGCATACAAGAGAACTTCAATGAGTTCATGAAAAATGTATTTTATAAAACAACTATCCATGGATTTCAAATTTTTTTTTTTTTTACCTGAGCACAGTATCTTTTGATTCCACAACCTATGAACTTCCACAAGTACTATCATGTGCATGGCAGAGACACTACTAATCCCATGTCAACCCCCCAAGGCTAGGTGACAAATGCTGAAATGGCTCACAAAGAATTAAATCCTGTCTTATTATTCTGACGCTGGGCCAAATCCCAGTAGGCCAATGATACAAATTGTTTTAAATTTAACTCAATTCTACAAATTATTACTAATGTACAGAGGCTAACAGGGCATGACTCAATATACTAAGGATGTGAAAAATCCAGGGTTGTACAATCCAGGAGAGACACAGATAAGTAAGTAACTAATAATTTGAAGCACAATGAGCTAAGTGTAAATACATAATCAGAAAAAGTCACACCACCATGGTCAACTCTCCCACTGCTCTCAGCAAAAGCAAAAATGAAACAAAAAAGCCAAAAACATAACTCCTTATCAAGAGTTCAGAAACCCCAGTGATATGGCCCCTATCTACCTCTCAGGTTTCTTCTTCTCTCCCTCTCTCCCCTCTACCCTGGCCACAGCCACTTAGGCTGTGTCTTCCACTTCCCATTTCCTCATCCTACTGTTTTACACTTTTCCCTTTTCTTCTGATCCCTGATTTATATGTCACTTCTGGAATATTTCCTGTGACCCCTAATTCTAAAATATCCAATCAATCAACCAGTGCTTCTCTCTATCATCACCCCAATTCAATTCTCTATGCAGCACTGTCTTATTTCCTTTAATGTGTTTATTTGTGTGAGTGAGATGGTGTAGGCTCTTTCTCCTCTCCTGGACAGAACAGTCTTTGATTATGGAATTATTCTGTATGGAGTTGTTCAGCACAGGCACTGTGCAGCACAGTAACCATTAGCCACCTGCAATCCCAGAGCACTTCATTTCCTCCTAGTACATCCTAGAAATTTTGAATTATTTTCATTTAATTTGATTTTAATTATTAAGTTTCCACACGTACTACTGTGTTGAGCAACACCCAACTCGAGGCCACAAACTTCTTTAAGTCAATTTAAGTGCTGATCAAAGAGAGAAACAAACAGAAGCAGAAAGACACTAAAGAGACCATTCATATTGATGGGAGTTGGCCAGTGAAGAGAATAGGAGGAAATCCCTAAAAAAGTGGCATGTAAGGTTAATAGTTGGAAAAGAATGGGTAAGCAATGTGTTAGTGGAAGAAATGATGAACAAGAATCAAGAACTGGGGCCTGCATTGTGGTATAACAGGTTAAGCTGCTGCCTGCAGCACGGGTATCCAATATGAGCACCAGTTTAAGTCCAGGCTGCTCTCTGCTAATGAGCCTGGGAAAGTAGCAGAAACCGGCCCAAGTGCTTGGGCCACTTCCCCCATGTGAGAGGCCTGGAAGAAGCTCCTGGCTGCTGGTTTGGCCTAGCCTTGTCTACAACTATTTTGAAGCATCCCCATGTGATGCTCCTATTTTTAACATTATACAGATATAAAAATTACAAGGCACTCACATTTATCATAATAAATAAAAACAATTTTAAAAATATACTCATTTCACAAATACTTGACTATCTGCAATCCGTTAGACGTAATTCCATTCATTTGGAATGTCTGAAAGATCCCTGCTCTCATGTAGCTTACGTGTAACCAGAAGACAAGTATGTAAAGTTTAAAGACATAAGCAACATCTTGCACATTACAAGATGTTGAGTGCTGGTGGGAGAAAAAAGAAAAGGGAGAGGAGGGTGGATTTCAATTTTCAATCAAATGATCAGGTCTGCTGAAAGCATCTCCCACTCTTACTTCTGAGAGAACGTATTTCGGCACAAAGAACACAAAAAGCAGTTGGCACATGCCAGAAAGATAAATAGGGAACTGAGAGGGCAGAGGCTCAAGGCAGCAGGGTGCCTGTTGTGTTCAGAGAGTGGGGGAGTGGGGCAGGGTGACTGGAACAGGGTGAGTCACACTGAACCCCAGACTGGCACTAGGAACAGACAGACATGTGGGGCTCAGGAGCCGTTTTTTGAGGACATGGGCTTCCACTCCATCTGAAAAGGAGCTGAACTGCACAGACAGAAGGAGATGGAATGCGATGTCCTTTGAGAAGCACTGCTGTGCCTGATAGATTGACAGGCAAGGAGACTTGTTGAGAGCCTATTCTAGGAATCCAGAAGGGGAGGGTTGACAGCAGACATAACCAGTGAACACCCAGTGCTCAGGCTCTGCATGCTTAGGAGGTAGAAGAGATGGGATTTCCAGGACAGCGTGAGGAGGAGGGGAAACCTGAAAAAGACTACAAGGAGTTTGGCTTGAGTCATTTGAATGACTGGAGACATCACTTAGACAGCAAAAGCTGCGTGCGCCACAGAAGTATTGCTGGGTTTAGAGCATGTTAAATGTGGCACGTTTTAAACCCAAGTGCAGAATGCTAGAATTCATGAGGGAAATCTGAACTAAAAATACATTTTGGGGAGTCACTGACTAAGAAATGGAAAGTTAAGCGTTGAGCCTGAATGGGATACTCAAGGAAAGGAATGTGGTTAAGGACTAGATCCTGGGGCCTTCCACCATTAAAATTTGAAGAGGCTGTAACACCCAAATAAAAGCGGGCCAAGGAGGCAAGAGGTAAAGCATTAGGTAAATGGGGTCTTGGAAGCTAAAAATTAGCTGCTAATGACCCTGAGTCCAACAACACATAGACAAGGAAGGAGATCTGCACACAGAGCTGAGCAACCTGGACAGCATTAGTGACGTTAGCATGTTATAATCCAGAAAAGAGTTTGCAAGGGAAAAGAAAATCAGCAAATAATTGGAAACAGAAATGTTTTCGAGAAATTTTGTAATGAAGAGCAAAAGCAGAAGGGGCAGGTGGACGAATAGGGTAAAGAAAATGTTTTGTGTTTTTTTAATGGTAAAAATAAGAGCTTCTCTGAACAATCTGGAGATGAACAAGGGAGGAAGAAAAATTGATGACAGGAAAATGAGCTGAACAGCAGAGGGATGGAAGCCAGTGCTGAAGTAGAGGGTTCATCTTAGACATGTCCTGGGATACCACATCAGTGGACACGTCTAGTCCAGGGAAGCACTGGACTGACCGCTTTTTCAATAAGGCAGGAAACTCAGTCCAAAGTTGGCAGTGGCTATGGAGAAGAGCTTTGGAGGATTTGAAGAGAGCTTGCACATAGAAAATGGACTAAAAACTAATACAGGACCCACAGGGCCCAGTAACACTTGTAGGTCACTAAGGTAGAGGTCAAGATAGCGAGAGAGGATGATGATGATGATGATGAAGATGAAGGTCTCCAGCTTCCTGGAAAAATCCTCTCAGCCTTGCCAGACACTCCCTACTCTACACATACAAAATCCCAACCAAATAAAACCTATCGGAGACTCATCTTTGCTGGATCCATAGTTTCTAACACAAAGAGACAGCCACTAAACCTTTAAAAGTCAGCAGCCAAACCTAGGCTCCTCCTTCCCTGATCATGACACCTTATACAATGAGCTATTTTTTACAGCTATTTCAATTTTACAAATCACAAATATCCAAGAACAAAACCACCAATAGAACCAACAAAAGCTGTCACTATCGTGCAACATATTGAGCCTCTACCTGCAGCACCACCATCCCATATGGCTGCCAGTTCAAGTCCTGGCTGCTCTACTTCCAAACCAGCTCCCTGCTGATGTATGTGCCTGGGAAAGCAGTGGAAGATGGCCCAAGTGCTTGGGCCCTGCACCCACGTGGGAGACCCAGAAGAATCTCCTGGCTCCTGGCTTCAGATCGGTGCAAATCTGGCAGTTGTGACCATCTGGGGTATGAATCAGCAGATGGAAGACTCTCTCTCTGTGTGTGTGTGTGTGTGTGTGTGCATTCGTGTGTGTGTGTCTGTAGCTTTGCCTTTCAAATAAATAATACATCTTAAAAAAAAAAAAAGCTACCTTGAGAGTCAAAGACCTCCAGTCAATCTTCTTGATAGATTTAACCCACTTACAACATAAACAGATTCCAGAGTGATATTACTGTGCTGAAATTGTACTTGATCTCTGCTGAACTATTTCTACGCATTCAGCCAAGGTCTTGATTTTAGGACTCCAGGACACAAAGTGACCTTAAACCACCTGTGGCCAACTCCCTTAATTTATAAGTGCATAAACAAGTCCAGAAAGAGGAATAAAGTATGGGACCCATTGAAGCCACCGGGGGCAGATGCAGAAGTGAAAGCCAGGCTTCAGTACTTCTAGTTCATTATCCTTGCTATTCAACCAAGCATTGTTTCAGCAAGTATTTACAGAGCACCCCATACTAAGCAGGGACCATGCTAACCAAATGAAACAAACCAACAGTTCCTGCCTCCCCAAGTTTAGGGAATAAGCTGTCATCTTTAAAAATGGAAGCAGAGTTACATGATGCCCCAGCATAATTTATGTTATAAACATGCTCACAAGACCTCCTAGATTTTGAATTGTATATATGACAAGGATGTTAAGAAACTGAATGTGATCACTTTCTCTCCAGGCAGCTGCAGGCACTACCCCGTGTAGAGCAGAATGTGTCCCCAAGGAATCAGGAAATCAAAACAATGTGCATTAGGCCGGCGCCGCGGCTCACTAGGCTAATCCTCCGCCTAGCGGCGCCGGCACACCGGGTTCTAGTCCCAGTCGGGGTGCCGGATTCTGTCCCGGTTGCCCCTCTTCCAGGCCAGCCCTCTGCTGTGGCCCGGGAGTGCAGTGGAGGATGGCCCAGGTGCTTGGGTCCTGCACCCCATGGGAGACCAGGAAAAGCACCTGGCTCCTGGCTCCTGCCATCGGATCAGCGCGGTGCGCTGGCCGCAGCGCGCCGGCCGCGGCGGCCATTGGAGGGTGAACCAACGGCAAAGGAAGACCTTTCTCTCTGTCTCTCTCTCTCACTGTCCACTCTGCCTGTCAAAAAAATAAAAAATAAAATAAAATAAATAAAAAAATAAAAAATAAATAAAAACAATGTGCATTGTCTATTTAAAGACATTGAAGATGACACCATGGGTTTGCTTTAGGATTATAACTTTAACTTTTTGGAGTAGGCGCTTTGCATAGAAGTGAAGATGCCAATTGAGACAGCACAATCCATTTCAGCGCACCTAGATTCAATACGTGGCTCCGCTCTTGAGTCCAGCTTTCTCCTAACGCACATGCTTGGAGGCAGTGTTGTTGGCTCAGGTGGTTGGTTCCCTGTCAACCACACAGGAGACTAGGATTGATTTCCTGGCTTCCACCTTTAGCCTGGTCCAACTCCCGCTCTTGTGGGAACTTAAGTAGTCTACCTGTAGATGGAAGCTCGATTTCTCAAGTAATCCTTTAAAGCTTTCATTTTTAACCAGTGATCCCTGCTGCTTATTATCACTAATATGATAATATATCTCTTCAATACACATTTTGTTGAAGACAGACGAGCCAAAGAGATTTAGCAGTATTAGGCTTTTGTCAGATGGCGTTAGCATAGTTTTCATAAAGAACTCTGTACACTCCCAAACCTGGACTCCCCACAGGAGTGGTACCAATACCAATCTGAACAGTCCATGCTAGCAGCAACCCCGATACTGAGTTCTGCTAAAAACTTTCATCAAGGCATTGTGCTGGTGGTGTGTACTGTGACTTTGAACAACGTTGACTCTTCTACTAACAATACAGGTTGATTAAAAATGTCAGTATTCTGGGGCTGGCATTGTGACATAGCAGGTAAAGACACCTGTGATGCCAGCATCCCATGTGGGCACTGGTTTGTGTCCCAGCTGCTCCACTTCTGACCCAGCTCCTTACAACTGGCCAGGGAAAAGCAGTGGAAGATGGCCCAACTGCTTGGACCCCTGCCACCTACATTGGAGACCTGGATGAAGCTCCTGGCCTCACCTCAGCCCAGCCCTGGCTGTTACAGCCATCTGGAGAGTGAATCAGACAGAAGCAGATGGAAGATCTCTCTCTCTCTCTCTCTCTCTCTCTCCCCCTCAAGTAAATAAATAAAAGAAATTTATAAAGTCAGCATTTTATTGGGACACTAACATGGAAGTATTTCCGATATTAAATGAAAAAAATTCACATAACAACTTATTTCAAAACACAAATGACAGCATATTTATGTGTGTGTGTATATATATATATATATATTTACATACACACATATATATAAATGCCATGGGAATGAACCCACCAAGCTTTTCAGAGTATCCTATTTGGTGGGAAGCAAACTAAGAAAAGGGGTACTTTTGGCTGGCTCCACAGCTCAATAGGCTAATCCTCCACCTGTGGCACCGGCACCCTGGGTTCTAGTCCCGGTTGGGGTGCCAGATTCTGTCCTGGTTGTTCCTCTTCCAGTCCAGCTCTCTGCTGTGGTCCGGGAGTGCAGTGGAGGATGGCCCAAGTCCTTGGGCCCTGCACCCGCATGGGAGACCAAGAGGAAGCACCTGGCTCCTGGCTTCGGATTGGAGCAGCACGCCAGCCATAGCAGTCATTTGGGGAGGTGAACCAATGGAAGGAAGACCTTTCTCTCTGTCTCTCTCTGTCTAACTCTTGCTGTTAAAAAATAAACTTACTGTTCAATTTTTTCCATGAATTTTTCATGGTGCCATTGTATAATGTATATAAAATGTTTTAACTACAAAACAAACAGGGGCAGGTGTTGTGGCACAGCAAGTTAAGCTGCTGCTTGGAATACCCACATCCCATAGTAGAGTACTTGGGATTGGGTCTGACCTCCACGTCTGATTCAGCCTCCTACTCATTCAGCTGTGAGGCAGCAGAAAATGGCTCAAGTACTTGTGTTTCTGCCACCTGCCTGGGAGACCCAGAGGGAGTTCCTGGTTTCTGGCTTCAGTCTGGCCTGGACCCAGCTGCTGCAGGTGTTCAGGGAATGAAACAGTGGATGGATGATATTTGTGAGTGTGTGTGTGTGTCACTCTGCCTTTCAAATAAATTAATATTTTAAAATAATTTTCAAATCAAAAAAGAACAAGTCCTAAAACTGTGCATTTCTACAAAAATGGAAATGTTATAATAATGATAAAGTTTTCATGGCCAGATGTCAATCATACTTTTCTTTATCCCAGAAAGACACAAAAGAAAGCAACAAAAGTTGCTTAAAGCTACACTCAGACATCAGCAAGCAGACAGAAAGATGGAAGATTTTGAAATAATACTTTAATAAACATGCAAGGGCAACACTGTGAAGCCTGTGTTCATCTACAAAGCAGGAACTACATCAGGTCAGTACTGTTGGATCATATGTCACTGTCAACTGGGTCACATCATGAAATCATCAGTTAATAATTATGAGATACCTGCCATGAGTCAGGCTATCCTTATTTATGAGTCATTTGACATTTTTGATATGTTTGGTCAGTGGTAAAGCTAAGAAGGAAATACCACCCCAAATTCCTTTTCTGTATCATTTAGAATCAAATAATTTGCAGGTCTGCTCTACACTTATTGCCTTTTACTATAATTATTTGCTCAGATATTGGTCTTGACTGATGAACTCTGACTGCCTGGAAGGAAACACTTATGAATCTTTATATCCGCAGCAGCTATATCCCAGCTCGAGTTTGCAACAGAGAAGGCACATGTTCATCCTTTCAGTCAACTTATAGGTACTTACTGAGTACCCACTGTGACTCAAGCATTGTACTAAGCCCCTGGGATACTGCAAGAATGGCAGTGTTTGCTCTCTAGCTGAGGGTTAGGTCAGACAAGTTACAAAAAAATATTTAAAAAACAAATTCAGAGAAGTTCAGATATGCAGGAAATAAACTGAACTAGAGATGGGCAGATTGTTACTTTAGACAGGGTGGTTGGGGGAATCTCTTAGATGAAATATAAACTAGAAAACTGGAAAACTAGAAAAGGGCAGCTCTGCAGTGTTCCAGGGAGAGGGAGGAGCCCCTGCCAAGAGGCTGGAACCCAGAGAAACAGGGCTGTTCTCGAAGCAGAAACGATGCCAATGGGCCTGAAGCAGAGAGCAAGGAGAGACAGGTGAAGTTGGCAGAAAGTCAGTTCCACAGGAAGCTGCAAACAAATCTCAAACAACAGAGAGAGTGAATCCAACTGATGATTTTTTACCAAAATAAATAAATAAATAAATATACTCCTAGGAGAGTGAAAGTGGACAGAAGGCTACCAGTTAGGAAGCTACTTCTCAGAAGGGAGAAGAGGAGGAAGGAAGGAAGGAAGAGACGAATTGGAGTAAAAATAACTGGTTACAAAACAACACTCCCCAGGAGAGGCACTCCGCTTTGTTTTTGTTCTTGCTTTTACCTCAAACTGATTCTTAAGTCAAAGTTCAAACAGTAAAAACTGAAATAAATGTTTAGTGAAAGCAACTTACTGGAATAAAAACTTGGTTTCTAAAATGATTGCCTTGAAAAAAATAAGTATATTTAGCTACACACCCATAAGTGAATCATAATTTTCATTTTATAATCCTACTTTCAACAGAACATACCTTCGGACACAATAACTTTGTGTATAGAACTCTATGCATTGAAAGGGCAGAAATGAACACAGGTTATTGTTTGGTTTGGTTGTTTTAGGGATAAAAGCTAGGTTTTAAACTGCACTTGCTAAACAACAACATTTTCTTTTTGATAACCAATCAACCACAGGCACACAAACAGTTCTGCTCTGAATGGAACTGGTCCATTGCCTCTCGTATGTCAACAGGTAAGTTATAAAGGTCTTTGAGTTCCCCCCTCTTTGAGAGCACTTATAAACATCGTGCACAACACAGACCACAGAGGTAGGGAAGAACATCTTTAATAAATGATCTTCTTAACTGTCAAAAATTTCTGAAAATGAACCTGACAAAATGAGAACCCGGGCCTTTGAGGAGTCCCACAACCCACAGATCCATGGGCTCCCATGTGAAGAGTTAACCCCCGCTGCGCCGGGCCTTTGTAGGGTACTTGGTCACAAGATCCAGCAGGGCTCCAAACAAGGCACTGGGAAGGCCTGTGTGCGCTCACTTGCCGATTCTCTGCACCGCCCAGTCCGGCTGGCAGAGCGGGCAGCGAGTGTTCTGCTTCACCCACAGGGACATGCAGCAGTTGTGGAAGGAATGGTTGCACTCTCCCCACACCACAACACAGTCCTCCTGCTTGTTTTCGGCTTGACATCTAATGCAGGCATCCATCACCTGCACCCTGCAGATGGCACACGTATCACACTCCACGTCCCAGCTTCACATGGCCACCGTGTTCCACTTCTTGAGAGAGAACATCTTGGCGTCCCCGACTCTGAGCCTGAGCTCCTGGAGGAGACAGGGTGCGGGTCTCCTGGGCCTCTTCCACGTTGAGCAGCGATGCCCAGCCTGCTGCGAAGACACTGGGTCATGGCATGTGGGGCGACTATGGAGGCTCTGCAGGGTGCCCCGCGGGGCCACCTCATTGGCTCACCACAGGAGGCCCATGATTGGCTGGTGTGGTTAGTAACCTGCACACAAGTTTTTGTTTAAGGATATTCCTCACTGGCTTATTTGAAATGGAAAAGAGAACTGAGTGTGTGCACAATTTGCTCTACTTAATACTACACAACTATATAAAGTGTGTTCTCCAAAATACTGTGACATGTATCACTGATCTTTTACAGAGAGCAGAAAGAAGGAAGTTACAGTCTGAATGCGTGAGAGGGAGAGGGTGAGAAAGGAGAGAAAATGGCCCAGAACTGTGCTAAAAATGTAACCATTAACTACATGTGGCTACTGAGCACTTGAAATGTGACTGGTCATAATTTAGAGGTATTATAAGTGAAAAATATCAGGGTACTTCAAAAAGTTGTAGAAAATGGAATTAAAAGTAAATATAAAAGATAAAAACTTTAGTTCTTAAGATATACTTTTCTAAGTGACGCTACTAGCCACTTAGCCCATCTCATAAGGACCTTGAGGGTCCTGGAAACCTAAACATGTCAATGCAGTCCTTTTTACACAAATAACTGAAGAAAAATGGGTGTCCTTTAAAGCTTTTGTAAGATTAGGAAAACAAGTAGTCAGAAGGAGCCAATAAGGAATTGAAAATGAATACCTAATGATTTTCCACCAAAGCTCACATAAAATTGCCATTGTTTACTGGGAGGAATGAGTAGAGCATTGTCAGCGTGAGAAAGTGTCTAATGCTCTCTCAGACATTTTTATGTGAAAGCTTTGACTTTCTCTAAAACACTCTCACAATTAGAAGATATTATCATTCTTTGGCCCTCCAGAAAATCATCAGGCAAAATGCCTTAAGCATCCTAAAAATCTGTTGTGATGACCTTTCCTCGTCAGTAATCTATGTTTGCTCAGACTGGACAATTTCCACCTCTTGGTAGTCATTGCTTTGTTTGTGCTTTGTCTTCAGGATTATACTGGTAAAGCCATCTTTTATCTATTACACATCTCCCAAGAAATGCTTCAGGATCTTTATTCCACTTCCAAATTTCTTTTGAAAGGTCTTTTCTTGTCTGCAACTGACCTGGTCACAACTGTTTTGGCATCCATCAAGAACAAAGTTTGCTCAACTTTTTCAGCCAGACTGTGCAAGCTGAGCAGTTGGCTATTACTCCTTAGTACTCCTCAATTAGGGCACAGAGAAGATAATTTTTTTTCCTCACAGGTTGATATGGATGGTATACTACTGCAGGTTTCATCTTCACAATGGTCTTATTCCTTTGAAAACTAGTTGTCAGGGCTGGTATTGTGGCATAGCAGGTTAAGCTCCCACCTACAATGCTGGCATATCATTTGGGCACCAGTTCATGTCCCAGCTGCTTCACTTCCAATCCAGTTCCCTGCTGATGGCCTGGGAAAATCAGTTGAAGATGGTCCAAGTGTTTGGGCGCTGCCACCCACGTGAGAGATCCAGATGAAGCTCCTGGCTTCTGGCTTTAGCAATGCCCAGCACTGACTATTGTGATCAGCTGGGGAGTGAACCAGCAGATGGAAGATCACAGTCTCTTGTTCTCTCATTCTATCTCTGTTAACTCTGACTTCCAAAATAAATAAAAACTTTTTAAAAATGAGTTACCTACTTGTAAACCATTAATTTCTTGGGTTGTTATCTCTATAAATTTTTCATAAAGCATCAACAAATTCAACATTCTTCCAACTACTCTTCACCATAAATCTGATACTGCTGTAAAAGCAGAATTCATATTGCTGTGATAGGGGGCTCTTTTCAAACTAATATCTTATCCTTAGTATCTCAGACCAGATCCCATTCCAACATGTTCTCACAATTAGCTTAAGCTTATTTTGATGCAAAACAATTTCAAAATTCATGCATAGTTTTTTCACGAAAAGCATTTTCCATGGACTACTTGAAGAATCCTGACACACAATGAACTCTTGAGATTTACAATGAAACAAAAGAAAGACTATAAATGCTTATTAACAATTTTATATTTATTCTACACAGAGATGACATTACTTTTCATGGGTGGGGAACACCCAACCAGCAGGCCATGTAAAGCCCATAAAATCATTTGGCTTGATCCTGCCAAGGCAACCTTAAGTGGGAATCAAAATTAAATAAATCGTTATCAGGTTAATTTTAAAGCTAATAATTTTTTAAAGATTTATTTATTTCAAAGTCAGAGTTACAGAGAGAGAGTGAGAGACAGAGAGTTTGTGCTTCCATCTGCTGGTGTACTAACCAAATGGCCACAACAGCCAGGGCTGGACCAAGCTGAAGTCAGGAGGTAAATCTGAGTCTCCCACCTGAGTGCAGGAACCCAAATACTTGGACCATCTTCCACTACTTTCCCAGGAACATAAGTAGGGAGCCAGACTGGAAGTGGAGCAGCCAGGACTTGACTTGTGCTCATATGAGATGCCAGTGTCATAGGCAGCAGCTTAATCTGTTATACCAGAACACTAGCGCCCAAAATGATAATTTTATGCGGCCTGAAAATGATGTTATGAATATTCAAATGGCCCTTGGCAGAAAAAAAGTTTCCCCACCTATACTAAGTGAATGAAATATAGTCTTAAAATCAATTTCATCTGTATTTTATTACTTTTGTTTTTATTTTTTATTCTTCCATTCAATGGTTCACTCCCCAGATGGTTACAACAAAGTCAAGAGCCTGGAATTCCATCCAGATTGTCGCTCCCCCTCTTCGTGGAGGAACGACACAGGACCCTGCGCTGTTCTTTTGTCTGCTCGGCCCTCCCCGGGTTTGCTGCTGGTTCTTCCCGGGTTGGCTACTGTCCCTTCCACCTCCGTGGAAGGGCGGTTCCCCCTGGCCACTTTCCCCACTTCCGCAGGGGAGTGGCACACCGCCGGCCGGCTCTCTTGGGGGCTGCACAGGTGTTCCCTTAGATGTTCCCCTTAGATGTTCCTCTTAGATGTTCCTGGTGCATGCCGTCTCTCTCCTCCTTTATAGTCCTCCTCCGCCAATCCTAACTCAGCTGCCCACACACCGAGTACGCTGCTCTCCTCCAATCAGGAGCAAGTCCTACAGTTTATTGGCTGAACTGGAGGCAGCTGTGTAAAAGCTGTTTTCTTCTCTCCCAGCGCCATATTGTGGGAGAGCAGATGCACAAAATAAGTCTTAATTCCAGTAACTTAGTCTAGTCCGAGTCGCTCCCAGTTGCTCCCCACACAGATCTCCCACGTGAGTGGCAAGGGCCCCTTGCCTTCTGCTGCTGCCTTCCCAGGCACATTAGCAGGGAGCTGGATTGGAATTGGAACAGCCAGGACTCAAAATGAAATTCACATGGGATGTCAGCATCCACATGGGTGCCTCAACCACAGTGCTGGCCCAGCAAAAAAATCTTTTGACCCTAGAATTGACCAGGTCTGAGGGTTGACATGAAGATCCGCTGTGAGGAGCTTTAGAAACTCCCAGTTTCCCAGGCCTCAGGGATGTTCTCTGCAGTTTTCATTTTTCTCTCCAACACTCCTACTCCAAAACAAAAGCCTAACTGCCTCTAATCTCTTCAAGAGACAGGATTTTTCTGAATTGACGGGATTTCAGGGAAATTCAGCAAATATGTATACAAGGAAGACACAGGATGGGACAGCTAACTTGAAAGAATTTGCTTTATAGCACTTTGGGCCCTGAGTAAGCGTCTCTGTTTAAGGACGCATATCTTGTTGGATTTCTGCTTCCCTTATTGCTGTCTAACTTTTCATAAAAAGAATTTTTTCTAAAATCTTGTTGTAGTGAACATGAGGATAAATAAATGAAACAAGAAACCTATAATATTGGAACAAAAATATGTGAAATAATTTCACCTATATCTATACAGTTGTTATTCTTATATGTTTTTCTAAGAAGAAATAAATTCAGTGTGCATTTGATTCTTAATGGCAAGTACAATTGTAGATAACAAAGTTAAGAAAAAAGATTAGATGGAGATATACGGCTCCCTCAAAACTGACAAAAAGAAATTAACAATGCATTGGCACGTAAAGTATTTTTATTTTACTTACACTAAGTTTAAAGTAAAGTGAAAAGGTACAAGTACACAATATAGAAATTATAACATCACAAAGCAGATTACAAACATGGGATATAAAACTGTAATGAAATATTTCCCAAAGGTGACCCATTCCCAACACATTATTTTAATAATGTGTATATTTAGACAGATGTCCTCCACCACAATCGTACATGAGTGGTTTAAACAGCCAGTTTTTAAAATCTCACTGCTCTCTTTGGCAAAAGAAAGTCACACCATAAGCAGAAGGAATTAGAATAAGAATTCAAAAAATAAATTCACCACTATGAGTAAATGAGGGACTTGAAATGACCTTTATTACTGTGGTCAGTGTGGTTGAGAATGAGATTAAGAGGATCCAGAAGCCTGAAACTAACATATCTGACTCATACTGCTCCCTTGGCAGTTTCCCACCAAGCATAGACCAAAATCTGAGCCTTCCTCAAGCTTGAGAATCTCCCAACTGAACAGCCAGCCATCCCTACCCTCTCCCCTCTTCCCAACTAAGTCCCAGGAAAGCACAAGAGAGAATTTCGAAAATGAATGCCCTAAGACCACCTCCACTTATTTCCAGAACAATCCAGATTTTTTTCCATAGAAATCTGGAGACAAAATTAATTTGTGTTCAGTTTAGTGTTTTAAATCAAGATATCACCTTTGGGAAAAGGAGGCATGAAGAACATTGGACATTCAAAACATATTTTGGGATGGGGAAATGCTTTATATCTTGCTTGGAGTGATTTACATAGGTGCACACATCTGTCAAACTCATATTGTACACTTAAAAAAATGAGTGTTTTTATTGTATGTAAATGATGACTATTCTGATTAAAAATCAGTAAGATATTTTCATAAATCCATCCTTTTATGACATTAAAAAAGGGAAAAACTAATTTTTTATATAAATTAAGGTTATATGAACCAATTAGAGAGAAACTAAATTGTTTGGAATTTCTGCCTTGAGAATTCCAAATCTATATGAAGCAATAGGCAGGTAAAACATAGTAAGACTTCACTTTTCTCAGTCTAAAAAAAAAAAAAAAAATCAGGTACCTTTCCTGTATCTCTGTTCAGAACCTGTGTGTTCTCTGTTGACAAGTCTGGAAGAAAAATCCCAAGGTACTTGGGAGAACAAATCACACATTCACTCCTACCACTGTTTTCAGTTAGGTTACTATTTGCTGTTTCCTGGACCCGTTGTAATAACTTTCCTTTGCTCGGTTTTGTTGTTGCTCATTTTGTTTTGCTATCTTTGCCATCTTCCCCATTCCAAATATTTGATGCAGAGCGGCCCCTACACTGAAAACCAGGGTTCCAGCTCTCATTTGCCACCACGCTCTGCTCTGGACTATGACCCATCCAGGTCTTCATTTCTTATCACGAGCAGGGTGAACAGGAAAACACCACTACAACTCTTCAATTTAATTTTTAATTATAAAAGAAAGTAAAGAATTCAAACTGAAGCAGAGGTATATTAAAGAAAAATATGAAAGTTGGTCTTAACCATTTGTCCCCACGGGGTAACCATGTTAACGTGTGCATACTCAGGGCCAGGGCTGTGCTACAGTGCTGAAAGCCACTGCTGGCGGGGATTTTGCCTGCAGCATTGCTGCTACTTTTCCAGAGTCTAGAACAGTATCCAGTACAAAAGAGATGTCAATAAATGTCTGCTGAATGAATGAGTGTACATGAATCCTCCTTCTTGTCAGATCGACTAGAACGTCCATGGAACCAGGGATGTGTCTACTGGGTCCCCTTTGTAGTCCCAGCACCAAAGTGGCTGGCACATGGTAAGCACTTACTAAGTATTTGTTGAATTAGCAAAACAGCTCATTGGCAAAACTTCCTAATTATTTTTAACTACACCAGTGTATTGACATACCATAACACAATCAACTACTGCAACTACTGATGTAAAAAGTCTTAAAACACTACTGCAATGATCATCCTAAAGATTTTTGTAGGATAAGAATCTCCTCCTAGGGAAACCATGGATTTGATCACAATATATTCTGAAGTTCCTCTCAGTTGAACTGCATGACTTCAAAATACTTGAGATTAATTTCTCAGCCTGAATGGAAGCTGATGCCTATAATTAACTTTGGGAAATGATCTCCATTACTTATCCTGCTGTAAAAGCCAGTGTCTTACAAAACTATCCAGATGCAGCTCTGACACTGCCACTCACATAACAAGACAGCAAAAAACCTCCTGGAAACGAACAGGCTGCCTGCGTCCTCCATGACCAACATCTGCTGCAGGCAGCATCATGTGGGGTTGAGCAGTTTTCAGCCAGTGACAGATCCATATTCTTGATTCATTCTTTGTGGGCTGAGGAGGGCTCAGCAGGAACAAGGAAATGGACTCCCAAGGCCTCAAGCTGGGAGATGCTGAGAATCAAAGGCCACTTTGGCATGGATAAGAGCAGAGAGGGGAGCTTCAGTTTATCTGTGAGTTCTCCAAAGAAAGAAGTTACAAAGGCAGGCTATGTCTGAGCTCGCCAGTGAAGAAGTCTTCTCAGAAAGCTACCTTTTTTCTCATCTGATTTTTTTCACTCTGAAGATATTCAGTAAGTTTCCATATGTGTCAAAGCCACGCCAGGCCCTGGGGAGGCAACAACAAGCAGGACAGACTTGTCTGCACCGTGTCAGAATTCAAGTTCAGGGACCACTGTCTCCATCAGTGGTCCTGACACTAGCAATACAAATTGCTAGAGACCTTTGCCTTCCTTCCACCAGGAAACAGAATTTATGTTCCAGTCACTGCTGCTGCTTCTCTGAAAAATACAGCTCCAGTCTTCTCCACAAACGGAGAAGTTGGACAGAGATTGTTGCTCTTCAAGCACACAAAAAAGACTTAGCAACATACAACAAGCACACTTCCCTTTTCTCCAGGTACTCCCGCCGAGCAGTGTCCTTAAGTGAAGCAAAGGAGATCTGTGCGCTGGCACACACTGCTGCAGATGCAACACTCAAAAAGGCATAATTCAGAGGCAATCTTCAAGATCGTGTGGTCCTGTGCCAGTCAACTCTAAACTTTTTAAGGAGCACGAGTCTCTATGAAAGTCAGTGGCTTCTTCCATCTTTCTGCACACACACACATACACACACACACAAACACATGCATACATTCCAAAACATAATTTTACCTACATTTTCAGCAGCTTCATGGATAGCTTTTGTGCTTGAATTTCCTCGAACTCCAGGGATTTCGTATCAAGGATTCCTAATCCATGAAAAGCCCATTTGCCCTTTAACATCCATGATTAGCATTCCCGGGGTTGCATAGCTCTGTTGGCTACATACAGAGGTAATGGTTTGCCTGTGTAAGTCCAGTGCAGGTAACACAGTCCCATCTGCACATGAGCTAACGATCTTCAGAAAATGGGATTATTCTGCTCAGACAGATGGCACCTCCAAAATCAGTCAGCTGACGGATCTCATCTTTTTTCAAAAAAACAATGCCAAGATCAAAACTGGAGTGATTAAATGCGATGGAGGTGAAAGGTGACAACCCAGAAGCAGTCAACACTGAACCCCACTGGTGACATAGCAGTAATACTCCTCAGGATCCTCTACTTCATACACGTTCTCCTCAATGCTGTAGATGTTGTCTTCTGCACGCATGCCTTCTGCCACTGCATTTGCTAACCCTGATGGGGGGACGTTGGCCAAGGGGATGGGGCTGTGGAAGTAAAGGCTGAGGCTGAGTTAAGTATTTCCCACGTAACACAGAATAGGATTAAGAGGAGAGGTTTTGAAGAGAGAGCAACCAAATGCAGTGCACAAACCATGATCAGTAACTGGCTAAGAGGGAAAGCCGTAAAATGGCTATAACATAACTTGAAAACAATTGAGGAAGTTTTATTTCCTTAGTCTTTAAAATGGCATATCCTTTTTCTTAGGAGTTGCAGGTGAAGTGTCCAAGTGTCTGCAACTTCCTTACAAATGGTTCAGAAAAAAAAATTATATACATAGAGAACTAGAAAACGCAAGTTGCTCCAAATGTCAAATGAGGACTTTAGGTAAAATGTTCTATTGTTCTTTGTTGTTATTTTAATTCTTTTTTTGGCTTGAGAAATTTCAAAAGGAAAAAGACAAAGAAATGGATGTCTCAATCGAATCACACTTGAGTTTTAATTCTCTCTCTCTTTTTTTTTTTTTTTTTTTTTTTAGAGTTTTAATTCTCTGTCATTGGCCAGTCATATGACTTTGGGCAAATCTGTTTTGTTTTCTTTTTTTCCTTCAGTCCATTGAGAAATATTTAGTGTGGTACACACTTTTGTGCATCTAGAGATACAGAAGTGAACAAAACACAAAAACTCCATAGACACAGCGTGTAAACATGTTAAGCTCTCAAACAGGATAGAGAGAGCCCTGCCTAATGGGACTGCTTGGCAAGTTGTTTTTCATTCAACCACCCACACTGATGAAGCACCTGCTAAGTACCAAGAACTGTAGTGGGGATAGTTATTCACATGGCACACCAGTTCTGACATGCTATGGACTCTACAATTCATAGTTAGAGATGAACCTCAGCCATGATTTCATGGATAATGAATGAATGTTTATAAATGTTATTGATGAATGTTATCATAGTTCCAAGTTTCAGTTCTAATAAAGAATACACAGATAATCTAAAAGCATTGATAAATAAATACTTTGAGTTGCCATTTATTTAGTTACAGGGAATGCAGAGACAGGGGGAGGGAGGGGAAGAGACAAGAGAGAGAGAGAGCGAGCAAGCACACTCCCCTGGTTCACTCCCCAAATGCCTGCACCGTCCTCAGGGCCAGGGGCCAAAGCCAGGATATCTCAGAATGCAACCCAGCACTCCCAAGTGGGTGGAAGTAACCCCAGAACTTGAGCCATCATTGGTATTTCCCAAGGTCTGCATTAGCAGGAAGCTGGAGCCAGGAACTAGAGGCAGATACTGAACCCACTTGAGTATCTTATCTGGCAGCTTAACTGTTCAGTTAAACACCACACCTCTGTTTGACTTTTACTTCAGATTACTTTGTCTTCGAATACTTGCATGAACCAAATTTCACAGATGCTGAAGTCCCTTATGTAAATGACATGGTATTTGCATATAATCTATACATATCCTCTCAAACACTTTTAATAATCTCTAGATTAGTGATCACACCTCTTGTAATCTGTATATTCTGTATATATAGATTGCTTAGGGAATAAAGACAAGAAAAGAAGTCTGTGTACTCTACAGACACAATTACTTTTGTTTCTCATGAGCAGTTTGTTGAATTCAAGGATGAAGAACCTACAGATAGAGATGGCTAACTGTATTCCATATTTTATTAGTCTAAAATTATCAGTGGTTTAGATAGAATTTGATGGACAGGATCTTTTTTCCCCCAAAGCTATTATATTTTATTTCTATACCAAATGTCACTAAAACTCTGAAATCTAGTCAAAGTTACATAAGTTATGCTCTTTGAGTCAGGAATAGAGAGTAAGACATTGGTGGTTCTCAGCACTGATTGTCTACTAGAATCACCCAGAGAGCTCTCATGAGCCATACTTACACTCAGGCCTCATGCCCAGAGACGCTGACTGAATAGTTCTAGGGTTGATCCTGCACAGGTACGCTTAAGTGCCCAGGTGATCCTAATAGGCAATCAGAGCTGCAAATAACCCGGGTTGAGCTGTAAAAACCCTGTGAACAGATTCTAGGCTTCTTGTTTACCCTCAAAGTACAGCCCAGCTCCTGGCTACTCAGACAGCTCAGACAGCTGAAAGTTCAGCTCATTGGGAAAAAGCCATTGCAGATTCATAAGCATTTCTTATTAATAGAGAGATAAATTTTATACTTTAACTTGGCTCAGGCCACTAGGGGTATGAAGAAGGAACTGGAGCAGCATGCTGAATTTTTCATTTTGTTATTAGAGCTAGGGCAAAATGCAAGTGTAAGCTTAGGTCCCAAAGCCCCAGAGCAGAACTTTCCAGAGCAAAGCCATATTAGAGTAGGGGCCTTCAAGACTTCCCATCCCCCTTCCCCATTCCATTATTCTTACCTTGAATTCTGTAACTTCTTTTTGCTATGAGAATGCCCTAAGTAAAACAGGGAAGAAAAGTCAATACAAATGCCTTCATGAAGTAAATGAGACAAGAAATAAGACAGACTCACTGGAGGCAAAAGTTGTTTAGGGAACTTGGCTCTCATCTTAGTCTGATTTAAAACAAACTCCCTCGTATGCCTTAGTTGACTATATGGTTGGTGCTTGAAAGTAACAAAGATGGATTTTTCTTATTTAACAACTATTATGGAACATATACATGTTTCTGAAGATTTCTAGGCACGAGGGACACAATGGCAAATTGTGAGCCCTAACTTCATGAAAGCCTTCAGTTGCATTTTACTGAAAGAGACAGAGGGAGGAGAGTGAGAGATAATGAGAATTTTAAAAGAAAACAGTAAATAAGAAACTCAGATAACTTCTAATGGTGATATATTATGAAGGAAATTTACAAAACACTGAAACAGATCACAGAGACCACAGAGACGGTAGTCAGGCACAACTTCTCAGAGGAGATGGCTTTTGAGCTCAGTTGTGAGAGAAAAGAACTATTGGGAGAGCTCTCCCAATAGGGGCAATCAATAGTAAAGATCCTGATGAATGTCTGACACTGAAAACACTGCTAGAATAAGAGAAAGGCCCCAGAGAAGGTCTGAGGTGTGGACTGGATCAGGATGCTGTAGTACGTTTTTGGCCACAATCAAGAACTAGACAAGGATGTCCACCTCACCACTCTTAGTCACTACAGTACTGGACATCTTAGCCAGAGCAATTAGCCAAGAGAAACGAACATAGAATATCAAATTATCCTTGTTTGTACATAACATGATATTATGTACAGAAAAATCTGAAGATGCTATCAAAAGACTGTTAGTGTTACAGAAATCTGAGGTGGGAAAATTCTCTCCATTCAAACAGGCACCCGAGACAATCCATTTACACCCGTGGGCTCAACTGGAATCATTTCCTGAGAACTGAGCAACAATCCCCAGGTCCTTACAATATTTATAGGTTCATCAGCCTCATACCTTAGCTATTACAGCATTGGTGGGTTTAAATTGCAGATCATGTGACTTAGGACCACACTTCCAAAGGTCAGTGGGCCTGGTATGTTTGTAAAAGAGATACCAGGGCAGATTTATTGGACAGGTTTATGACTGGAGGTTACAGAAGCAGAACGTAGGACATCTTCCCTCCCTAGACAAGAGAACAGTGGGCAGTGCTTCACTAGTTCATTGTGAGCAGCCACTTTTCAAGGTCTGTGTTGGGAGGAGGGTTCCGCTTTTATTTCTTTTTGTCTCTGGTTGCAGCCATATTTTCTCTAAATGAGAATTCAAATAAACCAATTCAATAAAATGGCAGGATACATTATCAAAATACAAAAACTAGCAGCATTTTTATACGACAATAACAAATTGCTCAAAAAGAAATAAAGACAGCAATTCCATTCACAATTGCTACAAAAAATGCATAACAAAGCATTTAACTGAGCAGGTCAATGACCTCTATAATGAAAATTATAAAACACAACTAAAAGAAATTGAACAGGACAGGAAAAAAATGGAAAGACCATCCTTGTTTGTGGAATGAAAGGATTACTACTGTTAAAATGTCCATGGCGTAGATATTTGGCACAGTGGTCAGATTACACTTGGGATGCTACATCCTATGTCAGAGTGTCTAGATTTGAATCCTGGTTCCACTCCCAATTCCAACTTCTGACTAACGTACACCCTAGGAGGCAACGCATCATGGCTCAAGTGGTTGTGAAGTAGGCAGGCATACAGGCTAAAATTGATTAGGTTTGTGAGCTGGAAGACCACACCTTCACCATGCCCCTATGTGACCTAACACCCTACCTGATACCCTCACCACGCCCCCATGTGACATCAGGCTCTACCTGACCATACCTGAGCGCCCACCTGCCCACAAGACACTCCCCTGAAGAAAATGTATAAAAAGGCAAGGAGCATCCCAAAAGGCTCTGTCTCTGCCTTTCTGCTGGTGATAAGCAGTGGAAAGCAGGTCAAGGCACTGGCTGCACATGGCTTCTGGCCTGCTCTCTGCTTGGTATGGACATTACCCTAGTTCCCAGATTTACCCCTCTTCAAACTGAACTAAAGCCCTCACTTTCCTAGGCACCTTTGGCACTTAATAAAAGCCAAAAATGTCCATGCTGCCTCGTTTATCTGTGCCGGTATTTAATATTAGGCAAGAACCCTCTTGGGCTTATTAATATTGGGGATTTATTAATAAATCGTATGGCACCCCACATTCCAGTTGCATATGTGGCACCCCAGATCGCACTTCTGGGGAACTTTAAGGGGCCACATTTTGATGTAGACTTTAGGGGGTCATCTCCAATTTCAGCTGGGTCCTTTAAACCCATGTGGGTGACGCATATTGAGCTCCTGGCCCAGGTCTGGCTGCTGCAGACATGTGAGAAGCAAAGCAGGAGTTGGGAGATCTTTCTCTGACTGTCTATATCTCACCCTCTGTGTCTCTCTGCCTTTCAAATAAATACCTTTAAATGCCCATATTATAGAAGACAATGTACAGGTTCAATGTAGTTTCCATCAAACGACCAGTGGTACTTACAGTACCTGAAGTCAAAAAACACTGCAGAGTTATAGTAACCAAGAAGTTAAAAAACATTAAAACCCGACCTAAGAACAATGGAACAGAAAAGATATCCCAGAAATAAATCCACACATGTACAGTCAACTGATTTCTGACACAGGGACCAAAAACATATTTTGGAGAAAGGATAGACTCTTTAATAAACAGTGCTGGGGAAACTGGATATTCACAATAGAAGAATGAAACTAGATCCATCTCTCTCACCATATACACAGATCAACTCAAAATAGATCAAAAGACCTAAGAGTAAGACTTGAAACTATGAAACTATTCGAAGAAAACATGGAGAAAACATTTTAAAACATTGTTTTTTTTTTTAAAGAATTATTTTATTTGAAAAGCAGAGTTACAGAGAGAAGGAGAGATAGAGAGATCTTCTACACACTGGTTCACTCCCAAAATGGACACAATGGCTGAAACTGGGCCAGACAGAAGCTAGGAGCTTCATCCAGGTCTCCCAAGTGGGTTCAGGGCCCAAGCACTTGGGCCATCCTCTGCTGCTTCTCCAAGCGTATTAGCGGGGAGCTAGAACAATTGTGGAGCAGCCAGACTTGAACAAGTTTCCAAACAGGATGTCAACACCACAGGCAGAAGTCCAATCCGCTACTCCACAGTGCCTGCCTCCTAAAACACTATTATAGACAGTATTTTTTTTTGATAAGTTCCCAAAAACACAGGCAATAAAAGCAAAAAAAAAAAAAAAGACAAGGATTTTAGTAAACTAAGGAGCTTCTATTCAAAAAAGAAAACATTCAACAAACCGAATAAACAATCTATATAGTGGAATAGAATGTTTGAAAACTATTCATCTTATAAAGAATCCAGGTTATATAAGGTAGTAAAAAAAAGAAAGAAAGAAAGAAAAAAAGAAGAAGCCTAAATAATCCAGTTTAAAATGAGCAAATTATCTGAATGATATATCTCACAAGAAGTGAAAGTGATCACCAAGCAAATGAAAACAAAACTCAGCAGGGAAGTACAAATCAAACCACAGTGAGGCATCGCTTCAGCCCAAATGGCCATTATCAAAAAGTGACAAGCACTGATGAGAAGGCAGAGAATGTGTAAGAGAATCTTTATACACTGCTGGTGGAAATGTTAGCACAGCCACCACAGAAAAACATAGGGCTCCTTAAAAAACTAAAAATAAATGTACAGTATGATCCAGCTACCCCACTCCTGGGTATATATCCAAAGGAAATGGAAGTCAGCATATTAAAGAGATAACTATACTCTTGTGCTTATTGTATCCACAACAGCCAAGATACAGAATCAATCTAGGTGCCCATCAACAGATGGATAGGCAAAGACGATGTAGTACAGGCATAATATAGAATATTATTCAGCCACAGAAAACAATGAAATTTGGCCATTTTCAGCAACAATGATGGATCCAGAAGACATTATGTTAAGTGAAATAATTCATACACAGAGACAAATACTGCACGTTTCCTATCATATGTGGAAGTTAAAACTTGATCTCAATATAGAAGAAAGTAGACTAGTAATTATTAGAGGCTACGAAGGCTATAGGGAGGAAGGATAAAAAGTACCAAAATAGAACTGAATGGAGGAGTAAGTTCTCAAGTTCCACAACACAGAGGATCTCACAGTAACTTGTGTATATTTTATGGAAAAGTAGAAGAGAGCAGCTTGAAATGTCCAAACATAAAGACAAGTAAGGAGATAGAAATGCTAATTACTCTGATTTTACCAGTGTACATTATATGCATGGAATATCACACCGGACTCTATAAATATATACAATCATTACATGTTAATTAAAAAGAAAAAGAGGGCCGGCACTGTGGCATAGTGAGCTAAGCCTCCGCCTGCAGCGCTGGAATCCCATATACGCACTGGTTCCTTTCCTATCCTGCTCTCTGCTATGGCCTGGGAAAGCAGTGGAAGATGGCCCAAGTGCTTGGGCCGCTGCACCCATGTGGGAGCCCCAGAAGTAGCTCCTGGCTCCTGGCTTGGGATGAGCTCAGCTCTGGCCATTGTGGCAATCTGGTGAGTGCACCAGCAGATGGAAGACCTTTCTCTCCATAATTCACCCATCAAATAAATAAAATCTTTTAAAAAGAAAATTAAAAATAGAAGGAGACAGAAATTAAAGATGACATCTAAATCCATAGGAATATGTATTATCTAGAAGGCTTCAAGAGAGGGCTAGGCCCAGCCCTGAGAAACACTGACATCTAAATATCAGGCAGAAGAAGAGGAAACAGAACAATAATTGAAAGGGAATGACCAACCAAGCAGGAGAACAGTGTTCCTAAAGCCAAGAGAAGAAAGACTTTCTAGAATGAGTGGGACTCAACTTGGGAGAAAAATGAAAGGGTGGCTACCAGGAAGACAACAATGTCTGAGAATTAGCAAAAATGGAAGCCATGAGTGAACTTGAGTAAAACTATGTCCATGGTGCCAAAGGGATAGAAGCCAGATGACAGTGGTCAAAGAGCACAGAGGGCACAGAGGGGTGGGAAGTGGGCACAACCCATTCAAGAAGCATGGCTGAGGAGGACATGGACAGATGGAGCAGCTGCAGAGAAGCGTACAGACCAGGACATATTTTATGTTAACCAAAGCCGCATAACCAGAAAAGGAGGCATGGACGAGTCAGAAGAAAGGCATACAAAGAGTATCAAAGTCTCTAGGGAGACAACAGGCATGGCACAGGCCTACGTGAGCTCATTAGTAGAGGGAGACACACGCATTGGCAGTGAGGTATGGAAGGTCATCTCAGGGAGTGCACTAGAAAGCGACACAACTGCCAGGCATTATCGGGGGACATTCAGGTACTGAGACCATGACTTAAAAACCCATCAGCTTTTTGGTAAGATTTTCCAGAGAAGGTTGCAGGGGAAAGGTTGCACACTGAACAGCACTTTCATGTTTGTTCTTTTGAATAGCTAGGTTTGGGGAGTAATACACTGTCATTCCTCAGTATCCATGGGGAACTAGTTCCAGAACTTCAAGAGGACACCAGAACTGGCAGGTAGCTAATGCCTTTTTAAAAAATGACCTAATATTTGCATATAACCCATGTCCATTCTCCTGTACACTTGAAATCACCTCTAGGTTACTTAAAATACCTAATGCAACGTACATGCTCTGTAAATAACTGTCGTGCTGTATCATTTAGGGAATAACAGCCAGTAATCAAAGTCTGCATATGTTAAGTACACATGCTAATTTTTTTCAATTATTTTCCATTTGAGATTAGATGAAACCATAAATGCAGAACTGTCAGGGTTGGCCAGCCACTTCTATGTGTATACAAAGTGATAGATTTCTCCCACACCTCTTATCCATTATACAAACTAGGGTGGTCCCTTAGATGAAGAACTTCACAGATTTCAGAAAATTATTATTGCACCTTAACAGACCTTAAACTGCATATTTGGGGCCAGTGCTGTGGTGTAGTGGGCTAAGCCTCCACCTATAGTTCCAGTATCCCATGTAGGCACCGGTTCGAGTTCCAGCTCCTGCACTTCCGATCCAGGTCTCTGCTATGGCCTGGGAAGGCAGTAGAAGATGGCTCAAGTCTTTGGGCTCCTGCAACCACGTGGGAGACCCCAAAGAAGCCCCTGGCTCCTGGCTTCAGATCAGCCTGGCTCTGGCCATTGCGACCATTTGGGGATTGAACCAGTGAACAGATCAAAGACTTTTCTCTGTCTGTAACACTACCTCTCAAAAAACATTCATATGACCAATCCACAAACTCCACTAGCTTCTGTGGACAGAAAACATAGTGGTGAGAAACAGCATAGCCCTTGTTTCACATCCTACACCCAATCAATCAACTGTGTAAAGTTGGGCAAGGCACTTCACTTTTCACATGTTGGTTCTCCATGGGAATAAGTTCTGTACCTATCTCATGTGGTGAATGCAAGACTCAATGCATATATAGAACTTGGCAGGTTCAAGCCAAGATAAATCAAGCAGCCTAACTCATCCCACTTTTC
The DNA here is from genome assembly GCF_964237555.1 of Oryctolagus cuniculus. Classification (NCBI taxonomy): domain Eukaryota; kingdom Metazoa; phylum Chordata; class Mammalia; order Lagomorpha; family Leporidae; genus Oryctolagus; species Oryctolagus cuniculus. The sequence continues at coordinate 44,080,867 of NC_091437.1, forward strand.
CCTGGAATGCCCCACTTTCAGCACTGGGAGTCTCATATATTAGAAATCCATTGCAGTCCTAGGTAAATCGGGGATGGTGGGTACATCTACATTCACAGTCCTTGCTTTGCTTTCTGCTTTTTATTAGCTAGAAAAGCTGGTATAAGACCTCAGCCTCGGCCGGCACCGCGGCTCACTAGGCTAATCCTCCACCTTGTGGCGCTGGCACACCGGGTTGTAGTCCCAGTCGGGGCGCCGGATTCTGTCCCAGTTGACCCTCTTCCAGGCCAGTTCTCTGCTGTGGCCCAGGAAGGCAGTGGAGGATGGCCCAAGTGCTTGGGCCCTGCACCCCATGGGAGACCAGGAGAAGCACCTGGCTCCTGCCTTTGGATCAGCGCGGTGCGCCGGCCACAGTGGGCCAGCCGCGGCAGCCATTGGAGGGTGAACCAACGGTAAAGGAAGACCTTTCTCTCTGTCTCTCTCTATCCACTCTGCCTGTCAAAATAAATAAATAAATAAATAAATAAATAAATATTAAAAAAAAAAGACCTCAGCCTCTGCCCTGATAGAAAAGAGCGTATGTCATGACTGTCAATGGGTGTGAGTGGAAATATTTTGCTCTTGGTTGTGGTGTTCTCAGTGTAATCACCCATCAAAATTCATACATTAAACACACTTTAAAAGTACGGTTTATCATCTGTAAACTACACTTTTAAAAGGTCTTTTCAATGTAAATAAGAGGCTTGGAACAAGCTGTCTGTGAAGAGTGCCATGATGGAGAAAAACAAATTCTGTAACCCTGGTCATGACCCAGTGTTCAAGGAGCTTGGGACCCCTCCGTAAAGAACTCTGCCTAAGAAACAATCACAGTCCCATGCCCAGAGCTGAGCGGGTGCTATTACTGTTATTATTTCCAAACACACCTAGACATGGTCATGAGTGGAAAACAGTTTTCTTAACCAAATAAAAGAAAGTGGGATCTGGAAGCACACCCTGAATGTGAACTCCAGCTTTTGCACCTACTGATTCCGGAACCTTAGTGAAGCGGCTTACTGCCTCAAAGCCTTATTTTCCTCTGCTGTAAAACAGGCATAACAATACTGTCTCATGAGGATAAAATGTATGTAAAACATTCTTACACAATGCCTGACTGGCACATGGTAAGAAAGAAATAAAAACTGGCTATTATTACTGCTAGGGTTTAGAGGATGAACAGGTGTTCAGCCTGATCATCCTCCGATATCCCTATAAACTTGTATTTCTATCTAAGTTTATATTGGTTCCCAATCAAGGGAGAGAGAAGGAACATCAAATGACTTACATTTAAGAATGCAAGCACCAACAACAAGAATGACAGCCACCCCAGCAGAGACTCCTACTCCAACGTAGACATGGATCCTGGTGGTTGCTTTGGAACCTTGGAATTCACTAGCCAGTGTGAATCCTTGCTGTTAAGACATAAACAGAACTTAAGTAACAAAAAGCCAGGAATTGGTTGTACACTCAGTCAATCTCATGATTTAAGAATTAAGCCACCATCATCACAGTATCACAGAATTGCAGGGACCTTAAAACCATCCTTGATCTCTTCTCTTGAAGAGAGGCCTCAAAGTACCACCCTAAGAAAAGGGCTACTCTAATTTTTGGAGTCAGCAGGGAAAAATGCGTGCCCTTCTGTGCACCAGACAGAGATGGAGCATTTAGTCAATAGACTGCTCCTTCCCAAGCACAGGTGGGCGCTGGAGCACAGTCTTGTTCTTTCAGGAGGTCCTGGAGCTCCATAGAGAGTTTTGGAGTGGCCTATTCTCTAAACATCGAAATCTCCATTTTCACACAAAAGCAGTGACTTAAGACCTAACACTCTGAAGCCAGAAAGTCCTTGGCTGAACTTCCTGTTCTATCAGCATGAGCCCAGGAACCTTGTAGAATTACTGATAGGATTAATGACAAAAAGTACAACATGCTTAGCACAGGGCATAGTACATGATGAAGTAAATGACAGTTACTATGGCTACTATTCAGTTTGATTTTTTTCCTTAAAAAAAGATTTATTTTATTTATTTGAAAGACAGATTCACAGAAAGAGGTCGAGACAGAGAGGCCTTCCATCCTCTGGTTCACTCCCCAAGTGACCGCAACAGCCGAAGCTGAGCCAATCTGAAGCCAGAAGCCAGGAGCTTCATCTAGGTCTCCCACATGGGTGCAGGGGCCAAAGCACTTGGGCCATCTTCCACTGCTTTTCCAGGTGCGTCAGCAGGGATCTGAATCTGAAGTGGAGCAGCTAGAATACCCATTAGTGCCCATATGGAATGCCAGCACTGCAGGCCTGGGCTTTAACCCGCTGTGCCACAGTGCTGGCCCCTCAGTTTGATATTCTGATAATTCAAAGTCACACACAAAATTTTATTTCTGGGGTGGGCGCTGTGGCATAGTGGGTAAAGCGCCACCTGCAGTGCTGGCATCCCATATGGGCGCCGGTTCGAGTCCCAGCTGCTCCACTTTCGATCCGGCTCTCTGCTATGGTCTGGGAAAGCAGTAGAAGATGGCCCAAGTCCTTGGGCCCCTACACCCACGTGAGAGACCCAGAGGAAGCTCCTGGCTCCTAGCTTTAGAGCAGCACAGCTCCGGCCGTTGCGTCCATCTGGGAAATGAATCAACAGATGGAGGACTTCCTCTCTCTCTCTCTCTCTCTCTTCTCTCTGCCCTTCAAATTATTAAATAAACCTTTAAAAACTTCTATATCTAAAATTTTAGTTCATTTTCTCTCTTTGAAAACAATAATAGCAAACATCTGTAGGACGAAGGCATTTAGCTTAGCAGTTACGATGTCTGTGTGCTACACTAGAATATTTGGGCTCAATTTCGGGCTACAGCTTCTCACTCCAGCTGCTTTGAACGTAGACCCTGGAAAGCAGTGGTGAAGGCTCAAGTATTCACGTCTCTGCCGCCCATGCAGGAGATCTGGGTGAGGTTCCCAGCCCCCAGCTTTTACCCAACTGAGGACATTTGGGGGAATGGACGGCTGGATGGGAGTTTCCTCTCTCATTTGTCTTTCTCTGCTGCTCTATCTCCCAAATATTATTTTCAAAAAATTTTAAACCAAAAAAGTCAAGGTAGTTTAATCTTCCACTTATTCAAAACGCATTTGCACATTTATTCCACAGATATACTACCCCTGCAGTAGCAGAAGTCCTGTATGCAAGGTTTTGTGCATTAAGCACTGGGGGCACTCAGAGGTACTTAAAAAGCAGCCTTTGATCACAAAGAGAGGAGGGACAAGCAAAAGATACAGATCATGGGTTGTGAATACCCAAGCAGGTGAGAGAATCCAGTGAATACGGCTTCCTGGATAATTCTGCAAAGAATTTTTTAAGTCACTGATACAAGCTTGCTGTCTAGTGATTTTCCTCTTATTCTGAGAGGGTAGGGGTCACTAAAATCATGATTAATTGATGTACTGTTTTCTTTACGGTTAAAAACACAAATTCTTGGCTTTTAATATTCCTGATTGGTGTTGAGCACATGCAAGTAAACAACTTTAAACAGTCTTTCTTACTGGATTGCAATGGAAGCAAAAAGAAGTGTATTTTACAGAGAAGCAGTCTTTGAATCCTCCACAGTGGCACACAGTTTTGTGAAAGTGGAGAACAGGGACAAAGTTCTACTGCTTCCTGTTTCTGGCTTTCCAGCACTCACTGTGGAACAAGAACTTTCCACACATAACCTTGCTCCATCCTTGCGATGGGCCCATGCAGTTAGGACTGTCAGCATCCACCTTTACAGCCCAGCAACCTGAGGCTAAGGGAGGTTCAGACTCTGCCCCTAGCAGACAGCAAGCATGAAGACAGTCTAAAACCAGATTTTTTTTTAATTGAACATTATATTGGCTCACAGGCAAAAGAGTTACTTACTATTTGATTTCTATCATGGACAGTCAACAGTGTCTGTGTCTCTGCAACAAGAGAGAGAGAGAAGCAGTAAATAATAGTTAAGAATATTTTCTTGGGCCGGCGCCACGGCTCACTAGGCTAATCCTCCGCCTAGCGGCGCCTGCACACCGGGTTCTAGTCCCGGTTGGGGCGCCGGATTCTGTCCCGGTTGCCCCTCTTCCAGGCCAGCCCTCTGCTGTGGCCAGGGAGTGCAGTGGAGGATGGCCCAGGTGCTTGGGCCCTGCACCCCATGGGAGACCAGGAAAAGCACCTGGCTCCTGGCTCCTGCCATCAGATCAGCGCGGTGCGCTGGCCGCAGCGCGCCGGCCGCGGCAGCCATTAGAGGGTGAACCAACGGCAAAGGAAGACCTTTCTCTCTGTCTCTCTCTCTCACTGTCCACTCTGCCTGTCAAAAAATAAAAAAAAAGAATATTTTCTTATATCTGAAAAATTTTAAGCCGGCGCCGTGGCTCAATAGGCTAATCCTCCACCTTGCGGCGCCGGCACACCGGGTTCTAGTCCCGGTTGGGGCGCCGGATTCTGTCCCGGTTGCCCCTCTTCCAGGCCAGCTCTCTGCTATGGCCAGGGAGTGCAGTGGAGGATGGCCCAGGTGCTTGGGCCCTGCACCCCATGGGAGACCAGGAAAAGCACCTGGATCCTGGCTCCTGCCATCGGATCAGCGCGGTGCGCCGGCTGCAGCGGCGGCCATTGGAGGGTGAACCAACGGCAAAGGAAGACCTTTCTCTCTCTGTCTCTCTCTCACTGTCCACTCTGCCTGTCAAAAAAAAAAAAAAAAAAAAAAATTTTTGAAGATGTCTATAACTCATTTAGAACTCATTTTACTCCATACTGTCTGTAATACATGGGAGACCAACAAAATTGACTTGACTTTAGTCTGATCACATTTTTTCACTTAGATAATGATCCCTGTTCCATGTTTGATGAAATGGAGACTTTCGTCAGGAAGTCCTATGTTGAAGATGTAATCTGCTCTGCCCACGGGACCAGTGTGAGTTCTACAAAAACCCAATGATGTAGATAATACTCAGGCATTAATTCAAATTAGACTTTGAAAGACAACAGAAAATTATTTTCTTGAAAATTTTTACCAGTTACTTATCAGAAGAAAGTATTCAGTTGCCTACAAATGGAAATAATATCTAATAACTCTAACTGTAATTTACCAGGAGTCAGGCATTATGCTAAACATTTTAATGAAGTATCTCAGTTAGCATTCAAAACAACTACCCTGCAGTATCCTTACTCCGTTTATATAGATGAACTGGAAAGTTGGGAAGTGACTTACCCAAGGTCACACAGCTTGGTGAGTGACAGAAATAGCCTTCCAACTGAGCATATGTGCCTTTAAACATGTACTCTAAACGAAACTGCCTTCAACAATGTTCCCCTCGCATTGTCACACTATGCAGAGGTTCGCCATGCTCAGGTGCCTGCTCATCTTTCCTTTGGGTTCATTTATTTCTCCCTCTGCTTAGTCATTCAAAGGCTATGCAGTACCTCTCTACCCTACGCCAGGCGCAGGGAACAGAAAAGCAAACTAGATGGACACAGGCCCTGACCTTGTGGATACTGCCTTCTAAAAATAAATAGACTGTCATCTCTGGGAAAACTAAACATGGTTACACATTTTTCTGGCTAAGTCAGAGAATTTGTAACTCCTTAAATGTAAGGATCATCTTTTGAAAGCTTTAAAATCTAAATTATTTTAATGTGTGTAAAGTGTTCAACCAAATGCTCAGTTAGCATACTATAATTTACATATAAAGGCACAGTCTCAAACTTAAAACTATTCAAAAAAAAAAAAAAAAAAAGGCAGAGGTAATGATTCAGTTACCTTTGCTCTTATTACCCAGAAGAAATTTAAAGCATGGGAACCATGTAGACAGAACTTCTAAGTAAACATGAATCTTAACCACAAGTAAGAATTTCAAAGGGAATTTCAGTTCTTACTTCCCAATAATCATTTCTCTTAGTTTAAATGGGAAGGCTTTTTTTTTTTTTTTTACTTAACTTTGTTATGAAACTGATCAGTAATACACAGCGCTGTTGTGTTACAAGTTACTTTCATACACATTTGGCCATCAGCCACACTGAATGGGGCAGTGAGAGGAAGAGCAATGTCTTTCTTAGAGAATGCAAGACTTGGCTAGGGTAAGGCAGTGGCTATGGGATGCGACACTCATAAAATTACTGCAAAAACTTAGTAGTTGCCACCCATTCAAAACTAATTACATGATAGACACTTCGCTTAGCAATATAAAAGCACAATGTAACTTTACGCTCACCACAATAAGGACCTACTACTATTTCACACATTTCTCAGATGAAGAAACTGAGTCTCAGAGAGCTTCTTTGCCCCAGATCATACAACTACTCATTGGAAAATTGGGGTTCAGAACAGTTCTGTCCCAGAGGTGGAGATGCACCTGTGACCCAGTCCTGCCTTCTTCAGGCAAAACAGAGAATGCCTGTGTTTGTTCTGTGTTCAAGGTGGGTTTAGGAGATTCCACAGCTCTTGGAACTCTAAAGATTCCACTGCATTTATACCAAACCTATCAGATGCACCCACATCCCACATTTTAAAAAAAATTATATTTAACTACCTAAGAGTTGAGTTGCTGGTGACTAGTTGACATAATGTTACATGTTACAGACAAGCCATTAAATATTCATTCATTTCCGGTTTTTATCTATTTTTGAATCATTACTTATTTAAATATTTTTTTAACCACATCCTTGAAAAGTTCAGACTCTATGTACTAAGCCAATATTCTCGTATGCAATAGATAGCCTGATTTTTGTTGCCCTGAAGTGAAGGAACTACAGAGAAGGAGACTTGTGTTTGTGGTATGCTTAAGTACAAGGCAAGGTACTGTCCCATGAGGAAGTGAACTCCCATCCCTATATGCCTGTATGTATGAGATTATGTAGTATTTACCAATTCACTGCTGATGTTGCAAAGTTCATTGAAGCCCAGGATAGGAAATTGGAACTAAACAACTCCTCAAGTCCCTTCTATGCCTGTGAATTTAAGTTCTTTAAAATATAACAATGACATACTATAAATATGATATGACTTGATTAGCCCAAAACCTGAGTGATCATCTGTTCCCACCATAATTAACTTCATCAACTGTGTAAGATGTGCTGGCTCCCCATCACTGGGGTGGTGAGGCAGGAGATAGTACTGAACCCTTGTAAATTAAAAATTAAGGGGCCAGCACTGTTTCACAGTAGGTTAATCCATTGCCTGCAGCACCTGTATTCCATATGGGTGCCTGTTTGAGCCCCAGCTGCTCCACTCCAATCCAGCTCCCTGCTAATGTGCCTGGAAAAGCAGTGGGTCCCTGAACCCACGTGGCAGACCAGGAAGAAGCTCCTGGCTCCTAGTTTCCACCTGGCCCAGCCCTGGCTATTACAGCTACCTGGGGAGTATACCAGCAGATGGAAAATTCTCTCTCTCTCTCTCTCCCTCTCTCTGCCTCTCCCCTTCTCTGTAACTCTGCTTTCCAAATAAATAAATCTTTCTTAAAAATAAAAGTAAAGTGTTATTATTATAACAATAACTAATATTTGAGTGCTTCCCTATGGGCAAGGTACTCTGCTGAGCACTTCACCTCCATTCTCATGTTGAATTTTTACAGCACCTTAGAAAGTATGGATGGAAAACCCTTTAAGGTAGAGATAAAGGAACTGATGTCAGAGTGTTTAAAAAAACCTTACTAAGTTCACAGAGCTCATGAGAAGAGCTGAACTGAGAACCTGCTCACTTATTACAGAAGTACTTAACCACAATCTCATTCTGCCTCATCATCTTACTGATGGCACTAATGACGATAGTTATTGAGTGTACACTGTACTCATACCCTGAGCTAAGCAATTTTGACTTTCAACTTTGCATTTAAATCTTATCGTATGAGATTGGTTTTAATAGACTCACCAATTATCATCTCATTTTGTAGGGGAAAAAAAAAAGAGCTCCAAAGAGTCAGAGAGACCAGGGCTCTGACCAGAAATAACTCAAGATTAACCTCCTTGATCAGTGAGTGAGTCTGAGGTCTGTCCTTTCTGCTCTCCCTTCTCTTCCCTGGGAATGTTCTTAAAGAATTACATGAAGCACTCAGCTGCTCCTTCTAAGGTGGGAATGCAAAAAAGCTGATGAGCTTTATCCCAGTTAGAAGAAGTGAGAATCAAAAAGTTCATGAAAATGTGTATTGTGAGAAATCCATGTGTGGATTTCAAAATTTTTTGCACCAAAATAAATATATCTTTTAATTCTACTTTCCAAGAACTTCCTAAAATACTGTCATTTTGGAGACAGCATTGTGGCATAATGGTTAAAGCTACTGCCTGAGATGCCAGCATCCCATATGAGCAATGGTTCGAGTAATGGCTGCTCCATTTCTGATCCTGCTCCCTGCTAAGGTGCCTGGGAAACCAGCCAAAGACATCCCAAATGCTTGGTCCCCTGCATCCATGTGGGAGACCCGGAAGAAGCCCCTGACTTCTGGCTTTGGTCTGCCCCTACCCTGGCTGTTGTGACCATTTGGGGAGTAAACCAGCAAATGTAAGATCTCTCTCTCTCTGAATATGTATGTGTGTGTGTGTGTCCCTCTCTCTGTAACTCTGCCATTCAAATAATTAAAATAAATCTTTTGGGGGAAAAGAAAATATAGAAAAAAATACTCATATTAGTCTCCAGACACAGACTAGGGCCAATCCATGATAAAACATCACCAGTCCAGGAGAAAATGAGACATTGATAACGGCAATGTTAGCAGTTTTTTCACTAAATCAAATGTATTTAATATTTAAGAAAAAGACTTGTTTTTTAATTTAGGGTTTTTTTTTTTTGTTTTTGTTTTTTTTTTTGACAAGCAGAGTTAGACAGTGAGAGAGACAGAAAGGTCTTCCTTTTCCGTTGGTTCACCCCCCAAGTGCCCACTATGGCCAGCATGCTGCGCCGATCCGAAGCCAGGAGCCAGGTGCCTCCTGGTCTCCCATGCGGGTGCAGAGCCCAAGGAATTGGGCCATTCTCCACTGCACTCCTGGGCCACAGCAGAGAGCTGGCCTGGAAGAGGAGCAACCGGGACAGAATCCGGCGCCCCAACAGGGACTAGAACCCAGAGTACCGGCGCCACAGGTGGAGGATTAGCCAAGTGAGCTGTGGCGCCGGCTTTTTGATTTAGTTTTAAGTTAAAACATAAATAATGACTAAAAGAGTGTCCATTTTAGCACAAGGATGGCTTCATGAAAAGAAGACTTGTTTTTCCCTTATTTGGCAAAACATGTAGATTACCAAAACTTTTTCTTGGGAAGTGGGGAATTTTACTGGGGCATGAAATTTAAAACTCTCTGAGCCCACTCCTTAGACAGAAGAGGAAGCTGTATTCCAGAGAAGTGAAAGACCTTGGCCCAGGTCACATGGCTGGCTAACTCTGAATGCTAACCCACGGAGCCTTTTCCCCAACACAGGTGCGTCTCCACCATCTCCCTCCCCTCAAACACTATGCCATACCTCAGGTACAGAGAACATTCACATTTGGACTCCTAGACTGTTTTCCCAACCCTTTCCTATGTTTAGAACCCTCTGAACTGAGAAACCAGCTAAAAGCTTCCTCCCATGTCCCGTGCGTTATTACCTGAGCCTTGTTCCTTGGTGGTGAGCATCCTCGGAAAGGCTGCAGTCCGGTCTGTCTGTGCAGTCGGAGCAGGGGTGACCTTGGCTAATGACAGAAGCCAACATAAAGGTGAGGCTTCCTCTGAGAGCACAGAGCTTGTTTCAGGGAATTAAAGGAGAGGCGGGAAGACAACAAATAAAGAGAAACATATCCTCAACTCCCAAACCTACCCAGACACCTTCACCTAGCGGGCGTCACTCATTTCCACTGTTTGGCAGAGGTGAGATGCAGTCCTCACTATTACAGTTTCCTTGTTAACAGAACTAACAACCACACACCTGGCTACGCTAAAACACCTGAATACAAATTATCTCAAAATCTTTCTGGTGGCTTCAATGGTAAATTTTATTTTATATTTTATAAGGAGGAGAACAGAGTTTAAATACTTGCCCAAGATTACATGGCTTGGAAGAGGTACACCAGAATTTGAATTTTGCCTTACCTGGGCACAAAATAGGTACTCTGTAAATCTTGAAACATACAATCACATGCACTCCCCCACCCACATGCACAATCCAGTGGTTCACAATCCAGGTGGCGTCTGGCACAGACTTTGTATAACACTAATTCTCAGACTCAGCCTGCAGAGAAGCTGATTTCTCTGGATTGAGGGTGGGGCCCGGGCATCTGCAGTTGTTTAAAAAAACACTCTACATGTGATTCCATAGAAGAATTGGGGTTCTGAACCATAGGTATAGGCCTTTCTTCCATAGATCCTGGCTGTGAGCAGCAAAACGGATGCAAGGTATGAAACAGCACTGGGCATCCCTGGTGGGCCCTGTCAAATATTCAGTCTTGAAAGCCAACCCCCAGGGCCATAATTAAAGAGGTCAGAGGTGAAAATAATCAGTATATTTAATAGGATCCATAGGTAAATCTTATGCATAAAGAAGGCTGCAAAGTCCCACTCACCTGGTATGATGACCAACTCCAGGGTTAATTTGCCATCATTCATTGGGCCTGGGTACTGTATTCGGCAGCAGTAGGTTCCGCTGTCTGCTGGGGTCACATTCTCTATGAGCAGGGACACGTCTCCTTTGCGGAAATCTCCCTTTAGGTGGTATCGGCTGGACTTCCGATAGTTCACACTCCTCTCACCAATGCCGAGCACCATGTCGTGGCATTGAAACACAGGGCAGACCCCCCTGCCCCAGCACACAGGCACGAGATCCCCTGAGGAGGCTGGAGTGTATCTGCAGGGCAGAAGGGCGTTCTGACCCACCTCGAATATGTTTGTCAACTCCAAAGACCCTGAAGGGAGAGGGAAAGAAATTAAGTCCCTTGCAACGTGTGAAGTGGGCCCATCTCAGGGAAATGGCAGGTAATGCTTTACAGAATGAAGATGAAACCACTGCCACTGGTGAGTTTGGAGGATGACTAATTGTGGCAGTGATCTGCAAGAGATCAGAAGCACTGGGGAGCCTTGTTAAGATGCAGATTCCGCATCTACCCAGTTGGTCTAGGGTGGAGCCTGAGAACTTGCATTTCTAACAGCTCCCAGGTGTTGCTGATATGGCTGGTCATGAAATATCATTTTCAGAACCATTGTCCTAGGAGAGAACTGTGTTCTAGGAGCTCGCTCTGTGAACATGAGAGGACAAGGCTATGGAAAAAGAAAATCAGACAGTGGGTCATTGTTAGCCAGGAAAAAGGCCCACCTGTCTGGGCTTGTCTGTTCATCAACCAACGGTGCTTTCACTAACATAAATTGCTCTCTTATTTTAAAAACCTGTTTATTTACTTACTTACTTCAAAGGCAGAATAAGAGAGAGAGAGAGAGAGAGATGGGGGGTGGGGAGAGAGATCTTCCATACACTGGTTCACTTCCCACATGGCTCCAATAGCCAGGCCAGCCCAGGCTGAAGCTGCCAGGAACTCCATCCAGGTCTCCTACATGAGTGGTGGAGGTCCAAGTTCTTGGGCCATCATTACTGCCTCCCAGGTACATGAGCAAGGAGCTGGATTTGAAAGCAGAGTATCCAGGACTCGAACTGGCACTCTAATACTTGGGAATCCCAAGCAACGGCTTAACCCACTATCCCTCAACAGCCGCCCCTCTCTCTTACTTTTTTCTTTAAAGCACCAGGTAAAAACATTTGCCCAAATAAGCTTATACATTTGAAACCACTCACAAGTTGCCTGGAATTTTAAAATCAATTTCTTTAAAAGTATAACATGTATACATCTATATGCAGGAAACCATTCAAGTAGCATAAAAATGGTGATCCCCTCTCCCACCTCTTTCCTATTTCCCAGCTGCTCTTCCTGGAACCTACACATTAGGAAACGTCCACATATTCCTGCTCCCCTGCGATGTAAATGCACACACACACACATACACATGCACACACACACTCAGAAACCTAAAACAAACATCAGTCTGTCCTTTGCTTCTTTCAGTAACAATACGACTTGGAGACATTCTATACCATTAAGTTTTGTCAACTTCATTGCCCCATCATACGTATATCACATGTATTTCCTCACTCTACCACTTACAGATATTTATGCTGCTTTAAAACTTTTGTTATCACAAACAGTGTTTCTATGGCCATGCTTATATCCCTCTCTCGTGCACTCCATACAACACCATTCTCCCGTTGTAAATATCCACACCCATACTTACTTGTAGGTAGCAGCAGCAGCAGCAGCAAGGCACAGTCAAAGCAAAGATGTGAAAACATGGGTTCTGCAGAAGAAACACCAAAGGATGGCTCTAGTTAGGCACTGTTTGAACTGAGTGCTTCCTCTGCCTGTGTCTCCACTCCACAATCGTATGAGCAGTAGTCACCCTTGAGGATCACCACAAGCACACCAATGATTCCTGTACTGATGCTGCCACGTCTACTGTCACAAAAAAGGGAAGCCCCAGTTTTATGTCACGCCACACCACACACATCCTGTATGCACTCTGATATTTATTCTCAGATGTCTACAAAGAGGAAGCAGTACTGGAGGGGAAGAAATGTATTAGTGAGGGCAAGTAGAAAGAGCCTTCTAAAATCTCAGATGAAATAGGCCTGAAATGGACCAGCCCACCCGCCTAAGGGGTAACACAGAGTATGACTGTATCATTCATGCATCGATCCAGTCAAGCCAGTCCACCAGGCAGATTGTGGGCTAATGTCTAGGAAGCACCTGCTTGCTGCCAGACCCTGGACCAGGAGCCCAAAAGTGCAGCAATGACCGCTATGCACCTCATCCCTACATTTATTGACCGTCTACACCCAGTCATGAGCCTGATAACACAGGTAAGGTTGTGTTCTATAACCTTGCAAGATCTGTGTTCCTCATTTATAACATGTATAATATGGGGATATTGTGTTAGGTGAAGATGGACACCTCTCAGCTCTCATTTTCTGACTTTGACATTTACACCCTCAAACTTTCCATCTAAAGAAAGATGTATTCCTTCTGCACTGCTTCTTTCCCTCTGCCCTGGATGCAGCTGGGGGGACCTCAATGTCCATCTTCCTCTCATGCACACAGGTGGCCATTTTCCCCCATCCTGGAAGGTTTCAGGTATGAAATTCAGAAAACGCTGATTTCCAGCCATGTATCCATTATACTGAGGTAAAATTTCTAACTCAAGGAGGGTGACTTTTATCTGGATACCTTAAGAGCCAAAGCTTCTTGACAAAAGGAAGTGAGTCCACAGACAGTGGCTTCGGAAAATCCTGTGGCCTTTCTCAATGTCTGGGTTTGCTGAGTTTCCTTGTCAGTCACCTTTATGCTATTAAATGCATTTACTATGAATATGGAACTTGCTCCAAGTGCATACTTTTATAGTGTCATAGAATGGCAGGTATTCAAGAGGTCTTAGTTAATTGCCCCATTTTATAGAATGCAAGTCCCCAAGCTCCAAATTTTCTGACTATAAACTGTTGCAAAACTTAATTTTGTCCTCAATTTGTCTGCTCACATAACTAATAACAACCATCACATGCCCATATTGAAGTATGAGGTAGTGTGGATTAAACAGGGGTTGGGTTGACATTTACGAGCTGCACGGCCTTGGGCAGGGGTCTTGAGAGCATCAGTCCTCAGTTTCTATGTTTGTTCTGGCTTTATGACTCTCTTGTCTGTGCATCTCTGGAATTGCTGCTGAGAGCTGCATTCTAACACATTAATGATTTCCTGATCCTTAACTTGTAGATATGAAGGAGCCTAGAGATCTGCTCTAATCCTTTCTTTTTTCTGTGTGTGTGGTGGGGGAGGGAT